>NC_044032.1:285168627-286490295 GCF_901765095.1 Microcaecilia unicolor | reverse complement strand
GGGGGTAAAAATGATCTATGTCAACACGAGTCAGGGCTACATTTCTCAAGAACTCGTACAATAAATGCAGGCAGAAAATTTCTCTTTCCCAAAGTAGCCAAAATATAAGATACTTCCTTAGGTTCTGAGAACACACTGCACACTTTTCACAGCCCGACTACAATTTATATCTAAGTGTCTGGCAGCTTTGAAAAAAATTCATAAAAAGGTAGACATAATGCCAAAATAAAAGTTATTTTGGTATTATGAAGTCTTAAATTTTAATTTGCATTTGAGAAAATGCTTCAATGGAACAGCACTGCCTATGCATAATATTTTCTAATTCATCAAATTAACTTTTCTCACAAAGTTTAAGGTTTTATTTCGTACATTATTAAATCATTGTAACACTGTTTTTTGGAAGAGGGTCTTAATTGTTATTAGTAGTGTATTCTGCTTCTTTTTTCATTTGTTTTATATTCACAAGGATGTAAAAAAAAATACAGTTTTCCCCACATCCAGAAACAACCTGAGTTAAGTATGTGTATATAAATATGTCACTCTTCTCTATCAATGCAGGAACACATTCAGGACACCACTTCTCCTTATGGTAAATACTGCATGCGTAATTTCATTTAATTATGGGGTCCTTTTACAAAGGCACGCTAGCGTTTTTAGTGCATGCTAAATGTAAAGAGTCGCCCATATTTTTCTATGGGCGTCGCTAATTATTAGTGCCCCCTAAACCGCTAGTGAGCCTTTGTAAAAGACCCCTAAATTTGTAAGTTGCGTACTTAAACAACAGGTTTATATTTGAAAGCACTTATACAATCAGCAGCAGTGTCGACCACATAAATGCCTTAAAAAAATACAATCTGTGGCACTCAATAAACAACTTTGGTCATTTAAGTCACTGAACAGCCAAACAAACAATTTAAAACCAAGGCAGGGCTCCCAATAATCAATTCAATGGCGACCAACCCCCTCACTCTATAGGGGTAAATTCTATAAGTGGCACCAAATATTTTACATAGGCACACATCCTTAACAGAATAGCGTTTACCTCTGGATTCTATATAGCACATTTAATGCAGGCATATTCTATAATGGAGTGGAGGAGTGGCCTAGTGGATAGAGCACCGGTCTTGAAATCCAGAGATGGCCAATTCAAATCCCACTACTGCTCCTTGTGATCTTAGGCAAATCACTTAAGCCTCCATTGCCTCAGGTACAAAGTTAGATTGTAAGCCCTCCTGGGACAGAGAAATACCCAGTGTACCTGAATGTAACTCATCTTGAGCTACTACTGAAAAAGGTGTGAGCAAAATCTAAATAAATACATAAATAAAACTACGCACATAGATTGTTTTAACAAGCCAATCAGAATTGTTAACAGCTCTTAACAAGCAATAACGAGCACCAACTGGCAAAAATTAGAATTTACGCACATACATTGCTAAGCGTATTCTGTAATGTACTGCGCCTAAATTCTAACATGCTCAAACAAAAAGGGGCATGGAAATGGGCATTCCATGGGCATTCCAAAATCTACACACGTTGTTATAAAATATGGACCACTGCGTGTAAATCTACAGAGATTTACACCAGCTTTTCATTGGCGTAAATGGACACACATAGATTTTGTTGTATGAACTACGCCTAAGCGTATTCTAAATACCAAGCATAGATTTACGCATGGTATTTATGATTAGGCATAATTGCCTAACAAGCATTAATTTTAAGTGCCATATATAGAATCGGGCCCTTAGGACATAAACTGTGCCTAAGTTTAGGCGTCCGCAATTATGCCTCCTAAAATCAGGTGTAAATGCTGGCATCTATATTGGGTGCGATTCAGCTGAATTCTATATTTACGCATGTAACATTTTGGAATGCCCCTAGCCACGCCCCCAAGGATTTATGCATGGGCGTAGTTTGACTGTTTCATTTGGGGGGGTGCAAAGGATAGGGTGGGGCATATTAGCATATTCATTTGCATATATATATATATATATATATATATATGCTAATATGGAGGAAGGAAGGACGAAAGCGCTGGCTTTTTTGGGGAATAACCATAATGAATATGTATGAGATATCTCATACATATTCATTATGGTTATTCGCAAAAAAGCCAGCTCTTTCTCCCTTCCTTCCTCCTTATCCAGAACTCCCTCTTCCTCACCCCCTTTCCCATACCAAGCCAGTGTAGACCTTAGAAATGCATAAGTTCTATATGTAGATCCTTTAAGAGGTAGTGTGTCATGATTTAGGCTCTACACCCTTTCTGATGTTTTGATGCTATATCAGTAAGGCCAACACACAATCTCTCCACTGCAAAACACTATAAACAAACTTGTGCAAAAACACACTCATAACCTTACCAAACCATAACAGCACTAATTCCAAGGTCAGGGTGAGCTACACCTTATGCGTGGAAAGGCAACACTGTAATTACACCAGGCTCTAAAACACCAGTACACTCCCTAGTGACAAAAACAAAACAAAAAGGGCTGCAAATACTACACTCTAGCAGAATACTGCACTTTGATCACACATGAAAAACACATGACACAACAAGTATGACACAAGGAACTAGAAATAAAAAAAATATGAAGGCAAAATACTGAACTGAAAAGTTACCTCAAGAAGTCAGACTCCGCATGCAGCAATACTAGAAAAATTGAAACTTACATGAAAAATATCACAGATGCACATTTCCAAAAGCTGACATATTCCAATTAATAAATTCTGAATAAAATACTTTTTTCTACCTTTGTTGTCTGATCATTTAGTTTTTCTATTCGCTTTGGTCCCAGTGTCTTCTGTTTTATGCAGTGTCTTCTTTCCATTTGATATCTGTTCTCTCTACTACTACTAAACATTTCTAAAGCGCTACTAGGGTTACGCAGCGCTGTACAATTTAACATGGAAAGACAGTCCCTGCTCGAAGAGCTTACAATCTAAAAGACAAATGTACAGTTAATCTGATAGGTCAGACAGATTGGGGCAGCCTATATGTTCGAAAGGTTAGGTTCCGAATGCAGCATTGAAGAGGTGAGCTTTAAGCAAGGATTTGAAGATGGGTAGAGAGGGGGCTTGGCTCCCCATGTCCACCATCCTCCTGTGTCCTTATGAGTCCTGTCCCTATCCTTCCTCCAGTTTCAGCATCTGCCCTCAAAGTGTTCTGATCCAGCCCTTAAATTCAGCAATCTGCCCTCCATCCATATCCAGCATTTCTCCTCACTCCCCACCACTCCATCCATGTGCATGTACTTCCTCTGTCTTCCCTCCCCTCCATCCATGTCCAGCATTTCTCCTCTCTCCCTTCCCCTCCATCCATGTGCATCTCCTTCCTTTGTCTTTCCTTCGCTTCATCCTTGTCCAATATTTCTCCTCTCTTCCTTGCCCTCCACTCCATCCATGTCCAGCATTTCTCCTCTCTTCCCTCTCCTCCATCCATGTGAATCTCCTTCCTGACTTCCCTCCCCTCCATCCATCCATGTCCAACAACTCTCCATTCTCCCCTGCCCTCCCCTCCTTTGCATGTCAAGCTATCTCTTCTCTCCCCATGCCCTCCCCTCCTCTCCATGTCCAGCGGTCGATTCTCTCCCCCTGCCCTCCCCTCCCATCCATGTCCAGCGATCTCTTCTCTCCTCCTGCCCTCCCCTCCATGTTCAGCAATCTCTCCACTTGCCCTGCCCTCCCCTCCATGTCCACCGATTCTCTCCCCCTGCCCTTCCCTCCTCTCCATGTCCAGTGATCTCTTCTCTCCCTCCCCTCCATCCATCCATCCATCCATATCCAGCAACTCTCCATTCTCCCCTGCCCTCTCCTCCATCCACCCATATCCAGCAAATTTCCTCTCTCCCCTGCCCCCATTCATCCATCCATGTCCAGCAATTCTCCTCTCCCCCTGCCCTCCCCTCCCATCCATGTCCAGCGATTCTCCCTGCCCCCCTCAGCTTCCCGTTCCTTCCTGCCCTCCCCGCGTTTAACCGTTTTACTTTCAAGCGCAGCGATGGCAGTGAAGAGAACAACACAGCAGGCTCACCTCCAGCTTCTCACTTCGATCACATTGTGTCCTGCCTTCTCTGATGATGGATTTCCTGTTTCTGCGAGGGCGGGACACTGTGTGAGCTGAGGGAGAAGCTGAAGGCAAGCCTGCTGTGTTGTCTTCACTGCCGTCACTGCACCTGAAAGTAAAAGGGTTAAACGCACGCGGGGGGGGGGGGGAAGGAACGGAGAGGAGGGCTGTCCATCGGGGAGCTGAGGGCGGGAAGGAGGGACCGTTGGAGAGCTGCCTTGCGCTGGCCCTGCATTTGGGGAGGGCAATGCTCCCCTCGCCCCCCCCCCCCAAACTACGCCCATGGATTTATCTGTGGTTCGTTACAGAACATGATCTGCACGTAAATCCCAATTGACTGATTAACGCCAACAACTGGTAGTTAGCAGGCAATTATTGGCGCCAATTGGCTTGTTAAGCAAATTTGCATGCGCAACATTAGTCGCTGTTTATAGATTTCAGGAGATAGTGTGAGCATCTAAATCCCCCAATCCCCTAGCAGGGTCTAATGTACACACGGAAAAATATCCAGCTGCAGAGTTCTGCCTGCGTGCCTGTGGTGCAAAATGGGGATATCCTGAAAACCACTAGTGTCTGGATGTGCCACGAGGAGTGGGTGGAAAACCCCTGATCTAAATGTAGGCAATATTTGCACGCTCAGATTGTAGAAAATCAGCACTTACACGCAAATGTTACAGACTCAAATGTAAGTGGGCACTAAGGGAGGGGGATTCTATATATGGTGCCTAAAAAATCTATGTGGAAAACATTTGAGCCTAAACGTATTCTATAAGCGGCACCGTATACAGAATACGCTTAAGTTGATATGCCAGCGCCTAAAACCACGGGTGTCCATTTACACCAACTAAAACATGGTGTAAATCCCGGCACATAGATTTAGGCACAGAGGGCCGTATTCTACAACTATGTGTATAAATTTGGGAATGGCCACGAAACACCCATTCCTCCACCCATAATCACGCCCCGTTTTGTCTGCACACTTTAGAAGTTTAGGAGTGGCCTAGTGGGGAGTGGAGGAGTGGCCTAGTGGTTGGAGCACCAGTCTTGAATTCCAGAGGTGGCTGGCTCAAATCCCACCACTGCTCCTTGTCAAATCACTTAACTCTCCATTGCCTCAGGTACAAACTTAGATTGTGAACCCTCCTGGGACAGAGAAATACCCAATGTAACTCACCTTGAGCTGCTACTGAAAAAGGTGTGAGCAAAATCTAAACAAATAAATAAGTTAGGCACAATGCATTACAGAATATGCTTAGTAAGTTGTGCACATAAATTCTAATTATTGCCAACTTGTGCTTATTATTGCTTGTTAAATGCTGTTATCAATGCTAATTAGATAAGCCAATTAAGTTACAGAATCCACCTGGATTTTGCTGCAGATCTCTAGGCGCGCTATATAGAATCAGGGGGTAAGTTGCATTGTATAATCATACCACACAACTTGCATAGCAGTTAAATGAAAGGGGGTATTCATGTGACCAAGGCATGGGCACCTCCCAGAATTACACATGCATATCAAAAAACAATTTACAAGCCTAAGTGCCACATTTAGGCAAGTGCACTCAGGTCTGTAAATGGACACATCTAGATACTGGCACATAAATGTCGACTTATACTAGTAATTCTATATCAGAACCTGTAGTCCCGGGTTCTACATAAACCCTTCCCATAGTCTATTCGCTCCCTGTGTGAACGTTTGCTGTCCTGTTGACAATGGTGTTCTATTTCTTTTTATTGTATTTTATTTTTGTTAACCACTTCGACTAACTTTTGTTGTGTAGGCGGTATATATCAAGTTTTAAATAAAGTATTTGCATTTGATTTAGTAACATTTATAATCCACCCTTATTTAGGGAGGAGTTCAATAAAATGTACATAATTAAAGACATAAATACTATGTCAACAAAACACTGCAAAAGGCAGAGTCAAGCAAAGCTTGAGACAAAATGTGAACAAAGGCAGGTCTCATGCAGCTGATGTAAAATAAGCCAAGCATAAAAGGTGTTCTTTGAGCTGTCGCTTAAACAGCGAACACCATGTCTGATTTTTCAATCGGAGGGGCAACTTATTCTACTCAATGGGTCCAGTCACTGAAAATACGCCCTTTGATGTCAGTCCCAGACTCAGGCGGTGCAAAGGTGGAACAGCAGAATCACCTCCAGCTGTTGGCCTCGAAGGCCGTGCTGGCACGTACCAGTATGCATAGTTTTTCAAATAAGCAGAGGACTCTTGATAAAGTGCACAGTGAACCATAGACAATCAGCAGCCATTTCAATTGCTTCAGATATGTTACAACATGCTCTGTCCTTGATCATTCAAACAGTAATCGTACTGCTGAATTTAACACAATCTGAAGCAACTGAATACAAGCAACAGGCATTCCTAAATAAAGGATGTTACAATAATCTTTTCTACTTAGTACCATTGCCTGTAAAACCTGTACAAAAACAGACCTAGATAATAATGGCTTTTAACTTACTCAACATTCGCAACTTAAAATAAGAATTACAAATCAACAATGGCACCTGTGACTTAAATGAGAAACCAGAATCTAACACAATTCCCAAGTTCTTTACCTGAGTCAAAATTTTAACAGGAACCCCAGACAAACATAGTGTCTGGAAATGCAGTTACATTATCAGCTACCACACACAGAAGCTGACTCTTCTCCACATTTAATTTCAAACTATAAACTGTTATAGAACTGGCACTTACCCCGGATTTTATATAGCGTGCCTAGAGGTTCCGCACCAAAATGCAAGCGTATTCTATAACAGTGTGTGTAACTTAATTGGCTCAACAAGCTAATCAGCATTGATAACAGGTCTCAACGACCAATAATGAGCACTAATTGGCAATGAGAATTTACGCACATAACTCGCTAAGTGTATTGGCGAGTTATGTGTGTAAATTCTAATTATTGCCAATTAATGCTCATTAAGGCCTTGTAGTGCTATAGAAATTATAAATAGTAGTAGTAGTAGTAGTATTGGTCGTTAAGACCTGTTATCAACGCTGGTTAGCTTGTTGAGCCAATTAAGCTACATGCACTGTTATAGAATACGCTTGCATTAAATACACTGTGCTAAATTCTCTGTGCAGTCAAAAAGGGGCGCCTAGGCGAGTTTTTTTACTGTGCAGATTTTTTTTTGGTGCCATGTATAAAATTTGGTACTTAGTGCCCACTAGTTTGATGCTTAATGTTTGGCACACTTTATAGAACTGTCCCCTAACTTATGGAGTGGAGGCATGGCCTAGTGGTTAGAGCACCAGTCTTGTAATCCAGAGGTAGCCAGTTCAAATCCCACTGCTGCTCCTTGTGATCTTGGGCAAGTCACTTAAATCTCCATTGCCTCAGGTACAAACTTAGATTGTGAGCTCTCCTGGGACAGAGAAATATCTAGAGTACCTAAATGTAACTCACCTTGAGCTACTACTGAAAAAGGTGTGAGCAAAATCTAAATAAATAAATTAAGAACTCATGCACATAATCACACAAATGCATAAAGAGTAGGTACAGCTTTAACTCCAAAAGGTGTACCCCAAAAGAGAGGAGTTGATTGAAGTGTGCATTTATTTATTTTTTTGTCTTAGTATTTTTTAAATTAGTTTTCCAACAAGCAAATATTAAACATTTAGAAAAGGAAAGCATGAGGATGTACACTGTGCATTTATTTTTTATCACTTACATTACATTTTTGCATTACATTAATTACTAATATGCTGCTCATGCCATAACTAGATCAAAGCGGCTTACAGTAAGAAGTAAGGCAATCTCCTAGAAAAACTCAACAAATTAAGAACAGTAATACAAAGGAATAAAGCAGTTCCTTAGATGGACGCAATACAAGAATTTAGGTAAGTTTACAGAATATCCAAGTTTTCAGCGATTTCCGAAACATATAACTGGTTTGACTGCATGTATTTATAAGGGTAATTAATTCCAAGATGATCTGATACGGGAATGTCAGTTCCAGCTCTTGCTTGTAAACAACCCACTGAGGTGATGGATATTGACATTTTTGTAAATGCCTTGAATTGTTCTTACAATTCTTATTGAGCATGATAACAAGAGGTACCATACATTGCAGTGTCTGACCTTAAGAGTATCAAAAATGCGAAGCGGGCCTCTACTGGTAACCAGTGGAGACTTCGCAGTAAAGGTCTGGCACTTTCAAAGTTTGAAGCTCTAAAAATCAGGTGAGCCGTGGTATTTTGCAATGTCTGCGGGCATTGCCTAATCTCTACTCTACACGCAACATAAATATTACAATAATCTAAGTGCGCCATCAGTAGAGTTTGAACAATCAATTGAAAGACTCCAGACTGAAAGCAAGATCTAATTTGCCTTAGTTTCCATAATAATTTAAATAATAATAATTTCCATAATAGTTTACACATTTGGAGGTCAATCCCCAGTTGCATAACTTTAAACATGAACTCTATACACCTATGAGGGTGTACACAGTATTGGAGGAAGGTCTGGGGAGGGTTGGGGTAGATATTGAAGAGGGAAATGTAATGATAGACAAATGTGTTGTTGTTTTTTTCAGGACTGGTTGTCCTATATGCGGATGGAAACCTTTGGGGTTATGTTCATCTTTGGATGGATTTGGAGGGAATGGCCCTGGGCTGGGAGGCCAGTTATACTCAATATATTAATTTTACTGCAATTGGAATACATGGCACTTTCATACAAAGTAAAAGATAAGTCCTATTAGACTCTCCACATGGAATATGAGGGCAGTTACCTCTCCTATAAAGTGTCAAAAGATTATGCAATTTTTACGTTGTCACCAAATTGATATAGCTATGCTTCAGGAAACCCACCTCTCCTTAGAGGAGCATCAAAAATGTTTTAAATGGTGGGTGGGTTCCTTATTAGAATCACTTGGCTGTCATAGGAAAGCAGGGGTCCTAATATTATTTTGGAAATCCTTAGACATACAAATTCACTCTGTATTACAGGGCCCAGAGGGTAGGTTTTTATTGGCTCATGTCTCTGTTGACAGGAAGCCTTTGGTTCTATGTAATGTATACGCCTCTAACAAGTACGACAAATTCTTTTTTTGCTAGAGTAATCAATCTCCTGCTTCCCTAAGTTCATCAACATATTATTGTAGAAGGCGACTTTAACATGGTATATGATCCTGCCATAGACCGTTCCCACCTTTTGGGGGATTTGCGGATCTGCCCGTCTAGAGGGCTGCCCTTACTCTGCAACACTTTGAATATGGTGGACTCTTGGAGATTATTTCATATGACTGACTGATACTATACCCATCTATCAAGGGCACATTCCACTCAAGCACGAATCAATTACATTTTAATTTCCCAATCCCTTTTTTTTGCAGTTGCAGTCCTCAGAAATAGGACCGTATGGTATTTCTGACCATGCTATGGTATGGGTCTCACTGGATATTGCCACCCTAAGTACTAGAACTCACCACTGATATTTTCCCATTGACCTTTACTGGGATGCTGAATTTCATTCTTTTCTGGTTCAAAAAATGGAGGGAGTATGTAGATCACAATGCCGCCCACGTCACAACCTATTCATTTTTGGGACACAGGAAAGGCAGTGCTCAGGGAAGAAATCATCACTTATGCAGCTCATAAAAAGAAAATGAGGGATAAGGAAATCCTATGTTTTGAGAGACAAGTGATTAAACAATAGGACAGCGTTTGGGTCTACTAAAATCTCCAACTGCTCGAGCAGCTCTCTTAGCCTCAGAAGCAGCTCTCAATACTTTAATTCATCAACTGATGGTTAAATCTATAATGTATTATACATATAAACTACACCTACATGGGGGAAAAGTGGGATACTATTGGCTCACTTACTAAAAAAAAACAGCCTAGCTTTAAAAGGGTTCTACAATTGGAAAGGGAAGGAGGCTCGAAGACATCCTCTGATGTAAAAATCACAGCCATTTTCCAACTCTTTTTTGAATGCATTTATGCGGCTCCAGAAGGGGACGACTTAGATTGTGCTATGTATCTTGACAACATCCAGCTTCCCCGTGTGACTCCCTTACAAGCAGAAAAGCTGAATGCCCCCTTCACGGACAGTGAACTTGTACTGGCTCTTCAGGGAAATGTGTTAAACAAGACCCCGGGTCCAGACAGCTTTAGGGCTAAATTCTATAAAATCCTCCTTGACCATATAACACCTACATTATTATCAAATTTTCCCCATATGATCACTCAAAGTTCTCTCATATTCCAACTGAATGGCACAATTGATTGTTCTTTTAAAACCTGACAAGGATCCTTGTTTGCCAGATTCATAAAGGCCTATCTCCTTGCTTAACTTTGAAGCCAAACTTTTTGTCAAAATTTTGACAAACTAGCAAACATTTTGCCACATTTTGTGGACAGTGCCCAGGTGGAATCTGTTAGGGAATAGACAGCCACTAAAAATATTTGTCTTATTTTGGCCTCTCTAGAAGCAGTTCAAAAGGCTTTCGATCATGTCTCTTGGAATTTTCATTTTCAAACACTTCAGGCCTAAGGAATCATGTCCTGGATGCATTCCTATGGGTTAACGGTTAGTCCTTTCCGATTCGACATGGTACAAGGCAGTGTTGCCCTCTCTCGCTGCTTCACTTCGTGTTGGCACTAGATCCCTTGGTTAGGGATGTGTTAGCAAATCCAGAGATCCAAGGGGTACCCTTTAAATCTTCGGTATTTAAGATCTCTGTCTATGGACAATCTCTTAGTACGCTCATGAATCCCCAACATTTTTTAGACACCTTGATGAGGTACTTGAGGTAAGAGCAAAGAGGGCTGTTTATGGTAAGAGGGGTGGATTGTAGACCAGGATATTGTTGTACATCATTCTGATAGCTTTTTCACTTGTTCTTGTTTTATTATTGACATATATATTAATCCTATCAACTGATACAGGGGGAGGGGATGGAGAAGGGTAAGTTTGTAATTAGGTATGTTCATAATAAGAAGATCCAAAAACAGGAAATAGACAGCATAAATAATAAGGAAAAAATCCCGAATGTCAAAAAATGGTAAAGGATGTAACAATTTACTTCAAAGAAATATAGACATGAATTCAAGTTATCTAAGCCATAACACCCTTGCATCTAAGACTCATTAAGGCAACAAGAACTCTGAGCGCAAAGAAAGGAGTAGGAAAAGTAGGCTCTTCCAAAAAAACCGCAGACGGCGTGTGTGGAGAATCAGTTCTTTATTCTATCACAAACACTGTAACACACTCAATTCGGACTCGACACAGCTGTGTTTCGGCGAAACGTCTTATGAGATACAGTGGATGATATAGTAGATGGTATATATTTGATCATCAATTCTATGAAGGTAGTGGTATCAATTGTCACTATCGTCCAATGTAGTATCAAGACAAATCTCCGTAGCATGCAAGTGCTTCCGGCAAATCGCTGCACAGAAACAAACTCTGAGCCATCTATTTAAGACTCTCATTTGGTGTCGGTTTTGTTTTTGTCACCATTTTGAAAGACATCTGACTTCATTTGCAGTTTCTCTTCAACTCTTTTCGATACCGTGGTTCCTGTGGAAGATTACGAAATGGAGCTCTGTAGAGCCATCGGTTGGAAAGTTTTACTACCAGCTTTTTGAGATTCAGATAAGTACTACTTCAGAGTGGCTGTAACTTTTCTCTTAACCACAGTGATAATTTTGTGCTTTGGAGTCTTTTTCATTTGTTTGCGGACACCATTTGCCTTTGAGTATTGGACATACTTTTTATTATTGAACTACACTTTTTACATATTCACCATAATGGTTTACTCAAGGATGTATCTGGGCACCAAATAAGAGCCTTAAATAGATGGCTCAGAGTTCTTGTTGCTTTAGTGAGCCTTAGACGTGAGGACGTCATGGCTTTAGAGTTACCATTTTCTTCACACAATTTAATTACTTGAATTTATTTCTATATTTCTTTGAAGTAAGTTGTTACATCCTTTACCATTTGTTTGCTTGACTGTTTATTAATGTTTTCAATGAAAAGATTTAACATAAACATGAACTCTAAATGGATATGTTATCCATTTAAAACTATACATGGATTTGCAGTAAGCCAATTTACATGGATCGGGTCACTGAAGATCGACATAACCCTAATCGGATAACCTATCCGTTTAAAGTTATGCGGTAGCCATGAGGCTGAAAACTAATTTCCAAAGGTGAAAATGATAAAAACAAATGCACAGTTCAACTAACAGCTCTTCTGGTGTATAGTTTTTGGACTTTTGCAATAGGGCTTTCTTCCCAAGGGCTACATTTTACTGACTTGTTTAATTATGGAGAGGTTGGGAGGTCATGTGATGCTGAGCTGAGGAGCGGATGCTGGTGAGGTGAGCTCCTGGATCTTTTGGTTTGCACCTCCCCCAGGCTATCATATCACTCCAATTTGACTTTGAATTTGACTTCAGTGTGGGGGAACCCTTCTTGACTTCACATTTACCTTAAAGCACCTCTATAGAACTTCAGACTTCCTCAGAGTGACAGGGATCGCACTCAACGATCGAAACCCAAAATGGCAGAGGATGACTCAGAGTGACCCCCCTCGATTAGAGTGACCCCCCTCAATTAGCTTGGCCTGGGTGTCTGAGGTGGCTTTAGAAATCAGATCTCTACCGGAGACCTCCTTTGATGCAAAACTTCAGAAAATAGTTGGTAAACTGGAATTGATGGACTTCAAATTGGCGTCTTGTCAGAGAGACATATAAGTCTACAAGGAAACAACAAGTCAAGCGGAAGTTATTCAGAAGGACCAGACTGAAGTCACAGATGTTAACAGTCAAAAATGATGATTTATTAAGACATACAAGTCTACCAGCAACGTCTCTCGGACATTGAGGATACAGTGCAAGATCAGAAAATCATCAGCAGGGGCTGAAGGCCATGGAGACTAAGTTAGAGGGGAAACTTGATGACCTAGAAAATAGGTCCCGCAGAAGTAACCTCCTCTTGGTCGGGCTTCCTGAATCCATCAGGGAGGTGGACCTGCGGAGTTTCTTGGAGACATGGTTGCCAAAAACCCTGAAATTGTCCACTGCTTTGGGCCCATTGCACTCCGAACAAGAGCACCACATAGTTAAAGCAGCAGGATTCAAGGCCACAAACAAGACATTTTGAGGGCAATTTGAGCTGAGGGACAATTGCTTTATGAAAACAATAAGATTTTGTATTTTCAGGACTTCTCTGCATAGATTTCAGAGAAACGGAAGTCCTTTCGATGGTATGTTCATTGAGCCATGCCAAGCAGATCCGTTTCATGCTACACTATCCTGCCAAGTTGAGGATCATCCAAGAGGGTGGACATCAATACTTTCTTACAGCATCAGAGGCTTTAGTTTATGCCAACCAATTACCTGACACACCTCGAGAGGTAAGAGGATTCTCGATAACTCAAATTTCTGATCATTGCCCCCATAGTCTTTGTGTTATCATGGGATTGCCAGCGTCTTCTGCAGTGGGTATCATATGGAGCCTTAAAGAAGAAGGGGACTCTGACACAGGGGTGTTTTTTTTTCATGCTACTTTAATGCTTGGAGACTGGAAATTGGCTTGACATTCTGCTATTCTTTATTAATGCTTCTAATTTTTTTTCAAGTAGTTCAACAACATGTGTTGATTTTGGCTCTCTTGGATGTTGCTGAACTACACTTTGATGAGTATCTGGGCTATAATTATAGAGAGGTTAATAGTCAAAACCATTTTCATCGTCTACCCTCAATACAGCCAAAAGTGTTCACAATGATCAACAGCGACATCTACCTGCACTGTTCTGAGGTGCTCTGATGGGGAGGAAAACACCATGTACAGTGGGTCATTTTTCACTAGACAATATTGAATGCAAAACTACCTGTCCTAGCGAGACTGACTATTGTCCTACTGTAATAAAACTTTCTGAATTTTACATAGCAACCCATACAACTTGTAACAACATATGACCTAGCAGGGTCTAATATACACAAAGAAAAATATCCAGCTGCAAAGTTCTGCTTGCATGCTTCTAATGTATCACAGAGTAGCAGGCTGATGGCTGCATGCCCCTAGCTATGTGAAAAGGGGTTAATAGTCAAACTAATTTGATTAGCAAATAAAGATACTGGATAATTTATTAAGGTGAAAAACAAACTAGCAGATCAGTATAATATCCAAAAAACTTTATTGAAGATACCGTATGTAAGACAGTTGCCCGACACAGGCCGTGTTTCGCCCAACAACAGGGCTGTGTCAGGGGCTAGTCTGTATCTTTCTTAAATAAGAACGGTCGCACATTGCATATCAGGACAAGGATAAAAGGAATTTTCTTTACAAAAAAAACAGCATAAGCAGCACAAAACAGCGTATCCTGTTATTTCGCCAAGTGATCGATAAATAGTCTACTGTTAAAGGCTTATCCTTGTCCTGATATGCAATATGCGACTGTTCTTCAATAAAGTTTTTTGGATATTATACTGATCTGCTAGTTTGTTTTCCACGTTGGATTTTGCAGATCGTCTGCCTTGTTGTTTTCTGGGACCCTAATTTATTAAGGTGCCAATTCTGAAATGTAGTCAAAAAACTAATCAATAGCTGGGTCGGTCTGTCTGGAGGCTGCAAATTACTACTATTATTTATCATAACTATAGCACTACTAGATGTACACAGCACTGTACACATTATCATATTATAGATTAGATTTAGTAAATGACGTCCCAATTTGGGTGCCATAAAAAAATGAGCCTGATTCTATAAATGGGTATAGAACAGTGCTGGGATCTGCACCCAACTTTGGTGTGAGGATTTATACCTACTGAAACCTAGTGTAAGTCCTTGTGTATAAATTAGGCGCAGATTCCCTGAATTCTATAATACTGCACGCATCTTTAGTGAATGCCCCTGGCCTGCTCATGCCCCTCTCATGGCCACTCCCCCTTTTCAGTTGCATGCTAAAAGATTTGCACGTGCATCTTTATAGAACAGCGCTTAGCAAGATTCGAGAGCAAATCCAAATTGTTTCCAATTAGCGCCAATAATTGATAGTAAGCAATTTTTGGCATTAATTGGCTCGTTACTCAATTAACTTGCACATGTGCCCAAATCTGCATGTCACGTATAGCAACTGGCAATTCAATGCTGGGCCACCTCCAGGCACCGGCACTAAATTTCTGGGCTTCCATAATTGTTGGCGTTAATTGGCTCATTACTCAGTTTTACATGTGCCCAAATTTGCATGTCACATATAGAATCTGGAAATTCAATGCCGGGCCATCTCCACGCACTGGCACTGAATTTCTGGGTTTGCGGAGCCGGATACCAGATAACCAGTTAAGTGCAATATGCAGCACTCAACCAGCTATGGGTTATCATATAAAGATAGGACTGACTTTCGGTTAACCTGGCCGATTAAGTGCTGAATATCGGCACTTGACCAGCTAAGTGTCGCCTTCACACCCGGAACGCTCCCCAAATAGCTGGTTTTCAGTCTGGCACTAAGCAGTTATTTTCAGCGGTGCTAACCTGTTAAGTGCTGTTGAAAATGACCGTTTCGTCCCAAACAAGCGATTTAACCTGCCAGGAGCTCCTTTCTGACCAGTAAACTGCTTTGAATACCGACCCTTGTGTGCCTGTTTCCATGTGCTTTCCCGAAGTGATGGCAAGATATGCCTTGGCTGGAAATTCTGTTTTGTTTTGCCTTTTTTTTTTTTTTTGTTTTACCCAAAAGAGCCCTGAGACACTCGTCTGTGCGGCCAAGTTTATGAAAACTACAAGTGTGTTTTGCATTTTCCTAAACACAACTTCACAGAGAGCCATCAGTGAGGTTCCAATGTGAGCGCAAAACAAAACAGAACCGAAAAGAAGCCACAAAATCATTACAAAGCACACGGTGCAAACCACCACAGTGTTTATTTAAAGACAGTTACAATTATTTACAGTATCGTCTAGCTGAAATTAATGCTCAGGAGATGTACCAGGAAATAAGAAACAAGACCAACATTTTTTTTTCTTTAAACAGATGTGCACAAATGGAGTTATTTTGTTAGCATGCCTGAAAGCATTCTTGCCCATCAAACACATTGCAACAACATATTCTTTCATTGCTGGTTTTCACCAGAAGTATTTTCACAACACAAACTACATGTTTGGCCAGTATGAAGATGTGGGAATTTAGTTTTGGTTTACTTTATCCTTGCATCTCATTATATGCTTCTGTAGCTGCACTTCTCGCTAAAGGGAGTAAGTGTGCCCCTGGAGGAACTGGCATTTAGAAGATAAAGGGGAAAACACAGCAGAAAACTCACCGGAGCAACAAAACTAAAAAGTCCTGGAAGAATGGAGAGGCAGAATCTCAGTCTTAACCTGAGTGAAATACATTTCTAGAAGACATATTGCAATGCCCTATAACAGCTCATTCTCTAAGGGGGAATGACCCATAACTTGGCTGAGCCAAAAGAGCAACAGAGGGAGATCAGCCAATTAGTCCAGCTCCTCTGATCGATGCAGGCGAGGTGTGGCTGGCACCAATCAGAGCTTTGGGTACAGAGGCTTGAGGGTAGTGTGTTTGGCGGGCTTCTGCTTGCTGTAAGAAGCCCGGGCGGGAGGCAGGTTTTTAACCCTCCCTCCCTTCTCTTTTGGTGATTTAGAAGTATGGGGTAGTAGCTGGGGTGGGAGGTTGGGGTTAGTCGCAGCGGTATTAAGGCCATTCCCCTGGGATGGTTATAGAGGGAATTTGTTATTTGCAGCAAGTCTTATATGATTATAGGGGTAAGAATGGGGTTCATGTACTATACATTCATGAATCCTGGGATCCGACAGGGTAGTATTATCGCAGACCATGCCTTGGGTGGGCTGGCAGTTGTGGTTAGTTCAATACCGTCTAACTAAGAATTGTTTCCTTTGTTAATGTTTTATGACTTGAAGTGGGAATTTGAATTGTGAAAATTTGGGGAATGGTTATGAAGCTGAAGTTGTTTTCATGCTAATAACGCTGCGGCTGGTTACTGCCACATATCAATGTCTCACAGTTTATTATTAACGTATTCTCTGAAGCATAACATTGTGAATGCCAAAGTTAAGTCAGATCCAATAGGATTTTAATATAAACTTTTGAGCAGCTATTCACAACCCAGTCCTCGAGGCATACCTAGTTCCATCAGGTTTTCAGGTTATTCTCAATGAATATTCATGAGTTAGAATTGAATGCAATTGAGGCAGTGCATGCAACTCTTATCTCATGCATATTCATATTCACTGTGGATATTCTGAAACCTCAATGGGACTATGTGTGCCCCTAGGGCTAGGTTGGGAATGGCTGCTCTAAAAGCTCATAATAAAACCTTTCCTCTCCTACAGGAAGTCCAGCTACAGTTGCCCAGATGGGGCAACCATATTTTCTCGGTTCATGGCACCCTTAGTGTTTAAGTAATTTTTTCATGGCACTCATAGGCTACACATTTCTTCTCAGGTCTACCCCCCCCCCCCCATCCTGAAAACAGTGACGAAGACGACAACGACAGCGTGGTGTCTTACTTTTGCTGGTGGGGATGCCCGAGCCCCACCAGCTGAAGCAGTCCACTACCTGAGCCCTGAGCTCCACTATGCCTGAGGAAGTCAGCGGCATGATTCAGCCACCAACGCTGGCACTCCCTTGTATGAACTGAGCTTGTGTGGAAGTGCCAGTGTTGGCGGCTGAAGCACAGAGCTTAGGCAGCAGACCACTTCAGCTGGCAGAGCCTAGGTATCCCTGCCAGCCATTCCACGGATGCCACAATTTTGAAGAGGGTCTTAAAATATGCTGCAGCTCTCCTGTGAGTTCACTGCAGTGCCCTGGGGGTGCCACAGCACACAATTTGGGAATTGCTACCTTAGGTCTTTGTACTGTGAGTTAAAGTTAAGAAAGCAAAGGAGTAAATTTGGCCACAGACACTACAAATTGATTATGTACCCGTCCCAGGGATGATTCTCAGCCCCAACCAGCTAGGTGGTTTGCTAGAGCAGTGTTTCCCAAGTTCGGTCCTGGAGTACCTCTTGCCAGTCAGGTTTTCAGGATATCCACAATGAATATGCATGACAGAGATTTGCATATAATGGAGGCAGTGTATGCAAATCAAGTTCATGTATATTCATTGTGGATAGCCTGAAAACCTGACTGGCAAGGGGTACTCCAGGACCGAACTTGGGAAACACAGCACTAGACAAAAACACAATAAAAAAACATAGGGTTAGATATTCAGTGGGAGTTATCTGGGTAGGAGTGGCTCCTATTCAGATAAATCCTTCTTACAGGGTCTATCCTCCCCATTCAATGGTATTTACCTGGATAATGCCACTGAAACACCTCAGCACAATCTGGAACCTGGAGTTTCTCAGCTAGTGGCAATGTTTATTTATTTATTGCATTTGTATCCCACATTTTCCCACCTTTTTGCGGGTTCAGTGTGGCTTACAATAAGAGTTAAATGTTAGAAATACATTTTGTTACAGATTGGTTATGGATTACATTGTGCAGAGTTATGCGAAACAGTTGAGGTATCGTTAGGGAATGTAACAATGGAACATAAACATTGAAACTTTGGAAGGAAGCACTGGGAGCTAGGAGGGCGATAAAAAGGCATGTTCAGTCTGGTAACCAGGTAAATATCCGGATAAAATTAGGAAAGCAAAAAGACTATCCTAACCCTATCCAGGTACTGGGCTGAATATCACCAGTACCCAGATAAATGCCAACGGCCACATTACACTCAGATATCTAGTGCTGGTATCCAAGGTATGGCCTGGAGTTGAAGATCTAGGGATATAAAGCCCAAGGCAGCTGGCTTGTAAAACAATGCTGACCACTGTAGGCTGAGTATCGGAAGGAACATTTACAAACCACCGATATGCAACTTGCCAGTCAGTCTATGAAACTGTTTGGGAAACAGCCAGATTTTCAATCAATTAAAACTTGGCACCAATTTGCCAGAGACTCCTGATGACAGGACACAGAAGCTTAAACAGGGCTCTTCTCAGAACAGGCAGCCATAAAACTTTTATAAGGCAGGTGAAATCTATTCTCTCTTCCCTGTTCAGAACCAACTCTGAAAAACGCTCCAATCCATGGAAAAAAGAAGTATAATTCAAAGAACTGCAGTAGTCAAGGTTCAATATTACAAAAACATACGTAGGAGTAGTTGAATTCCAGTCAAATATGGGCTCCGTTGCCTGAAATCTGTAAACGGTGATACCAATGATACTAGCAATGGAAAGAGACAGGTCTGAATCAATAGAAGTACTCCAAGGTTGCAAACAACTTCTTGTGGAATAACTGTAGCGTTAGAAGCCCTAATTGGAATAGTCTGGAATTGCTAAAGTCTGCCAAGAATAGGAAACATTTAACCACTTTCAAATCCATGTGATCTCCTTTAACACTCTATCAAAAGAGCTTTCAGAATATTAAATAAACTCTTGCCATAGCTTCCAAAAGCCAGTCACAGGCCATTCCCTGCAGTACCTGCCCAACATTATTTGGCCTGCGATCATGAAGCTTTATATTTTGTTTTCAAGGAGGGGAGGCAGCACCGTGGCAGGAGCATGCATTCCCAAATAACTTATACAAGACACACAAAATAAGTACCACCAAAAAACTGAAATCAAAAGACAATGGAAATCAGAATAGAAATAAAAAAAGCAGATAGAAATTGAACATAAGAACACAACATAAGTGTTGTCCTACTGGGACAGACCAAAGGTCCATCATGCCCAGTATCCCTGTTTCCAATAGAGGCCAATCGAAGTCACAACTACCTGGCATTCTAATAATGGGCTAATGGACTTTGCTTTTAGGAAATTATCCAAACCTTTTTAAAACCCCGCTAAGCTAACTGCTTTTACCACATTCTTAGGCAACAAATTCCAGAGTTTAATTACTCCTTGAATGAAGAAATACTTTCTCTGATTTGTTTTAAATTTAATACTTTGTAGCTTCATTGCATGTCCCTAGTCTTAGTATTTTTGGAAAAAGTAAACAAGCGATTCAGGTCTACCCATTCTACTCCCCTTATTATTTTATAGACCTCTATCATATGTCCCCTCAGCCATCTCTTCTCCAAGCTGAACAGCCCTAGCCACTTTAGCTTTCCTTATAGGGAACTCGTCCTATCTTCTTTATCATTTTCGTCGCCCTTCTCTGTACCTTTTCTAATTTCGTTATATCTTTTTTTGAGATGCAGTGACCAGACAGTTGCACCATGGAGCGATACAAAGGCATTATAACATTCTTATTTTTGTTTTATTTTATTTATTTATTTGTTGCATTTGTATCCCACATTTTCCCACCTCTTCGCAGGCTCAATGTAGCTTACATGTGAGCAAATACAAGGTGTGAACAACATCAAGGTGATATTATGGTAGAATGAGGTACATGTGTGGAAGAGACAATTGGAGAGAACTTGGGGGGGGGGGGGGGTATGTCCATTATGGTCTTTGGTCACTTTGTGTCGCAAATGTCCAGGTTTTTTTATGTTGGGTCATTGGGGTATGCCCTTCTGAACAGATCTGTTTTTAGTGCTTTCCGGAAGTTCAAGTAGTCAGGTGTAGTTTTTACTGCTTTTGGTAGTGCGTTCCACAGTTGTGCACTCAGGTAGGAGAAGCTGGATGCATACGTGGATTTGTATTTAAGTCCTTTGCTGCTTGGGTAGTGTAGGTTTAGGTATGATCGTGCTGATTTTATGGTGTTTCTGGGTGGCAGGTCGATGAGGTCTGTCATATATCCTGGTGCCTTGATGTAGATGATTTTATGAACTGTTGTGCAGATTTTGAAAGTGATACTGTAATGGTATCAGTTTATTACTGAAATATGTAGCATGGTATTTTGCTGGATCATATATAGCAATACAAAAATACAGCTTTAAAAATATATTTGAAGATGCAACTGGCTTTCATATTTTTTGTAACAATGCGTTCCTTAATTGGAAGCCAGTGCAGTTTTTCTCGGAGTGGTTTGGCGCCGTCAAAACACGTTTTACCAAATATAAGCCTTGCTGCTGTGTTTTGGGCGGTCTGGAGTTTCTTTATAATGTGTTCTTTGCATCCCATATGATTCCGTTACAGTAGTCTGTGTGGCTTAGTACCATTGACTGTACCAGATTGCGAAATATTTCCCTCGGGAAGAATGGTTTCACACGTTTTAGTTTCCACATTGAGAGAAACATTTTCTTTGTGGTGACTTTAGCTTCGGTCTCTAGTGAGAGGTTTCGGTTGATTGTTACTCCAAGAATTTTCAGGCTGTCTGAGATAAGGAGGATTTTCCATTCCTTTCCTAATAATGCCTAACTTTCTGTTTGCTTTCTTAGCTGCCACTACACATTGAGCAGAGGGTTTCAACATATCATTAACGATGACACCTGGATCCTTTTTCCTGGTCTGTGACTCCTAACGTGGAATCTTGAATCACGTAGCTATAGTTTGGGTTCCTCTTTCCCACATGCATCACTTTGCACTTGCTCACATTAAACGTCATCTGCCACTTGGATGCCCAGTCTCATAAGGTCCTCTTGCAATTTAACAACTTTGAATAATTTTGTGTCGTCAGCAAATTAAATTACCTCACTAGTTATTCCCATCTCTAGATCATGTATAAATATGTTAAAAAGCAGCGGTCCCAGAACAGACCCCTAGGGAACTCCACTATCTACCCTTCTCCACTAAGAATACTGACCATTTAACCCTACTCTCTGTTTTCTATCTTTTAACCAGTTTTTAATTCACAATAGAACATTGCCTCCTATTCCATGACTCTCTATTTTCCTCAGGAGTCTTTCACGAGGTACATTGTCAAATGCCTTTTGAAAATCCAGACACACAATATTAACCTTTATCCAGTTTATACAGTTTTATATAATGTCTTACCTATTGTAAAAACTTGAACTCATATTGGCATGCAATATTTTCTCTGTTAATCTCTTGGGGATCCTTTTACCAAGCTGCAGGGAAAAGGGCCCTATGCTACCGGTCAGGGCCATTTTTTGGCCTGCCAAGGCTCTTTTTACCACAGTGGGTAAAAGGTTTCCCAGACACACATAGCAATGCGGTATGAGAATTCTTACTGCATGGTTATGTGGCGGAGAGCACTTACAGTGGTGGAAATAAGTATTTGATCCCTTGCTGATTTTGTAAGTTTGCCCACTGACAAAGACATGAGCAGCCCATAATTGAAGGGTAGGTTATTGGTAACAGTGAGAGATAGCACATCACAAATTAAATCCGGAAAATCACATTGTGGAAAGTATATGAATTTATTTGCATTCTGCAGAGGGAAATAAGTATTTGATCCCCCACCAACCAGTAAGAGATCTGGCCCCTACAGACCAGGTAGATGCTCCAAATCAACTCGTTACCTGCATGACAGACAGCTGTCGGCAATGGTCACCTGTATGAAAAACACCTGTCCACAGACTCAGTGAATCAGTCAGACTCTAACCTCTACAAAATGGCCAAGAGCAAGGAGCTGTCTAAGGATGTCAGGGACAAGATCATACACCTGCACAAGGCTGGAATGGGCTACAAAACCATCAGTAAGACGCTGGGCGAGAAGGAGACAACTGTTGGTGCCATAGTAAGAAAATGGAAGAAGTACAAAATGACTGTCAATCGACAAAGATCTGGGGCTCCACGCAAAATCTCACCTCGTGGGGTATCCTTGATCATGAGGAAGGTTAGAAATCAGCCTACAACTACAAGGGGGGAACTTGTCAATGATCTCAAGGCAGCTGGGACCACTGTCACCACGAAAACCATTGGTAACACATTACGACATAACGGATTGCAATCCTGCAGTGCCCGCAAGGTCCCCCTGCTCCGGAAGGCACATGTGACGGCCCGTCTGAAGTTTGCCAGTGAACACCTGGATGATGCCGAGAGTGATTGGGAGAAGGTGCTGTGGTCAGATGAGACAAAAATTGAGCTCTTTGGCATGAACTCAACTCGCCGTGTTTGAAGGAAGAGAAATGCTGCCTATGACCCAAAGAACACCGTCCCCACTGTCAAGCATGGAGGTGGAAATGTTATGTTTTGGGGGTGTTTCTCTGCTAAGGGCACAGGACTACTTCACCGCATCAATGGGAGAATGGATGGGGCCATGTACCGTACAATTCTGAGTGACAACCTCCTTCCCTCCGCCAGGGCCTTAAAAATGGGTCGTGGCTGGGTCTTCCAGCACGACAATGACCCAAAACATACAGCCAAGGCAACAAAGGAGTGGCTCAGGAAGAAGCACATTAGGGTCATGGAGTGGCCTAGCCAGTCACCAGACCTTAATCCCATTGAAAACTTATGGAGGGAGCTGAAGCTGCGAGTTGCCAAGCGACAGCCCAGAACTCTTAATGATTTAGAGATGATCTGCAAAGAGGAGTGGACCAAAATTCCTCCTGACATGTGTGCAAACCTCATCATCAACTACAGAAGACGTCTGACCGCTGTGCTTGCCAACAAGGGTTTTGCCACCAAGTATTAGGTCTTGTTTGCCAGAGGGATTAAATACTTATTTCCCTCTGCAGAATGCAAATAAATTCATATACTTTCCACAATGTGATTTTCCGGATTTAATTTGTGATGTGCTATCTCTCACTGTTACCAATAACCTACCCTTCAATTATGGGCTGCTCATGTCTTTGTCAGTGGGCAAACTTACAAAATCAGCAAGGGATCAAATACTTATTTCCACCACTGTATTGCCATCCACTGAGGTGGCGATAAGGGCTCCCGAACTAACCTGGCGGTAACTGGGCAGCATGCAGCGATGCCCGATTACCACCGGGTTACTGTCACGCAAGCCATTTCTGGGGGTTTTCTTTTTTTCCCCAGAAATGGCGCGCGCTCAGGGTGGGACTACCGCCAGCGGCCGCGTTGGGCCAGAGGTAGTCCCGGAAGAGCGAGCAGTAAGCCCGCTTTTGGTTTAATGCCGCTCTGTGAAAGGGTCCCTCAGTTAAAATTGTAATCCTGCACTCCGGGACTTACTTTCAGTCTCTTATAAGAATACTAAACTGTTTAACTTGATGCTCTCATTGTGATCAACTGGCAAAACAATTTAAATGTCTCTTTTCAGGAATGGTGGAATCTACTATGCTCTTTCCAAAGATATGAAGAGGTGGTTGATTTAAAAGGAGGACTTGTTTATTCCTTTCAAAAGACTTGATTTTAGATAATTACTGCTTAACATCTATGCCTTACTAAAGCTTTTCATTCACTATTCTCTCAAATCACAACTTCCCATAGTTTCACTACCTTTTTAATCCTTTTTAATCCACAGCAATACATCATCCTTACGTATTTCTGTCTTTTTATGCCTATTGTTTGTTTTCAATTGTTGGCCCCTTGCCGTTGAGTTGTTATTTCTAACCAGAAGACTTGTTCTCACCTATTTCTCTATTTTGTACTATATACTAACTTTATAAATAAACTTGGAAAAAAAATTATAGGTACTCATGCAGAAGATTAAATAATTGGCCTATGACCAAGTGAATGAAGTACTCAGAAAATCCTACCTGAATACATTAGTTCTGAGTGGAAGACAGACAAGGAGGTGACCCCAGGGACAATTAGGAAGGAGTATATCCCAATGAAGTGGTGCTATTAGGGAAAAACCCTGATAGCATGAAAGCATGAAGTGGTCTTTTTAGAACATTTGGGATGCATTCACGGCATGGAGAACCAAACAATATATACTAACAAAAACAACGTAACGCAAGTCCATGGATGCACTTTTGAACAAAAAAAAGAAACTTGGATAGTGCTTAGAACTTGATCCAGAGCCCAAGTAACAGAGAGAGAAGCAGAGCAATGTGAAAAGGACAGGGGTACCAGAAAAAACCCCCACTGCATGATTTTATGGAGCTGGAGAGATCAGAATGAGGAATTGGGAAGACCAACAAGAGAACAGCATGCAAAAGATGATAGGCACAGTGCAGATTTTGTAAAACATGTCATTGAATGGAAAAAGAGGTTCAAGGCCTGGGCCAATAGACACATCAAGACTTTTAGCAGAGCCAGACAAGGGATAGAATCAATTGCAAATGAAAGGAGGAAGAGGAGGAAAAATGCCGAAAGAGATCGCCAGCGATCTTCCGACACAAATCAGGAGATCACCGGCGATCTCCTGAAACCGGCCAAATCGGTATAATCGAAAGCCGATTTTGGCTGGCTTGAACTGCTTTCCATTGCGGAGCCAGCAAAATTTCAAGGGGGCGTGCTGGTAGGGTAGTGAAGGCGGGACAGGGGTGTGCTCACGAGATGGCCGGCTTCACCCGATAATGGAAAAAAAAAAAGCCAGGCTTGATGAGCATTTCGCCAGCTTTACTTGGTCCCTTTTTTTCACGACCAAGCTTCAAAAAGGAGCCCCAACTGACCAAATGACCACTGGAGGGAATCAGGGATGACCGCCCCTTAATCCCCCACTGGTCACCAATCCCCTCCCACCCCAAAAAAAATCGAAGTGCTCGTCAGGGACATCCTAAATCAAAACTATTTTTGCTCTGCTTTTTCAGTAGTACCAGTGGAATTTAAACCAACCACCTCTGGATTACAAGACCAGTGCTCTAACCACTTGGCCACAGCTCCACTTACTTGGATGTCCCTCCCTTTTGATTATGCCCCTCCAGGTCTCTCTCAGCCACTCACAGACAGGGCTCTCTCTCAGCCAATCACAGCGCATTTAGCTGTCTGTGAGTGGCTGAGAGAGACCCCTGTCTGTGATTGGCTGAGAGAGACCTGAAGGGGCATAATCAAAAGGGAGGAACATCCAAGTAAGTGGAGCTGTGGCCAAGTGGTTAGAGCACCAGTCTTGTAATCCAGAGGTGGCCAATTCAAATTGTACTGGTACTACTGAAAAAGCCCTCCAAGCACTTGGATTTTTTTTTCCACTTTTTTTGAAGCCGGCCATCTGTAAACCCGGCGATCTCAACATTTGACCTAAATGTTCAGATTTAGCTGGCCCCAACCGTATTATCGAAAGAAAAGATGGCCGGCCGTCTTTTTTGATAATATGGTTGGCACTGCCCCTTTGCAGAGCCGGCCCCGAAGATGGCCGGCGCCATTCGATTATGCCCCTCACAGGGAACTTTGGTTTAGGTCATATTCAACATAAACTGTGAGTTCATCAGGACCACCTAATGGAGAGGTAGAAGATCCTTAAACATCAAGAAATGCAGGGGCCCAATGCGGGCTTACCGCTCGCTCTTCCGGGACTACCGCCAGCCCAACCAGTACTCTAGGGTGATGGTCTACTCATTCTGGGCAATTATACTTGTTTCCTTTCTAATTAAGAAATAAAAGAAAAAAACCCCTAACTCCTAAACTGATTGGTGGAGAACAGTCCTAACAAAGAAGTAAAATCTAATTTTATTTCGAGTGACTTAAACTATGCAAATTCTGTGCACTGTGACTTGAGACACAATAGATGTGACATTTTTCATCTCAAGAACACAGTATGAATCCAGCCCTCCTTCCACGGGGATAAGCAGGCTTGCTGTCTGTGTGACTGCCATAAAATGAGCTATAGATTCAGAGCCCTCTCCTTCAGCATCCTGCCCATAGTAAACAAGTGCTTTAATGTTAAATACCAATCTCTCTGGCTTCTTCTCAATATATTTACTGGAACCCAGTGGCGTACCAAGGGGGGGGGTGGGGGAGCGGTCCACCCTGGTTGCATGCCGCTGTGGGGGTGCCACGCGCCAGTCAGCGTCATTCGTTTCCATGCTCCCTCTGCCCCGGAACAGGAAGTAACCTGTTCCGGGGCAGAGGGAGCATCAGCATGGAAACGAACGACGCTGACTGGCGCGCGGCACCCCCCCCAGCGGCGTGCACCCGGGGGGTTCTTTTGCCGGGGTGGGGGGTTTCCCTTCGCTGGGGGGGAGTCACGCTGCACAGGGGGGGGGGGGTCGCATCGGCAATCCGCCCCGGGTGTCAGCGCCCCTCGGAATGCCACTGCTGGAACCTCTACAATTACACTCAGTACCTCACTCGGTTCCCAGCCTCAAAAACTGAAAGCAATATAGTATCTTCGCTTGTTACAAGAATGCTGTACCTAATTCATAGTGACCTCAGCTGTGCACATTGCCAACCATGTTTTATGGCAATGGATAAAGCACATACTTCTTCATCGGCTCACTTTTAATCCCACTTAATTGTTTTGTATTTTAAATAATTTATTTTTATATAGATATATATTATTACTTCAAATACTCATCTTTTATTGGTTGTGTCAGGTCAGGGGATTGTTGTTATTGCCCGACATGCATGTTTCGCTTTTGTCCAGGGCTGTCTCAAGGACTGACCCCCCTTGCCATCTTTAGCGTCAGCTTTGCTTTATAGTTAAAGGGATGTATCCCCACAAAGATACATCCCTTAATTTGTACTACATGGGTAGCATGTGCTTATGTGTTCTTTACCGTGGGAAGCCTCAGTGTGTCATAGTACACCATTTTAAGCTGCGGTAAGCATGTGTTAGTTATACCGCAGCTTGGTAATAGGGCTCCAAGGTGTGTGTGTGGGGGGGGGGGGGGGGGGGGAGGGAAAAGCTGCAGACAGGGTTCCATATTGTGGACCATGTGGAGAATGTTACATTTTTATATTCTGTCTTGACTTCTACCTATATTTTTCCTTTTAGTTATTCTTCCCTTGCCAATCTCCTGACAGATTACGTGAATTGATTAGCAGGTTGTGAAAAACCAGCTTCTGGGGAACAGAAAAATTTGAACATGCTGTATACACATCTAGGAAATCATGACCATTTTTCAATACAACTTCATCCTTAGAAACACAACAAAAATTGTAAAAATAAATTGTGCTAAGGCAGGAGAGCCTGGGAGAGGTTAAGGACTTGAGATACTTTCCTACCCTCAATGAATAAACCGTTCAGGCTGTGCTTAGGGATCAGCACCATTGAGGTGATATAGTCCAAACCAGAGCGGAACCTCAAAGAGATTTTCTATTCCTTTCAAATACTTTGCAAATTTCTATAAAATGGAGGGAGGATTATGTTTAATCTTACTTGGACAAACTTTCTTGCTAAATTTTTTCTTTGTGGGTTGGGCTAAGTTTTATAAACCGTACTGAGCTATACTGCTGTTGTAGGGGGTAATTTTGTAACACAGCACCTATGCAAAGTAAAAAAATATATCCAATTTACACCTGTTTTATAAAACACCAAACCAAAACGGTCAAAATTCCCCACTAAAATATCAAATATGATAATCAAATAGCACTTGGGTCTTCTATAATATAACATAACTTATTAATAGACCATCATCACAACATAATCCTCATTGTTAACTTAAGAGGAAAGTTGGATATAATCATAGGTCCAAATTATACATTTGTTGCACAATTTCCAAGTGTCCAAATATAGTAAAAAAAAATTTTTCTTAAATCTTATAGAATCATGCAAAAATCAATTTATCATTTAAACAGAGTTCAAGTATTTGCTCCTCAACAATACAGCACCAACATGATCGTATTTCGAGTGTCAGTAGATGTTTCAGGGTTAATCATCTGTGCGTTGGCCATACTTCAGTTTGAGCTATTTTTGCATGATTCTATTTGATTTAAGAGGAATTAGTAAAAAAAAAAAATTGTATTTGGACATTATCAAAAAAGTATATAATTTGGACCTATGATTATATCCAACTTTCCTCTTAAGTAAACAATGATGATTAGATTATTATGGTGGTTCACTATTAAGTTTTATATTGAGGGGCATTTTTGATAAAACATCTGAGTCTAATTTTGGACGTTTTGCTGAAAACATCCAAAACACCAAGTGATGAACATGACCATTTTCAAACATTAAAAAAGTCTATCCTTTTGTTTTGAATATGGCCATTTCCTTAGATATTTTTAGATGTTTTGTGCCCAGTGTGTTTTTTTTTTGAGAAAAAAAAACAAAGCCCAAGTGAAAAATGCACAAAATCAAGCCATTGAGATGTAGGAGGAGCCAGCAATCTTTTTTTTTTGTTACATTTGTACCCTGTGCTTTCCCACTCATGACAGGCTCAATGTGGTAATAGAGGGTTAAGTGACTTGCCCAGAGTCACAAGGAGCTGCCTGTGCCTGAAGTGGGAATTGAACTCAGTTCCTCAGGACCAAAGTCCACCACCCTAACCACTAGGCCACTCCTCCACTCTTAGTAGACTGGTCACATAAACTTCCCAGCAGAGTAGTGGGGCACCCTGGGGGGCATTGAAGTGGACTTCACATAAAAGGTCCCAGGCACACATCTCACTGTTACCTCCTTATATTGTATGGTGAGCCCTCCAAAACACACCAAAAACTGTACCCAACTACACACCACTACAATAGCCCTTATGGATTCAGGTGTCACCTATATGTGGGTACAGTAGGTTTCTGGTGGGTTTTGGGGGGCTGAAACTTTCCTCCACAACCAGTTAGAGTGGATTATGGGCCCGAGTCCTCTTCTTCACAGTGCACTGTCCTGATCACTAGGCTACTCCAGGGACCTGCTTGCTGCTCTAATAGGACTGGCCATAACATCTGAAGCTGTCATAGAGGCTGATATGTACTGTTTCATTCATATCTTTGGGGAGGGGGGTGGGAGGGGATCAGTGACCACTGGAGGAGAAAGGGAGGGTCATTCCTTTATTCCTCCAGTGGTCATCTGGTCATTTATGGCACTTTTCTTTTAGGCTTAGTCTTCATTAAAACAGGTCTAGACCACAATGTCCAACTTTTAGCCATGGACATTTAACATATTTATAAATGATCTAGAGATGGGAGTAACTAGTGAGGTAATTTCATTTACCATCGACACAAAGTTATTCAAAGTTGTTAAATCGCAAGAGGATTGTGAAAAATTACAAGAGGACCTTATGAGACTGGGAGACTGGGCATCTAAATGGCAAATGACTTTTAATGTGAGCAAGTGCAAAGTGATGCATGTGGGAAAGAGCAACTCAAATTATAGGTACGCAATGCAAGGTTCCACATTAGGAGTCACAGACCCGGAAAAGGATCTAGGAATCGTCGTTGATGATACGTTGAAACCCTCTGCTCAGTGTGTGGTGGTGGCGGCGGCGGCTAAGAAGGCAAATAGAATGTTAGGTATTATTAGGAAAGGAATGGAAAACAAAAATGAGGATATTATAATTGTTTTATATCGCTCCATGGTGCGACACACCTTGAATATTATGTTCAATTCTGGTCACCGCATCTTAAAAAAGATATAGTGGAATTTGAAAAGGTACAGAGAAGGGTGACGAAAATGATAAAGGGGATGGGACGACTTCCCCATGAGAAAAGGCCAAAACGGCTAGGACTCTTCAGCTTGGAGAAAAGACGGCTGAGGGGCGATAAGATAGAGGTCTATAAAATAATGAGTGGAGTGGAATGGAGTGGGTAGATGTGAATTGTTTGTTTACTCTTTCCAAAAATACTAGGACTAGGGCACATGCAATGAAGCTACAAAGTAGTAAATTTAAAACAAATCTGAGAAAATCTTTCTTCACTCAACGTGTAATTAAACTCTGGAATTTATTGCCAAAGAATGTAGTAAAAGCAGCTAGCGTAGCAGGATTTTAAAAAGGTTTGGATGGTTTCCTAAAGGAAAAGTCCATAGACCATTATTAAAATGGGCTTAGGAAAAATCCACTGCTTATTTCTCAGATAAGCAGTATAAAATGTATTGTACTGTTTTGGGATCTTGCAAGGTACTTATGACCTGGATTGGCCCTGTTGGAAACAGGATGCTGGGCTGATGGGCGTTTGGTCTGTCCCAGAATGACAACACTTACGTACTTATGTGTACATGTACACTATGTATATACCCAGAAACATCAGAAAATATGCATATAATTGCAGATCCACCCCTGCTCTGATCGATCTATGCCCCTGGGAACACCTAAGCCTGGGACACGTCTAGGTGTGTGTAATCTACAGCTGCACAATTCTACTAAAACCCTTTTCTGTGTGCAAAACAGGCATTATGTATGAAATAATAAAGCTTTATAAAATTACCCCTTTAATCTTCTGATAAGACTGAACAAAGAATTTAAAAAAATATATATACATATGTAATAATAAATACCCACATACAGAAATCCAGCAACTAAACCTCTCACACCAGTGCTGGTCTTTGCAGGGATTTTGTTCAATGCTGATTCTGTAGAATTGCTTCAAGCCCACTCATTGTAGTAACAGAGCTAGGTGCATGCAGGCGCAAATTAATCTTATCCTCTCTGGCAATCTTCATTAAAGAAAACGTATGGAACAGCAGCTCATTATCTAGTAATCAGTGAAAATTGGGTACTTGGGTGCAAAGGGCACAGGTTTTCCTCTCCATCCACCCCCTTGTTCTAAGGGCTTCCTTGCAAAAGCATATACTATCAAAAATGCAGAAGCCAGGCATTAAAATGAGAAATCCGCTTTACTGCCTATAACGTGACAGTCAAAACATACTTATGACACGTGACCAGGCCACGTACATCTTAATTTGCCCAGCAACACAATCCATAGCCAATTGCTAACCAGGTCGATATTTAAGACTTTAACAACCATCCTTACCTTCTTCCACAATTACTCTTCCTTAACTGACATAATACTCAATACAGTGTTGTTGAGGGCAATCGCAGTAATACTGATGCCTTGAGGGCTGTGATATCATTGAATTTTATCCCTTTAAACTGGCTTTCCCACTAATAGTGCATTATGGCAGCTTTACACTGCTACTACGCTGCTCACAGTAAGAGTTTCTATACAGTAGTACAAGATTTTTAAAAAGTACTCCTAAAATGCCACAAGATCATTTAAACAGAATAAAATACTATGCCCTGTGCTAGCAAAGCTGCTTGAAAAAAGTTGTCTATTTGTTTGGGGTTTTGTTTTTAAATCATGGGTTAAAAGATTTTCAAAAAATTAAGCCGCATTGAGCCTGCCATGAGTGGGAAAGCGCGGGGTACAAATGTAACAAAAAAAAAAACCCCAGCTTCTTCCCCTGAAAAACAAGCTAGCTGCAATGATCAGCATTCTCCATGGTTTAACCGCATGCCTTTGGTGCACTGAGGCACAAACCAGAGCTAAATAGCTGAAAATACCCTTAAAATATTTTTCTCCAACTACAAATTGTCATCTTTTGATTATGACCACTTTAGCTGTTAATGTATTTATTTTCAATTTTGTTTTTATTTTACAAGCATATGGATAAATACATACACACACACGTATACATATATAGGTATAATATACATGTTTACCCATCTATCACATTTCCTAGGCAAATTACAGTATAGTAAACATCCAATCATAAAATCAAAAAAGTACAGACATTGACACACAAAATAACAAAGAAAAATACATGAATAGCAATTTAAAAACTGGTACAGCTGATCAACCACCTCTGTAAAAAGGAATTCAGTAGTCAATGTGTCTCAAGCTATAACTAACTAAGGGATATATGAGTATCTCTAGCATTAGCGCGCACTAAAAACGCTAGCACACCTACAGCACAGCTTAGTAAACAGGGCCCTAGGCAATGCATTCCATAATATATCTCTGAGTGCAATGGTGTTCTTTACAAGCTGACACATCCCATTCATGCAGCAGTATTTGAATAGGTTGGACAAAGATGTCAAGGTACAGCAATAAAGTTTAACCAATAAAAACAAAGCAAAAAATGGAGGATACTTGTTATTGCGTCATCTTAATGCATGACACAGTGAATGGGTTTTGTTGAAACTGAATGGCGAATTGATTGGTAAGGATATGATTCCAAATGAGTTTGGCCTTCCAGTGAGATACTTAGCCCTTCAAAAGTTGTGATTATTGAAAAATTGAGCCTGCAAATAGGTGGAAAAATGTGGGATACAAATGCAACAAATAAATAAATAAAATAGTCAACAAATCAGATTTTGACCACTATTTACAAACTCCACCTCTTGCTTCCAGCAGATGGTAGTTAGCGTGGTCTTGCACTGGGATATAATGCAATCACTGTACTTAGTCCATCTCAGTTTCCCCAACACTTTCATAAGGAAACCTACATCACTTGTTGATTTGGGTCTGACAGGTAAATGACCCATTTAGAGGTCATTTTATGAAGCGTTTTCCACATGTAAAGAACATTCTACTTGTAGAAAATGACCCCTAGGAAATTCTATGGGTCTACACATATGTACAAGTACATATGGTTTATTGAGACTTGATATACCACTCTGACCCAGTGCAACCGTTATGAGTCCGAGGGATATTCCACAATCAGTACATCTGTCATTTGAGCCACTGTCAGTATCTATTCGTTGAGTTATAACAAAGTTGTAACAATACTCCAAATGTTGTACACATTTGCACCAGTTTGGTGCGGAGCAACATGAATTTCTCCTGATCAGCTATTGGAGGACTGTCAAGATAAGTACATCGTTTCTTGTTAAGACTCTTACTTTTCGTTGGATGGAAGGCTATGGGTTGTTTTTCTTGTAAAGGGCTGTTAATGTTATATGTGTATTGATGACATATGTTTATGAGGTGTGGGTAACAGCATTATACACATGTGATCTTATATGTGCATAAGATTTTAATACAAAATTTGTAGTATGGAATAAAGATAACTTGCTAAGTCTGATGAGAAAAGAGATGATAGGTGGAAGGGCATTGAAGAGGTGGGGGGAGGGCAGATTTTGAATTGTTTGTGTTAACACCCTAATCACTTTGAAAAGTTGGCTCTTATGGGAAAGATGGACATACATAAATGAAACAAAAAGAAAAACAATTAGCTGAGTTTATTCAATGAGAACAGCAGCTCCCGCACTTCTGGGCATTGGGCTAAACTTATAACCTCATATAAAACATCATTACACAGTATTAAGCCACAATAGGGGGTAATTTTATAACAGATATGAGCCTGTAGAACAGCAGTTTACATACTCAAATAAGCACTTGGAATATTGCATGGGGACATACAGTATATATGGAAAAAGTAGGAGCACAAAAACATACCACTTACTTATATGCCTATATGAGTAGACTTTCCTGGGGGGTAGGACTGGCACTTATGTATATATTTTTAAAATCTACCTTTTCCCTCCAGTACATAAATGCCTTTAATTACAGATGCCTTGGAGTAGGTGTAAATGTGTGCACCAATTTTCCCTGAGGTAATTTTAAAAGACACAAAAGGTCCACAACATATATGGCTATGTGCCTTTCCCCCTAGGTATTCAGTTCTAAAATTATTCTTGACGTGTATAATGCCCCTTTCTGGGTTACGTTTCATCAGCTGGAAGCTTGTAGTATCACTTTCCTCAGCTTCTGCCTTTCAGGGCTGCTGAGAGAGGGGGGGAGGGGGGGGGCAAAATTCCCCAGCCCTGGCTTCCAAGGGGCCCGGTGTCGGTAAGCTTCTTCTTACTGCCTGCTTCCGGGTCTGCCCTCCCCTGCTCCTGCGTGCCGCCCAGGACCTAGATGATTGCATTAGCATGATATTGTGTTAATGCAATCATCTAGGTCCTGACTCCAGGCACGGACAGGAGCAGGAGGAGACAGACCATGGGAGCAGGCACGCCGGAAGCGGCTTGCCGGCGTCAGGACTGGGCCCCTCCTTGGAGGCAAAGACACAAGGGTAAGGGGGTGGGCGGGAGTGGTGGTACTGTGAGTGGGATGGGGGGGGGGGGGTGGCTTGCGGCAGTCCGGTTCTGCCCCGAGCCCGGCTATGTCTCTCGTTGGTCCTGCTGCCTTCTAGGATTCTGTCAGTGCTCCTTCCTCCCTAACCTCTGACTCCTCATTTTGGCTTCACTTTCCCTGTGCTGCTAAGTAGCTCAGCATCGGTGTGCTTTTCTTAAATGTTTTACCAAGCTTCTAGTGCCTGTCCAGCCAGAAATATATACTGTCTCACAGAGCAGTACCCATAGAGCAGTGGATCCCAGTCCCATCCTGGTGGCATACCCAACTGGCCTGGTTTTCAGGATATTGTTAATAAATATACATGTGATGTTGACAAAACTAGACCGGCTAGATCTGTCACTAAGATAAGGTTGAGCACTACTGACTTGGAGCAAGTAGCTGGAGACCTGACAGATGACTAGTGGACCTGATTCTTGGTCTCCTTCACCAAAGACAAAGGGGAAGTGCAATTACATAAGAACATAATCATTGCCATACTGGGACAGACTGAAGGTCCATCAAGCCTTGTATCCTTTTTCCAACCACGGCCAGTCCAGGTCACAAGCACCTGGCAAGATCCCAAAAGAAAAATTAGACTCGCCGCCCCCTAACGATTCTCAGTAAATATCCCTGACCTTTTTCATTTTTCCCCTTAGTCCAAGAACCCAGCCTTGAGCCTGTGATCCTTTGAGTCAGAGATATCAGTCTTCCCAGAGGAGCTATTCTGACCTTCTAACTTAAAATGAATTGAAAACTCATAGGTAAGTAGCCAAACATATATTATTGCATGAGAAAGAGAAAACCTACGTTATGATGATACAGTAGATGTTCCACAAAAAGCAGAATATAACTTAATTTTTACTGATTTAAAATTGCCTTTTGTCTGAAATTTCATGCACATATCTGCAGCTTTCCTTCATACAAAAAACGGGAAATGCATGCAAATTTGGAACAGTGTATCTAATTGCTGAAAACACAAATTACCAAGCATGAAGTTGAATGTCTTTAACCTAAAATTTGGCTTTTAAGTATTTTTTTTTTAACAAAATAAAAACTGTGGCTGAATGCAATCCATCCCAGGCTTACACGCAATGTCCTCCTGCATAAAGCATGTGGATTAGGATGCAGTTTTCTTATTTAGAAATGAGGTTAAAGGAAAGAAAGCTGATTATTTTTGTGCGTCACTCATTAGCACCCTTTAGCGAAATGTTAGCCACTAGATCAAACTGTGGTGTCAAGCAGCCTCCTACCTGAAGGATGTAGCCTCGGACGTAGTCCCGGAGTGTCCAGCCTAACCCGTGCAAGATGTGGAGCACTTCCTCTTGCTTCAGCACACTGAAGAGCCGGTCAAGCAGGATTTTAAGCCGCACTGGCACTGCTTGGGTCCCGTAGAGCATCAGGCTGCTAATGTCAAACACTACGTTGGACTGCACAATCTCCACTTGGGTTGGGTGGTAGAGATGCTGGGTGCTAAGCTTGTCCAAAGCTGAAGTAATATAGTGAAAAGAAAAAAAAGGGAAAAACAATAAATGCATGATTAAAATGAAAAGAGAAACTCAGAGTCTATCAAAAAGTGATTAATTTGATACAGTGCTTTTTTTCTCAAAAGAAAACGATGCCAGTACTCATGTACAGGGCCAGATTTAGGGGGTTGAGTGACTGTTCATGACTCCACTTCACAGTAGTCATGCCTCCCTGCAATCAGCCACAGGACATATATAAAGGCAGCACTGAAAATGTTACACCAGTTCCTGGAACACTAACACAGTTCTTATTGGGAAAAGTGAACAAGCAGTACTCTCTACACAGAAACTACATGTCGGTAGAATACTTCACCTTAGTCACATATGCATGAGTTTCACTTGCACCAAATGCAAAATAAGTTACCACAAACTAAAAGTAGAAATGTGCAGAGAAAAACTGGAAACCCAAGAAATTCCATCTCCCATCTCTCTTCCCATCCTTTCCTCCATGCCCAGCATTTCCCTTTTCTCATCCCTTCACCCTGTCCATGTCACGCACCTCCCCTCTTTTTCCTTCCATCATGTCCAGTAACTCCCTTCTTTCTTCCCTTCCCAACCCCCAGTTCATCAGAATCTCTCCCTCTCTTTGTCAAACACCTCCCCCTCTTTTTCCTTCCACCCCTTCCCACATGTCCAGAATCTCCCTGTCTTTCCTTGTCCTGTCCAGCCCTTTGTTCCCTCCTCCTCTCCCCCCCACCCCTGTCCAGATTCTCCCCTCTCCTTCCTTTTCCACATTACTACCACTGCTGCCCTGGAGCCTATGTGCATGATCAGCTTCACCCTCTCTGAAGCAGATTTTCTATGCCCACATAGAGTCTCCAAAGCCCCAAGCTGCTCAGTGCTTTCATTTCTGCTGGGATCTCAGTTGGTGAGCATTTTTGACAGGCTGGAAAAGATGTTGGTATTGCATACTACCTGAAAAAAAGCCATGGTCTGATGTTCCTGCTTAATTTCAAGCAATACCACCCATACGTGTTGGCCCTACTGAAGTCAGAGAAGTCATGCATTTCACTAAACAAAATACAATGGGATGTTAACCATTAAGAGGGAAGGTTTCAATATGGGTTGCCATTAAGATGTGTTTTTGTACCACTGACTCATGCTATTTTAGCATAGGCCTCATTTTATACAATGAGACCTAGTTACTAATAACTGGAGTCAATAGCAAAATGACACATCTTAACAGTAGCCTGTGGTTTTTTTTTATTACACACTTCCATAACTTTTTTTTCTCTAGACATGTTACAGGTAGACACAAAATTACAATTAAACCCAGCCCATTTAATCCTGCCCTCACAATCACGAACCAACCCATGAAAACCCAACCCTTCTATTTAACCCTTATATGAATGTAGAGGGCACACAGATTCTGCCTGCTAGAAATAGCTCAGCAGAGATCTCTAATACCTCTAGCAGTACTAGGTAGGTGAATCTTTGACTTGGAAAGTTCTCACAACTTCCAGAACAAGGGATGTTCTCTCCTGCTTAACAGTAGGAGTAGGAGAAAACCCAATGGAGGGAAACTGTGGCAGTATAAAGACCAAGCCCTGTGAGAGTAGCCTTGTCTTTGGTACCAGATTCCCCAGCCACCGATACCACTACTGCAAGGGGGAAAGGCTTGGAGCTCTGGCTACTCAAGCCACTGAATCTGAAGAGAGTAGGAGGGAAGTGCATTTAACAGAGCCAATCAACTTCATGGAATCGCACAAGGAGAAGCTGAATGGGGAATCAATGCTACACCCCTGCCTGCACAAGAACAAGGGGAGAAACAGTAACAAAATCAAGCCTATAATAGCAAATCAGGAACCAGAACAAGGTCTAGGAGGTGAACCAACATGATCGAAGACCACCATAGCCATGTTCCAATTGGGGAAGTAAATCATCTACAAGGATGTTGTACCTGCAGGCTCAGGAAAAAGGGAAGAAGGAGTAGTTCTTCTTTGGGAAAAGGAGCACAGAGAAAGAGAAGCTGTGAAGGACATTATTTTCCCAGAACCTCTAACCAAGGCAGAGGGCTCATAATTTAGGGCTGTACAGAATACTCGTATTTGATTCAATTCAGCCCCGAATACATTATTTGTATTCAGCCGAACAGTGATTTAAATTCAAATATGAATATGGCGCTGTACTGTGCTAAATCCTACTAAAATAAATGCTTGATCTCTGCTTTCACATTGCTTCTTTTGTTATGTGTTGGGCTAAAGCTCAATGCCCATTATTCATATTCAGCTGAATAATATTTTTCATCATTTGTGTTCAGCAGAACAGTAAAATACGCTATTTCGTAGAGCTCTAGTTCTACTGAATATTGTAAATGATGATACTGCTTTATCTTAGTACTGATTGTATATAATTAATTCTGAGTATTTATTTGTCCCATCCAAGTTTAAGTAAACCACATGGTTCAGATCTAAACTTCTGGCCTCAAGTGATTTCAACGCTTAAGGAACAGCCTGGAATGCAGTTCTGGCACTTCTTTCTAGACTCCCAAGGCAGCAGAGGCTTTCTGTTCCAGCCTCTCCCTTCCAGGCCGCCTGAAAGAAAGGGAAGGGGATAAGGTTGGATCACAGCAGAGAAAAGTTATTCTATTTCCTAATCCGGTGGTTCTCCTGCCCCAGTTCCACTTCCTTTTTGTCTACAATTAAGCCCTGACTGATTTATAGGATGAGAGGAGACTGCTGAGTGAGTGAATATTCAGTGCCTTTCCCTTCCTTATGTGGACTGCTAAATGTGTAACCTTCAAAGTAATGTATTTGGTCTTAAATTGTATTGTGCCATTCACAGTTCCCCCGATTTTGTTTTGGGACCCTTTTTTAAATTATTTTAATTGTTTATTTATTTTATAATACAACTCAAAACAGAGATGATATATAGCAATTTGTAATAATATCTTCCACCGAAATCTCTAATAACATTGTGTTGAAATTTACTTAACACCTTTGACCTTAATAAGTAGGAAATTCAAGAATTATAGATCCAAGAAAAAGAAATTAAATTATGTTATTAATAATAATACATATTTAAGATAATTAACACAGGAGTTTCAACAGACCCCATTCACTCCCCCTAGCTATCACTCAGTGTGCATCTATTAGTTAACTTTCACATTCATTACTTCCTTAGAAACTAAAAATTCTTCTAATTGCTTAGGATCAAAAAATTGGAAATTTTTTGACTGGAATAATATTCGGCATATACAAGGAAACTTGAGAGTGAAGTTGGCCCCAAGAGCCAAAGTTCTCTGACGCATAGCCAAAAAGGCCTTGCGCCTCTTCTGTGTCTCTCTAGACAAATCTGGATAAATTCTTATTTTAGATCCTAAGAACAAAGAATCCAAGTGTCTGAAGAAAAGTTTCAAAACAGCATCTCGATCCATTTCAAAAGCAAACGACACCACCGCAGTAGTTCTCTTTGAGTAATAACTTCTAATGACAATTCCAAAAAGGATGTTAAGTTCATACCATCTCCCATGTGTGATTGAGAAATAACATTTCCAACTTCATTCTGAATATATTGCACACGGACTATGGGAGGTAGTGATTCCCTCAGCATCCCCAGAACCTCATCCATGTATTTTTTTACCATTTCTACTGGTGATATCAATGGAGACCTTGGGAAGTTGGTTAGCCTCAAATTAAGTTTCTTGGATTGATTTTCCAAATATTCTATTCTACATAAGGTAAAATTCCTTTCCTTAATTGATACTCGATTCAATTTCTCCAGCTTATACAAATTTCCTTCAAGTTGTTTCACTCCAGAAAACTGCTGGGTATGTATTTGCTCTTGAATTAGGACTGCCTCGGACAAAACCTTGATATCTGTAGTATTTTTTAAAGTCAAAGCTTGGAGGGAAGAATGCAAATTGAAATTCAAGTCCCAGAGTGACTCCAATGTCACTACGGCTGGTTTACTTACTACTACTACTACTTAACATTTCTAGAGCGCTACTAGGGTTACGCAGCGCTGTACAATTTAACAAAAAGAGACAGTCCCTGCTCAAAGAGCTTACAATCTAATAGACAAGTGAACGGTCGGTCCGATAGGGGCAGTCAAATTGGGGCAGTCTGGATTCACTGAACGGTAAGGGTTAGGTGCCGAATGCAGCATTGAAGAGGTGGGCTTTAAGCAAAGACTTGAAGATGGGCAGGGAGGGGGCTTGGCGTAAGGGTTCAGGAAGGTTGTTCCAAGCATAGGGTGAGGCGAGGCAGAATAAGCGGAGCCTGGAGTTGGCAGTGGTGGAGAAGGGTACTGAGAGGAGGGATTTATCCTGTGAACGGAGGTTACGGGCGGGAACGTAAGGGGAGATGAGGGTAGAAAGATAGTGAGGGGCAGCAGACTGAGTGCATTTGTAGGTAAGAAGGAGAAGCTTGAATTGAATGCGGTATCTGATCGGAAGCCAGTGAAGTGACCTGAGGAGAGGGGTGATATGAGTATATCGGTTCTGGCGGAATATGAGACGTGCAGCAGAGTTCTGAACAGATTGAAGGGGGGATAGATGGCTAAGTGGGAGGCCGGTGAGGAGTAAGTTGCAGACCCCAATGAAAGAACGGGGGGTGGGGGGTTAAGGATCTGGTTTAAGTTATCTTTGAGGAAAAATTTAAAGTTTGTTTTCCTATCAGATCACTCTCCACCACTTCATCTGGCATGGGCAGGTTCCCTCCCCGTATATTCGGCTCCTCTTCTGGAAGCCGAACTACAGGCACTGCTTTCTTGCCGCCTCCTCCTCCTCCTGGCTGTGGGGGAGCCACATGCTCGACGGGGCTCAAAGAAACCCCATCTACACTGCTGGCCAACTCAGACAGGTCGGCACCGGTAGTGGGGGAAGAAACTTGTCTGGGTCCCGTCGTTACCCTGAAGCACTCCAAGGTTGATTGCTGGGAAAGGTGAGTACCAGAAGGGGTTGAGGGACACTCCCTTACTTTTCCTCTCCATTTCCCCATCTCGCAAGGGGTCCAGGAATCTTTCACAACTCTTACTCAGAGCGCGAATCATGGCGTCCGGTGCAGGAACTCACTACAGCACCATCTTCGATCTTTGGGACCCTTTTACTAGAGCGTGTTAAGCGCTAATGGGAACTTAACATGGGAAAAATAAAAGCATTTATTTTCCCATTTGCAAATGCTAACCATGCAGTATTTTTTGGAAGGAGGTGTGTCAGGGGCAGAGACTAGGCATGGAGGTGCTATTCAGCTAACATGCTGACATTAGCACATGCAAACACTGACAATGTGGGATCCTTTAGCACCTCCCAAACAGGAGGCAGTAAGTGCTCCCACGTCAATTTTTTTTTCAGTGGCCACATACTAATGCACGGCCAGAAAATTAAATAACTGAGAAAGGCTGAAATTACAACTGCATTAGAAGTGGGCATAGTGTACACGTAAGCAGTGGCGTAGCCACGGGTGGGCTTAGGTGGGCCAGGGACCACCCATTTACTACTACTACTTAACATTTCTAGAGCGCTACTAGGGTTATGCAGCGCTGTACAATTTAACAAAGAGAGACAGTGCCTGCTCAAAGAGCTTACAATCTAATGGCTCAGGCCCACCCAAAGGTAGCACATGTTTAGTGGTAACTGATGGGAATCCAAAGCTCCACCAGCTGAAGATTTTCCTCTGATGGTAACGAAAACGCTACTCTCCATGACACCGACACCTGCGCATGCTCAGTTTTCAGTGCATGCCTGCTGCCAAGGTGGAAAGAAGCATTTTCCCACCAGCTGAGATATATTTTTTTTTTGGGGGGGGGGGGGGGTAGAACACTTGGTGCCCACCCAATTCTTGCCTAGGCCCACCCAAAATCTGTTGTCTGGCTACGCCCCTGCACGTAAGTCCCACATTAGAAAAAAACATCCAAAAATTCAGTAGCAAACACAGCCATTTTCAAAACAGAAAAAGTCCAAACATTTGCTTCGAAAATGGCCATTTGCTAGATGTTTTTGTGCTCTGTGGGTCCATCTTTTAGGACCATTTTTTGAAAAAAAAAAAAAATCTAAGGGAAAAATGCACCAAAAAAACCCCCATTGGGACAAATTTAGGGGGGCGGGGGCAGCATTCTTAGTAGATTGGTCACACAGACATCCCAGCAGTGGGGCACAGCAGTGGACTTCACATAAAAGGTACCAGTTACAAATTTCACCATTACCCCCTTATACTGTATGGTGAGCCCTCCAAATGTCTACTTTACCCAACTGTACACCATTGCAAAAGCTCTTATGCCTGCAAGTGCCACCCATATGTAGGTACTGTAGGTTTTGATGGGTTTTGGAGGGCTCACACTTTCCACCACAAGTGTAACTAAATGCGGAATATGGGCCTGGGTTCCCTTCTCTACAGTCCACTTTACCGACCACTAAGCTTCTCCAGGGACCTGCTTGCTGCTCTAATAGGACTGGCCATAACATCCGAGGCTGTCATAGAGGCTGGTAAGTACTGTTTCTTTCTCATCTTTGGGGGGTGATAGAGGGTTAGTGATCACTGGGGGAGTAATGGTGGGAATCATGCCTTAATCCTTCCAGTGGTCATCTGGTAATTTGGGGTACCATTTTGTGACTTAGTCATGATTGAAAAGGTCAAGACCAAAACATCCAACTTTTAGCCCTACACAGAAAAACGTCTCAAATCTGAGTTTTGAAAATAGCGATTTGGACTTTATACCGTTTTTGAGACATTTTTCTCTTTTGAAAATGGGCCCCTAAGTCAACACTGAATAAATAGCTTTAAAAATTAATTTAATGCTCATAACAATAAGGGCTTTTCATAAGTCTAGGGCTTGAACTCCTCCTACATCCACAGGTCATTTAAGATTCACTGTGTATTTCTACTTAAAGATATGTATACTATAATGGCCCTTACAAGAGGAAAATGAATTTCCAGAATGCTCTGCAGCAAATGTGATATTAAAATCAAGGGCCTAATGTATTACAATGCTGCTGCGGTAGCCCAGCGGGTAAGCCCATGTTGGGCTTACCGCCGTTTAGTAAAAGGAGCCCTAAATTTGGCTGAAAATAGGGCATAACATTTAAAACAGAAGCCCTAAATATTAGCTACAGATAGCCTCAGTAAAACATTTAGGCACACTACAAGACCCCAACAGAAGCACAAACTTGTGTTATGCATTACATAATAGAGGTCAGTCCCAGTAATTGAACTCTGATTAATGGCGCTCTTGCTCCTCCAATCCAGAGCCTTTCCTGAGGAAGTTCTCTCAAAGGTGCTGCATATCTCAGCTTATTGGACAGAGTAGATTGTGGCCATATTTTTCAATAATAAAAAAAAAATTCCTAATTTTAGGAAAATAGATATTCAGGTGTCTTTTACTAAGGTGCGCTCACGTTTTTAGCGCACGCCAAAAACATGAGTGTGCTTTAGTAAATGACCCTCTTAGTATTTTAGTACCAAATGTTTCCTTCATTGAGGTTGATATTTAATTTAACACACCTGCAGTGTTTTATCAAACTCCTTGCCCATTTCAATAAAAAAAAAGCAAACGTTAACATTCTAAAATCAGGAAAGGATTTGGAGTGGGCAGAGGCAGGGTTTCAAGTTAACCTTCCTGCAGGAAAATTCAGCCTTTAAACAGATAACATGCATTTATAGCAGATATAAATTTTAAAAAGATAGATAGACCAACAGATGAATCTTCTATTGCAAATGCAGCATTTTGATATGTGTGGTTTTCAGTCTGCTCAGGGTATTCGTTTCTAGAAAATTTGGGAAAGTTTCTGGTCCACATTGACTCCTAGGGCACAAAGTAATGTTTTGAGTTGTTCTTTTATTTTCTTTGGCCTTTGCCACGCTGCACAGGGTTGGGAGGGATGGGTGGTTGAGGAGAGGGATTCTTTAAATGTTCAAAAGAGACTTATATTCCACTTGGTTTTCTGTATTCTGGTTTGATGTTAATAAAAATCCTATATAATAATTTGTACTTCCAACGTTCTCTGGCTGTCTGTCTGGGTTCATAACATCTCCTGACGTCAGCAAGCCTCCAGCTTTCCCTTCCCTCTCACTGTCCCGCCCTCGCGTAATGACATCAGAGGAGGGCAGAACAGTGAGAGGGAAGGGAATGCTGGAGGCGAGCTGACGTCAGAATGTTATGAACGGAAGCCAGCCAGTCATAGAACGTTCAGGTACAAATCGCTGGACATGGAGGGGAGGAGAGAATCGCAGGACATCAAGGGGAGGGCAGAGGAGAATCGATGGACATGGATGGGATGGGAGAAGAGGAGAGAATCCCGGGACATGGATGGGAGGGCTGGGAAGAGGAGAATCGCTGGACATGGAGGGAATGGGAGGGGAGGGGAGGGAAGAATTGCTGGATCTCCTGAGTACTTGTGACCTGTATTGGATATTGAGACAAGATGCTGGGCTTGATGGATCTTGCTCTGACTCAGCCTGCTTTTCTTATATTCTTAAATATACCTCTGTTCAAAGTTATATGTGGATTTTCAATGGTGTCACTTGGATAGAAAGTGCAACTAAAAGTCTGCATAACTTCAAATGGGTATCTTATCTGTTTCAAGTTACACGGTCCATGGATTGCTGAAAAATGACCTTCTTTAATTCAACACATTTGGCAACGAGAAGTAAACTACCTTTAAAATGAGGTGTCTTTTTTTATATATAGCAAAGCTAAATGCGAGTCCACAACTTCAAAGAGGAAGGTTGACTGCACTGTCAGTGTGATCTGTCTCTTCTACTTTCCGTATCCAGAATACATATATAAAAATTACTCAAACTTTTTATAAAGGCTTGTGTACCAACAAAGAAATATGGCACAGACTGAAAGATTTTCATGTTCCTGCATTCTTTGGAACATCGATTTTCCACAGAAAGTCTGCTAGTGGAAGTTTCTATATGATATGCTAGTTATGTGTTCTGGTTCAGAAAGAAAATAAAATGAAACCAAGGGGCTCATTTTCAAAGCATTTAGGGACCCTTTTATTAAGCTGCGGTAAAAGGGGCCCTGCGATAGTGGCAACATATGTTTTTGCCGTGCACCAGGGCTCCTTTTACCAGAGTGGATAAAAAGGCCAAAAAAAGAAATAGCCATGCGGTTAAGTTCACACTTGCCGCATGGCCATTTCAAGGGGGAGCGCTTACTGCTACGGCTCCCGTGCTAACCCAACGGTAACCAGGCAGCGTGCAATGCTGCCCAACTACCGCTGGGTAGCCCCCCTGTGTAAATATGTTTTCAATATTTCCGCTAGCATCGGAAATGGTACACACTGGGGGTGGCCCCTTAGATTTATAAAGTTCCATAGTAACCCTATCCATTATGGACTAGAGCAGCCATTCCCAACCTAGTCCTCGGGGTACACCTAGTCCCATTGGGTTTTCAGGATATCCACAATGAATATTCATGAGTTAGATTTGCATTCAGTTGAGGCAGTGCATGCAAATCTACCTCATGCATATTCATTGTGGATATCCTGCATACCCGATGGGACTAGGTGTGCCACAAGGACTGGGTTGAGAAAAGCTGGACTAGAGTGTATAAATGGCGCCCAGAGCGCTATTCTATATATGATGCTCTGAGTTGGGTGCCATTTGTAGAACAGCACACAGTGCCGGGATCTGCACCCAACATTGGGCACAAGGATTTTACACCAACTGAAACCTGGTGTACATCCTTGTATGTAAATTAGGTGCAGATCCCCCAAAATTCTATAACTGCACGCGATTTTAGTGAATGCTCCTGACCCGCCCATCCTCCTCCTGTGGCCATGCCCCTTTCCCACAGCACGCTACAAGATTTACACTTATAGAACAGCGCTTAGCGAGATATGCAGGTAAATCCAAATTATTGCCAATTAATTGTTAGCACCCAATTATTGGTGATAATAGGCTCGTTACACAAATTGTGTGCACAAATTTGGTGCGGGCCGAAATTGAGCACCATATATAGAATCTGGAGGTATGTCTTCAGTAACAAATAATCATATGAAACTCCATATTCACATTGCCTGCCTTGTTGTAAAGTCATCAAGTACTATATACATTACATATAGTAGCATAGTAAATGACGGCAGATAAAGACCTGTACGGTCCATCCAATCTGCCCAACAAGATAAACTCATTTACACGGTATATGATACTTTATATGTATACCCGAGTTTGATTTGTCCTTGCCTTTCTCAGGGCACATACCGTAGAAGTCTACCCAGCACTGTTCTTGTACTAAGTTCTGGAGCTAACGTCAAAGCCCCTTAAAATTTACACTCCAGCCCATCCCTATCTATTCAGTCACAATCAGGGCGTAGACCGTAGAAGTCTGCCCAGCACCGGTTTTGCTTTCCAATTACCGGCGTCATCACCCAATCTCCACTAAGATTGGATTGTGCAACAATTTTCAAAGTTAAAGCATGCTTGTGCTTTCACTTCGAAAACTGCCTAGGAAAAATACACTTACAGACATGTACAGTTGCTTGTTTGCAGTTCTTTTAGGGATTAAACAGCATGTGTCATTTTGGAAATTAAAAAAAGACCTATGCCCATTGTCACAGTCCCTCCCCAAGCCTGCCCCCAAGAATGTCTTTGCTCAACGTTAAGTAAATGTGTGGGTATTGTACAATGTAGGAGATTTTCAAATAGCCCACTTTTCTGTAGTGTTTCACCTGTAGAAATGGCTTTCAAAACTAACTTCTCTGTGGTGAACTCTCTTAAGAACTTACACAAACTTTCTCTATAAAATGTTTATATTTTTCCTTATCAAAATGTTTGTTTTAAGGGCATTATGTGGTAGCATATTACTAGGATTTTACTGGCTTTGCAATTTCACTCCTCTGGGTGTGTGCAGTAAATGAACGCTTACCAATTCTGTGCAGGTGGAAAAAGGCTTAATGAATCTCCAAACCACATACTTTGCAGACTAAAGAAGTCAATATTCAAGTGGAAATGACCTGAAAGAGCTCCTTGTATTTTACTAGAAGGACAAGCATTTCTGTGGCAAATTCTAATTTTGAAGTGATTACTTCATAGCTTTTTTGACGTTTGCTTTGCTTGAACAGCAACAGCGTATTAACTTGCTAGTCTTTGTGAGACCTCTATGTCACCAAGCTTTTCTCAAATTTATGCATGTCTAACTCCTCTGCTACATTATACATTTAACAAAGGAAATACCGTATACATGTAGGATTCCTAAGGCACAGGTCTAAATTGAGATACTATTATACACATCAGTTTTCAGTGAACCTGAAGGGTTGCTATATTTGCCAATCACTAGAAAGCTACTATTCCCAATTCAAAACATCAGCATTTAGGAAAAAAGCTATTACATCATTACCATCACTGTTCCCTCTGAGCAGGAGTCCTCCACCTACCATCCTGCCAGTGGGAGGTGCTGTTTCACTATCACATTTTCAATAATGAGGGCCAGGCAAGCTCTGCAGGACTCCAGAGAACCTGCCTATCTTTCGCAATTGAAGAGACAATTTTGAAGCACTGCCCCCCACTGGCTGCAATGCAGTTGGAGGACTGTTGCTCAGCTTACAGGGAACAGTGGGACCCTGTTATTAAGGCACATAGGCGCCAATGCGCATCCAACGCACATCAAATCAGAACTACTGCCAGACTACCGTGTGCCCCGGGCGGTAATTCTATTTTTGACGCGCATCCAAAATGTGCGGCAGAAAATATTTTCTATTTTGTGCCCCATGGCGCTAACTGGGCAGTAATTGGCAGTGCATGCTGACAATTTCCCTTATCGCGAAGTTAATGGGTGGCAGTAAGATCTCAGGCCTAAAATGGACGCGCGCTCATTTTAATTTTGCCGCATGTCCATTTTTGGCCACAACAAAAAGGCCTTTTTTGCAGGCGTGCTGAAAAATGGACCTACACACATCCAAAACACGCGCTTACACCAGCGCAGGCCATTTTTTGGCATGCCTTAGTAAAAGGGCCCCAGTGCTTTTTCTGTGTTCTACATGTGTGTTATCTTTAAAAAATGAATAAACAGAAAGCTTTCCACCCCCACCCCAAAAACGGTCTTTCTCACAGCTCTTGATGGTTTGTTTTCATGCATTTGCTTTCATACACTCAAATAATCATTTCATTACTATGAGACAGTCTGTACCTTGTAGGAGGTATGGGGTGAATTCAGCAATGGCGCCTAAAGATTGGCGTCATAAAAATAGCGCTTAGTGCTATTCTATAAATGGTGCTCAAAGTTAGAATAGCACTAAGCACCGGGAACCATGACTGCATTTAAGCACAATCATTTACACCAATGAAACTTTGGTGTAAATTCCCACACCTAAATTAGGTGCGGATCCCCCTTACTCTATAATAGCACGTCTAAATTGTGGGAACGCCCCTGATCCACCCATGTCCTTTCTATAGCCACACCCCCCTTTTTGGAGCCAAACGTAATATTTACGCTCAGATCCGGGTGTGTAAACATACATGTGCAATTTTTAATTAATACCAATTAGTACCAAGAATTGACTGATAGCATCCAATTATCAGTGCTAATTGGCTCATTATTCAATTAAACTGGATGCACATGTTGGGTGCGCACAAATCTGCATGTGCAATTTAAAGCACCATTTATAGAACTGGGGGAGGGGGTACTGTGCAGTTTCCCTGCTATTACCACATTCCACCTGAGCCTGTAAAATTGGAGAGTGGGTAAGAGCCCATCAATCTAGTCTCAGAAAAAAGCATGGAAGCTCTCCTTTAAATGGAAGAAGGCTTTTTTTGTTTTATTTTGTTTGCTTTTTGGGGGTTTTTTTTTTTTTTTTGCACTCCTAGAATGAGGGTCACTAGCATATAAGTGACTGAAGTCTTGGAAAATTCTGTTCCACTGCAACTTTTCAGTTTGTCTCGTCATGACAGAATAGACTTATGTTAGTCAATCTTTTGGCCAAATGTTACAGGTCTTACAGGTTTGTGACTATAATTTTGGTTTAAAAAAATGTTTAAACTAACCCCCAGTACAAAATGTGTATTAGGGACACAGGAGAAGGAAAATCAATCTGCCCATCTTATTCCCTAATTTGTGGCTATTATGGGAAAGCAAATTTGCCCCTGTTTCACAGCCTTAAGGGGTTAGCTGATCAATTAACAAACTACCATTCAGGCTAACTAATGCCATTTACATTTTCATAAAGAAACTGTTGGGCTGATTTTCGAAAGAGAAGGATGTCCATCTTTCGACATAAATCAGAAGATGGACGTCCTTCTCTCAGGGACGTCCAAATCAGTAAAATCGAAACCCAATTTAGGACGACCCCAACTGCCAAAGTTCAAGGGGGCGTGTCGGAGGCGTAGAAAAGGCGGGACTTGGTCGTGCCTAACATTTGGACGTTCTTGACCCATAATTGAAAAAAAAAGGACATCCCTGACGAACACTTGAACGTTTTCACCCGGACCTATTTTTCTTACAACCAAGCCACAAAAAGGTGCCCGAAATGACCAGATCACCACCAGAGAGAATTGGGGATGACCTCCCATTACTCCCCCAGTGGTCACTAACCCCCTCCCACCCTCAAAAATCATCTTTAAAAATATTGATTGCCAGCCTCAGATGTCATACTCAGGTCCATGACAGCAGTATGCAGGTCCATGGAGCAATTTTAGTGGGTGCAGTGCACTTCAGGCAGGCGGACCCAGGCCCATACCCCCCTTACCTGTTACATTTGTGGAGGAAACAGCAAGCCCTCCAAAACCCACCAGAAACCCACTATACTTACATCTAGGTGCCCCCCCCCCCTTCACCCGTAAGGGCTATGGAAGTGGTGTACAGTTGTGGGTAGTGGGTTTTGGGGGGCTCAGTACACAAGGTAAGGGAGCTATGTACCTGGGAGCAATTTATGAAGTCCACTGCAGTGCCCCCTAGGGTGCCTGGTTGGTGTCCTGGCATGTCAGGGGGACCAGTACACTATAAATGCTGGCTCCTCCCATGACCAAATGGCTTGCATTAGGATGTTTTTGACATGGACGTCTTTGGTTTTCGAAATTCGCCAAAAAATCAGAAACAACCATGTCTAGGGACGTCCAAATCTAGGGATTGTGAAATTTAAGGATTTGGACGTCCCTGACGGTATTTTCGTAACGAAAAATGGACGTCCATCTTGTTTCGAAAATACAGGTTTCCCCGCCCCCTAGATTTTGCCGTTTTGCGAGGACGTCCAAATCACAATTTGGACATCCCTTTTGAAAATGCTCCTCTGTGTCAACAAAATATTATGTGATGTAATATATAAAAATAATATGAGAAAGATGGACTTCAAAATGCTCAATACAGTTCAGAAAACAACCGAAAGCCCGCTTTTTTTAGATTATTCTTCCCAATCAAACCCAAGTAGTGTTAGCAGACAATCGATCAGAACTCCATAACCATGATCTCGGCCTAATCGGAACTTTTCCCACCACTCCACAAAACACAATGTCATCTGTTTCCCATAAATCTTGTAACTTCACACTGTTCTTTACCATGTAACCTGTTTTTCCTAACATAACCTGTAAACCACGTTGAACCTACTCCACATGGAAAAAAACGTGGTGTACAAATGCAGTAAATAGATACAAGTAAAAAGTTTATACTAAAACAAAAATCAGTTATCACAATATTAATTTGGATTTTTCTCAAACCTCTTTCGTATACATGCCATAGCCAGTGCCATTCTTAGGCATCCTGTTATAGAATCACTTTCTACATTCAAATAATCTAAAACTAACAACAGCAGATGAAATGCAATAAAACAATCCAACCTTTTTTATCTGGGTCATCCACTCAGGAATAGAAAGCATCGCTTTCTGGAACACTTTCTCTCTCCCTAACCCTCATGGAGGGGCTCAGAGTGCTTTCTTCAGTCCCAAGTTTGTTCCGTTTCCTATTAAAATTAGGGTTAGAAAGCTGCAGGCTGTTTGTACAGGAAGGGCAGGAAGTTGTGGAAATTTCCTAACTCAGCAGAAGCTCCTGGTTTGTGGAATTGGGCTCAGCCAGAGAGTATATGGGCAAGCTATACTTGATGTGGTCATGATACCTCTGCCTTGCCTCACTGACACTGGGCAACATCACTGACTACTCTTTTCGCTTTGTTGTGGATGAGCCTTTGTTCTACTGGACTTATGTACTTATTCTTGTCTGGAATTTGGGGTTTTGGTGCTTTGGATGAGATGCTTTTTGAGACTCCATTTGGCTTTGAGTATCATGCGCCCCAAGACTTCTAGCAGAAACAGGACCTCAGCTCTGTTCTGTTATTAGAATGTATAGCTTTCAGCATAAGAACCCAAGACAAGCGAGAAAGTCCTCCTGGCCCAGCATCCTGTCTTCAGCATACTTGGAAGTATTTATTTAGATTAGGTGCATAAATCTTGTATGTACACAATGGCACAAATTAATGCTAATTAGTACTTGTTAATATCAATTATTGGTATTTATTGCCAATTTATTGCTGATTAATTGATCATGTTACACACACAACTGACCCTATTCTATAACTGCATGCCCATCTTTGGGCAGCATTTATAGAATTTGGGGAGGCAGTGCTTCAGACCTTTCTACATTTTCATATTCTACTGTCTAAAAAATACAGTTCAAAATGAATTAAGAGTAGTTAGTTTCACTCGCCTACACAACATACTCTATGCTTTCAGTATGAAAGAACAATTGTAGAAATATTAAAAATATTCATTTTACAATAATGGACTGGACAGTGCCCCAAGGGATATTCAACCCAATGAAGTTTACTTATAACTTTCTCCCACTTGTACCTTGGGCAGCTCCAAGGAGATTTGATAGCACGGACAGCATGTTGTCACAAGGCTGAAGCCAGTCTTCACCCTCTCCACCCAAGGTGGTTTTAATTCTCCCCAATGCAGCCACAGCCATCTTGGTACACCCAAAACAATGAAACTGATAGGGCGACAAGCTCCTCCTACTGGCTTCAGCCCACATAATTGGCCAGATAGGCTCAAGCCATCTCCTGTTATCAAACTTCCTTGGGCAGCTCTGTAGTTGATATGTTTAAAACTTTGATTCAAATTCACTTCCTAGTACAGGAGATTCCATGAAAGACATGCCAAATAATTGGTTATTTTGTATGATACTTGATGGGAAAGGGGTGGGGGCTGATAGTTCTAGTAGCTTTGCCTCACGTAGCTCTATGAGGAGGTTTGTTCACCCATGCTGTTTATTTTCTGCATTTGCTCTATGACTGTGATTTGTTCAGTTAAATAGTTTTATAAAATCACTTTCTAGAACAAAAAGCAAATTGATTCTTCATCCTGGAGTATTCAGATCAGCTCAGCCAATGTGATTTGACACAGGCAGGCTCTAACTGATTCAGGGCCTTGTTAAATCAAGTTTTGGAAATGGAGCTGATCTGCGTTTGCTATGAAAGACAGTGAATACTTATGCAATCAAGACTTTTTGGTTTCTTATTCTTAATCATCATATACACTCACACCTACTGTAGGTTGCAAAATTTATGAACATTTTTAAAGGCAAAAGTCAGGGGTAGCCTATATGTGAATCTACCAGAACTTCCCTTCCTTTCCCTACCCACCCATGCTGATTTCCCTTCCCCTCCCCCTCCCTATCCTCCATGGCTCCAGCATCTCATTTCCAGACTCTCCCTTGATCCTGCAGCCAGCAGCCACCAGCAGATTCCTCTCTCCCCCTTCCCCTTGTGGATGCTTTCCTCTAGACCTGTTCCTGGCACTCCAATGCTGTTTCTGCATCAGAGTGGGGCTTTCCTGTACAAGCCCACTCTCAGGCGCACTGCACCCCCTGCCTGACAGGAAATGCATCACTGGAGCTCCCATGGCACCTAAAACTTGAACCTTGCCACTTGGAATTTCATGTCCCTAAATTAGTTGCCACCGAAAAAACAAGTGCTCACTCTACACCTGTATGCATGGCTCTCATTAGATTTGAGATGCATGGTGTAGGGACTCTGATGTAAGTCAGAGTGGTTTATTGTCAATTGGAGGATCATTTGGTGTGAGAACAGATTGATGGCAGCGACCTTAGATGAGATTAGACTAAGTATGGATAACCATGTTAGTTTTCTCATGGTCTTTTTGGATGCGTTCACTATGTTTGATACCCTCAGTCATGATAGGAAAATGTACTGACAGGAAAATCAAGTACGTGTGGGAAATGAATTGTCTATGAGAACTATGACATGTGGACTGCCCGAAGGCTTGGCTCTGTCCTAAATTCTGTAGGGTATTAAAGGAGTTTGGTGTGGCATGCCACATTTATGCAGATGACATGCAAGTTTTCCTCCCATTGACGGAGCCAGTGCCTTTTGTAGTTACTCGGTTACAAGCAATTCTAGAAGAAATACATAGAAACATGATGGCAGATAAAGGCCATATGACCCATCCAGTCTGCCCATCCTCTGTAACCCCCAATTCTATCTGTTCCTAAGCGATCCCACATGCTTATCCCATGCCTTTTTAAACTCTGGAACAGTCCTAGACTCCACCACCTCCACCAGGAGGCCATTCCATGTCTCTACCACCCTTTCTGTGAAATAGTACTTCCTTAGGTTACTCCTAAGCCTATTCCCTCTTAACTTTGTCATATGCCCCCTCATTCGAGAGCTCTCCTTCATTGGAAAAGGCTCTCTTCCTGTACATCGATGGATGTTTCAAAATAGTCTATCCCTTAATATGTCAAAAACAGAAATATTGCTGGTGGCTACTGAACCAGCAGTGTTGTTTCCATCTGAAGTTGTAATATCTGATGTTGTGATTCCTATATTTTCTGTTGTAAAAAATGTGGGTGTATTGCTTGATACTGCACTGACCTTTTCCTCTCAGATTCGCTCTGTGGTGAAAAGATCATACTGTAAGTTGCGGTTACTTAGTAAATTAAGACCGCTAATTTCTCAGAGTGATTTTCGTAGAGTGCTTCAGTGCCTGGCTCTGACTGGTTTGGACTATTTTAGTATCTGTTAGTGGGACTACCTGCAGTGCATATACAGGCGTTGCAGGTGGCAATGAATTCAGCTGTATGTTTGTTATATGGTCTGTCAAAGTATGATCATGTTACACCCTATTACCAGGAACTGAATTAAAACAGAATTAAATTTAAATTGCTGATGACGGTTCATTACGGGGTGCATCATGATTCATCTCAGTATTTGTCAGATTGTCTCCGGAAACATTGTCTGAAGTAGGTGCTTCAATCCGGCAACACTTGTTTGTTAAAAATTCCGGATTTTTGACTGTTTCATCTAGAGGATACGAGGAGACATGTCCTTTCTGTTGCAGGACCGATAGAGTAGAACAAATTGCTTGCAACTCTCAAGACACAAAAGAACTCAGGATTGTTTAAGAGACTACTTAAGCAGCATTTGTTGGGACAGATTAAATACTGCTTTATGCAGCTGGTGGACATAGCATGGCGATCAGTTTACTTGTTATGTTACTAAATTTGTATTGTATTTGTTGTTATTTTATTATGTGTGTTTGAGCTGTACACTGCTCTAGATAAGGACAGTATATAAATAGTAATAAATGAAATCAAAGGGTTGAGACCAAGTCACTTGTACCAGAGTTTCTGAACAAAGCAGCTTAGACCTAATGAGAGCAAGTGTAGCACCTATTTCTTCTTTAGCAAAAGTGTTAAATTTTTGAAACAACTTTCAGGCTCATTTTCAAAGCACTTAGCCTCCCAAAGTTCCATAGAAACCTATGGAACTTAGCCTCCCAAAGTGCTTTGAAAATATGCCATTTTGTAACCTAGGCAAACGTCCAAATTCAGACTTAGACATCATATCGAAAATGCCTCTCTAAGTCACAAGATGACAGATGGAACCCACTGAGCAACTGCCTGCTATCTAGTCTATGTCCATCAAAAGAAATTATGCACAAATCGTTATATCTAGACTCAAGAAATTCTTTGATTGTGTAAATAGTCATAAGGTAGAGATCTGATCAGGTCACAATTTATAATTAGGAATAGTGGCCACCAAACACAAGCCCACACTGCAAGTGATATCTTCCCCAAATATTACTTTGTCATTTTTTGCTGAATGCAAAGGACATTAACTTAGTCTGTTTCCCTAGAAAACTGATCGCAAATCCTGGAATCCCAAGTACAGTAGTCACTGAAGTGTTGAGAATTCAATGTTTTGATACTTCCTGAAGGCTAATGTCAGAGGGTCTGGTCATGGGTTCTCAACTGGGTACAGCAGGGATAGTCCACAAAGAAGCTAGAGAATTGGTGTATATTTTCCATTACTCTCTGAGATGAGTGATCAACATGCAAAGAATTTTTTCTCTTAGGAGTCAAATCATCATACCATAAGAGAGAATTTTGTGCATCCTGGATGTCGGCTCATTACGCACTCAGCCATCATATATATGATATTTATAATTAAAGACCCATCTGGTGGCCAGGAATATGCTAAAATTGGACAAACTGTGAAGAATTGCAACATGTCAAACCACCAAAGGAAGTGAAATATAGCAAAATACTCATAATGGAGAATATACGGTGTCCTGTAAACGTCTTTACATCCTTCACACTTTCACATTTTGCTGTCTACAAAAATACAATTCAGAATTATAAAGTAGGAATTTGTTTCACTGAGCTACACAACATACTCTACACTTTCAATATGCACAAATACTGAAAACGTACAGTAGTTACTTGCATAGAAGAATTTATTAAGTCCTTCCTAACTTCATTGCTCGCTTTCTGGGGAAGGGGGAGCCTATTCCGAAAGGATGGGCTCCACCTTAACCAGGGTGGGACCAGGCTGCTGGCGTCGGCATTTAAAAAGGAGATAGAGTAGCTTTTAAACTAAAAGTGGGGGGAAGGCCGACAGTCGCTCAAAAGCGCATGGTTCGGGATAAGGTATCTTGCAAAGATACCTCACAAACAGGGAAGATAGGGTTTCTGGATAGTGAGGTTGCACAACAGACCGTGGTAGGCCAGGTGCCCTTAAATACAACTAAAGATCAGACAAAAGATGGCAAATCAGTAGTGTCCAGTACTAAGCATCATGCAAATAGGAACAACAAACATACTCTGAAATGTCTAAATGTAAATACTAGGAGTCTAAGAAATAAGATGGAAGAGTTAGAATATATTGCACTAAATGAAAAATTGGATATAATAGGCATTACTGAGACCTGGTGGAAGGAGGATAACCAGTGGGACACTGCCATACTAGGGTACAAAGTATATCGTAGTGATAGGGTGGACCGGACTGGTGGAGGGGTAGCATTGTATATTAATGAGAGCCTTGACTCAGATAGATTACAAATTCAGCAAGACACAAATCACACCTTTGCATCATTGTGGGTTGAAATTCCATGTATAAAAGGGAAAAGGACGGTGATAGGAGTGTACTACCGTCCGCCTCGCCAGGATGAGCAGGTAGACGCAGAAATGATAAAAGAAATCAGAGACGCAAACAAAATGGGCAATGTGATAATAATGGGTGACTTCAATTATTCAAATATAGACTGGGTAAATGTAACATCGGGACACGCTAGAGAGGTACAATTCCTTGATGAAATCAAGGACAGCTTTATGGAGCAGCTGGTGCAGCAGCTGAAGAGAGAAGGAAAAATCCTAGACTTGGTCCTTAGTGGAGCGCATGATCTGGTGAGGGACGTTCTGGTACTGGGGCCGCTTGATAACAGTGATCATAATATGATCAGTTTTGATATCAACCTTGAAGTAACTATACACAGAAGTCAAATACGTTAGCATTTAACTTTAAAAAAAGGAGACTATGATAAAATGAGAAGAACGGTGGAAAAAAAACTTAGGGGGACAACTGAGAGGGTAAAAACTGTACAACAGGCATGGACGCTGTTCAAATATACCATCCTGGAGGCGCTGGCCAAACATATTCCACTAATTAGAAAAGAAAGACGGAACTCCAAAAGACAGCCGGCCTGGTTGAAAAGTGAGGTGAAGGAAGCTATTAGGGCTAAAAGAAACGCCTTCAGAAAATGGAAGAAGGAACTGTCCAAAAATAACAAGAAGCAGCATAAGGAGTGTCAAAGCAAATGCAAGGCGCAGATTAAGAAGGCCAAGAGGGATTATGAAAAAAAGATAGCATTAGAGGCAAAAAAACATAGTAAAATTTTTTTTCGGTATATTAAAAGCAGGAAGCCGGCAAAAGAATCGGTTGGGCCGCTGGATGACCGAGGGGTAAAAGGGGTGATCAAGGAAGACAAAGACGTAGCGGAGAGATTGAATGAATTCTTTGCTTTGGTCTTCACCGAGGAAGATTTGGGTGGGATACCGGTGTCGGAAATGATATTTCAAGCGGACGAGTCGGAGAAACTTACTGACTTCACGGTAAACCTGGAGGACGTAATGGGGCAGTTCAGCAAACTGAAGAGTAGCAAATCTCCTGGACTGGATGGTATTCATCCTAGAGTACTGACAGAACTGAAAAATGAGCTTGCGGAGCTACTGCTAGTGATATGCAATTTATCCTTAAAATCGAGCGTGGTACCGGAAGATTGGAGGGTGGCCAATGTAACGCCCATTTTTAAAAAAGGTTCCAGGGGAGATCCGGGAAATTATAGACCGGTGAGTCTGACGTCGGTGCCAGGGAAAATGGTAAAGGCTATTATTAAAAACAAAATTACAGAGCACATCCAAGGACATGGATTACTGAGACTGAGTCAGCATGGCTTTTGTGTGGGGAAATCTTGCCTGACCAATTTACTTCAATTCTTTGAAGGAGTAAACAAACATGTGGACAAAGGGGATCCAGTTGATATTGTGTATCTGGATTTTCAAAAGGCGTTTGACAAGGTACCTCATGAAAGGCTACAGAGGAAATTGGAGGGTCATGGGATAAGAGGAAATGTCCTATTGTGGATTAAAAACTGGTAGAAAGACAGGAAACAGAGTGGGGTTAAATGGGCAGTATTCACAATGGAGAAGGGTAGTTTGTGGGGTTCCTCAGGAATCTGTGCTAGGACCGCTGCTTTTTAATATATTTATAAATGATTTAGAGATGGGAGTAACTAGCGAGGTAATTAAATTTGCTGATGACACAAAGTTATTCAAAGTTGTTAACTCGCGACAGGATTGTGAAAAATTACAGAAGGACCTTACGAGACTGGGAGACTGGGCGGCTAGATGGCAGATGACGTTTAATGTAAGTGCAAGGTGATGCATGTGGGAAAAAAGAACCCGAATTATAGCTACGTCATGCAAGGTTCCACGTTAGGAGTTACGGACCAAGAAAGGGATCTGGGTGTCCACTGAAACCTTCTGCTCAGTGTGCTGCTGCGGCTCGGAAAGCGAATAGAATGTTGGGTATTATTAGGAAAGGTATGGAAAACAGGTGTGAGGATGTTATAATGCCGTTATATATCGCTCCACGGTGCGACCACACCTTGAGTATTGTGTTCAATTCTGGTCGCCGCATCTCAAGAAAGATATTGTGGAATTGGAAAAGGTGCAGCAAAGGGCGACTAAAATGATAGCGGGGATGGGACGACTGAGAAGAGGAGAAGAGACGGCTGAGGGGAGACATAATAGAGGTATATAAAATAATGAGTGGAGTGGAACAGGAGGATGTGAAGCGTCTGACCACGCTTTCCAAAAATATTAGGACTAGGGGGCAGTGTAGTAAATTTAAAACAAATAGAAGAAAATTTTTCTTCACCCAACGCATAATTAAACTCTGGAATTCGTTGCCGGAGAATGTGGTGAAGGCGGTTAGCTTGGCAGAGTTTAAAAAGGGGTTAGACTGTTTCCTAAAGGACAAGTCCATAAACCGCTACTAAATGGACTTGGGGAAAAATCCACAATTCCAGGAATAACATGTATAGAATGTTTGTACGTTTGGGAAGCTTGCCAGGTGCCCTTGGCCTGGATTGGCTGCTGTCATGGACAAGATGCTGGGCTCGATGGACCCTTGGTCTGTTTTCCCAGTGTGGCATTACTTATGTACTTATTTACATGGAAAATGTCACTCTCTTTCGAACACTCTTCCTTCAACCAAATGAAGTCAGATGCAGTCTAGGATTTAGTTGTACATCAAAAGTAAAGGGGTCAGTATTCAAAGGCACTTATCCGGTTGGTGAGTGCTGATATCCAGCCAGTAGAATATTCAGCGGTATTAACTGGATAGTCTAGCGGAGTATTTCCTCTAACCATCTTGGTACTTTCTGGATGGTGCTGGGACAGTACAGGGGCGGGGCTCGGGGAGCCATAGGTTATCAAGTCAGTGAAGATATTCAGTCTACTAACCAGACAGGTGCCCTAATTTTATCTGGTTAGTTATGCAGTTTGTAGGCTCCTATAGGGATATTGTAGACATGTACATGTTTAACGCGTGTACATGCCTACAATACGTTTAAAATGTTAACTGGCTTATAACGCTGCTTAGTAAACAGGACCCTAAGTGCATTCTGTAATGTAATGGGCCTAAATTCTGAGTCACATAGTTGAAAAGGGGTTGTGGCCATAGACTGCGTATGGGGATTTCTAAAATCTATGTCCATTATTATAGAATACACCCACTCTGCACCTAATTTAGGCATCGGGATTTACACCATAGGATCCACCTATGCAGCCAGCTTTTCCTACCTAAGCGCACAACTAAAGAAATCATTGCCAAAAGCAGTAAAAACTACGCTCGACCACCTAAATTTTCAGAAAGCACTAAAGACAGACTTGTTCAGAAGAGCATACCCCACCGACCCAACATAAAAATACTGGTCACTTACGACACAATATAACCAAAGACCGTAACGGACATTACCTGACTCTTCTTCCTCCTTTCCCTCTCTAAGTTCCTCCCAACTGTTTCCTACCATACATATACCTCATTATACCACAATATCACAAAGTCAGCACGGATTTAGTGAAGGGAAGTCTTGCCTCACCAATCTAATGCATTTTTTTGAGGGGGTAAGCAAACATGTGGACAATGGGGAGCCGGTTGATATTGTATATCTGGATTTTCAGAAGGCGTTTGACAAAGTGCCGCACGAAAGACTCCTGAAGAAATTGCAGAGTCATGGAATCGGAGGTAGGGTATTATTATGGATTAAGAACTGGTTGAAAGATAGGAAGCAGAGAGTAGGATTGCGTGGCCAGTATTCTCAGTGGAGGAGGGTAGTTAGTGGGGTCCCGCAGGGGTCTGTGCTGGGTCCGTTGCTTTTTAATGTATTTATAAATGACCTAGAGATGGGAATAACTAGTGAGGTAATTAAATTCGCCGATGACACAAAATTATTCAGGGTCGTCAAGTCGCAGGAGGAATGTGAACAATTACAGGAGGACCTTGCGAGACTGGGAGAATGGGCGTGCAAGTGGCAGATGAAGTTCAATGTTGACAAGTGCAAAGTGATGCATGTGGGTAAGAGGAACCCGAATTATAGCTACGTCTTGCAAGGTTCCGCGTTAGGAGTTACGGATCAAGAAAGGGATCTGGGTGTCGTCGTCGATGATACGCTGAAACCTTCTGCTCAGTGTGCTGCTGCGGCTAGGAAAGCGAATAGAATGTTGGGTGTTATTAGGAAGGGTATGGAGTCCAGGTGTGCGGATGTTATAATGCCGTTGTATCGCTCCATGGTGCGACCGCACCTGGAGTATTGTGTTCAGTACTGGTCTCCGTATCTCAAAAAAGATATAGTAGAATTGAAAAAGGTACAGCGAAGGGCGACGAAAATGATAGTGGGGATGGGACGACTTTCCTATGAAGAGAGGCTGAGAAGGCTAGGGCTTTTCAGCTTGGAGAAGAGACGGCTGAGGGGAGATATGATAGAAGTGTATAAAATAATGAGTGGAATGGATCGGGTGGATGTGAAGCGACTGTTCACGCTATCCAAAAATACTAGGACTAGAGGGCATGAGTTGAAGCTACAGTGTGGTAAATTTAAAACGAATCGGAGAAAATTTTTCTTCACCCAACGTGTAATTAGACTCTGGAATTCGTTGCCGGAGAACGTGGTACGGGCGGTTAGCTTGATGGAGTTTAAAAAGGGGTTAGATAGATTCCTAAAGGACAAGTCCATAACCCGCTATTAAATGGACTTGGAAAAATTCCGCATTTTTAGGTATAACTTGTCTGGAATGTTTTTACGTTTGGGGAGCGTGCCAGGTGCCCTTGACCTGGATTGGCCACTGTCGGTGACAGGATGCTGGGCTAGATGGACCTTTGGTCTTTCCCAGTATGGCACTACTTATGTACTTATGTACTTATGTACTTTGTATTCATTCATACTATGTATTTGTTCAAACTGTAACCGGCTAATGCTGTTAACGGTTATATGTAAGCCATATTGAGCCTGCAAAAGGTGGGATACAGCCCGACTTTGAACTTTGAGTCTGTCCGTTCAAATGATTTCTATACTGCCGCTTCAGCAGTGCGGTTAAATTGGGTGTTCGCTTCCCCCTGAAGAAGCCCCTCCGGCGAAACGGGTCCATTGGGGGGGGGGGGGGGGAACCCCATTTCCGAAGCTGCAGCAAGCTAAGTGATTCTTTTACTGTCCTCTAAGTTGTGTGACTCACAGTGGATATAGCATAGATCTTTAAAAAATTCATAAAAAGATATATGTCCACATGAAGGGAGGAGGTGGGGCTGAGACCAATGATTAATTCACGGTGATACTCTAACATGAGTATTGTCAGCAATTGTGCTGGAATTTCACCTGTCTGAGGTCTCTTCCCTCCTTCCACATATTATTTCACACCCCACACTCTGTGAGATTAGACCCGCCGCCCATTGCATTTTTTGTATCCACAAACTATAGCGGAGTGTTCCCTTTTGTTGTATTGGATACAAATGTAACAAATAATAATAATAAAACATGGCATATATGGCTGCGACTAAATTTAGTCGCATGAAAAGGCGCTCGTCATATTCTATATACCACGGAGAAATTTAAGCTTATTCTATAAAATACAGACATACTTTATAGAATATGCCTAGTTGCATTTTTTTCCATGTGGAATTTTCAGGTGCCAAATACATAATCTAGCCCTTTGTTTCACTTTAGGAGCAAGCATTTAGGCTTTTCCCCAAATTCTATAAATGGCAGCTTTGGTTGTGTGCATGGTTAAATTGCACGCACAACTTAATTAACAGGCCAATCAGCACTGATAAATGGTACTTACCAACCAATTAGCAGCATTAATTGGCTTTAATTAGAATTTTCTAACATAACATTCTAGGCATATTATATGTGGTGCACATAAATTCTAATGCGGGCAGCTGAAAAAGCGATGTGGCCATTTAGCATGGAATAGGCGCGTTGTGGGCATTTCAAAAAACTATGCGCACTATTATGGAATATACACGATCTGTACCTAAGTTAGGTACAGGTATTTAATGCTGCTTTTAGGTGGCCTAAGTGGGTACGCCTACATTTTAGTTACAAGAATGGAACATGCATATATTCTATAAACTATGCCTAACTTTAGGCGTAGTTTATAGAATCCCTCTACCTGCATTGTTTTTCAGTGCCAATTTTTAAGGCTCCATTTACAGAATTTGGCCCTTTGTCAAAGACGGATGTACTGTAAGTGCTTGTGCACAACTGTTGGCAGTTAAGTGTGTAACCTCCAGTATTCTATAACCTGTGCACGTAAACTCCTAGGCACGCCCCTGACCTGTTCATGCCCCACCCATGGCCACTCCCCCTAGAAGCTGCACACAATTGCATGCACAGCTTCTTGAACAGTGACTAAGATCAGTTGTGTGTGCAAAGCCAGCCAATTATTAATTTAAGTTGGACGCACAACTGACCTTTTTCTATAAATTGGGCATCCAAGTTTGCACACTCAGCTTAAAGTTAGGCACCCCATTTTACACACTTAGGGGGTACGTGCACTCAGAACAGCCTCGGTCTCTCAACCTAAGAGAGCTGTGATAAAATTACCCTCCATTTAACTATTCCCACTTTGAAAACTGCTGGAAGGGCAAATGCTGGGAAAAAAATGATTTTTTTTTTTTAAGGGAAAGGGAAATGGGACTTGATATACTGCCTTTCGGAGGTTTTTGCAACTACATTCAAAGCGGTTTACATATATTCAGGTTCTTATTTTGTACAAGGGGCAATAGAGGGTTAAGTGACTTGCCCAGAGTCACAAGGAGCTGCAGTGGGAATCAAACTCAGTTTCCCAGGATCAAAGTCCACTGCACTAACCACTAGGCTACTCCCTCCACTCCATTTTGATTGTTTACATCAGTTTTCTGAAACTAAGTTCCACTGGAGGCCAGGTTAAGACATAATTATCTGCTATTAAGAAGAAGGTTGTAAAATCCTGCCTTTTTACCTACTGTCAGTAGATTTAGAGGAAAATTCTATCCAGGTCTTTTTTTGTGGCTAGATTAGTGTCCATCATTTTATGTTGTTTAACTTATAAAGAAAACAACCTTTAGCACATTACAAATATAAAATCAGTTGTATAAAATAAAAAAGCAAAACCAAATAAACAATGTGTCTTGCAGTTTTTGGCAATTTGTTTCACTCAAAACTCAAACTTAACCCTGTCTACCACAAAAGTGTGCAAATGTGATCTAATTTACAATTTGCATAAATACAACAGCTTCTTAATAGCTTGTTTTAAAAATTAAAGTATGTTGAAAATTAAAGTATGTTGATAACACACATCACTAATATATATTATTCAAGCAACATGAGAGAAACTGTTCCATGTTTTTAAAGAGATTCTACTGTTAATCTAATGCTGACTCAATTGTTATTTCTAAATGTTATTTGTCTTTGAAAGTAGTTTGTCAGGCCCTGATGTATTGTCTTCTAAAATTAATTAGTGGCTCATTTTCGAAACAGAAAAAACACCCAAAAATGGCACAAAGTAGCAGATGGCCGTTTTTTTCAGAAAACATCCAAATTGCTATTTTCAAAACTTGTTTTAAAGATGTTTTTCTATGCAGTTTGTCTAAATCTCAAGGGGGCATATGTTGGAGACATGTTTTGGCCGGGACTAGGACAGGCTTACGATCTGGATGTTTTTCTGCAATAATGGAACACTGTAAAAATGTCCAGAGCAAAAAAATAGGGCGTTTTTGGCTAGACCTGTTTCAAAAAGGCCTAACTACCAAAAAGGTGCCCAAACTGAGGGATAAAGGCATGACTCCCCCTTAATTCCACAGTGGTGAAAGTGACAGTATATACCAGACTTTATGACAGATGCAGATATAATGGCCAGAATTATAAAGGCAGCAAGCAGGTCCCTGGCGTAGCCTAGTGGTTGGTGCAGTGCACTGCAGAGAAGGGGATCCAAGCACATATCCCACTCTAACTGGTACACTTGTGGTGGAAAGAGTGCGCTCGCCAAAAAAACCACAAAATACTTACTGAACCTACATACAGGTAACACCTACAGGCATAAGGGCTATTCTAGTGGTGTACAGTTGGACATTTTTTGCTATTCCTGGAGGGTTCACCATACAATATAAGGGGGTAATGGTGAGATTTGTACCTGGGACCTTTCATGTGAAGTTCACTGCAGTGCCCCCTAGGCTGCCCCATTGCTCTGCTGGGATGTCAGTGTGGCCTGTCTAGTAGGACTGCTGGCCCCCAGACATACCAATGGCTTGTTTTTGTGCATTTTACCATTGGATATTTTTGTTTGAAAATGGCCTTTAGAGAAAGATACACTGAGCATAAAAACATCCAAAATAGGGCAATTTTTGAACCAAAAAGATAAGACATTTTTCTGGTTTGAAAATGACTATGTTCAGCATTGCAGTTTTGGATTTTTTTTTTTTTTTTTTGCAAAACGTCCAAAATCGAATTTGGATATCATATCAAAAATTCCCCTTTGAATCTATTAATTTGACTCAAATTCGTGGAAACTACTCAGGATAATATACCATCATGAGCCACCTTACTAGTCACCTTCTCATTAGAGAAGGATTAAGTTGTTACATTGAAAGTTTATTTTAAGTTGAAAGATGGAGGGGAACTTTGTTTTTCCTGAAGTTTTTAGGGTTTCAGCTTTAGGGGCCACTTTCATATTAAAATTTCCCTCCAAATGTTACATTGCATTACATGTTTAACAGTTAGAATTATTGCTGACAGATAGGTAAGCAAGATAATTTACTTGTAGGTGGGGACCTATATTACATCACATTATATTGTACCAGGACGTTAACAGATATATTATCTGAATTATTTGTTAGTTTTAGTTATCTCCTTCGTCTCCCTTGATGTGGGCTGTTTTGTTTTCTTAAATGTATGCACTTGAAGCCATAATGGGGAGATTCTATATATGGCATCAGGAAAATCCACGTGGAAATCATTTTCACCTAAGCATACGCTATAATATTAGCACACAGTATAAACTACTACTACTACTACTACTACTTAACATTTCTAGAGTGCTACTAGGGTTACGCAGTGCTGCACAATTCAACAAAGAGAGACAGTCCCTGCTCAAAGAGCTTACAATCTAATAGACAAGTGAACGGTCGGTCCGATAGGGGCAGTCAAATTGGGGCAGTCTGGATTCACTGAACGGTAAGGGTTAGGTGCCGAACGCAGCATTGAAGAGGTAGGCTTTAAGCAAAGACTTGTAGATGGGCAGGGAGGGGGCTTGGTGTAAGGGCTCAGGAAGGTTGTTCCAAGCATAGGGTGAGGCGAGGCAGAATGAGCGGAGCCTGGAGTTGGCGGTGGTGGAGAAGGGTACTGAGAGGAGGGATTTATCCTGTGAATGGAGGTTACGGGCGGGAACATAAGGGGAGATGAGGGTAGAAAGATAGTGAGGGGCAGCAGACTGAGTGCATTTGTAGGTAAGAAGGAGAAGCTTGAATTGAATGCGGTATCTTATCGGAAGCCAGTGAAGTGACCTGAGGAGAGGGGTGATATGAATATATCGGTTCTGGCGGAATATGAGACGTGCAGCAGAGTTCTGAACAGATTGAAGGGGGGATAGATGGCTAAGTGGGAGGCCGGTGAGGAGTAAGTTGCAGTAGTCCAGGCGAGAAGTAATGAGAGAGTGGACGAGTGTGTTCATAGAGGAAAGGGCGAATTTTGCTGATGTTAAAGAGGAAGAAGCGACAGGTCTTGGCTATCTGCTGGATATGCGCAGAGAAGGAGAGAGAGGAGTCAAAGATGGTTGCGGGCAGATGAGACGGGGAGGATGAGGGTGTTATCAACTGAGATAGAAAGTGGAGGAAGAGGAATATATAGAATACGCTTAGTTGATAACCCAGTACCTAAAACTATGCGCCTCCATTTATACCAACAAAAATGTTGCGCAAATTCCTCCACATAAATTTACGTGGACTGGGCCATATTCTATAACAACGTGCATAAATTTGAGAACGCCCACTGCCACACCCCTTTTGAACTGCATGCTTTAGAATTTAGGTGCAGTTCATAGCAGCATACGCTTACCAAGTTATGTGCATAAATTCTAATTATTGCCAATTAGTGCTCATTATTGCTTAAGTAATGTTAACAATCTTGATTGGCTTGTTAAGCCAATTAAGTTATGCACATTGTTATGGAATATGCTTAGATTTAGGCACGGAATACTGGGCGTGATATATAGAATCTGGAGGAATATATTAAAATGAAATAATTAAATTTAAAAAGAAATTGTTGCAAATTTAACTTATTAGCAACATTTAGGGGCCCTTTTACTAAGCCGTGAAGCCGCCTATGCATGCCCAACGCGCGTCAATTTGGAATTACTGTCCTGTTACCGCGTGGCCCAGGTGATAATTTCATTTTCTACGCGCGTCCACTACAAGCACCGGAAAATAATTTTTATTTTCCAGCGCACAGCACTAACCGGGCAGTAAAAGGGATTCTATGTGTGTAGACCATTACTGCCAGGTTAATGCGTGAGATCTTACCACTAAGTCAATGGGTGGCGGTAAGGTCTCAGACCCAAATTGGACGTGCACCAATTTTCAGTTTGCCGAACGTCCATTTTTGGCCCAAAATTTTAAAAGGCATTTTTTACAGATGTGCTGAAAAATGGATCTGCTCGCTTCCATAACACGCGCCTACACCAGCGCAGGTCATTTTCAGCGCACCTTAGTAAAATGACCCCTTAGGAATCAATGAAAAATGCTGCTAAATTGCATATGTAGGGGTGTGTGTGTGTGTGTGTGTATCTATCTATATTATTGTTGCTACTATTTTAAGAACACAGCCTTCTCAATGAACCCTTTTCATTCTTCTTCTCTCTCTGGACTTTTTCCAACATACAAATTTTAGATTGCTACTATGTTTATGTAGCTGAAAGCAGAACTATAGTTTGTTTGCAGACGTTTCTGTCTGTAAATAAAAAAAAAAAAAAGATTCTCCGCAGATACTTTGAACCTCATCCAGCTTTGACACATTGCCTCTTCAGTTAATGATCAAGTTTCCCCTCTCGTCTCCTGTCTACTTTTCTTTAAGACAATTGCGCACTCAGCACCCCGAGATAATAACACAGAACTATAAGATAAAAGCAATGGCATTAATGTAATTGTCTGCCTTTCTCTCTTTAGCCTAATCTTTTTTCTGCCTTCAGTTTTGACTGCCTGTGTGACACCTGTTTTTGTCTCTTCTGATCCAACGACAGATTTTCCGCTGACAAGGTTTTTGCCTGACAGAGATTCTGCCAGACAGGAACATAATAAAATATGAAGAACCTGCTTGTCAGATTTTTTCTGCCAAAGTTCACATGAAATACATAGAGAGAAAGGGAGGCAGGGTAAAAAATATTCCTGACACATTTTTTTCCCCTAAGGGACCCAGTGATAGTCACTTTTGCCTTATCAGTGAATAAAAAGTGTTTCAGATCAGTTTCTGCAACCCAACTGCCTTCTTGATTTGGTTTGGCTTTTTAGTATCATTTTCAAAGATTGTGGAAAACCCGTGTCCAACATTATTTTTTTTCCTCAACTCTTATTATATTACCTTGACAAACCTAAGTGACAGCCGGAGAGAGCAGAAAGTTAGTTTAACTGGAGATCAGACAGGTTCTGTTCATGTGTGTTTTAGTGCAGTGTTATGGCAGCTAGATTAACCTCTGAGGGTCACTTTATGAGTTAACTTAAAGATCTGAACAGTGTTTTACTTGCTCCAAAGATTTATAAAATTACTAGGTTGTGGGCGAGCTCTAAAGTAGGCACTGAGAAAACCTAGAAGCAACTTTTCTGTGACATGCCGGTAGGCATTCCCAGGCGTGGGATTTGAACAAATGCACAGTTCTTACCAACAGGTACATTCACAAAGAGATACTACCTTCAAGCAGGTGTTATTGGGCAGAAGCTTTTTTCTTTTGGGGGGAGGGGGGGTATGTTGCCTTCATAAAACAGTAAAACAAAGAGGCAGATCTTGTGGAAAAACAAACAGGGATCTGTTTACTAAGGTGCACTAGCGTTTTTAGCTCGTGCACAAAATTAGGGCGTGCTAACTATGCAAGCGCCCATAGGAATATTGTGAGCGCCTACACAGTTAGCGCAAGCTAAAATCACTAACGTGCCTCTAACGCAGCTTAGTAAACAGGGCCCACAGACTTTATCCAATAAAAGGCTCCCAGGTTATCAATCATCTGTGCCCGACATGGCCATGTTTCGCCAGGAATATTGGCTGCATCAGGGGTAGAAAAACTAAAAAAACAAAAACAAAAAAAATTGAAAAAAACCATACATTTGTAAACAAATAAGCAAAACATCTTAGATGGGTAAGTAAAACATGGAGGAACTCCATCATATACAAGCAGAAGAACAAATAAATATAGCCAAAAAACTTCAACATAAAAGCAATTACATAAAAAACACTCATCTCAGTTTAAAACTACTTAAAGGAATGGAGGAGGGGAGATATAGAGACTTACCCACCTGATGTAAAACTACTACTACTTATCATTTCTATAGCGCTACCGGACGTACGCAGCGCTTCACACTTGAACATGGACAGACAGTCCCTATTCAATAGAGCTTACAATCTAATTATGACAGACAGACAGGACAAGTAAGGGATAAGGGTTAGGACAGACAGGACATATCAGGGATAGGGGACAGTTGAAGGTTTAGGTTTAGGAGTTAAAAGCAGCATCGAAGAGGTGGGTTTTTAGCCTAGATTTGAAGATGGCCAGAGATGAGGCTTGGCGTACCGGCTCAGGAAGTTTATTCCAGGCATGCGGTGCAGCAAGATAGAAGGAAAGGAGTCTGGCATTAGCGGTGGAGGAGAAGGGTGCAGATAAGAGAGATTTGCCCAGTGCGCGGAGCTCCCGGGGAGGAGTGTAGGGACAGATGAGAGTGGAGAGGTACTGAGGAGCTGCAGAGTGAATGCATTTGTAAGTCAGTAAGAGGAGTTTGAACTGAATGTGGAAACGGATAGGGAGCCAATGAAGTGACTTGAGGAAAGGGCTAATATGAGCATAACAACCCTGGCGGAATATTAGTCGTGCAGCAGAATTTTGAACAGATTGAAGAGGAGAGAGATGGCTCAGTGGGAGACCTGTGAGAAGCAAGTTGCAGTAGTCTAAGCGGGAGGTGATAAGAGTGTGGATGAGGGTTCTGGTTGCATACTCAGAAAGGAAATTTTTTTTAAGTATTTTTAATCTGGTCATTTTAGTGTTTTAAGGGGTCCTATTACTAAAGTGCACTGAAAAATGTCCTGCGGTAGTACAGAAACGTGTTTTGAGCGCATGCAGAATTATTTTTCAGCGCACCTACAAAAAAAAAATACATTTTTTTGCCAAAAATGGACATGCGGCAAAATGAAAATTGCCACGTGTCCATTTTGGGTCTGAGACCTTACCACCAGCCATTGACCTAGCGGTAAAGAATCTGGGCGGTAATAACATACGTGCACCAAATGGCACTTGGCATGCATATTGGACGCACGACAAAAATGAAATTACCGCAAGAGCCATGCGATAACTCCATTTTGGCACACATTGGGTGCACTTAGACACTTACGTGGCTTAGTAAAAGGGCCCCTAAATTTGATGTCATCATAGTTTTGTTTTTAAATTTCACAGTGGGTCCTTTTTATGGTATAAATATTTTCTATTAACTGTTGTTGTTTTTTTTACAAGGTTTACTTTGCTTTTAATCTGTAATTGACTTTTGAATGTTTTAAGAGGTATTCCATAGTTTTGTTTTGTTTTTTACAGTAATTATGCATGCATGACATCTTTAGACATATAAGCTACTGTGTCATAGCAAGTTTGTTTTAACTCTGATCAAACGCCTCCAGGTACATAAGCATGTAAGTAAACCTTTTTTTGTGATTTTATACTCTATTTTTAGATGTTCTTTTAGCAGTTATGTTTGTTTGTTTTTTAATATGGGGAATATTTCTTCTATTGGACAGTGCCTATCTCACTTTGTTTGTTGGACCAGACAAGGTGAAGTTCTGATGCTTTATGTCAGCTGGGTAAGTCCCTCTGTCTCCCCCTCCCCCATTCCTTTTAGTTGGTTTTAAACTGAGATGAGTGTTTTTTATATAATCATTTTTATGTTGAAGTTTTTTGGCTATATGTATTTGTTCTTTTGCTTGTATATGATGGAGTTCCCTCCATGTTTTACTTATTCATATAAGTTGTTATGCTTCTTTGTTTACAAATGTATATTTTTTAAATGTTTGTTTGGTTTGGGTTTTTTGTTGTTGTTGTTGTTCTGCCCCTGACACAGCCAATATACCTGATGAAACATGGCCATGTCAGGCACAGATGATTGATAAACTGGCAGCCTTTTATTGAATAAAGACTGTGTATTTTTCACAAGATCTGCCTCTTTGTTTTATCTTCCACGTTGGATTTTCCTCCTTTGAAGTCCACTCTATCCGCCTTTTCTCTCCTCTGCCTCTTCGAATAGCGGTCATTTATCGTCCCCCTGATAAGTCCCTTTCATCCTTTCTCAGTGACTTTGATGCCTGGCTTGCCTTCTTCCATGATCCTTCCTCCCCCTCTCTCATCCTTGGTGACTTTAATATTCCTGCTAATGATCCTTCCAACTCTTATATTTCCAAGTTACTCGCTTTAACGTCGTCCTTTAATCTCCAACTATGCTCCACCTCCCCCACTCATCAAAATGGTCACTGTCTAGATCTCATCTTCTCCTCCAACTGTTCACCCTCTAGTTTCCTTGCCTCCGATCTTCCCCTCTCTGATCACCATCTTATAACTTTCACACTTAAATCTCCTCCCTCCCAGTCCCGTCCTATCCTATCTAATTTATCTAGGAATCTTCACGACATTGACCCTTCATCTCTATCCTCCCATGTTTCAAACCTCCTCTCTACTGTGGCACCATCCACGTCTGTCAACGAGGCTGTTTCTTCTTACAACAATACTCTATCCTCTGCCTTAGACACTCTTGCACCTTTGGTGACCCGCCCTGTAAGGCGTACAAAACCCCAACCTTGGCTGACTTCTAATATCCGCTACCTACGTTCCTGTACCCGCTCCGCCGAACGCCTCTGGCGGAAATCTCGGGCCCTTGCCGATTTCTTACACTTTAAGTTCATGCTGACCTCCTTCCAATCTGCTCTTTTACGTGCCAAACAGGATTATTATATCCAACTGACCAACTCTCTTGGCTCTAATCCTCGACTTCTCTTCACCACATTGAACTCTCTCCTCAAGGTGCCCCCTCCCCCAACTCCCCCTTCACTATCTCCTCAGACCCTTGCTGAATTCTTTCACAACAAGGTTCAAAAGATAAACCTTGCTTTCTCTACCTCACCAGCTCTCCCTCCACTAGTCCGTTCCCCTCTCTCTCCTTCCCCTCATTCCCTTTCCTCCTTTCCTGAAGTTACTATTGAGGAAACTACACTTCTCCTTTCTTCCTCAAAATGTACCACCTGTTCCTCTGATCCCATTCCCACCCACCTTCTTAATGCCATCTCTCCTACTCTTATTCCTTTTATCTGTCACATTCTCAACCTCTCACTTTCCACTGCGACTGTCCCTGCTGCCTTTAAACATGCTGTGGTCACACCTCTCCTTAAGAAGCCTTCACTTGACCCTACTTGTCCCTCTAATTACCGACCCATCTCCCTCCTTCCTTTTCTCTCCAAATTACTTGAGCGTGCTGTTCACCGCCGCTGCCTTGATTTTCTCTCCTCACATGCTATTCTTGACCCATTACAATCTGGTTTTCGCCCTCTCCACTCAACCGAAACTGCGCTTACTAAAGTCTCCAATGACCTATTACTGGCTAAATCCAGAGGTCAATATTCCATCCTCATTCTTCTTGATCTTTCCGCTGCTTTTGACACTGTCGATCACAGCATACTTCTCGATACCCTGTCCTCACTTGGATTCCAGGGCTCTGTCCTTTCCTGGTTCTCTTCCTACCTCTCCCTCCGCACCTTTAGTGTTCACTCTGGTGGATCCTCTTCTACTTCTATCCCTCTGCCTGTCGGCGTACCCCAGGGTTCTGTTCTTGGTCCCCTCCTCTTTTCTATCTACACTTCTTCCCTTGGTTCATTAATCTCATCCCATGGCTTTTCCTACCACCTCTATGCTGATGACTCCCAAATCTACCTTTCTACCCCTGATATCTCACCTTGCATCCAAACCAAAGTTTCAGCGTGCTTGTCTGACATTGCTGCCTGGATGTCTCAACGCCACCTGAAATTAAATATGACCAAAACCGAGCTTCTCATTTTCCCCCCCAAACCCACCTCCCCGCTCCCCCCGTTTTCTATTTCTGTTGATGGCTCTCTCATTCTCCCTGTCTCCTCAGCTCGAAACCTTGGGGTCATCTTTGACTCTTCTCTCTCCTTCTCTGCTCATATCCAGCAGACCGCCAAGACCTGTCGTTTCTTTCTTTACAACATCCGTAAAATCCGCCCCTTTCTTTCCGAGCACTCTACCAAAACCCTCATCCACACCCTTGTCACCTCTCGTTTAGACTACTGCAATCTGCTTCTTGCTGGCCTCCCACTTAGTCACCTCTCCCCTCTCCAGTCAGTTCAAAACTCTGCTGCCCGTCTCATCTTCCGCCAGGGTCGCTTTACTCATACTACCCCTCTCCTCAAGACCCTTCACTGGCTCCCTATCCGTTTTCGCATCCTGTTCAAACTTCTCCTACTAACCTATAAATGTACTCACTCTGCTGCTCCCCAGTATCTCTCCACACTCGTCCTTCCCTACACCCCTTCCCGTGCACTCCGCTCCATGGATAAATCCTTCTTATCTGTTCCCTTCTCCACTACTGCCAACTCCAGACTTCGCGCCTTCTGTCTCGCTGCACCCTACGCCTGGAATAAACTTCCTGAGCCCCTACGTCTTGCCCCATCCTTGGCCACCTTTAAATCTAGACTGAAAACCCACCTCTTTAACATTGCTTTTGACTCGTAACCACTTGTAACCACTCGCCTCCACCTACCCTCCTCTCTTCCTTCCCGTTCACATTAATTGATTTGATTTGCTTACTTTATTTATTTTTTTGTCTATTAGATTGTAAGCTCTTTGAGCAGGGACTGTCTTTCTTCTATGTTTGTACAGCGCTGCGTATGCCTTGTAGCGCTATAGAAATGCTAAATAGTAGTAGTAGTAGTAATTTGGCAGCTCGCCTGCCTTGTTGTATTCTGATTTATAAAACAGTATAAATTAAAAATGTGGAAAAATAATTAAATTTTTGTGAGAGAATTATATAACACTCTCACTCAAAAAAAAAAAAGTTTTTGCGGATCCTCAGGGTATGGATAAAATAGGAAGGACATTTTCTGTGCTCATGAGAAGTCATGCAAATCTTTAAAGATAAGTAGAAATTCTGATGCATAATTTGTTCAATGAATGTTACAGATAACCTTAAATAAAAGACCAATGAAGAATTAAGGTTTTGGCATTGGACAAAGTTTTGCATCCTAATTTACCTACCCTCTAATGGTGTGGAAAAAAAAAATTTTGAGTGAGGGTATATGATGTGGTGCCTTTATAAAGCAGAACAAAATAATCTCTCTAGTATAGGTAGCAAAGTACTTTAACAGAACTATAATCCTGTGAAGTGCAATAGAACCTTGATCCCATAGCAGGAAGATTGGATGTGGTTTAAAGTTACTGGTCATGAACCTTGAGACAGCTACCAACAGCGAAACTCTGGCCATAGTTGGTGTGATTGACCGACCACACACACGTTTTTGCTCATCTGCACTTTGATGTTTAAGCTAAGCAACATAGAAACATGATGGCAGATAAAGGCCATATGACCCATCCAGTTTCCCCATCCTCTGTAACCCCTAACATCCTTTTCCTAAGCGATCCCACATGCTTATTCCATGCCTTTTTAAATTCTGGAACAGTCGACTCCATGCCTCCACCACCATTTCTGTGAAATAGTACTTCCTTATATTACTCCTAAGCCTATTCCCTCTTAACTTAGTCATATGCCCCCTCATTCCAGAGCTCTCCTTCAGTTGAAAAAGGCTCTCTTCCTGTACATAAATGCCCTTGAGATATTTAAACATCTATATTATGTCTCTTCTCTCCCTCCTCTCTTCCAGTGTATACATGTTGAGGTTCATAAGCCTGTCCCTATAAAGTTTTTGCATGCAAGACCGATTACTAATTTTGTAGCCGCCCTCTGGACAGACTCCATCCTGTTTATATCTTTCAGTAGGTGCAGTCTCCAGCACTGCATGCAGTACTCCAAATGGGGCCTCACTAGAGACTTATACAATGGTACTATCACCTCCTTTTTCCTGCTGGTTATGCCTCGCTTTATGCACCCAAGCATCCTTCTGGCTTTGACAATCACTTTTTCTACCAGTTTGGAAGCTTTAAGGTCATCAGATACAATCACCCCCAAGTCCTGCTCTTCCTTCATACAATGAAGCACTTTACCCCCTATATTGTACCATTCCCTCGGATTCTTGCGACCCAAGTGCATGACCCTGCATTTTTTAGGATTAAACCTTAGTTGCCAAATATCAGTCCATTCCTCCAGCTTCGCTAGGTCCTTCCTCATGTCATTCATGCCCTCTAGGGTGTCCACCCTGTTGCAGAGTTTGGTATCATCCATAAAGAGACAAACCTTATCAGACAGCCCTTCCACAATATCGCTCACCGATCCCTGTGGTACTCCACTGATGACATCCTTTTCTTCAGAGCAAGCTCCATTTACCACTACCTTCTGTCTCCTACCAGTCAACAAATTTTTAACCCAATCAGTTACTCTAGGTCCCATACCAAGGGCACTCAATTTATTTATCAGTCATCTGTGCGGAACCATGTCAAAGGCTTTGCTGAAATCCAAGTATAACACATCAATTGCTCCTCCCACATCCAACTGTTTGATTACCCAGTCGAAGAAGACAGTCAGATTCGTCTGACACGACCTGCCTCAGGTCTTGCATTCCATTTAGTTCAAGAAATCTCACAATCCTCTTTAGAAGTGTTTCCATTAGCTTATTCACTACCGAGGTCAGACTGACAGGTCTGTAATTCCCTACCTCCTCCTTACTTCTACTCTTGTGCAAAGGAACCACATCCGCCCTTCTCCAGTCCACCGGGACCACTCCAGTTTCTAAGGAAGCACTGAAGAGGTCCATCAGCGGAGTTGACAGAACTTCTCTGAATTCCTTAAGCACCCTCGGGTGTATCTCACCTAGCCCCACTGCTCTGTCTACCTTTAGTTTGGCTAGCTCCTCACGAACATAGTCCTCCGTAAACGGGTCTTGGTCTACCATACATCCATCCCCTTTAGCCTTTATTTTCTACAGCCCTACCCATGGTCTTTCATCCGTGACCACAGAGCTAAAATAATTGTTAAGCATTTCAGCTTTATCCTTATAATCTTCCACATATTCTCTCCCTCAGCTTTGAGCCTCACAATGCTATTATGGCACTTCCTCTTGTCACTTACGTATCTGAAAAAGGTCTTATCCCCTAATTTTACCGTATTAGCTATCTTTTCCTCCATTTGCTGCTTCGCTTTCCTGATAAGCTTTTCCAGCTTCTCTTCGCTTATTCAGGTATTCTCTCCTGTCTTCATCTTTCTGAGTCATCTTATAACGTGTGAAGGCTAGCTTCCTTACCCTTATCTTTTCAGCTACTACATTCGAGTAACAGAGATGCCTTCTTTCCCTCTTACTTTTAAGTAATTTTCTAACATAAAGGTTAGTTGCCTTTAATATAGCTCCTTTCAGTCTTCTCCATTGCTGTTCTATATCCTTCAGCTGTTCCCATCCTGCTAACTGTTCCTTGAGAAATTCCCCCATCTTGGCAAAGTTAGTTCCTTTGAAATCCAGGACCTTCAATCTTGAATGAGCCGTCTGTTTTAATATTGAACCACACCATACAATGATCACGAGATGCCAAATGGTCTGCCACCTTGACTTCAGAAATGTTCTCTCCATTAGTAAGCACCAGGTCCAGAATAGTTCAATCCCGTGTTGGTTCCGCTACCCACTGCTGGAACAATTCTTCCTGTAGGGAATCTAAGATCTCATTGCTTCTAGATGACCCCATAGCCGGGACACCCCAATCAACATCTGGCATATTGAAGTCACTTATCAGTAGTACTTCCCCTTTCCTAGCTATCTTGCAGATGTCTTCAATTAAGTCCCTATCCATTTCCTCCGACTGTGAGGGTGGTCTGTATATCACTCCAATATAGATATTTTCCTTTCCCTCTTTCCAGTTTAACCCACAGTGCTTCTTCCTTCCCCCACGTGTCTTGCAGTTCTGTCACTTGGATATCATTCTTAGCATATAATGCTACACCTCCACCCTTTTTCCTACTCTGTCCTTCCTGAATAGATTATAGCCAGGTATAGCAACATCCCAGTTATGGTTCTCTGTGAACCACGTCTCCGTGACCACCACTAAATCCAAGTCAGCTTCCATCACTGTAGCCTCAAGATCTAGAAGTTTGTTTCCCATACTACGGGCATTGGTATACAAGGCTCTCCAGATGTTACTCTTTTTATTCTCTTCTATAGAGGCTATTCTGTTCTATAGAGGCATTAGATGTCCTACCTTCCTTGGGGTTAATTATGGCTTTGTGGCCTTTTATACCCATCCCTATCAATTTTAGTTTAAAGCTCTCTTTAGTACTTTAGCCAGCCTGTTGCTGAAGACACTCCTTCCCTTCCTCGACAGATGGACACCATCACCGCTCAGTACCTCTTGGAAAATTATCCCATGGTCTATGAAACCAAAGCACTCTTGTCGGCACCAACCATGCAGCCATGCATTTATCTCCAAGTAGCTCTTTTACTTCTTTTTGTGGATCCATTAATTGTCAGTTCTGTGATGTTTAGCAATTTGAACCAAAGAATTATGGGGTTTTTTATGCCAATGAAAAGAAGTAACCTATATATTTTCCTCAAAAATTTGTTTTTGAAAACATTGATTTTGGTTGGGTTCAGAAGCTTTTTCCCTTTTTCTTATCAAGGTTCTACTGCACTTCACAGGATTTTAGTTCTGTTAAAGTACTTTGCTACCTGTACTAGAGAGGCTATTTTGTTCAGTAGTATCAGGACTACTGTTTTGGATTGAAATATTGCCTTTATAAAACAGAACCACAACCAGGAACACCTAATAATAGATGTAAGTACTGATCCTATATAATAATTCTCACCTCCAACGTTCTGACTTGCTGCCTGGGACCGTGGCTCATTCCGAGTTGGTCTGCTAGGCTCCGCAGATCAGGCTGACATCACTGTAGCCATTATGATGTCAACTTCAGAACCTGGGGGAAAAAAACATGCCTCACAGCTGATCCATGTCCAGAGGAGGGTCGCTGGACATGGGTGGCTGGAGGGGGGACAGGGGAGAGAGGAGGGTCGCTGGACATGGGTGGCTGCAGGGGAGCCGAAGAAAACCTTGCTAGCTCCCGTTTCATTTGTGTCAGAAACGGGCCTTTTTTACTAGGATTTCTATAAAAGGATCATCATTGCAGAGGCTATTCAAATCCTATATATACAATCAGGATATCAGAAAACAGCATCTGTATGGATCATCACTAGTCCTACAGTCTGGGGGCGGTGGGGGGGTTCATGTTTTCAAAATATTTCATTCAAATTTTTTCAATTTTGCAATTCACTTAGAGGGAGCATAGTTCAAAGAGGCAAACTTATCTTAAGAGTGCAGCAAAAAGAGCACCAACATGATCACATTTCGAACACTGGCTCTGCTTCAAGTTGCAACTTCTTAAAAATATATATTTTATTAGCCCTGTTATAAAATTACCTTCCACATGAATATCTAGAAAGTATTTGTTTAATGTTTCTGCATTTTCCTTGTCACACTCCGCACATTTCTCCTTGTTGTCTTTCGACCACACAATCCAACCTTTGCTCTTCTTTCTTTCATTAGCATTATATAACAAAATCCTGTCTCCTCACCTTAAAGCTTTTTCTCTGTTTTGTACTTCATCAATTCTCATGTGTTAGACTCATTTATTTTGGATTTCAGGGGAAACAAGGAAAATATCAAGATGGTTACAGTGATTTATATATTTAAAATATTTATATTCTGTCATAACTTATCCTCAGTGGACGATGTTTGATAAAATGACTACTGGTGTGCCCTAATTTTAAATATTGATGTCAAGTAGACACGAAGTAGAAGATTTTTTTCAGAGTGAATTTTGTATGAAACTTGTGAATTGTAGTAATAAGAAATTGAGCAAAACCTTACAAATCTTTTATATGTTCAGGTTAAAGTCCATTTTTTGTAGGGTGAGCTCTTTCACTTCAATCAACGAATCATAAAGGTTGGGAAAAATTCTACTAATCCTGCCCGAGGTCTTCAGTTCATAGGGTCCTCACTCTTTTTTGGTCCATGTGAGCTGAAGAAATGGTAGAATACCACATAATACTGGCATCCATTATACTGTTATAACAGACAGACTGGAAAGAAGCAACACAATATTATGATATCAAAAGGCACCATGAAATCAGCGTTGATCTTCCAGATCAAATGGGACTCCCTCTTTTAACCCTGAAGTACAATATTGAAGTCAAGAGAGCTACACAATTACTTTACAATGGCTTCTGTTTGTGTTCCTCTTATCCTTTGAGAACCACAGTTAATTAAGATGCCCCCATAAACAATTAAGCTTCCTGTGCAACCCTTAGGAAGATATAAAAAATTTATGCTGTACTAAAATGATAACGTGATTATCAAATCAAAGAGCATCACGTATGGTAGTTTGTATGAGGAAACAAACACTGGGCTCGCTGTTCAAAGGAGTTATGCCTTAACTTTGAGAGTTATGGGGGCAATTCTATAACTTACATGCTAGCTTTTTGTTTAGAACACTAGCATATATGCGTGTACATGCACTCGTAAGTGCTTATATGCTAGTATGCTGCCTAAGGGTTATTCTGCAAATTCCTACTCAACGTACATAGCGTGTATTTGGAAGGGGGGTGTCCACAGGAATGGAGCATTGGAAGGAAATAGGCGGAGCTCTCACTTATACACATAATCCCTGATTCTATAAAGGTCATCAAAAGTGTGCATGGCGTGCACAATTCATTTTATGACATAAGTGTTCATTCAATAACGGAAAGTAGGTACCTGTGTTCCTTTATAGAATGAGCTCATTCTGCATGCCCTGTTATAGAACCGCTTTTATGCTCCTAAATTAGATTCTTTGAAAATTTACTAGGACTGAATGCCTAACTTTACACTTAAAATTTCACTAAACTGCTAAATTTATGAGCATAAAAGTGGGTGACAACAGGGGCAAATTCGGGGAGGGGAGAGTTAGATGCCTAGCACTGAATTTCGGCATTAGACTCATATATCAGGCTCATACATCTAGGCAAATACTACTACTACTTATCATTTCTATAGCACTACTAGACGTACACAGCTCTGTACACTTGACCATAAAGAGACAGTCCCTGCTCAACAGAGCTTACAATCTAATCAGCAAGTTAGAGGCCCTTTTACTAAAGGGTGTTAAGGACTTACTGCTGGATTCTATATATTGCACCTTAATTTCCATGCGGAAATCGAAGTGTATTCTGTAACAATGCATGCAACTTAATTGGTTAGCTAGCTAATCAGCGCTGTCAATTGGATGCTCACAAGCAATTATCAGTACTAATTGGCATTAAGATTTATACGCACAACTCGCTAAGTATATTCTGTAACGTGTTACGGGTAAATTCTAAGTTGCATAGTTGAAAAGTGGGTGTGGCCATGGGCAGGGCGTGTTTCTAAAATCTATGCACATTTTTACAGAATACACCTGTTCTGTGCCTAATTTAGACATCAGGATTTACTTGGCATATATCAAAAAGTACAAAGACCAGGGGATATTCAATGAAGTTGCATTGAAATACTTTTAAAACAAATAGGAGGAAATATTTTTTCACTCAAAGAATAGTTAAGCTCTGGAACTAGTTGCTGGAGGACACGGTAACGGCAATTAGCGTATCTGGGTTTAAAAAAGGTTTGGACAAGTTCCTGGAGGAAAAGTCCATAGTCTGATATTGAGATAAACATGGGGGAAGCCACTGCTTCCCCTGAAATTTGTAGCATGGAATCTTGCTACTGTTTGGGTTTCTGCCAGGTACTTGCGACCTGGATTGGCCACTGCTGGAAGCAGGATACTGGGCTAGATGGGTCATTGGTCTGACCCACTGTTCTTATATGTCCGTCAGCAACATCCATTTTACATACTGAAATGTTCCAATTATGAATGAGGCAAAACAAGGGGCATGGATGTCTGTGGCAGCATAGAACATCCATGTTATAAAATGGCCACACAGAGATGTCCATGAAGAGCAGAGGGGTAGCCTAATGGTTACAGCAGCGGCCTGAGAACCAGTGGACATAGGGTCAAAACCCTTGGCCCACTACAGTTGTTTATAATTTTTTTTTAACTGTGAGCCCTACAGGAACAGAAAAATACTGACTGTACACCATTTCAATAGGTATTTTTCTGTCCCTGAAGGGCTCACAAGTTAAAAACAAAAACCCCACAAAGAGCTGAAGTTAGATTTGAACCTCTGTTCCTTGGTTTTCAGTCTTCTCAACTAACCATTTGGCTACTCCTCAAATCTGAATGGACATTTTTTAAGAATGTAAGCTCTCATACATCCTGTTATCCATTGCTGGTTTCTCATTCAGAGGACAGGGAGGTGAAACAGCAATCAATGGGGGATTAAGGAGGTGACTTGCCTTAATACCTGAAATGGACAACTGCTCAAATACAGCATCTTTCTGTTACCTGAACATGCTAAGTACCAGGTCTAAAAAACAACATCCATCTTTTTGGACATAGTTGTCCCTTCCCCGTCTGAAATCAGAGTCGGACGTCCGTATTTTGGCATCTTTCAAAACACACCCAGACCATGCCCCCTTGCCATATGGACATACTTTAGTTTTAGATGTCCATATCATCGAGATTTGGAGGTCCATGCACTATGACCATCTAAATGCCAACTTTCAGATGTCCAAATGAAGAACAGAGTTTCTAAAATAACCACCTTAGACTCCTAAATTGGCTGAAAATACAGCACACATTTAGGAGCATAATTTAGGAGAATAAATTTAGGAATTCAGCATTTTAAAAATAATGCGCCCATTGTATTTAAATTGAATAGCTCTGGATTTCTTTAAACTAATGAGTGTATGCTGAAATAGCAGTTTGTTGCAAAGGTTCTTATTTTTGTTTTGTTTAGTTAAAAGTACATTTTATAGCCTAGTACACCCCCCCCCCAAAAAAAAAAAAATTGGATAAATGAAGACAGAGTGCTTAAATAATTCCTGCCTGATCTAGGTATCATGACATGACCAGCCTTCCTACCTTTCACTCTCCAGGATTCCTTACTGACAACTTTACAAATTACCATGGAAAAACGGCTGCTCAGCCAGTTGGAAGGAACAAGAAGTCACAGCCACTTAGGGCAAGTCTGCTAATGACAGAACACTAGATAGTAATATTGGACAAGCATGATAATGAGAAAGATGACACTTGATGCAAACCAGTGGTGGAAATTCTACCCAAACAACCCCTGCAGTATAGGGGAATTGGGGAAGGGAGGCCATTTATAGCTGCCCCTGTGTCTTCTGAATTGGATTTTCCTGCTCTGGGGTGCTTTTTTCCCAATATTTTGCTCGAGGGCCTTTAATTTGAGCTCCTGCTGCTGAGGTAAACTCAAGTCAGATTTTGCAGAAAATATAACTACTTGCTCAGCTTTTTAAAATAATGTCTCAGTAAAGTTATTTGGCTACTAAGTTGGTCTGCCATCAGATATGGAGAAAGATAAATCAACACAAAAGCTGCAGGTAATACCTTTATATTGGATCATCTGGTATTTTGGATGGGCCCAGAGTCAACTTGGGTGGGCCCTTCCATCCCCACCCTCCATAGATATATAAAATACAGGTTTTAAAAAGCTTTCCCTTCAGCCACCTTGCCCTCCTGCACTGCCGCATCAATATCTCTCCCTCTCTTCCCCTGCCTGCAGACCAGTAGCTGCCCTTTCTCTAAACCCTCTGCCCCTCCCCGTTCTACCTCAGAGGCGTCCTCAGCAGCCGTGGCAACTTATTTTCAATGCTTGCGCCTGCCCCACAGGCATCCCTCTGCCATGTGCTGCCAGTGAGGAAACAGGAAGTGATGTCACAAAAAGTATGTGGTATAGCAGAGGGAAGCCTGCGGTGCTGGCTCAGGCAACAAAAATGAGTTGCTACAGCCGCCAAGGACACCTCTGAGATACACCAGGGAGGGACAGATACTGGGCTGCTGGCAGAGGAGAGGGCAAGAGAGGAATGAAGCAGCCACAGGTGGGTGGGCCTAAGCTAAGAAGGGGTGGGTTTGAGACCACTCAGGCCCACTGGTAGCTACACCACACATTTGTGACTAACCTTTTAAAGTTATTTGATTCATCAGGTCAATATAATATATTACACTTGCAAATTCATCATAAATGTATAAGGAGAGGCAAATAAAAGCATATTGCATGCAATGTCTGCCACCTTTTAAGGCAGTGCTTCTCAACTTGGACCTCAGGGCACACCCACGCAGTCAACAATGAGAAGCACTTCTTTAAAGAACTGTATCAGCTAACTGTATTCATATTAATAGTTGTTTCAAGCAGTACAGAACATTTTTATCTGGAAAAAGAAACTGATAAGTTGTTTCATATAATGTAGGTATTAGAATTCAGTATGAATTCTAAACTAACAAAATATTAATGAAAGAAAAAATAAAAATTTCCTTATTTAGTACCGGACGATTTTCAAAGTGATTTTGGTGGGCAGGAGCCTCTCCTGCCTGCTTAAATCGCTTCCCGCTGCCAAAATGGAGATATGCAGCAGCACTTAACTGGAAAGTGCTGCTGAATATCCCCACAGCCCGCTCCACAAAAAAGTGGGCAGGTCAGAGGCAGAGATGGGGGCAGTGTTGGGGAGGAGCTGGGGGTTATGCGGTTGTCTGCAATATTCAGTGCAGGCACCCACATAGTTAAACGGCTTAATTTAAGAGCTGTCTTAAATTAACCCACTTAGCTATGCGGGCCCCGGCACTGAATATTGGCCAGGACCTGCATAACAATCTGGTGCACCTAAAGTCCTCCCGATCCCATCCCGGCACCCCACATAGCCACCCCTATCCCTCCTACAGCCTGCTAGATTGAAAGTGGTCCTCCCCCCCCCCCCGAATAAACCCCTTCTCACCCCAATCCCCCCCTTCCCGAGGTCAAGGTAGGTCGCTCCGTGTGGGTCGCTGGGAGCAAGAGCAAGTCCCCCTCTCTCCTGCACCTTGCAGCGTGCCTCTGCATAATTGATGCTGCAACCTCTTGCAGTATTTCGACCATTAGGGACATAAACCTTGACCTCGGGGGGAGGGGCTCAATCCAGGGGAGGGATCAGGTGTACTTTCAGTCTGGCAGGCTGGGGGAAGGAGGTATGGGGGCTATGTGGGGGCCCGGAAGGGGATCGGGGGATTTTAGAGATACCAAATTGTTATGTGGGATATTCAGCCGAGGCCACATAACTGTCCTATACAGGCCCTGGCTGAATACTGGCTGGGACCAGCATAGGCTCCGGCAGCCAGCTTGCCCACATATAGCCCCCAATATTCAGTGCCGGTGCCTGGACATGGCCAGTCACGGAATATTGGAGGCTATTCTAGCCGGTGATGGTAAGAGTTTAAAAAAAAAATGCTGACCGCCGCCGGCTGAATATCAGGGGGAGGGCGAGGGTAAAGGCCTATTCTATCATAACAACCATAAAGCTGGGTTTCAAGTGTTTCTGTTGAACAGCCAGTGCTACTTAATAGTATACCTTGTAGAGATAAAAGCAGCAATCAAAAACATTAAAAGAATTCTGTAAAGAGCATTCTATACAGTCTATTTCTATTACCTTTGAAAGCTACAAAATTGCTTTACATATATCAAAAAGACAAGTCTGACCATAGTGGTCTATTCCGTGATAATGTCATGAGTGGACCACTGTTAACACCCTGTACATTTATCAAACCAAACAGAATTTACACTAGCTCCAACTAATTCATAATGCTGCATGTCTGATAGAAGGCTGTAAGCTGCGTGGCTACATCACACCCTTCCTGTAAAATCTACACTGGTTACCGGTACCCTATTCCGTTAAATTTTTTAAAAATTCTCTCTTTGATTTTCAGGGTCCTCAGACAAAATAGGCCAGAGCACCTAAAGGGAGAGTGGGGGGAGGGGGGAGGGGTTCGGGGAGGGAGCGGAATTAAGCTTAGTTATGGGCTGTTGCAAGAGACGACTCCCCCTTTGGGGGCCGTTGAAGATAATCGGTGTTAATGGATTGTTATTTGGCTGTTTTGCTGCACAGTATTATTTTGTCAATAAAAATTTAAAGTTGAAAAAAAAAAGTTTAACTCGAGACTACCTGTACTTCAGGAAGCAGGTGAAAGCCTGGCTCTTCTCCCATGCCTTTAATATTATTACTATTAGGATTTATTTACCGCCTTTTTGAAGGAATTCACTCAAGGCACTCAAGTAAGAATAGATCAAACGTAAGCAGTAGGAAATTACAGCCAGTAAAAATATTCAAATAACAATACAAACTATGGCAGGCTATAATACGTATTACAAAAATAGGGAGGTTTCAAACTACTGATGTCAAATCCAATTCAAAATATAGTTTGAATCTAATATATCATGTGCTGGATTTTCCAAGAAATTTCCACTGCTTTCAAATTGAAGATAGCACACACATGTTAACACACAGAACCTCAAACTTCCCAGTAGGGGAAGTGCCAAAAGGCACTAGCAAGTCCACTGCTCTACAACGGGAACAGAGTATTATCATAGGTTCTTAATCATACAGGATTGGAAAACCAGAAACACCTAGAAAAACCACACGAGAAAAAACCCCCGTGGGGAAAAAAACCAAGTGGTTAAAAAAAACCCAATCCCGCTAATAGGGAACTATAGAAAATCCATTACATGGTGTATAAAAGTCAAGGAAAAAACACTACCCAAAATAATAAATAAACTAAAGGAAAAGTAAGAGATTATTACTGTCATAGGCACTGTAAAGGACAGCTGCGGCAATTTCTGCAATGGCTTCAAAAAAATCTAAATAAGCACTTAGCTGCTGTAAGTCTACATCTAAAACGCATTTCACAGCTCTTGACGATACTGCTCAATCAGCTAGATCTATGCTGAAACAGTCCATCTTCATATATCACCACGAACAGATAGTTGCAGACTCGTTATAATTAATTTGTCTGCTTATCAACTGATGGAAGTAGAAGAGAAAGTGTTGTCTAAAGGACTTTCGTTAGTCCCGTTTCAACGCGCGTCAAATTGGCACTACCGCCTACCTACCGCGCGCCCCGGGTTGTAATTACGTTTTTGACTTGCATCCAAAACACGTGATAGAAAATATTTTCTATTTTCTACTGTGAGGTGCTTACCTGGCGGTAATCAGCAGTTTACGCGTGCTGGCCGCTTACCACCCAGTTAGCGTGTAAGACCTTACCGCTAAGTCAATGGGTGGTGGTAAGGTCTCAGCCCGAAAATGGACGCGCACTGGTTTTAATTTTGCCACGTGTCCATTTTCCGGACCAACCCCCCCCCCCCCCTTTTTTCCAGGCACACTGAGGAAATGGACCTGGGCGCATCCAAAACACGTGCCTACACCAGTGCAGGTCATAATGTGTATTTGCAAGGGGGGTGTACACAGTGGGTGGAGAATAAGTAGGGCTCCCACTTACACACGTAACTTACAGATTACTATAAGTTATCCGTGTCCCTGTCACATTTAGGCACCGGCACATTCCCCAGCTCTAAACAATGGGTGTGTTGACTCCAAGTTACACTAGTACAGTACAGTCTCTATTATCTGATGTAAACGAGACTGACCCGTTGACAGATAATATAGATAAGACTGCATAAAACCCTCAAACAATGTATAAACAAAGGCACGGAGTTCCAAATTTTCAAAAATTGTTCTAAAATAAAGGTTTTTAATAGAGGTAAATGTGATGACTTCACTGGCGGGGGGGGGGGGGGGAGGTCAGATAATCGAGACTGTACTGTATTCTATAATGTTATCTGGGCACCCAGGTGCCATTACAAACTGATACCGCGTGGCCTCAGATTTCCTACATGAAAACGTCCTTTCATAGAATTGCCCCTTAAATGTATAAGGTACAAGTTTAAAGTTACGTTTATTTTAAGCTGGGCAAAATGTGCATCACTGTTGAAAATTCACATATAACTTAGGGGCCCTTTTACTAAGTGGCGGTAAGCCCACCGGGGGCTTACCATACGCCAATCTGGAACTACGGCCAGCCCAACAAGGACACCAGCAGTATTTCCACTCCCAGCACGCAGCATTTCCGACGCTAGTGGAAATATTTTAAAAGTATTTCCGCAGGGAGATACCTGGTGGTAATTGGGCAGCACCATGCACTACCTGCTTATTGTTGGGTTAGCGTGGGAGCCCTTACTGCCACCCTACCCCCCCCCCTCCCCGCATGGCTACACGGTAAGAGCATGGCCATGTCTTTTTTCAGCCTTTTTACCCATTGTGGTAGAAAGGGCCTCAGCATGCGGCAACGCCCCCCCCCCCCCCACACTGCTAGCTCACCGCCCTTTTTACCGCAGCATAGTAAAAGGGTCCCTTTAATTTGCTCTTGCACTGATATCCTACTTTTGATACCGAAAAGACTTGTAGGAATCACAGCTCTTAAAAAGCCCACACCTGCCTGAAGTAAGGAAAGAAAAATGCACGGAAGATACTAGAAACAAAACTCAGAAAAATAATTTCAAAACAGCAAGCAACTACCTTAGGGCTTCTTTTATCAAGCCTGCACTAGCAGCTCCCAGTGTGGTAATGTCAACAAGGCCTACTCACTCTGTCAGCATTACCACACCAGCAGCCACTAGTACATCTTTGTAAAAGGGGGAGGGGGTTAGGAAGTAATACTGGCATGGCTGAGTATCTTCGATTTCAGTTCCAAAACTCCAGCATTTGAAATGGGTAGTTATTAGTATGCATTAACTTGAAGTGTTTCAGGCATGGGAAAACATTAGAAAAATCGCAACTGTAGTACAGAATTACCTATTCAATTAATGCTGATTCTAAGTTATCAAGGATGGATGAGCACGGGGTTCCTACAGGACAATGGGAGAAACCAAACTCTGCATTAGCTATTTCCAAATCATTAAATACTAACAGGAAGCAGCTTTCTAATTATTGCAGCAGGCAAATATTTGTATTCCAAGCACAATTTTCAAAACTTTTTTTTCAACTAAGCATTTACTGTAAAATTAAGGATCTCTGAATAGTAATTTAATTTGGTGAAGAATATTAGGATGCAGGAGCCATAGTTCAATGAATTAATCATCCTCCCTCTTTATGCTTTTTCTGAGAGTTTTTTTTTTTTTTTTGTCGTTTGAAGCATCTATGGTCAACAGACTCAACAGCTCAGGCTGACTTATCACAGCAGTCCTAAGGCTCTAATTTAGAAGCACACACTGAAAGTCTGACTTCTCTCCCTTAGCCATAAAATGTAAATTTCTTCAGAAATCAGGGCCCTTACTTCTGAACAAGATACATGGAATCAGTAGGGGGTTAAACAAAATTTTAAAATTCTATGCACATGTTCTTTTGAAACACAAACAATACTGACTGAAGCAACAAGCACCCTTTGACCAGCAAGTCCTGAAGACAGATCCAACCAGCCAGCCCACTGCTGAAACACAGTGAATAGTAAGTGCGCTACAGACAAGACACTGGTGGAACTGTGGCACTCTGCACACTGGTCTTGCAACATTTATATTATTAATTTATAACTTTTATATACATTTCATGCCAGGCAGCTGTATGTGTGGGCCAGAATTTTTTTTTAACCCTTAAGAGAACTCAGGCAGTTCTACAAATAATGCTTTTTGCCTAGACTTGGTGGTTACCTGTGTTTTGACATGAAGCCTTGCACTCCTGGGAGAATTCTATAGAAAGCACAGCTTTACCTTTACAACCTCCTCCCCCAAGTCTCTCCCCCCCACCCACCCCCAGCAGGAAAGCCAATGAAACAAGAGCTGGGTTTCACCAGCTGAAGGACAGGGAGCTGTAGTTGAACCTGCCTATAGTGCAGGTTCACTTGAATATGGTAACTGAAAGTGTTGGCTCCACAAGTCCATGAGGAGCAGGAGCCACTGCAGCTGATTGCTTCTCTTGAGCTACACTTGGGGAGGGGTGCAGCTAACTCACAGCAGAAAAGTCAGCATCTAAAGCCACTAAGAGGATGAGGTGGTAGCAGAAGTACGAGAAATTACGTTGAGGGTTCTCAACCTGTAGCTGCATGGCTTGCACTAAGGTGCCCCAAATCAATTTCCTGCCACCTGTCTGCACCCATTGAACAAAATGGCTTGGACTGGATCCACCTGAATCTGTAATTGAAGGCTACTTTTTCTAAATCCTATGAAAACCCAGTTCCTTTCATTTTCCTTCCTACCTACATCGTCTGCCCTCTTCTACTCCTCTACCATTCTTGTTTCTGTCTCTTCTACCCCCGGATCTTTAGCTGCTGCCTCTTCATCTTCCTCCCTCTCCCATCCCATCCCAATCTAGGTCCTCTGCCTCCTCCTATTCTCTTATTCCATATCATTGATGTCCCCTATCCTGAACTCATATTCACCCTATCCTTAACCCCCAATCATTCACACCTACATACCCTTCCTCTGTTGCTTGACACTGCAGAAAAACTACTAGAGTACTGATTGTGCATTGCCATCAATTTTTGAACAACAACATGGACCTGCCAAACACAGAGCCTCTTGAAAAATATCATGTGCATCTATAACTCTCAATGTCCTGAGAGATCAGTGATTTAAAAAACAAAAACATGGGGGGAAAAAGTACTTTCACTAGAATGTGAGAGCAGCTTTATGAAATTGCTACTCCAAAGAGCAACCACGACCTAACCCAACAACACCCACCTGAAGACACAATAACCCCCTCTTCTGATCCTTCAGATGTCCCTACCATTTGATCCCACCTCTGGCTCTTTCCAGAGGTCACTCCTGTTCTCTCAGAGTTCCAGGTTCAAAATGGCACCTGTGACTCCTAGCCGTAGTCTTGTGGTACTACCGCTAGAGGGTCAGCACTTATATAGCAGCTTGACCCACTAGTAACAGTAGCAGGTTACTTTCCCTATGCAGGTGCATAGGTCAAGAGCAAACCCCTCTTCCCCTGATATCAATACCTCTTCCAATACTAACCCCCCTCCCTTCAATTCCTCTTTTGATCCTCATCCCACCCCTTCAATACCACCCTCTGCTCTTACTAGGGATCCCTGATGTCTAGTGGGAAGCAAGAGTGATCCCCAGTCACTCTTGCACCTTCAAAGTCATGGATTCAAAATGGCACCCATAACCCTTAGTGGCAATCTTGTGATACTAGCACTAGAAGGTTAAAGAGCCATGTAAGAGCCTTATATGGCAGCTTGACATCCTAACAGTAGGAGTAGGTTACTTTCCTCATAAGGTGGAAAGGATGAGGGTAAACCCTGCTTCTGATTCCCTCCAATATCAATAACCCTTCCAATTCCCCACCAGCATACAAGGACCTCTCAACCCTTCCAATCCCATCCCTGGCTCCTGCACAGCTCAAGTACCAGGTTAAAAATGGTCCCTAGTCTAGTGGTAGTCTCGTAGTACTACAGCTAGGCAATCAAGCTGCCATATAAGTCCTACCATACTTCAATTGTAGGGGGGGCAACATTTGCATCATTACAAAGGTATAAACTTGAATGAAGATCAACCTCTTTCTGACTACTTTGCAGCAAATGCTGTACGGGAATCCAGGGAAAAGTGAAAACAAACACCATACACCCTAAATGCAAGGTTAATTTTGAAGCTAAAGTAAATTATAATTCCTTAGTGAACTCCAACTATACCTGAAGTATATGGATCAGCAGTTTTCCCCAGGCCTATCTTATTTCTTCCTGTCAATAACTTAGACAAGTTCCTTCTTCAGCTGTTTGTGCTATCATTATTGCCTCTGTTGGCCACATATTCCAGATTCTGACCACTATTTTCAGTAACAGTTTTTTTCCTAAGCAAGATAATGCTTACTTAAAAGTTTAAAGGACAGATTGTGCTGGCAACCACCTAAAACATATTTAACAAATTTTTTCAGCAAATTTTACCGAGATCTATGCTCGCTTCCCCTTGCTTGGTTTGCAGCTTGTTGTACCCTGAGTGCTAAGTGCATCAGTGATGCTGAGAGCTATGCTATCAATAGTTTTACTGGCAGGGCCTCCCAAAGTGGACAGCTAAGGTGACAGATTAAGACAAACCACAAACCTAGCCACTTTGGAAGCAGCAGTAAGGGAAAGTGTTGCTGGCAGACGATCACATCTCTGCGACAATGTTAGCACAATCTGCACAGAAGAAAGGCCTGGAAATCGTGCCATGAAAACTCTATGGATAATTACAACAAAATAAATTGTGATATAGTGCTGGAAGATGAGCTGCTCAAGTCAGAAGGCTCTCAGTGGGCTACTGGGGAAAAGCTGAAGACTTCTTGAGAGGAAAGCTGGAATGTATGACTTGGTTGAAATAAAGCCTTTGGGTCATCTGTCTTCTAATGTTACCGTGCATGAAATGAGCGTCAGAAGCTGTAAAGATGTCTTACATGTTGGGACATGGAATGTTTGACGCATGAACCAAGGAAAGCTGAATGAATTCAAGAACAAACTGGAACAAGTGCAACTTCATCTCTGGGGTGTCAGTGAACTGAAATGGATTGGCATCAGACACTGAATCTGAGGTGCACATGGTAAACCACCCCAGAAATGGAAGGCACAGAAGAAATGGCATCATATTTATAATCAAGAAGCAGATGCAAGAACTGTAATGAAATACAGTGCAGCTAGTGAATGCTTAATTTCTATTCAACTACAAAAATGCCCATCAACATTATTATTCAATTATATGCACCAACAAAAGATACAAAAAAAGGATGATCATTTCTATAAACAAGCACAAACTGAAATCGATAGAATGTGCAAACAAGATGTAGTGAGAGTCATGGATGACTGGAACATGACAGCTAGAAACAAATTAGACCTCCAAGTGGTTTGAAAATATGGGCTTGGCAACAGAAATGAAGATGGAGAATGTTTGATAGAACTCTAAGACCAACGACCTGTTCATTTGAAACATCTTCCAGCAACACAAGCAACTGTACAGACAGACACTACCCAGTGGATTGTACAAAAATCAAACTGACTATATCTGTGGAAGTCGATGATGGAAAAGCTCAATAACATCAACAAAGACAAAACCTGGAGCCGACTGTGGTACAGGACAACAGCTACTTGTATGCAAACTCAAGTTAAAGCTGCAAAACAGCAACAGTCATGAGCATAACAAGTATGATCTTGAAAGAAAACATATCACTAAAATTTGAAAACTGCCAATGAAATTGATTTGCCACATTGGATACAAATAACTATGGGATGACATCAAGAAAGCTGTGCTCAAAGAATGTGAAAGTTTCCACAAAAGACGAAAAGGAAAAATGGCCAAAATGGATGAACAAAAAAACTCAGAAAATTGATCAGAAAAGCAAAGAAACTAAAGCCAGAGAGATGGTCGCAGACCTTAGTTGTTTCCATGATGCCACATGACAAGACAAGGAGAAATATTACAATGATGTATGAAAGGAAACAGAATCAGAAAATATCACAGGAAGAACAAGATCAGCTTTTCTATAGCTATGAGAGCTAAAGAAAAAACTCCAGCCTTGAACTAGAATACTAAAAGATGCTCAAGTATCCATATTGAACAGTCCGGAGAAGATCAAGAAAAGGTGGAAAGAATATACCAAGTCATTATACCAAAACGATCAAGCAGATCAACAGCCATTTCAACCTGTACCTTATGATTAGGAACTGTTAGTGATGAAAGAAGTGGCATTCAAAGCCTTATCAAAGAACAAAGAACCAAGCACTGACGGCATTCCCATAGAAGTATTACAGCAATCAGATGCAGCTGTTACAATACTTGCAAGGCTCTGCCAGAAAATTTGGAAGACAACATCATGACTGACTGAGTGAAAAAAGATCTGTGTTCATACCAATATTGAAGAAAGATGATCCAGTTGACTTGTAAATTATTGCACAATTGCTCTGATCTCACTTACTGGCAAGATTCTACTCAACATAATTCGGTGGACACTACAACCATACTTGGGCTCAGGTAAAGACGAGACACAATCACGGATGTGAGACGGTTCCTTGAAAAGACAAATGAATACCAAAAGGATATCTACAGGCAAAGCCTTTGACTGCATAAATCATGAAAAACTCTGGCCACACTGACAAGCATGGGTATACCAGTACACCTGATAGTACTCATGAACAACCCTTATATCGATTAAAAAGCAATAGTTTGAACACAATAAGGAGAAACAGAATGGTTTAAACCTGCCAAAAATTGATGGATGACTCATTAACAAACGTTGTTATGACCGATGATACTAAGATACAGGCTGAAAGTGAAGATGATTTGAAACAACTGCTTGCTGAGATCAAAGAACAAAGTTTCAAAACGGGCTTGCATCTTTAACGTAAGAAGACAAAGATCATGACAACTGGCAAAATTAATAATTTCATCCTTGGTGGAAAAGAAATAGAAATAGTAGACAACTTCAATGTTTACATTAATAATCAATAATGAAATGTACAGCCAAGAAAATCCGATAAGTCACCTTTATGAAGGACATAGACAATATCTTTAAGTACAGAGATGTTTCTTTACACACAAAGGTTCGGCTCATTTGAATCATAGGTAATTTAAATAATACAATAACAACATTTGGATGGAAAAATTGGACAGTGAAGAAGCAAAAAAGGAAGCAAACTGATGTCTTTGAATTAAAATGGAGGCAGAGAATACTGTGTATAGGAGTCCATGGACTGCACAAAAAACAAATCAATCAGTACTGGAGATCGAACCTAAGCTATCCTTGGAAGCTTAAATGACAAAACTATAACGTTCATACATCATGTGAAGAGAAAGATCATTAGAGAAAGTTAGCACGCTTGGCAAAGTTGAAGGAGAAGGCAAAAAAGAAAGATCACAATGTAATGAATTGATACAATAGCAACAGCTATGAATGCCATGGTATGAATGATTAGCCCTCAGACTGAACACTGAAAGGAGCTCAGGGCAACTATCCACAGAGTTACCATGAATCGATATCAACTCAATGGCAACATGATCTCTTCATGAAATGTAAAAACTGAAAAGGCTCTGGTTGTTTTACCTTTGCATTATCATAATCTTTTCTAGCAAGAAGAGCATTGTAAATTAAGATTTTAGAAATCAAAAAATTATACTCTTGGATTTATAGGAATCAAACTAATAATAACCAGGTACAGATTTAACACTTTGGTACTGTGACCCTCCTCGGTTCCTCTTTTGCTTCCCAAGACTTTGAGATCTCTAACACACTGCCTTCTCATCTTGCCTGTGGGTACCAAAGTGGCACCCATCCTTTGATGCAACACATGGATACAATCATAAAGCAGGTAGGAGAAAGCTGCTCTTTGACCTGGGTTTTTGGCACCTTCAAAATTGGCACTCTAGTAAGTTGCCTATATTGCTTTTGCCTAAACTCAGGCCTGAAATAATAATAATAAAAGAGCCTTTTTGTGAGAGTGTTTGGAAGCAATGAAACTAAAGTACTAATACCATCACTGAGGAAATATGATCTTCTAGAACCCAGGACCATGAGAAAAGACATAAAAAAAACTATTTACACAGATACCCTATCATTAATCAACTTATCAAACAAGATGAGCTTAGTTGGTACATCCCATGAGCTGTTGCTTCCCTCTGGTATTTGGGCTCTGAAAGACTGGATCTAAGCATGAGATTCTATGAGACCTCATTATTTACTGGCTGCCGATGTGTGCCTATGAACTCAGCAACACAACCATACTATTAACATCAAGCCCTTCTGTTGAGAGCAGAAGGCACAGCAGGGCACTGGGACTAGAATGATCTCCGAGCCACAAGCAGAACATTAACCAACTCCAGGATTACACTAATACCACTGGCCGGGACACCTGACCTTCATTTTCATCATTAAAAGGAAAAAATTTTAAAAGGTTAGATATAGATTTCTCACCATGAGCCACCCAGCCATGTTTACACTGATCGCAGGTTCTGAGGTTAATCTTCCCAGGCTGGAAACATTCACACGTGCAATTTACTAGTGTACAACGGATGGCCTGGAAAAGAGAAAAACAAAACAAAAAAATCTGTGAGTTATTGATCTGGATCTATAATTACCATATTTTTTGTTTTATATTGGTCTTAATAATTTTGTGGGAGAAAAAAAAAGAACAAAGAGATAAGGAGAGTTAACCCTTTTGTGTCCATATTATTTCCGCGCCCATAAATGCGTAACTTATTTCAGTTGCCATATAGCAACAAAGGACACGAAAGGGTTAAAAAAAAGAGAAGCAAAAAATGAAATACTAAAATGCAAAGCTTTATATAAGACTATTTCTTTCTTAAATGAAAAAAAATATAACACCAAAAAACTAAGATTAAAAGGTGTTTTCAATATTCTAATCCAACCTATTGTTTTATAAGCCTTAATAGTTAAAAAGTACAATGATCAACAGCTCCATTCCATAAACAAGGCAGGTATACAGGCACAGCCACACAAATTCAGATAATGATGGTTATTTTAGAAGCCCTATGTATTTTGGACGTACATAAACCGGCATATAGATGTTTATATCGCCTACACATCTAAATCCCTATTCAGAAAGCCAGGCTATATATATATTCAAACTGTGAATACATGCATATTGGAAGGGGGAGTGGTCTGTGAGTGTTTTAGACAGGACTAAGGCAGGACATAGATATATGTGCATTCCACAATTCAGAAGGAAAATGCACATCAACAGCAGGATTAACCGCTTCTTCTGGGGATACTGAGGTTACGGATAGTTACTTGGCCTGTGCAGTGCTTCAATGGATGGATTATTGGAGGTCGTCCCCTTAATCTCCTAAAGTTATTTGTCCTGTGCTAAAGCAATACTTGCAAAGGATACTGGGTGCTATGAAAGCGTTGGAAAACAGACATACACATGTATGTTCTGGAACACACGGGTATGTTCTGAAATAGCAACATACACATGCATGTGCCATCACATACACATTTATATCGCCTTGTTGACCCCACTGACGTTTTAGATCAGCGATTCCCAAACCTGGTCCTGAAGGCACCCTAGCCAGTCAGGTTTTCAAGATATCCACAATGAATATTCATAGCAGAGATTTGCCTGCAGTGGAGGCAGGACATGCATATCTCTCTCACGGATATTCATTGTGAATATCCTGAAAACCTGACTGGCTAGGGTGCCTTCAGGACCAGGTTTGGGAATCACTATTTTAGATGTTGATGCTAGTGAAATGGATGCTTAACCAGTGCATTGCGTGTCCATTAATGGATTCATTTTAGAGCATGCTTTATGTTGGCAAATCCTGTTCTAAAATGCTAGCGGAACCAGACATGTCCTGACCTGGATATCTCAGTTCTGATTTGTACATTCTCTTTAAAATGTGCTTTTAATATATCAAAATCAAGTTGCAGCGGGTTGATCTGGGGTGCTGAGTGTGAATGTTCTTTGTTATAAAACAATGAACTATGCACAAAAATCAAAATAGGCTAAGTTAAAACACTCATTTTTAACAAGAATTTTTTAAAGCAATATTATTTAAATACTGTATGTCAAAACATAAGTTAGTAACAATTTACTGTGAAAAGTAAAAGAGACATCAGGATTAAAAAAAACCTTGTTGACAATGGGACAAATATCAGCAAGTATCTTTCTACCACCCCCCACCCCCCCCAAGTACCTGTTCCCAAATTAGCAAAGTATTTCGCACAGGCACAAGCTATGGGGAATTATCCTGTATGTTAAAACCACAGATATGAATAACATTTGACTCTACTGTACAGCTATGCAAAGAATCGCTTGCAGTGCACAAATCAGGCTGCATTACTTTTCATTCAGATTTATAATCACAAATGATATAAACAATTATGTTAGTTTAATTATCTCAAATGTTCCCCCTCCCATGAGTGAATATGCTTTAATTTTACAGTCAGCCTTGGTCAACACGGAGACATTTTCAGAGATGTCAAGAGTGAACCGTCCCAAAGAGTGAGATTTACTATGCAGAGGATTGAGATTGAAGGCCAAAGAGTGAGATTTTTCAGGCGGTACATCCAGGGTGTAAATCTAGAAAGACTGAATCGTAGTTTTGCTTTGCAAACATATCAAGGCAGCACTAAAAGATACTGGCTTTTCTTTGGAGTCTCTAGAAGAATACAGACAGTAGGGAGGCAATGTGGTTGAATTTTTTGATCTGATAATTGTCTTCCATCCAGTATTTAAAAGTATGTACAGTAGAGTCTCGATTATCCGACATAAACAGGACTGACACGTTGTCGGATAAGTGAATAGTTGGATTGTACAGAAAACAATGACCCCCCCCTCAATGCAAAAACAAAGACAGAGTTCCCGATGATTTCATGAGCAGATTGGTAACTCAACTACAAGGATCAGGAAGTGAGCTACTGGAGACTCCTAAGTATTAGGAGAACCCATCTCCAATGCATTGGATATTACTCTTAGATCCTGTGTGCAGAACTCACCAGTCCTGGTGGTCCTTGCACCTACATCAGAAGGAGCCAAAGGTTCTCAAGGATGAAAAAGTAGACCATCTTGGAGGACCCAGCAATTGGAACCTTAGCGCTGATGACAGCAGCAGCTGCTGTTGAAGTGGGCAGAGGTTTGGTGACAACAAGAGTCCTCTATATCTCAACAGGTACTGTTGATGGCTGTGGTGGCAACAATAGAAGGAGGGACTTTTGCTACCTTCAAGCTTGCAAACCCACCCCACGGTGGATACTTCAGATGCAATTTGGGAAGGCATAACTGACCTGTCCAATGCGTCAGTCCCTCAAGTGAATGTGCTGTCCCCAAATTTAACTTTGGTACAATTGCAAGCTGCAAAGATCTCAGCAAAATTGGAAAAGGTAGTTAGCTGTATAGCTAACTTAATGCATAAAAATAAAGTCTGTTCAAACTATGTTCATCAAAGACTTGATAAAATATTAGTGGAAAAGCCAAGGCTTTAGAGAATGTGCTTAAAATAAGGAATTTGCATATACAGTAGAGTCACAATGATGTCACCAGGAGATCTGTCGGGTATGCCAGATGTCTGGTAATCGAGACTGGACTGTACAATGGTTTCAGAGCACATGTACTTGCAGCAAAGGGAAAAAGAGACAGAGCAAGGGGAAGAAGTAGACAGGAAGTTATACTCAGATTTCTTCTTACTGGTTGGACCATTTGGTTTACTTTCTAGGCTTCCCTCTCATGAAAGCAGTGATTAAGAGAGTGAGTAAGAAGCCTTTCAAATGAGTTTGACACACTCCTAATGAGTGAGACTTGGCACCTCTGCATTTCTATCTCACAAAGTTGCTACCATGGCCTTAAGATGCTGCAACCAATTATTTTCCCATCAGCTGAAAAAGGTGCAACAATAATCAGCAGTTTTTGTACCATTTTATTCCAGTACAAAAGCTGCTCATAGTTATAGGTTAGAGAAAATATTGACCAAAATGGCAACAGTAATACATTTGTTACTTTATTGACAGTACTGCATACATCTAGGCCCATTTTGTACAGGTAGGCACTGGAATATATAGGTAGGATGTTCACACTTCCCCCACTGTTTTGCAAAAGGCTCTGCTAACTGCAGAGCCTTTTATAAAGTACATACAAGGACACCAGAAAAGACACATATATTTGCCAGCATGGGCAGTGAGTGCAGCAATTTCATGAAACTATATGAACACAAAAAGAGCAGCATCTCTCAACATCCTCCACAGATAGATATTAGCAATTATATGTGGAAATTATGATTTTCACCCCTGTCATGTGGAAGTGCTGGCAACTTTATGGTTTGGAGACCAATTTCAGATAATTCTACATGTAAGTACAGCCAATTAAAGAGCAAAGCTCCAAGAAGAAATTTATGACATTTTAAAGGCCCAAAAGGAAAATGGGGGGGGGGGGGGGAGGCACAATACCCCCCCCCCCCCCAATTCAATCACAACGGAGAACTTTAATTAATGTCATGCATGCCTCGGTGCTGGCAGAAAAGCCAATGTGGAGTTTTAAGAATAAATTTGTGGGCTAAGGCTAATCAAACCATGCCAACAACACACCCTCTTAGAATCTGTGCATACCTGGCTTCTACGCAAATAAACAAAGGTATTCTGAAATCTCAATTTACACGTGTAACCAGTTATTATATGTAAATGCTGCTATTTCCATTTGCAAGGTTTCTTTAAAGACTTCAACAGTTTGCCAGCTACAACATAAAAATTAAGACCCTCCCTCCACACCCTCATCCACAGTTTATAAAGTACACCATTGACTGCTTTGGTTTCACAATCATTCTGATTACAACAGAGGAAAGGAAGCATCTATACCAGGGATTCTCAATCCAGCCCGCAGGACACAGTAAGCCAATCTAGTTTTTAGGATATCTACAATGATGATTATGCTTGAGATAGATTTGTATCCAATAGAGGCAGCCGTATCCATGCAGATCTATGTCATGAATATTGATTAGGGATACCCTCAAAACCTGACCTGTTTGCAGCACTTGAAGCCTAAATTCCTGCATCCCTGAGCTAATACATCATATTATGGATGCATCAAATAACGTAAGAGACAAAAGTGTGAAACATTTGTTTCAGTTCAAAAACACTGCAGACTTACAGAGGATTGATTAAATTTGGTAGACCACTGCCCTTCATGAGTAACATAGCAGCAGTTTACAATATTAACTTAAAATTACATACATAATTTAAAAATCAATCAATCAATATGTATTTAAAAGAAAACATCTGCATAAGATCCCTTTGGTATCTAAGCATCTTAAGCCATTTAAAAACATAAAATACCAAGTACTACCTATGGGACATCACTTGAGCCACTGTTGCAAGAAGTTTTATTCTCCTCTCTCTTCAGCATTCTCTTCCTGTTCCTTTTGGAACCAGCCTATGTTGGGTTATAGAGACATGGACCTTTATTTGCAACTATTTTTACCGCTTCTTCTCATGCTTTCTGTACTTGTATTGTTATCTTACTGCATCATGGCTGCCGAAAGACAGAGCTGGGCCCAGGGTAGGGCCGCTGCAGCTGCCATCCCCCACTCAGGCTGCCCCCACCCCCTTACCTTCTTGCATCTGCTCCTCCTTCACAGTCTGTCTCTCTCCTGCTCCTGTGTGCTGGGACCTGGGTTATCACGTTAACGCAGTCACCCGGGTCCTGACACAAAGCGGCAGGAAAGAGACAGACTGAGGGAGCAGAACTTTCTGTTGCCAGGCTCCCCTTGGAGGCCGGGCCCAGGGAATCTTGCCCCCACACCCCCCCCCCCCCGCTCCCCCCCTTAGCGGCCCTGTACTATATATCTTCCTTACGCCCCAACATAGCCTAACCACTGCTACCACCGGCCTAGTCTGTAGTCTTTTGGGAAGACTGTTAATCTGGACACCTCAATCTGGCTACTAACTGGCCGACATTCAGCACTATTTAACCTGCCAGAAACAGCTTCTGGTCAGTTAAATATCACTTAGCCAGCTAAGCACTAATATTCAGCTCAAGGCAGCCAGTTATCTCCACTAAATATTAGCACTTAGTACACAGTGGCTAACCGGCTATATTTTCACAATATAACTGGCTAGCCACGAATATTCAGTGCTTCGTCGGCTAAGTTTAACAGCCAAATCGGATTACCTAAATAGCAGTCCTATAAGTTTAACAGCCAAATCGGACTACCTAAATAGCAGTCCTATCTTTGGCCCGGGGCATAGACAGGCCTCAATGTTTGGGGGGGGTGGGGTCTGGAGCCCAAAGTAGAGGGGGCACAGTTTGGGCCCGCTTCCCTGCCACAACCCCACAAACTCTGGTCCACAAGGCCAGCTGAAGTCTTTCTCCAAAGCTGTTCTCTGAGTATTGCCTGCCCTGCTTCCCCTCATGTCTTGTGCATGCTCAGTTTTAGTGAAACTGAGAATGGGCTGTGCAACAACGGGGGGGGGGGGGGGGGGGGGGGTCAATATTTAAAGCAATTAAAATGGCCAGAAACAGCTCCTGTCCATTTAAATCGCATATGCAGGGCTAACCAGGCATATTCAGTAGCAATTAACTGAATAGTGCTGCGGAAAATGGCCAGGTAGTGCCTAAGATGAAAAGCAGCTACTTTGTGGGCGTTCTGGGGGCAGAGACAGATACTCAGCACTTAACTGACTAGGATAAGCGCATAACAGTCCTTTCTGTATGTGGTTCATTGTAGCCAGTTAATTGCTAAATATCATATTTAACTGGCTATGTTTTAGCTACCTGTGTATGCCTGCATATTCAATGCCAGTTCCCAAACACGGCACCAACACTGAATATTCAGGAATAAAGCTGGTGGCAATCATCAAAAAAAACGCTGACTGCCATTGGATAAACATCAGGCCCAAAGTGGCTATAAAAAGAAAAAACCATGCTGTCTTTTCTCTGGGATTAGCACCTTCCAATATGAATCAGTTCTCAATCCTATCTTGGGGCAGGCAAAGTACACTTGGCATTTCTGGGGTTCAGTCTCAACTTAAATCGTTATTATATGCATCTGATTAACAGAACAACTCGATTATGTCAGAAAAGAAATGATAGGAAGACAAGAATAATGTGCTCGTGTGAGGGAGAGGGTCAGTTTCATGTTCAATACTTTATTGACTTGGTACTGTATCAGGTCTTGTCATTAACAGTGTCTCACTCTAATCTGTTCTTTAATTAATGAACTTGATAATTAAATGCACTGCACAGAAATAGAAGCATTGCTCCCTCAAAGCACATCAAATCCGGAAGAAAAAAAAAAAAAAAGATATACATGGCATTAAAAAGCCTACTTTTTTCTTACAATTTGGTAACATGCTAAGATGGTAAGCGAGAGCCAAAAACTTTTTTTTTCAAAATAAAAAAAGAAAAAGAAATGGCCCATTCAGGCTGCTCAGTTTAGATTCATCCTCTTGGTAAACATGCCCATAACATTTAGAAATACAACCCAATCTTAGTACCCTCTTGTCCATGTCTTCTCTCTCAACTCAGTTCTCTTATCTGTCCCAAGTATGACCAAAATCCATCACAAAGTTGGTCTCCCCATGCTTTCTTAGAGATCTAACAGAATAGTACTTTGGTTGATTAGTACAGGAACGTGCAGCCTTGATGCAGTCATGAATCGCATCACTGCTGTGTAAGGTTTTTAACTGCTGCTCCATGTGCTTTACTCCCAATCAGTGGCGTAGCAACATGGGGCGAGAGAGGGCCTGGGCCCCCGTAGATTTCACCCTGTACCCCCCTGCCAAGAACCCTCTCGACCCCCCTCCCGCCGCCAACCCTCCCCTGCCGTCGCCGTGGCACATTGTACGTGCAGGACGTCAGAAACAGAATGAAGCCTTCGCGGGAAGAAGAGGACCTCCTTGGCTGGTGGGGATTGGGGTCTCCCGCCAGCAAGGATAGTTGATGGTGGGGGAAGGTTGGCGGCGGGAGGGGAGGGGTCGAGAGAGTCATCGGCAGGGGTTGTCAAAGTTGGCGGTGGTGGCTGGCAATGGGGGGGGGATTGGCGGCAGCGGCCGATAATGGCTGGGGGGGTTGGCGGCACCGGGGGGGGGGGGGGGGGCTAAAATGTGCCCCCTCACCTCGGGCTCTGGACACCCCTCCCGCCAAAGTCTGGCTACACCCCTACTCCCAATGCATTTCATCTTCTAACCACTAGGGATCCCATAAAGGCAATTGTATAACTGGGTGCAAGCTGTTAAATGTGCTTTGCGCACATAAGTGCACAGAAAAGCAGCATTTACATGTGCACGTGTGTGCCACACTATTCTATAGGATAGTGCAAATGTGCTATAGCGGGTAACTGCAAGGGTATGGGCAACTTATTGAATACTATAATAGTTGTGCACACTTAGTCGTGGCCATTTATGCCTGCCATAGACATGGTGTAAATGGTCACTCCTAATATTCTATAATGGAATTGGAGAGCCTACATGCCGTTAAAGAACAGATGCTCCCTGTGCAGCAGTGGGGCGCCTCAATGGAAGCAGCTTGTTAACGAACTGCCCCCTATGAGCCAGATTCAGAAAATGACGCTCAAATTTAGATGCTAGGAAAAATCCCAGCTAACTGCTTAAGAACAAAAGCAATGAAATACTGGGATGGACCAAAGGTCCGTCAAGCCCAGTATCCTGTTTCCAACAGCGGCCAATCCAGGTCACAAGTATTTGGCAAGATCCCAAACAGTAAAACAGATTTTATGCTGTTTATCCTAGAATATTTATTTTATTTATTTAACACATTTATACCCCACATTTTCCCACTTAGTTGCAGGCTCAATGTGGCTTACATAATACCATAGAGCCAGGCTCCGGTTCGGTAAAATACAAATAAACAAAACAGTAGTAAACCTATAAATAACATGAGTATAAGGCAACAAAGATATGATAAAAAGTCCAATACGGTCCATAGTTTTGCTGTATCACAGGAAGTAGAAAATTAAGTTGGGTCTGAGGGGTAGGCCTTCTTAAACAAAGTGGTTTTCAGTGACTTCCTGAAGTTAAGATGGTTATGAATTGATTTCACGGTTTTAGGCAGTGCGTTCCATCTTAATAATGGCTTATGGACTGCTATTCTATAAAGCGCTTTCCATGCTGAATGCCCTTTATACAATAGCACTTAGGGGTCCTTTGACTAAGCGGCAGTAAGCCCAATGTGGGTTTACTGTGTGCCAAACAGGAGCTAACACCGGGTTACCACAGCAGTCCGGCGGTAGTTCCCACCCCCAGTGCGCACCATGTCCAGTGCCACAAAAATATTTTCAGTTTTTGTAGCAGCAGTGTTTACCTGGCAGTAATCAGACAGTGCTGCAGGAGCCCTTACCACCAACCTCAATGGGTGGTGGTAATCACTCCCCCTGAAATGGTCATGTGGTAAGTGGTTTAAAAAAAAAAAGAGACAGCCTTTTACCCGCTGCAGTAAAAGGGGGCCTTAGTGCGAGTCTAAAACACATGCTGAAGCTAGCACAGGCCGCCTTTTACCACAGCTTAGTAAAAGGACCCCTTAGAGCGAATTTCCATGCCCAAGAGTTGAGCGTAAGGACTTACACCAGCTGAAACTTGGTGTATATCCTGGTGTACAAGTTTGGTGCATTATCCCAGTATTGTATAAAACTGTGCCTAAATGTTTGGAACGTCCCTGGCCCGCCCTTGTTCCTCCATGGCCACACCCCTTTTGAGTCACACACGAGACACACTGGGTGCACAGCGTTACAGAATATCACACATAAATCTACATTAGTGCTAATTAACTCCAATTAACATCAATAACTGACTAGCTTACGCATGCATCAGGGCCTTGAATTTAAATTTGGGCACTCAACTTTTCGCGACCTATATAGAATCCGGGGGGGGGGGGGGAGGGAAGGGAATGCATTTAACTCTTTCCTTTTCTGAGTTCCAATACTGTGTTTTGGTTTGTTTGTTTTTTAACTTTAAAGGCATTGCCTCCTCCAGAAGTACATTCTATGCATCTACCACCCTTTCTGTGAAAAATATATTTCCTGATGTTGTTCTTGTGGAGTCTTCCCCCTTGAATCACAACCCCTAGTTCTACAACTTCTCTTCCATGAAAAAGGTTTTCTCTAATGAATATTTAAATATCTCTATCATATCTCCCCTGTCTCTTCGTTCCTCTAGTGTATATATATTTAGGTCTTTCAATCTCATCTCAATGGCTTCTGGTGCAGACCTCACACCATTTTGATTTGAAGCATGCGTGTAATTATCACATTATACTAACTCATCAACATATACAGAAACAGGACTAAACAATGCCATCTATGCAGAATCAAATTCATAATGTGAAAGAAAAAGAGCATTTGTACATAAAGGGTCAAGAAGGATAGAGTTTCATTCAGGAAGCACATTGCTAGATCTCAGTTCTTTGAAAGCCTGTGTCATCTGCAAACACCAGGACAGGAAACTGACTGACAAATGTAGCTCTACTCATAGTTCCAGCTTCCACACTTCACATACTGAAAAGTCAATTCTGTACAGCCAAATCACATTGTACATCATATATACCCTGTCCCAAGAGGCAGGAACAAACACCTCAGAATCTTGACTGAATCCTTCAAAGAAAAAAGACTTCAATTAGGGATGGACATTCATTCTCATGCATTCAGTTCATTAGCACACCTTAAAGAAATTAACCGGACGATATTCAAAGCGATTTAGTCAGCCGCTGACCAGTTAAATCGCTTGGTCGGGGCTAGCCGTTATTTTTCAGTGGCACTTAACTGGATAAGAGCCCTGAAATTCTCAGTTAGCACCTAATTCAAAGCCGGCTATGTTGGGGGGGCGTTCCGGGGCAGAGTCAGCACTTTGCTGCTTAAGTGCTGATATTCATCCCTTAAGCAGCCAGGTTTTGGGCACAAATGGGACCATATAAAGTCTGCCCTATTTTTATGCACTACCCCATGGCTGCTTAAGTGTTGAATATTGGCTTAAGCAGCTAAGTATTAACCCAGCTGAAAAATAACTGGATATTCATAGACGAAGCAAGGACAGAACCAGAGTTTGAATACCCAGAAATAACTCAGTCAGCGGTCAGCAAAACACTCACCGCTGCCGGCTGAATATCAGGCTCTATGTGCACAAAATCGATTTAACACACATTAATCTATGGATTCACAGTTGTTAAATCAATTTGCACATGTTATAAGGTTCTGAGCATTAAACAATTTTATTAACATGATTTGTGTGAAAGAAACTGTGCCACATTACTTTTATTTTACCGCAACATCACTTTGTATTTGTATACAAGGATAGGAAACAGAGAGTGGGGTTAAATGGGCAGTATTCACAATGGAGAAGGGTAGTTAGTGGGGTTCCTCAGGGGTCTGTGCTAGGACCGCTGCTTTTTAATATATTTATAAATGATTTAGAGATAGGAGTAACTAGCCAGGTAATTACATTTCCTGATGACACAAAGTTATTCAAAGTCGTTAACTCGCGACAGGATTGTGAAAAATTACAAGAGGACCTTGGGAGACTGGGCGGCTAAATGGCAGATGATGTTTAATGTGAGCAAGTACAAGGTGATGCATGTGGGAAAAAAGAACCCGAATTATAGCTACGTCATGCAAGGTTCCACGTTAGGAGTTACAGACCAAGAAAGGGATCTGGGTGTCCACTGAAACCTTCTGCTCAGTGTGCTGCTGCGGCTCGGAAAGCGAATAGAATGTTGGGTATTATTAGGAAAGGTATGGAAAACAGGTGTGAGGATGTTATAATGCCGTTGTATCGCTCCATGGTGCGACCGCACCTTGAGTATTGTGTTCAATTCTGGTCGCTGCATCTCAAGAAAGATATAGTAGAATTGGAAAAGGTGCAGCGAAGGGTGACTAAAATGATAGCGGGGATGGGACGACTTCCCTATGAAGAAAGACTAAGGAGGCTAGCATAGGCGCCCCGTATAAGAGGCTTGGGGAGGCTAAGCCTCCCCAGCCGAATCGTCGACTTCCGCTTGTTGTGGAGCCCACCCTCCCGCCCCGCGCATTTTCATCTTTTATTTCCGTGGCAGCGACGTCAATGAAGAAACAGACTACAGGCTCGCCGCCAGCTTCTCCCTTCTCTCTGCTCTCGCGGAAACAGGAAATGCATCACGGGACACTGTGTGCAGAGAGAAGGGAGAAGCTGGCGGCGAGCCTGTAGTCTTTTTCTTCATTGACGTCGCTGCCACGGAGCGTATGGAGGTAAGCTCCGCCCCCTTTAGCCTCCCCAAACAGTTGGGCTACCGACCGTCTATGGAGGCTAGGGCTATTCAGCTTGGAGAAGAGACGGCTGAGGGGAGACATGATAGAGGTATATAAAATAATGAGTGGAGTGGAACAGGTGGATGTGAAGCGTCTGTTCACGCTTTCCAAAAATACTAGGACTAGGGGGCATGCGATTAAACTACAGTGTAGTAAATTTAAATCAAATCGGAGAAAATTTTTCTTCACCCAACGTGTAATTAAACTCTGGAATTCATTGCCAGAAAATGTGGTGAAGGCGGTTAGCTTAGCAGTTTAAAAAGGGGTTGGACGGTTTCCTAAAGGACAAGTCCATAAACCGCTACTAAATGGACCTGGAAAAATCCAAAATCCCAGGAATAACATGTATAGAATGTTTGTACATTTGGGAAGCTTGCCAGGGGCCCTTGGCCTGGATTGGCCGCTGTTGTGGACAAGATGCTGGGCTCGATGGACCCTTGGTCTTTTCCCAGTATGGCATTACTTATGTACTTATGTACTTATGTACTTATATACCAGAGTCCGCAAGAGCTTCTCCGGAACTATGTAAGCCACATTGAGCCTACAAATAGGTGGGAAAATGTGGGATACAAATGTAACAAATAAAATAAATTTGAAAAACAAATCTGAATATTGGGGAAAAGTCCAAAAATGCAAACACCAACCAAAAGTATTTCCCTGTGCACATGCCTAGCTTCAACTCTGGAATCATCTCTATGAAAATTGCTTCTTCACTTAAAATACGCAGAGTAAACCTACTGCAGTACAAAGAAAAGAAAATCACTGACAGAGTTCCCCTTGTAGAGACAGAATCCAAAGGGAAAAACTGAGAAAAATCCTAAAAGATCTACAGGCACCATTCCTGGAGATGAGTCACTCAAAGAGACATTCCTTTCTCTGTCAGTATTGGCTTTCTGTCAATCACCTAATCTGAAGCAAAAATTAGGAAAAAGGAAGGGCCAGATATTCAAAGCATTTTATGCATGTCGGAGAGGCTCCTGCCTGCTTAAGTGCCCTGTTTACTAAGGCGTGTTAGCGTTTTTAACGTGCCTACAATTAGCATGCGCGCAAACTGTGTAGGCGCCTATAATGATATTGTAGGCGCGTACACAGTTAACACACGTATATGGTTAACACGTGTAAAAGATGCTAACACGTCTGTAACATTGCTTAGTAAACAGGACCCTAAATTGCCTGTAGAAGCCTAACCTCCAATATTCAGCGGCACTAAACCAGACACTGACACTGAACATCAGCTCTGAGTGCCCATTTAAAAAAATGGGCAGATCAGGGACAATATAGGGGTCGGTGTTGGGGAGGAGCCGACAGTTATGCGGATGCCAGCAATATTCAGTGCGAGCACCTACATGATTGAGCTCAATACTGTCCTAATTTGGGCCACTTAGCTTATGTGGGTGCCGAAACTGAATTTTGCCAGCATCCACATTCTTTTTTCTTTTTAGTGCCCACGATTCCCCTTCTGGCCCCCTGAAAATGTCCCTCTCACCCCAGCCCATACCATGTAGAAGCCCGCCCCTCCCCCCAAGAATGTCACCCACCCCCAACCCCAACACCCCCTCAGTCTAGGTAGGTCCCCTTGGCCTACCTTTGCTCCCTTGTGGTCCACTGGGGTATTGGGGGGCTGGAGCAAGGCCCCCTTCCTCCTGCCTCTTGCAGTTAGCTTGAAAAATAGCTGCTGTGACCTCTCAAGCCTCGCGGTACTACACGATACATCTATCTGCAAATTATGGGGCTGATGCAGAACACTACCGAGAGGTCTACAGGAAAGTTACTGGGTGCACGATGCAGAGAGGGGTTCAGTGCAGAGTTAATTTGCATAGTATATATCAGCACACAATATATTAAAATGAATGGTAACAAGTTATTAGTTACCACACTGTAATGCAAAAATTTACACAGAAGGCGAGCATAATACAATAAATCTACTGCTGGTTTTGAAGAGGTATAGAAGGGTATGATAAGATTTAATGTCAGTTTTGTCAGTTTTCTATGACCTGACCTGAACCCTCCTGCCCCTGACACATGAAGTGCCCTATTATTCTAATAGCCCATTGACTTAAAAAAAAAAAAAGATCCCTGGTAGTTTAGTGTATCCCTCCTGTCTCCAAACCACCTGGACCATCACCACCCACCTCAAAAAGTCTAAAGGCAGGAGGAATGTCCACTCGCTCCTGCCTCCAGCACCTCAGTTCATCACCACCCACCTCAAAAAGTCTAAAGGCAGGAGGAATGTCCACTCGCTCCTGCCTCCAGCACCTCAGTTCAAAATAGCAGTGCCTGACCCCTAGTGGTGTGTTCTACCAAATGGAATAGTTTACCAAATAAGGCAATAAGCAATGTAATGCACAGCTAAGGATCAGGCACCAACATTTTGAATGAAAGCAGTGGTGGAGGAACGCGCGAGTGGACATCACTCCTGCGTTTTCAATTTTTGAGGTGGTTGGGGAGGGGTACAGTAGACCAGAAGTTTTCAATCCAGTCCTTGGGGCACACTGAGTCAGTCAGGTTTTCAGGATATCCACAATGAATATGCATGAAATAGATTTACATACCAAGGAGGCAGCACATGCAAATTTCTCTCACACATATTCCATGTGGATATCCTGAAAATCCAACTGGATGGGTGTGCCCCAAGGACTGGGTTGAGAATCATTGCACTAGATAAACAAAGGATGTATTTTTTTATGTTGGGGGTCAGATCGGGTCACAGGGGAGGCGGGCTGCTAAACTACCAGGCTTTTAGTAATATTTGAGGGGGTTAGGGAGGAATCTGGGGGTTCGCGAAGGGGTACACCAGACTACAACAGATTTATTTTTTAATATCAGACCCATTCAATTCTTCCATTCCAAGATTCCTCAGCAATTAATATTCTTGTCCACTCTTCTGTGATCACTAAATTATTGCAATTCACTGTTCTTTGGTCTTAGAAACACAGACATTAGACACAGATAATCGAAAATACCGCCTTAAATTTAATAACCGGAAAAAAGAAATATGACCATGTTACCCCTCTCCTAAAAGATGCCCACTGGCTCCCATTTCCCCATCGTATCATTTATAAAATCCAATTGTTAGTTTACAAGAACCAAGAATCTAATGAACCACTCTACCTTTTTGGTAATTTTTGTGGTGTTGGAGGAGGAAGAGTTTAATTTAGTGGTATTTCATTTGCAATCCAAGCTCCTTTTTTTTTTTTCTAATGTTCCATTTCCTGTTAGTGTATGAGTCAATCACTGCTCATACATTGACAGGAAGGAGGATATTTTTGAAATGAGCTGCAGATTACTGGTGCAGTGTGCACCGTTTTTCCTAACAGGACACTTTTTTTTTAATGCAATGGTAATTTGCATTATCATTGATTACTGCATCTAGGTGGTAAATGTTTTTGCGGGATGCTCACATTGGAAGCCCTATACTCAGTAGACCTAAAGGGTGGCTTTTTGTATCAATCCCTATGTCAGCCAGTGGCAGGGTTAGGAAGGAAACCATCCTCCAGTAAATTTCACCAGCTAATACATCAATAAATACATAAAGGGGGACTGGGGGAAAGGGGATGAAACTTGATATACTGCCTTTCTGTGGTTACAATCAGAGCAGTTTACATATTATATACAAGTACTTATTTTGTACCTGTATAAAAGGGAAGAATGAGCCAAGGCCTCCTTAACCAACGCTCATTGGCTGGAGATGCTTTTCTTTTAGAGGGAGCCGCATATGATGTAATCAACGGCTGTGACACTGCTCCAGAACTAGGAGGCTCTGAGGGGTAGCTCCTCACTTTGGAAGAAATGTTTGTAAAAACAACTTCAGACTTATCAAGACAGTATTGATTGATTGATAAAATTTGATAGCCACCATTTGCTATAAGCATCATGGAAGTTTACAACATTAATTTAAAAATACATATATGGGTACAATCTGTATAAGGCACCCAGACTTAGGCGCCAGGAAAATATATGCTAAGCAACTATTCTATAATGAAAAGTGTGTGAATAATTTCAATTACAGAATAGAGACTGTCTGCATTTATGTGTGGAGCAACAAAAAAATTACAGGAAGCCTTCAAGAGTGGAGGCACCAACTCGATATTTTATTGATCAGACTCTTCACTGTAGATGAGGATGTTCTCCCAGTTCTTGAAGGCAATTATGTGTGCCCATTTAGGTACCCCAATGCCAGCTTGAAGGCTGATATAAATGGGGGTGTCTAAATGTGCCAAATGCGTGCGTTAATGCAGGTATTCTGTAACCTACACATACATATCATGGCCATGCCCCTGACCCACTCATGCCCCTCCCACATCCATGTCCCTTTTGAAGATAAGTACCCTAGAATTTACGTGCACAGGTTATAGAATAGCAATTAAGGGTGGTTACACACAAAACTGCAAACTGGTGTCAATTAGATGCCTGTAAACTCTAATTATAGCCAATAATTGGTCAAGTTCAATTAACATACAAAAATATATCACAAATCAACCATTATTCAAATATACTCAAAATACTTAAATTTTTGAAAATGTGCTTCTATGTTCTTATTGGGACTGTCATAGACCGACTGGCCTTAACTTACATCCACAAGCATCTAATCATTGCAAATTTCACTATACTTTTTTTTGTGCCACTGCATACTATGTGTTTTATGAATTAGAGCGTGAAATACTTAACTTATTTGAAATGCAGTCTTTTGGGTCCCAAAAGTATAGTGCAATGTTCGATTAGATGCCTTTAGATTTTTTTTTTTTTTTGTTACATTTGTACCCCGCGCTCTCCCACTCATGGCAGGCTCAATGCGGCTTACATGGGGCAATGGAGGGTTAAGTGACTTGTCCAGAGTCACAAGGAGCTGCCTGTGCCTGAAGTGGGAATTGAACTCTGTTCCTCAGTTCTCCAGAACCAAAGTCCACCGCCCTGGCCACTCCTCCACTGCAGTTAAGACCAGTTGGTCTATGACTGTCCTTTTGAGAACATATGAGCACATCTTCAAAAAAATTCTAAAATATTTTGAGCATATTTTGATAATGGTTGATTTGTGATATCGGATTTATTTTTGTATTTTGATTTGTGTTTCTCTATAGTGAGTTTTTTTTATATCTCCATTTTGATGTTGGCAAGTCCAATTAATAGCCAATTGTTATATTAATGTTTATGCACAATTGACATTCAATAACAGTCAATTTGCTCATGTTTTTATAGAATACAGGCCCTCAATTAAAAAATACATACAATAAATATACATTTAAAAGCAAACCTAAGCATAAAATCCCTTCCATATCTTTTTTATTTATTTATTTATTTATTGGTATATTTCATTATTTCACTACAAATTGTGAATATGCAATCGGCATAACAAACAGGAAATCATATAAATCAAGTTCAAATAATTCTCTAGGCCTATTCGTCCACAAATTAATTAAGAAACATTTAGTTCCAAGAATTAAGAATTATAAACAGCAGAAGGTAAAAAAAAAAAAAAAAGCACCAGTTGCTACCTCGGGTTAACGGCCCTAGCCTGCTATTTATGGGGGGCACACAACATTCATTTCTACTCTTGCATCAAGAAAATCTTTTAACTGTTTAGGGTCAACAAATTGAAACTGTTTGCCCTCCAGCAGTAAATTACATATACAAGGAAATCGTAATACAAAGTTTATTCCCATTGCCAACGCTCTAGAACGCTGTTCCAAAAAGGCCCTGCGTCTAGTTTGAGTAGGCTTTGAGAGATCAGGAAAAATACGGACCTTTGAGCCCATAAACAGATTTTCTAAGTGTCTTAAGGAAAGTCTTAATATAGCATTGCGATCAGGCTCCAAAACAAAAGTGACAAGCATAGTAGACCTCTGAGTAACAATCTCTAGTGAACTCTCGAGGAATGGGTTAGATTCATTCCACCTCCCACTACTGGGGGGTTTCCATCACCTCCCCTAGGGTTCAAGATGTAATAGGCCCGTGTTATGGGGGGCAATGAATCCTTGTCCATTCCAAGAATGTCCACCATATATTTCTTAACCATTTCAACAGGTGGAATTAAAGGAGACTTAGGGAAGTTAAGAAACCTAAGGTTAAGTCTCCGAATCTGATTCTCCAAATATTCCATTCGTTTGTGAAGAAAAATATTATCCTTAACCAAAGCAGTCTCTAAAGTTCCCATTTCTTGCAATTTGGTATTCATATTTTCCAGTTTCGAGGACTGCTGCGCAGACACCTGTGCTTGGAGTAGCGCAGCTTCAGAAAAAGTTTTTATATTGTCAGTATTTTCTTTTAATGTAGTTTGCATAGAGATTTGTATGCTGTGTACCATGTCCCATAGTGACTCTAATGTCACATTTGCTGGTCTAAGCACGCCACAAGCTCCGGGAGGGGGTTGAGTTTGAGCTCCAGCATGAGCCAATTTAGTAACAATATCCTGAGGAAATACCTGTAATGCAGATTGAATTAAAGCTTCTCTTGGCTGGGGTTCATTCTCTGACGCTGTAGTCCTTCCCTCGAGCAGTTTGGGGTGAACACTTTCGTTCTCCGTCCCTGCTTGGGCTGTCAGCAAATCCCTTCCGGGCTGAGGCGGAGCAATGCGCTCGACAGGGCTTAGGGAAGCCCCGTTAGCGCTCTCGATCGACGCCGACGTGTCGAGAGCTGCAGAAGGGGTCGAAGTTCCCCGAGGTCCTGGTAACTGCCTCGGGAACTGCAGGGTCGTCTGCCACCACGCCAAAGGTGCTTCAGGAGCCGAGGAATGCTCCTTAACTTTCCCCCTCCGTTTCCCCATCACAGAGGTTGCAGAGGCAGCGAAAACGGCAGAAAAACAACGGAGTCACCTCAGCAGGAAACACAGGTGCGTCCGGTCACAGCGCCATCTTGGATCCCCCTCCCTCTTAAAAAAAAAAAAATAAATAAAATCCCTTCCATATCTAATTACCTTTATTTAAAATAATTAATTAAAAAAAAAAAAACAAGTATCATGGAACAACACTAGAGCTGCTTTTGAACAGGCACAGAAGTTTTGTATATCTGCCTCTTAAGTTTAATATGCGTGCCTGGTTTGCTGGGACTGGTGCTTTCTAACATATTTATAAATGATCTGGAAATGCAAACAACGAGTGAGGTAATCAAGTTTGCTGATGACACAAAATTATTCAAAGTTGTTAAATTATAAGCGGATTGTGAAAAACTGCAGGAGGACCTTGTAAGACTCGGAGACTGGACATTCAGATGACAGATGAAATTTAATGTGGACAAGTGTAAAATAAAAGCACATCGAAAAAACTAACCCATATTATAGTTACACGATGCTAGATTCCACAATAGAATCACCACTCAGGGAAATGAATCTAGGCGTCATCATGCACAATATGTTTAAGTCCTCTGATGGCCATGAAAGCATACAGAGAGGTCCTTTTACTAAGGTGTGTTGAAAAATGACTTGCAGTAGTATAGGCGTGCATTTTGAGCGTGCGCCGATCCATTGTTCAGCATGCCTGTAAAAAGCCCTTTTAAAATTTTTTTGCCAAACATGGATGTGCGGCAAAATCAAAGCTGCCGCAAGTCCATTTTGGGTCTGTGGGGTGGTAATGACCTACGCTTGCCAAATGCCACTTGGTGCGCATCCTATACCCGCGTTCGAAAATAAACATTAATTTTTGGCCGCCCGTTATCGGACGCACACCAAAAATGAGATTACCGCAAGAGCCATGCAGTAGCCGGGGAGTAACTCCATTTTGGCACGCGTAGAGCCTTTCGTGGCTTAGTATAAGGGCCCCAGAATATTTGAAACTATTAGGAAAGCAGTTGAGAATAAAACCAAGAATTTCATAATGCCTCTGCATCACTCCATGAAGTGACCACACATTTTGTCCTGTGTGCAATTAGAAAAAAGATAACGAGAGTGGTGACCAAAATGATAAAGGGAACGGAACAACTCCCCCATGAAGAAAAGCTAAAGAAGTTAGTGTTCTTCAGCATGGAGGAGATATGAAAAAGGTCTATAAAATGCTGAGTGGAATGGAACAGGTAAACATGAATCAGTTGTTTACTCTTTCAAAAAGTGCAGATAGGGGGTGACATCATGAAGGTACTAAGTAGTACATTTAAATCAAATCAGGGAAAATTTATTTTCACTCAAAACATAATTAGGCTCTGGGATGTGTAGCAGAAAGATGTGGTAAAAGCAGTTAGCATGGTTTAGTTATGAAAAAAAAAGTTTGGTTAAGTTCAGGGAGTCCTTATTTGAACATACACATTACATTATAGGGCAAGTAAACTCTCTCTGTTTCCTTGATAACCAAAATAAATAAGGAAAAAGACTTCAGAAACTCCGCGCCAGCTGGTCCTAATGATAACCGGACCACTGATGACACCACTCAGCGTGGCTTAATATTGAACTTACGCTGGCGAGAATCCTCATTAGTCTACTTCCTCTAACACACTAGCAGTAATCATTTTACATATTTTCAATGTATTTGTACATGCTGTGTGATATGAGTACTGAAAAAGTACTTAGCTGTGGCTGCGCTTGAATAATAACGAATGTCCGTGCTTGAATAATAACAATGAAGTAGATTAAGACATTTTTGAGAAGAGAAAAAGGAAAATGTTCTTTTAAAAGAAACGAGAGGTTCCAAGCTATCTAGAAATGGGAGCCAATCAGAAATGAAACAGGTCCTTCCTCTAAGGAGATTGCTTCAGCTTCTAGCATTCTCAATAATTCTTTATACACTTCAAAAGGTAACAGAAAAAGGATTCAGATTTTCTGATTGGTTTAGTTTTGAAAATTCTGTAAAAGAATTCTAATTATTGAATTTTCCTATTAAAAGCTGATAAGCTTTGGAAGCGACTGAAGCCTTAAAATAAGGGAAAGTAGCATGGCTGGATAGAATTTGGATAGAGTTTTATAAAGCACTTGGACTCTGTGTTGTCTATGTTTGAATTTTCAGAAGTATGCACATAATTGCAAAACCCTCTCTAATCCTGTCCTCAGGGACACCTCTTCAAACAGCATGTAAACTTATGCTTATATGGGCTTATATATGTATAACTTTACCTCAACATCAGGTGGACAATTTTGTACAAAAGATACTTACGCCCTGATCATAACTGAATAGATATGGATGGGCTGGAGTGTAAATTTTAAGGGGATTCGATGTTAGCTTCAGAACTTTTAGTACAAGAACAGTACTGGACAGATTTCTACGGTCTGTGCCCTGAGAATAGCAAGGACACATCAAACTCGGGTATACATAAATATGCATGAGACCTATTTGCATACAATGGAAGAATACATGCAAATCAATCTCATGCGTATTCATTGTGGAAATCAAGAAAACTCGACTGGACTGTGGCCCTCGAGGACTGTGGTTGCCTACCCCTGATCTGGATAGTGGCAGGGCGATGTAGGTGCAGAGTCAGGGAGTGCAGAAATAAGATATTCAGATAGTAGCGATTTTCAGCGCTGCTATTGTGATAGCCATCCTAACTGCTATCTAGATAGAGGCTGGATGTTGCAGCAACTCACCGCTCCATCTGGATAATCGCGGTAGCCGATGTTCGCATATTGCTGCTCAGTATCTGGAAAAGTTTGCCCATGGCAGCCAGCATTTAAAACAAATGCTGACTGTTGTAGGCTCAATACAGGGAAGTCAGTTTTTAATTAAGTATTGTATTTTGGTTCTATGGTATTGGACTTCTATTCTGCTTTTAATCCCAGTACTCCTTTTTTTTATATATGAATACTTAAGACAAAATCTTTGCATAGAAACAATGTCTAGACATTATACAAATTGTTCAATAAGAAATAAAAATTTGAAGAAATAAAGTATCCTATATAATAAAACGCACCGCCAACATTCTGAAGCTGACTGCATGGCTGAGGCATTCCTGCTCTCTGTATCCATCTCCTGAATTGACATCACGTACTTCCGGGTTCATCACAAGCAGAAGTGACCAACCACACGAGGTTTCTCGGCTTCAGAATGTTGGAGGTGCATTCTATTAAATAGGATTGGTCAGTTCCTTGAAGCACAGTCAGAGTTCAGCGTCCTGCACAGTAACGCTCAGACACCAGAGAGAGGGGGGGGGGGGCCTGACACCAGAAGGGGGGGGAGGTATCTCTGTCACACACACACACACTCTCTCCCTCTCTCACAGTCAATGTCTTTCTCTCTCTCACACACTCTATGTCTCACACTGTATCATATTCACTCTCTATGTGTCACACAGTCACTCACACACTCTCTTGGTCTCATACACTCAGTCTCACAGAGAGTCTGTGTCTCACACACACACTCTCTCTCTCTCTCGCACACTCTGTATCTGTGTGAAACACACTCTCTCTCTCACACTGTGTCTCACACACTCTCATTCTCACACACACACACACTCTCTCTCTCTCTCACAGACACACTCGCACCCAGACTCACTCTCTCATACACACACTCGCACATTCACTCTCTCTCTCACACACAGTCACTCTCACATACACTCTCTCAAACATGCACACTCCGAGGAAAACCTTGCTAGCGCTCATTTCATTTGTGTCAGAAACGGGCCTTTTTTTACTAGTAATACAAATAAGGTTAGAATGATAGTCCACTATAAAATCCAGTTAATTATTACCTTTTAAGAAATTTGTGAAAAGCAGTTAAATTATACAGGCCTTGACTGGAATTTTTAGCATCTGTATTATAGAATCTTTATCGTTGGGATTCATTTTAATTTTATACAAACACAATTGTAATTTATCTATGTTTCATTGTTTTGGTGTATTCAAGGTATTTTTTGTTCGATTCTGTTCATGGTCTTACATTCATTTTCCCTCAGTTTGCTGACATACTATTCTGTCATGTTTTCTATAGTCTCTTGCAGCTTTCCTTAGTATCTGCATGTCCTTGTATGACAAACTGTTTGTGTAATTAAAATGTAATTAGTTTATGCTTATGTGATTATAATACAATTGTGTATGTCACTATTATGTAATTGCACTATGAAATAGGTCTCTCACTGGACCATACCAAACTATAGTTATGCCCTGTGCAACTCAGCCACTGGCACCCCTCCCCCCTACTTCACCACCACCAATGAGAGGAGACAGTGGGCTGGTGGCAATCTTTGCCCTCCTTCATATCTGCTCCCTGCGCAGCTGCACCCTTCACACAGCCACTGGTACGACGCTGGTCTCCTACTCTACTCAGAAAGTTTATCTACTGTAAACTGCTTTGATACCCCTAGGAAAGGAGTGGTATATCGAAAAAGAAATGCAATAACAAATATATATTTTTTATACTTTTTTTTTACAACCATACCAGGGGCCCTAGTATTTGAGGAAGCCTCAGCAAGTTTCCTTTTGAATCTGATTACATATTAATTGATGCTGGTCCTAGCAGCTGCCTGAAATTGCAATGTGAATGAGGCACATTTTACATGGCTTTTCCCACTGGGAGGTGCCAAGAAAGGATGGACATCATAAATAGAAGGGTTTTTGGAAGACAAATTGCCTTTTTCCTTCCTTCCTCTTTACACCTTTCAGGAACTAGCTGAGAGTTCTCAGCAGCCAGGAATCTAAGGCCTGGTGGAGGATGGAGCCCAAAGCACTAATAATTCAGGGTTGGTATAGACAAAATAATGTGAATCTCTAGGGCACTTCTTCAGAGAACTCCAGAGGACTCTCAGGTCCTGCCTGATGATAGAGGAAACAAGGTCTCCTCAACCAGTAGTGCTAACAAAAACCAGGGTACATGACAAAAGAAGAGGGGAGATTTTTAATAGTTTCCCTGAAAGAAAAGTGATAGGGCTGAATATGGAGCCTGTCATGCCAGGCAGAGGAGCATTCCAGCATCTCTGCTGTACCATGTTTTCCAAGAACCTCTATACAGCACAAGTCAGACAGATTAACAGCTAAATCCTGAACTGCTACTGCCAGATCAGGAGAATACATATCGAGAGGACGGGCCACTCTACAGCTCCTGGCAGAAGTCTCCAACATGAAGCAAGTTAACCCACATAAATCAGGAAAGGCAGATTATACTTCTCTCACCTGCAATTTCTGGTAAAACCTTTGGCTGAGAATTCTCAGTGTCTCACTTGCAGGTGTATAGCTCTAAGGAGAGGAAGGAAGGGTCATTCCCGTGATACCTCAAAGCGTGAGATGTACAGGAAAGGGGGGTTCAACCTGCGATTGTCTGGGTCCTACAGGCTCTGGAAGGGGCAAATTCATGAGAGGAAGAGGGCTGAAGATGGGTTTAAGTGAACGTCTTGAACTATAGACTTGAAATCAATACTCTGTGTGAGTAGCTACATTTGACCTCTTGCAAGCTGTTTCCTATAGAATAGACCCAGGGTAGGAGTCGCCTGCAGGAACTATCGGGAGTCGCCTGCAGGAACTATCGGAGGAGTCGCCTGCAGGAACTATCGGAGAACGAAACAGAATGGCTGTGGTCACCCTAGAGATGGTATGGGAAGCCATTCAAGGCATGAACGCTACCCTAGAAAGAATTTCCAAGACAACTCAAGTGGAACTGTTGGAGATCAAAACGGAGCAGGAGAATTTCAAGATCAAGCTTGAAGCCCAGGACACTAAAATGGAGGCTTTGGACAGTGAGGTACAAACTTTTAAAACATTTACTGCTTTAGTTTCCAAAGAAAAAAATATTCAAAATAGGAAATTTGAACATTTAGAGAACCAGCTTCGTAAGAATAATTTGCGGATACTGAACTTTCCAAAATCTCCATTAATTGCCCCGTCGGAGATGTTTAAGAAGTATTTGAAAGAGATTTTACATATCCCGGAGGAAAATATACCACCAATGACTAAAATTCAATATATAATGGGAATTCGCTCGGCTGTGGGGGAAACCCCACAAATGAACTTAACAGAATTTCTCCAGGATTCACTTGAAGTAATAACTGAGAGAACTACTTTGTTAGTGTCCTTCGCGTTCGAGCTAGACCGTAATAATGTCTTTAAGTTGTACTTTCGTAATATAAATGAAGAATTCTTAGGCGCAAAAATTCAAATGTTTCCTGACCTGTCCAGGGATACTCAAAAAGGAGGAAGGCGTTTCTAACTTTGAAGCCTAGGCTGATTAGTATTGGAGGCTCCTTCCTCCTTAAATATCCCTGTAGATGTGTAGTACGATTTAATTCTCAGAATTATGTTTTCTTTGAGCCTGAGAAACTTCAGGAATTTATTATTGGTAAAGAGTAGAGATTCACGCCTTGAATTAAAAGCTGAGTTCGGCTGCGTTCAAAAAGAATTCTTCCATTTTTGTTTATTAGCTTAAATAATTCTTTAAATATTTCTTTGAACTTGGATCCAGTGTTGTGGTCTAATAATTTAGGAAAAAAAGGAGGAGTAAATATTTTTCTTTTTCAATTTCCTGAGTGATGTAATATTAAATTCTCTCCTCTTTTCCGTATTTCTGATTTTATGTATGTGCATAAATGATAATGTAAAATGATTAAAAAATAAATAAAAAATAAAAAAAAAAGAATAGACCCAGGGTCACTTTGCATAACTAATGATGGGAATGAATGCAGTGGCTCTAGCAGGACTCATTATGAGGACCCTTAGGATGCCCCAACTGTCTTTCCCACTGAGCGGGGCACAAGACAAAGGTGCCCACTCTCTCCTTTGTTGTTTGCTCTGTTAATAGAACCATTGGAACAAAGAATCCGTTTATTAAATGATATTAAGGGAGTACATGTGGGAGAGGTGGAGCATTGTTTGCCGATGATATCTTGTTTTATGTGCAGACACCTAGGCTTACCCTACCAATGCTATTGCATGAACTAAATGTGTTTGGCAAGTTGTCAGGTTTTAAGATAAACTATGATAAATCTGAGATATTGTTCATTACTACTACACAGCAGGAGAGTGAGCATTTAGATCAGACCTTTCCCTTTCGGTGCACCCAGTTTGATTTTAAGTATTTAGGCATCCAGATTCCTTATATTTCACAGTTGTTATCTCTGAATTGTATTCCTTTATTTCAGCAAATACGCAGGGATTTGTCTTGATGGAAAGGTAGATGGTTATCTTGGTGGGGTCGGATTGCGGCCATCAAGATGAATGTCCTACCTCACTTGTTGTTCTTATTCCAGACTTTACCAGTGTTGGTGATAAGATGAACTTGTTGAGGTTTCAGGTGGAGCTCTCCGGGTTCTTGTGGGGCAGCAGCCCATCGCGATTGAACAGGAAAGTGATGTGGAGTGCTGTTGAGTGCGGGACGTGGCGTTCCTAATATACAATGGTATTATTGGGCATTGCAACTGAAGCTAATTTCAGTCTGCAGCCAGGATCTCACACCAGTTGTTACTACTATGGAACAACCGTCAGTGTGAAGCTATAATCTGGGAGCAGTCTTGTGGGCCTCTCTCTCCTCCGGGGCCTACGGCCAATTATCTGTCAATCCATTTGTCCATCATTAAATTACTAATGTAGAGTTTTCTTAAACCTAAACTGCGGGGCTCAGGGGTCCATCTTCCTTTGCCCACGTTAGTTCAAACCCGGGGTTCCTGGTGGGCTTTGAGAAACTGGTCGTTGTACAATGGGATTTCTTGGATGTGGGTGAATTACGCTCTTTTGAAGAGAAGAAATGATTTATCTAGTTCAGAAGTTTTTACATACCTACAAGTTAAGCATTATATCACCCAGCTAGGATGGTTGAGAGCTGATCCAGATGACAGTGAGCGTTTTGAAAATGTATGGAGGTCACTGGGGAAGCTTAGGGGTACCATTTCTATTCTTTACCACTTCATTAGGGGTACAAGTTTCTATAAACATAGATACATGAACTACTGGGAGCGGGATTTATATACTGAACTTAGTGTGAGAGGAAAGCGATATGCTTAGAAGTGAAAAACACCTCACTATCCGCCTTATTTTCAAAAGAGAAAGACGCCCATATTTCGACCCAAATTGGGAGATGGGCATCTTTCTCCCGTGGGCGCCCAAATCGGTATAATCGAAAGCCGATTTTGGGCGTCTTCAACTGCAATCTGTCGCGGGAACAGCCAAAGTTGACGGGGGCGTGTCAGAGGCGTGGTGAAGGCGGGACTGGGGCGTGTTTATCGGCCGAGGAGAGAAGGGGCGTCCTTGGCCGATAATTGAAAAAAGAAAGGCGTTTTAGCGCGAATTTGGGTCACTTTTTTTGGACCCTTTTTTTCACGAACAAGTCCCAAAAAAGTGCCCTAAATGACCAGATGACCACCGGAGGGAATCGGGGATGATCACCCCTGACTCCCCCAGTGGTCACTAACCCCCTCCCACCCAAAAAAACAATTGTAAAAACTTTTTTTCCCAGCCTCAAATATCATACCCAGCTCCATCACAGCAGTATGCAGGTCCCTGAAGCAGTTGTTAGTGGGTGCAGTGGACTTCAGCCAGGTGGACCCAGGCCCATCCCCCCCTACCTGTTACACTTGTGCTGGTAAATGGGAGCGCTCCAAACCGCCCCCAAAACCCACTGTACCCACATGTAGGTGCCCCCCATCAGCCATAAGTGCTATGGTAATGGTGTAGAGTTGTGGGGAGTGGGTTTTGGGGGGATTTGGGGGCTCAGCACCCGAGGGAAGGGAGCTATGTACCTGGGAGCAATTAATGAAGTTCACTGCAGTTCCCCCTAGGGTGCCCAGTTGGTGTCCCGGCATGTGAGGGGACCAGTGCACTACGAATCCTGGCCCCTCCCATGACCCAATGCCTTGGATTGGTTCATTTTTGAGCTGGGCGCCTTCGGTTTCCATTATCGCTGAAAAACGATACCACCCAGCTCAAATCCGCACAAATCCGATGCATTTGGCTGGCACAAACCGTATTATCGGAAAAAAGATGGACGCCCATTTTTTTCGAAAATATGGTTTGTCCCGCCCCTTCACGTACCTGTTCTCATCGCGTTCGATTATGCCCCTCCACGTGTACTTTTGAAGGAAAATGGCTATAAAATATTAACACGTTGGTATTATACTCCAGATAAACTTCATGTAATGTTTCCCACAGTTACAGATAATTGTTTGCGTTGTGGGTTGAGTAGGGGGACCTTTTTTCATATATGGTGGTCCCGTGAAAACATACAAGTGTTTTGAGAGGGAATTACAGTGAAAATTTCTACCATAATGGGATATATTTTTCCTTGTGATCCAAAGTGGTGTCTGTTGGGTGTGGGAAATAGTCGTGGTCCAAAGTGGCTGTGTCGCCTTAAACATATGGGTTTAGCTGCAGCTAAAAATATCATCGCAGCTCACTGGAAGCAGACTAATGGTCCTACAGTGTTTGAATGGACTTTAAAGCTCTCTCTAATTGGTGAAATGGCCAAACAGACTGAAAACTTGGACGCTATGATCCTACATCAGAACTATAGTCCCACTTTGAATGTTTAGTTGAGATTTCCTAAGAGTGACCAATAGGATGGGAAGGGGGGGGGTTTGGGGGGGGGAGTATGTTGGGGTATTCTGGGGGGGTTTGGGGAGTGAGAGGGGGAACTAGGGATGTAGGAGGGTTCATACTTTTGTGTATCTGATGGATTTTTTTTTCTTACTGGCTGTTCTTTTGAGAGTAATGTTAACAACAAAAATGTATTGTTACAAAACAAAATCTGGTCATTTACCTACAGTAACTGCAACATTTTACTACATTTTAGTAATTAAGGCTCCAAAGCTCATATGTGTAAAGTCTGCAGATACTTAACTCCCACATCACAAGCTTTATATCAATTTCCAAAGGGAAAAATCTCCCTTTGAAAATTGATTCAACTCATGTACACAAATCTGCATTTACTATTTGTCTGGCTTCCTCTTCTGAGAAAACTGATGTGCCTACTTTTGGTGTTCTCAAAGCATGCATGTAAGGGCCTTTCGGCTCCAGCCCAACCTCCCAAACACCCTCTCAGATACATGAATCAGGACATTAGAATGCAAAAAGCAAAAGTCATGGAAATTGTATATATTATTTGTGCCATCAATATATTTTACCTGCAATATCATATTTTAAGGTCTTATTTGCATTTTTTTTTAGCTAATGTGTCTCCTGCAGGTTCTCTGTGGGAGTGTGCATCACAGCCACCAAGCTAGCGCTAATGTATACATTTATATACCGCAGGAATAGACTTCCTGAGCCAGTACGTCAAGCTCCATCTCTGGCTGTCTTCAAATCTAAGCTAAAAGCCCACCTTTTTGATGCTGCTTTTAACTCCTAACCCTTATTCACTTGTTCAGAACCCTTATTTTATCATCCTCACTTTAATCTCTTGTTTGTCCTGTCCTAATTAGATTGTAAGCTCTGTCGAGCAGGGACTGTCTCTTCAGGTTCAAGTGTACAGCGCTGTGTACGTCTAGTAGCGCTATAGAAATGATAAGTAGTAGTAGATGAATGGTGAGACTGCATGGCTAAGCCATTAAAACACAACCTAATCAAATTCAACTCTACAAAATTATTTTCTTGACAATACAGATAGGTATCCAAGATGTTTCAACTAATGTTCTGTACCTAAAGGCTGTGCCATGCCAAGTACATGCATACATGTATGCGGCTAGGATGCAGGAGTGCTCGAGGTATAGTTATGCTGAAGCACAGGCAGAGTTGGGTTTTACCTACATTGTCTATAAAATACACACATATATTTTCACCTACTCCCCAAGCAGGTGCAAATGTATGCAGGTTCATTTTACCTGAGATTTCTGCAGGTAATTGTGCTGTTATTTTGTAAAGACAAGTAGGTGTCTATGGTGCTCATTTTTGAAGTATGTGGACGTCCAAGTGCTTGAAATGTCCAAATCCTTGATTTAGCAAAGGCAGAAAAGGAATGTCCGACACTGCAGTATGTCCAAGTAGCAAGGAGGGGTGTTCTGGGCATGTTTTGGGCAGGACTAGGAAGGGCGTGAAATCTGGACATCCAACAGCCATTACCAAATGGGAAGAAACGCCCATATCTAAAAGAAAAGAACGCCCTTATTTAGACCTGTTTCAGAAATGTCCAGGTTACAGAAAGGTGCTCTGATTGAGCAGTTGTCCATTGGTGAGATTAAGGCATGACACCTCCTTCATCCCCTGTACCCTGAAAGTGAAACTAGAGGGAAATGCCAGGATCTATGACAGCTTCAGGTATTATGGACATTTTTAACAAAGAAGCGTGTAGATCTGAGGAGCAGCCTAACAGTTAGTGCAGTGGACTGTAAACCAAACTTCACTTCAACTCTTATTTTTTTTTAATTGTGAGACCTCCAGAAACAGAAACATACCTACTGTACCTACATATGTAAGACACCTGTAAGCCTGAAGGTTACTTAAGTGGTGTGCATTCAAGTACAGTAGGTATTTTTCTGTTCCTGGAGGGCTCATAGTTACAAAAACAAACAGATAAAGTAGGATTTGAACCTGGGTCCCTTGGTTCACAGTCCACTGCACTAACCAGTAGGCTGCTCTGCATGGACGTCTGTGTAGTCATTTTCTAATAATGTTGCAATACAGACGTCCATGTCTCTTGTTTCCCACCCCCACCCCCTGTCTAAAATTTTGATGTTTCAGTTTGTAAAATGGATGTTTGTGCTGGATGTTTCCAGAGCATGGACATCCAAGAACAGGCTGTATACTGTTCAAAAATACATGCGAAATGGACATCTATTTTGGATGTTCTGACTTGGACGTTCTTTCGAAAATGCCTCTCCATGTGTCTTTACAAAATAGGCTCAGAATAGGCATCTACTTGCCCTTATGACCAAGGTGATCTTTTACAAATTTAAGGAGAAGGGTTGGAACAAAATGCTGGCTTGGGGGGGGGGGGCACATTAGGAGGCTGTAGGGGGAGATACGTCTGCTTGATACTTAACTGCTTTTGGCTGAGGTAAGATTGAGGCAGAAGACCAGGAACTGGGAAAGGGGCAGCAAGCAGGAAACAGCCCACAGGCAGTTTTCTCATTCTATAATGAGTGCACCTACATTTATGCTCCTCGTGATCTTGGGCAAGTCACTTAACCCTCCATTGCCTCAGGTACAAACTTAGATTGTGAGCCCTCCTGGGACAGAGAAATATCCAGTGTACCTGAATGTAACTCACCTTGAGCTACTACTGAAAAAGGTGTGAGCAAAATCTAAATAAATAAATAGATAGATAGATAGAATACTGTCTTTTACGTGAATTACATGTATACTTATACATGCAAATGGCATCTGTGCACTCAAAGGTATCCTGTAATGCAGGCACAATTTGCTTAGTGCATAACTGCAAGGGAGAGCATGGGCATGTCTCCAACTTACAGATGCAACTTATAGAATATTATAAGTTACCCATATAGCTTATTGCATTTAGGTGAGCCTATTTATGCCTACCATTGACATGGCATAAGCGGGAGCGCCAAAACGTAAGCATGCTGGAACCAATTATGCTAGTATTCTATAACAAGAAAGACAGGGTACAAATCCCACTGACACTCCTTGTGACTTAGGGAAAATCACTTAATCTACCACTGCCTCAAGTACAAAATTTAGATCGTGAGCCATCAGAGGACAGAGAAATATCTGCTGTACCTGATAACTCACCTTGCTCTATTATGGGAAAAGTGTGAGCTAAATTCATACTGCAGCAACGATAGCTGTTCACTCACCCAATGCAATCTTGCCCACCAAGGTCACCTTTGTTTAAAAGAAAGAAAAATAGTTAAAATACATATCAAAGTGGTTTTGGAGGTAGAAGGTTCACTTGGCTACTTTAATCTGCTTACAGTGGTGGGAATTTCATCAAGTTGCTGATGCCTAGTATTAGAAAGCTCTGAGGAAATACTCTCTCATGTTTACAATTAGGGCTTCTATTTCAAGATATATATAAATTAAAGATTAATGTTTACTTTCCAGCTAATTAGAAGTTCTTCAAAAATATGGAAAAAAATGTAGCATTTTCATAGCACATCTATATCCTCACCGCACTTAGAACTCTACCTATAGTTAAATCGCTATACCCAAATGTTTCTTATTATCGTCCTATCGCCCTCATCATTTTCCCCATTGTTACACTCCACTGTTCTCTTTTCCTAATGATACTTTGATTTTGCCTCCCATAACCCTTCATGATGTAACCCATAATTGAATTGTAACAAAATGTATCTCCTTTATTCACTATGTATTGTAAGCCACACTGAGCCCGCAAATAGGTGGGAAAATGTGGGATACAAATGCTATAAATAATAATAATAATAATAATCTATCATCGCTGGGTACCTTTTCCAGATGAATCAAATGTAAAATACATTTCCATAACACAAGAAAAGTAATATTCTCACCAGTAACCAGCATATATCTTCCCATCTAGCACGCCCCCCCCCCCCCCACTACCCCAGCCCCTATCCTCATCCCTCATACAACCCCAGTACTCTCTATTGGCTTATCCTTAACTTTCTCTCCACCCCTATTTCTATCACTCTCAAACTCCCCACCCTTGTTCACTCTAACTACTACTAACTCTGATTCTCACCATTGGGAAATATGCAGCGGAGTCATGCAGAGAAGACTGGAAGCCCAAAAACTGATAACTTGCATGGATGTGCAGCTGCTATGTGGAAAAGGTACAAAACAGAATGGAAGATCTAAGGCAGAAGGGGAGGAGTGAGCGTGGTACTAAAAGCAGAGATGTTTTTCTGCTGCTTATCCACTAAATGGCACTGAACGCTTTTTTTTCTTCGCATCAGGGCTGTTTATTGGTATTTACTGGCTAAAACCTAAGAACAGAAATCTTATTTATAATATTCTCCCATGAGATGTCACAGTAAGTCTGCAAAATGCTTTGCATCACTTTCTCATATTTCCTTGTGAGAGAAGCAACCTAACCATAAACAGAATGCTTCTACAGACACAGGCTGTGCCATCTTGAATCTGGCACAAGATAAAGAAAAAATTTCTAAGAATTTTAAAATAAGTAAATAAATAGATAATTCTTCTGCACCTTTCCACCATTGTATACAACAGCTTATACAGGGGAAACACCTTGTTGGTGTTCTCCAAAGGATTTTCTTTTCTGCTTAAGTTTAGAATTTAATTTTGTCCCTGTCAGGCACACTGCCTAAATTTAAACACAAACAGCCATGCAATGAAAAAACATTAACACATTTACTGTGAACAAAATCTCCCAGCTGTACAGTGGAATTTTAATACAAGTTATCTCTTTCACTAATAGGGAAGAGTACGAACCCTGCAGGAATTCATTCTGCACACTGGTAATTATGAGGGCTCCCTGTTATATTTTTGATTTTTGTTTTAAATTATATGCATGCAAGCTCAGATGTCAGTACCTGACCTTTTGATTTATAATTTAAAAAACACAGGCATGACTTATAATTAAAAACAAAACAAAATAGTCTAGAGAAATTTAAAAGCAACTCATTAATTCATTTGTTCACCACAATGGCTTTTAATTTAATTTTAGTGTGAAGGGGCATTTTTAATATGTCTAAGTCTGATTTGGGCTGTTTTGTGAAAAACGCCCAAAAATCGAGTGATGAATAGAGCGATTTTCGAACCAGAAAAATGTCTATTTTTTTTGTTTCAAAAATTGCCATTTTGTAGACATTTTTATGTTCAGTGAGTCTTTCTTTAGGTATCATTTTCCAAAAAAAAAAAAAAAAAAAGTCATGGGGAAAAACACATAAAAACAAGCCACTGGGATGTCTACCAGTAGCATTTTTAGTAGACTGGCCAAACAGACATCCCAGCAGAGCAGTGAGGCAGCCTAGAGGGCATTGCAGTGCACTTCACATAAAAGGCCCCAGGTACAACTTTCACTGTAACTCCTTTATATTGTACTGTGAGCCCTCCAGGAACAGAAAAAAAAACCCCAACTGTACCTCACTGTGCACCACTACAATAGCCCTCAAGCCTGCAGGTGATATCTATATGAAGGTACAGCAGGCATTTATGCCCTCATGATCAAAAGCAAACTCCAGCGCTAGAGGCTGTTAACGCCATACTAGCGCTGGAGTTTGCTGCCGACCCATGATCAGAGCCCTCGAGCGCCTGAAACAACGCACTGGAGGGCTCTTAGCGCAAGTAGCATGCAAATGCATGCTAAACAGGGCTTTGAGCGCAATTAGCTTGCAAATGCATGCTAATCAACACAACGCATTCATCCCCAATGATCAGCGGCCAGCGCGCCAAAGACTGGGTCGCTGGCCGCGGCAAAATCAACACCAGCTCTGAGCTGGCGTTAGACTTTGCGGATAATTGGGGAGGAAAGGTGAGCCCTGTCTAGCATGCAGTTGCATGCTGGCAGGCCCCCGTTCCCCCCCAAAGCAAACGCAAACAGGGGACTGGAGGTCCGGAGGACCTCCGGTCCCCCCAACGATCCGACCCCCTCCATGCCCAGGGAGGGCTGGAGATCCAGTGAGTCTCCAGCCCCCCCCCCCCGAACCCCCATAAATCGTGGTGGCCGCCTCCGCTGTCCCACCCTCCCTCCCACTAGGCGACGGGGGGGGGGGCTGGAGGTTCGGTGGGTCTCCAGCCCCCCAAACCCCCAGAAATCGTTGTGGCCGCCACCCTGTTATCCATCCACGGAGGGGGGGGGTGGGGCTGGAGGTCTGGTGGACCTCCAGCCCACCCCAACTCCTCCCCCCCCCAGCGTTCTGAATCCCTGGTGGTCCGTGGTCACCCACCCTCCCTCCCAGCCGGCCCCCCTACCTTTTGTTGGAGGAGGGACGCAGCCTGCTTGCCTCCCTCCGCTTCCTGTCGACGCCGCTGCAAAATGGCGGCGGCCCCGCCCATTGCATCCTGGGATGCGCTGGCCTACAGACCATGTTAAGGAGCGATTCCATTACATGGTCTGTAGCCCCGCTCAGCGCATCCCAGGATGCAATGGCGGGGCTGGGCGCCACTATTTTGCAGCGGCGTCGACAGGAAGAGGAGGGAGGCAGGCAGGCTGCGTCTCTCCTCCAACAAAAGGTAGGGGGGCAGGCCGGGGGGCCGGCCGGGAGGGAGGGTGGGTGACCACGGACCACCAGGGATTCAGAACGCGGGGGGGGGGGAGGAGTTGGGGTGGCTGGAGGTCCACCAGACCTCCAGCCCCACCCCCCCCTCCGTGAATGGATAACAGGGTGGCGGCTACAACAATTTCTGGGGGTTTGGGGGGCTGGAGACCCACCGAACCTCCAGCCCCCCCCCCCCCGTCGCCTAGTGGGAGGGAGGGTGGGACAGCGGAGGCGGCCACCACGATTTATGGGGGTTCGGGGGGGGGGGCTGGAGACCCACTGGATCTCCAGCCCTCCCTGGGCATGGAGGGGGTTGAATCGTTGGGGGGACCTCCAGCCCTCCCGTCGCTGGGTGGGAGGGTGGGAGAGGATTTGGCCGCCGCCGCCGGCCTCAACGTTTTCTGGGGGTTTGGGGGGGGGGGCTGGAGACAACATTCGGTCCTCCAGCCCTCGTTGTTCGGGCCTTGGCAGGCTGTTTGACAGGTTTGGGATTTTGACAGCCCAGACCTGTCAAACAAGTGCGGGAGGATTGTGCTGAGCGCATGCTCAGGCGTAATTCTCCCGCACTTAAACATGATAATCAAAGATAATAGCACTGCTTAGATTTGCATGCATTATCTTTGATCATCGATGCAGAAAAGCCCTGCGCTGTTCCGGCGCTATTTTTAGGGTGCTGTTTGGAACAGTGCGGGGCTTTTGATCATGAGGGCATTAGTGTTTTGTAGAGGGCTCACAAATTTCTACCACAAGTGTACCAATTAGAAAGGAATATGATCTTGGGTCCCCTTCTCTACAGTCCGCTACATTGACCACTAGCCTACTCCTGGGACCAACCTGCTGCCCTAATAGTAATAATCATCATATTTGAAGCTGTCATAGAGCCTGGTATGTACTGTCACATCTTTGGGGGTAGGAGGGGGTCAGTGACCACTGGGAGATTAATGGGGGTCATGCCTTAATCTCTCCAGTGGTCATTCGGTCATTTAGGGCACATTTTTGTAACTTAGTCGTGCTTGAAATAGGTCTAGCCAAAACCGTCCCAATTTTTGCCCCAGATGTTTTGGTTTTGTTCCATTACGGCAGAAAAACATCTAACTTTTGGGAACGTCCAAGTCCCATCTAAAACACACCTCCAACATGCCCCCTTGAAATTTGGATGAACTGTGGAGAGAAATGTCTCAAGTCAGATTTTCAAAAATTGTAACAGACATTTTTGTGAAAAAGTGTTCAGTTTTATGATGCTTTTCAGACATTTGTCTCTTTTGAAAATGAGCACCATAGATATTAGTGTACTTTATACACTGCAGTGTTTTTTATTCATATATTTTATTATAAATATATGTGTGTAATTTATGTTTTTATTTTAGAAGTTATACCCCTGATGATGTTTACAAAATGTGAAGGTATGTAGCTTTAAGAGCATGTGCAATGCTACCTTCCTGCCTGCTGTGAGAGAATGGGACCACGAATACAATGAAATAGCAGAGAGACAACTCCAAGGGGAGGATATGTGAGAATACATGGCCTGCTGTCCTCGGAAAATACCAATTACAGGTAAATATCTTCGCTTTCTCCAAGGACAAGCAAGCCAATAATTCTAGCTGACATTGTGAGCCTTGACATGACCCTCAAGGGTCAGCCCAGCCTGGGCCTATGTGAAGGAAATGCAGTCTGCCAGCCAATGAGAAATGTGTATTTCCTGATGGTGACCTCCATCCTTTTGGGACCAAAAGAAACAAAAAGCTAGGTGGACTGTCTGTGGGGCCTAGTCCGCTCCAAGTAAATGGCCAATGCTCACTTGCAGTCCAAGGTGTGCAGTGTGCTCTTGCCAGGATGGGAATGAGGTCTTGGAAGGAATGTTGGCAAGACAATAGACTAGTTTAGATGGAACTCTGACACAACCTTAAGCAGGAACTTAGGGTGCATGTGGAGAACTACTCTGTTGTGATGAAACTTAGTATAAGATGAATCTACTACTAAGGTCTGCAAGCAAAAGGAACAGCCACCAAAAACAAAACTTTCCAGGTCAAGTACTTCAAATGACAGGAATCAAGTGGCTCAAAAGAAGCTTTCATCAGCTGAGTGAGAATGACATTGAAGTCCCATGACACAGGTAGAGGTTTGACAGGGGGTTTTGTCAACAGCAAACCTCTCATAAATTCAACAACTGGAGTCCAGAGATGGGCTTACGCTATACATGGTGATGATAAGCACTAATTGCACTGAGGTGAACTCTTACTGAGTTGGTCTTGAGATCAGACACAAAGAGGTGCAGAAGGTATTTAAGCAGGGTCTGTGTAGGGCAGGAAATAAGATCCAGGACCTTGCCCTCACACCAAACCTTCTCCATTTGAAAGAGTAACATCTCTTAGTAGATAGAATCTTTCCTAGAATCCAGCAAGACTCTAGAGATACCCTCTGGAAGATGCAAGGAAGCAAATTCTTAGCTCTCAACATCCATACCATGAGGGCCAGAGACTGGAGGTTGAGATGTAGAAGGGATCCCTCATTCTGTGTGATGAGGGTAGGAAAACACTCCAATCTCCACGGTTCTCTGAAGAAGAGGGAAGCAGATCTGCCAGGGCCAATATGGCATGATCAGAATCATGGTCCCATGGTCTTGCTTTAGTTTCAGCAAAGTCTTCCCCACAAGAGATATGCGAGGATATGCATACAGGAGACTGTCCCCTCAGTGAAAGAGGAAGGCATCCGACGCTAGTCTGTCATGGGCCTGGAGCCTAGAACAGTACTGGGGGACTTTGTGATTGAAATGAGTGGCAATGAGTTCCACCGAGAGGGTGCCCCACATGGAAGATCTTGTGGTTTGGCATAGTAGTTCAGAGTCAAATTGGACTACCAGATGTTGAACCAGATGTAGTGACACTCGGATGACATCCTCTAGATTCCCTGTGGCCTGACACCACTAGGAAGCCAGAATCCACTGGGCAGTTCTCATGTGAAGACGTGCCAAATCCAGAGAGCATAGCCAATCATTTTCCTTAATCATGGGGAGAAGGGTGCCCAGGGAAACCATCCTGAACTTTTCTTTGGCAAGGAATTTGTTCAGGGCCTTTAGGACTGGGATGGGATGCATCTCCCCCCTCTTACCGTGGCCAAAGAGGTTGGTGAAGGAATGCAGGTTGAGCCCATGGATATTTCTGCCTTAGCCCGGTGGAAAAGGGGCAGTCTCAGGGCCTGCTAGCAACCTTGATAAACCGGTTAATTCATTTCATTGAGAGAAAAGCCCAGAGAAGTATCTGAGAGGGTTCCCTGGGGAAGTAGCTTTCACATGGCCCTGGGCTCAAGCATGACCCGTGGGGGGGATACCAGGAGTTAATGGCTGGTATGAATTGGAGGGGTTCCCCTTTCCTCAGGTCGCTCTGAGGTGAGGGTTTGCTAGGGTGAGTGTGAAGCGTGCAGCAGAACCTTTTTGGCTCAATGAACTTTGGGGAACTTTTGGGTGAAAGAACTTTGGAGCTTTTTGCTGAAGGGACTTTGGGAACCTTTTTGCTGGGGAAAGTGCTGGAACTTTTGACCAAGGATTAGTGGACTTGATGAACTCGGGAAGGGAAGGATTTAGACTGTGGGACTCAGGGCTGGGCTAATACCTGTTGGAAAAGAAGGTTTTTTTTTTTTTTTTTTCCTTTTTGTTGCTGAGTTGAAGCTATAAGAGTGCTGGAGCTATGTACTAAGCATTGGGGGGGGGGGGGGGGCATGTAGCCCCAGGGAAGAGACTATTCCTAATTAAATACAGGAAAATTCTGACTGGTTTGATATTGTTTGAATTTGCAAGTATCCAGAGTTACCTAGTAAACCTGGTGTGGAGTTGGGCCCAGGTCTGGGAAAGTCAAAGCACAGCCAAGCGGCGTGGGAAGTGTTTACAATACATTAGATTGCTGAATATAAGGTACCAAACCTTATTTGGATAAATTATCTGTATGGAGAGAAGACAGCTACTTATGCAGTCCACTTATGTGGATAATTGTATCTGGATAGTGGCTCAATATCACCACGTTTTCAAATAAACGTAGACTCCTCCTTATGATAAATTGAAAACATTAGCTGTATTTCAACTTATCTGTACTGATTTGTCCATTGAGCAGTCAAGACATTTTAATGGAAACTAACTACGCAGTTGGCACTCAGTACTGACTCCACCAGTAAGACGTCCTGGCTTTCTGCAAAATATTGAAAGATCCTTAGAAGTAGCACAAAATGCCGCAGCTCAAATTACTACTACTACTACTATTTAGCATTTCTATAGCACTACAAGGCCTACGCAGCGCTGCATAAACATAGAAGAAAGACAGTCCCTGCTCAAAGAGCTTACAATCTAATAGACAAAAAAATAAAGTAAGCAAATCAAATCAATTAATTGTACAGGAAGGAGGAGAGGAGGGTAGGTGGAGGCAAGTGGTTACGAGTTAAAAGCAATGTCAAAGAGGTGGGCTTTCAGTCTAGATTTAAAGGTGGCCAAGGATGGGGCAAGACGTAGGGGCTCAGGAAGTTTATTCCAGGCATAGGGTGCAGCGAGACAGAAGGCGCGAAGTCTGGAGTTGGCAGTAGTGAAGAAGGGAACAGATAAGAAGGATTTATCCATGGAGTGGAGTGCATGGGAAGGGGTGTAGGGAAGGACGAGTGTGGAGAGATACTGGGGAGAGTAGAGTATTCAAATTTGAACATATTTGTTCTGTACTATGAAAGTTACAGTAGTAACTGGTTAAATGGCGAACACAGTTTAATATTATAAGTCTTATTTTTAAATCATTGAATGATGATGTATCTCTCTCTCTCTTTGGCAACTTCACTAAGAATCTACTGTCCTCTGTGCTCATGTGCTCAGCTGACAAGTTGTTATTGAATGTTCTATCTTTTAAACAGATCAGGCTAGATGAATCCAGATCTAAGATATTTTATGTGGAAGGTACAGATTATGGAACACACTCCTGGAGGGTTTACATAATGTGAAGTTATGTACAGTTTCAGATATTATTTAAGGCATATCTGTTTCAGCAGGCATTTTTAGATTGTTGCAGTTTTGAAAGTCTGTTTACTAGATTGGGCGGGCTTACTCTAACTTTTTAATTTGATTATTAATGTTTATTTGTAATTTTTTTAATATCTGGGGTCAGATTTTTACAATATTGTTATTCGCCTTGAATCTAAATTGTTTGAGAATTGGCGAGAGATAAATCCTTGATAACATAACATATATAGGTTCCTAGAGGGCATCTGATGGTACATATTCTATGAAGGAAAGTAGGTGCCTATTTTCTTTTATAAAATATGAGCGTAACTAGCTTGTTATGTTTTAGTGTTTTTATTAATTGTTTATATGCTTTTCTGTTATCCGCTTTGGGTACAGGCGGGATAAAAATAAAATAAATGTATGTGTGTCTATGCGTTAGGAACAAGAACTTATACCAGCCATAAGGCATTTGGGGTAGGGTAGAGATTGGGTGGGAAGAGAGAAAGTTAGGAGGATATTGGTACTAGGCAGGTGATGGGGTGGCAATCATAGGGTGGGACAGGGGAAATTTTAGATTGTATGTGGGTGAAGGGCAAAGAGGATCAGGGGATACATATGCTGAGTAAAGGGAAGGCAGGGAGGAGGGAGAAAGGAGGGAGGGAGGTGGCAATGCAGAATAACAAAGTATCAGAAGAATACCGGTGCTGAGAAGAAGGTGGGAGTAGGAGAGAGATATGCTAGGTAGGGTGAGAGAGATGGAATGCTGGGAAAAGAGTGGAGAGTAAAAGAGTGGGCAGGAGGAGTTATATTCGAGATTCTATGCAGCCATCATTCTTGTGATGGGGAAGTGTTTATGTTGTGGATACAGAACGCCTGCCATCATTCTTTTTTTTTTGGGGGGGGGGGAGCAGAGTTGCACACTAGAGCCTAATCTTGGCTTTTGAAAACCTTGGAGTTATCAGCAGAAATATGAGGTTTTGCCACAGGCTCTTCTGCAGTGTTCACTAATTAAAGTGTTGAAGAGAACTGACAGCACATGGCTGGACACCATCCTTTCCTCAGAATGTGTTCTGATCACCACTGCCTTCTGTTGCTTAGACTCAACCAATTTCTAACCCAGTTCAGTAAAGTCACTACTTCAGAAGCCATTCCTATGCTGCCCAGTTCATTAAGTCTATTGTATGAAACCGTGTGAAATCTAATTGCACCGTATCATCCTTCATCTAGTCTTCAGGTTATTCAGGCAAATAAACCAACTCGATTTTCTTTTTTACATAAATTTCCCTCCATGTGGAAGAGGGACATTGGATTATCTCTGGTCTTCTGAGTGACTGAACAAAACAGCCAGCAAAACTGACAGGAACTCTCTTAAACAGCTAAAATGCATTCTGTAGTTTTTCCATGTGGGACCTGGGAATTCCATACAATGATGTTCACTCCCTTCAGGATGTCCGAGTGCTCTGGAAAGCAATTTTAACCTTGTACTTTCACTGTTACTGTTAACTTTTTGCAATTAACAGTCAAAGAAATGTGCTTTTGTTTCACCACTTACTACTTATAGTTTTCCTGTCTACATCAACTTATTTGCTACTGTGCTGTCTCTATACAAGAATAAATAACAGGAAAGTGATGCCACATTAATATTCATTATATGCCAACACTTCAGAAACAGTAAAGAAAGTATTAGTTTGCAATATGTACGTCGTTAAATTTTTACAACTTATTGTCAAAGCAAAAAACTTAACTACAGCATTTGTATGCTATAAGGTGATCGTAACTCCACTATGATGTATTATGTACTTTAAATTAAGATGATGCATTTTTTTTGTTTAATGAGACATTTTTGTAGTGCTTTATCCAGTTATCTGGTACAATGCAGTTTAAAACAATTTTATAAAACGACGTTAAAATCAGAACAAGGCATTAAATAAGTTATACAAGAAAATACAATACAATGCCTGAAACTAAAAAATGAAAGTCATCTTAAAACCACTGAAGGACCTCCTACAAAATGAAAAAACGTTTGCATGGATTCTCAGTTCATTCCACACCTTACTGTCATTGTGGAGGACTGTGTGCGTGTTTGTTAAGCACTTGTAGCTAATTTATCCATTTCTCTGCTCCACCAAAGAAATAAAACTCAAACAAGCTTAGTATTTTTATGAGTAGATTTTCAGAGCTGTGATTCCCTTTCATGAGGTCGGTGCACTCTACATTGAACTAATTCTTCTTTCATTCGGTTGATATAGATAAAGCAACCATAATTCTATGTTTATCCAGCCAATTACACCAGCTGTGTAATGCACTACTGACTGCCTTGAAAACAATTGATGAAATAACCAACTTTCGTAAATCTCTGAAGACATACCTCTTCAACAAGGCCTACAAAGAAAACCCACAGCTCTACTGAATCACTTCACCAGAGCGATCTGCTGCTGCCTGCAGCGTTTTCACATAGAGGTGAGAGGCGCTGTCAGGTCAGTGCAGGGGGTCCGGCACGGAGGGGGGAGGGAGCGGCGGCGAGGAGGGTAGCTGGAAATTTCACCCATTTTAACGGGCTTAACGGCTAGTGTACTTCTTATAAATAATGACTAACAACTCATCCCACTTATACTAGCATTATAAGAAGGATCAAATTTGACCAGAAGCCTAAAGGTTTTGAAAGACTAATATTTCACTCATGATAGGAAAGGACATGGAAGACTGCGTTCTCAGATGCCCCTGAGCTCCCAGGAACAGCCCTCTGCTTTTGATTATAGGATGGGTCAGGAACTACACACACACAGGTTGCTAATCCTACATAGACACCTGATGCTCCAACCTACACAGCAAGCAGGGACGCAGAGAGACTAAGCTGGGCCCGGGGCAGGGCTGCCGCTGCCCCCCCACCCCTAGATTGTCGCCGATGCCGCAACTGAGATACCTTGGGGCTAACGGGGATCCCGAGGCCCCGCTAGCAAAAGAATCCAGCACTGCTCTTCACTCCATGTCTGCCCTGCCCCAGCTTTTTTTTCTTGTTGCGCATGTTCGGTTTGAAAACCAAGCATGCGCCTGTGGGGAAAAGCAGCTGCTCGGTACAGCGGTAGATGCGGAGTGAAGAACAGCAATGGAGGGGGGCCCAGCGCTGGAGTTCTGTCTCTCCTGCTCCTGTCGGGACGTGATCACTCACAGCCTGTCAGAAGCAGGAGAGAGAGAGAGAGAGAGAGAGAGAGAGAGACACCTTGGAGCCGCCTCCCCCCCCCCCCAGAGGCCAGACACGGGGAATTTTGTCTTCCCCCCCCCCTTCAGCAGCCCTGAGAGCAAGAGACACCAGACAGCATACTTTGCCAAGGTGTCTGGGTGCACGGATAAACTGGAAGTATTAAGGATGCATGCAATGCAGAGCACAGGTTGGCTCCAACATTACGAGCTCCAGTAGCAATACAACACAGTTCAACAGCAACAACACAAACACATACGGCTCATATAGGAACACACAAATGATTATGCACAGAAGGTGCTGTGAATAGGGAGGGAGGGAGGGAAAAAGTGCTAGTGTCAAGTTGTGAATTGGGAGGAAAGGGTTCTGGCCAGGGAAGAACAGAGTACTAAAATAAGGCTGCAGGGTTATAGAATAAGAAAAGTCTAGGGACTGGGGAGGAGGAGGAGCATGTGAGGACTGGACTGAGATTAAAGAGAGGAAGAGTGGTAGGGATTGCCTTTTTTGCCTGATCATTTTCCACTGCTTATTTCTAGGATAAGCAGCATATAATGGATTGTACTGTTTTGGGATCTTGCCAGGTATTTGTGACCTGGATTGGCCACTGTTGGAAAAAGGATGCTGGGATTGATGGACCTTTGATCTGTCCCAGTATGGCAATTACTTATGTACTTGCATAGAAAACAAATCTCAACAAATAAAGTTTAAAGTAATTTATTTGCTACCAGTGCTATCTATGGCTAGTTTGGAGCTATGTCCCCTTTCATTAGGTCAGTCCAGAATGAGGAAGGCATGACGTTGGAACATATAAGCAAATTACACTCTGCACTACAATGATGTCATTTGTTTTCAAAATCTTTCACTTTACAACTCTTTATAGCTTTGAAAACATCCAGCATTATTAGATATCTTTGTTGTCTCTGTGCGAGTGTCTGACCTGGAATGGTGAGAGGAAAGGATAGTTCAAATGAAGCAGCTCCCAAACATTCCGTTGTTATGGAAAGAATAAAAGGAAACTGGTATAATATATTTAACCATTAGATGTCACTGTCAGCAAATTTCAAAGAATGTATTTTACAGTTTAACCAACATGATATGACTGTCCGACTGTCTCTTGGCAACAGGTAATGCCATGCTTTTCCACTACTAGCCTGCAGCACACATAGCAACCAGCAGCAAAATACATAGCAACCATGAAGAAAGCTAAATAGTTCAGCCACTAGGGGCCCTGATTACAAAGGAATGCTAGCGTTTTTAGCACGCGCTTACCGTGTAGATGCCCATAATATTCCTATGGGCAAACCACATGGTTAGCGTGCCTTTGTAAACAGAGCCCTAGGTTTGAGAGTAGAATTTACAGCAAAAGAAATGAACTACACATCTGAATCACTAAGAACCAGCCCAACAGGGGTAAGGATGTGGCATCAGTTTGTTGGGGGATACATTATGGTGAAAGCATGTTAAGCATAGCTCATGGGATTATTTCCAGTCCTCTGTGTGTATGAGTGTGTTTTGTATGTGTCATGGACAGGAAATAATTCTGTGTGCATGGTTGTACCACTATACATATGTTAGCTCTGTGTGCATCTATGTCTGCTAGAACAGAGAAAAGGGGAGAGGTGGTTTCAAAAGAGCAATTCCCTAACTGCAAATGTCAGTGTATGAGTGTACCTATGATTAAGAATCTGTAACAGTTTCATCCACTGAAAAGTACTGGGCCATTTCTTGGGGGGGCTTTGTTTCTCTGGGCCTGTTACATTTAAAGGGCAAGTCTACTAAGGCTGCCTGAATTTAGATGACAAGGACTAGATTCTATAAATTGTGCCTAAAAAATTGGTGCTTAAAAAAAAAGGGCTTAGAGATATTCTATAAACCTCGCCTAAAGTTAGGCACAGTTTATAGAATACGTATGGAGGAGCATAATCGTAAGGGACGCCGAAGTTTTCATGAGGACGTCCTCGCAAAACATTCCGGTGGAGGGGGAGGGAACCCCGTATTATCGAAACAAGATGGACGTCCATCTTTCGTTTCGATAATACAGTTGGGTACACCCAAATCTGGAAATTTAGGTCATCCTTAGAGATGGTCGTCCCTAGACTTGGTCGTTTCTGATTTTCGGCGATAATGGAAACCAAGGACGACCATCTCAGAAACGACCAAATGCAAGCCCTTTGTTCATGGGAGGAGCCAGCATAGCATTTGTAGTGCACTGGTCCCCCTGACATGCCAGGACACCTACCGGGCACCATAGGGGGCACTGCAATGGACTTCATAAATTGCTCCCAGGTACATAGCTCCCTTACCTTGTGTGCTGAGCCCCCCCAAAATCCACTACCCATAACTGTACACCATTACCATAGCCCTTATGGGTGAAGGGGGGCACCTATATGTATTTTAGAGGGCTCACATTTACCACCATAAGTGTAACAGTGGGGGGGGGGGGGATGGGCCTGGGTCCGCCTGCCTGAAGTGCACTGCAGTACCCACTAAAACTGCTCCAGGGACCTGCATACTGCTGTGATGGACCTGAGTATGACATTTGAGGCTGGCATAGAGGCTGGCACAAAAGATTTTGAAAGATGTTTTTTGAGGGTGGGAGGGGGTTAGTGACCACTGTGGGAGTAAGGGGAGGTCATCCCCGATTCTCTCCGGTGGTCATCTGGTCAGTTTGGACACCTTTTTGTGCCTTGGTCGTAAGTAAAACACAACCAGGTAAAGTCGTCCAAGTGCTCGTCAAGGACGCCCTTTTTTTTCCATTATGGGTCGAGGACGCCTATGTGTTAGGCACTCCCAAGTCCCGCCTCCGACATCCCCCCCCCCCCCCCCCCGTGAACTTTGGTCATTCCCACGACGGAAAGCAGTTGGGGACGCCCAAAATCGGCTTTTGAGTATACCGATTTGGGCGACCCTGTGAGAAGGACGCCCATCTTCCAATTTGTGTCGAAAGATGGGCATCCTTCTCTTTCGAATATGAGCCTGATAGTGGCCATCCCCATAACTAAAATTTAGGCACAGCTATTTAAATGTATATGACCGCACCTACTTCAGGTGTGGATCGGGCATATTCTATAACAATGTGTGTAAATTTTAGGAACGCCCATGACCCGCCCATGGTCACACCCCCTTTTGAAATTCGTGCATTAAAATTTACATGCACTACTTTACAGAATACGCTTAGAAAGTTGCACATGTAAATTCTAATTAGTGCCAATTAATGCTGATAATTGCGTGCTAGTGGCCAATTATCAGCACTGATCAGCTTGTAAAGCAATTAAGTTGCGCATGCCAATCGGCTACGCACGCCGCTATATGCACCCAACTTTAGTCACCATTTATAGAATGTAGGGGCAATTGCATACACTAATTTATTGAGTAGGCACACTTACATGCATTAATGGCATCACAAATTGTCCTGTTCGTGTATATGTGCAAGGAGTTACTCTATACAACTGACACACTAGTTGCATGGTGCATGACAGGAAATGGGCTGTACCAGTAGGTGGAGCATCGATGTGTCAGCAGCATTCCACCTAACAATGGCTATTGTGATGAGGCAGTCCCAGAGAGCCCCTCTAGAGGGTGGATTCCCGGTAGAACAACTCTCAGGGATAATGCTTCTGGCCTTACACCTAAGAGAGGGAAAGAAAAATCGGAACGCCCTCAGGAAGAAAGGATTAGGATTTTTCCTTCAAAAATAGAGTGCAGTTAAGTTGTTTGGCAGCCAGAGGGAACCCCAGTGAGGAAGTCAAATTCTCTTGGGTGGAAAAAAACAATATATCATGCTTTATCAAGAGGGGAAACTGGGTGCGAGAAGCTATTCTCATCCTCAGCTGAAAGCAGGCAGGCTGGAGCAAGAAGGAAGAGGACCCAGAGAGAGAAAGGAGGCTCTCTCTCTCAAGCCCTGAGGTTCCGGCTTATATGGAGGCAGGCACCCCTAGCTCTAGTTCTACAGCAAAAGGCAGTGAAATGGAATGGGAAGCCCGCTGAAGGGCAATTTAAGGTACTAGAAAGGTGGAAGGCCTCAGAGAGAAGAGCTGTGGAGTGAAAGTGAGCTGCCAGCCCCTCAACAGATTGCTGAGAGAAATTTGTTTTGAACATTGGAAGTTGAACTGGACACCTCTGGGGAGGTACGGGGGGGGGGGGGGGTAGAGTAATGGGTACGACGACTCTTAGTGTTGATTTTAGTTGGCTGGACTGGGCGGGGGGTTGCTTCCATTTGTTTGCTGAACTTGTTGTAATGTTTATTGGCTGGAATAAAGGAAGAGAACCAAGAATGGATTACTTTCAGGCTTATTTTCGAAGGAGAAGGGTGCCCATCTTTCGATACAAATCGGAAGATGGGCGTCCTTCTCACAGGGTCACCCAAATCGGCATAATCGAAAGCCGATTTTGGGCGTCCTCAACTGCTTTCTGTCGCGGGGACAACGAAAGTTCACAGGGGCATGTCGTAAGCATAACGAAGGCGGGACTGGAGCGTGCTTAACACATGGGCGTCCTTGGCCGATAATGGAAAAAAGAAGGGAGTCCCTGACGAGCACTTGGGCGACTTTACTTGGTCCTTTTTTTTTTTTACAACCAATCCACAAAAATGTGCCCTAAATGACCAGATGACAACCGGAGGGAATCGGGGATGACCTGTAGGGTGAGATAAATAATACCTAGGGCAACAAGTACCCACAGATTACTTATACCAAGATTCCCTGATGCATAAGTCTGCCTAACAGACTCACTAGCTCTGTCTAGGGTGAGATACAGGAATCTTGCTTCTGGCACCTCTCCAGGTGTTTTGGTGTGTAGAGTGAAAAAGAAAGACACAGTTGATAGATATATATATATTAGCTTTATTATGGATAAGAAAATAGAAATACTCTGCGCTAGCTTATGCAATAAAAATATCCCTTACTGATATGAGCACTACCGAAAATATATTGTCTAAACTACACTCTGATTATCCTGAGACTAAGTACGGTAATGATTAGAACAGTACAAATGATAACCTAATAATCCTTATGAAACTTATCACATTAGCTGCTGTCCCTGACCAAGAGCTGACATAAACCAGTCGTACTTAGATAAAACCACTGCCTAACCCCAGACCAGGAAATATATCACTGTGATCTTACCACGCTGTCCTGATGACGGCTTCAGATAAGACCGGAGCAGAATCTCCCCAGACGCTATTTTAGCTGTCTGCGTCTTATGTAGTGCAGGTCTTTATCAGCGTAGGTTCCCGTCACTCCTTTGGTTATCAGAGCCAATATCTCTGCCACAGGTATTTGCACCAGGATGCAGGTCACGAGGTTGGTATCATACAAAGTCTCTGGCTCCCCCGAGCCTTGCTGGATTTCTCAGGTCCTTTTACCAGTTGCCCCTCTTCCAAGGGTCTCCGACTCACTAACTTACTTCTGTTCCCGCTTTCCCCGTACCTCTCGGTCAGGTGACGGTAGGAACCAATCATGATCTTGTCCAGTTCAGTACATGGGCAAGAAGAGTTCTTTGTTTTGTGACCTTGGAGAATGGTAACTTCTGGAGCCATGTCTGCCTCCCTACTCCGTTCTCAGGGTGATAGAAGGGGGTGTTTAGAACACAGACTGTCCTTGGCTTTAGGAAGCCTGTCAGTGATTTTCCACAAGCTGAAGCTGGATCTTGCTGACACAGAGATGTTGCAGCAGCCATCTTATTATACCAAGATGTCATAGGCTTGTATAGGCCAAGACCAGCTTAGGCTAGATCACAGGGAAATACCCCTACAGACCTCCCTTTACTCCCCCAGTGGTCACTAACCCCCTCCCACCCTAAAAAAAACTTTTAAAAATATTTTTCCAGCCTATATGCCAGCCTCCAATATCATATCCAGCTCCATAACAGCAGTATGCAGGTCCCTGGAGCAGTTTTAGTGGGTACTGCAGTGCACTTCAGGCAGGTGGACCCAGGCCCATCCCCCCACCTGTTACACTTGTGGTGGTAAATGTGAGCCCTCCAGAACCTACCACAAACCCACTGTACCCACATCTAGGTGCCCCCTTCATCCCTAAGGGCAATGGTAGTGGTGTACAGTTGTGAGGAGTGGGTGTTGGGGGGCTCAGCACACAAGGTAAGGGAGCTATGCACTTGGGAGCTTTTTCTGAAGTCCACTGCAGTGCCCCCTAGGGTGCCCGGTTGGTGTACTGGCATGTCAGGGGGACCAGTGCACTATGAATGCTGGCTCCTCCCACGACCAAACGGCTTGGATTTGGTCGTTTCTGAGATGGGCGTCCTCGGTTTCCATTATCGCCGAAAACCGGGGACGACCATCTCTAAGGTCGACCTAAATGTTGAGATTTGGGCATCCTCGACCGTATTATCGAAACGAAAGATGGACGCCCATCTTGTTTTGAAAATACGGGTTTCCCCACCCCTTCACAGGGACGTCCCGCGAGGATGTCCTCAGGAAAACTTGGGCGCCCTGTTCGATTATGCCCCTCCACGTGGCCTTGACCTGAACTCGTGGGAACTACAGGACTGGGAGTGTTGTGTAACTGACAGAAAGGATGGAAGAGCATGGTACCTGGCATTATCACAATACATATTATCAGATCCACGCACATCGCAAAGCACACTTTGGCACACCAGCTAATACCTGCCATTGACCTGACGTAAGCAATCTTGTCTAACTTTTGGCACAGAAAAACAGCTTTGTGCTATTTTGTAATGGCTTAGGTGTGCCTTAACAGCATTATAGAATTGGTGCTTAGCGTGTTTCTTTGTTGCACCTACCGCTTTACAGAATTGTCACCATAATTTTTAGAGCTATTTTGGCCACAGAGACAGACTGATGAACAGACATTCTCAACCCTCATGTATAATGTCTTGCCAACACTGGATTTAAAAAGAACTTGGAGCTTCTGTTTGCTGTGTAATATTTCTACACATCCAAGTGAGTAACATGGCAACCAAGAATGAAATTTTTTGTGCATATATATTTTCTCAATGCCCCTGGTTATATTCAGAGCACCCAGTCCCGTGCAATTCTGAACCTGCTCCGACCTGATAAAGGAAGAACGGGGCTCAGAACTTTTCACAAATGTATTGAACTAGTCCAGGGGTGGGCAACCTCAGTCCTCAATCCAGTCGGGTTTTCAGGATTTTCCACAATGAATATGCATGAGATCTATTTACATACAATGGAGGCAGTGCATGCAAATAGATCTCATGTATATGCATTGATGAAATCCTGAAAACCTGACTGGGTTGCGGCCCTCGAGAACAGAGGTTGCTCATCCTGAACTAGTAAAAAAAAAAAAAAAAAAAAGGATATCAGCTACAGCTTCCTCGCTGGCCATATTTTCTTCCACATTGCTTATTAATTTTTGTTGCAATTTTTGACATCTGACAGCTTTATCGGATCTGCACTGGATCTAGGTCTTGGCCATGTATCCTTCTTGAAGCTGGATTGCATAGAACCAGGAATACCAGCCCCAAAGTAATGATAATCCATAGGAAATAGTTTCAAACAAATCCTCCAAATTCTCCTACAATTTTAGATGAAATATCCTACAATATCCTAGTGACCTTGAATATCAATACATGCAACTGGCAATTTAAAAGGAGAATCCCCAAATACAAAATTCATCCCTGAAAAAAAAGACAAAAGCCATGAATTTCATGGTAATCTTCTGGCATAAATGCCATTCAAGTCACATGCTCTTCCTTCTCCATATTTCATTTCCCATCGCTATGCCTTAAGTGCTTCAAAGAAGAACAGATTTCACTTTTAGCTTTGAGCTGAATATATCTGCTACAATGCATTTTGCTCAACATCTGTTTTACACTAGCAATTCAGGGTCCCAAACCTATTTCAAACATTAAATTTAATCCTATTTTTCCATTCCCCCTCCCCTAACATTTTGACTCATGTAATTGACACAGCATGAGACTTAATGCCAGATTTCCTCAAGATACAAGCAGCCTGTCATAATAAACAAGCAATAGCAGAAATATAGTGTGGTGAGGAAACAGAAAATCAGTGATCATGAGGTAGCCATTTATCTAGACTCAAATAAGAGATGCTCTTCAAGGAACTGACTGAAATAATATATTGGTAAGTGAAAGTGCTTTGTTTAATTTATTAATGTTAACACCTGAAATGCAGGACTTCAGTTGCAACAGTGACTCCTGTAAGAATATGCACAGGGACAAAAACATAATTAGTAAGCCTGAAGTGGACTGTAGCAGCACTCGGTCCAAATTCTGACAGCAGTGCACACATGAGTGGAGGAGGCAGAAATTTAACATATGTGGTGTACATGCAGCACACATATGGCAAAACATATTTTATGGGAAAAGACTCAGGAATCACTTGTGGCTCTCTTTGAAATCTGGTAGCAGAGAATAAAATAGAGCTTGCAACTGCTTTTTTACGTGTGAATGGGAAGTAACCTTTGAGGGTACAGCAGGGAGCATTTGTGAGCATGGCGAGACCTAAGTAACTCCTTTGATTCTCTGCACATACAGGCATAACTGCCAAAATTCTGTCTTAGCGTTATTCTGTAAATACTGGATTCTATAAATCATCTCACAAATGGGCACTGCAAAAGATCAGCACTAACTTATAATTCTATAAAAGTTTCCAAAAACAGTGTGCACAAATTTGGGCATGCAATTTAATTGAATAATGAGCTAATTAGCATCAATAATTGGCTTATTAAAGCAATTACTGGCACTAATTAGATTTAATTAAAACATGTGCGTAAATTTAGACATAGGATCCATGCCTAAATTTTGGGAATGAGTATAAAAAAAGGGGCGCTGAAATGGGAGGGTCAGGAACATTCCTAACATTTACACACATTATTCATAAAAGGTGGTAAATAAATCATAAATAATTTTTTAAACATAAAATTTTTTTATAAAATCTGGAGAATACGCACCCAATTTAAGTGCATATAATTGCACCATGTTTCAGTTGGTTCCAGTGGCAGCACCTAAAGTTAGGCATGGTTCCCGGGCGTAAGCACAAGATGCACCTAACTTTAAGTGTCACTTATAGAGTAGTGCTTTTTTTTGGAGTGGAGGAGTAGCCTAGTGGTTAGTGCAGTGGACTTTGATCCTGGGGTACTGAGTTCAATTCCCACTGCAGCTCCTTGTGACTCTGGGCAAGTCACTTAACCCTCCATTGCCCCTGGTACAAATAAGTACCTGAATATATGTAAACTGCTTGCAAAAGAAACCCTCAGAAAGGCAGTATATCAAGTCCCATTTCCCCTTTGGCACCAATTTTATTCAGCGCATATATAGAATTCACAATTCATCCTGTATATCGAATTCAGCCCTAAGTGTGATTGTATAAAGGGTGTGCGCACTTTATAGAATCGTACTTATCACTGATTCCCACACCCAAACTTTAAGTGCGATCCTTATAATTGCTGAAACCTTGTGTATATGTTGGCATCCGAGTTGGGCATGCTGATCCAGTGCTCTGTAACTTATTCATTTATTTAGATTTTGTTCACACCTTTTTCAGTAGTAGCTCAAGGTGAGTTACATTCAGGTACACTGAATATTTCTCTGTCCCAGGAGGGCTCACAATCAAGTTTGTACCTGAGGCAATGGAGGGTTAAGTGACTTGCCCAAGATCACAAGGATCAACAGTGGGATTTGAACCAGCCACCTCTGGATTGCAAGACTGGTGCTCTAACCACTAGGCCACTTCTCCACTCTGCCCCAAATTCTCTGGAATGCCCCTGACATGCCCAAGCATGAAGAATTCAAAAGGCCAAAGAGGAGGGTCCTGGGAGCCAGGGAAATTCAGAGGTAAGCCTCCTGAAAAAGGGACAGTAGAGGCTCGCACTGACTGCCACTCTTTCTACTCTTTCCTGTCTTCTCCCCTGCTGTCCTTTCTCTTTCCTGTCTTTGACGTGTACTTATTTTCCTTCTCTTGTGTTTTATACATTTCTTCACTGAAAGGCGGTGTATCAAGCACAAAACAAACAAACATAAGGAAGGGTGTGATGACAAAATGGGAAGTCTACCAATGAGCTAGATACAATGCAAAAGCTCCCAGGAACAGAGAAGAAAAGTGAACACATTATACTACAGGAATGTAATTATATGGAAAAGGGTCATTTTGAAGGCCAAAATATATTTTGTTGTTAAAGAAACAAGAGGATCCAGATTAAGCTGGGGGGTGTGACTGCACCTCTGAGAATGAAGGCAAAGACAGCATCATGTAAGCACCTACTGTAGCTCTGGAATCTGTTATAATCAAGTGTGCTCTACTGCTGTGTACAGGAAGATGGGACAGCTTCACCCATTCAGTTAGCCAAAGACATGTTTTGAGACCAAGGTGCTCATTTTCTAAGAACTTTAGACTTACAAAGTTTGAGGCCCTTTTACCAAATGGTTGGTGTATGGCAGCAGGCTTGCTGTGCGCCAATCCGGAACTACCGCAGGAGCCTGGTGGTAGTTCTCACCCTCCCCCCTGCGCACACTATTTCCTGTGCTACAAAAATATTTTCTATTTTTGTAGCACCAGTACTTAACCTGGTGTTAATCACTGGTTATCGTGGGAGCCCTTACCGCCACCTCAATGGGTGGAGGCAAGTGCTCCCCCTCCAAAATGGCCGTGTGACAAGTGGTTCACTTACCGCATGACCATTTCTTTTCCAGAAAAAAATACAGCCTTTTATTCGCTGCGGTAAAGGGGGGACCTCAGCGCACATCAGTGAAAGGATCCCTTACACAGTAACCAATGGAACTTTGTAAGTCTAAGTGCTTTGAAAATGCACCTCCAAGTCAACTAGAGCCTAGGAATGCAAATGTTAGATCCTTTTGCTATACTAAATGTATTTTTTCAGACAGATTTCCACAACTCATGATGTATTGTAAGCCACATTGAGCCTGCAAAAAGGTGGGAAAATGTGGGATACAAATGCAATAAATAATAAATAAAATAAATATTATTTTATTGTTTATTTATTTATTAACTATTGATATACCACCTGCATTGCCATATCAAGGCTATTTGCAAAATTCAAAAAGGAAAACAGAAGACAAACAATGGAAGGAGATCACAAGCACCAGAAAGTAATAAGAAAAAAACTAACTATAAGGAGAGAAAAGGGTAAGCCTTCTAGCAGCCACTGTCACCGCACTATAAAGAGTGTTACTAGGAAGAGGACTTCTAATCTAATTCTTTCCCCAAGGTAAGGCCAAAAGGGTTTTAGGCTGGCCTTAATGGACAAGGAAGATGGTTCAAGTCACTGGAAGAGGGACATCAAGTTTGAGAGTGTGGGGCTAGGAAGAAAAAGGCCATCTTACATGGTGGTGTAATAATAAGAAGGCTACATTGAGAAAAATCAAAGGAACTGTGTAGGTATATAGGGAGTAAGTAATCACTATTGAAAATACTACTACTACTTATTATTTCTATAGCGCTACTAGACGTACGCAGCGCTGTACACTTGAACATGAAGAGACAGTCCCTGCTCGACAGAGCTTACAATCTAATTAGGCCAGACAAACAGGACAAATAAGAGATTTTGTTTTTAGTAGTTGAAGAGAGCTGCATCACTACCATACTCTGTCACAGCGAGTCGCTGCCTTCACATCAAATGGACAGACCATTTTGGACTTCTTTATTTCTCCTTTTTTTTTTCTCCCCTCTATTTCTCTGTTTAACTATTATATGTGTATTTTCTCTGGTTTGGCATTAGCCTTTCCAGTCTCTTGTAAGCCAATTTGAGCCTGCATCCTGTGGGATAAGGTGGGGTATAAGTGCTCTAAAATAAATAGATAAGGGAATATTAAAGTGAGGATGATAAAATAAGGGTCCTGAACAAGTGAATAAGGGTTACGAGTTAAAAGCAGCATCAAAAAGGTGGGCTTTTAGCTTAGATTTGAAGATGGCCAGAGATGGAGCTTGACGTACCGGCTCAGGAAGTCTATTCCAGGTATATGGTGCAGCAAGATAAAAGGAACGGAATCTGGAGTTAGCGGTGGAGGAGAAGGGTGCAGATAAGAGAGAGTGTAGGGAAAGATGAGAGTGGAGAGGTACTGAGGAGCTGCAGAGTGAATACACTTATAGGTCAATAAGAGGAGTTTGAACTGTATGCGGAAACGTATAGGAAGCCAGTGAAGTGACTTGAGGAGAGGGCTAATATGAGAATAGAGACACTGGCGGAATATTAGTCGTGCAGCAGAATTTTGAACAGATTGGAGAGAGATGGCTAAGTGGGAGACCTGTGAGAATAAGAACCAGTTGGTGAACAGCCCAATGTGTAAGGGTGTGCGCAATAAAGTACCTGGTAACCAGTGCTGCTCCTTCAACAAGGGAGTGACATGATCGTGGTTCTTTAAGTTAGAAATGAACTTAATTGCAATATCTTAAATCAACAGAATTCTTTGAATCTGGGATAACCAAAGACCTATTAGTATGTAGTTACAATGAACAAGATGATTCAGAATTACCGCATGTATTAATGTCTTAAAGCCACTGAAGTCAATGAAAGAACAAATGGACCAAAAAAAGAGTTGTCAATGATGAAATTTGAGACTGAAAGGTTAATTGTATAAACTGGCTCTCCTTAAAGGGCCAGCATCATATTACTGCATATTGTCCCCAATTTACCCCTATGTCCCTCTCCCGTTATCCTTATTTCTCTTTTAACTGCCCAGTCATGTATTCATTTATGCATTCCTGCACCTAATAAATCATTTCTTGTTTTAAGGCAGTTTCTAAGTTCTGCTCCCCAGGAAAGTCCAAAATGCCACTTCTCCTTCTACCTTCAAATTCAAACTAAAAACCTACCTATTGTACCTGACTCATCCATTTCTTTTTTGCTTTCTTTCTGGCCTAGCAGTTTCTTTGGCCTTCCACCTCAAAACAAAATTGGCTTACACTGGGCTATGGCACCAAGAGTCTTCCTTCACAACAATTCAAGAGATTTCTTCTCCAGTTTTGTTTTATCCATCTCCCACCTCAGCCCAGTCATCACAGCGACAATTCACAGTGAGAGGCCCACAGACTACACCTCCCTCCAGAATGCTCTTAGTCATGCCACTAGATTTACTGTTGACAATGGCTGAGATATTTCTTCTCATCCTCCCAAGTGTGGTAGCTAGGCCTCAGCAACAACCCCTAGCCTCAGCCTAGAGAGCAGAATCCTATTCAGGAAATGAAAGCTGGGTAACCCAGTAGTTGCTATTGAGCCAGACTATTTTGAGGTATGCAAGGACTGAAAGAAAGAAATAGTGTTTTCCCATGGAGCAATGTGAAGAAATTCAAAACCATCATTTCACGCCTACTACTTACTTTTGTACCACTACTTGACATACAGAGGGTTGTGGATGAGAGAGCTTTCACTTTCTGATTCAGGAAGGGTTGGAGGAATGCTGTGGAGGAAACATTCATGGCTTCTAGAAGTAGGGAGAGCCAGCCCTTGAACAGTTGTAACCAGTGGTGTGCTGGAGCGGCCTCTCACGGGCTCGCGAGAGCCGTTTTTTAAATTTTTAAGAATTTTGGGAGCCGGTTGTTAAAGTAGGCCTCCCCATGGCTACTTTAACAGCTGACTCCCAAAATGTGGGCTTAGACCCCCTCCTGAATTCTCTTTTACTTTGCTGGCAGTGATGCTGGCCCCACCAGCCAAGTAAATAGACTGCTGCTGCTCCCTGCTCCTTGTTTCTGACTCTGAGCATCAGGCTGGGACTTTTCATGGAAGCGCAAGAAGGTTCCATCATGCTGCTCAGAGCCAGAAAAAAGCAGCAGAGAATGGTGGCAGTCCATTTATTGGCTAGTGGGGCTCGGCAAAGCGTATGCCTAGCGTGCCTACACAAGGGAGGGGAGAGAGAGGCATGTATTCCCCCCCCCCCCCAAATTTCAGGGCCGGCTATGCCCGGAGAGAGAGACCGTTGTTAAAAATTTACCAGCACACCCCTGGTTGTAACATTCTGTGGCCATAGTAGAGAACATAAAATTTGGAAAATGTGAAAGCAATGAATCATTAGCTTATAAATTTCCCTAAAGATATGGGGGGCATGGGTGGAAATAATGGTTACTGCACAATAACATGCATTATTGAGCACTATCTGCCAAAGGAACCATAAGAATAACATGGGCCTTGCCAAAAATCACGCTAATAAAAAAGCCCCCCCCCCCCCCATGTTTCTCCTGTTCTTTAAAAGCACAAAGAGGGTATTCCTCCAATTCAGACAATACTCTATACTATCTACCAGCATGGTTTGCCAGAATAAAGTTTACAAGAGGAACTGAACTTGATGCAAGAACTAGATTTTGAGTATGGCTGTGTCCACAGTCAGGGGATGGAGGGGGAGAGGAAGGGCTGGATGATAGGGGGGAGAGGGGAGTGTGTGATTGGTAAGGATGGATGTGTGAATGGAGGATTGTGGAGGGCTTATACAGTGGGGGTTGGGGAAGACCATCATGCAATGGGATTGTTATCTTTTGGTTAGCTCATCAAGTTGTTCTTGAGTTTATTCTTTAATTCTGATGAGAAAGATCACAGATGGAGTTTGTCTGATACTTGGTGTAGTGCCATAACTTCAAGTGATGTATTATTTCATGTTTGTGCAATGTCAACCTAACACTGTTAATAAACAAATAAAAAAAAAACTGATCCAAAAATAGTTTTCCTGAAATGTGAAGAAATAAAATAGGCATTTTTGAAAACTAAGGGGGAAAGTTATTAATGTGGGCTACCATTAAAGACATGTTATTTTACTACTAACGTATGCTATTTTAGCACAGGTCCCAGTTTATACAATGAGACCTAGATATTAGTAACTGGGGTTAACAGTAAAATAACACGTCTTAAAAGTGCCAATATTATTAACTTCCCCTTAAATCTAAGAATATGGAAGTGGGGGGGGGGGGGGGGGCTCCTTGATGAGCCCGTTTCTACATCTTTTCACTATGGTATTTGAAGAGTTTTATGGATAGAAGCTTTTATTGAATCAACACAACAGAACTGCATGCTGTTGATGCACAGAAGTTTGGTAAGTGTGTGCACTGATTTGTGCTTTCTCAGCGGTTTTTTCATGTGCTTCTTACTCTAAAGTGTTTACAGTATTGGCACATAATATAAGCTTTTTTTAAATCTTTGTTTTAAGTGAGGGATTGCTCCCAAGTTTTAGTTTTACATTTTGTCTTATATTTTTGTTATGGCTGCCACCCCTTTTTTATGGTATTTGAAGTGCATTATGGGTAGAAGCTCACACTGAATCAACACAAGAAGAAACTGCATGCATAGAATTTGGGGGGAGTGTGTGCACCTATCCTTTGATAAACAAATCTCAAACACTACAAAGAAAATGTTCCAAACCATGTGGAAACTGAAATGCGTAAAAAACTACTTTCCCAAGAGATGTATTCCGCAAACTAGCCCAATCCATGGTCCTTACCCAAGCTGATTATTGCAACAGAATTTAAGTACATAAGTATTGCCACACTGGGACAGACCAAAGGTCCATTAAGCCCAGCACTCTGTTTCCAACGGTGGCCAATCCAGGCCACAAATACCTGGCAAGATCCCTAAAAAGTTCAATACATTTTATGCTGCTTATCCCAGAAATAAGCAGTGGATTTTCCCCAAGTCAATGTAATAATGGTCTATGTACTTTTCCTATAGGAAGCCATCCAAACCTTTTTTAAACCCCGCTAAGCTAACCGCCTGTACCACATTCTCTGGCAACGAATTCCAGAGTTTAATTACACGTTGAGTGAAGAAAAAGGTTCTCCAATTCATATTAAGTTTACTGCTCTATAGCTTCATCGCATGCCCCCTAGTCCTAGTATTTTTTGAAAGAGTAAACAAACAATTCACGTTTACCCGTTCCACTCCACTCATTATTTTATAGACCTCTATCATATCTCCCCTCAGCTGTCTTTTCTCCAAGCTAAAGAGCCCTAGATGCTTCAGCCTTTCCTCATAGGGAAGTTGTCCCATCCCCTTTATCATTTTCGTCGCCCTTCTCTGTACCTTTTCTAAGTCCACTATATCTTTTTCGAGATGCAGCAACCAGAATTGCACACAATATTCTTGGACCGATACAAAGGCATTATAACGACCTCATTTTTGTTTTCCATTCCTTTCCTAATAATACCTAACATTCTGTTTGCTTTCTTAGCCCCTGCCGCACACTGAGTAGAGGGTTTCAACATATCATCAACAACGACGCCGAGATTCCTTTCTTGGTCAGTGACTCCTAATGTGGAATCTTGCATTACGTAGCTATAGTTCAGGTTCCTCTTTCCCACATGCATCACGTTGCACTTGCTCACATTAAATGTCATCTGCCATTTAGACACCCAGTCTCCCAGTCTCGTGAGGTCCTCTTGTAATTTTTCACAATCCTCTCGCAATTTAACAACTTTGAATAACTTTGTGTCATTAGCAAATTTAATTACCTCACTAGTTACTCCCATCTCTAGATCATTTTTAAATATGTTAAAAAGCAGCGGTCCCAGCACAGACCCCTGGGGAACCCCACTATCTACCCTTCTCCATTGAGAATACTGACCATTTAACCCTACTCTCTGTTTTCTATCCTTTAACCAGTTCTTAATCCACAATAGGACACTACCTCCTATCCCATGGCTTTCCAATTTCTTCTGGAGTCTTTCATGGGGTACTTTGTTAAACGCCTTTTGAAAATCCAGATGCACAATATCAACCGGCTCACCTTTATCCACGTTTGTTCACCCCTTCAAAGAAATGTAATAGTGAGGCAAGACTTCCCTACACTAAATCCATGCTTTTGAATATGCTCTGTAATTTTGTTCTTTATAATAGTCTTTACCATTTTGCCCGACACCAATGTCAGGCTGACCGGTCTATAATTTCCCGGATCCCCTCCGGAACCTTTTTTAAATATCGGCGTTACATGGGCTACCCTCCAATCTTCCGGTACCACACTCGATTTTAAAGATAAATTGCATATTACTAACAATAGTTCCACCAGTTCATTTTTCAATTCTATCAGTACTCTGGGATGACTACCATCCAGTCCAGGGAATAATTACTAAAAAAACTGCAAACAGCACAAAACATAGCTGCAAGATTGATATTCAGTACAAATTGTTTTGAAAGCACAGGACAGTTGCTCCAAAACCTTCACTGGCTACCCATCAAAGCATGAATATACATCAAGATATGCTCTCTTGCCTATAGAATAATCTTCAGTCTTGCACCTAAATACATGTCAAACCTTGTGGGAGAAAGGTTCTGGAAGCCAAATCTAGGCTCTTAGGTAGAAAGCTCAAACCCAGAACCTCTAGGGTAGCATTTCCTGAAATGCTACCCATTCCACTTGCAGGGGCCTAGAGACAGGCAGAGCTCTGGAGTCTCAATGCATGGATAAGACAATGGTGCAAGGAGGAGGGTTTTGTTAGGAACTGGGCAATATTCTGGGGAAGGGGGAGCCTATTCCGAAAGGATGGGCTCCACCTTTACCAGGGTGGGACCAGGCTGCTGGCATTGGCATTTAAAAAGGAGATAGAGCAGCTTTTAAACTAGAAACTGGGGGAAGGCCGACAGTCACTCAAAAGCGCATGGTTCGGAATTAGAAAAGGTGCAGAGAAGGGTGCCGAAAATTATAAAGGGGATGGGATGACTTCCCTATGAGGAAAGGCTAAAGCGGCTGGGGCTCTTCAGCTTGAAGAAAAGACCGCTGAGGGGAGATAGGATAGAGGTCTATAAAATAATGAGTGGAGTGGGTAGATGTGAAGTGTCTGTTTACACTTTCCAAAATACTAGGACTAGGGGACATGTGATGAAGCTACAAAGTAGTAAATTTAAAACTAATCGGAAGAAAATTTTTCTTCACTCAACGTGTAATTCAACTCTGGAATTCGTTGCTAGAAAATGTGGTAATGGCGGATAGCTTAGCTGAGTTTAAAAAAGGTCTGGGCGGCTTCCTAAAAGAAAAGTCCACAGACCATTATTAAATTGGACTTGGGGAAAATATTTCTGGGATAAGTAGCATAAAACGTTTTGTACTTTTTTGGGGATCTTGCCAGGTATTTGTGACCTGGATTGGCCACTGTTGGAAACAGGATGCTGGGCTCGATGGACCTTTGGTCTGTCCCAGTATGGCAATACTTAAGTAACCTTACAGACATACCCATATGCAACACTACCGAGAGCGCAAGAACCTACCTCACCCTACACTTTTCCAGATGTCAAGGCCTAAAATACAAATCTTCATACTCATCCAGCTTCACATACATTTGCCCCAAGATATGGAACATAATACTGAAAGCCCTGAGACACACGAATGACTACATACATTTTTGAAAATACCTGAAAGCCCACTTCCTCAGAAAAATCTTCTTTGAAAAACCCACATTGTTCAACATGAACCCTAACCAAAACACAAAGATGTTCGACCACTGACTGAAACCAAATAAGACACGCATCATCTCCAAGCGGCAATGTAATATGTGTAAATTGAACATGTGTAACAGAAGTAAACTGTAAGCCACATTGAACTGACAACTTGATTGGAAAATGTGGGGAACAAAAGCAGACATAAATAAATAAATCTGTGTTCTTTATGTTTAAAATGTATTATTATTATTATTATTATTAAGGGATTGTTCTTATTTTAAGTCTCTTAAGGAGCTGCTCTCTTATTTATGCTTTATCTTTTTAGCCTTTACCATCTAGGTGACATCTTATTCATACACCTAATGGGTATATATTACCTTTTTTTTCCACCTCATTTGATTCTCATATAACTTTATGAATTATTTTATAACTTGCATTCCAACATTAATGCTCCCAGTTTTATATGTATTGTTAGTCTGTGATATTATATATATATACAGTGGGGGAAATAAGTATTTGATCCCTTGCTGATTTTGTAAGTTTGCCCACTGACAAAGACATGAGCAGCCCATAATTGAAGGGTAGGTTATTGGTAACAGTGAGAGATAGCACATCACAAATTAAATCCGGAAAATCACATTGTGGAAAGTATATGAATTTATTTGCATTCTGCAGAGGGAAATAAGTATTTGATCCCCCACCAACCAGTAAGAGATCTGGCCCCTACAGACCAGGTAGATGCTCCAAATCAACTCGTTACCTGCATGACAGACAGCTGTCGGCAATGGTCACCTGTATGAAAGACACCTGTCCACAGACTCAGTGAATCAGTCAGACTCTAACCTCTACAAAATGGCCAAGAGCAAGGAGCTGTCTAAGGATGTCAGGGACAAGATCATACACCTGCACAAGGCTGGAATGGGCTACAAAACCATCAGTAAGACGCTGGGCGAGAAGGAGACAACTGTTGGTGCCATAGTAAGAAAATGGAAGAAGTACAAAATGACTGTCAATCGACAAAGATCTGGGGCTCCACGCAAAATCTCACCTCGTGGGGTATCCTTGATCATGAGGAAGGTTAGAAATCAGCCTACAACTACAAGGGGGGAACTTGTCAATGATCTCAAGGCAGCTGGGACCACTGTCACCACGAAAACCATTGGTAACACATTACGACATAACGGATTGCAATCCTGCAGTGCCCGCAAGGTCCCCCTGCTCCGGAAGGCACATGTGACGGCCCGTCTGAAGTTTGCCAGTGAACACCTGGATGATGCCGAGAGTGATTGGGAGAAGGTGCTGTGGTCAGATGAGACAAAAATTGAGCTCTTTGGCATGAACTCAACTCGCCGTGTTTGGAGGAAGAGAAATGCTGCCTATGACCCAAAGAACACCGTCCCCACTGTCAAGCATGGAGGTGGAAATGTTATGTTTTGGGGGTGTTTCTCTGCTAAGGGCACAGGACTACTTCACCGCATCAATGGGAGAATGGATGGGGCCATGTACCGTACAATTCTGAGTGACAACCTCCTTCCCTCCGCCAGGGCCTTAAAAATGGGTCGTGGCTGGGTCTTCCAGCACGACAATGACCCAAAACATACAGCCAAGGCAACAAAGGAGTGGCTCAGGAAGAAGCACATTAGGGTCATGGAGTGGCCTAGCCAGTCACCAGACCTTAATCCCATTGAAAACTTATGGAGGGAGCTGAAGCTGCGAGTTGCCAAGCGACAGCCCAGAACTCTTAATGATTTAGAGATGATCTGCAAAGAGGAGTGGACCAAAATTCCTCCTGACATGTGTGCAAACCTCATCATCAACTACAGAAGACGTCTGACCGCTGTGCTTGCCAACAAGGGTTTTGCCACCAAGTATTAGGTCTTGTTTGCCAGAGGGATTAAATACTTATTTCCCTCTGCAGAATGCAAATAAATTCATATACTTTCCACAATGTGATTTTCCGGATTTAATTTGTGATGTGCTATCTCTCACTGTTACCAATAACCTACCCTTCAATTATGGGCTGCTCATGTCTTTGTCAGTGGGCAAACTTACAAAATCAGCAAGGGATCAAATACTTATTTCCCCCACTGTATTTTTTTAAAGTGATCATTACTTTTTAATATGATTTGGTTTTTTTTTTATAATTTAATACTAACACTGGTTTTCTGTGTTTGTTACAGTTTTAATAGCCCCTGATGCAGCCCCAATAGGGGTGAAACATGGCTATGTTGGGCTACTGTTTAATTGTTATTAAAAATAAATATTTCTGTGAGGACTAGTTCTTTTGATCTGCTCTTTATTTGAACCATGTTGGATCTTGCGGATCAGCTGCCCTGTTTATTTTTTGTTTTGTTTTTTTTTAAACTTTCGACATTCAAGAAGCAACTGAAAACATAGGTCTCGATATTTAAAATGTTTTAAATGGCCAGGAGAGGCCTGTCCGAGGCTAAGTAGGTATTTTCAGTGGCACATAACTGGATTGTGCCTTTGAAGATACCCAGTGAGCGTTCAAACCAAAACTGGATATTTGGGGGTGTTTGAGGGGGGGGGGGGGCACAATCAGTACTTAACTGGTTAAGTGACGATATTCAGCCCTTAACTGGTTATGATAACCGCATAAATAGGACTGCATAAAAACACAGTCCTATCTTCGGGGATCTTTTACTAAGGCACAGTAGCATTTTTAGCTCGCGGTAAAAATCAGTTGATGATAAACTCCGAAATACCCATGGGGATATAATGGCCATCTCAGTATTTACCGCCAACTGATTTCTACCGCAAGCTAAAAATGTTACTGCAGCTTAGTAAAAGACTCCCTATCTTTTGATCAGTAAGGTTTTATATAAAATGGTATAAATAAGCATAATAACCAGTGAGAGGAGGGCACCAGAGCCGCTTTAGTTACCCACTGGACAAACTCTCCATACCTGTGGCATGAAGTCTCTATACCCCGGATTCTATAAAGGTCACTGAAAGCTGAGTGCGAAAATTTGGGCATGGATCACAGATCTGCATGCAAATAGTTAATGAGCTGTTGATCAATAATTGGTGTTATTTAGAAGACCTTTTGGGTTTACACACAGATCTTCCCTGTGTGTCTAAATTTTACAGAGCACAACTCAAAAATGGTGTGGCCATGGGAGAGGCATAGGCAGGCCAGGCGTGACGTTATAAATTGGATCATTTATGCACCCAATGGGAATTATTTGCAAGCCAGCTTTTACACCAGGTTTCAGCAGACGTAAGTGCTTCACCCAAAGTTAGATATGAGATCCACACCAAGCTAGCATTTTATAGCGGGCGATCCACGCAGATCACTCTTTACAGAATATCAGTTTAGCGCAGATCTTCCCCATGCGTAGCTTTGGACAACATTTATACAATTCACCCCTAACAAGCCACCAGGGTCGCTGAGAGACTGAGCCAGGCCTGGGGCAGGGCCTTAGCTGCCGGGCACCCCCCTGGACCACCGCGTTGCCAGACCATAAAAATTGGGGGGGGGGGGCACATTTTGCCCCACCTCCCTGTCCCCCACTGCAACTCCACATACCTTAGCTGGTAGGGGTCCTCAAGCCTCACCAACAGAAGCCTTCCTCCAGCGCTGTTCTCTGCCGCACTGCCTGCCCTGCGGCTGCTTTTTCCCCTCAAGCATGCGCGACGTGAGGGGACAAGCAGCTGCAGATCAGGCAATGTGGAGGAGAACAGTGCTGGAGGAAGGCTTCTGCTGGCGGGGCTTGGGAACTCCCGCCAGCCAAACCAGAGGCCCCAAAGTCATGTGTCTGCTCCTCCCAAGCCTCTAAGGAGGGCCTGGCACCAGAGTTTTCTCTCTCCTGCTCCTGTCGGGATGTGATCACCCGGGTCCCGTCAGGAGTAGGAGAGAGACAGAAGCTGGCCCCGGGGAATCTTAACCCCCTGCTCCCCTCCCCCCATGTATTGCATAAACCAGAACTCAGAGAGAAACAGTTTCATTCTCAACGGTATTTTTAGAATATGGCAGAGGCTAGCACATAAAGCAACTGTCAGGAATAAATGGCCTTAAGCCTGTGCCCAAGGCCTCGCAGTCCAGAGGCTTTGCAAGTGTGCTAACTGCCTGCTGCTGAAGATTTCAAGAACATATATTACCTCGTCATGACCCTGCCTTAAATCCACCCTCCAAACAGACTCATTGGCTTCTTCAGGAATCAGTCATAAGCAATTGGATGATATATTTCCTGGACAGCACTAGTTTCCAAGTAGAGCAACAATTTTGCTGCCGCTGCAGTTGCCTTCCTACCAAGTTACCATCTGTTTGTCCCTGCTTTGCTCCACTGTTCCCGAGTCCCATCTGCTCCTACATCTTGCATTCCAACTTTATCCCAGATCCTCTTGGACTGGACTTCCTGGCTGACCTTGGGCTGGTCCTGGCCTCAGATCCTGCTCTGAATGTCATCTTGGAACCGTGGCTTGATCTCTTGCTGGTTTGCCTTCATCCCTGACCTAATTCCATATGGCAATATGCTCTCCCCACTGTCTTTTTGCTCCGCTGGAACGCGCCTAAAAATACAGTGCCTGAAGATGCATCCCTGCCTCGTTGCTGTGTCTCAAAAATGGCTGTGTAGGCTTGAAATTACAGACCAAAAACCTTTGATTAAAAGTTGGCACCACCTTCTGTCCTTTGCTCTGCATGCATGACAAGCTGTGAGGTACTGGTTCTGTGAAGTGTTATGCAGCATGGACTCAGAATGAACTCCCTCGCAATGAGCAGTCGAACTCCCCTCAATACTGTTTTGGCACTCTTTTTGTTTTAGGCTGTTTTCTGCCACTGTCAGCCAACACAATCAGCGGGCGCATGCCTCCTTAATTAATTTGCAGCGGCAGCAGCAGGGAAAAAAAAAAAGAAGAGAGCTCTGTACAGGACAAACGAGGACCGTACTCGTCGCTAACTGGCATCTGATGAGATACTTTAGTTCCCGTAATAAAGCAAACAGAAAGTAGCTGTCAGTTAGGCTGCCACTTCTGTCACACTTTTTAATAACACCGCTCCTGTAATTACACTGCGGTTCTTCATATTAACTCAGTGAAAGCTTTGCTTGGTTCTAAGCAGAAAACAATTACGGAAATTATAGAAACAGACTGAACACAGCAGTTCATTTGCCGAGGCAATTATCTGGATCCTTGTCAAACAAAAAAAAAGGAAAAGGAAAAAGGGCTGAAAGATGTGTGCAAAATGTTTCCAATTCTACCCTATAATGTATACAGCATGTCTGTGGTTGTGCTGGATTATGTTAATAGAGCCTGCAGTCGAAACATATTTGTCACAACACAAAAGGAAGGGTGCTATAAAATCCCTTTGCCAGATACTCTCAATTAGTCGCCGAGTGTCTAGCCAGGATTTCATCGTAGACCCTCATGTGCAGAGGAGAGGTTCATGGGAAACGTTTGCTCCAGAGATGAGGACACAGATTTTCTACTACTCTGCTACTTTGGATAATCTGGGAGAACCACAAAACAGACGTGCACAGTTCAATCCTGGTTCACAGTTAAAGAGTTTCTCTCCCATAGCAAGGGCAATTTTGTAACAAGCTGCCTAACTTGGGCATCATACGCACAGGAGGTCCTCAGTTACATCAGTTTTCAGAGGAAAGAAGGGACATCCTTTTTCCCTTTGAAAATTATCCCACCAAAATACGCACGTGTTACACAAGGAAATGTATGTGGCTACTTTTGAAAATCCAAATGTATGTGCATGGGGGTAATGTCATAAAGGCTCTTTTGCATGTACACGCCTTTATATACACATTAAAATCTCATATGAAAATCACCCCACATGTACAAGTACACGCTATGGGGTAAATTCTCAACATGTCGCCAAAATTTAGCTACTGGAATGATGTACGCTAACACAAATTCTATCATGGCAGTAAAGCGCAGAACCGCCATTACAGAATACCAATAGAAGTCTGCATTTTACATGTCAAACTTTAGACGTGAACATTAATTCTAGCTCGGTGGCTGGTGTAATGCTCGTATTCTATAACCCGTACACATAACTGCCTGACATGCCCCAACTGGTGAATGTCCCTCCAAGGTCCAAACCCCCTGGGATTTGCGCATCCAACTAATAGAATAGCGATTAAGGAAATGTAGCCGCTAACTGGAGCTTATTAGCATCAATTAAGGTCAAGCCTATTATTGCTCCTTAACACCAACTTATCAGCTTATTAAATTAAGTTAAACATGCAACTGACCATATTCTATAACTTGGCACATGCAAATTTGAGCACTAGTCGTGAATTTGGGCATACAACTTTCTAGAATTAAAGGGAATGGGGCAAGTGGCTCCTAAAGGTAGACAGCACTTATTATTATTATTATTATTATTTATTGCATTTGTATCCCACCTTATCCCACCTATTTGCAGGCTCAAAGTGGCTTGCTTACATAGTTTTGTTATACACAGTTAATCCTGGATGTTAGGTACAATTATTGTTGTGCAGAGATTAATTAAGGGAAGTAGAGAAAAGAAGGAAGGAATTTAGTAGGAATATTAAACGATGGGTTTTCTTAGACGATGGGTTTTCAGAGGTGGACTAGTACAGTTCTGGGTTTTCATTGTAAGCTTTGTTGAAGAAATACGTCTTGAGGGATTTGTGAAAGATAGTTGTTTCGTTGATTGTCTTCAGGTCTCTAGATAGTGTGTTCCATAACTTCTTGCTCATGTAGGAGAAGGTGGTATCATGCATCGTCTTGTATTTTAGTCCTTTGCAGTTGGGGAAGTGCAGGTCAAGAAATTTGTGGAATGATTTTGAGGCGTTTCTGGGAGGTAGGTCCACAAGGTTTAACATATAGATTGGGGCGTCTACGTGAATGATTTTGTGTACCATTGTGCAGATCTTAAATGCAATACGTTCCTTAAGTGGGAGCCAGTGAAGTTTCTCTTAAGGGTTTTGCACTTTCATATTTGGTTTTTCCAAATATGAGTCTGGCTGCAGTATTTTGGGCAGTCTGGAGCTTCTTGATGTTCTGCTCTTTACAGCCTGCGTACAGTACTTACATGTATCAAAGGCACCACTAAACTGACAGGTGGCCTAGTCCCCTCCCACCTTTAGGGTTTTAGCCCCTCCAAATTTGTTTTGGTTGGTGAGGGTCCCCAAGCCCCATTTGCGGAACTGCTCCTCAACCTACAGCTTGCACTTTCCTCAGGCCTCTGCCACCATGCTAGGACCCTCCCACACCGCACATGCTCGATTTTCACAAAACTGATCATGCGCGTGGGGAGGGGGAGGGGGAGGGGAGGCTGGCCTCTCCAGCACATTCTCAGTTTCATGGAAAGTGAGTATGCACTGGTTGGGGGGGGGGGGGGGGGGACAGCAGCGATGGGTGCCCAGGGAATGTGTTGTTCACGGGTGGAGGATCATTTTTACTGTTGGGGTTTGTGTACCCCCAAGCAGTTCAGGCATGTGGGGGACTATTGGGAGGGAGTGAAGAGCCAAGGGCCTAGGCAAAATTTTGTACACTCCCTCATTTTGTGCTTAACCCCCCCCCCCCCCCCAAAAAAAAAGACCTGAGGTCTGGCTATGTGGCTGCAATATGCACTAGGGCCCAGATGCTCAGAATCAAATGCAGGTGCTAGAGGTCTTTACCACTGGACTAGTACTACTACTAATACGAATTTCTATAGCACTACTAATGAATACTGTACACATTATATGCAGATACTTTCTCTGTCCCTAGAGGACTCACAATTTAAGTTCTTTTTTGTACCTGGGGCAATGGAGGGTTAAAGTGACTTGCCCAAGGTCACAAGGTGCTGAACTGAACCCAAGTTGCCAGGATCAAACCCTGCTGCACTAACTTTTAGGCTACTCTTCCACTCCTTCTCCCACATTTGCTCCTCCGGGATGTTCAGAGGTGGTGAACGAATGAAACAAGCAGCTTGTCAGCTCTGAATGCAAATTGCATGCAAATGCATGCTAAACAGGATCATTTGTATTCCTTCCCAATGCTCAGCAGGCAGTGTGTCAAACAAGGGCGCTGCTCCTGCAGCAAGCCCTATGCCAGTTGGAGCTGGTGTTACAGTTTTCCAAAGAATTGGGGAGAAATGGGGAGACCCTGGTTAGCATGCATTTGCATGCTTTCCAGGATCCACAGGCCCTGCCTAACACAAGGGCGTAGAGGTCCGGTGGACCCACAGACCCCCCCCCCCCCCCAAAGTATATAAAGGCATGGAGGTCATGTGGACCCTCAGACCCCCCCCTCCCAAAAAAACCATGGTAGTCGAGTGGGACCTGCTGGTCTAGCGGTAGATCCCCCATCTCCATCCTACCTTTGAGAACAAGAAGGAGGGACTAGAACTCTCCCTCCTTCCTCCGGCTAGGCCGGGGCACCTCCTCAAAATGCATCCTGGGATGCACTGGGTGGGGCTAACTTCCTTATGCTCAAAGCTAATAGCGCACATATCATTTGCATACTATTAGCTTTGAGCATGAGGAAGTTATTTTTGGGCACTGTTGTTTTGAGCACCGGGGCCTAGGTGCTGTAGCACCTAACTGCAAAGGGGCATACATAGGAGTAGAGCATTAGTGGGCTATGGGTGTGTCTCCCAGTTACGCGCATACTTTACAGAGTATAATATAAACTACATGCGTCACTTGGTGCACCATACATTTGACAGCAGACATGCAAAAACGCCATAAGTGCTGATGTTTGTGTGCTGGTTAATGTGAGAAATCCTTTTTCCAAAAGGCTTCACAAAAGGGGCCGGTCTTGTAGTAAACTTGCATGAGTTTATTCAAATTTTTATCAATAAGTTGCTGTGATACAAAATCATACAAAGCAGCTCAATAATGTGTTGTTTTGCAAAAAAACAAGTTCCACTTTTTTGCTACCTTAGAGGTAAAATAGCCCAAGGGTCCTCGTGGCACAAACCAGAGAACTTCCCAGAGGCTTCTATTCCCTGGTGGGCCAGTGATCCTCTCCCCAATCCCAAGACAGGCTTAAATTAAACAAATGGGGAAAGCAAAGCATGGCTCGCTGGATTCTTTCCAACCGTTGTGTGTCTTATATATATATATATATATATATGTGTGTGTGTGTGTGTGTGTACACACGCACACACCCATCTGTGTTTGTATGTGTCTCTGTCATGTGTTCTATATGTACTCTGAATGTGTAGTGGAGTTCTGTCCCAATATCCTCCAGAAACTTAGTGCAAGCTGGGGAGGGAAGAGAGGAGGTAGGGGTGGAGCCAACCCTCAGCTTTGTGAACTATGAAATGGACATTTGGGGGGGGGAGGGGGACACTTTTTTTTAAAATTTCTGCTCCACCTTAGGGCTGAAGAGCTGGTGTGGGGGCTGCTGGCCCACCAGGGAGTGAAGGCCCCTAGAAAGGTTCAGGAAACTTTCAATTTGGGCCTTGAAGGCCATTTAAGGTCTGCTTCTCTATTCAATATAGGGTCTTTTATTATTATTATTTGCATTTTGCAGTGGCCAGGAATGTAATAAGATCCCAGCCATGGGAACGTGCAAAACCTCTCTTCTGAAATGTATCTATTGTATGTAGATGAGCCAGGAGTTCATTTATTCTGTAGCTAAACTTACAAGCATAGAATGGGAAGTAGCCAGTCCTGAAGTACAATTTTGTAGGAAGGATGCTGGTTGCCGACTTTAGGACTAAGCAATTTACACCTGCAGTACAGGGTCCTCTTCATGCTCGCTTGAGCAAAATTGTTTTACTTGGATTTGGTTCACACCTTTCTTAGTAGTAGCTTAAGGTGAGTTATGGCCAAGTACATTAGGTAACACAGGCCCAGATGCATCAACCAAACGTAAAAAAATCTAAAACGTAAAAGTCCTTAACGAATTTGAAAAACGAAGAATGCACCAAAAAAACAAGTCGCACGTGTTCGGTGCGGTATTGAAAAGTACAATGTATTAAACATTCGTTAAAGTGGTGTAATCCCCGTCGGTAATCGGCCCCTAAAGCATGCGCAGAGCAGCCAAGCGTTTTACTGGCTGCTCTGCGCATGCCACAAACGTCAAAACAACAACAACAAAAAACCCACAAACATGTGGCTCCCCACTTCCCCCTGCATTAAATAGAAAACTAAAAACATAAATCAAAAAAGGATTGGGAGGGGGCAAAGGTGCTCGTCAGGAGCGTCCTGTATGGACGGCCTTACCCCCCCCTGCTCCCCGCTTCCCCCTGCACGAAAACTCCAAATTTTAGCAGCCCCGGCCCCCCTCCCTTCCTGTTCCTTTCTCTCTACTCTCCCACAGCTCCGCCTCCCGCCATCCTCCAACCCCATGCCCCACCCCCGCCGCCCCCACTGAGGTCGTCGCAGCCGCTCCCTCCTCCACCGGGCTCCCCCTCCGCATTATCGGGCCAGCGCAGCACCTCCCTTACGTCAGACGGGGGCGGGCCCAGTTCAGGGAAGGAGAGAGATGTCCTGAAGACTGCAGCAATCAGATGGTCTTCTTGCCCATGCAACGCCTTCATACAGAGGTGAGAGGCGCTGCGCGGGCCCGGTAATGCGGAGGGGGGGCCTGGTGGAGGGGGGAGCGGCGGCGATGACCTCAGGGGGGGCAGCGGAGCTGTGGGAGAGTAGAGAGAAAGGAACAGGAAGGGAGGGGGCCGGGGCTGCTAAAATTTGGAGTTTTCGTGCAGGGGGAAGCGGGGAGCGGAGGGGGGGGCAAGGCCGTCCATACAGGATGCTCCTGATGAGCGCCTTTGCCCCCTCAAGATCCTTTTTTTATTTTTGTTTTGATTTTATATTTTATGCAGGGGGAAGCGGGGAGCCACGTGTTTGTTTAATCTCACCAGTTTGGATTTTTATGCTGCAGGGGGAAGTGGGGAGCAGCGGCGTGTCTGACAGCTCAGGCCTTAATGACAGCTCTGAGCTCACGTTAAATATATTGTGGTAAATGATTCGGTGCAATCGTCAGTATGGTTAGTGCATCCTGATTTGTCCACATTACAATGGTAGTTACTCGTTTGCATTCCATTTTCGTTAGCTGTTAGCGTCGTCGGAAAATGGCCTTTAATGCATGCTACGGTTGAAAATTTCTTCGTTAAAGGGTCGTTAAAGTTTAGTGCATCTGGGCCACAGTCCTTTCCCGGGAGGACGCAATCTAATTTTGAAGCAGTGAGATTTGAAGTAGGTACCCCTGGATGTCAAGCCTGCTGCACTAACCACTAGGCTACTCCTCTTCTTTTTTTTTTTTTTTTAATCTTAATTTGTCAACCAGGACAGCCACATCAAAAAAGTGCCATGTTTTTTTCAGCAGGATCCAGGATCCATGGAGGTTTAAAATGAGCAATGGAAGGTAATACAGGAGGTTAGTGGATGAGGAGAGCATTGAACTTATGCTCCAAGACATGACTGACTCAGTGCTGCAACCATTAAGCTCAGTGTCACAGGCTGCATGATGCATGCAGTTTTATGGGAAATGACAGGCGTTCATTATTAAGTTTAATGTATGCAATGTGTTGATCTTTGCACTCTCCCTCTTCCTCCTCCCAAAAATAAGAAACTCATCTACATCTTTTTATTGCATAAGCTCTAACTCAGGACAGGTCATAGTTTCCTGCTGATAGCTCGTTAAGTGCAATACCAAATGGCTGAGGCTATCCCAAGTGCTACTTTGATATCCTTATATATGTTTAAATATTGTTTTCACGGCCTCACTGATTTTCAAAAATTACTGCGACAGCACAAGAAAATTCCATGGTGCCAAGACCAGTTACCATTTCTTTCTAAAAAAAAAAATGTATTCTGCTTTTTTGGGCTGCAACATTGCCATAAACCTTCCTCCATGGGTCCTGGCTCTCCACTTTTTATTTTGTAAAGTTATAATCTGAATGTCCCTCTTTGCAGATGCAGTCATCACTGCAACAATCCTTAGCCAGGGGCTACAGACCATGGCTTTCTGGAATCTAGCAGCCAGGCATCATAGTCTGGTTACTGGGAGTGTCTACTGCAGAATGGATGGGATGATGATTCCCTTTCCTTTACCATCCTCCCCTTCCCACCTCCCACAACTCCCAGCCCCAGTCAATCCAAAGGGAGAAAGCCAAGCTCAGAAAACAAATGCAGACCTTCTCTATGACATCACTTGACACTGAGCGATCAGAATGATTCAGACTCACAACCTATTTCAACAGTATCTAAAAATAAAATACAGCGATCAACAAAATGCTGTAAAGATCAATGGAATAAAAAGATTAAGGGAAAAAGAGACAGCAAAATATCCTCCAAGAATTTATGAGCATACCTGGCAGCTTCTACCCCACATATCTGGCACTACCTCGATGCGACAATGTCCTCAAAGCAAGCCATACCACTCTGCCCAATTAGATTTTCTGTTTTATCAGCTCCTTTAGATGAATCATTCACAGGCAATAAGCTGTTTCCTTGTATTAGCATTACTTCTGTCAAAATAAGAGCAGAACCATACTAGGTTTCAGCTATGCCCTGTGCAACTTGCTCACGGGCACTGCCAACCCTTTGTCACCACCAATGCAAGAAGATGGTTCTCTGGGAGCAATTATTGTGCCTTCCATACTTCTGCCCTCTGCACCTACATTGCTTGCACAGCCCTTGATATGGTGCTGCATCAGTGAGCAATACTCACTGTAGCTGACCCTGTCCATCCCCAGCCAATACCCAAGTGGGAATCCTTTTTTTCTTTGTCTCATTTTCACTATATACTGGTGGTCAAAAAAGAAAAGAAATTTCCAGAAACTTCTTTTAAAAAGTAGATGAGCAAGTGTGTGTCACTGTATTTAACTGTATGAAGTTATAAGAATGAAAAAAAATGAGGTGCACATACTCCAGCAGAATATTTTGAAGAATGCAGCTGACTTGTTTGTAACTGTGGCTTCATGTAGAGATAGGAAAAGGCAGCCTGGAACACCTGCCTGTTGAGCTGCTGACCTGGTGCTAATAATATATCAAACACATTGGACCAAATGAATAGTTAGGAAGTGGTGCTATATCTATCTATCTATCTATCTAGATACACACACAACAATATGAGACAAGCCATAGGGAAAGGGTGAAGCACTGTGGGATGGTACATTCACTTCCATCAGTGTAGTCTAAACAACTCCAAACTCAGAAGGAAGAACTGGACAGATTTATCAAGACATCTAAAGTACGACTGAAAGGGAAGGTGTTGGGAGGGGGAGGTTTTAAGCTTCTGAATGTGGGCAGCAGTATTTTGCCTGTGGAACTGGTTAGAAATAGACAGACCCTGCACTCTTCGAGGTACTCTCTCTCCTCAAGAATGGTAAGGAGACTCAAGGGAAGGGGCAATACTGGGCCCTGTGCTTATGAACTGAGAAAGTAACTCAAATGTCCGAGTGGGTGTACTCCTAAGCACCAGTGATTAGTCAGTGAGACCCAAAGTGGAATACAATCACACAAAGTTCAAACTCCTGGAGAGCATTCCAAGTATCCACCATTCTCTCTGTGAAAAAATACTTCCTGACATTTTTCTTGAGTCTACCCCCCTTCAACCTCATTTCATGTCCTACCGCCTTCCCATCTCCAGAAGAGATTTGTTTGTGGATTAATACCTTTCAAATATTTGAATGTCTGTATCATATCACCCCTATTTCTCCTTTCTTCCAGTGTATACATGTTCAAGTCAGCAAGTCTCTCCTTATATGTCTTGTAACGCAAATCCCATACCATTTTTGTAGCTTTTCTTTGCACCGCCTCAATTCTTTTTACATCCTTAGCAAGATACAGCCTCCAAAACTGAACACAATACTCCAAGTGGGGCCTCACCAATGACTTGTAGAGGGGCATCAACGCCTCCTTTTCTTCTGCTGGTCACACCTCTATTTGTACAGCCTAGCATCCTTCTGGCTATGGCCACCACCTTGTCACGCTGTTTCGTCGCCTTCAGATCCTCAGATACTATCACCACAAGATCCCTCTCCCTGCCTGTACATATCAGAATCTCACTGCCTAACACATATGTCTCCCTTGGATTTCTACTCCCTAAGTAAATCACTTTGCATTTCTTTGCATTGAATTTTAATTGCCAAACATTAGACATTATTCTAGCTTCTGCAGATCCTTTTTCATGTTTTTTACTCCCTCCGGGGTGTCCACTCTGTTACAAATCTTAGTATCATCTACAAAAAGGCAAACTTTACCTTCTAACCCTTCGGCGATGTAGCTCACAAATATATTGAACAGAATCGGCCCCAGCACCGATCCCTGAGGCACTCCGCTATTCACCTTTCCCTCATCCGAACGAATTCCATTAACCACCACCCTCTGGTGTCTGTCCATCAACCAGTTCCTAATCCAGTTCACCACGTTGGGTCCTATCTTCAGCCTGTCAAGTTTATTCAAGAGCCTCCTGTGAGGATCCTTGTCAAAGGCTTTGCTGAAATCTAAGTAGATTACATCTAACGCATGTCCTTGATTCAATTCCCTGGTCACCCAGTCAAAGAATTCAATGAGATCTGTTTGGCACGATTTACCTTTGGTAAAACCATGTTGTCTCGGATCTTGCAACTTATTGGCTTCCAGGAAATTCACTATCCTTTCCTTCAGCATCGCTTCCACTACTTTTCCAATAACCGACGTGAGGCTTACCGGCCTGTAGTTTCCAGCTTCTTCCCTATCACCACTTTTGTGAAGAGGGACCACATCTACTGTTCTCCAATCCCATGGAACCTCCCCCGTCTCCAACCCCAAATCATTCAGTTTTTGTGTAAATGACCCAAGAAATGTTGCTTTAGAAAGTTAACTTGCGTAATTTCACTCGGAACCGTACTAGAAATCGAATGCACAGTGTGGAAAGAAGAATCTAAGCTTTAATTATCTGCTAAGCAAAATGAACGACTATATAAAACTCAATTCAACCTTTTAAACTGTACCAAAAAAAAAAGTATTTCCGCATAAATAATGTTTTTAAAACTCTGCTAATAATGGGGCACATTTTCTACAAGGTGCTTAGCTGGCACTCCATGTACCTTGCTTTTTAATGCCCTCCCATTAAATACAAGTAATACTGAGACACAAGGGGGGGGTGAATTCTGTTAAAAAGGCAGTAACATTTACACAGAATATATATACTTAAATAAGAATACCCACACCTATGCATGTATATGCAAATAATCTGGCTATGCATTATTCTGTATATACGCACATAACTTACAAATTGCATATTATACAGGTGGACATACAGATAGGTGGAGTTTAGGCAGGAATCCCACATGCAGAACTGACAGCTAGGTGCAAACCTTTACACAAATTCTATGGCAGGTCTAAGTGCACACATTCATAAATACTTGTTTATACCTGTGTTTTAAAAAAGGAAGGTAGACGCCAACTTTCCTTTCTAGAATAGACTCCAATTTGGCGCTCTCTGGGTGCCAAGATATAGGTGTGCTGTTACAGAATTGCCCTCAAGGTGCTCACCTACACACCATGTATGGATATCAGCTTGTAACATAGGCAAGTGACACATGCCCCTCCCCTCCCCCCCCCCCCCCCGTCAGTTCCTACTACTGCTACTACTTATCATCATTGCAAGTCAATAGCCATTAGATTATTTATTACCAACTGCAAACATTACAGCTTTATTCATAACCATTTAACACAAAACTCCAGGAAGCACCTGAGCCCCTCCTCTGTCGCCACCAGCAAATGGCAAGAAAGAATCCCCAGTGACACCACATCACAGGACCCCTCCTGTCAGAACCAATCATCGGATGGGGGGGGGGGGTGAAGCTGAGTCCCGAGCGTTGTGTGACCACCGCCTTGCTACCTGGTAGCCAATCTCGATTCACTCACTGCCTCCTCTTCTGCATCTAAAAGCATATGTGCAAGCTTCCCCCATTTAAAGAGAGGATGCTAAATACACAGGTTAGATTATACTCCTACGTTTTGGAAACTGAACTCTATGGGCCAAGAAGTTCAGAAATGCACTTCTTTTATACACACAACACAGGTAGCTATGTGCCTTTATACAAACAGCCCCTGCATATAATAAATGTAAACCCCACAGAAAGGCTTTATATGAAATCCATGACTTTGGTCACCATAGAGAGAGAGAGAGAGAGAGAGAGCCTTCTAGCTACAACCACAATAGTGTACAAATGTTGGCACACGTATTTATACCTGCATTGAGGCAGGTGTAAATATGTGCATGTATTTTACATGTGTACTCATGTAGTTTATGAAATACCTACATACAGGTCTGTCCCTGCTCTGCACAAACTTTACCCTCGGAAACGCCTACAATGTGCGAGAATTCATGTGAATTGCATGTGCCATCTTGTCAGCCCACATATACTGCATGTGATTTTATAAAAGACTTTTCCACATGCAGAAAATCCTTCATAAAAACTACCTCGCACATGCATACTCTCCAGCCGCACCTCCAAAATGCATCCCTTGTGACCCCAAAATACCTTTTAACAGGTGGCTAAAAGTACTTACTCGTGCATTGTGAAAGTACAAAGGTACGCACTTATAATCATTCACTTTGCCAGGCTGGACTGATAAAGGAGAGGATACTAAATGACATGAGAGAGCTCTCCAAAGTTTCTGAGGGGAGGGTTCTGAGGTTGTGGGTGGGAAAGGATCCAGCCCAAGGGGGTGAGTTCCAGGATAAGCTGCAGAGGAAAACGTTTCTGGTTGTTGAATGACATAGTAGGGGAGGAGTTAGGAGTTAATAAATGTTGGGTTGGGGTTTGCACAAGGTCTTTGGTTGCCTCTACCCCCATCAGGACCCTTGAGGAGAGAGGGGTGTCCTCAAAAAAAAAAAGGTTTCTGCCAGTAAAGCATTAACTGTGAAATGGAGGTGTGTTCCAGGTGGGAATTAGGGGATCTCAGCCTAGGAGCAGGAACAGTGAAGAGCTGTTCGGAGCCAAAGGTAGTAGCCCGGACAGGTACTACTCTGTAGGAGAAAAGTCTGGACAGACAGGGGAGGTCTGATCCAAAGGAGGATCTGCTTGTTGAACAAGTGCTGCAGGCACAGCCTTAGATTGTTTCACTCAGAAGGGATGGGTATGGACAGGCAGGGCCGCCGAGAGCCGGAGCCGGGCCCGGGACAAGGCCGCCCCCGGGCCCCCCCCACCCGAGGTTGCCGCCCACCCGAGATCGCCGGGCCCCCCCGCCACCCACCCACCTGAGGTCGCCGGGCCCCCCTCCACCCACTATCGGGCCGGGCCCTCGGAACTAACCTTAAGCCTCCTTTCACTTCGCAGCAAGCAGCAGCAGGGCAGACCTCTCGTCCTTCCTTCCGTGCCCCGCCCTCGCGGATGTTACATCAGGTGAGGGCGGGACATGGAAGGAAGGAGTGGCCTGACCTGCTGCTGCTTGCTGCGAAGTGAAAAGAGGCTTAAGGTTAGTTCTGGGAGTGACGGAGGGCGGGCCAGGCGCGGCGGCGCTGGGCCCCCCTGGAGGCCCGGGCCCCTGGACTTTTGTCCCCCCTGTCCCCCCCTCTCGGCGGCCCTGTGGACAGGAGGATCTGTAAATACGTACATACTGTAGGATTATAAACTGCATTGAAGATAATACCATATCCCTAAGTTTGGCTCTGGGTTTATTAAAAAGTAACTGTTTGAGATAAAGGATTTGAACTGCCTGTTGCAGAATCTTCAGTAAAGTTTGGTTATTTTTGCATAACTCTGGATTGGTGTCTTTTCTTTGCGTGACAGTGAATCTTATTTACTCCCAGACTGGTAAAGGAAAGAAGAGAGTGAGGAGAAATGAAGCCCCAGCTCAAAACCCTATGGCCTCCTGGCAATGTAAAACATACTGAGGTTCACCACATGCAATTAACCCCCTTTCTAAAATGGCTTTTACAGGTGTATGCCAATCTTTACATGTGAAGAAGCTTCTAAAATAAGGGTTCTACTGAGTAACAAGGAGTACAGTTGGGCTGGACTGCAAAAATAAAACAAAATCCAGCCATTTTTACATTTAAAAAAACCGTGCTAGAGCTAATGCACTCTTTTCTGCTTGCACAGATCCCTAGTGTGATAGAAATTTTGTGCATCAAAGACAGAGGCACCAGACACCATGAGTAAACTATGACCTTCAGCTGATGTGAAAAACCCCTCTATAGGTGCAGTGAACCAGCAGGCAGGATGCCTCAAACACTTCTTTCATGGACTCTCTTTTTGTTCATGGTTGACAGCAACTACACCGCTTACCTGAACAGATTTGAACTTTTTTTTCTATCTTTCCTGACAGATTGCAGATTAGCACATGGTTATCTTGAATTGACACTCCTATATCATGCTAGTTAACACTCTTTCACACAAGAACCATACTGTCAAGAGGGTGTGAAAAACTACCAAGAGGATTAAAGAACTATACCTTTGGTTGAATGCTCGTGCCCCGATGCTCAGAACTCCTGTGGTAAACTAACAATGCAGAAACTTTACCGCCGGAACAGCGCTGAAAATTAGCTCACCAATAATGCTGAAAGGAAATGGTATGCAAATTAGATGCACTGAGGTACGCCGAAAAATGGCCTGTGGTAGTGTAGGCATGGGTTTGGGGCATGCGTAGATCCATTTTTCACCACGCCTGTAAAAACTGTCTTTTAAACATTTTTGCCGAAAATGGACGTGCGGCGAAATAAAAATTGTTGTGCATCCATTTTGCGTCTGAGACCTTACCGCCAGCCACTGACTTAGTGGTAAGGTCTCTCGCATTAACCGTGCGGTAATCGCCTACACGCATCAAGTCAGAGTTACTACCCGATTTTCGCTGTGCGCCAGAAAATAAAATATATCTTCTGGTGCACGTAGTGGATGCACGTAAAAAAAATGAAATTACCGCATGGGCCGCGCAGTTGCTGGGTGGTAACTCCGAATTGGCGTGTGTTGGGCATGCGTAGGTGCCTACGCGGCTTAGTAAAAGGGCCCTTGAGTTAACCGGGTACCGGTTAAATTCCGGGTCAGAGGACACACCTGGATATTCCATGCAGGGAGGTGTGCATGCTCCCAACATTGAATATCTATGGTTAGGTCAGGTTTATAAGCTGCTTACAGCCGCAGACTATTACCCCTGATGTGCATAGGAGGGTGGGGTGGGAAGAGGTAACTCTGCTTTGGATCTTTTGGATTGAAACTTGTAATTAAAGCAGATTAAAAAAAAATGGCTGCCCTTTATGCTCCTGTGACTCTGCTGTCAAATCCATCCCTCTCAAAATCAAGCTACACAACTATGAATTTCTATTTAAAATTTTTTGAAAAAAAAAGCTCCACAAAAATTCCAGGGACAGGCCTTGCTGTGCCCCTTTATTTATTTAATTGCATTTTAAAATATGAATACAAAGCATAACAAACTTTAGGTTCCTTTTACAAAGCAACACGACTGATTAGCGTGCGCTAGAACTGAATAGACTTCTTCATATTCAGGGCACCCTAATTGGTAGCACCACTTTGTAAAAGGAGGCCTTCGATAGGAAAAGTGTGGAGGGGCATTTTGATATGCCGTCTAAATCCGATTTTAGATGTTTTGCGAAAAAAGTTCAAAATCCAGTAGCGAACATGGTCATTTTCAAACCAGAAAAATGTACAACTTTTGTTTCAAAAATGTCCATTTGCTAGCTGTTTAAGTGTTCAGTGCGTCTATCTTTTAGGACCATTTTTGAAAAAAAAAAAATCAATGGGAAAAACCCACAAAAACAAACCATTGGGATATATGGAAGGCCAGCTTTCTTAGACATCCCAGAAGGCAGTGGGGCACTGCAGTGGACATCATACAAATGGTCCCCGGTCAACATCTCACTGTTACCCCCTCATATTGTTTGAGGGGGGGGGCTGGAAAGAATTCCATGAGCATTACTACACATTCTTCCTACTTATTAAACTCTGACACTGCTCTCATCTCCACTGCCTTCATCAGGAGGCCATATCACTCATCTGGCACATACTCTGTGAAGAAATTTTATTTTTTTAGCTTACTTCCGAGTCTCCCCTTTCTCCCCCTTATCTCATGACTCATCCGGTACAAATAAGAACCTGTAAGCCGCATTGAGCCTGCCATGAGTGGGAAAGCGCGGGGTACAAATGTAACAAAAATAAAATAAATCCTGGTTCTAGAACTCCTTTTCCCCTAGTGTTCCCTCTAAGCTGTGTGCATATACCTGCACACACTGATTGTGAACCCGACATCATTTGGCAAAACATAGGATATCCAAATTCTGGTATTTATCTCAGATTTTAGGAAACATAGATTCAGACCAGTAAGATTGCCAGATGAAAGATGGTTACTTGATTGTTCAGAGGAAATGCCACAAAATATTTAAGAAATTATAGGCTATGAACATCCATCAAATTTTAAAGTTCCATCTAGGCCTAGCAGGTCGTAAGTTAGAGCCATCTAATTCAGTGTTCTCCACAACACCTGTACCTAGCGGTGTGCTGGAGCAGGCTCTCACTGCCTTGCGAGAGCTGTGTGAAGTTTTTAAGAATTTTGGGAGCTGGTTGTTAAAGTAGTCGCCCCCCCCCCCCCCCCCCCCCCCCATGGCTACTTTAACAATTGGCTCCCAAAATGTGGGCTCAAGTCCTCTCCTGAATTCTCTTGTACTTGGCTGGCAGGGATGCGAGCCCCGCCAGCAAAGTAAACAGACTGCTGCTGCTCCTAGTTTCCAGCTTTGAGCAGCAGGCTGGGACTTCTGGTGCATACACGAGAAGTCCCAGTATGCTGCTGAGAGTCAGAAACAAGCAGTGGGAAGTGATGGCAGTCCATTTATTGGCTGGTGGGGCTCGGCATCCCTGGCAGCAAAGGTATACCTAGTGTACCTGAACAAGGGGGGGAGGGAAGAGACAGGCATGTGTTGCCCCCCTAGTCCACTCCTGCAACCCCCATAAAAAAATTGAGGGGCTGGCTACACCCGGAGACATAGGAGCCAACTTTTCAGAATTATTTGGGGTGCTAAGCCTAATGGAAACAAACGTTCCCTGGACACATTCAAGCAATTTTCTCAATATTGGGGGTGCTCAAGCACCCACAGCACCCACAGAGTCGGCTCCTATGCCCCGAGAGCCCATTGTTAAAAACTTACCAGCACACCCCTGGATATAGCTTGCTGCTACATGAATGCAAGATCAGTTTGTAATTAGGCATTCACATTGCATGATATGATTGGTGAATCTGAATTTGGTATTGTATTTATAGTTGAAACATGGCTACAAGAACATTCTGATCCAATACTGTTGGAGTTATGTCCTCCTGGATATAATGTATTAAGTGTTCCTAGAGTTAAGAAGAAAGGTGGGGGCCTGACACTGGTATATAAAGATTTCTTGACCCCTAATAATGTAGATTCCTAGTCAGAATCTAGTTTACAGATCTTACTTTGTCAACTTAAAGGTGGCCCTTCAGGTCTCTTACTATAGGTCTCCAGGTTCAGGCTAAGACTTCTTTGAAATTGTATGAATATATTTCAGATGCACTTATAAAACATCATTGCTTATTGTTAGATGATTTTAATTTACATTTAGAGGATAATTTGGATTGTGATGTTATAGACTTTTTAATATGTTTAGATAATTCTTCTTTAAGAACAGCGGGCTTTACTCCAACTCATGAAAAAGGCCACTCTGTGGACCTGCTTTCATTACCTCTACCTAATTATTATCTTTTTCTGAATGGTCCCCAGTTCCATGGATAGACCACTATCTTTGTAGAGTCACTTTGAATTTTACTTTGTTACATAATGCTATTTATTCAAAGAAAAAGACAGTCATTTCCAGGGGAAAGGTTAATGCAAATGGTTTTTGGGACTATATTAGACCACATTTAACTTGGGATGTTAAAGACTTTGCTCTTCTTCTGGCTAATTGATCAGAGAATCTCACTTGTGCTTTAGATGATTTAGCACCATTTTCCACTAAACATTTTCCTACAGCAGCTAGAAATCCATGGTTTCTGAGAATCTGAAAGTTAAAAAGTGGAAGTGTTTACTAACTGGAGTATGCCTAGCAAAAGTCAGATGATATGACGCTTCAGAAGAAATGGAAAGAACCAACCAATCAATATAAATATCAAATAAAATTGGCAAAACATACCTACTTATTAGGTTTAAATCAACCAGATTTGAGAAAACTTTTACTCTTATGAAACGTTTGACTGCCCATTTTCTAATGTTCCTAACACTACTCAGCCATCAGCGTTATACCTTGCTTTTTATTTTTCTAATAAAATAGAGGTGCATTTGTAATCTTTTACAGATGTGTTAAGCTGCAAACAATGCTGTGGAGAAAATAACTTTGATGAAATATAATTATTTGATACCCCCAGTAGATAGAAGTTGGTCATCATGTTCAAGTGTCTCTAATTCTGACATAGCTCGGATAGTTATAAACTTTCAAATACACATTGTCCTTTGGATGAATGCCCCACATATCGTTATGTCAATCCTCTTGAGTATATAATTAATTGGTTATCATATTTGGTGAATTCAATTTAACACTGTGGTTGGTTTTCCCCATTGTTTGGAGATATTGTAGTGACTCCCATCCTGAAAGCAGAAGGGTTGGATTTATCTCAGCCTTCGCATTTTAGACCGGTTGCTACTACTGAGTTTTCAGTGGCTTCTCAACTCTCAGATTTTATTCATGATTCTAATATACTGTTATTTTGTCAACATGGTTTTAGAAGTTTCCATAGTACCGAGGTATTGTTGATTGCATTAACATCAGTAATTAAGAAAGAACTAAGTAAAGGAGGTCAAATGATATTATTACAATTTGATGTGGCAGTGGTATTTGACACTATCAATCATCATATTATATTGAGTAGAATGGTTGAATGAAGAATTACAGGATATGTTTTGCAGTGTTTTGAAAGGTTTCTAAAAAATAGACGATATAAAGTTAAGGATGATATTTCTTCTCCTATTTGGACTCCTCTATGCGGACTCCCTTAAAGGTCTCCCATTTCTTCCCTTTTGTATAACATTTACATGAGTTCATTGAGTTTACTTCCTTTAGATTTGGGTGAAACAATCTATTCATAGGGTGATGACAACTTTTTATTGATTCCTGTTAGTTGGAATCCAATTATACCTGCTAAAATGTTGACTACTGCTATTGATAAAATCAAAATACGGTCATTAAAATATCACCTTAAACTTAATGCGGAGAAAAGCAAATTATTGTGGTTTAGTTTAAACCAGGAGTCCATTCCTGCATCGATGAAAACATTAAATGGGTCATGTTTTAAGGTGGACAAGATTTCTAAGGTACAGGGGTACTATTAGATTCCTCTAAATGTGAAATCTCATGTGTACAATTCTGGTCACCATATCTTTAAAAAAAGATACAGCAGAATTAGAAAAAGTTCAAAGAAGGGTATCCAGAATGATAAAGGGAATGGAACTCCTCTCATATGAGGAAAGGCTTAAGAAGTTAGGACTCTTTAGCTTAGAAAAAGAGACTGCTGAGGGGGGATATGATAGAAGTCTACAAAATACTTAGTGGTGAAAATGGGTAAACGTAAATCAATTTTTTACTCTTTCAAAAATTATGAAGACTAGAGGTCACTAAAAAAAAATTACATGGTACTATTTTTAAAATGAACAGAAAGATATAGAGTTTCAATGAATAGTTAAGCTCTGGAACTCAGGTGCAGCTAATCAGAAGCCCTGTTCCAAACAGTGCTCTAAAATTAGTGTTGGAACAGCACGGAACATTAGCACCCATATGATCAGAGCTAACAGCATGCAAATTTAGGTGCATTAATAGCTCTGATCATAGGGGTACTTCTGTAGGTCTTGTTAGTGTTGGGGGTGGGGGTTAGCGGTCTCACTGGACCAGCAGGTCTTTTTGGTGTTTGGAGGGGAGGTGGAGGTCCATTGGACCTCCAAGCCTTGTGTTGGGGGGGGGGCAGGCTTATGTTTGACAGGTCCAGGAGGGTGTGAAATCTAAGTCCACTTATGAAAGGTCTATCTGTTTTTGTGCAACAGAAGTTTGGAATTCTTTACCATTAAGTGTTCTTTTAACTTCTGATTATATGATATGAGATTTGTCTTGCAAGACATATGAACATGCAGTGCATTTTTTTCTAGTGAAAAAGGTCCCGGTACTCAAATGTGGGGCCACCCTTCAGGGGTGAGGTGATCACTGAGGGACTCGCCCCATAATATCCAGGCCCCCTGAAACCAGTCACAGAATCTATGACAAGGCAGAATTGTTTTGTAGAAGCTGAGCTCTTTCATTAAAACTTGGGGACCATGGGTCAATTTTAGCAGACAACGGAAAAGGTGCCGGTACTCAGTACCCCCAAGTACCCCCTCAAAAAAAGCCCTGTGAACATGTATACCCTGGAGGAAAGGAGAAACAGGGATGATATGATACAAATGTTCAAATATTTGAAAGGTATTAATCTGCAAACAAACCTTTTCCAGAGACGAGAAGGTGGTAGAACTAGAGAACATGAATTGAGGTTGAAGAGAGGCAGACTCGGGAATAAAGTCAGGAAGTATTTTTTCACGGAGAGGATGGTAGATACTTGGAATGCCCCCCTGTGGGAGGTGGTGGAGATGAAAATGATACTGGAATTCAAAACTGCATGGAATAAACACAAAGGAATCCTGTTTAGAAGGAATGGATTCAAAGTAGCTTAGTGGAGATAGGGTGACAACACAGGTAATTGGGAAGCAAAGCCAGTGCTGGGCAGACTTCTAAGGTCTGTGCCCTGAAAATGGCAAGGACAAATCAAGGTCTGATATACATGTAAAGTATCACATACAATGAATTTATGTTGTTGGGCAGACTGGATGGACTATACAGGTTTTATCTGCTGTCATCTATTATGTTACTATCAGGTGAATTTTCTAAAGAGAAAAACGCCTATCTTCCGACACAAATCGGGAGATGGGCGTCCTTTTCGCAAGGTCGGCCAAATTGGCATAATCAAAAGCCGGTTTTGGGCACCCTCAACTGCTTTCCGTCGCGGGGACAACCAAAGTTCATGGGGGCGTCGGCAGTGTAGTGAAGGTGGGACTGGGGAGTGCTTAGGAGATGGGCGACCTCGGCCGATAATGAAAAAAAGAAGGGCGTCCCTGACGAACACTTGGGCGACTTTACTTGGTCCATTTTTTTTCACGACCAAGCATCAAAAAGGTGCCCGAACTGACCAGATGACCACCGGAGGGAATCGAGGATCACCTCTCCTTATTCCCCCAGTGGTCACTAACCCCTCCCACCATAAAAAAAAAGTTTACAAATACTTTTTTGCCAGCCTCTATGCCAGCTTCAAATGCCATACTCAGGTCCATCGCAGCAGTATGCAGGTGCCTGGAGCAGTTGTAGTGCGTGCAGTGTACTTCAGGCAGGCGGACCCATGCCCACCCCCTCCCCACCTGTTACACTTGTGGTGGTAAATGTGAGCCCTCCAAAACCCACCACAAACCCACTGTACCTACATGTAGGTGCCCCCTTCATCCCTAAGGGCTATGGTAGTGGTGTACAGTTGTGGGTTTTGGGTTTGGGGGGCTCAGCACCCAAGGTAAAGGAGCTATGCACCTGGGACCTTTTTCTGAAGTCCACTGCAGTGCCCCCTAGGGTGCCCGGCTGGTGTCCTGGCATGTGAGGGGGACCAGTGCACTACGAATGCTGGCTCCTCCCACAACCAAATGGCCTGGATTTGGTCGCTTTTGAGATTGGCGTCCTCGGTTTCCATTATCACCAAAAACAGGGGACGACCATCTCAAAAATGACCTAAGTACGACTATCTCTAAGGTCGACCTAAATTTCACGATTTGGGCGTCCCCGGCAGTATTATCGAAATCAAAGATGGACGCCAATCTTGTTTCGATAATACGGGTTGCCCCGCCCCTTTATGGGGCCATCCTGCGAGGACGCCCTCATGAAAACTTGTGCGCCCTGTTCGATTATGCCCCTCCACGTTATATAAATATATACATATATATATGATGTTGACAGAAACTGAAGACTTACTTTTTTATTGTTTGTTTATTCTTGAGTATTCGTTTTTAATTTATTGTAATTGAGATTGCGATATATTTGGTATTATTACTCACATTAAACGTAGTTTGTAGGGATTTAACAGGATACAAACCCTTAACATAACATAACAAAATATAATACTGCAGCAAATTTTAACTAACCCTCTCCCCCTTTTTACAAAGCTACGCTAGCGGCTGCCGGTACGGTAATGCCGACGTAGCCTATTCAAAGTGAATGGGCTGGTCACATTACCACACAAAAGCAGCACAGGGAAGGTAAAATTATGTATCATACCTGATAATTTTCTTTCCATTAATCATAGCTGATCAATCCATAGACTGGTGGGTTGTGTCCATCTACCAGCAGGTGGAGATAGAGAGCAAACTTTTGCCTCCCTATATGTGGTCATGTGCTGCCGGAAACTCCTCAGTATGTCGATATCAAAGCTCCATCCGCAGGACTCAGCACTTAGAGAATTACACCCACAAAGGGACACTCTGCCCAGCTCACCACCGCCGAAACGGGGGAGGGGAATTAACCCAGCTCATCCCCACACAAGTGGGGGAGGGGAATCCGTCCAGCTCATCCCCGCGGAGCGGGGGAGGGACACCACCCCGCCGATGCGGGGGGATCTGGCTTATCCTGCAACCGCAACCGCGGGAGGAGCTGACTGACCACAACACCGCCGAAGCGGGAGGGGTACAAAGCTGCCCTACAGCCGCACGAAGCGGGAGGGAGTGCCGGCAGAATTTAAGTCTCAATCCAGCCCCGTAAAACAGAGGGGAGAGGAATGCAGCAGCTCACTGTAACACAAACTCGTCTCAACTCTTGAAGGATCCAAGTGAAAAAACTTGAACACGAAGTCCTCCTGAAGTAACTGAAGACTAAACTTGAACCTAAAATTCAACCAGAATATAAACAGTACAGATATCTGGGAGGGGCTATGGATTGATCAGCTATGATTAATGGAAAGAAAATTATCAGGTATGATACATAATTTTACCTTCCATATCATCATGCTGATCAATCCATAGACTGGTGGGATGTACCGAAGCAGTACTCACCCAGGGCGGGACATTGAAATCCCTGACCGCAACACTGAAGCTCCAAACCGGGCCTCCGCCCGAGCAGCCACAGTCAAGCGGTAATGCTTGGAGAATGTATGGGCCGATGCCCAAGTTGCCGCCTTGCATATCTCTTCCAAGGAGACGGACCCGGCCTCTGCCATCGAGGCCGCCTGAGCTCTAGTGGAGTGAGCCTTCAGCTGGATAGGCAGCACCTTCCCCGCGGCCACATAAGCCGCTGCAATGGCTTCCTTCACCCATCTTGCCACTGTAGGCTTAGTAGCCTGCAGACCCTTACGAGGACCTGCAAACAGGACAACAGATGATCCGATTTCCGGAAATCATTGGTCACTTCCAAGTATCTGATGATGACACGTCTCACATCCAGATATTTGAGAGCAGAGTATTCCTCTGGGTAGTCCTCCCTACGAAAGGAAGGGAGACAGAGCTGCTGATTCACATGGAAGCGAGAAACAATCTTGGGCAGGAAGGAAGGCACTGTGCGAATAGTCACTCCTGCCTCAGTGAACTGCAGAAAAGGCTCTCGACATGAGAGTGCCTGGAGCTCGGAAACTCTTCTGGCTGAAGTGATAGCCACCAAAAAGACTGCTTTCAACGTCAGGTCTTTCAGAGATGCCCTCGACAAGGGTTCAAAAGGCGGCTTCTGCAATGCTCTTAGCACCAGGTTGAGATTCCACGCAGGCACCACAGAGTGCAGAGGAGGGCGCAGGTGATTAACTCCTTTGAGAAAGCGCACCACATCTGGCTGAGAAGCCAGGGAAACACCCTTCAGGCGGCCCCTGAAGCAAGTCAAGAGCCGCTACCTGGACTTTAAGGGAACTGAGCGACAGGCCTTTCTCCAGACCTTCTTGCAGGAACGCCAGCACTGAAGAAATTGGAGCAGTGAAGGGAGAAAGTGAGCCTGCTTCACACCACGCTGCAAAGATACGCCAAACCCTGGCGTAAGCAGTAGAAGTAGAGCGCTTCCTCGCTCTCAGCATAGTGGCGATGACCTTGTCTGAGAAGCCCTTCTTTCTCAGACGCTGCCGCTCAATAGCCAGGCCGTAAGACCAAAGGGGGAGGGATCCTCCATCACCACGGGACCCTGATGTAACAGGCCCTGCTCCACTGGCAGCCGCAGAGGATCGTCGACTGAGAGCCTGATCAAGTCCGCATACCAGGGACGTCTGGGCCAATCCGGACCCACCAGGATTATCCGGCCCGGATGCTTTGCCACCCGGTCTAGCACCCTGCCCAGCATGGGCCAGGGCGGGAACACATAGAGAAGCTCTTGTGTCGGCCACTGTTGGAGAAGAGCATCTACTCCCAGGGATCGAGGGTCCCGTCCTCTGCTGAAAAAGCGCGGCACTTGGCAATTGGCCGATGACGCCATCAGATCTAGGCTCGGCTGGCCCCAGCGCTTCGTGATGTCCAAGAACGCCTGAGCAGATAGCTGCCACTCTCCGGGCTCCAAGGTATGGCGACTGAGAAAGTCCGCCTTGACATTCATGACTCCGGCAGTGTGGGCCGCTGACAGCTGTTCCAGGTTCGCTTCCGCCCACTGGCATAGATTCATGGCCTCCTTGGCTAGAGGGGCGCTCTTGGTACCTCCCTGGCGGTTGACATAGGCCACAGCCGTGGCATTGTCCGACAGGACCCGTACTGGCTTCAACGCCAGTACCGGGATGAACTCCAAAAGCGCCAACCGAATGGCTCTGAGTTCCAGGAGGTTGATAGACCACTTTGCCTCTGCAGGAGACCAGAGCCCCTGCGCTGTCCTTCCCAAGCAGTGGGCTCCCCAGCCCGACAAAGAGGCGTCCGTCGTGATGACAATCCACTCCGGGGTCACCAGAGGCATTCCCGCAGACAACTTGTCTGTCTGCATTCACCATCTCAGCGCCTTGCGCACTGCTGGGTCCAAGGGAAGGCGCACAGCATAATCCTCCGACATCGGAGTCCAGCGCTGCAGCAGAGAGTGTTGTAGTGGTCTCATATGAGCCCTGGCCCAGGGCACTACTTCCATCGTGGCTGTCATAGAGCCCAACAGCTGCACATAGTCCCAAGCCCGAAGAGGAGAGGCTACGAGGAACTGGTCCACCTGAGCCTGAAGTTTGACAATCCGATTGTCTGGCAGGAACACTCTGCCCACTTGGGTGTCGAATCGAACTCCCAGATACTCCAGGGACTGAGTCGGGTGCAGCTGGCTCTTCTCCCAGTTGATGATCCATCCCAGGGAGCTCAAAAGAGCAACTACCCGGTCCACAGCTTTGCCGCACTCTGCATAAGAGGGGGCTCGGATCAACCAGTCGTCCAGATAAGGATGGACTTGTACTCCTTCCTTTCGCAGGAAGGCCGCTATGACCACCATTACTTTGGAAAAGGTCCGCGGAGCAGTAGCCAACCCGAAAGGGAGGGCTCTGAACTGGAAGTGTCGTCCCAGGACTGCAAAACGCAGAAAGCGTTGATGAGGAGGCCAGATGGGAATATGCAGGTACGCTTCCTTGATGTCCAAGGAAGCCAAGAACTCTCCTGCCTTCACTGCCGCTATAACAGAGCGGAGAGTCTCCATGCGAAAGTGCCGCACTTTCAAGGCCCGATTGACCCCTTTGAGGTCGAGGATAGGCCGGACAGAACCTCCTTTCTTTGGTACCACAAAGTAAATGGAGTAACGTCCCTTGCCAATCTGATTTTCTGGCACCGGAACGACCGCACCCAGGCGGATCAGGTTGTCCAAGGTCTGCTGCACTGCCACAGCTTTGACCGGAGACTTGCAGGGAGAGAGTACAAACCCGTCTCTTAAGGGTCGGCAGAACTCTAGCTTGTAGCCGTCTCTGATGACTTCCAGCACCCAAGCGTCTGAAGTTATTGTGGTCCACTCGCCCAGAAACGAGGACAGCCGTCCTCCAATCTGCACTGGGGCGTGGACCAAGGCCCCGTCATTGGGTACGAGACCCTGGGGGAGGACCGGAGGGAGCACCTCCGGGATGGCGGTCTCTGCGAAAGGAATGCTGCTTGGGGGAGAAATTCCTCTTGAAGGAAGAGGGGGCAGAGGAGCCCGACCTGCCCGGGCGGTACCGACGGGCTTCCTGAAACCGTCCTCTGGAGGTACCGGGGCGAGTACTAGCCCGAGCCCTGACCTCTGGTAACTTCTTGCCCTTAGACGTGCCGAGATCGGTCACGATTTTGTCCAGCTCGACCCCAAAGAGCAGCTTGCCTTTAAAAGGCAATCTAGCCAGGTGGGATTTAGAGGCGTGGTCAGCAGACCAATGCTTCAGCCAAAGCCACCGCCGCGCAGAGATTGTCTGAGCCATGCATTTAGCTGAGGCCCTCAAGACATCATACAGCAAGTCTGCCAAATAGGCTAAGCCCGATTCCAGGGCCGGCCAATCAGCCCTCAAGGAATGATCCGAGGGGGAAGCCCGCTGCACCATAGTCAGGCACGCCCTGGCCACATAGGAGCCGCAAACTGAGGCCTGCAAACTTAAAGCAGCCGCCTCAAAGGACGACCTTAAAGCCGCCTCCAATCTTCTGTCTTGGGCGTCCTTTAGGGCCGTGCCACCTTCCACCGGCAACGCCGTTTTCTTAGTCACCGCAGTGATTAAAGAATCCACGGTAGGCCACAGATAGGCCTCACGTTCACTTTCAGGCAAAGGATAGAGGCGGGACATAGCCCTAGCCACTTTAAGGCTCGCTTCCGGGACATCCCATTGAGCCGAAATTAAGGTGTGCATGGCATCATGCACGTGGAAGGTTCTAGGCGGGCGCTTCGTCCCCAGCATAATGGCAGAGCCAATAGGGGCTGAGGGAGAGACGTCCTCCGGAGAGGAAATCTTCAAAATGCCCATGGCCTGCACTAACAGGTTGGGCAAATCCTCTGAGCTAAAAAGCCGCGCTGCAGAGGGGTCATCCGCTCCAACCGAGCGGGGATCCGTCTCCTCCAAGGAATCCGCAAAGGACCGTTGGGAGAACTCAGATACGCTGCCCTCATCTACATCGGAGGAGACAAAGTCCTCCAAGGCCTGTGAATCAACCCGAGGGCGTTTACCTCCGGGGACCTCAACCTCTTTACCAGACGAGGGAGCAGGGGCAGCGTTTTGCATAAGGAAGGCCTGATGCAGCAGCAAAACAAACTCGGGGGAGAAACCCCCCAGACTGTGCACTTCCGCAGCCTGGGCGACAGCCCTAGACGCACCCTCAACCGGCACTCGCAAGAGCGGGGGAGAGACATGCTGCGCATCCAAGATGGCGTCCGGCACGACACTCCGCGAAGGAGCCGTGCGGGAAGAACGGCGCTTAACTTTAGCCGCTTTTGTGCCATCGCCCAAATTAAGGGCGTTCATGGCATTAATGTCTCCTACCTCAAGGGCGGCCCAAGAAGAAGCCGTCCGAGCCGCGTGGCCGGCCAAGATGGCGGAGGCGAGCAGCGGGGGATGGGCGTTTATGGCGGGAAAAACCGCCACGCCGGAGGAAGGACCAGGACACTCATCGGTCACGAAACTGTCACCCAACAAGGGCGAATCAGACTTTAAGACCCCCGCATCCCCTCTAGAAGCGCCCAAGCGATCCGGGGAGCGACTCTTTGCGCCCTCGCCCTCCGACGCCATATGCCACGTGGAGATCAATCGGGGAACCCCCTGCCTGCTATAAAAAGGTAAAAATTACCTGCTTTCCGCTCCGAGCTGTAACGACCTGGTGTCCCAGTGAGTAGCTGCAATAAACGTTTAAATAAACGTCAAAATAAACGCCTTTAAGGACGTTCAAAAAAATTTTTTTTTTTAACGGAGCCAGCGGGAGGGGGGAGAAAAGGAGGGACCTGGCGCCACCAGGTTTGCACTTGCTCAAGAAGAGCCCTCAACCCCAGGCACTCAACAAAACCTAAAAATTAGGCTTGGAGGCCTAACCAGAGCTGCTGCTGTGTGTGACCACCACCTGCTGAGATAGAGAACATACTGAGGAGTTTCCGGCAGCACATGACCACATATAGGGAGGCAAAAGTTTGCTCTCTATCTCCACCTGCTGGTAGATGGACACAACCCACCAGTCTATGGATTGATCAGCATGATGATATGGAAACTGATCTTAGCTGCTGTTTCTAATTATTTAAAACAAACTAGATGTTAAAATAACTTAATACAAAATTACTTTCATTAAAACAATTAAATACTATTTTTTAAATCTCAATATTATTTGCATTATACTTGCCAAAGTATCCTTGGCTCATAGTGCACAAATTTGAACTGAGCGTATAAAACTTTTGCACACATAGCCCATCAAAAATTAGACAGAACACTGCCTACCTCCTGGGTATTCATTTCTTGGAGGTAATTTGAATGTCTCTGTCTTATCTTCTCTTCCTTCCTTTCCTCAAAGTTATATATGTTTAGATTTAAGAACTTAAGAATAGCCATACTGGGTCAGACCAATGGTCCATCTAGCCCAGTATCCTACTTCCAACAGTGGCCAATCCAGATCACAAGTACCTGACAGAAACACAATTAGTAGCAACATTCCACGCTACCAATCCCGGGCAAGCAGTGGCTTCTCCCGTGTCCATCTCAATAACAGATTATGAACTTTTTTTTTTCACTCAGATACATAGTTGCTGTTACCACATCCTCCTGCAGTGAGTTCCAGAGCTTAACTATTATTTGAGTGAAAAAATATTTCATCCTAGTTGTTATAAAAGTATTTCCATGTAATTTCATTGCGTGTCCCCTGGTCTTTGTAGTTTTTGAAAGAGTGAAAAATCAATTCACTTCTACTCATTCTACACCACTCAGGATTCTATAGACTTCAATCATATGGGAGGAGTTCCATCCCCTTTATCATACTGGTCGCTCTTCTTTTAATCTTTTCTAATTCCGCTATATCTTTTTTGAGATTTTTAAGTCTGTCCCTATGTGCTTTATGGTGAAGACTGCTATTTCGGTAGTCGCCTTCTGGATTGATTTAGTGGATTTATACCCTTTCAATCAGGGGTTGGTAACCTTTATACACAGAGGGCTGCCTGAATGTTAGTACTATCCCTATCAGGCTGCAACATTACATAATGTCAGAACTGGAAATGCAGAGAGTTCCATAGATCTTCTGTGATAAATAAATAAATAAATAAATAAATAAATAAATAAATAAATAAAAATGATGAAAACAAACTGCTAGATTAGCTATTCTGAAAATATTAGCAAAATATAGCATTTAAAATTGCCAACACTCCAGTTATTGATGTTTTCTGTGTATTACTTCCCGTGGTCTTGTGGGCCAGATAAAACTCAATGGTGGGATGCAGGTTGTCCACCCCTGCTTTAGAAGAAGTCGTCTCGAGAATTTTATACAGTATTTCAAGTGAAGTCTCAACAATGACTTAAACAGTGGCATTACCACTTTCCTTTTACTGCTGGCTATTCCTGCTGTTTGTTTGTTTTCAGTTTCACATGTGTAACTATAATTCATTATAATTCGCTTTGTGTTGGTTTACCAGCTTGACAGACTAATGTAACTCATTAAGAACACTGCAGCAAGAATTCTTGCAGGGTTGAAATAATATGATCATATTTTGCTTGTACTTGGAGAACTACCTTGGCTACTGACTGAGGACTGTATTATGTTCAAGATGATTACTCTTATTTTTGAGACCTAAAAACCTTTGCTCTAAGTTCACTCCTAGCACTGCCTGACTCCCTCAATGCCACATACTTACCAGCAGGGGTCACTAGAGTAGTAATATGCCCAATCTCCTTGTGTGCAACATATGTCTCATCCTACCATCCAGCACCTACCCTGTCTCCTGATCCTTCCATCCAGCTGCACATATTATAGCAGGACATGTTTATCCACTCCTACACTAGCCAGATAATGTTCAAGCACCTTTCAGACCCCATATGCAACTCTCTAGTTCCTTATTTTCTTAATCCTGTTACTCTACCTTACCTATCTATATGCTCCATCTTTGCTTACACCATATGCTGTCTATTAAAATGTTATATTGTATAGGCATTATAATGTAGCATATTATGCCATACCTTGTATTGTTTGAATATTTTTACTGCTGTAATTGTCTATTGCTTATGTTTGACTTATTCTTGCTGTATACCGCCTTGAGTGAATTCCTTCAAAAAGGCAGTAAGTAAATCCTAATAAATAAATACATAAATAAATAAAATATGTGACCCAGGTGACAAAATTCTTTATCAATTTAATTTATTGGACTCAGTGTTAACTCAATAGTTGACGGTTTTATACTGTCAAGTTGCCGTGTAATACAATATGATGTAGTTATTTTCTAGCGAACTCCTCACTGACCCTTGATACAAGAGAAGGAGTTTGTGAGGTCACCCACAGGGATTTTGGAGGAAAAATTGGATTTACCTCCTTTCTGTCAACTTGTCAGGAGCACGCACAGGGATCCTAAAGAAGCTGGATTCCAGGTTACCAGCCTGGCTTGGACAAAATTGGTGGTCTTCCTCCTATCCACCAGAAAAAAAGAGATTACTGGAATCCTATGACTGGTGAGAGTTGGGGCACAATGGGAAAGAGGAAGTAGAATGTGTTACTTCATTCAAAACTGGGAGTGCTTGAAGGAAAGAACTCCATGACTTGGAGTAAAAAGTCGTAACAATGGATCCTAAAGAGTTTGGAGTGGAAGTAGAGAGAAGAATTCTCAAGATATAGGAAGAATATATATCCAAGTGTCTAATTTTTGCTTTTGTTTCTGCAAGACTATCAGATTATTTATTCTAATTTTAATCACCTTATAAAAACTCTGTATACACAACCAAAATCTGTTTTGCGTGCTGACCTTTGGTTGAGTGGAAGACTGAGACACTGATGCCCATGGAAAGAGTCTACAAGAGTAGAAGCGAGTATTTCCCCTCTGAAGGTAAGAAATATGGTGCTACTGGCAAACACTTCACCAACCCCGATGAACAAGACGCTTGAAATGGAGTTTAGAACTCTGATTTGCAACATATTAACATCTTTATCATCAAGCTCAGAGTAATCTACCAACATGCATCAGCTACAGATTTTGGATTTTCTGTGTACATGTTTCCCTCAAAATGGGAGCTGTGCATTTTAATCACACTGCCAGTTTTAGAATCATAAACCTGATGACAGTTTGTAAGTCTTTGATCAGTTGGATAGGCCTAAGCCATTCTGGATTTGAACATCATCCCCAATGAATATGCAAGAGAGGGAGGCAGTGCATGTATATCTGTATCATGCACATTCATTTTGAACATCCTGAAAACCAGACTGGCTAGGGGATGCTCCAGAACAGATTTGAGAAACACTGTTTTACATAGCACATCCCTCTTCCAACATATCACTGGCTGTAGTTAACAAGTACAGATAAGGAAAGTAATGAGAACAAGGTGGCATCTGGTGAAATAGCTTTTTTGCTTCTTCCTCAGCATGATCTGGTTCCCCCTGATGTCACGCAGCTGCCAGCTCTTCTAGAAAGTTCACTGAAGATCAAACTGTGTCTGGTGATGGCTGTGTCCAAGCTATAAGTAACGTTCAAAGGATTCAGCAGTGCCTGTGACTGATCATTCCTTCTCCCTTGCCATCACCTGCTGATTTTGTCCAGGTGTTTTATGGCTATCTTGAGGCTCTGGAAAACAGACAAAAGGAAACCTTTGCCAGTTTTTTTTTCTCTTTTTGTCTGGGCTGTGCATTCCTCACACAGATGGTGGAAAGCCAGAACCTGACCCATACCAGACTGAACTATTTCCACCCACTTAAGTGGAAGAATGAGGGAGACACTGTATCTGGTACCATGCCTGGTCGTCTCCTAGAGAACATTGCCCTCACAGTATGTATAAACATTGCTTTCACTACGGAACCAAGACAACTTTCTTTTTTTTTGGGGGGGGGGGCACTTTTTTTCAAAGTATTATGAATAATTGGGAAAGTAACAGTTCTTCACACAGCTGTGCCCAGCGCAACTTGAACTGTCTGGCCAAGGCGGGTTCTAATTCAGTGCAGCCTTCTCCTGTTTGGCACAAAAAGTTACAGCACTTTGCAAAGCACTAGAGTTTGCTCCAGGTTCCCTTCACACAATTGTAACTGGGCTTCCTGCTCTCACTCGCTTTCTGTCCCCTACAGCTGGACCCCTTCCCCTGTGAATGTGTATGTGTTATTAGTATACTCCAGTGGGGTAGCCAAAGCTCTCATTATGGACGGGATCACACTTAGGATGGATGAGCTTTCCAAGCTTCACCCTTTGTCCTGCATCCTTCTCCTTCTTCCCCTCCCCCCCCCCCAAAAAAAATCTATCTCAGCACCTTTGTCAACCTCGCAGGCTTTCCTCTGCTACATCCCACCCTCATTCACGACACTCTCTGGAGGGATGCGTCGGAAGGCAGCTGCATGTCGTCGCTGCTGCCACCTGCAAAAATGCTGAGGTAGATCAGAGAGGGGAGGAGTTGCTGGGCCAAGGGTGAGGGATCAAACGCCAGATCTAGGGGCAGGAGTGAGGTGGCTGCAGCTGAGCTTTTCTGATGAGCAAGACAGGTTCTCACCCAGGTCCACTTTGTAGCTGCACCACTGCTACACCCCAAAAAGTACACACACAATAGAAGGCAGACAGTTGGTATCAATGAATGCCTCATGACTATTCCACTATATAACTGTCTCCAACCTCAACGGGCCTGACCCACTAACCCTCTCTTTTTTTGTGTCCCTAAATCTAATTTCTTAGGGGATCTTTTACTTGCAGCAGATAACATGCACTAATCTTTAGTAAAAGACTCCCGAATAGTGACAGTTCATTTATAAAACACACTAATTGCAAATGCTTCATGTATTTTACTATTGGAAACAAAATTTGTTTTTTTTCTGGCTTGAATGTTCAAACACTGCTTACAAATAACCAGCCCTCTGTCTGAAGGAGTGCACAGGGAGCAATGCTGAAAGTATGTGCATTTTTCCCGCCTTTCAAGTATGCATCAGGAACCTCTCATTGTCGCGTACCTAAATTAGTACAGAACAGATAACGCTTTAAATCCTTCATTTTCCTCCCTGTATGGTTTTTTTTCTTAATCTAAATTAGCATGTCGTTGTAGCAAGTGGCTTTCTTCACAGAGGACTACATTAAGGCTCAGATAGAGGTGTGGGGGTGACAGGCAGAAGCCATAACTTTACAAGCCAGCATGTAATAAGATTATGCCCTAGCTCCCCTCCTGCCCTTCAGTATTAAATCACACCTGGTAGGCTGCTGGAAAAAAAAATACCAAAAAGCACGCAGGCTGGCTAGTCAGTCATGCCTCTTGCTTTTCCAAGGTCAGTGTGCACTTCCTTAACCAAAACCCCCGCTTCCTCAGTGAACCGAACATGCCACAGCAGCAGCTCCTCCGATTAAAAGGGAGCACCCAGCGGGTCACTCTAAGGGCACAGTCTCAAATCGGTGAGCAGCGGCCAGGCCAAATTAAGGTAACGAAACAAAATGCAAGCTGTCACACGGAATCAAAGCCTGTTTGTATGTCATGGTGTCATTTGGAAGCTTACAGAGCAATTAAAGATCGGATCTGAATAAACCACTGTAGCCCATGACTTTGGATGTACACAGAGAGAGAACCATATTACAGTGCTTTCTTTGAATAAAATTAACTTCAACTTTCTGTCCTCGAGCCAGAGTCCGATGGGAAACGAAATATGTTTAGTCTTCACATAGCTGTGGTAATTCAATCCCCGCACTCTGTATTTTTCTGATGACAAAGAGAAACTCCCTGCTGGCAGCGGCCACCTGCGCTGCTTACTCCTCCATCCACACCCACGGCAGAGAAAAATGAGCCAGTGATCATTAACCTTAATTTCTTCTAATACAAGCCTCGACTCTTCTACAGCGTTTGCCTCTCCAGAAAATCCTCTGAGGTAATGCGGGGGAAAGGAAAGAGAGAAAGGATGAGAACAAAGGGGGTTGTGGAGGAATTAAAAAAAAAAACCCCTAAAACCTGATAGCAGAAAAGAAGCAACTAAAATACAGCAGAGAGAATCCAGTGGCTTATAAATAACAAAATAAGTCACAGCTAGCTTATGGACTTTGCTGTAAATATCTCTGGGAGCAAAAGTTCAGATCCTCAGGATTCGTTCTATCTCCTCATTTCTAGCTGGCAGCAGGAGCAATGGGACAGGACATGAGGAATGCAAGGTGTGGCTGGAGGAATGTATGTGGGAAGGGTCCAAGGACCAGCAACACTAGGGAGGGATACTCCCAGGGGAGCTACTTCAAGACAACAGCAGAGCAGAAATGCACCTTCTGCTCAGCCAGCCCCTGTTTATCCAGTTCAGTAAGTTTCTAGGGCTAACTCCTTCATGGTATTGCCCCAGTCTCTAGCAGGCTAGATCAAATAAGATCCCAGGGCTGATGCAAAGATATTAGGAACCCTAGGAAAACTTTCAGCCCCTAGACACTCCCCTCCCCCAACACACACACACATTTTGATATTTAAAGTCAACAATTACAATCATCCCAATTCCCATCACCCCCCATAATTCTGTGAGAAAAAAAAAAGTCCAGAGCTGCCACGTTACCCAGTTCCTGGAGGGAGACTGTTTGGCCAGTCCTGGTTTTAAACTTACAACTCAGAGAAGTGTGGGATCTGCAGTCCTTAAGTGTACCCATTGAAATCAGTGCATAATGCAACAGGGAGGGGTTAGTTAACTGAAAGCCAAGCATCATCTAAAATCTCCCTCTTGGAACTATGTAACTTGGAAGATCTGTGGCTGTTAGTATCTATTGATTTGTTTTGTCTTATGTCCCTTGGAAGCTGACACCCTAGGCAACTATGCCTAACATCAACTATATATTCAGCCACTTTTTCATACTAAGGTACTAAATGGTGGCATTCCTTGCTGAAAAATATAAGATCCTAACATGAAGTTTTTGAAATCTTTCCTTTGAAAAAATTTCTGTCAATTGATTCTGGTGCCTAATCTCCCCCATTCCATTCTCCCCATTATGCTTTATTATTGAACTCTTTATATATCTACGATTCTTTCCTTATTGATATGTGTGGGTTTATGTATTTTATTTCATATTTTGTAATGACTTCTTTTTTGCTTGTTAGCCACATTGAACTCAAAATTGTATGGGAAATGTGGGGTATAAATGTCATACATAAATAATTAATATGCAGTAACAGCAGGTCCACTTTCAATGGTTATAGCATCACATCAAAATATACATGACCTAAGCCAGGCCACCTGACAGGACTTCGGGACCACTGGCCATCAATCGATCATTACATCCCACAGCACGAGAAAAGTCAAAGTTTAAATTTAAAAAAAAAAAATCCCCATGACATAATATTGCCAAAAGTGGTAGACAATTTTTAAGTCTATAAAAATGTCTTAATGCATCAGAAATACTTAAATGTGAAAGCAAATAGACATTTTCAAGGCTAAAACAAAATTGTGATTGTATTAACTCCAAGCATATAATATGCTGTGTGTCGCCTTACCAAGCACACATGCCATGACTTCCGCTGCAGTAGCAGGGGCAGGAGTAACTCTCATCACTTCTACCTTTCCTCATTATTCCATCCCTCCACACAAAGAGCCCCAGTCAGGCAGGGGGAGATCAGCAGCCAGCAACTCTCTATTTGCTTTGGCATTCTAATTTAAAACAACCAAAAAAGAAAAAAAAAAAAAGAATTGTGAGGTGTCCCTTGAGCTTCCAGTGCCTTTGTCAGGGAAATCCCACACAAATGCCTTTCTCAGAACTTTGCTCTTTATCAAGTTGACAAAGGTCAATGATACAATTTAGCGGGTGAAAAGGAACTGCTAAAGTATTCTGTGCCCCTGGTCATTCTCTTAAGAGATACCATAGCAGAGGATCACCACATCTCTTGCCAGCTAAGGGGAGGGAGGTGGAATATTAGGTATGCAACACATGCACATTCAAAGCTTGGGGGGGGGGGGGGGGCATCATTTAAACCCACTTACATTTAACTTATTTACCAAATAAAAATTTGCATTAAAGACTTTGATCATTCTGGTGGGCAATAGTGATGGTGATCACATGCTGCACAATCACTTCTTTTGCACCATCACTGTTGGTCACATCCTCTCCTAAGCAGGTTCCTAAATTTATGCCATAGCTGCTTAAGCTAATTAGCAAGCGCAATCTTTAGACATGTTTTGTAACAAGCAACAGTGCCTTTTCTTGAGGGTCCGTTCATCTATCTGTCTATACCCACACACTTAAGCATGTGCGGCCACACAAACGCATAGACGGCAGCTGCTAGGGTGGTTCCGCCATACAAGGAAATCTAACAAAAAACAGAAACTAGTTTTTGTGTCACACTTTTCCTCAGAAGAGCCCAGCCTAGAGGGCGCAAGATGTAGGGATAAAAGAAGTGTGCACAATGGAAGTCATTTACTAACATTGTTAATGTGTATTATTGTACCGCAAGGTCCATAAAAAAATGGCCTCTTCCTTTGGTACATGAGGTATCTTATATAATAAAACTCACCCTTAACGTTCTGAGAACACTGACGTCGCTTCCATCATCAAAACGGATTCGAAGGGTTCGTGGTGGTGAAGCCATCGAAATCGCGGTCTCAGGCCCCGCCCTCGCGTCAAACGTGATGACGAGGGCGGAGCAATGGCGTCACACACCGAGGGCGGAGCAATGGCGTACGGTGCGTTCAGGAGGTGCGGAGCAATGGCGTCAGAACGACGAAGGGGTCGGTAGGGAGGGAGGGAGAAGGGGGGGTGTTGGGGAGGAAAACCTTGCTAGCGCCCATTTCATTTGCTCCAGAAACAGGCCTCTTTTACTAGTATCAACATAAATGATCCCTATATTTGTGGGACGGAGACTTTCATTTGAAAGAAAGTCTCTGAAGGTTTTGTGGACTTTTTTCTGAGTGTAATAAAGGTTTCCAAACAAACACATATAAATACTATTCTACCGGAGTGACAATACATATTTCTTGACAAGCTGCTGGGCGCTAACATTCCTTTCCTTGGGTCCAAGCTCAATTCTGTTCAGACCTAAGGATGGGAGTACTAATACAGATGTTTAATATAATGGACACTTATTCAGACAGTTGATCCAGGATTTGCTATGAGTATTAGACATTAATATGCTGAAGATCGACTATTATATTTAGATGGTATAGAATAGTATTATATTTTTGATTATGTTTTGATTTTTATGTCATTTTAATTATTATGTATGTAAACTTTGTTATCCACTTAGCATCCATGAGAAAATGTGGATTGTTTACCAGTCCAGATTCAAGAAGGGACTCACCTTTTGTCTTTCTGTAGGAAAGTAAAGGATTTCCTTTCTAACTTGACCTTTGATGAAGGGGGCTAATGTTTAATTCATGTATATCACCGTTTGTTTAAAAATGATTTGCATTTATTTATAACCTACTTTGGTTATTCTAATGTATACAGCAGAATATAAAAATGTGTAAATAAGTCAATAAATAGGGCGGAACGTAAGCATCTCCTTTTCAATTAGACATTTCTGTGGACATTAGAAAGTAAATGCCCCCGGATTCTCTAAAGGTTGCTCAAATTTGGGCTGGATCCAAGATCCATGCCTCAACAAATTAATGAGATGTTAATCAATTATTGATGCTAATTAGCACTAATTTGGATTTATATGTGGATCTGCCTACACACTATTGTATAACACTGTGTGCCCAAAGTGTCTCACGTGCAACCCCAAAAAGGGCATGGCCATGGGAGAGGTGTGAGCAGGTCAGGGGTGTTCCAAAAGTTTAGATGCAGTGTTACGCGCACAACTTACACACCAGGTTTTACGGGTTTCAACAGGTGTAAGTCCTCAGCATGGGAATCCGCGCTAAGTACTCGGCTATAAAAATGCACTCAGCCCAGAGCACCCTTTATAGAATAGCACTTTTCCCAGTGACATGTACTGATCTGGCCTATGCTGTGAAGCAGCCACCTAATGATTGGAGCAGTGGGCTGAGAACCAGGTAAGCCAGAATTCAAATGCCACTGCTGCTTCCTAGGGCCTTGGGTAAGTCATTTAACCTTCCACTGCCTCAAGTACAAGCATTGTTTGTAAGCCCTCTGTGGACAGGGAGATACCCAATGTGCTTCAATGTAACGTGCCTTTCTACTGAAAATGTGTGAACTAATTCCAAATAATTAAAGATGCAATGCTTAAAAAAATTTTTGGGTAGACACCTTTTTCTCCCCTTTCAGCAGTTAATGCCTACTCAGCTACTTCTGGTGATGTGGAAATGTGAGAGAAGAGGCTGTATACAAGTGACATTCCATTTGGTTTTATAGATCAAAATAGTTCAGATTCAAAAGGACAAACTGAACTCGCTGGCTTAGTTTAATTGCACCCTCCCTGTTTCTCTTCCTATTATGTCTTCTGAGCTCATGGCTTCATCTTTAGATCATCTCTTTCTGAGAAGTTCCGAGAGAAGAGGGCATTTCTCTGGCAGTTATTTTCTGTTCCTTGGCTGCTGGAGAGGTAGCTCATCCAGCAACCTCAATTAAGTATTAATTAAGGTGTGGGGAAGTAGAATACTTGCATAGGTTGCTGAGTCAGCTTCAAAGAACCTGTTTAAAAAAGGCCCCTTTGATTCAAAACTATATAAAGAGGAAAGGTCCCACTGAACTTTCTTTCTGAGAAGTTCCGAGAGAAGAGAACATTTCTCTGGTAGCTCATCCAGCGACCTCAATTAAGTGTTAATTAAGGTGTGGCGAAGTAGAATACTTGCATAGGTTGCTGAGTCAGCTTCAAAGAGCCTGTTTAAAAAAGGCCCCTTAGATTCAAAACTATATAAAGAGGAAAGGTCCCACTGAACTTTCTTCCTGAGAAGTTCCGAGAGAAGAGGACATTTCTCTGGTAAGTGAACTCTATTTTGCTTTGTGCTTTGGGAACTTAAAGATTGGGGTTTAAAGGAGGAATTGTTGGTTAGTATTAGGCAAAATAAAAATATAAAAAGCAAATTTTATCAACTAATCTCCATAGTCTTTTCCACTTAGTTTTAAAAACTTTGTACCACAGCATTAACAGATAGAATCTAGCAGGCACTGCAGGATCTAGTTTAGTCCACCCCTAGGACAACTCTTCATTTATAGTCAGTTATTGTAATTAGGGTAACAAGCAAGGAGTGCTCTTACACAGTTTTAAATACATTTCATTACCATCTAAGAAGGAAACACTAAATAAATCATACAATATACTATATAAACTAAAAGACACTTTTATATTCGGCTAATATCCTTAATACTGTAGCAAGTTTTAAATTACTGAAAACCTCAAAAACACTAAGATGGAGTCAGCAGTCCAGCAGCGAGAGGGGTGCTATCAGTCTTTTGCATTGAGTGTCACATGTATGATTATTTCCCAATTGGTGAGATGACATATGTGTGTGCCCGATGCAAAGAGCTCCTAGCTCTCAAAGAACGTGTCCGTCCTCTTGGCTAGAGTAACAGACTTGGTGGAGCTGAGGGAGACAGAGAGGTACATAGAGGAGACCTACAGGGATGTTGTAGAGAAGTCCCACCTCCAGTCTGGTAGCCCCTGTCCTACCTTGGAGGAGGGAGATCTCCTAGAAGGAGAGCATCACCATGGTGAAGTAGGAAGTACTCCTGTAGCCAGGACCTGCCCACCAGGGGATGTACTATCCTTGCGCACCGAGGATATGTCTCCATGTGCTGACCAGGAGGGAAAGGTTAGGGCAGCTGTTGTAGTTGGTGATGCGATCATTAGGCATACAGATAGCTGGGTGGTTGGTGGATGTGAGGATCGCCTGGTGACTTGCTTGCCTGGTGCGAAGGTGGCGGACCTCACATGTCACCTAGATAGGATTTTAGATAGTGCTGGGGAGGAGCCGGCTGTCTTGGTACATGTAGGTACCAATGACATAGGAAAATGTGGGAGAGAGGTTCTGGAAGCCAAATTTAGGCTCTTAGGTAGAAAGCTCAAATCCAGATCCTCTAGGGTAGCATTGTCTGAAATGCTACCCGTTCCACGCTGTAACCAGGCGCCTCTCTGGTGCAGCCAGGGATAGAACAATCCCCTCTAACCACAGGCTCCCGGTACAATGAAAAAACAGATATCCACCAGTAACTTCAAACTCAAGGACTTTATTCCATGCAGGTTTCTAGTACACAGTTCCAACAGCAGCAGTCCATTCAATTCATCATCATAGTTCAATCACAAAGCAGCAGTTACACTTCTATTCTCTTCACCCTCATAATGAGCTCCATATTTTAGGGACTTCTCACACCCAAGGGATTCCCCCTGCAACAGCTTCACTAGTAAGGTCAATATTTTAGGGACTTCTTCTTACCCAAGGATTTTCAGTCTGCAAATACTTCCAAGACTTCAGTACTTTAGGGACCTCCCTGCCCAAGGGTTTTCAGGCCTCAACTGCCTCTCAGACTTCAGTACTTTAGGGACCTCCCTGCCCAAGGGTTTTCAGCCTGCAACTGCTTCCCACCTTCCTTGCTGCTCTCCCTGAACTGAACTCCTGAGACTCCTTCCCACCTGCCTAACCAATCCCTGGCTTCTGCCTTCACAACCAATCATTCTCCAGTCATTAGCTTCTCTACACACCCATACCAGCTGAGTTGAGCATGAGCCTAATAAGGAGCTCCTGCACACAGGGTTTCCTATCTCTCTTTCCCCCTAGTGGCAGCCAATCTACACCTCCTGTTAGCTTACCCTCATGTCCTCCCTTATTGCAGCTAGGAGTCCAGTCCGGGTTTTCCATCTCACCCCCTGGCTCCTTGCCTGCAATGCCTTCTGGGACTTGTAGTTCAGACTGAAGCTGCCTTAACCCAACTATCCTGGATGTGACTTTATCACAACGCGCAGGGACCAAGAGACAGGCACAGCTCCGGAGTCTCAATGCGTAGATGAGACGATGGTGCAGGGAGGAGGGTTTTAGATTTGTTAGGAACAGGCCAACATTCTGGGGAAGGGGGAGTCTATTCCGAAAGGATGGGCTCCACCATAACCAGGGTGGGACCAGGCTGCTGGCATCGGCATTTAAAAAGGAGATAGAGCAGCTTTTAAACTAGAAATGAGAGGAAGGCTGACAGTCACTCAAAAGCGCATGGTTCGGGATAAGGTATATTTCAAAGATATCACTAAAACAGGGAAGATAGGATATCCCGATAGTGAGGTTGTAAAAGAGACTGTAGTAGATCAGGAGGTGTATTTTCAAAGCACTTAGACTTCTAAAATTCCATAGTAACCTATGGAACTTTGTAAGTCTAAGTGCTTTGAAAATGAGCCCCCAGGTGTCCTTAAATAAAAATAAAAATCAGACAAAAGATTGCAAATTAATACTGTCAAGTACTAAGCATCATGTAAATAGGAACAAACAACATACTTTGAAATGTCTATATGCGAATGCCTGGAGTTAAGAAATAAGATGGGAGCGTTAGAATATATTACACTAAATGAAAAATTAGATATAATTGTCATTTCTGAGACCTGGTGGAAGGAGGATAACCAGTGGGACACTATCATACCGGGGTACACATTATATCGTAGTGATAGGGTGGATTGAATTGATGGAGGGGTAGCATTGTATATTAACGAGAACCTTGAATCAAATAGACTGAAAATTCTGCAGGAAACAAAACACTTCTTGGAATCACTGTGGATTGAAATTCCATCTGTAAAGGGGAAAAGGATAGTGATAGGAGTGTACTACCGTCCACCTGGCCAGGATGAACAGACGGATGCAGAAATGTTAAAGGAAATTAGGGATGCAAACAAACTGGGCAACATGATAATAATGGGTGATTTCAATTACCCCGATATTGACTGGGTTAATGTAACATCGGGGCACGCTAGGGAGGTAAAATTCCTTGATGAAATCAAGGACAGCTTTATGGAGCAGCTGGTACAGCGACGAGAGAAGGAAAATATTCTAGACCTAGTCCTTAGTGGAGCACATGATCTGGTGCAGGAGGTAATGGTGCTGGGGCTGCTTGATAACAGTGATCATAATATGATCGGATTTGATATTAGCTTTGAAGTTAAGTATACATAGGAAATCAAATACGTTAGCGTTTAACTTTAAAAAAGGAGACTGTGATAAAATGAGAAGAACGGTGAAAAAAAAAACTTAGTGGAGCGACTGCGAGGGTCAAAAATTTACAGCAGGTGTGGATGCTGTTCAAAAACACCATTCTGGAAGCCCAGGCCAAATATATTCCGCGTATTAAAAAAGGAGGACGGAAGACCAAACAACAGCCGGTATGGTTAAAAAGTGAGGTGAAGGAAGCTATTAGAGCTAAATGAAAATCCTTCAGAAAATGGAAGAAGGAACCGACTGAAAATAATAAGAAACAGCATAAGGAATGTCAAGTCAAATGCAAAGCGCTGATAAGGAAGGCTACGAGGGACTTCGAAAAAAGATTGCGTTGGATGCAAAAACACATAGTAAAAATCTTTTTAGGCAAAAGAATCGGTTGGACTGCTAGATGACCAAGGAGTAAAAGGGGCGATCAGGGAAGACAAAACCGTAGCGGAGAGATTAAATGAATTCGTTGCTTCGGTCTTCACCGAGGAAGATTTGGGTGGGATACCGGTGCCTGAAATGGTACTCGAAGCTGACGAGTCGGAGAAACTTAATGAATTCTCTGTAAACCTGGAGGATGTAATGGGCAGTAATTTATCCTTAAAATCGAGCATGGTACCGAAAGATTGGAGGGTGGCCCATGTAACGCCGATTTTTAAAAAAGGTTCCAGAGGAGATCCGGGAAATTATAGACCAGTGAGTCTGACGTCGGTGTCGGTCAAAATGGTAGAAACTATTTTTAAGAACAAAATTACAGAGCATATTCAAAAGCATGAATTAATGAGACAAAGTCAACATGGATTCAGTGAAGGGAAATCTTGCCTCACCAACCTACTACATTTCTTTGAAGGGGTGAACAAACATGTGGATAAAGGTGAGCCAGTTGATATTGTGTATTTGGATTTTCAGAAGGCGTTTGACAAAGTACCTCATGAAAGACTCCAGAGGAAATTGGAGAGTCATGGGATAGAAGGTAGTGTTCTATTGTGGATTAAAAACTGGTTAAAAGATAGAAAACAGAGAGTAGGGTTAAATGGTCAGTATTCTCAATGAATAGTGAGTGGAGTTGAACGGGTACATGTGAATCGTCTGTTTACGCTTTCCAAAAATACTAGGACTACGGGGCATGCAATGAAGCTACAATGTAGTCAATTTAAAATGAATCGTAGAAACGTTTTCTTCACTTAACGTGTAATTAAACTCTGGAATTCGTTGCCAGAGAATGTGGTAAAAGCAGTTAGCTTGGCAGGGTTTAAAAAAGGTTTGGATAGCTTCCTAAAAGAAAGCCCATAAGCTATTTTTAAAATGGACTTGGGGAAAATCCACTATTTCTGGGATCAGCAGTATAAAATGTTTTGTACTTTTTTGGGATCTTGCCAGGTATTTGTGACCTGGATTGGCCACTGTTGGAAACAGAATGCTGGGCTTGATGGACCTTTGGTCTTTCCCAGTATGGCAATACTTATGTACTTATGTACTTACTACTACTACTACTACTTTCCCCTTCCAACACCGGCCAGAACTTCTGCAACTGCTTAGATGTTCCCTAGAAGGAGGGAGAGAGAGGAGGGAGGGCACCAACACTGAGTAGCTTACAGTAGTGCAAGGTCAATGTGTGCACAATAAAGACCGTTTTCTTCAGAAAGCTGCCTACAAGGAGTACATATACCCAATGTACAGGTACATCTGCGCCTGCTATTTGTGTGAGCAGCAAATCTAGAGCAAAACAGTATGCATACATTTGAAAATCCAAACCTACACATGCCATTTATTATTATGACCCCCTCTCCTTAACTTAGAAAGACTCTCAAGGAACACTTCTTGTTCTCCTGGATAAAAGTATGCCAGCTGTGAAAGCCCAGGTGTACTAACATAGGCAACCCTGAAACCCTGACCTTTTACACTGTGAACCCAAATTAAATGGGTTAATTAAATGGGAACAATTTGGCCACAGCTTTATTGAAAAGACGTGACTTTTTTTAAAACACAAACAGCCAAAATAGAATACTCTTTTTGCTCCATAAAAGTAAAAGCCTCCTAGAAATAAGACCTAGATGTCAACTGAACCATTACACTTCGGCCCTCCTGGCAAGCATGCATAGGAATGGATATCACATGATCCACTCCATCCAGACCCAGGTGAAGACACAACAATGTTCAATACAATTAAAATTGTTACTGCTGTCTGTACTGGTTCATTGTGTGTCCACCTCTGCAAGTCATTCCATGTCCAGCACATCTTGATGACTAAAATGGATTGACTTCAGAAAGGGTAGTTAACAACATGCGTCTTCAAGACATCTCTGTTTTGATTTGGATAGTGACAAATTTGTCCACCCAGAGTACTGCAGAAGGGGTATCAAATAAAAGGTCTATCCCAAAAGGGGATGCTCTCGGTGGCTAGGTCCAGCCGTATCACCATACAAATATATACATGCATAGACACTTCCAATCAATATGAGTCTCTCCTGTTCCAGTTTGACTTCGGAAACCTGGAGGTACCCGAACAGCCTCCCTGGACAGAGGAAGCTAGTACTTCCATACCTTCTGTGTTTAACACCCACCAAAAACAGTCAGGTTAAATCATGGAGCCATATACTACGCACTGGTCCCGACATAACCAGCAGCCTGTAAGGAGTTTTGATCTACTGAGAAAAACAGGCCATCCCCTTCCCAGCAACCCACAGTAGATACTCTCCTAATTAATCTTGATGAAGAATACAGCCTACTTAAGATTTTTGTAGCAGCACACTGATGCCTTGAGAACACGTACGCCCCAAGTGCAAATCAATAGCTGCGTGAATTGGGACCTAAAAGAGACCACAAGAAACAAATTTTGCTTTACCAGGCCTTGACCTCAACAAAATCCATATATTTATCACTGCATAGCAAGAAAGAACCTTATGGAGAACTTTCACAAAGAGACACAGGCTATTAGGAAGCCCCATTATTTTGACTGCCGCAAAAGAAAGTTTGTTAAACAAAGGACACACTAAGAGCAAATGAACTGCTCTATGCTAGACCCAGAAACACACCACACTTCTCTCCATTCCCAAAGCTGACCACTACACATGGAAGATGAAAGGTTTATTTCCAGTGCCCTTAAATTTCAGAGTTGTTTTTGTTTGCATGTTACTGCAGAAGCGCACCATGATGCTGCAATCTTGAAGCTGAAGTGCAGCCACCTTCTTTTTTTTTTATGTGACTGAAGAAACCAGCTGAAGACTGAATGTGCATATGCAGGAGACGAGGCTGGCTGGTGCATTCACTTTTAGCAAGGGAACATAAGCCTCACAAAAAAAGGGAAGGTCAGAGAGGTGAATCTAAATGAGACACATCCAGCCAACGTAGTCAAAGCTCGACAGTAATGGCAAGAAGGTAGAGGGCAGCATCAACACCCAAGTCCGGGAATTTAAAATACAATGAGCAAGTAGAATGATGTGAGATGGGAGATGGGAAGGCGGTAGAACGAGAGGACATGAAATGAGATTGAAGGGGGGCAGACTCAGGAAAGATGTCAGGAAGTATTTCTTCACGGAGAGGGTGGTGAACGCTTGGAATGCCCTCCCGCGGGAGGTGGTGGAGATGAAAACGGTAACGGAATTCAAACATGCGTGGGACAGGCATAAAGGAATCCTGTGCAGAAGGAATGGATCCACAGAAGCTTAGCTGAAATTGGGTGGCGGGGGGAAGAGGGGTTGGTGGTTGAGAGGCTAGGATGGAGGAGGGCAGACTTATACGGGGTCTGTGCCGGAGCCGGTGATGGGAGGCGGGACTGGTGGTTGGGAGGCGGGAAATACTGCTGGACAGACTTGTGCGGTCTGTGCCCTGAAACAGACAGGTACAGATCAAGGTAAGGTATACACATATGAGTTTATCGTGGGCAGACTAGATGGACCGTGCAGGTCTTTTTCTGCAGTCATCTACTATGTTACTATGTTACTATGATGTGCTGTGCACTCTCCAACCTGACAGAGTAGAGTGATGCTACAAGAGCTGTTCCAATTTTTTGCCGGACAATGGCCACGTAGCCGACAGAACAGGACGAGATTTACCAGCAATTAAGAATTGCAATGCTGAATTCAAGTAGACACCGGTGAAATTGGTAGATTTGTGATCCAGGCAAGAGTGATCATGATAAAATATGAATACCACATATAAGTATCACATAAGCAAAATTCCTGAATGACAAACTGTAGCACTGCTATTTATTTATTGCATTTGTATCCCACATTTTCCCATCGTATGGCAGGTTCAATGTGGCTTACTATTGCCATTCCTTATTAGGAAAGGCAAGCATCTAGCAAAAACCAACATGTTAAAGTCCTAAGCAAACCAATAGAACAACTAGAGATCTAACAGAAGGAAAGAACAGCAATGAAGAGGTGTCTCAATAATGTAATCCAGATATGTTGCCTGACCTCTGAAATTCCGATGCAATAGCACCAAGTTATAGCCTGGAGTCTGTGACCTGAGGCAATGACCTCCCATTAGTGAAGAACCAAGCCAAGGGTTTTCCAAGCTTGCCCACATACCACCAATCAACTTACAATGAAGAGAACACCAGAGATAGGACAACAATCAAGGGAAACCCACCAAATACATATATGTTGGCTGCATGTTAGATCAACAGCGCCAAGCCTCCCAAGTCCCATGACTGACTTAAAAAAAAAAAAAACTAACAAAGAGAAGCCAGTGGCACAAAGGCACATAAATATCCCTTAGGAGAGTTATGACCACACATATTATACCTTATAATGGACAAATAAATATCCACCAGAAACACTGGCAGTCCTATGATGACTACATAGCCCGTGCGAAGTAAGCCATGAGAATCCATCTACAGGAGCAATGATATCAGGTCTAGGATAGAATCTACGGAAAAAGAAGAAATATGGCATGGGTGCCAGGCATAAGAACATAAGCCCTTCCATATTGGGACAGACTGAGGTCCATGAAGCCCAGTATCATGTTTCCAAAAGTGGCCAATCCATGTCATGAGTATCTGGCAAGATCCCAAAAGAGTAAAACAGATTTTATGCTCCTTATCCCAGGAATAAGCAGTGGATTTTCCCAAGTACATCTCAATAATGGCTTATGGATTTATATTTTAGGAACTTGTCCAAACCTTTTAAAAATCCTGCTAAGCTAACTGCTATTACCTTAAAACTACCTATAAAGGGGGCTAAGGCCATTTTAGGACAAGATATTCTCCCACTGTTCAGTGGAGAGGAATTATGATCCATAGAGGGGCATAATAATCCCCAAGGAATTCAGAGATACCATTGGACACATTAGCTTATAACATGGTAGTGGGTGGCATTGGGACCAGGAAACATACCCATACTTGCTGAGATAGTAAAAACTCATACTGAGGAGGATGTCACCAAGTGAAGGGATGCAGCAGGGAGGATCTCAAGATAGTCTGGGGCAGATCCACTACAATGAGGGTAAACTTTGTAAAGCCTCCTAGATTCAAAGGAATGATGCCAAAACCGGATCCCAAAGGTTTCATGAAGTGCGCCAATTGAAAACCACAATAGGCATTAGTCCAAATTTAGAATAATAAAGAGCTGCAATTCCCCCTAAACTTGCCTGGCAAATAACTACCATCCCTTGGTGGCATGCGTTTGTGGGAGTAATTCTGAGACTAAAGTGTCCAAAAGGCACCAAAGAACCTACCCAGGTACACTCACCAACAAAACCATGGATTGTGGGCAGGATCAGAGCACCTGGGGACCACCCTATCGGCATGACAACATAAACACAAAGGGCCCAATATTCAGTGCAAATTAACTGGCTGGGCATGGCCTCTGATTGGTTAACTCGCATCTCAGCAGATAACCAGTCATTTTCAGTGGCATTTAACCAGGCATCACTGCTGAAAATGCCAGGTTAGTGCCAAAAATAAAGCTGGCGATGTTAGAACATAAGTATTCCCATACTGAGACAGACCGAAGGTCCATCAAGCTCAGTATCCTGTTTCCAACAGTGGCCAATTCAGGTCACAAATAGCTGGCAAAATCCCTGAACAGTAAAACAGATTTTACGTTGCTTATCCTAGACAGGGCCTGGTTCAGTATCTCTCTCTTCTTTCGGCAGCATCAAAAAAGAAAGCAACTTGTGTCCGGCTGGGCCTTGGAAGTGTTCCCTCTGCTTTGTCCCGCTTCCTCTGACACAAATTCCTGTGTCCGTGCAGGCAGGACACAGCAGAGGAAACACTTCAGAGGTCAGCCAGAGGCACGCTGCTTCTTTTTCGAAGCTGAAGGCAGCCCGCAGAAACACTATTAAGGAGAGGAGGGAAAGAAGAGAGAGATATTGAAACAGGCGAGGGGGCAGCCTTGGTTTCGAGTAGGTGGGGATGCCATGGCAGCAGCAGTGGGTAGGCAGGGGGTGGGAGGGAGGAGGTATACTGATTCTCCCAGGCCTGGCTTTGTCTTTCGGTGGTCCTGATCCTAGAAATAAGCAGTGGATTTGCCCAAATGCAGCTTAATAATGGCTTATGAACTTTTCTTTTAGGAAATTAGCCAAACCTTTTTTAAACCCTGCTAAACTGACTGCTTTTACCACATTCAATGGCAATGAATTCCAGATTTTAATTACATGTTGAGTGAAGAAATAGTTTCTCCGGGTTGTTTTAAATTTACTACTTTGTAGCTTCATTGCGTGCCCCCTAGTTCTAGTATTTTTGGAAAGAGTAACAAGTGATTCACATCTATCTGTTCCACTCCACTCTATATTTTATAGACCTCTATTACATCTCCACTTTGCCATCTCTTCTCCAAGCTGAAGAGTCCCAGCCACTTTAGCTTTTCCGCATAAAGAAGTCATCCCATCCCCTTTATCTTTTTTGTCACCTTTCTTTGTACCTTTCTAATTCTGCTATATCTTTTTTGAGATGTGCTGACCATGTGCGGTCGAACCATGGAGAAAAACAAAAAGCATTATAACATTCTCATTTTTGTTTTCCATTCCTTTCCTAATAATTCCTAACATTCTATTTGCTTTCTTAGCCACCTCTGCACACTAAGCAGAGGATTTTAACTATCATCAAAGATGACACCTAGATCCCTTTCTGGTTGGTGACTCCTAATGTGGAACCATGCATCACGTAACTATAGTTTGGGTTCCTCTTTCCCACATGTATCACTTTTCATTTGCTCACATTAAATGTCATCTGCCATTTGGATTCCCAGTCTCGTAAGATCCTCTTGCAACTTTTCACAATCCTCTTGTAATTTAGCAACTTTGAATAATTTTGTGTCATCAGCAAATTTAATTACCTCACTAATTATTCCCGTCTCTAGATCATTTATAAACATGTTTAAAAGCAGGAGTCCCAGCATAGACCCTTGGGGAACCCCACTATCTACCCTTCTCCACAGGGCGCATTACAGGAGTATGACCAGCTAAGTCCTGATATTCAGCATGGAGGAGTGGCCTAGTGGTTAGAGTGGTGGACTTTGGTCCTGGGGAACTGGGTTTGATTCCCACTGCAGGCACAGGCAGCTCCTTGTGACTCTGGGCAAGTCACTTAACCCTCCATTGCCCCAGGTACAAAATAAGTACCTAAGCCGCATTGAGCCTGCCATGAGTGGGAAAGAATAGGGTACAAATAAAAAAAAAAATAAGGCCACATAAAAAGAAGGCCTATCTTTGCCTGCAACCCATGGCCAGTTAAGTCTGAATATCAACTTCAACAGTCATGTACAGGCTGACGTTGAAAAACCCAGATATTCAATGCCAGTCACCAGAAATGGCCTGGCATTGAACATCTGGGTTGAATGCCGGCAGGGGGCTGAACATTGAGGGGAAAAGTGTCAATATGTTTAACAAGAAGTATCAGTGGTTTTCCTTACTGTTATACTGTAAAACCCTGTGTGGAGAAAGCAAAGATCCTCCTGTAAGAAGAAATGTCATCGGAAAATACTAATTTAACAGACCCACTCCTAAGCAGTCTCTCCATGCCACTTTAGAAATCAGTTGGTGTCAAGCGCAAGCGAAAAGGAGACAAATCATTAATGGAGATGGGAGAGACAGAAGAGTGAATGAGAATCCAGCATCCAGTCCCACATATTTGCCTACGGCCAAGTATAATGTCAACCTAGTCATGATCTTCTTTCTGAACTCACTCTAGCTCCACTCAGACAAGTAGCAGAACCCTTTCCTTAGTCACCAATACAGGAGGAAGGTAACTGCAGTATAAGATGGAGTATCCTTCTCCCTTGTTTCCTGCAGCACTCTCCCTGGTCTGAAACTCAGGAACAATTCCATTGAAGAGGAGGTGATTCTATGCTATAAGAATGCTATCAGAGAACAGTTGTCATACTTTCAGCCAAGTCCAAGCTGATATGGGCAACCTGTTTGAGACAGCTCCATAAGAGTTTAATCCCAGATATAAGAAGCCAATTTATCAAAACAATTTGTGGTGCTAAACCGAATGGAAATTTACCCTCCCTGGACACAGCCAGGAGTTTACTTAATATTAGAGGATGTATACGCACCTATAGAGCTGGCTCCTGTAATCCTAGCTACAAAGCAACAGTATTACCCAATCAGTCTTGGCTGGCGTTGTATTTGGGCCATAATTAAGAAATGCTCACAGCCCCAGGAAGGCTGCACTCCACATTTAAAGAAAGTCCAGGGAGAAAATCTGCAGGGCCCTTCTGACTGTTACCAACAGGCTTGCTGACGCCCTTTCTTACTTTCAATTTCAGGCCCTCCATGCTCTCTGGTCTCAATCCAGATGCAGATGAGGCCGGAATGGTGATGTCGGCCCATCTTTGGCAGCTATGAGATCTGGAGGATGTTGAGGGCCTTGGTTTTTTTTTAATTTATTTTATTTGTTTTATTTATTACATTTGTATCCCACATTTTCCCACCTTTTTGCAGGCTCAATGTGGCTTACATAGTACCGTTAACAGCGTGGTCTGCCTATCTCTACAGCTTCGAGCGTGTGGTGGGTTATCTAAGAGGGAAGGGCTGGGATTATGGGAAGGCGCCTGATGAGCTGATGGCTGCACATGTTGTTCATACCAAGGCTTTGGGGTGTTCTAGGAGTGCTGTGTGTTATCATCTGGCAGGTTTTCCCTTTCAGCAAAGCCTTTGACTGGGGTCAGTCACTGTCGGGTTTTCTGGTGCGTAGATGGTCAGGGTAGGTCTTCCTCTCCCATACTGGATTCACATCTGCCGATCACTCATGATTTTACTGATGCGCCTCTTGCATGTTATCCCAGGAGTGATATACTCAGTGTATGAGGTGAATCTCATCCGAGTGGTCTTCAGGGTAAGCGAGCTTGTGGCCAGGGCTAAGGCTGCTGCTGTTCCGGGTGGAATTCTGATGGAGCATGTGAACATAGAGGGAGTTGTTCTGCAAATTCAGCTGCTACACTAAGACTGATCAAGAGGGCATGGAGAGCACTATTGTGCTAAAATGGGTCCCTGGAATTGTCTTGTCCGGTAACATTGACCAGGGCTTTTCTTGCTGAACGCCCTGCAGGCCTTTGGTCTTTGCTAGTTCATGTGGATGGAAAGGCCTTGACAAAGTACCGATTTGTGGCCATATTGTGCAAATGCTTGGCTGGTGGGGGAGGATCCAGGGCTGTTTGGCATCCACTCTTTCTGCACTGGTGCAGTGACTAGCACCTGCCAAGAAGGTTTAGAGGCGGCAGCCATCAAGAGTATAGGCAGGTGGTTGTCCAATGCCTTCAAGAGTTATATTCAGCTCTCCTAATACGGTGGCAAGGATTAGCCGAGTTCACGCTCACTTTGGGTATGACTCTCTCTGGTGGGCCTGGCTTTGGCTCTTATATTTTCTATTCCTTTTGCCTTCTTCCTGTCCTCTTGGCTGTTGGGGGCTCCTTGGTGGGATTGCTATGCTTTATCTATTCTCTACCATTTGCTGGTTGTTTTTTCCAGACGCTGTTTGCCCAGTCTGACCTGTTTGGATTATTGGACACTCTTTTGTTCACTGGACTGGATGCAGAGTGGTGCGTCATCCAGGAGAAATTCACCTGGGACTGTCGCGTCAGGGGATTTGCATTTCATGGCTGGGAAGCATGAAGGCATATTTTCAAAGCACTTAGCCTTCCAAAGAGTTCCATAGGTTTCTATGGAACTTTGGAAGGCTAAGTGCTTTGAAAATGAGCCCCATAGAATGCGATGGTGCCAACTGCTGCCTCTTTTGTGTCATCTGTGCACCAAGCCTCGGCACTCACACATATTGATTATTCATCTGGATGGGAATGAAGTGGATAGCTGGACGGGCAAGAGACTGATTGAAACCATCAAAGATGATTTGCGTTTTGTCCTCTCCTGGTTTCCTTCTACCAGACTAGCACGGTTGTATCTTATTCCCAAGGCCTGCTCATTTAGCAGTGCGCAAGTGGACACGGGGCTTGAACAAAATTAACCGCTAGACCAATCTGGCTGATGACTAGTGGGGGGGGGGGGCTATCAGATTACACACGAATGGGTCGACACGCAGTGTGCTGGCCTTTTTGGTAGGGATAGGGTCCATCTGTCAGACACTGACTTGGACCTTTTCCTGAATGACAAACAGAAGTTGCTTGCACAGAGTTGGGGGGGGGGGGGGCTTGTGTCAAGTGAATTTCATACCTAGGAACCACATAAAACCAAAATTCAAAACCGTGAAAAAAATAAAAATTAAAAAAATAAATGCCAGCAGCCTCACATCAAATGAATATTCTCTGCCAAATATGACCGAACTGCTGCTGAATGCTAGAGCATGTGTATTATAAAAAGAAGCTACCCAATAGGAATACACCCTGAAATAGCAGCCAAAAATACAGTCCAATCTATCTCAGTCTTCAAACTATGGGCTGTAATGATATTTAAACAGAAAATACATTTTTGTTCCATTAGCAACAACAAGGCACTTGAACTGCCACCCCAAGAAGACAGCCAGGGGCAATCTACTGAGGTAAACAGGAGATGTTCAAAATGATGTCCATTTTAATTATTTAAAAAATGTCTATTACACTCAATCTAAATTTATTGGTGGACTGAGGTATGTTGAATGCAATGAGTAACCATAGAACCCTCTAATTTCTCAAACAGCTCCTATATTCAGTTAAACGTGTCTTTAAAGGACAAAATGTCTTACAAATAAATAAACAAGGGCACTGCATAATGTAGATAATACCCACAATCTCAAACATACTCATGAAGCAAAGAATAAACTGTTGTCAGTTTGGAGAACGAAAAATGTGACTGTCTCTGGGAAATGGTGACTAAATTAGCAGATTCAAAATGTTCAGAATGGCCGATTTTTCATCTCATAGGTCCATAAGCAGTCTGAAAAAGTCACAGGTTTGGGCTTCTGTAACTTTTTTAATTTTTCACATAAAAGGATGGGGTTTGGACTGTTGTGTTACAAATTGTTTGCTCTAGCACCTAACTTTAAGCGCCAGAGTTAGGCCTGCTGAAACTTGATGTAAATGCTGGTGCCCAAGTTAGGCCATAACTATGCATGCAACTTTCTGGAATGCCTCTGACATGCCCATGGCCACACCCTCTTTTGAGTTACACAAAATGGGGTGTGGCACCATGCCTTATAGAATAGCACTCAGTCAGATTTTTTATTTTATTTTATTTATTTGTTACATTTGTATCCCACATTTTCCCACCTATTTGTAGGCTCAATGTGGCTTACATAATACCGGAGAGGCCTTTGCAGGCTCCGGTGTGAACAAATACAGGGTGATGTTGTGGTAAGATCAAGTTTATGTGGCACAGCCACATTAGGGAATCAGAGAACGGAAGAGTTGTGTTATGTCCATTATGTGCTTTAGTTTGGTTGTGTTGCAGATATTAGGCATTTAAGTTGGATTGGCAGGGTATGCCTTTTTAAACAGGTTGGTTTTTAGTGATTTCTGGAATTTTAGGTGGTCATACGTCATTTTCAAGGCTTGTGGTAATGCGTTTCACAGTTGTATGCTTATGCAGGAAAAACTAGATGCGTAAGTTGTTTTGTATTTAAGTCCGTTGCAGCTTGGGTAGTGCAGATTTAGATAAGATCGTGTTGATGCACGCACAAATTTTAATGAGTGCCAATTAATTTCAATATTTGGTTATTAGTACTCAATTACTGATAATTAAGGGCTCGTTATTCAATTAATGTATGTATCTTGGGCATTGCGCAAATTTCGATGTGCAAATCTAGGTATTATAAATAGAATTCGGGGGAAAATGTTCCCTGCAAGTGCTTGAGAGGACACCAAACACTGGCACGGAGTGCACTCTATGGCCAGTGTTCGGTTTGCCCTCAATCACTTACAGGGATCATTTTTCATTCACCAAATAGATAACTGTTTATTCTTCGCTTCACAAGTACGTGTGAGACTGCAAGTGTTATCTACATTAATCTGTGCCCTTGGTCACTTTGTGTTGGGAGTTTACCTCTGTGGATATGTTGTGAACTCTTCTATGAATTTGACTGAAATCCCCTGAAAAGTTTTAAATAAGTTAACTAAACATTCAGTTGACTTAAAAGGTGTTTATATTGGATTTTGGACACTGCTTTTGCACATAAGATGTGTTTTGTTTTATACAGAGAGAGATAAGGGAAGTAAATGCTTATACTGCCTTCTCTGGCTAATTTGGTGGGCTGTATCCACTTTCACCTTTTCATTGCTGTAAGATACCTTTCATTCAACAAAAAATTATTTTGATGCAATGGTGCGTTTGAATGAATTACAAATAATTATTTGTCTTTGCAATTAGTTAGTGTATTTTGCAGTGTTTGTACCTTGTTTCTGAGTCACTTGAATGATCTAAAGGTCATAAGCAAACTCTAGAACACCCACATTCCAGAGAGGGTATTCACACTTGACAGGGAATGCTCCACCATGAAGGAAGTGATTACTATTATTTGTGGGTAAGGTATTTTCTATGATGTGTTTTGTATCACGAAAGAAAAGGTAGGCCAGTTGCAGGCACTTAAGTGAAACAAAATGCTTCCAGGGAATGAACGCCTTGTGCTGTGTCCCAGCCATCAGACTGCTGAGAAGCAATGCAGCATTCCACCAAGTTTGTCATAATGGTTAATTTTGTCCACGCCAGTTCTCATTTCTGTTGTTCTCCTCACATCAAATTATCAAAATGGTGCCCTTCACAATCTGCCATATTTCATCAGTTGAAGCTCCTATTAAATAGGTTATAGCGATATAATTCTTTAAGAAAACGAGCTTGTTCAGCTTCCCTTGATCAGAAGAATCGTAATTAGTGCCGCAATAATAGCTGTGCAAGCGGTACAACTGCACAAGGTGCGTTTATGGAGGGGCACAAAAATTGTTCTCTCCTTGGTGGTGGCAAAGCAGTCTGGGAGACAGTAAGCAAGTCACACTGGATGTGACTATAGTTCAGTATGGGCCTGATACTTAAACAGGGGGGAGAGGGGAGAAGACAAAAACATTAAGTTACTTGTTTTGTTTTGCACTACTTATGACTAAATGACCTCTTCTGAAGATTACTTTATTTTTTTATTCTCTCTTATGAGTTAACACTGGATTCTTTTCTCTTGTACAATTTAGTTAATAACTGTTTGGGGGTCAGTCGTTAACAAGTTGCACATTTCCACTGTCCCTTCGCCCCTGACTATGCTCGTTACCACATCCTAACAAAAACATGACCAGAACTGGTGAAAAACATACAGTTCCAACTAATGAATCACATACTTTCCCGCAAGTACAGTAAGTACTACCAGCTGTCACAGTCTTGCTTTGGCAGGAGAATCAGTTCAGAGCAAGGCCGACACATCTGAAACCAGCTGTACTGAAAAAAAACCACAAGCTACAGCAGTCCGTCTGCCTTCTCAGGCCTTCTTTGTCTCTGTCTGCATTTCTGCTTGCTCTCCCCAGAACCTGCCAGCCATCTTGTTTTTGCCAGGGCTCAAGGTTTTTGAAGCTCCGGTATGAAAGAAAGCCACCTCCCCCCCCCCCCCCCCCAGCAGATTTAAGGGAAATGGATTTAACACTGTGACAAAGAGTCTTTGTGAAGCTTATGTCCATATTAGGACATTTAAAAGGATAACATGAACACCTTTTTTGTGCCTAATGGGAAAATCTATACTTAAACTTTGTTATAGCATCAATTAGCATAATACATTAAGAGCAGTTTTATCTATATGTGCATTTACATTGATCTATGAGGGTGAGGGGTTATTAAGAAGACTATTGGTTTTAAAAATGAATGTCAGGAGTCGATATCTCTACATTTAGCACTTGATTCTAAATAAGGTTATATATGCAATCAGCACACACTCAGACTTTACTGTACTGCTAAGCTGTACATAAATTAAAAGAAATGGCATATACACCTGATTTTTATCCATCTGCAGAGGGTGCTAAAAAAGAGGGGCATAACTAGTTAAGACACCTGCATTTTCAAAGTACTGTGTTTTTTAATACAAATGTTGGCAACCACAGTCCACTATCCCCTGGATTCTCTTAAGTGCGTTTAGATTTATGAGCCAAAACCAGCATGGATTCTATAACACCACACGTAACTTAATCGGCTTAACAAGCTGAGTGCTGAGAAATAGTGAGCACTAATTGACACTGATTAGAATTTACGCACACAACTCGCTAAGCGTGTTCCGTAACAGTGTATACTTCTAATGCATGGAGGCAAAAAAGGGCATGGTTATAGGCAGGGAAATGGGCGTTTCATGGGCATTCCAATTTTTAAGTGCCTAGTTATAGAATATGGCCCAATGCGCCTAAATCTACACGCTGAGATTTACACCAGGTTTTCGTTGGCATAAATGGATATTGGCGCTGAAATATCAACTAAGCATATTCTATCATCGGCGCCTAAATCTAGATGTCGAATATAGAATACGCTTAGTCAGCACTGATTTCAGTGCCAATTTTTAAGGCACCATATATAGAATCTCTTCCTAAGTGACTATAACATTCTTAGCAGAGGCTGCACATGATTGCCATTGGTTTCTGTGGCTCGCAGTAGCTGGTCTGGTCTATAAACGTGAATGGATTGCTTATTCTTGTAAAAACTACAGAAGACTAGGGAACATGTCATGAAGTTAGTAACTAATACATTTAAAACAAATCAGAGAAAATATTTGTTCACACACTGGAATTTGTTGGTGTAGGATATCATAAAAGAAGTTAGCATAGCCAGGTTAAAAAAAGGGTTGGACAAGTTCCTTGAGGAAAAGTTCATAAGCCATTAACAAGGCAGACTAAGGAAAAGGCATTGCTTACTCCTGAGGGGTAAGCAGCATGGAACCTACTTTTTGAGATCCTGTCAGGTACTTGTGACCTGGATTGGCCACTACTGGAAACAGGACACTGGGCTTGATGGACCTTTAGTCTGACTCAGTATAGTAATTTTTATGTTCTTACTAGTAAAAAAGGCCCATTTCTGACACAAATGAAACGGGCGCTAGCAAGGTTTTCCTTGGCTCCCCTGCAGCCACCCATATCCAGCGACCCTCCTCTCCCCTTGCGCCCACTGCAGCCACCCATGTCCAGCGAACCTCCTCTCTCCCCTGCCCCCCTCCAGCCACCCATGTCCAGCGACCCTCCTCTCTCCCCTGCCCCCCCCTCCAGCCACACATACGACCCTCCTCTGGACATGGATCAGCTGTGAGGCATGTTTCCCCCCCCCCCCCCCCCCGGGTTCTGAAGTTGACATCATAATGGCTACAGTGATGTCAGCCTGATCTACGGAGCCTAGCAGACCAACTCGGAATGAGCCACGGTCCCAGGCAGCAAGTCAGATCGTTGGAGGTGAGAATTATTATATAGGATGTGTGCTTCCATTTGATTATTAAGATAGGCCCAAGCCCAACCCCGCTTAGCTTCCAAGATCCGGGTGGTGTTGCTGGGACATCTTCAGTGTACATTTGTCTATAAAGGAAGACAAACACAGGATCACACTAGACGGATACATTTTGGGAATAACATCTAAGCCAAGGTAGAGAGATCCACTGGAAATAACTATCTTTCCTTCCATGAATGTAAGAAAAATTGCACAGATACAGTTTTATATTTTACTTATGTCAACTTGGACAAAAGAACCTAAAAGCTTCAGAATACAGCTGGATTCATGAAGCAATCAGATTTAACATAATTTATCATACTAGGGAGCTATTAACTGCCTTTGAATTAAAAATGGGCTACACATTCTTTTGAAACGTGCTAAGACTACATAGTATGCTCCAAAACAAATCAGCAAGGAAAGTTGAGAGAGACAGCTTGTTTGGTTTGCTTGGCCCTCCAAACAAAAAGGCATTCTGCTGGCCTTTAGTTGTACTATTTACTGAAAATCAAATAAGCCATCCTCAACTTACAGAAGTTGTAAATGAGGAGATGTCTGTCATTCTCAGATCAGAAAGGAGGACATGGAAAGGGGTGAGAGATCAAATAAAGAATTCCAGTAATAATATTAAAAACATGCCTTTTGCACTTTATCCCAGCTTCATCAATTAACTAATTTACTTTCAGCATTTGATAGATCGCCCTTCATTAAAACAACAAGATGGTATACAGAGCCAAAGTGTATACTGTAACTAAACAGGACAATAATATATATAACCAGTAGAGAAAAAAGTAGCAGGGAGAAAGGAGTTCTAACCACTGAGTACCACATGTACTGAATTAACTTATACAGATCATTTGAGAAGGCCTGAGTAAAAAACCAGGTTTTTATAGGAACTTCTGAGATGAAATTCCACCATAAATCTTGGTATCAATGACACAAACTCAAAGAGTAATATGTTCGTGTACCTCCATTTTACAGCTTGTTTTGGCCACAAACATACAATGCCCTCCAATGGTCCATCACAATCTTTACAACAATTGTATGAAAACAAAACTTAGCCATGGTGATAACACGTCATCTGTATAAATAATATATCGCATAGGCTATCTAAGAATATATGACTTATCTGTGCGTTATGGTGATGTTCAGTATAGCACTGTGATCCTACATACAATTTTGCACCCTGTGTTGCTTCTAGCTTTTGCCATTGTTACTATTTCTAAATGGTCCTGAAAAGTGAGAGAACACCGATTCCTACCAACTAGACCTACTGTACATCAAGAGGAGATGCGGTTGTCAGTAACTGCAGCCTTGATCTGAGGAAAAGCAAGTCTACCCCCAAGCCCGCCCTCAAATCCATTTCTGAATCAATATCTCTGATGTACCTTGTGAGTCAAGGACTTACAAACACTCAAAAGATCTGAAATTTGTTCCCATGATACTGGCTTTACAGTAAACAGCCTTGCTGATTTACTATGTGCCATTTAAACAATTTGCCAGCCTATGGAATGGACACCAGCTTTTACACACTGATTTTACAGATTTTTCTCCATACACAAGCCCTGGGGTTGCACACTGCCAGTTCCATAATATGGAAAGGTAAAATAGATCAGCTCTCCTTCGCACTCTAGTGTGATGCAACATTTTAGAGATCTGTCCTCTAAAATGTTTACCCTCAGAAAGCAGACAGTTTAAATAGCTTTGCCAGAATATCAAATTAATTTTATCCAGTCCTCACTAGAGGTAGGATAAATGGGCTCTATTTAGACACATATTACAGAAAATTGTTCTCAGCTGGAGGTTGTTCCAAACAGATATATAATAATTATAGTATGCAAATATAATTTGGAATATGCCTTTACGTATCTTTAGTAGCGATTGTAAAGTTTATATTTCAACATTTTTATTGATGACAAAAGAAGAAAAAAAAAACCATCTACGATATTCATACACAGAGGTTCACATAGGAAAAGATATACAATAAGGACCAAATGATACATTTCGTCATCAAACTTTTAACAATTTAACCCCACCCTGCCCCTCTATCTTATGTTCAACAATTTTTTTTTTATGGATGATATAATAAAAATGAACGTCAACCGTTTCAATATATATCCATTGAGAAACAAAACAAATAGAATACCAACAGGGCAAAAATCGCATCATCAAAATAGTAAACATTCCCCCCCCCCCTTCCTCTCCAACTCCGCCCCCCACCCCCCCAGATTATATGCCACACCATTGATGTACTTTTAAGCGTATTGCAAACAACTAAAACTCATCCTCCCCCTCTATTGCTGTAACCATCCTCATTCAAAAGAAGCGTAGGGAGCCTGGGCTCTTATAGCTCCCCACCCTTTTATGGTTCAACAATTTTATCTTAATAATCCAACATTTACATTGCAGTCTACCAATTCCCTTTGAATCTCTTTAGGTAACATGTCATAACCACACAATAGAACTGTTCACCGTTATCCTCCATAGTTTGTAATCAGTCCCCCCCTCCCCCCCAACAACCCTGCTATACCCATCAGACTATTACTTGTCTACTCCCCCCCTCGCCCTCCATCCCCCTTCCCCCTAATTATAGGAAAAACCCCATAACGATAAATCTAACCAATAAGGAATATCCCCCCTCCCCCCCTCTAAGGAGATACCCAAACTTTTGATCTATATCTGAAATGGATGACTTCCTATCAACTTATAACTTAAAGCGAATTGATCACCAAACTCCTCCCTTTAGGAGATAAGCTTTGGATATATGGCCCCCAAATGTCCAGAAACTGCCTCCTCCGCTTAGGGGAACAGCCCACCCCCCTCCTTTCAAATAGCATGAATTCATGCAATCTGTTCCGCCGGTGCCAGAAATCCGGGGAGGACTCCTCCATCCATTGACTCATTATAATCCGCTTACCAATCAGACAGGCCTTGCGAATCAGTTGTCGGGCCGCACCACCCTGTAACAAGAAAAGCTCATGCTTATCTAGCAAGATCCCCATCGGGGAACACATGACTCTCGATCCCAAAAGAGTGCCCAAATACCGAACGATGGAGTCCCAAAAATGCCTCACCTTATAGCACCCCCACAAATAATGAAAGAACAACCCCGGAGCCCTTCCACACTTCCCACAGAGAGGAGTGGACACCCCTCCCATCCTGAACACTTGAGACTTTGTTAGGTAGGCCCTGTGTAGAATACGATACTGGCATTCTCTAAGTCCTGCATTGCCCGTCAAACCTGGAATCCTAGCTGTCAAAGCATTGAAATCCAAAGCCAAATGCGGCCTAGCCAAATCGTCCGCCCAACGCTGTTGAATTTGCCCTCGGATCTTGGGCACCATATATCTTCCCAACGCCCTATGCAGCCCAGAGATTGAAAGACGTTCCCCCTGTATTGAATGAAAGAACTGCCGCAGAAAATGACAATGCCGAGAACCTAAAGCCCCCCTGTCCAATGAATCAACATAATGCTTCAGTTGGGCGTGAGCAAAGATACCTCCCATATCATACCCGAGCCCCAATGCCCCCAGATTCAACATTACCCCCTGCCTATCTAACACATGTTCTAACCTAGTGATACCTTGTCGCGCCCATTTCTGAAAAATCACATTCTCCAAACCTGGTTGGAACAACAAGTTGCCCCGAATAGGAAGAATATCCGAAATCCATCTACTCAAGCCAAACAGCTTCATCATATCTTTCCAAAGACTTCGCAGAGGGGTCAATAATATACTATTCCGTAACTCCACCGGAATCATCCTGCTGGGAGCTTGTAGTAAAAAATGAAAATTACACGGTGTATAATACTGGCTTTCCAATCGTCTCCATATGTAATCATCTCGCGCCAAAAACCAGTCCCCAATGTAACGCATGAGACAAGCCCAATTATAACGCCGCAAATCCGGCAGACCCAAACCTCCCTCACCCCAGGACCCCTGCAGTAAACTCAACGGCAACTTTGCCTTCTTTCCCCCCCAGCAAAAACGTCTGATCACCTTACTCAGCTGGTTGAGGTCTCTGGCTTGTAGATAAATGGGCAACATGTGCAGCAGATATAGCCATCTGGGGAACTCCACCATTCTGAACAACTGGATCCGCCCAGAAAGCGACAAAGGCAAAGACATCCAAGCTTGCAACCTCTCCGATGTGGCCTTCAACAAACCGGAGACATTCAGATGGTACAACTCGGAAACCCTCATCGACAAACGTATACCCAAATATTTAAAGGATCCCTGCGCCCAACGAAGAGGAAACTCCCCACCCCACTCCCGCCGTATCTCCTCCGCTGAAGACAACGCCAATGATTTGGAACAATTAAGACGAAACCCAGCGAAGTCTCCAAATTCTCGAAAAAGTTCTAAGAGGGCAGGTAGAGAAGTGCTCGGCTCCGTAAGATGCACCAGCAGGTCATCCGCAAAGGCAGAAAGAAGAAATTCCGTTCGCCCAACTGGTACTCCCTGTATCTCTGGATGCTGTAGGATTTCCCGAATGAGAGGATCCAAAGAAAGAACAAACAAAAGAGGAGACAAGGGACAACCCTGTCTAGTCCCTCTATAGATCCTAAAAGACTCTGAGCGTTCCCCATTTACCCACACATACGCCCGCGGTTCCGAATACAAGACCTCAACAGCATCCAGAAAAAAACCCCCAAAGCCGTAATGTCTCAACACCGCAAACATGTAGGACCAGTTCACCCGGTCGAACGCCTTCTCCGCATCAAAGCTAACTAAGAGCGATGGAAGGCGTCCCCGGGCCACAACTTCTAAAGATGTCAGGATAGATCGAACATTCTTCACTGCTGTCCTTCCCTTCACAAAACCCACCTGGGACTCATCAACCAATGACGGGAGGACCCCTGCCAATCTGTTGGCCAAAACGTTAGCATATAACTTCGCATCAACGTTAATAAGAGAAATGGGCCTGTAAGATTCCGGTTCCACCTCATTTTTCCCCTCCTTAGGGAGCACAACTATTTGAGCCTCCTGAAAAGTACCCGGGAGCATGCGCTTAGCCACCATCGAGTTGAACAAGGACAACAACGGCATTTTGACCTTATCAAAAAACTGTTTGTAAAACTCTACCCTGTAACCATCTGGTCCAGGGGCCTTGTAAGTAGCACACTGCTGCAGAGCCAATATTAACTCCCCTTCCGTAAATGACCCATTCAGGCGGCCACGTTGACTGTCAGAAAGCCGAGGTAAGTTCAGGTTCTCCAAATACATATCACTGTCCATCACAGCATCCTGATCCACTGCATATAATGCTTTATAAAACTGTCCAAAAACAGCAGCAATTTCTCCATCTACACTCGTCATCCTCCCGTCTTTTGCCTTCAACTGCAACACGCGGTTAATGCCCCCCTTTTTATGAAGCATCCTAGCCAACAATCGCCCGGCCTTGTTCCCATATTGAAACAGACGATATTTATAATAGAATTGGGTCTTAACCGCCCTTTGATGCAGCAATTCGTTTAACTCTTTCTGCGCTCCCAACAATGCCCCCCTGCATTCAGAAGTAGGTGAGCGCCCATAGGCTCTCCGCAGCCTCTGAACCAAGGCCCCCAAACGAACAATCTCCCCATCCCTCAACTTCCGCGCCCTCGCCGAATAAGAGATAATGTCCCCTCGTAACACCGCCTTTGCTGTTTCCCAAAAAAGGGCCGGCTGATCTACATGCTCCCCATTGTGATATACATAGTCTTCCCATCTATCCATCAGATAAGCATGAAATCTCGAATCCTGCACCAGCTCCAAAGGGTATTTCCATGTCCGATTACACCCAGCCCGCGGTTTGTCCATCAGGGTCAACCACACCAAAGCATGGTCCGAGACCGCGTAGGGTCCAATCTCCGCTTTCTGCACCTGGGATAATAGAGAGCGAGAGACAAACAAATAATCGATACGGGATTGAGAGCCATGTGCTCGAGAAAGATGAGTAAAGTCTCTCTCAGACGGGTGCAGCACCCTCCAAACATCTACCAGCTCCAAAGCCTTACATAAGGAAGATAGTGCCCTACAGCCTCCCCCCGAACTCTGGCCACCTGAATTGGAACGATCCATTAAGGGATCAATCACTAAGTTATAGTCACCCCCTAATATCAGCTCCCCCCCCCCCCCCCGCACGCGGAGCCAGTCTCTTAATCAAGGCTTGAAAGAACTTGCCATTGAACACATTGGGGGCATATACATTACAGAACACCAAATGGCGACCAGCTATCTCCACATCGGCCAAGACCCACCTGCCCTCCGGATCAGCCTGGGTCAAGTTGAGCCGAAGTGGGATACCCTTCCTGAATAGGATCATCACCCCTGCCTTCCTCCCCACTGCAGGAGCCTCCACCAAAGAACCAACCCAACCTCTTTTAAACTTAGCATGTTCTCCGGAGGACAGGTGCGTTTCCTGCAGAAAAGCTACATCCGCCCTCTGCCGCTGCAGCGCTTGTAACACCTTAGTGCGCTTGATAGGGGAGGAAACCCCCCCTACATTCCACGAGATTATTCTAAGTGATCCCAATAACCCAGTAGTCATGTATTCTCATAACAAAACTAACTCCACTCAAAAACAAAGGAGGGTGCCCCCCAGCCCATGGACACCTCCCCCACAGCCATCCATTCCAAAAACTTCTTCTCCATACTATCTCCAGATATCTCCTCAGCCCTCCCTCCCCCCCCTTCCCTCCCATCCCAACCCCTACATCATCCTCCATAGCTCCTAAAAGAGCCGGACCACGCGAGCTCCCCCCTCACCCATCTCATCTACAGTTCCATAATCACGCATGCCCCCTTTATACATCAAAGTTATTATCTCCCGCACCCACTCACTCCCCCCAGACATTATAAGATATCCATCCAAGCCTCATATATATAGCCCCTTCCTCTAGTACCCAGGGGCCCTTCCCATCATATAATTATAATACAGTGTCCCTTGCAGATCCTCACTCAACTATAACAGAAAATAGAACCGCATTCACTCACCCCCTTCTCAAACAAATCACACCAACTGCATTATATATTTGTGATATCTATCCCCACAGTTCCAAAAAAAAAAAAAAATCAGTACAACGTGCTCACTAGTACTCCTCACCATCTCACCAAGTATGTACCAGTCCAGTCCCTTCATATGTCCATTCCACTCTCACTGGCTGTCAACTCCAGTCTCTTCATGCTGGCCCTTCAGCAGGTAGGTCTTGTTGAATAAACTTCATCGCTTCCTCCGCCACAGTAAAGAACTGCTGGGACCCCCGGTACCAAATTTCCAGTCGTGCGGGGTAGAGTAAAGCAAATTGTATTTTTCTGGAAAACAAAAGCTGGCACACTTTGCGAAACGCTTTTCGCTGCAATGACACTGCCGTGGAAAAATCCTGAAAGCAGCGCACAACTGAATTTTCGTACTTGAGCTGTCCCAATTTCCTGAGTGCTTGTAAGATATCCTGTTTGTGTGCAAAGTTCAGCACCTTAAAAATCACAACTCTGGGGCGCGAATCATCCTTTCGCACAGGCCCTAACCTGTGGGCCCGCTCCACTCTTAACGGGCCTGTTGTCAACTTGAGCTGAAGTGCTGTGGGGAGCCAGGATTCGAGGAAAGATCGCAAATCAGCCTCTCTAATAGCTTCCGGCAGCCCCACCATTCTGATGTTACTCCTCCGCGCCCGATTTTCAAGGTCCTCCAATTTTGCCTCAAGACGCTCCACCTTCTGTTTCAGGGCTTTACTCGACGTCTCCTGCTGTTGCACCGAATCTTCTACATCCGATAGCCTTTGTTTATATTGAGTAAACTCAGTCTGGATACCGCCCAGCTTGTCGTCGATCCCTTTCAGCTGATCCGCGATCCTTTGCAGTTTAAGGTCTACGGAGACCTCCAGCATGGCCGACACTTCTGCCGCTACCTCCGCGGCCCATGCGGAGCTCACTGTCGGCGGACTCCCGCTCTCCGTCTCCGCCATCTTGTTTTCGAGCAGCCGACTTCGCGCCCCTTCTTTCTTTCCAGATTTAGCTGCCATTCTCCACTCCTGCACCCTATCCGCGTCTACAAACAGCTGCCGCTACACTTCGCCTTCTCAGCAATATTCTCCGATTTAGTGGGAGTAGCGCGATGAAAGTTAGAAAGCTCAATTAACTGGGGGTAAGGAGGGAGCTCTGCACAGCGACTGCCACTCTCTAGCCGTGCATCACGTGGTCCCCTCGCGATTGTAAAGTTTAAATTTTGTCACTTTAGTTTCTATCATATAAAGCAGAATTTCGGTGTGCCACGGTCCCATCCCCAGCCAGTGACCCAGCATTTGAAGTTTTCTTCTGTGGCAGCAGCAATTCAGACAGCCTGCTCTCTGACATAACTTCCCAGGTCCGCATAGGCAGGAAGCATCAGAGAGAGGGCTTGGGTTGGCGGGAGCAGGCTGTCTGAATCCTTGTTCATTGTTGCTAACCACTACAGAAAAAAAAAGGTGAGGCAACTTAAAGGCCTAAAAAGCAGGCAACTGGGGGATTCCTTCCGTTGCAAAATGTTCCCTTCTTGTGCATTACTACATTTTTAAATATTTCATTGTAGTAGAGGAGAGGAAAAGAAAACAAATAAGCTGGGAAGGAGAGGATGAAAAGGCCCATTATTGGGGGGAGGGGGGAGGAGACAATTGGAGAAGGTAGGGAGGGGGAAAGAGAGGACAGAGAACGGATGCAGACAGAAAGTACTAGTAATGGGAGCAGAGGTAAGAAAAAGAGAACCCTGGATTTGGTGGGTAGGGAAAAAAGGAATCCAGGGAAATATAAAGAAGAGGAAGGGAGCAAAGGGTGTAGCAGAAAGGGGAGAGGGAACAAGCGAAGGAAAGCATGTAGAAAGAAGAAAGCAGAGAAAATTTAAAAATATCCACTCTGAGGGCACGAGACAAGTAAGACAGCACACAAACAGAAAACAGAGAATAAGACCAGAATGAATGAGGAGCCAGAGAGGGAAGTAAGAAAACAAGCAAAGAAGAGAATAGAGATCAAAATATAGACCCCTAGAAAAATGAATTTTGGCAAGAATTCCCCCCCCCCCCCCAGGTAATAGTAGTAATACAGTAGCTAGTCTAGAGTAAGGGACTTCCAGAGGTAAGGGAAACAGCTCTCATCTCATTCATCCTTGTTGTTACCAAGCTAAACATTTGTTTCAGGAAAGATCAAATGATAAAATATATCCTTAAAAAATTAATTCTGTGCCTTGACAATTTTTGCGCCTCGTAAGTGTACCGCAAGATGAAAGGTTGACAATCACTGGTGTAAAGCATCATAGCCAGTACATCACAAGCAGCTTAATATTTTGGACTGCAATACTCTTGACAAATTTTGCAACATTTTGTGTTCTTTTTAAATGAACGGATCTTGTCATTTTGTCAGGTGTTTTTCATCCAATTTGCTTTCTAGCTAGTACAAGTGTGATTTAATAATGCAAACATAGGAAATTTGGCTAAAAACAGGCAAGAAGTTCTGAAAAACTGCCTTGGAAGTTGTATTTCAAGTGAATCTGCAAAATATATTTAGCCTACTTGTAAGGTACATCCTCTCACAACATAATAATAATTCAATTCAGGGGTGCACAAAGAATCAGATGTGGGAGTTGATTCCCAGATGTTGGTATGAGAGAAGTGCAGGGTATTTTCTCGGGGGGGGGGGGGGGGGGAACAGTAAGAAAGCATGCTACTATAACTCCGGGATAAGAAGACAAAAGTAAGTCAATGATTTTTCTGTTGGGGCAATCAGGAGAGTGTGAACAACAAACTCTAGGAAACCAGTTTTGGGGAGCAGAAATTCTAGAGTGTATATAGTTTAGTAATGCTACACTGGGAAAGAGAAGAATTTATGTATTAAAGCTTAGCAAAGATAGTAGAAGTACATGTGAAGATCGAGGTGGAAAGATCAAACAGCACGTTGTCTCATGAAACATATTGCCCATCATGAAAGTTGGAAAACGCAGAAATAGCAAATTTACAATTTTTGAATTTCCCAGTCTGTTCAATTATATTCACTTATGAAATGAAGCAATATTTAGTGAGTATTCTACCTTTTGACCCGTTGTCTGTGCCTGGAATTGAGAGGACTTACTATACTCCTGGATCTAATAAAAATTTGTTTCCAGAGAGCTCAGACTGGACAGGGATAGGGGAATTAATAGAGGATTCTTGAGCCTTCTAATTAAGAATCAACCAAACGTGATATTATTATTTCCTTTCTGATTGGGCTTAGTTTTTAAAATCTTTTTCAAAGGAATGTTTAACAACTTTCCATTCACAGAAAGTGTATGCATTTCTAGATCTTTCTCCTAGGACTCATGAGTTTAGGAGGAAGTTCCTTTAGCAGTAGCCCAGAGCCTTAGCCTTGGGAATGTCTTTTTCCTAGGAGATGTTTAGTTACATATCAGGTTAAACCAGCGGCGTAGCTAAGTGGGGACACGGGGGCCTGGGCCCCCGTAGATTTGGCCCTGGACCCCCTGCCGACCCCCTTCCCGCCGCCAACCCGCCGTCGCCTACCTTTGCTGGCGGGGGACCCCAACCCCCGCCAGCCGAGGTCCTCTTCTTCCTTCGTTCTGTTTCTGAGTCTGACGTCCTGACGTACAACGTGCAGGACGTCAGACTCAGAAACAGAACGAAGGAAGAAGAGGACCTCGGCTGGCGGGGGTTGGGGTCCCCCGCCAGCAAATGTAGGTGACGGCGACGGCGGGGGAGGGTTGAGAGGGTCATCGGCGGGGGGGGGTCAAGGTGGTGGTGGTGGCGTTCGGCAATGGTGGGGGGGGGGGGGTCGGCGGCGCCGGAGGAGGCTAAAATGTGCCCCTTCACCTCAGGCTCTGGACCCCCCTCCTGCCAAAGTCTGCCTACGCCCATGGGTTAAACGCATAGAGCTAGATTCAGTAAACGGTGCCCAAAACTGCGTGCTGAAAAGAATTGGCGTTCAATACTATTCTATAACGGGCATCCATTATAGAATTAGTATTGGGTGCTAATTTCGACACCCAAATTTAGGTGCCAGTAGTTATGCCTACTGTAACCAGGTGTAATTACGGGTGCCCAATTTGGGCATACATCCCTAGTATTCTGTAATACTACATATACATTTCAGGAATGCCCCTGCCTGCACATGGACCTCCCATGGCCAAGCCCCTTTTTCACTTGCGCGTTATGAAATTTGGGTGAATATTGTTATTGAATAGCACATAGCAAGATGTGCACCCAAATCCAAATTGGTGTTGACTGGCAACAATTAGAGCCCAATTATTGGCACTGTGGCTTGTTAGCTAATTTAGTTGGGCACACATCTTGGACTGGAGCCCAAAATTCAATCCGGGGGATACTCTTTATCGATCCTGTTCATGGAGGAACTGATTCAAGATCAGGAGTCACTGCTTATACTTGAAAAGTGACTATCTGGTAGAGAATGACAGGGGGACAGGGACGGGGACAGAGCCCGCGGGGATGGGGCGGGGATGAGGCAGAGCCTGTGGGGATGGGGACAAACTTTGTTCCCGTGCCATTTTCTATTTTGAAGTCTGTTAATGAACTGGAAAGTTATTTATGTTTGAGTGATGCAGACGATGATATTTTGATTTTTGGGGAAAAACAAGCAAACATGCTGGCCACAACTAGCAAAGTTTGAATGGGGGATCCTCTACATTCCCGCTACCAGCACATCTTCTAAGAAGACAAGTTTTATTATTATTTATTTTGTTACATTTGTATGCTGTGCTTTCCCACTCATGGCAGGCTCAATGTGGCTTACATATTGTATAAAGGTACTTATTTGTACCTGGGGCAATGGAGGGTTAAGTGACTCGCCCAGAGTCACAAGGAGCTGCCTGTGCCTGAAGTGGGAATCGAACTCAGTTCCTCAGGACCAAAGTCCACCACCCTAACCACTAGGCCACTCCTCCACACATTATTGTTTTCTATTTGTGATTTATAAACAACAGTTGCACAGCATACTGTTCCTTTTTATACTTTATTAAAAAGATTTAAATATAAAATTATATTGAACCTGCAAATAGGTGGGAAAATGTGGGCTTCTGCAAATGAGGACAGAACATGTGGTGACGGGTGGGAATGGAGACAGAGCCAGGGCGGGGACAAACTTTATCCCCATGTCATTCTCCACTATGTGGCTTCCTTACACTCTGATAAGCCAATCGTTATGCAGACTTATATTTGCTTTTCATTGATTGAGATTCTCCTCCAATTTCTATTGCTCATTAGAAGCAAATTATTATGAATTTTCTTTTGTTTGAATAAAAATGATTGTCTTCTTTATTATTTATTTTTATTTCCTGGGTATCTACTATCTCTCCTGATGTTTTAGGACTTGATGTGAGTCTAATATATTTTACTTTCCTTTTGTTTTTGAATCAAATTATATTTTAAAAAAGGAAAGAGTGTGATAGTTCAAGCTCAAATATCCAATGTCATGAAAAATAACCAATTTAAATTATGATTGGCTCGTAGGCTGTAGCCATTCTGGGATGATATGGTGCTGTAAATAGTTATGCAAGTATGTAATCAGTACATTGATCATAATATTCTATATATTCGGCTCCCAAAGAAACTTAGCAGGAAATTACAGGTCATTCAAAATACAGCAGTTAGTGGGACGCATAACCCCAGTGTTCTATAAACACTTCCCCAAATTCTATATATGGTGCCTTAAATTGTACGTGTTAATTTGGCCATGCCACCAGATTGCAAACACAACTTAATTAACAAGCCAATCAGCACCAATAATAGGTACTTAAAAACCAATTAGTGGCACTAACTGGCTTTAACTAGAATTTGCAAGCACAACTTTCTAGGCGTATTCTGTAACACAGTGCACGTAAATTCTAATGCACACAGCCGAAAAGGGGGCATGTCCATGGGAGTAGAATGCGTGGGTTGTGGGCGTTCCAAAAAGCTATGTGCACGGTTATGGAATATACACGGTTTGTACTTAAGTTAGGCGCAGGTATTTAGGCCTGGTTTTAAGTGACCTAAATGGGTGTGCCTAAATTCTATAAAGTGTGCCTAAGTATAGTTTATAGAATAGCACTAAGTCCGTGGTTTTTCGGTGCTGATTTTTCAGGCACCATATATAGAATTTGGCCCACTGTGCCTAAAATTTAGAATGCTCCTGACCCACCCATGCCACTCTCATGGCCAAGTCTCCTTTTAGGTCACACACGAGACACTTTGGGTGTGCAGTGTTATGGAATAGCCCATTGGCAGATGCGTGTGTAAATCCTGAAATTAGTGCCAATTAACTCCAATTAACCTCAATAATTGGTTGTTAGCACCCAATTGTCTAATTAGGTTATGTATGCATCAGGGCTTTGCACAACTCTGGGAGACCTATATAGCATCCGGAGCTACTGTAATTATTTAAATGATAGACTGGTGAAATATAAGCTGGGTCGACAACTTTGATCCTCCGCTGATCAGTTATTATTTCAAGTGTCGTTCATGAAAAAAAAGAGAACCGTGTCCTGGCAATTGAAGGCATTTTAAGTAGCTAGAATAAGTTTCCAGCAGGATTAGGACAAATAGCCAGCAGAGGATTGTTTAGGAAGCAGCTGAAAGCATTCCTGTTCCCCTGGTAATTTACAATAGAGGTTGGAAATGTTTATGACTAGGGGATGAAGGAGGCTATTGAATGTAGTTAGGCATGGATTTTGAAAGACTAATGTTTGAGGAGAGGAGGAAGTTTTAATAGATCGTTATTAAGGGATTTTTAAACTGTTTTTATCTTACTGTTTTGGTCTGTATTTCACTGTACTACATTTTCTTTAACTTGTATTGTTTTTATGTTAAGATGTAAACCATTTTGATAGAGCATTTTTCAGTAAATGACATATAAAATAATTATAAATCAATAAATACACAGACACCAACTGTCATGACTGAATTAAATCCGGATCTTCTGCAGTGTTATTTAGATAGTGGCCAGTTCCGAACATCCAAATAAATGACTTTGAGAATTGCCCCATTAACTTTCAAATGGAGCGAAGAGAACTGTTTTGGGAACAAACCAAGCTATGAATTATTTAATGAGAATCAGAAATCATTTTACCACTTCCCACCAGTAAACTTTAAAGTATTAGTTTTGCTCCTTCTCCTCCCCTCCCCCCCCCCCAACAATCCCAGAAGGACTGGGTAGCCCCTCTAGTGCCTAATAAAATATAATTTAAACTACACATTGGTCTACTAGTTCTAAGATAAGGAAGTGAAAGGACTGGCTGCAACAAGATAGATCACTGTATTTTTCACTTAAATCTGACCAAAATAGAGCAAGTAGGAGGCAATGGCTGCTTCAAAGGCTTCGCCATCAATTTGGTGCATGAATCCAAGCACTTAAGTTCCAGAGTATCGACTATTAAATGGCACAAAATGAATTTATAGAAGGAACTAAAAACAACCAAAGGCAGCTAAGTCATAGTAACATAGTAAATGACGGCAGATAAAGACCTGTACGGTCCATCCAGTCTGCCCAACAAGATAAACTCATTTTACATGGTATGTGATACTTTATACATATACCCGAGTTTGATTTGTCCTTGCCTTTCTCAGGGCACAGACCGTAGAAGTCTGCCCAGTACTGTTCTTGTACTAAGTTCTGAAGCTAACATCGAAGCCCCTTAACATTTACACTCCAGCCCACCCTAAGTCCTAGCCTATGTACTTTCTCAAGGCAACAAAAGATAAAAATCCAGTCTTCAAGTGCTCCTCTTGTTTCTTGCTGCTGCTTTTGTTTTCAAGAAACAAAGTCATTTGGAATTTGGTATTAATGCATGCAAAATACAGAGAGGATGGTATTTTATATGCCTAGAGAACAAAGAGGCTGGTTTTCAGGCTCTCTCAAATGGATTTTCAAAAGAGCTATTTTCATGCACTGTCTCCATTGTATGCATATGAATCTCATGTATATTCAGTTAGAGATCCTGAAAACCAGATTGGTTTGCATCTGCCAGGATTGCAATTTGACACCCCTGCACTAACCAAGTTACTAAGGCATGAGTTTTCGAGACAAGAGTCCACTTTAGGCTAAGACAACAACCCCCTAAAAGTTTAAACATTATTATGGAAAGGAAAGTAAAAAGCCAACTTCAGGACTCAAAAGTGAATGTTTGCAAGAGTCTAATATGATTATACTACATGCACGTTTCTAGTTAAGGTGTATGGATTCTGTAGTATTCTAAACAGGACATCACACGGCCCTACCTCTTACACACTGGTGTGAATTCTATATATGGCGCTGAAAAAGCACTATTCTATAAACCATGCTTAAAGTTAAGCGCGGTTTATAGAATCCTGCTTATGCCCAGGACTCATGCTTAACTTTAGATGCAGCCATTTGCACTAACTGAAATGTGGTGCAAATGTATGTACCTAAATTGGGCACATATGCTCGCATTCTATAACAACATGCATAAATGCTAGGAACGCTCCTTTTCGTCCATGACCCTCTCATTTCTGCGGCGCTTTTTTAAATTCAGGTGTAAAATTTAGCTATGAATCCCGCACCTAAATTTACATGTGTAAGTTCCAATTAAATCTAACTGGTGCCAATAATTGCTTGTTAAAAAGCCAATTATTGGCACTAATTAGCTTGTTATTCAATTAACTTCTGCACACAAATTTGGCACGCTCCCAAATTTGCACACGCAATTTTGGGCGACTTTTACAGAATTAGGAGGATTATGTGCGACTCAGACTGCATTTGACTTTGTGTGAAAAAAGTATACCTTCAAACCCTTAAACCACCTAGAACAAGGATTTGGAAATGGTTTATAACTAGAAGAGGCTGCAAAGGGGGGAAAAGCAATCAATTTGAATCCTGGCAGGAAGCTTTCATATGGTCACAGAAAGAACAATATGTAGGGATCAATTCTACAACTGAGCAGTACAAATTTAGGACCCCTTTTACAAAGGTGTGCTAGCGTTTTTAGCATGCACTAAAAACAGATGAGATCCCCAGTCCTCCTTTAAGACCAGCCCATATTTCAGAGGAAGCTAAAGGCTCATTTAGTTTGTTTAGCCTACAAGGACTGATCTGTTTAATTTTTTTTATCTTGGTTTGTGTATTTTTAATATTATTAAATTGTAACAATTGAGTCAATTGTATTGTGTGATTATGTAAATATTTGTGGTTTATTTCACAACCTATGTATCTATATACTCTTCAGCACTAGTAATGTTAGATAAGTGGCCTATAAATGATGAAATTAAACAAAGGCATAGTGAGGAACCTAGAGTCAAGGACTAGGGCCCAAGAAAGGAAGGTAAAAGCTCAGGCTTGGAAGGAAGCAGGGAGGCCCAGGCCAGAAAAAAGGGAGCTCACTGGCATATGCTCAGATTGTACATATTTAATAGACATTATGCTGCTGAAAAGGCCTGCAAAGATAAGACAGTCATTCCTGGCAGCAGGATCACATTATTCTAGAACAGAAAGGAAGTGAAAACTACTTTATTACTGAATCCCCTGTTGGGATGACTACTACGGTGTTGCCTGAGTCTACAAAAGCATTTTGGTTGGTCTGTGGTCCAATAGCGATGGCATTTTGATGCTGGTTGTTTGTCCAGTGAACTTTCTCCCTTGGAGTTTGAGTTTTGTGAAGTTTGTGTGAGACAAAATTTGTCTTCAACCCTTTCTGGTCTCTGGATGAGAAGAGAGTTGTGGAGTCTGAAGATATTTGCTTGACACACAAATATGAGCGGTGGAGAGAGGACCCAGCTAGGGGTCCAACTTGCAGCACATGAAGTGCATTACCAGGACTTGTCTTCACAAATCAGAAAATTGCAGGAGAGAGGTACAGTATTGTGGAAATCATACATGAGGATTTCTGTATTGGCAAAGATCCTATGGGGAAATAGCTCCTGGAAAATAGTCTCCTAGAGAAAATTATTGAATATCCAGCTCTGAAGATGAGGTTGCTCAGCAATTTTGGAGCCTAAAATAGAAGAAGGAATCACAGTCACAAGTATAAAAGTGAGGGGAAAATAATGTTAACAGATACTGTATAATAGACCTCAACATGACTGATTTATTTGCACATGTCTGAATAAAGCTGTTGTCTGAACACCCCAAAAAGCACTCTGTGAAATTATTGAGATACACTGGAAGAGGAACGTAGGGTCCTGAAGGGATCTATTTACTCCTTCTCAATGAACTCACCTCAAGGTTCAAATGGAAGCACTAGAAAACTGGTAATAGGTTTCCAGAACCAGAGCTCCATAAATTACAGAGGCAGAGTACTGCATTAACTGGACAGGCAGATAAGAGCTTAAAGAGTATGGCAGTGAGAAAGCCTTCAAATGAATGTGATACCTCCTCATGAGCGAGTGAGTCTTTGCATCTCTAAAAATGCCAAAGTTCCCCTAAGATGGAGCCCTTATTTAACCATATCCAATACTCTAGCCACAAGCACAAGAGAAGCAGAGTCCAACTCTTTAGGGAAATCCAACACTTTCTATACATGTGCACTTTATGAACAAAGGATGTGATACATATGTCTGTAAAAGTAAGTCACCTCTACTGCCCTGATTGAAGTTGACACTGAAGAGAGGTGACTAGTTATAGGCAGAATGCTTACATCCTGGTAGTCTTAACAGCAAGAAAGTGAAGCTTATCCTCACCCCTGGAGGTTATGGATTGTCTTCCTGCCTACTGACCTTACCTTGTTCGATATTAAACTGCTGATAGCTGCCACATCCTGGTGAATTGTCGTCCCTTTCAAAACTCTGCACTATCAAGAAATGCTGTCACTTTTTAAATTATAGCCAACACAGAACTCAAAGCAAGGTAAAACGTCTTCAGCGCTAATAAGGATGATTTGTTTCATAGTCCCTAGATCCAAAAGCTAAGGCTTTTAAGCATTCAAATCATTTACCAACTTTTTTTTTCTTGTAAAGTGACTCTGCACTTTTGATTTTTTTTTTAACAACTGAGATCATAACATCTATCTCATGACCTACCAGCAAGTCTTCCAAGACCCATTAATGAGTTCACTACTAGAACCAGGAAACTGCTGTTTAGAAAATTGGAGGGAGAGGGGAAGAGAGTGTTATCCTGCTGAGTCAGTGTTTGATGTAATAAGCCCTGCGTTACACCCGTGCACTAAGCTTCAGTGCAAAGATCTCAAACACATACAATAAAGGGTCCTTTTACTAAGGTGCATTGAAAATTGGTAGTGTAGGTGCGTGTTTTGGACGCGCGCAGATCCATTTTTCAGTGCACCTGTAAAAAATACCTTTTGGGGGGGGGGGGGGGAAATGGACGTGCGGCAAAATGAAAATTGGCACGCATCCATTTTGGGTCTGAGTCCTTACTGCCACCCATTCACTTAGCATTATGGTCTCACGTGTTAACTGGGCAGTAATCGTCAACGCGCGTGAAATGCCGATTACTGCCCGTGTGCCAGAAAATAAAATATATTTTCTGATGTGCGTAGTGGATGCTCATAGCTGGGCGGTAGTTCAAAACTGATGTGCGTTGGACGTGTGTAGGTGCCTACGAGGCTTAGTAATAGGGCCCCACAATTTTTTTTAATCTAAATGAAATAAACTAATGGCATTAAAATTACTATAACATTAAAAAGAATGCACTATCAGAAAATACAGAGCACACCACCATGGTAATCCTGCAACGGTCTGCTCCATCAGGAGTAAAATGTCATCATTTCACCTCAGAAGAGCCTGTTGCTCCCACTGAAGCAAAGATTTTGTGCTAAAAATGAAAGGGTCAATATTCAGCCAGTGGCGGTCAGCGTTTTTTGGGCCGCTGTCGGCAGTAACTCTGGATATTCAGTGCCGGGCCATGTCCGGACACTGACATTAAATATCTGGTTATACATAGCCGGATGACACTTATCCGGTTCAGTGCAATATTTGGCATTTAACTGTATAAGTAAAATGGGCAAAGATAGTCTGTGTTTTATGCGGTCTTATTTATTATATTAATAGAGAATAACAAAGCAGTGGAATCAAATGCATTTATTATTCCACTGCTTTGTTGTTATTTATCTACTGTTTTATAAGCAGTTGTGTGCCTTTTTGTTTTTTTATTAATAGAGAATGACATGAGGACAAAGCCTGTCCCTGTCCCCGTCCCCTTCTCTAATGTTAACTTATCCAGTTAAGTGCTGAATATTGGCACTTAATTTGACAAGTGCCGATCAATCCCAGACCACCCACAAAACAGCCAGTTTTGGCTCAGGCACTAACTAGGTATATTCAGTGACACTATCCAGTTAAGTGGTGCTGAATATATCTGGTGAGCCCTGGACAAGTGATTTAAATGGTTAGGAGCCTCTCCTGGCCATTTAAATCATTTTGAATAATCGACCCCAAAGTTGTTGTTTTTTTTTTTAATACTGGAAGCGATTCCATATTCAGCAGCTTGGCATGCCCTCCCACCCTACCCTTTAGTACAATGATTTTACTACTTTTATTTCCACACTAAAACACTTAATGCAGTAGGAGTTAAGGTTAGCATGGAAAAAATCATAAATTGCTGAGCTAAATGATAATACTACTTACTACACTGGGCCCTCAGTGCAAATGATGCATGCTGCGACTTAACAGGTCTGGCTTCTGCTTCCTGAGCTAATGGAAGCTCCAGAGTAAGATAATGGAAGAGGGGAAGCTTGTTGGGGACTGCCAGGCACTGCACAATAGTGACTCCTAGTGGTAAGACTCAGTTTCATCTATATGAGGTTGAAGAGAAAACTTCAACATATGGACTCCTGATCAAGGACTGCTCCTGCAATGCAAAGGCATTACAACAAAATGGGGGGGGGGGGGGGGGGGGGGACCCAGTCATTACCCACTTGGATTACTACAACTCTCTTGTCCCTGGCCTTGTATAAGGCTACAACTTAAACAATTAACAGAGGTTGAACCTTTACATAACATCCATAGGTTTGATCTGGTGAAGCCCCTCCTCAAATCTGAACATTTGCTACCAGTATAAGAATGCATAAAATACAAATTATTAACACATGTATACAAAGGTTTACAATGCTTTGCCCCTGACTACACTTCTACTTTACTTTGCCCATACACTCCTACCCGCAAGCTATGCTCATCACAACAAGTCCTTTTACAGCTTCTCCTCAAATCCCACATAAGACTAGAAGTAACTCGAGAAACTGCATTTTCATATGTGGCTCTAAGTTAGCGTGGGAGCCCTTAACACACACTTTCAAAGAAGTTTGACTGGCTCAAGAGTGGATGGCAACGATAGCACAAGAAGATGTGCTTACCTCAACCTACATTACCCTAATTGCAAAGGACTCAAGTACAAAACCTACTATGGATCCAACTTCTCCTTCTTAGGCAACCAACTCTGGAATGCACTCCCCAGACCTATCCAATCAATCAGAAACTATCTACCCTTCCGGAAATCACTAAAAACCCATCTGTTCAAACAAGCCTACCCGAACGACCCAGACTAATCCTATGTACCCATCTACCCAACACATATCCAGGAAACAACGACAATGACCTAGACTACATCTCCCACCTAATCTCCATTTGCTTATCCCGTGTCCCATCCCCCTCCCACCTCCTCTACCCCTCCCCCAATGCTTACCTACCCTTGCTCATACCACTCCTACTCCCTTCACCCTTGTCCATCTCTACCTACCTATCTCTTTTATTATTCTGCTATACTTAACTTATATTGTCTCTTTCAATACTTTGCAATCCCTATTACTATGTAAGCCGCATTGAACCTGCTTTGAGTGGGAAAGCTCGGGGTACAAATGCAATAATAAATAAATAAATAAAATTTGGCATCAGGACAGCACAGCCCGAGCTCAGAACAAAAACATGAGAACCTTATCATGCCTGAGGTGATAAGTCTTAGGTCTGAAATTGATATGCAAACAGTCATAGGACAAAAGATCAGCACTGAAGTTGTGAGGACCAAGCCATGGGCCATTTTCGTTTATGGGACTTGCAAGAAATAATATTGAATGCATACCACAACTGCTGCAATGTGTGTGAGAGACAGGAATGAATGCAGGCAGGGAAAGCTCGAGTGTGAATGCATGGTGAAATACAGGCAGGATTGGTAAGGGCCAATGCATAGAACAAGTGATCATATTCTAGATGGAAATTTGTTGGGAAGAAGGAAAAGGGGGGGATGAGGAGGTGGAGAGGAGGGAAAGGGAGAGGAGGAGGGAGAGGGGAGGGAGAGCAAAGGGGAGGGATAGGATTAATTAGGGAATTAAAGCAATTTGGATGGGGAAGTTTGCTATACATTGAGACTACAAATAGGTGGGAAAATGTGGGATACAAATGTAACAAATAAATAAATAAATACAGTAGGTCTTTGGATAGAGAGGGTATTGTTATAGGTTTAAAAGGGAGAAGTGTTACTTCTATGGCTCAGTATGATAGAGGGATTTCTTCTTTCACTTTAGTTTATGGGAGATTGTTTTAAAATAGTGTCTTCGAATGTAGCCAGAATTGGTACCTCCATAAAGCATTACAAAATATTACAGGTTTTAAAAAAGCAACAGGTGCAGCAGACTCAATTTAATGACTTAGAACACCAGAAGCTGAAGACTTGGATGAGGGAGGTCATATGTGTTTCGGCTGCGGTGGAAATATTGTTGCATAAGAATCTTGCTTATACCATACATAAAGCCCACTATCATGGCACCAGAAATGAAAGGAATTCTTCAAATACTAGCTCAATCAGGTGCAGAGTTATTGGGGGATATAATAATCATGGCGGGTGACTTTAATAACGCTAGCAACCCTACAATGGATAGATCAGGTTAGGATAGGCATATATATCCTAATGGTGTGAAATGTATGTAAATCTATGAATTTAGTGGATGCCTAGAGAGTGTTCCATCCATCTGAGCAAGAATAGACGTGTCCAGAGCGCATCGAACACTCTTGCAAATAGGTTACATACTGGTGAACAGAGGGTCCTTTGCCAAAATTACTTCAGCACAAATTGGTCCTTTGAAATTTCCAATCACTCCCTAGTTTGGGTGGAGTTGGAGAAGTGCATCCGGAAAGGTGCCAAGGTCAATGGAGGTTCACTGAGTTTCTTCATGACAATGAGGAGTTTCAAAACTTTCTGTCAGTTAAATGGAATGATTGTTTTCTCCATAACGTGGAGCACGTGAATGATTCCATTTTATTTTGGGAGGCCACAAAGGCTGTTTTAAGGGGTGAAATAATAGCTTTTATGTCCAGAAGCATAAAAGTTAGATTCGGCAATGGTGCTTTTGGAGGCCTAGCTAGCTATGTAGTTGTTTGATGTGTATGGCTATTTCTCCAACACTGGCTAACAGTACAGAGCAATTCAGGGTGCTTCAAACAATCTTATCCATGAATGTGCTGTTAAAGCCATAGTGTATTATAACTACTGCTTCTATAAGTACGGCAATAAAGCTGGCCACATGTTGGCCCAGATGTTTAGAATAAAAAAAGAGGTTAAGGATATCCTTGCTCTGTGGGAGAGTAGTGGTGGGGTGGTTACTGCTAACTTCTCCAAAGTTCTCTTTGGCTGTGTTGAAACTATTCCAAGATTTTCGTACTTATGCTGCTCTTCGGCTAAATCTTCCATTGGAAGGTATGCCTATTAATGTTGAGCCTACATTCTGGGTTGGTCAATTGCCATTAAAATGGATTAAGGAACCCCTCAAGTGTTTAGAGATTTATGTGTCAGCAGATATCAGACTTCCTTAGAAGGCCAATGTGCAAGACACTGGAAGTATTTCAGAGATAGGAGTTTTTGGTCTCTCTCCTTGCTGGGGAGGGTAGGTATGAACAGAATGATAAGTACGGAATAGAATCACCTGCCTATTTGTTTTCTCAGAATGATGAGTATACTACAATGGGTTTATATGTTGCAACTACTTCCCATAGTGTTAGCCAAGGAAAATCTGGTAAAGTTGCATTCAGGACTGGGGCAGTTTTTATGGCAAATCAAGAAGGCAAGAATTCTGACACGACTTTTAAGAGTGAACTTGGAGTGCCAGACATGAGACTTTATAACATAGCAGCTGTCTTCCAACACAGTACATCAGTACATCTCAGCATGGCGATGCTCATGTACTTACGCATTATGCTTGGCTTACTAGTATCACTGGTGAGCTTCCCACAGTAAGGACTAGATTCTATACATCACGCCTAATAATTTGGTACCGAAATGAAATTCGCATAAGCGCATTCTATAAAGTATACCTCAATTTAGGTGTAGTTTATAGAATAAACCTAAATTTCTACGCGGTTTATAGAATATGCCAAGGGCCAGTCTGCGCAACTATATTTAGTCAGGGCAGTAAGTGCCAAATGCCTAAATTAAGTGCAGACCAGTGTATTCTATAACAATGCACACAGATTCTAGAAATGCCTACAACCTGCCCATGGCCATGCCGCCTTTTCAACTATGAAACTTAGAATTTACACACAGCACATTATAGAATATGCTTACACGATTCTGCAAGTAAATTCTAAATGCCAATTAGTGTCAATAATTGCTTAACTGGCAATTATCAGCACTGATTGGCTTAACCAATTAGATTATGTGCATTGTTATGGAATATGCTTCAATTTCCGTGGAAATCTTGGTGCAATATACAGAATCTGCGGTATGTGTCCATGTTTTGGGTAAACGTAGAAAACGCTCCATTGGCAGGAAAGTAAATGCAAACTTTTCATGCAGGCATACAGTGGGGGAAATAAGTATTTGATCCCTTGCTGATTTTGTAAGTTTGCCCACTGACAAAGACATGAGCAGCCCATAATTGAAGGGTAGGTTATTGGTAACAGTGAGAGATAGCACATCACAAATTAAATCCGGAAAATCACATTGTGGAAAGTATATGAATTTATTTGCATTCTGCAGAGGGAAATAAGTATTTGATCCCCCACCAACCAGTAAGAGATCTGGCCCCTACAGACCAGGTAGATGCTCCAAATCAACTCGTTACCTGCATGACAGACAGCTGTCGGCAATGGTCACCTGTATGAAAGACACCTGTCCACAGACTCAGTGAATCAGTCAGACTCTAACCTCTACAAAATGGCCAAGAGCAAGGAGCTGTCTAAGGATGTCAGGGACAAGATCATACACCTGCACAAGGCTGGAATGGGCTACAAAACCATCAGTAAGACGCTGGGCGAGAAGGAGACAACTGTTGGTGCCATAGTAAGAAAATGGAAGAAGTACAAAATGACTGTCAATCGACAAAGATCTGGGGCTCCACGCAAAATCTCACCTCGTGGGGTATCCTTGATCATGAGGAAGGTTAGAAATCAGCCTACAACTACAAGGGGGGAACTTGTCAATGATCTCAAGGCAGCTGGGACCACTGTCACCACGAAAACCATTGGTAACACATTACGACATAACGGATTGCAATCCTGCAGTGCCCGCAAGGTCCCCCTGCTCCGGAAGGCACATGTGACGGCCCGTCTGAAGTTTGCCAGTGAACACCTGGATGATGCCGAGAGTGATTGGGAGAAGGTGCTATGGTCAGATGAGACAAAAATTGAGCTCTTTGGCATGAACTCAACTCGCCGTGTTTGGAGGAAGAGAAATGCTGCCTATGACCCAAAGAACACCGTCCCCACTGTCAAGCATGGAGGTGGAAATGTTATGTTTTGGGGGTGTTTCTCTGCTAAGGGCACAGGACTACTTCACCGCATCAATGGGAGAATGGATGGGGCCATGTACCGTACAATTCTGAGTGACAACCTCCTTCCCTCCGCCAGGGCCTTAAAAATGGGTCGTGGCTGGGTCTTCCAGCACGACAATGACCCAAAACATACAGCCAAGGCAACAAAGGAGTGGCTCAGGAAGAAGCACATTAGGGTCATGGAGTGGCCTAGCCAGTCACCAGACCTTAATCCCATTGAAAACTTATGGAGGGAGCTGAAGCTGCGAGTTGCCAAGCGACAGCCCAGAACTCTTAATGATTTAGAGATGATCTGCAAAGAGGAGTGGACCAAAATTCCTCCTGACATGTGTGCAAACCTCATCATCAACTACAGAAGACGTCTGACCGCTGTGCTTGCCAACAAGGGTTTTGCCACCAAGTATTAGGTCTTGTTTGCCAGAGGGATTAAATACTTATTTCCCTCTGCAGAATGCAAATAAATTCATATACTTTCCACAATGTGATTTTCCGGATTTAATTTGTGATGTGCTATCTCTCACTGTTACCAATAACCTACCCTTCAATTATGGGCTGCTCATGTCTTTGTCAGTGGGCAAACTTACAAAATCAGCAAGGGATCAAATACTTATTTCCCCCACTGTATGTGGCATCTCTTTGTGCTTATTGGACTGGGCTGAGTGTAGATGCCTATCATCCTAGATGTGATGAGGACACAGCCTCCTTGGGACATGTTTTCTGGGTATGTCCACAGATTTGGAAGTTCTGGACAGCCGTGCAGTCTGAAGTAGAATCAATTAGCACCACATATAAAATTCGAAGAAAGACTGGTGCCATTTGATGATTTCACTGGGAGTCTTCTTTCATAAGGGACAAAAGTTTTGTCAGAAGGCATTTCTCCTTACATGTAAATGCATTCTACTACATTTGAGGTCAGGTTCTCTGCCCTCCATTAAAGTTATGGAAAATACTTGTGTTTGTCATAGCAATGAGGGAGCGGAAAGGGACAGGGAATACAATGGAGTTGAGATGACTGGCATTCCAATTAGTGTAGGAGGATTATTGTAATTATTTGCCCCCTCTTTCCTGCCCGGAGCTCTGTCCTTGCCCTGCATCATGTTGCTGTGAGGGTCTCAGGATTCAAAATGGCCACCGAGAGTTGAAGTCTCGCGAGGCCGCTTCAACTCTCGTGGCCATTTTGAATCCCAAGACCTTCACAGCAACAGGATGCAGGGCAAGGGCAGCGCTCCTGGCAGGAAAGAGGGCAGCAAATAGTAAGTAAGGGAAGGGGAGACTAGGAGAGGCTCGCCGCCCGCCCGTTTGTCCAGAAATTCGGACAAACGGGCGGACTGGCAAAACCCGTCCAGACACCCGAACATGTCCTCAAAAACAGGACATGTCCGGGTAAATCTGGACATATGGTAACCCTACCCTAGCATATTTATCTGCACTGCAACAGAGGTCTGGGACTTCAGGCCTTTTCTCTAATGCAGTGAGGGTAAATTTCTGTTTCAAGCAGAAAGTCTTTTACCAGCCTACCATAGAGGAAATGCACAAGGAGAGAACTGTGCATAACAGCTGAATGCCTACAAGACTCTCAGGACAGGAAGTCATGTTACATTTTAGCATATGCTGCGGAGGGGATGGGCCACTGGAGACAAGGCCCACCCAACATTCTGCCCCACAATAGGGAGCCTGGAAGGGCAGGGGCTGAGGTTAGTTTGCTTTGCAGAAATGGAGGCTAAACAGCTTGGCCCTGTCTCCCTGCTTTTGGTCTTCCCACACAACCATTTGTCAACTGCCTATTTGAATCTCAGTTATCACAGCACAATCCTGCACAGCCCAGGTATTGCCTGGGAGTTGCTGCTTGGAGAACCCCCTCTCCTCACTTCATGGAAAGGGCTGGGGGTGGAGGAAAAGGGTACATCTCTGTACACATTCCACTGTGTATACTCGGGGGGGGGGGGGGGGGGCTCATTAGGAAACCACCCCTAGAACAAGGGAAGCAGTGAATGATGCAAGGAGGAATGAAGTAGTGAATCCTGTGGGGTTGTATGAAAAGATGTATTCTAGAGATTGAGTGACAAGAAGAGGTGAATTCTGTGGGCAAGATATAACAATGAAGGGGTTAATTCCAGAAAAACACCACTTTCCCTAGTACTGCCACCCCTTCCTGACTTGTTTTGTATTCTCCACTGTTTTTGTGCCTCTTCTCCCCCAACTCTTTTGTAATAGAAAAGTACATACAGCTCAACCCCATTAAAATGCAGTGATTGGTGTCCAAAGAATCACATTGCGGTTATAAGCGGATTGTGTAAACAATTTCAACCCATTTTTCAGCATTCAACTTTTACAGTGCCTGCTATAAATTTCACATACACGTCACAATTGAAGTACTAGAGAATAACAATATTGTATATAAACCATGTTTCAATCTTTTATTGATGCATTGTACAATTGTCTAAAATTAAAAAGAAAAGGGAAAACATAACGCACTCCGTATTTATTCAAACAATGAGGATAAATAAGAGTCTCAAACTGCCATCTTCTCCATACAAAAAAGTATTTAAGATGCCAATAACTGTTTTTAAATGAACCATGTGTCATCTAAGCATACATAAACTAACAAACCTTAGTGTCTGGTTCATTTTTTGTTCAAAAAGATATTGAGGGTTGACTGTTTCATTGGACCCTTGTTGCCGCACAGTGTTTACGTACCTTGGGTACGAACTGCTGATGAAACCAGTTTTCGGAAATGCTAGAAGTCATCCATGCAATTTTGCTAAACTCGTAGGAAAAAAGCATAGAGGTCATGTTCACATGGTGACCGTAGTGATTTAAACTTGTCTACAAAAAGTGGCTTCAGTTTGTGATTTTCTATTTCGTTAACACATATGAGAATGATCACTCTGTCCTTCATTTGATTGAAGTCTTGCTTTCACTGATAGTCATTCTTACAAACCAGAGTGATATTCGGTAACATTTTATAACACAGTCTGGTCTCATCACAGTTATGCACCTGTTCTGTGGTATAGCCACCATTTCTATCCTCTGAAGCTGGGCAGGGTACGAGCATGTGGCCTCATCATCAGTTGAACGTATCTCTCCAGAAATAGAGGTTTTGGTTATCCCATGTTGCCTAAGAGATTTAGCCATCCACTACATGCAGTAAATGACATTGACCCATTTTCGTTTGTAGAGGGGGTCCAGACAGAGGAGTTCCTTTGGATCTTTCATGGACAAACCACCGAAACACAGCTTTATCCAACAGGCTGTCTTGAGGTAGCCACAAACATTTTCATTTCACTCCATCGTCTGTTTCTATGGACTTGGCTGCATCATGAAGTTTCTCCTCCTCCTTTTTCCATCCACAAACAGTTGACTCATTTATTGCTAGGTCTCTAGACACTTGGATTTGCTGGACTCCAGATTTGATTCTACTAAGCGCAGCAATTTTTTCTTCTAAACTAAACTTCTTCTGTTTGAGGTTTCAGACATTTCTTTAACCCAAAGAGGTATGATTGAGGTGGCGTGCTCTGCTCCGAGTGGGTGGAGATGGCTTCGGCCTTGTGATATCAAGCCGTTTTCTATTAATCAAATCAGGAACCACGCTTGCATCACCTTATAAGCAGATTTGCATTATAACGGAGTTGAGCTGTACTTGATGCCACCAGAAAAGGTACCAAGAAACAGAACCTGTGGCACAAAAAACACTGATAAACACCGATAATTTTTTACTTTCATAGAACATCTAATTAGCTGGACAACAAACACCTAAATTTATACCTTTATATATAACTAAGTGTAGAAGACCTAACTATGAGAGATGAAGAGCAGCTGAATGCTGGAATGGATGATAAGTCAAGCACCAGATGAAAGCCAAATAAAGTGCGAGAAGGAGTGAATGCTGGAAACTAGAAAGGCAGGGAGGCAAGGTGAAAGGTGTGAGGAGAAGGTTAGGATAGAAGACAATGCATGTGGCAGGTTCCTCACCCCCCCCCCCCCCCCCCCCCCCCCCCCCCGGAGTTGGAAACCCTAGGTACTTACTTGGGAGTTAACACAGCCAACAGTACTAGGGAACTAACACAACCCTCCAGCCCAGTTACCCTTACTGTTAAATCGTGATACAGAACCAACTTTGGCTCATTTTAATTCGGACTGAGTTGTGCAAAAATGACACTACCAGAAAAGGTGCCACAACCCTTTTAACTGACTACCCAAACATTTTTTCTAAACTGTGTGTTACCCAGATATGATAGCACTGTGGGAGCTATGTTTTGCAGTCATGGGTTACAGAGCCAGTCTATTTGCCTTCCTTTTTTTTCATTGTTTTGTTCAAGGATGTCCTGGCATAGTTCTATATATATACTTTACATATTAATCTAGGACTTCATCTTTCTTCATGCACCAATCTGTTTCTCCATTCTCCTACAGTTCTCACATTTTGGCAATTGGTAGTGATGAGTCCCTCCTCCCCCACCTACATCTTACCACCACCACCAACTCTGCACAGATTCTGCTTTTGCACTGTCATTTTTGGATATAGCTCACAGCCTCACACTTTTTCAATAGTGGCTCGAAGGTGGGTTACATTCGGGTACACAAAGTAAATCCCTGTTCCCATAGGGCTTATAATCTATGCTGCTCATTTTCAAAGCACATAGGCGTCCAAAAAGGGCCAGATAGCCATTTTTTTAAATTCACCCAAGTCACCATAATAAAACACATAGTCAAGAAATGTCCAAGTAGACCAGCTCCACAGAAAAAGACATTTGGAGAAGAGGTGTTTCAGGATAGATTTTTTTTTTTTTTTAGCAATAACGGCTAGCAGTGTGACGTCCAGGATAGAAATGAAAACGTCCCAATTTAGACCTGCTATAAATGCAAACAAGTGAAGCCACAACCTGTCTGTGTACCCATTTGTGCTTTTGCTGAGTTGGAGTGGAGAAGTGGAGTTGGTTGTGGTGTGAAGGACAGTGGAGAGTTACTGAGTGACCTGTTTGCTGTCTTTGTCTGCCCCAGTCTGAAACGTTTGTCTCCACCCCCCCCCCCCCCCCCAACACACATTCCCTGCCTTGTCTCTCCTCTATCTCACTTCCTAAACCCCTTCACCACACCTGCTAGCCTCCACCCACACCCGTCCCTTGCTGTCTCTCAGGCCCTTTCCCCCTTTGCTCTGTCCCTTGCCCAAACACCCACACCGCCCTCCCTTTCCCATTACTTGCTCATACTCTTTTCTATCTTTATGCCTCTGTGCTGTGCCTCTGTTTCTCCACTCCTACTTTGTCAGTGTACTGTTGCTGGGTGAGTGTTGTGTGCTGGTTCTGGGTTCATTTCTCACTAGGTGGTGCTGATCTCTGAGGTAGGTGGAAATGTGCACAGTGCTATTAGTGGGGTAAGGAGGTTGCACCTGTAGTGGGACACCTGCACAAGAAGCATGGATCTGCTGAATGCTTTTGCACTTGAGGCTTCGCTGGATGTGGCTCAGAGTCTAGAGGGGACGGCTAGGAGAATGCACCCCTATCAGTGTTTAGGCCCCGGACCCAGGTAGCGCTTCGATAGGGCTGCTATACAGCACCTTTGTTAGCAGCTAGGGCCACAGCTCCACACCTACACAGGAATAATCCTGTGCCAGTGCACTTTAAGGTTACAGCCTCCCTCGCTTTTCTTGCCACTGGTACCTTTCAGCAAGCCTCACCCAGCCCACCATCTCTGTCTGGTCCAGTTCCTTGATGACTTCCTCACTCACACCTCACAATATCTGTTGGGCTTCGCTCCATACAAAACATTACTCAATTTAAGAAAGAACTGAAAACTCATTTCTTTGAACAGGTGTATGGACTACTAGCGCCATGAGGAAACTTTTGTTATGTCTTAAGATTTTTTTTTCAGTTTATTTTGTTATTTGTTTAAACTGCTGATTGTTTATGTTGATGACATATCTCATGGTGTGTTGCTTGTAATGTATTATTTCATTATATATGTAATTTTGTTCTTTGCTTAGAATTTTATAATAATGCGGGTTTTCTATCCAAGTACACAACGTCACAATGTATTTAGACACATGTCCTAGCTCCTGACTTTTTCATGAATTGCTTACAATCATACTTATCCTTCATGTTATCAAATAGACTATTCCCTGAAAGAATCCCAAGGCCAGTAGAAGCGAAGCATCTAATTATAGACCTGTAGACTCTATTCCTTTATTGGTAAAAGTGACGGAAAATTTAGTAGCTAGTCAGCTCATGGAGTTCCTACAGGCCTTTTCCATTCTTCATAGTACACAATCGGGATTCCAGCCATCCTTTAGCACTGAGACAGTGCTCACCACCTTTATTGCAAATTTCAGAAAAGAGTGAGCTAGGCAGAAAAGTCATAATTTTACAATTTGATATGTCCAGTACCTTCGACCATAATATATGTTATACTTATTAGACCACTTTGGTATTAGTGGAACTGTTTTAAAGTGGTTCCACGGTTCCCCAATGTCAAGATCCTACCAAGTAAAACAATCAGGTCATGTCTTCTCACCCTGGGACTCTATATGTGGGGTTGCACAAGGCTCTCCTCTGACACCCATATTATTCAATATCATGATGGCACCACTGGTTTACTTACTGGAGGTTCACTGATTTAATTCCTTCATCTATGTTGATGATGTCACTATTTATATTCCCTTCAAAAGGGAATTACTAGAAATTATATACGAGATTAAAATCAGTTTAGATCTGATGGAATCTTGGGCATTCAGTTTCAAAATTAAATTGGGAAAAGACTAACTTCCTCATACTTACCAACCCCTATCAACCCATTTCCTTAAAAACACTTCACTAATGACAACACATCATATGCCTTAGATCAATCAATGAAAATCCTCAGCATCACCATCGACCAGCATTTATCATTTGAAGCTCAGGTCTCAAGGGTGGTTTTCAACATCTTCCATACACTATGGAAGTTAAAAAGGTTGCATCCTTTCTTCCCAAGCTTCATTCTTCATACTATCACCCAAACTCTGGTACTATCCAAATTACTGTAATGCCATATATGCAGATATTAAAATCTCACGCCTTAAAAAATTACAAACAGCACAAAATACCACTGCCTCCCTTGTATGCAGTGCTCCTCACTTTGAGAAGGCTTCCCCCCTCTTGTTTAAACTTCACTGCCTTCCCATAAACACCAGGATCACCATTAAAACATGCATGACTGTTTACCAAATCATAAATGTTTTTTCGCCCTCCTACATGCAACAACTAATTGATTTACCTTCATGTAATACAGTAAAAACATCTAGAGAATACTTCATGCTCCATGATCCAAACTTGCAAAGGTTTTTCTTACAAATCAATCCTTGTTGCAGACTTCACATATCACTTTAGAATTATCTACTCAAGCAATTAAGGTACTTAGAAGATTATCTGATATTCCGTAAATTACTAAAGGCTTTTCTATTAAGTACATATCTTACCAAAAGACAATAAACTAATGTTGCCGTCTCTCTTATATGTTTCATTTTAACCAATACTCTAGCCTAGCTTCATGACAAACACACAATTATTCCTAATATGTTAAAACTAGCCGTTGAGCCCGTTAAAACGGGCTACTATTGGAATGGGGGTTTTCCAAGGCCCCCCCCCTGAGGTCGCCGCTGCCCCCTCCCCCCCCGAGGTCGCCGCTACCGGTACCCCTCCCCCCGAGGTCGCCGCTACCAGTACCCCCCCCCCCCCCCGGAGTCGCTGCCGCCACCTGGCCCTCTGTTCGCTATTAATTGAACTTACATCGCCGCAGCACGCAGATCAGCTGAGCTCCCGTCGGCCTGGCCTTCCTTCTCTGCCTGTGTCCCGCCTTCGTGTGGCGTACCGTCGGCGAGGGCGGGACACAGGCAGGGAAGGAAGGCCGACCAGAGCTCAGCTGATCTGCATGCTGCGGCGATGTAAGTTGAACTAATAGTGATCAGAGGGCCCGGGCTGGGTGGAGGGGTTGCGGCGGCGACTCGGGGGGGGGGGGGGTACCGGTGGCGGCGACCTCGGGGGGGAGCGCAGTTTCCCTCTCTGTCCCGCCCCCGTCATCACGTATTGACATGGGGGCGGGACAGAGAGGGAAGTCTCTACTACGCATTTGCGAGTGAGTTTGGTCACTCGCCGTTTATATGTTTGATGTTATAATTAATTATCTATCATATTTTTGATGTTTTTCTTGAATGTAGATGGCTTCCTCTTTGTTCTAGGGTCATCGATTGCACACATGTAGCCCTCAGACACCCCCCCCCCTCCCCGGGCACAGGAGGACACCTATAGGAATAGGAAATCCTATCACTCCATGAACATGCAGGTCATGTGTGATGTGCGTCCTCAGTACCCGGGGTCCTGCCACAAAACATACATTCTACAGCACTCAGGAATCTACCAACGCTTTGACCAAGGAGAAATCACTGGTGGCTGGCTCCTAGGTAAGCAGCACTGGGATTCCCTCCCCTAATGCCCCTTTCCCCCCACCCAACAAAGGTGACCAGACCTTGCTACACACATCCATGTTTGTGATTTGTCCCCCCCTCCCTAAGTGACAAAGGCTACCCCCAGTGAACTTGGCTCATGACTCCCATTGTACACCCCAAAACGACACAGATGAGCACTACAATAGAGCCTATAAGTGCATCCATGTCATCAAAGAAAGGACCATTGGCCATCTACAGAATCACTTTAGATGCCTCAATCATTCGGGAGGGGAGCTCCTTTACACCCCAAATAAGGTTGCCAAAATCTTCATGGCATGCTGCATAACTTTGCCTATACAGGAGCCAAGAGGCGAAGGAGGGCCTCCCACCGCCCCACCACAGCACACCAGGCACCATACCATCTGGGAGTGCAATGGACACAGTTTCAGTGATAAGAAGTGCTACCTTTATTTCCCCCAAAAAGGTGACAAACCTACTCACTGACATTAGACATCAAGGTAGCCAACTGCTCCTCTTCCACTGCCAATCACCACATCCAGGATTGGCTTGGCCGTGTGGCTCCAGTGCAGCTCCGTGACACACTTGGCCTTCCACCCATGGTCCCGCGGCGGCCACATTTGGCTGCTGGTCCCATGCTCCTTGATGCAGTGGTGGCTGGCACATCCCGTGGCTGTTGGATGCACTGTGGGCAGCTGTTGACTGTCCTAAGGGTGATGCTGGCCATAACCTGCAGCCATGTGCTGTCCCAAGCCTCGAGAACTGCAGCATCTCCTGCAGCACTTGCAGGCAGCTCTCTTGTCCCTCCACTATCCCTGCCTTGGGTTAATCTAGGGCTTATAACTATGGTGGGACTCTCCCTTGTCAGCCACCTATGCTGCGCTAGTCCCCTGCTGTCACGATTGTGCCCATGTTTCATGCTCTCATAAATCTTGCCACCTGGTGGTTAGACCTGGTGGCTGCGATGGACTGTCTGCTGTTTCCCATGTTCCAGAAGTCATGCCGGTCCAGTCTGGATTTTCCAGCCTTCCAGACCGTCTTGGGATTTTTGGAACTAAGCAGCACCCTTACCTGTTGACCTCCCTTGTATGTTGCCTTTATTAACCACCTGGAAACTTTCTACTTTGCCTTGGCAACAGAGGTCTTGAGTTGTGTTCCGGTCCCTGCTGGTTTGTTGCAGTTCCTGCCCTGAAAGCTTTCTTTGTCAGCTTGACCCTGCTTGTTTTCCTGGATTATTCTACTGATTGCTGCCTGCCTTTGACCCTGCAGGTTTCCTGGTTTATTCTACTGTCTGCTGCCTGCCCAAGACCCTGCCTGATTCCTGGCTTATTCTCCTGTTTGCTGCCTGCCCAAGTCCCTGCTTGATTCCTGGTTTACTACTGATTGCCGCCAGCCTATAGACTCTGTTTGGTTCCTGGTTTCCCTTCTGCTTTGCTGCCTTCCAGTAAGACTCTGCTTGGCTCGTGGACTATTTTCTTGCTTACTGCTTATTGCTTCTGTTCCAGTTCAGCAGCTTCAGTCTGGCTGTTCCAGTTCTGGTGGTACCAGTCTGTTCTGCCTTGCCTCCTGTTTGGGTGATTCGCCTGCCACTGCCATTCCTCGGCAGTGGCCCAAGGGCTCACTATTCCTGACCAGTGTGACACCTGTCTCATGGTTTGCAGAACACAGAGAAACTCCTGTCTGTGCACTGGCAGAGATGATGTACTGGTTCATACCAGACATGTGGCTTGTGTAAGACAACAGACCTTTCAGTTCCTTTTCTTTTCTCTATTTCTCTTTTTACCTATCCCTGGATTTCTCTCTTTAAAAAACCCTGTAGATATGTAGATATACAAGGATACGTCTAAATGTGCCTGTAATAAAGCCCACAGACAGAGCTGGGGTGGGGGAAGCAGGCTCAGTGCAGAGAACAAATCTAGTCTTGGCACCGACACTGAACCCATGCTGGTGTTATACCTGTCATGTGGTTAGTGTTAAACAACACACCTTGAAAAACATCTGCTGTAGTGCTGCCTACAATATATCAATGACCTAGCAGGGTGAATGGGGTATGTTTAGTGTGTAGATTGTCTGGAAAATTGGGACCAGGATTTGGGCTGGCAAACAACTATCTGCAGGCCACAATGGCAAACCCTGGGAAGACTGGGGCACAGGTTCAAGGTTGGGTGTTGGACCAAGGGGAGAAATGAAAAAGGTCAGGGATATTGACTGAGAATTGTTACGGGATTGCAAGGCTAATTTTGGAAGGCAGAAACAAAAGGAGGCAGCTGGCAAAAAAACTAAACTATTTGGAATTTGCCTCTTGTTGCCTACTGTTGACTGAGAAATGCTTTCTGCTAGCACAATCTGCCCCGCAGCAGGAGTTGCTGGCAGCCTCCTGAGGTGGCCATTCCAATGCAGTCTAGCTATATTTGTCAGGAGACATCTGTGATGAGGACCATTGTAGAGGTCTGCATAATCACGGTATTGACATGGTTAGGTAACAAGACATTCAGGCTCACTCATACTACCTGTGCTACAGACCAGATCCCTTTAGGCTGCATAGGCCTAGCATACGCACAGACTGTGAGCCCCATGGGACAGAGGTGTACCAATTTAATACCTGATTCAGGTGACCTTTCAGGTCAGCACTAGTGACCCACAATGCTGTAGCTCTGACATGGTCTGATCATGTCTAGGTATATTTACCAACAGAAAGAGTTTGTTGCATTGTCCATTGTCGCTGAACACTCTCCCCCTCCCCCCCCCCCCCCCCCCAAGCAGAGGAACCATGCCCGTGCTCTGACGGTTGTCCAGGTGGGAGTGGGTCATTTCCCATGGCTACCACAATCTGAACCCGGAGACACCCTGGTCAGAGCCTGTACCTGAAGATCTCTCTGCGCAATATTCCTTGGCACTCAACCCTAATAAGTTTTGACACCAGACTGCAGAACAAATTATAAGAGAGTTCCGAGGTCTGATTTCATGTTGCTTAGTCCCATCCTTCTCAATACAGTTAATGTGGAGGAGTAGCCTAGCAGTTACAGCAGCAGGCTGGCAATCAAGGAATGCAGTGCTCAAATTCTAATGCCACTCCTTGTGATTTTGGCTAAATCACTTAACCCTCCATTGCCTCAGATATCAAATTAGATTGTAAGTCCTCTGGGGACATGGAAATACTCAAGGTACCTGAATGTAACTCACCTTGAGCTACTACTGTAAAGGCATGGGCTAAATCCTAAATTCTCTTCTTTTTAAAAATCCACTGCCAGGATAGAGCTTTTAGCAGGGCTCATTAATAGTTGCACAGCTAATGTCTTTTAGTGTATGCTAAGCCTTAGCAAAAGGGCCCCTTAAACTGTAGACTGAAGGAGGCAGTCCTGGGTGTGCAGTTGAGGGGCATGGTTTTCACGGAAGCACATACTTTGCCATTTTCAAAAGAATGCACTTGGTGAAACCTTTTTTCTATAATTTCTCTGTTAATGTTCAATCCCTCAGGGGCCCTTTTACTAAACTGAAGCAAAATCTGGGCTTACCGTGTGTTAACTCAGGACTTTTCCATACACTAAGCCCATTTTTTATGCAGCAGAATTGAGATCATTTTAAATATATATTTTTTTTTGCAGGTCCCGTGCTAAGTTTTCCATTAGCACGTGGGACTTGAAAAAAAAAAAAATAACATGGGATCACTTACTGCTTCCTATTTAGGAGATGCCAAGTGATCCCATGTTGTCAGTCTTTATCCAGCTAGCGTGCGTCAATGCGAATGCACAAACTTAATAATACTTTCATGCCCATTTTCTAATTTGCAAAAATTCAATTAGCTCACAATTAGTGTGCACCGATAGGCTTTTTAGCTTGTTTCACAGTAAGCCTTTTTACCCATGTTAAGCAGCATTAGCGCTTAATGTGGTTTAGTAAAAGGTCTCCTAAGTTTGTCATTTTTGACCCAGCCCACCCTGAAATATTTTGGTTAGATAAGGATTCTATTTTTTTCTCTGCAAAGGGGATGGAGGATTGTTGGATGTAACTATTATCCAGCTTATTAACAGGAGGTTTGCTTCTCTGATTTTCCTTATAATAAATTCCTTCTCTCTTTAGTAATGTGAACTTGTGGGAATTAATGTAATGAGTTTCTCTGGTAGTTATTTCCTTTGGGGTCCTTTTACTAAGGTACACTAACGAATTAGTGTGCGTTAAGTACCTTGCCGCCCATAGGTACAGAATGGGCTGAATGGTATTTAGAATATTCTAATCGTTAGCATGCACTACATCTGTTAGCACAGCTTAGTTAAAGGACCTCTTTGTAACTTATTTTACTCTATAATTTCCTTTTCTTTGGAATGCAAATATTTCAAATTTCAACATTAAAAAGTACAGCTAAATACAACCATAAAATCAAATGCCAAAAACATTCCCCACATTCCAAATGCCAAAAAATTCAGTTTTACTATAACGCGCTTATAATAAATAAGAGTTAAAAGATAATAGTTTATATTTGCAATCATTATGTTATAAGAACTCTGAGCTGGCACCTCCATTTTATCAAGTCAGTAGTCTTTGTCTGTGGAAACAATATCCCCCCCCCCCCCCCCAACTCTGATGTTTAAAATTATAGCTGGATACTCAGCATAAGGCCATACCTGGGGTGCTGAGCAGCCTCTAGAAGTTATCCAGTACTGCTGACACCCAGAAATCAGAGCTGGTACCCGGAAAAATACAGAATATGAGCACGTTAGGACACTATAGTCCTTACTGCCAATGGCACTATCCGGCAGTCAGTCGGACTTTTCAGGGGCATTATTCAGATAATGCTGCCGTTAATCAAGGTATGGTGAGTGGCATTTATTCAGGTAGAAGGCACTCCTACCCAAAGAAGTGCTGCTGAATATCAGGGCCATAGTATGTATGCTTGGGAGTACAATACTACTACTACTACTTATCATTTCTATAGCGCTACAAGGCATACGTAGCACTGTACACCATACACAAAAAGACAGTCCCTGCTCAAAGAGCTTACAATCTAGATAAGACAGGTAAACAGAACAATAAGGGTAAGGGAATAAAGAGGTGAGGATAAAAGGACAGGGCAAGTGAGTAGTGGTTAGGAGTCAAAAGCAGTGGTAAAGAGGTGGGCTTTAAGTTTGGACTTGAAAACGGCCAGAGACGGGGCTAGACGTACAGGCTCGGGTACTCTATTCCAGGCATGAGGTGCAGCAAGATAAAAGGATTAATCACAGTTAATAATCTTGTGATAGTTAACTGTGATTATTTATTTATTATTCAACAGCACTAATTGGCTCTATTAATAATTCTCAAATATATAGCTGCCACAACAAGTTTAGGTGGGGGACCCGGGCAAATCTCAGTACCTTGGGTCTTGTGGTGGAGGCAACTAAGCCAAAAACAAGAACAGGGCATGCAAAACTGCATGATACAAGCCATGGCCATGGCTTATCAGAGTTGCCTCCTGGGGTCAGTGTGGTACAGTGGTGGCACCTAGACAGATTTTATGGCAAGGGCAGAGGATGCGGAATAAGGACCTAGTTTGTCATAGCACAGTGAGTAACCCTTTAATCTTCACAGTGCAAATAGCCCCTTATTTGGAAAAGTTTGGCATGGTTCGGTTTGTTTGATTATGATCGTTTTATCGGTAAAGCCATAACCAAAGCCAAATCAATTGTTTCTTGTCGGCTTTTTTTTTATGTATAACATCCATTGCTAAAAACTGTAAGAAATAGGTGAGTTCCACATTCCTATGTTGATGCCAGGCTTTAGCTGACGTACTCACAAGTCCATACTTAACAAGCTCGTATATTCACAGATGTGGAAAGGTGCTTCCTGGTGTCCTCCCTCATTCACTTTCCTGATCTCTTTTAAGGTTTCAAAAGACCCATCACAAGTATAAATTAGAGGGGAAGATCTCTAGCCAAACAGCAAGGCCAGGGCAGGGAAAAGCTAGAGAGAATGCACAGGACACCACTGCCTTTAACCCATTTTTGCTCAATGTTCCAAAATTAGTTTAGAAATCTAGGGTAAAAAAAAAAAAAAAAAAAAAATTGAGCAAAAATGGGTTAAAGCCCCAGGCAACTATTTCAGCCACGTTGTCTTATCAGCCGAATGTTGATTCAACTGTCGCAGCTATATTATGAGGGTGGAGCATCTGAGTCAAAGAAAGAAACAGGACATGCAAAATGGTGTGAAGCAAGCCGGGGTAACCCGCTCAGCTACTGAAGATGTTTGGCACAATGGTGGTGCCTTGTTGGATTTTGTATCAGACGGACTGTAAGATGGTGAACAGAATTGGAGAGAGTTAGAATGGGGACTCTGCCTGGCGTAGCAGATCACAAATGAATATTCAATGAAGACAGTCTCTGGCCTGCAAGAGGATAACAGGTGGCTTATTTGGAAAAGTTAGTTTATGATTCTGTGTGGATGTTTTTTTAGAGTTTATTTTGGCTTTTTGTCTTTTATTCATTTAATAAATGTATACATTGATCTGGATTGATGCATGTATCTTTTTGAAGAAATTGTGAATAATAAATGTTGATATTGTTCATGAATTTGGAAATCACTGATTTTTTAAAATTAGTTTAAAGTATGTAGCAAATGGCGGAGTGATTACATAATCATCCTAGCCAGAGGGAATAAAAAATATTAAGCCATGTGAATTTCTTTATGTAGCTTGAATATTAATTGCTCCTGCCATGTGTCACAACAAAAGAACCACAACTTGCCCACTAAGACCCTGATGTACAAAACTCTGATGTTGTAGAGAACAGCACTGGAAAAACACTGGCTCAACACCGAGTCAGAATTACTGACCAATGCTCAACAGTAACAGAATACAAATTATATGTATGCAGCTAGTTTTGAGCATTGGTCGGTAAAAGGGTCCGAGCATTCCTGGCGCATGCCCACAAGAGCTGTGCATTAAGCACAGCTCTTGTGGGCATGTCCAGCGATGACTGAACCCCCCCCCCAACCCTCACTGGTGGGCCAGTGGACCCCCTCTCAAGCCCCCACCCCAGCAAATCAAAAAACTCCATGGTGGTCTAGTGACCCCTACTCCTCCCCTCCTCATACCTTGTAAGAGTTGGAGGAAGGTCAACAGCAACACCTATTCCCTCCTGCCTCTGGGCCTGCTCTTCTCAAAATGGTGATGCCCAGTCCCTGCCCAGTGAACAGGTCGGAGTAACCAGAACTACGGCAAAATCCAAGCATACCTGGAACAGGTACAAAGAGCGTGGGGAGGGGAGTAGGAGAAGGAGTGACTAGGTCTTGATTCACATACAGAGACATACACCCATCTACTCAAAAGAGTAGAGAGCCAAAGGGAGTGTAGAACGGCAAAGCCCATTTGCGTAGAATGGTGGTAAGGATGTATGAAGACCCCTGCAGGAGGAGGTAATGCCAACCAGTGTGGCTTTGGCACATTTACAGATATAACTGGTGTGGGAGGGAGACTGATACAGCAGTTCACTTAGTATGAATGCAGGAAAGCTACGGGACACATTTCAGGTTAACGCCAAGAAGCATACAGAGCAATCTCCTGTAGGCAGTCAAGTGTGCACATTTGATAGGTAGACTTCCTTCAGCACCAAGGGCTGCAGTAAGAGAAAAACAGGATCATGATCGGAACTAGGACAGTACAGACTGCCTAACTGCAATAACCTCACACCCACTGTAACCTTACGTCAGACTTGCCTCTGCTATGGGCTCTCCTCTGATGACCATAGGACTCAGTTCAAAACAAAGCATTAATCTTATTCTGACTTTCCTGATCACTAAATTAGTATGTGTGGAAAATGTAAACCAAATGATTTCCTCAGGGCAGAAGTTCACAATACAAATGTATGTGTATGTGCGTGTGTGTGTGCGTGTCTAAGAAAGTGTGTGGAGTGAAGACAATGACTTGGATGTGGATTCAAACAAAAAGAGCTTGACAAGAGTCTAAATTTAATAATAATTTGGGGATTTTTAGTCCCCTTTTCCAAATCATCTTCTAGAAGGCTTCAAGCAGTTTTAGATTTCAGTTACACTACGTCCCTTCCCAAAGAGTTTACAAACTCAATTGGTGCATGATGCAAGAGGAGATGAAGTGACATGCGCAAGGGCACAAGGCATATCAATGGGATTTCAATCCTGGTTTCCAGGAGTCTCAGCTTATTGCTATAACCACTAAGCCACTCCTTCTAGGATATTTTCTTTTAAAAAATAATATTTAAAAAGACCCCCCCCCCCCCAATTTACAATAATAAACAGCATTGACAGTAACCATCTACAAGGAAAGCAGTAAGGACAGGAGCAGAATTCAAGTTCAGACATGATCCTGCAAATACTTCAGTCCTCCAAGTCAAGTCATATTATTTGCTTCTCAGGTAGGCATATACACTGTCATAAGCACATTACTTGGCCAAGTAGTGGGGATATCTGGACTTCTGTAACAAAAATCTTTCTTCTCACATGAGTTTGGGCACAGGGCACAGGCCAGGGTCAGAGAAGAATCTGGAAGGCCATGGGATTTTAAGCTGAAGGTTTTATTGAGCATTTTAAGCTAAGGGTTTTATTGAGCATTCCAACAGTCCGGAAGCAACATATCTCGCTCTCACTCCAAAGAGAACACTCTCCCAATAAAGTATTTGTAATTTTATGCAAAACCATATCTACTGAATACAGTTGGCAGTTCAAATCCTCTTTGAAACAAACAGTCAATTTATAATCCAAGTTGATATCAGATGTAACTATAAATCCAAAATCAAATTTAGAGACATGGTGTATATTCTTCAATGCAGTTTATAATCCTGCATTATTTACAGTTCCTCCTGTCCACACCCATCCCTTCTGGGTGTTACAACAAGTCTTCCTGTGGATCAGACCTCTCTATCCGCCCACTTCCTCTCCTCCAAAGGAGTATCTCTTTGGGCTACCACATTTGGCTCTGAACAACTTTCACTGCTCCTGCTCCCAAGCTGGGATCCCTTATTTCCTACCTGGAGCACTCCTCCATCACACGGCAAATGGTGGAATTTGCAGAAACAACTACTTTGGTCAGCCTCAGATTTCTGAATCCATCCAGGACTCCACCTCTCCTCCTAGGGTCCCAGCAGGGTTCTCCCTCTGAAACCTATCCAGGAATCCACCCCTCTGCAGACATGACAAGCCACACACATTTGGCACAATCAGGTCCCTTTTCAAGCTTAAGGGACTCTCATCTCATGCATTGGCTTCCTCCCCCCTCCCTGGAAGGCCCTGGGATTGGTTGAAGCAGCCTGCTATTGCTGAGGGCACTGCACAGATTAACTGCAGCAAAAAGAATTTAAGAAAAGAAGAAAGGTACCGGATAGGGGAGGACAAAGAGGGAGAGAGGTAATGCATCGGGGGAGGGGGCAAGGAAAGACACAGGTGTTGCATCATGGTGGAGCAAATAGGGACACAAATGCTGCATCTTGGGGGGGGGGCAAGGAGTGAGAGAGGTGCTGCATCTTGGGGGGGGGCAAGGAGTGAGAGAGGTGCTGCATCTTGGGGGGGGGGGCAAGGAGTGAGAGAGGTGCTGCATCCTGGAGGGGGCAAGGAGGGAGAGAAATGCTGCATCGGTGGGCAAGGAGGGAGAGAGGTGGTGCATCGGGACGGCAAGGAGGAAAGACAGGTGCTGCATCGAGGAGGGGGGCGAGGAGGGAGAGAGGTGCTGCATAGGGAGGTCAGGTAGGGAAGAGACAGAGATCCAATGAGGGGGGTGAGGAAGAGAAGGAGCACGAAGGAAAAAGGTGTTGAACAGGGGGGGAGGACAAAAAAGAAGAGGTGCCAGGACTTGCAGGGAAAGAAAGAAGAGTGAGAGGTGCAGGTCCTGCAAAGGAGTAGGAGCGAGGGAAGAGAGAGAAACACTTGCTGGACCCTTGGGGGGGCAGATGGAGGTGAGAGGGAGATATGCTGGCCAGGAGAGAAAGAAAGAGAAATACTGGCACATGGCGGGGGAGGGGGGGGAGTTATGTTGGACAGGGACACAGAGATGGGAGATGATCAACATATGACGGGAAGACAGGAGTGATGCTGGGTTAGATAGATAGGGATGAAAAGAGAAGATAGATGGTGGACATGGAGAGAAAAGAAGTGCCAAATGGATGAGGAGACTCTGGCAAGTCAGTTAAGAGAAGAAAGAGGAAAACAGAAACCAGAGACTAGGACCAGCACAATAAGAAAAATGAAATGACCAGACAACAAAGGCAGAAAAAAGAATTGTATTTTCTATTGATTGGAATATGTCAGTTTTTGGAACATGCATCTTGCCTGACCTAGTTTTATACATGGCTGGACCTGCAAGAAAAATCACACTCATTGGCCTTCAATCTCTAGCATTGCAGTGTAAATCTCCAAAATTGGGATAGGCCACCCTTGGCGTCTCTGCCCCTGGGCTGGATCCCCCACCACCTGAAAACCCTCCCCTCATGTTCTTTAAAAATCCTCAATATAATGGGGGATTACACGTATTTAAAGTGGACTGGGCAGAGCCAGAAGTAGCAAAGCTAGGCAGCCAGCTAGCACAGAATCCACATACTCAAGAAAAGCTTCTCGCAGTCAATAAAGTAGTCCATATAGTTTAATATACTTCAAACTGTAAAAAGATGCACTTAAAACTAAGATATTTCAACACGGGTTAAAATTTAGTTAAACTATTTACAGTCCTTGTATATTCCAGTAAAGAAGTGTATCAAACGTTAACACCTACAAAGCCTATGAATTCTTCTTCCTAATCTTCCTTCTCAATTATTTGTGGCTCCAGCTGTATTTTCTAGTAGCTCTTCTCCAGATCTTTTTCTACTCATCCTCAGCAGTGGTGGAATTCAGGATCCCTATGCCTGAATCTCCCTGGAACTGTCCTGAAGTTGTGCAGGCTCTGAGGCGGGTTGCCATTCTAGGTTCTTTAGAGTCCTAGACTGGGCTAGTCCAGAGACACATCTCTGATGGATTAGAAGATACTGCAACTTGGAGGATATAATTCATTTTAAGCTAACCCCTGGTCCCCTATCTTTAAGGTGTTTAACCGAGGATCAGAAGCCAAAAACCTTGGACTGAGTATTTATAAAAGTCCCATTTTCCCTCCAAGGAACTGACCCTCCTACCCTGTCACTCAGTGAGGAAAATACAGCCCCTGTTCGTGAAACTGTTACAGATTTAAAAAAAAAAAAAAAAAAAAGCTCAAAATTGCTTTTATTCTGATAGAATGCTGAAGTTTCTGGTACAGCTGGTAAGGGAGAACCTTGTCTCTCTCTCCACTTATAAAGGTATATATGTGTCTGCGTCCCTAGCCTGATGTAGACAAGACAGAGAGGATGTGAGGAATGGGCCTGGTGGAACATTGGTGCTGTTGTACTGAGAAACAGACAGCTTTAGTGTTCAAGCACTGTCCGGCATCAGGACACCAGCTCCATGTAGTGTTTATCACTGAAATGTATTTAACTTCTGCACAGTGCTGGAAAACAAATCATCGCGTTCATTGTTCTGCGAGCTTGCTTAGATCAGACTACATGGGTTATACAACGCATTGTTTACCCTCGAGTGACTAATGACTTGTTTTAACAACTTAAACTGATGTGGAAAAGCCACGTGCAAGCCGTGGACAGATAAACAGTACACAAACGTGAAGCACCTTTAACCAAGAAGTGCAGCTGGCTAAGCCACAGTATATATTTTTTTGTGTGTGCATTTATTTTGACTAAACAGTTCTTTCACTCAGATCAGGGAGATAATACTATGCATATATATCAGAGGGGTATTCTAGGCATCCACTAATACTACTACTTAACATTTCTAGAGCGCTACTAGGGTTACGCAGCGCTGTACAGTTTAACAATGAAGGACAGTCCCTGCTCAAAGGAGCTTACAATCTAAAGGACGAAATGTCAAGTTAGGGCAGTCTAGATTTCCTGAATAGAGGTATGGTGGTTAGGTGCTGAAGGCGACATTGAAGAGATGGGCTTTGAGTAAGGATTTGAAGATCCAGCTCAGTCAGAAGAGGGGTCGGGATATGGCATCATGAACCTTCATTTTGCTGCTCCTCAGGGTCACCCCCCCCCCTAGACTTCTTTAGTATAATCATTACATTGACAGTCCTTGACTGGGACCTGGGCACAGGAGCTCCTTCTGGAACCCTGCTATTTTGGACCCTAAATCTGACCACTAAGTGTTGCCATTGTGCGATGGGCTATAAAGGACATGAAAAGACTTGAAGTGGTTCAGATGAAGGTGACAAAAATTGTGTAGGGTTTGCACCAAAAGACATATGAGAAAAGATTTGCACCCTTCTCTTTGAAAAAGTATTTTCTGATGCTACTCCCAGGCCTACCAGTGCCACCCAGCATTGTTAATTTGTGTCCTCTAGTTCTACAATTTCCTTGTCTCTGAAAAAGATTTGTTTGTATATTAATACCTTTCCAGTATTTAAACAACTATATCATATCTCCCCTATCCCTCCTTTTCTCTAGGGTATACATATTCAGATCATCAAATCTTCTCTCATATGTCTTTTGGTGCAAACCCTACACAATTTTTGTCACCTTCATCTGAACCACTTCAAGTCTTTTCATGTCCTTTATAGCCCATCGCACAATGGCAACACTTAGTGGTCAGATTTAGGGACCAAAATAGCAGGGTTCCAGAAGGAGCTCCTGTGCCCAGGTCCCAGTCAAGGACTGTCAATGCAATGATTATACTAAAGAAGTCTAGGGGGGGGGGGGGGGGGGAGGACCCTGAGGAGCAGCAAAATGAAGGTTCATGATGCCATATCCCGACCCCTCTTCTGACTGAGCTGGAAACCCAAAGCAGAAGAAGGAAATTGCTGAGTCCAAGAAAAAAACAACAATTTTAGAGAGCCTGAAAACACTGCACATGGGAAAGAGGTGACCAGGTGGAAGTAGCAATGTCAGGGCCAGATGCACTAAATTTAACGAGCCATTAACGAGCAAGTAGTAATCGTGGCATGCACTAAATGCTTCTCCGAGCCATTTTCCGATCATAGTAACAGCTAACGAAAACGGAATGCAGATGAGCAAATTAGTACCCCAATGTGTATAAATCGTATTGTAATGAGATGCACTACCATTTTCCGATTGCCTAACTGTGGAAAATCTAACGGGAGGTCTATACCTCACGTTGGGGCTGCGCAGCCTCTAAAAACTTCTATAAATGTAACAAAAAAAATCGGGAAAAAAACGTCCAAGTGCTCGTCAGGGACGTGCTTTATGGACGTCCTTCACTGCCTAGCCATGTACAAGTGCTCGTCAGGGCCGTCCTTCTAAACCGCCTAACATGGATGTCCTTCACTGAAACATTAAAAAAAAAAAAGGACGGCCCTGACGAGCAATTGGACGTTTTTCCCCAGATTTTTTTGTGATGGGTGTTTTTCTGCGAGGACTTCCAAATAAGTGTTTAGCTGTTCCCGGTGTCAGCTAAACGGGCTGTGATTAGCGGAGAGAGACCTGGAGGGGGGCATAATCGAAAGGGACGTCCAAATAGTTTTTTTATTTGGAAGTCCTCGCAGAAGAACACCCATTGCAAAAAAATCTGTGGAAAAACGTCAAATTGCTCGTCCGGGGCGTCCTTTTTTAATGTTTCAGTGAAGGACGTCCATGTTAGGCGTCCTGGCACATCCCGATGCCGGCGGTGGTAATTTGGTGCAACTCTCACCCCCCATCGCCCCCAGAGCCGCGCGTTCCCGGGGAGGAGGGTCTGAACGGTCAGCCGCAATCCATCCCCTTCTTCCGAGAGTGGGGGTGGCAGGGATCACCGGCTGTCCCGGCTCGACCCGCCGATTGTTTACCCAGGAAATAGAGAATGCAAGTGAGCTACAAGAACAGCTCATTTGCATTCCATTTCCTTGATGCATGGCCCTTCCCTACCAATTCACTATGGAATCGGTAAGGGAACGGCTCTTCCCAGGACTTTAGTGCATCTAGCCCTAAGCTTCCTGCTTTCTGAAGGAGGCTGTGTCTGTACCATCCCCCTGTTCCCAGCAATGCTCATGCACTAGCAGACCCTTTATTCTCTCACACCAGAAGCCAAAAGGTGAAAGTTACTTAGTAACATTTATCACTTGGCAGGGACCTGTTTATGCTCTTAAGACTTTACTATAATGCTTCCTTAGCCAAGACAAACATCCACTCTCCTTTTATTGTGCTGTTTCACAGGTTGTTAGCAGAAGAGCATTGATTAATTTCTGAGCAATATCACCCTGTCCCTTTGCTGTTTTTCTCTGAGCAGTTTACACTTTTTATTTCTAGCAAAACAGAGGTAAACATGCCAACTGCACAGTGAAAGAGCAAACAGAAGAAGCAGGGCAGCAAGGACCAGTTGCTTTTTATTTTGCAATGAAAAGATGTGCTTATTTAACAGCATGATTTCCTGCACTATTTGTGTATTTAGGATTTAGCAGGAAACTGTGATCCCTATTTGAAAGGTACTAAGGGACAACAGGGCCTCTCCCAAACTCTCGTTTTTTATGTATACTGCTCTGCATGTGCATAATATACACATTTTGCACACGGGGGTTGAAGACTCTAGTATAACAGATCTGAAGCGCTCAGGTTTTTGCAGCAGAGCAATCTGTAGTCACAAAAATGAAAGCTGGAATTCAAGATTTCTGTTTTACTTTCTTCCAGGTTAGTAAGAACACATTGCACAAGCGGTTCGAAAAAAAACATTCGCTTTGTCTGATTCTGTTTCAGAATAACTCTTTCCTCTAATAATCATCTCCAAGTGGTTTGTGCATTTAGACAAATATGGATTTGCTTCCAACCAGAAACAATAAAACATATCTAACTTTTTTTTTAAATGAAAACAAGCCAGCAACTTAGCAGCTTCTTCTGTGACAGCAAAACTGGATGTGTTACGTGCCAAGGGAGGGGGGTCACACTGGGCCAGGGGCATAGATACGTGGGGGCCACGTGGGGCATGGGCCCCCGTAGATTTGGCCCTGGGGGCCCCCGCCAACATGCAGGACATCAGTGGCGTTCCTAGCTTGGATTGCACCCGGGCAGATCGCCGATGCGCCCCCCCCCCCCCCCCGCCTGCAAAATGACACCCTCCTGGGTGCACGCTGCTGGGGGGGGGGGGGGTGCCGCGGCGCGCGCCTGTGGGCTCCGACTTCGCTAACTTCCCTCATTCACTGCAGCTCCCTCTGCCCCGGAACAGTAACCTGTTCCGGGGCAGAGGGAGCTGTAGCGAACGAGGGAAGATAGCGAAGTCGGAGCCCACAGGCACGCGCCGCGGCACCCCCCCAGTGGCGTGCACCGTTGCGGACCGCCCCGCCGCCCCCCCTTGGTACGCCACTGCAGGACATCAGACTCAGAAACAGAAGCCTTGCACATCATCAACGCGGCCGCGCTGGAGAAGAGGACTTCAGCTGGCGGGGGTTGGGAACCCCCGCCAGCAAAGGTATCCGACGGCTGCAGGGGGAAGGGGGGGTCGAAAGGGTTTGGCGGCGGGTCAAATATGGCGGGGGGGGGGCTAAAATGTGCTCCCTCACCTTGGGCTCTGCACCCCCCTCCCGCCAAAGTCTGGCTACGCCCCTGCTGTCTTCTATGTCTATTTTAACGTAAACCATAAATGTACTACTTTTGAGGAGTCCCTCTCTGAATCTAGTGACAGAAATTCAAAAGAAGCAGAAGGCCTCATTGGATTGGATTGGATTGGATTGGAGGAAGATTACATTTCAACTAGTGAAATGCAAGCAGACTGGGAAGTTTGTGAAGAGTGATTCCAGACATACTTGAAATGTGATTCAGCACTCAGCATAGTGTTGAGCGATGACAGCCCTGTCGTGCAGGGCTGGTGTCAGACATGATGTGTCCCAGGGCAGATGCTGGGGTGAGGACCCCAAAGCTGTCCCTCCAACCTCAGGCAACCTTAGGACCCTTATGACACGTGTGCTCAAGGCAACTGCCCTGGTTGTCCACCCCTAAGGCCGGCCCTGCTGGCACAATAACGCTGAACTCACCAGCTAAAAATGACTCAGGGAAGGGGTACAGTTATTAGGACAGCATTATACAATGGGGAAAGCAAAGAGCTGAATAATTTGACATGCAATCATCAGTGGCCTCTGAAAGATCCCTAGAAGATATGTATGCATTTCAGATGAACGCATCTTGCAGACAATAAAAGAAACCCATTTAAAATTCTTTCCTGTCTTTTTTGTCTAAGCAGTAGTTGTAAATATTGTAACCTGCTAATCTGCTAATTTCCTCAATAGAAAATGATTTCAAAAAGTAAAATAAACACAAAGAAGTAAGCTGAAAAACAGTTATTTACAATCACAAACTGGACCCTCCCTCCTCTTCCCTGTAATCTTTGGATTTTTTCACAACATGATCCCTTAAGATCAGGGATGATTAAGGATTGCCATCGTTACCTGGTTTCCAATAATTTTATTTATTTATTTATTTATTGTATTTGTATCACACATTTTCCCATCTCTTTGCAGGCTCAATGTGGCTTACAATACATCATGAATGGTGGAAATACATAAGAAAATAGACACTTAGTATTACAGAAAGATCTTGGGTAACATAATAAAGATAAACCATGATAGTAGTGTAACAAGCAAATATTGTAAGACAATTCTGGATACCTGTGTAGGAGTTCACATTTTTTGATCTTGTATTATTTAGGATCAAAAACAAAGAGATAAAGGTGTAGAATTTCAAAGCATGTTAAATTGTCAAATTGGACAATTTCAAAACAATATTAGTACTTCTATATTTAAGAGAAAAACAGAGTCCAACCCCCCAATGCACAGTGCTGAGAAAAAAGGTTTGTGATCTCCCTAGTGTACTCTGTCTTAACAGAATTTATATCCAAAACATGATTAGATCCTGACCTAGCGCCTACCCCTACAGAGAATATACTCATACAAAAAGGATAGGTTTTATTCAACAAAAAAGTTCAATAATAAATATTTTTGTGTGAAATATATGAACTCTTCAGCAGTAATAACTTCAGATTTGCATCACGGAATTTTAACCCATTCTTCCATACACACATGCTTCGATTCTGTGACATCTGAGGGTTTCCTAAACACAGGAGAGCTGTAATGACCCGGAAAAGGGAAGAGAAGATTCAAGAGTCCACCGTGATTGCAAAATATTTATTGTGGTCTCCAATAGGATCAAAAGCATTCACAGTGACCGTGTTTTGGTGTAATCTGCCTACGTCAGGGGTCCAAAGACTATTTAACATATAAATACAATTAAAAACACTTATATATTCTAAAAGATACAACTAAAAGAAATTACAGAACACACACAGTTGTAAAACAAAACTTTAAAATGTATTAATAAAATAATTTTAAAAAATCAAAACAAAAAGTTGTTCCCTTCCTTACACAACAATTAGAGTATTTGAAATTTTAGAATATGTTGTAAGGAGTCTGGTAAGGACAACCACTTTTTTTTATTCAGATTATCCCTTGGTTTTTGCGTTATTTTGTTAATACATTATTTCTTTTTATTGTTTCACAAGTATGTATATCTGTGTATTGGATGTGCTTTTAATTGTATCTTTTAGAATTTTTAAGTGTTTTTCTTCAAATTCTATATAGTATGTCTTGATTTCTGCATGGAAATTGACGTGTATTCTATAACAATCTGCATAACCTAATTGGTTAACAAGCTAATCAGCACTGTTAATTGGATGTTAACAAGAAATTAGCACTAATTGGCATTAATTAGAATTTACACACTCAACTTACTAAGCATATTCTGTACCGTGGGGTGCCTAAATTCTAAGTCACATGGCTGAAAAGGGGGCATGGCCAAGAGTGGGGCATGGGCATTTCTACAATCTATTCGCATTATTATAGAACACACTCACACTGCACCTAATTTCATCATCAGGATTTAGGCCAAGTAAAACATGGCCTAAATGAACATGACCAAATGTGGTCATGTGGAGAGGCACTCGGCATATTCTATATACCGCGTGGAACTTTAAGCCGATTCTCTAACATTTAGGCGTACTTTTGAGAATATGCCTAAGCGTATTTTTTCTACCATGCAGATTTTTCAGGCATTATATATAGAATCTAGCCCTATATGTTAAACAGTCTTCAACTCCTGACGCAGATGGATTATGCTAAAACACAGCTGTCATTAATAACACTGGAGATAAAAAAAATATGCAACCATGGTGAACTCTCTTCTATTCCCATTACATTATACTAGCCGTTGAGCCCGTAAAAACGGGCTAGTAAAGGAGGGGGGGTTGAAAGGCCCCCCCCGGGGTCGCCGCCGCCGCCCCTCCCCCCGGAGTCGCCGCCGCCGCCCCCCCTCCCGGAGTCCCCTCCGCCACCCCTCCACCCGGGCCGGGTACCTGGCTTCACTATTCAAACCGCCGGAACGCAGCACACAGCTCCTCTGAGCTGCCGTCGGCCTTCCTTCTTCTCTGCGTGTGTTCCGCCCTCGTGTGACGTAACATCGGCGAGGGCGGGACACAGGCAGGTAAGGAAGGCCAACCGCAGCTCAGATGAGCTGTGTGCTGCGTTCCGGCGGTTTGAATAGTGAAGCCAGGTACCCGGGCCGGGTGGAGGGTGGGTGGCGGCGGCGGCGACTCCGGGTGGGTGGGGGGAGCGGTAGCGGCCACCCTGGGGGGGGGGAGCGGTGGCGACGGCGGTTCCCTCACTCGCAGGTGCGCAGGTTCCCTCTCTGTCATGCCCCCGTCATCACGTATTGACGCGGGGGCAGGACAGAGAGGGTCTCTACTGCGCATTTGCGAGTGAGTACGCCTCTTGCCATTTATATGTTTGATTATAAAAGTCTTATAGTCCACAGTCACCCATTGGAGTTCTATGCAGATCACAAAAGCAAAAAAGATAGCCAGGCAAACCCTGGGAAGTTTCAACTTAACCAACCGCATCAATGGCTATTCAGCTTTCAGACATTCAAACATTTCTTAAAAATAAAAGTTTTCAATAATTTCCTAAAAGTCAAATAATTCCTTGCTTCTCTAATATAAACAGGGAGAGAATTACAAATAGTTGGAGCTTGATATGCATAACCTGCAGAGAGAATAGTTTTATTTTTCAACTAGGATTAGGAAAATGAAGACACGAATAATCTAAAAAAATTTCTATCCTTAGCTGGAATATCAGTCTTATCAATTAAATACAAAGGAGCCAAACCATAAAGGGATCTGAAAACTAATGCACAAATCTTAAAATTGGATGCGAGCTTCAACTTGCAACCAATAAAATTTCACTAGAAATGGGGACACTATCATATTTTTGGGGCTGAATAGATCAGCTGAACTGCGGTATTTTGAATAGTTTGAATTTTTTAAATTAAACCTGACATGCTGCGTATATGCTATTGCTATAAGGTATAATAGAAAGAAACTTTGAACCACCAAATGGAAGACACTAGTATCTAGTAAATTATGAAGTCTTCTTAAAAGAAATGATTTTTTTAAATTAAAATATTAGTTTGAAGTGGAGGAGTGGCCTAGTGGTTAGGGTGGTGGACTTTGGTCCTGGGGAACTGAGGAACTGAGTTCGATTCCCAGCACAGGCAGCTCCTTGTGACTCTGGGCAAGTCACTTAATCCTCCATTGCCCCATGTAAGCCGCATTGAGCCTGCCATTAGTGGGAAAGCACGGGGTACAAATGTAATAAAAATATTAATGTACTGGATAATGTTATTCCCAGAATTTTGATGTTATCCGCAAAAGAGAAATTCTGGTTACTAAATTTCAATATGTTATCATTACAAATACCATTGTCTTGGCCCTACAACAGAAATTTAGTTTCTTTTCCTTATTGAGCTTCAAACAATGGTTTTGAATCCAAGATTCCAATATACAGTCCCTAATCTGAAGGCAGTAACTTCAGCTGAATGTTATTGGCAATAGTATAGTGATATTGTCAGCATAGCTAAATACAGAATAGACTCGATTATCCAACCTTCGCTGATCCGACCATCCGGCATATCTGACAGACCTCTGGTGACATCACGCGCCTTCTCTTTCCATTTTCCAAACCTGGGACCCTACTTTTACCACCGTTGTGAGCCGGGACCCTGCTTTTACTGCCTTTGTTTCTGTATTGTTTGAGGAGTTACCATTGTTTTCCATATTATCCAACTTTTCATTTATCCAGCAATGGGTCGGTCCCATTTAGGTTGGATAATCAAGATTTTACTGTATTTTATTGCCTGCAGAGGTTATGGCTTCCCCCAAAGAAAACATTAATAGATTGAACAGGATTGGTGAGAGTGGAAAACATAGCATCCTTAAAGTGATAGCATTTAATCACTTAATTGACAGCATTAAATCAATTAATCACCGAACACAATACTCCAAGTGGGGCCTCACCAATGACTTGTACAGGGGCATCTACACCTCCTTTTTTCTGCATCCTTAATGAGGTAGAAGAAAGGAGGTCTGACGCCCTTGTACAAGTCATTGGTGAGGCTCCATTTGGAATATTGTGTTCAGTTTTGGAGGCCATATCTTGCTAAGGTCATAAAATGACTTGAAGTGGTTCAAAGGAAAGTCATCAAAATGGTACAGGGTTTGTATTTCAAAATGTATGAAGAGACTTAAGGACCTGAACATGTATACCCCAGAGGAAAGGAGAGACGGAGTGATATGACACAGACATTCAAGTATTTGAAAGGTAGTAATTTACAAACAAACCTTTTCCATAAAAGGGAAGGTGTTAGAACTAGAGGACATGAATTGAGGTTGCAGGGCGGTCGACTCAGGAACAACAGGAAGTACTTTTTCACGGAGATGGTGGTAGATACCTGGAATGCCCTCCCGTGGGAGATGGTGGGGATGAAAACATTGATGGAATTCAAAATTGCATGAGATAAACACAAAGGAATCCTGTAAAGTAGGTGTAAAACCAAACAAGCTTTGCAGAGATTAGATGGCAATGCCAGGAACTGGGAAGCAAAGCCAGAGCTGGGTAGACTTCTACGATCTGTGCCTTGATCGTGACTGGACAGATTCAGCTTCAGTAACTGCAGAACAAGACCAGTGTCGGGCAGACTTCTACGGTCTGTGCCCTGAAAATGGCAAAGACAAATCAAGATCAAGTATATGTATGTAGTATCACATCATACCTTATACTGAGTTTATCTTGTTAGGCTGACTGGATAGACTGTAGAGGTCTTTATCTGCCGTCATCTACCAACTGGTTCACAAAATAATCCATGACCTAGCTCCGGACTACATTAACAAACTAATCGACTTACCAAGTAGAAACACAATTGAATCAGCGAGAACAAACCTAAACCTTCACTTCCTGAGATGCAAAGGCCTGAAGTATAAATCAAAGTACGCGTTCAATTTTTCCTACACAGGTACTCAGCTCTGGAATACACTACCAAAAGACCTGAAAACCATGAATAATTTTGAGTTCGACGGGAAGTGTCTAACAACCTGCACCTTTATAAAGCCTCTTACAAAATTATCCCCAAAGTGATTAGAAAGTAAAAGAGAAAAAAATATATATATATACACATACACACACACACACATACTGTTTACAGAAACAGTAAAATAAATTTACAAGTTAAAAAAGGACGAGGAGAATCTCAGAGTCTAGCGCTACTCCGTACTGTCCATGTTCAGCTTACGTGTCTGGCCTGCTAGCAAGGTACAGCATATTTTGCTACTGTAACTGCTGTTTCTCCTATTTCCCCCAGGATTATTCAGAACTTTTCCTACTCGTTATTTTTTTTGGTAAGTCTTATTTCCTCTGTCAGTTTTAGGAAATATTCATGTCTTGTATCTTTGTATCTTCCCCTGTACAAGAGGAAATTCATTTCTGTTTCTATTTGTCCAGCATTGCACTGCATACAGACAATAATAATTTTCGGCTGGGTCAGACTCAGAACTTTTCTGAACTAGATTAAATTAATGTTTTATGAATTGGCCACCTTTCAAAATTCTAGAAAAGGAGGCAAATGCTAGATGAAAAGCACAGCGCGAATTACGAGAGTTTGTGCACTACTTCTTCCTGGTTCCACAACATCAGCAACAAGTATGTGTCAGAATCAGGCGGAGAAGTTTCAAAAGTGTTCACAAGAGAGAAGGGATGGCTGGCACAGGTCAAAGTGCCGACCACCACCCACATGACCTCTGCTGCTCAGAGCTGGCATTAGGGGGTGGAAAATAGAGCAATTGCTCCTGAGCCCCCATACCACAGGGGACTCCAAACTGAAGAAGGAATATCCTGACAGATGGGTTTTGGCAGTGGTGTTCCTTGGTCGGCTGGCAAACGAAGCGGTTCACTGCTGCACACCCCACTTCCCCCGGGTGCAGCGTCATCCATCCCACCCAGGTGGATCACCTGCAAGCCACCCCCCCCCCCCCCCCGGGTGCATTCTTCTTACCTTGTGGGGTGCTGGGAGCAGCCACGCAGCTATGTAAGTATTGCCATACTGGAAAAGACCAAAGGTCCATCAAGCCCAGCATCCTGTTTCCAACAGTGGCCAATCCGGGTCACAAATACCTGGCAAGATCCCAAAAAAGTACAAAACATTTTATACTGCTTATCCCAGAAATAGTGAATTTTCCCCTAGTCTATTTAATAATGTTCTATGGACTTTTCCTTTAGGAAGCCGTCCAAACCTTTGAATAACTTTGTGTTACTCCCTAGTTACTCCCATCTCTAGGTCATTTATAAATATGTTAAAAAGCAGTGGTCCCAACACAGACCCCTGGGGAACCCCACTAACTACCCTTCTCCATTGAGAATACTGACCATTTAACCCTACTCTCTGTTTTCTATCTTTTAACCAATTTTTAATCCACAATAGAACACTACCTCCTATCCCATGACTCTCCAATTTCCTCTGGAGTCTTTCATGAGGTACTTTATCAATCGCCTTCTGAAAATCCAGATACACAATCCACCTTATAATTGAAAGAGAAAAACGCCTAGATTTCGACCCAAATCGGGAGATAGACGTTTATCTCACAAAAACGAATAAATCGGTATAATGGAAATCCGATTTTGGACATTTTCAACTGCACTCCATCGCAGAAGCGTACAAAGTTGACGGGGGCGTGTCGGAGGCGTGGCGAAGGTGGAACTGGGGCGTGGTTATCGGCCGAGGAGAGATGGGTGCCTTTCGCCGATAATGGAAAAAAAGCATGCGTTTGTAGCTAGAAATTAGGGCACTTTTCCTGGACCCTGTTTTTTCACGAATAAGGCCCCAAAAAGTGCCCTAAATGACCAGATTACCCCCAGAGGGAATCGGGGATGACCTCCCCTGACTCCCCCAGTGGTCACTAACCCCCTCCTCCCACCACAAAAAATGATGTTTCACAACTTTTTATTTTCACCCTCAAATGTCATACCCACCTCCCTGGCAGCAGTATGCAGGTCCCTGGCGCAGTTGTTAGGGGGTGCAGTGGACTTCAGGCAGGTGGACCCAGGCCCATCCCCCCCTACCTGTTACAACTGTGCTGCTTAATGCTTAGTCGTCCAACCCCCCCAAACCCACTGTACACACATGTAGGTGCCCCCCTTCACCCCTTAGGGCTATAGTAATGGTGTAGACTTGTGGGCAGTGGGTTTTGAGGGGGTGCCCGGTTGGTGTCCTGGCATGTGAGGAGGACCAGTGCACTACGAATCCTGGCCCCTCCCACGAACAAATGCCTTGGATTTATTCGTTTTTGAGCTGGGCGCTTTCATTTTCCATTATCACGGAAAAACAAAAACGCCCAGCTCACAAATTGTCAAATAAAACATGGACGTCTATTTATTTCGAAAATACGGTTCGGTCCGCCCCTTCACGGACCCGTTCTCGGAGATAAACGCCCATGGAGATAGACGTTTTCGTTCAATTATGCCCCTCAATATCAACCGGCTCCCCTTTATCCAAATGTTTGTTCACCCCTTCAAAGAAATGTAGTAGATTGGTGAGGCAAGATTTCCCTTCACTAAATCCATGTTGACTTTCTCTCATTAATCCATGCTTTTGAATATGCTCTGTAATTTTGTTCTTAATAATAGTCTCTACCATTTTGCCCGGCTCCGACGTCATACTCACCGGTCTATAATTTCCTGGATCTCCTCTGGAACCTTTTTTAAAAATCGGCGTTACACGGGCCACCCTCCAATCTTCCGGTACCATGCTCGATTTTAAGGATAAATTACATATTACTAACAATAGCTCTGCAAGCTCATTTTTCAGTTCTATCAGTACTCTGGGATGAATACCATCCGGTCCAGGAGATTTGCTACTCTTCAGTTTGTAGAACTGCCCCATTACATCCTCCAGGTTTACACAGAATTCATTAAGTTTCTCCGACTCGTCAGCTTCGAGTACCATTTCTGGCACCATTATCCCACCCAAATCTTTCTCAGTGACAACCGAAGCAAAGAATTCATTTAATCTCTCCGCTACGGCTTTGTCTTCCCTGATTGCCCCTTTTACTCCTCGGTCATCTACTATACTTTTAGATAGATACTTCGGGATTTTATATCGGGATTTTATATCGGGCCTAGCGTTCCACACCAGAATCCAAGCGTATTCTATAACAATGATCATAGTTAATTGTCTTAACAAGCCAATCAGCATTTCTAACAGCACTTAAGCAATAATGAGCACTAACTGCCACTAATTAGAATATAGGCTTGGAGCCAAAAAGGGGCATGGTATGAGCAGGGAAATGGGCATTTTGTGTGTGTTCCAAAATTTACACACCCTGTTATAGAATGTGTCCCTCTTCACCTAAATCTACATGCTAGTGTTTACGACACATTTCCCTTGGTGTAAATGGATGAACGTAGTTCTAGGCACTGGGATATCAACCAACATACTCTATATACCATATCTAAATCTAGGTGCCGCTTATAGAATACGCCTAGATGGAAATTTATTCCACATGGAATTTGTTATGTGCCATACATTAAATTTAGCCCATTGTGTGTATATTGCTACTATACTTTTAGATAGATAGATTGTGTGTGTGTGTGTGTGTATATATATATATATATATATATATATATATATATATATATATATATATATATATATATATGTGTGTGTGTGTGTGTGTGTGTGTGTGTGTGTGTGTGTATTTATATATACAGTGCAATCTGCTTAAGTGCAAGGGTCTGGGACCAAAGAAATGCATGCAGTTAACTGGAGCGTGCACTTAACCGTTGTGACCCAAAGAAGCTTGACATCTGATAAACATATGTACAGTACTGTTTATTATTATACGTACAGTATACACTCTCCGTTAACTGTCCTTTTGCAAGCCAAGTGCCAGACGCTGTACTTCAGTGCACCTGCATTGCTTTTCAGACTAAGAGAAGGCATTTGTCCACCAGTGTCAGTCATCTCTACAACATCCTCAAATTCAAAACAAAATTATTCATATTTCAGCAGTGGCATCCCATGGATCCAACATGTAAACACTGTGACTGTTCTGAGCTGCTTGCAGCACTTCAGTCAGCACAAAAGAACATTTGTCTTGAGCTTTGTAGAAATGTTTCTGGGTTTGCATTTTCCCTGTTATCTACCAGTCTCTGCCTGGAGATCCAACGTCACCCCAGCCTTCTGACTGATCATGGCCAGTAGCTCATTAGATGGTTCCTCACATTAAATTACTGAAAAGTGGTGATGTATTTATAATATAGCTTGCCATGCTATAAAATGGCTCATAAATCTGTTTTATTCACAGCAAAGTCCACAATCAGGCCACCAGTGTGTCACTGGTAATAAACCATGGAGGTGTTTTCAAAAGAGACCTGCATATTAGATAATGACTGATAACCCTGACTAGGAGATCAAACACAATTCTAACAAGACAAGGGATTTACTCCACACCATCACTTTCCAAAGGAATATAATTTCTGTAGTAAATCAATTGCACATAACATACACAGACAGAACAAAAAGGTGTACATTAGGAAAAGTGCTCTCTGAGCGTTGAAACCCCAACATTAGGGGTAAAACATGTTGTGAGGTTACTATTTTTCTTTTACATTAGAAATATGAGTGTGTGGCACATGCATCAACATAAACCCAGACAAAACAGATAAGGTAAAACTAAAGGATTTGATGCATCCTTTTGAAAAATAGATCCAAAGTATCTTTGAAGCCTGAAACTGGAGCAAATAGAAAAAGAGAGTGATCCCATCCACACATATAGAAGCAAATATTCAAAAGTCCGAGGCACCTAACTATTGAATTTAAAAGTATGCAGACTCTGAGCACCTCAATTTAGAAGTTTTAAATTACAACGCACTTATATTTAGGTGTAATAAAAGGTGGTGAGGTGAATAGTGTAAGGACAGCACAGAGTTTTGGCACCAGCTTCCTAATTTTGTAAAAAAATAAATAAAAATCACCAAAAATTGTGCACGCAAATTTGGGCATGCGCCCAATTAGCACACACAATTTAACTAACAAGCTAATCAGCACCAATAATTGGCATTTTAACAAGTAATTATTGGCACTAAAGTTAATTGAACTTTATAGAAGTAAAAGTTACAAGTGATTTGAAAAAGGGGGCATGGAAATAGGAAGGTCATGGGCGGGACAGGGTGTTCCAAAAAAGTTACACATTATAGAATAATGGGGATACATGCTTAATATAAGCGTGTACCTAAAGTTAGGCACGACTCCTGGGCTTAAGCACTACTCTATAAACCATGCCTAACTAAGTGTGGCTTATAGAACACCACTTTTTTTGTCAACTATATTGTTGTTGCCATATATAGTATTTAGCCCCAGATGTTTAACTTGGGTGGCCAAACCTAGGCAATACCAGAGTAGGCTTAAATCTGGCCATCCAGCACCCTGCCTTCCTCCATTGTTATGTAAAGTATATGGTTGGATCCCATAAGCCACCCATAAGCTCCCCTTGCCTCCAATGTTTTAAAAATGTAATGCCATCTCCTGGATCTTCTGAAAATTAACCCCCTTATTCTATAACCTTAGTACATAAAGTTAAATGCCAAGATTATGAGCGTCTGCTTAAATCACATGAGAGGTCAGCTATCTGCAAATATTCAGAAGCACTTAACCAGGCGGTGCTTCTGTTTATTGGTAAACCAGCCATTATGGAACTGTGTTACACAGGGATGCAATCGAGGAGGAACTGGCAGTTATGCAAATGCCAGCAATATTCAGTGCCAGTGCAGGCATATAGGACAACGCAAAAAGCAGTCCTAACTATACCTTCTTAGCTATGCAGGTGCAGGCACTGAATAATCTGCCAGCACCCATGTAACTTCTTGGCACTGGCCAGAAGCCATCAGTCTTCCCTCCCTTCTGAACTTCTTCCCCAAAGATCAATAGGCCCCTCCTTCAAAATCCCCCCCAAGGATCCATAGCCCTCTCCTTTCCGAACCCCCATAGTGATCCCTCCTCCCCCGGAATTACCTTTAAGCCCATGTGCTCCATCCTTGGTGGCTCCGTCCCTGGTGGTCCGCTGCAACCACAAGACTACCATTAGAAATTGTGGCATCCATTTTGAGGCTGAAGCCACAAGGGGCAACAGTGAGTGAGCATCAATCCTGCCCACTGGACCACAGACCACCAGGAATCTTAAAGGTAAGTTTTTATTAGCCGTCATTTACTATCTACTATGGTTTTGTTTTTAGTGCTGGGGCTAGGAGAAAGTCCAGAGCACTCGTTATGACAGCTACATTCAGAAAATGCTCACAGCTAATTTCAGGAACACAAACCGGCATAATATGGGTTCCTAAATTAGGAACTTAACTAATGTAGCAAAGCTCTCAGAAAAGAGGAACTGAGGGATACCCTAGAGACTGATACATAAACAATTTCAGTAGGGATTGTGGCCAAAAAACTGTCTCAAAAATTCTTTCTAAGTTTGTTAAAATTTGATAAACGCTCTATTAAATTCTAAAAGGTTCACAATACTAAAAACAGTAAACCCATAAAATCAGAAAAGAACTCCATAAATAATATGAAAAAAAGAATAAGCAAATGCATCACCACAAACATTCAAATATATATATATATATATACACACACACAGCACATCCCAAGGATTCCTGAGAAGGAAACGTAGGGGAGTGATACTGAAATCAAAAATCAAAAGCAGATGCAAACAAACAAACAAACAAACAAAAAAAAGCCCTTTTTAAAAAATATATATTTATTATTAGAAGAAAAGACATTCAACATTTAACTGCCCTTAACTGCCTCTTAAAATTAGATGAGGTCAGCTCCTGCCAAATATGCATAGGTAAAGTATTCCAAAGCTGAGGACCTGTAACAGAAAAGTTTATTTTTGAAAGATTGTAAAGCTATCTTCTGTATAGAAGGAACCACTAAAAGGTTTGGGGAGGACAACCAAAGCATCAGAGTGGGAACATAGGCAACCAAAAAATTTGAGAGTTATTGTGGATTACCTACAATTAAAACCTTATAGACCAGATAAAGGATCTTAACAGTTATCCAAGAGTTAATAAGAAGCCAATGCTCCTCACACAACAATAGAGTCACATGTTCAAATCTCTTGGAACCAGTCGGCAACTTGATAGCCAAATTTTGGACAATCTGTAAGTGTCTATGATCTGATTAACACAACCCACTATATACAACATGACAATAGCCTAGCTGACTGATTACAAGAATGAATCAGAACCTGAAGAGCCGAGAATGGCAAGAAGGCTGTTCTCAATTATAAAACTGGGCTCACTGAAAATGTACATACATATATAGAAAAAAAAGGAAAGGAAAACAATTAGGCAAATAGTCCATGAGAGCAAAGTATCAAAACGTTTGAAGGGATTTAGAATACTGGGTCTCCTCTGAACAGTGCTCTCTCCTCTATTCTTATATTATCTTTCACACCTCTTTGCAGACTAGCAATTGTTAAAATCCTTACTCCTCAGCAATGTGCCTTTAGAGGGGCATAATCGAAAGGGACACCCAAGTTTTGCGGAGGACGTCCTCGCAAAACATCCCAATGGAGGGGCGGGGAAACCTGTATTATCGAACAAGATGGATGCCCAAATCTTGAAATTTAGGTTGTCCCTAGACTTGGTTGTTTCTGATTTTTGGCAATAATGGAAACCAAAGACGCCCATCTCAGAAACGACCAAATGCAAGCCCTTTGTTCGTGGGAGGAGCCAGCATTCGTAGTGCACTGGTCCCCCTGACATGCCAGGACACCAACCAGGCACCCTAGGGGGCACTGAAGTGGACTTCCTAAATTGCTCCCAGGTACATAGCTCCCTTACCTTGAGTGCTGAGCCCCCCCAACCCTCCCCCCCAAACCCACTATCCACAACTATACACCATGTGGGTACAGTGGGTTTCTGGTGGGTTTTGGAGGGCTCACATTTACCACCACAAGTGTAATGGGTAGGGGGGGTGGGGCTGGGTCCACCTGCCTGAAGTGCACTGCACCCACTAAAGCTGCTCCAGGGCCCTGCATACTGCTGTGATGGATCCAAGTATGACATTTGAGGCTGGCATAGAGGCTGGTACAAAATATTTTTAAAGATTTTTTTTGAGGGTGGGAGGGGGTTAGTGACCACTGGGGGAGTAAGGGGAGGTCATCACCGATTCTCTTCGGTGGTCATCTGGTGAGTTTGGGCACCTTTTTGTGCCTTGATCATAAGAAAAACAGGACCAGGTAAAGTCATCCAAGTGCTAGTCAGGGACGCCCTTTTTTTCCCATTATGGGTCAAGGACGTCCATGTGTTAGGCACGCCCAAGTCCCACCTTCACTATGCCTCCGACATGTCCCCATGAACTTTGGTCGTCCCTGTGACGGAAAGCAATTGGGGACGTCCAAAATCGGCTTTCGATTATACCAATTTGGACGACCCTGTGAGAAGGACGCCCATCTTCTGATTTGTGTCGAAAGATGGGCGCCCTTCTCTTTCGAAAATGAGCCTCTTAGTCTCCTTCAAGTTGATCAGCAACCGCTCTCTTCCTTATCAATCCTTAACAATTTTACTTTAACTCTTGGGCACAAGTTAGCCCTGTATTTCACTCCTCTCACTCTCTTTTGGTACGCAAACAGATCTGTCCTTCAGTCACACTTTTCTTCACTCTCTCACTCTCTTGTGGCTCTTTGAACCCCAGTTCTTCCTTTGTCAGATCAAATAGGTCAGGAAATAACAAAGATTTGGGCCTAACCTCCTATCTCTTTAGGGTCTCAGTATTCACCAGCTCTACCACTCCCCATCATCCAATCTTTTCCCCCAGTATGAACTATAGTCTAGCAGCACTTTCACTCTGTTTCTCCTCTGAGGGTCAGGATCAGATCTCCCCATTAATATATTTCTCCTCTATAGAGACAGAACAAAATCAGGTTTTTTGGGTTCAGCTGAAACCGAATCTGCGGCCAAAATTCACTACTCGGTTTTGGCTGATACAGAAACCAGCCTGGCCCCACCTCCTGAACACCCACTCCTTCCCTCTGCCCAGACAGAGCCTCTCTTCCACCCCTCCATGACCAGACAGCCTCCCTCCTGAACCCACCCGTGAAACACACCACCCCAGCCTACCTTAAACCCTGGTGGTCTAGCGACCTGAGGTAGTGATCCCCAGTCTCTCCTACCCCTGCTGTCTCCATCATCAAAATGGCTAAGACCTTTAGCGGCAGTCCTGCAGGTCCAGTACTTCGAATGCTCTACCTCAATGCATTTGTAGGAACAACCATCTCCAGAGATTTCCATCTCATGGCACCCAGTCCCAAGCAAAGTTTCTGTTCTCTTTATGAGAAAAAGGAGAAAACAATTGAAGAATAGCACTCAAAATGCCCAAGGCTTGAAGTTGCTTTAGCAAGGCACGACAATCGGGAACAGAGATTGATCTTGAAGCTATGACCCAACTTGAAACCCACGTTGAAATTCACCAAAAATACCAATATCCTCTAAAAACTCATTCAACCTAACTCTGCAGCTTTCTCGATCTATTTACTCAAAAAGGCACAGTAGAAATAGATATAGGATGATAATTTGCTACATCGGTGGCATCCAAACTAGGACAAACAATTGCACACTAACATAATTGGAAGCTCAGCCTTAGACAAAGAAAGGGGCTACTGGGGCTAACATGTCTTAATAATTTGACCAGCCATACTAGGCAAGGATCTAAGGAAGAAATAGTGGAATTCAATGTTGAACTAAATGCCATTATCTGCTTGAGTGAAACTGGAGAAAATCTTTTTCATTTTAGGTCCTGAATAGAAGGATGACAGCAGAAGAGAGGGTCAAAGTACACACGAGAATAGGAATATAAAAAAGCACCAGAGCCGTTCAAGCATAGGATAGTCAAGAGTCCTTTATTAGTCCTGAACAGAAATCTCAATATCAATAGGCATAGGCACAACAGAAGACCTTATTAGTAAGATAAACAGAACAGCTTTATCTCCCATGTTTTTTGTCGAAGAAAATAACTCCAAAGGACAAAGAGTTCTGAAGCAGAGTGCAACACTGAAGTCCTACCTCAAGGCAGATGTAGGATGTTTCCGTCAATGTCACTCAGCCCTCTTCATGCTAGCTTTGCTACTATCACATTTCACCTTTACTTGATATCCGCAAACAACAAATGCAGCTAAGCAGTTTACAATAAAATACCGAAGGTAGATATGTAATTATACGTGGAAAGAGGGCAGGAAACAAAAGGGAACTCTAGCTTACGATCAATTTATTATCAGGTACTGGGGGAAGAGGTAGAGGTCATCAGAACTATTATTAGCCACAACAGTGAGGAACAGTAGGGAAGGAGGGAGTGAAGAAAAGGAAACAGCAAACTGAGACCCAAGAGAATTGCCGCTGTATGAGCAAAAAAGCATTATGAAGGTAGGTCAAGAAGCAGGGGAAGGAAATAAGTTTTCAGTAGGGTTTTAAATTTCAAAAAGGAGGATTCAAAATTAATATACAGAGGAAACAAATTCCATAGAATGGGGCAACGAAACTAAAACAAGAAGATTGGGCTGAGTGGGAACAAATTTGAAGAGAGGAAGGGATCACATGAAGATGTTGGTTAGCAGAGTGGAATACACAAACTGGTCTGTACAGAGTGAGAAAATTAAGCAAGAATGAAGGGGAGCTGGAATGTACAATGTGAAATAACACTGTCTAGATTTTGAATGCTAAGTGAAAGAAACTAAGTAGCCAATTTTGGATAAGAAAAAGAAGTGTTACGTTGTCAAAATTCTTGGCCCCCATGGAGTAGTTTCAGAGCTATATTCTGTATGATCTGTAGAGAACAAAGTTGATATTGGGGTGTGACAAGAAGAAGGGATTTGGAATAGTTAAGACAGGACAGGACCAAGGTGTGAACTAGGAAGCGGAAAGACTTTGTCCAGGAAGGAATGAGCACAGCGAAGCTGTCTTAAAGTATAAAATGACTTCTGGACCAACATCGAAATGTGAGAAGAGAAGGATAGTTGGTTGTCAAGGACAACACCTAGAATTTTAACAGTATTCACAAGTACAATTGGCTCACCCAGAATGGAAGGGAGAGATGGGAGGTTAGGCAAGTCACAGGGGGCAGAAAAGAACGTCAGTGGAGAAGCATTAAGCTTCATACCATTCATGGACAACAAATTTGCAATCTTATTCAGTGTCTGAAATACTTTAATTCCTGGGGTGAACCTTTCCTAACTGCCTGGGTCACTGTTCCAAGCCTCAAACAAACTAGATAACGGACACCCTTAGATCTCCAGCTGCACAATCAGCAATTTCCTTAACCACTGAAGGATCTAATGAAGATTGCCTTAACAGGGGCAGTCCCAAGCAAACAAGCTTAGTACACACACAGAGATGTAACTATGAAGGTGTGACATTTTTTTTTGTGTATATGATCACTGAATATCTCTTGTGTCATTCTGTTTGTTGTAACTGTACCAGTGCTTTGGGCTCAAGCTTGGAATTGGGCATTTGTAAACTCAGAAAGCAAGCCCAGGCAGGCATCTGACTTGATTTCCCTCTGTAAATATTTGGGTAGCTTCTCATCCAGAGACTTTGATGAGAACTACAACTGCTCCTACAAAATATTGCCCCACTGCCATTTAAATGTTTTCCCCAGTTACAGTCACCAGCTGGCTCCTCATTGAGTAGGAAGACTGGGCCAGTTCTGATATGATTTTAGAGACTCTCAGCCTTGCTCTTCTTAGGAAAATTCAAACTTGAGAAGTCCATAAATGCAGTGGGGTAGGATTGTCTCAGCCCATTCTGTTAATAAGTGGGTTGGCTGTAATTCTTGAACGTGCCTTTGACAAAGAGACGTTTGCTCTCTCCTTGTACACTGATTTCATATGCACAAACCCCAAGCTTTTCCTTCACAGCTGCAATGTGGCCAAGCTATTGTCCTATTAGTATGCTGGTTTTACTCACTCATTTTTCTACCAGTTGAAATGGTCACTGATACAGCCCATCAGGTGGTTTGGTTTGATGTGTATAAAATATAGTGTTGGATTTTTGGATTACAGTTATTATTGAGAGCGAGTACTCATTATCTGGTCAGGAAATGGGAGGGTGTTCTGCCACAGCAGCGAGATTCATATTCTAGAAAAATGTTCGCAGAAAGAGGGAAGCCAATCCTCTGGGCCCAATTCACACACCTTTCCCCAGTCACACAGATCCCTTTTGCAAGAATGCATAATGCAGGAAAAAATTCAGCTCGGGTTTAGACAGCTAATAGTTCTAATGGTGCTGGAGAAGAATGGATTCTTTGCGGGTTATGATAGTTTTTAATAGAACAGGCGGCAAAATATCTGGAAATGCTCTACATGTGCTTTTAAGACCATTAGGCACCTAAGAAGAGGAGTCTGGAAAATTAACATACTGAGACTTTTTGGGAAATTTCTATATGGGTACAATAAAAGATATCACAAACTGTTAAGAAGTCAGAAAAAAAAGTATATTTCATTCTCTTGTGCCCGAGCTACTTCCCTGAACATCTTTAGTGCTTCTGTAAATGTCAGAGAATGGCTGTTCAGAGTGGCCATTTTTTTTCTCACTAGGCCCCAAACAAGAGAGCAAACAATTTGAAAACACATATACTTGTTTGCAATGTGTTGAATAATTACTGTATGTACAGTTAACTGGTTTTCGCATTTCAGCTGAATTTGTACAGAAGTAAAAACATACGCCTTGGACAGAGTTGGGCTGCTGCTGCTGCTACACCAAGGATCTCTTGGGGAAGAGGGAGAGGTTGATTCCTCCAGCCTGGAGTTTCTCTGTACATGAAACGGACAACGACATATCTTGCCTGTTTTGTTTTTTTCCTGTGGGGTTCATCTGGCAGGCAGGGTGGGGAATAGTTGTCTGACCATGCCCAGGTCAGCCTCCGAAGGCTGACAGTTTCTGTCTTGGTACAAAGAAAAGAATCAATACTTCTGGACTAGAGCTGTGCCCTCGGTGAAGGAGAACAAACAGGCAGCAGTGTCTGACATGCTTCTAGGCGAATCCGTGGCAGAGTCTCTCATCTGATCTGTATCCAGGAGCTGCCATGCTGCAGCCTTCCTTTCTTTCTTTCTTTTTTCACCAGCTCTGTGAAGTCTAATGCTTTCCTCAGGTACAGAGGCCTGCGTTCTACCCTACAGCTATATGTCACTCAATAAATGAGCCCTACCAGCCTAGTCTGCACATACTGATCTTGGCTTTAAGAAAGGATCAGAGGGACAAAGTGTAGCCAAGATACGGTAATTATATCAGAAATAAAGCACTCCGTGAATAACTGCACAGGCAGGGTCTCTCAGGCACACAAGAGGGGGGGGACGTCATTTGGAACTGGAGCTCTATTTCTTCAACTTTGCTTGTGTGCTTCATGTTCTCAGTCACTCCAGCGTTCTTTGGTGGACTAGGCTGTAGTGGGTTCATATAGGTATTTAGGAATTTTACTGACGTATTTGAGGGTATTATCTCTTGTATGCACATAAATAAAATCCCCAAACCCATTCATGCTGAAGAATATTATCAGGTCTGGAAGAAAAAAAATCATTCTGTGTGTTCTGTTAATCAATGAATGGATAATTTCTTTACCCCAGAAGTTTCCAGCTTAATTGTAAATGAGGCTGGGGTCTGGTGCCATTAGCCTTCATTTGCAACTACCTGGCAATGTTTATGTTCCCTCATAACCCACCTAACCCATTCATTCCAGCAACAGTCCTAGACCGAGGCCCATGCAGCAGGGATCCTGCAAGAATCCTGCTATCATGTGACCAAAATCTGGCCACTAGGTGATGCTGTTGTGAGAGGACAGGGATTTCATATCCGCCCAAGGACTATGAACACAATCTCTGCATTATCCCCCACCCTGGCCAACACAAGGAGTGGAACCCTGTTCTGGGAAACTAACCGAGGATATCCAGAAAGATCTGCCACTGAGCCACTCAGCCAGCCATGTAAACTTATTTTGAAGACTACAGTATTCAAATATGAAAGAAAATGTTAGATCACTCTTTTTCAAATGTTTCCCTTATCCAAGTATTTATACTTAAGCCTCTGTCATGCATAATATCCAAATGGTACTACCAGAGAGCTATTTATTGCATGAATTCTAATATATTCTTTTGGAATCTGTCCAGGACACATGATACTGCACTGTAAGAAGTGGTCACAAGCCCCCAGATTCTATACAGATCACCCAAAGGTGGGCGCCGAGGGCTGATGCTTGTGTAAAGTAATTAGTTAATAAGGTGTCAGCAATCAGTAATGGCACCAATTAGGAATTACACACGCATCTGCCCTAGAAATTATTCTATAGCATCTGTGCCTAAATTTTACAGTGCGCAACTCCAAAGGGGTGAGGCCATGGAAGGAGAACGGATGGATCAGTGGGTGTTCCCGTAAGTTAGGGGTGATGTTATCACGTGCTCCCAAGTGCCAAAGATTGGGCGGCAGCATTTACACCAGGTTTCATCTGGCTAAAATGCTAGAACCTAAAGTTAGGCGCGAAAGCCACGCTCAACTAGTATTCAGCAAAAGGCACTTTGAATCAAGCGCCCTTTGCTGAATACTCTCTTAGTGTGGATCTTTCTGGCACCTAACTTTGGCCGCCATTTACTGAATCTGGCCCCAAGTGGTAGAAGATACCGACACCTGTGGTCATTGTTGCTACTGCAGCTTCTTGTGTTTTCTTCAGCAAGAGAGGCAGAGATACTGAGGAGAGGGTGGCAGTTGATGAAGCTGCACCAAGGCACATGCAGTAAAGTGAACACTGGGCTATTTACATATTATTTATTTATTTATTTGGATTTTGCTCACACCTTTTTCAGTAGTAGCTCAAGGTGAGTTTCATTCAGGTACACTGGATATTTCTCTGTCCCAGGAGGGCTTACAATCTAAGTTTGCACCTGAGGCAATGGAGGGTTAAGTGACTTGCCCAAGATTACAAGGAGCAGCAGTGGGATTTGGCTGGATGCCAAAGTGTGCCTTCCTTGCAGTAGTCTGGGCCCCTGCTCCAGACTACTGTCAGTCGAATTTAATGACAGGATGGTCTAGTCTGCGAAAGCCCCAACAGTAGAAACTCCTTGAGAATAGGAGGGGAGTATCAAACCTGGATATAGGAAAGTTGCCTGGAGTCTTCTTCCCTCCCTTTCCACATGGTGGAGTCCAATAATGAAGTAGTGTAGTGGTTTTCCCACCCAGGGACTATCAGGACCTTGGTTCTGTAACTCCGAGACTTGGGGAAAGAAAGGAGAAGGAAAGGACCTGCTTCCCATAAGAAAGGAGTGTGGCAAGAAAGAGGGATTTGAACGCTGAGCTACAGATGATCAGGGACATGAAGGAGAGTAAAGCTTTAGATAATTCCACATCCAACATGGGGAGAAGAATGGGAGCCCAAAAGCAGCAAGAAAGAACATGCTGGAGACCTAGTGTTACAGGAGCTGGGACCTAAGTCCTCGGTTCATCCTGCTTACCTAGTCCAGAGAGGTGCAGCATGTGGGAGAACTAAGTCCAAGAAAGAGGAGAAGGGACTGGTCTGCGCACAGAGTGCCTGCATACTGAGGGGAGAGAGAGCACGAGGAGGAGGAGGAGAGGGTAATCTTATATGCCCTACATGTGAACAGTGCTGAGAGGATCTGGGGGATGTCAGGAATTCCAGCTACTTGAAAGGCACGCAGGAGAGTGGAAAGAAGAACATGTCACAAAACAGATCAAGGAACAATCATCCTGTGAGCAAGTTTGAGACTTTCTGCCATCACCTTCTGGGCTCATCACTCTACTTTTCTATAGTTTTATCATTGAGTATTTTCATACAGATCCCTACTAGCCTTCCTTAGTGATTTTTCCACCATGGGCTGTGTGTGTCTGTCCTCAGGCTGTGAAGAGAATATTCCACCAGCCTTCAGGGGCACTTCTTACTTGCTCTGTGTGTTTGGGAAGAGATTGGTGGAGGAAATTTTGACAATTTAGCCACTGACACCAAACGTGGGTATCAACCCCAAAGAATACCTTCAGCTCCAACAAATCAGAGGACCTCTTGCACATGGGCATTATTCTCATAGGGTGAAAAGGCAAACATCCCCTCTAATGACATGCTGAACTTTGCCCCCTACAGTACTACTGCATGCCTGCTGGCCTTATTCTGTTCCAGCTCTCTCACCTCCCTCTTCACTCTGCAGCTCAGAAACAGTGAACAGAAGAGCAGCAGTATCAGTCTAGCACGTCTAGTGTGCCCCTTCTGTTAACAGGCCCTCTCTTTCATATGATGCATCAGACATGAGCTGAACAGGAGAGACTCCCCAGTGGCAAAAGGAACATGTTAGAGGCAACAGAGCTCCACTGCAGACTGGGACCAGACCACACAGTAGGGAGGAGATGAAAGAGAAAAAGATGCTCTAGAAGGCAGGACAGGAAAGGAGGAGAACAGGCATTCTAGGACTGGGTTAGTGAGCAGGGACTTGACTGGGTATGAGAGAGAATATGGGGTTATTCATGACCACATCAAACCTCACTTCCTCCAAATAACTCAAGAGGAAAAGGTGTTTGGTCAGTGTTATCAAAATGTCACACTTAGGTCAAGCTCTACCACTAGAACATCCTTAAAGCCATCTAGATGATGCCCAATTTCATTCATCATCCCCTTTTTGAGGCTGCTTTTAACTCCTAAATCCTATTCACTTGTTAAGTAGCCATGTAATTCCCTAATTCCTTATTTGTCCTGTTTGTCTTTTACTCGATTAGATTGTAAGCTCTGTCGAGCAGGGACTGTCTCTTACATGTTTAGAGTACAGCACTGCGTACATCTAGTAGCACTATAGAATTGTCAGAGCTGTATCTGTGCTGCACCCAGTACAGAATCCCGATTGACTAGGATGAAAAGAAGTATTAGCTTTCAAGAAGCTAAATATCTGTTTGGTCACTGCTTTCTCTGTAAGTTTTGCAATAAAAGAAATTTTCGAGATGGGTTAGTAACTGTTTAGAGATGACAGGTTCAGATTAGGTTTGTTCAGCAATGGACTAAGTTTGGTCTGCCTCGATTTTCAAGACACTACACCCTGATAATGACCAAGTCCAAGAGGATCAGTAAAAAGACAACTCGGCAGCCTTTCAATGACTATGGATAAATGTCATCTACCATAAAATCTGAAGAGTCCATTGAATCAATGGACCTTCCCAATCTAAAATGAAATAGTAGAACTTTGGTAAGAGACCTTAGGCTACATAAATCCTGTTGAAGCGATAGAGAAAGAGGTGGAAAGTAATGAGATTCAGAGGTAACAACACCATGATGACAGGATATTCAAATAATCAGAAAAGTGGCAAACAAATCAGGAATTAAACCAACAGAACAAGAAGTTGAACCTGCAGTTGTTGAAGAAAATTCTCATGCATTTAATCAATTTAAAAATATAAGCTAATTGTATCGTTTATTTATACTGGAAGGGGGGGGGGAGAAGGAATACAAATAATTTCTCTATAAATATTTTACAGATTTTAGCTAGCTGCTTAATTATATCATCTCAAACCAACCCTAACTCACACATTACCTCTGTTTTGTCTAATAGAATAATTTTACAGAAACCTCTCTTCCTCCCCAACCTATCCTTCCAAATAATGCTTAAACTATTTATCACACAGTTACACTTCTTTTGGAAAATAGAATTCCATTGCTTGAACCATTATCTGAATTGGCTAATATGAGCATAGCTGTAGATGGCTTTGTTCTAAATATTTAAGGCTTGATTTCTATAAATTCTGTTGCTACTGAAGTGCTAATCAAGTGCAACCCAAATGAGAAGGGCCCGTCTGGAGATCTCTGCCAGTTAAATAAGAATCCAATGGACTGATTTTAGGGCACTTAACAGTAGCAATCCCTTAACTTCCTAGTGCAAACTAAGAAGTTGATCACAGCTACAGTAAGAAAATGTTTCCATCTAAAACTGAATTACAGTAGCGCAATTAATCAACAGAGTAATGTTGTTTTCATGTTAGTCCACGCTAAAGGTTAGGTTAATAAATAAAGGAATATTAGTGGACACATTTTTACTAGGCCAACTTTATATATTTTTGATATGCCTTTATGAGTTAAAACTCTCAAGTGTAATTTACAATTTAAGGCTCTGGGAGATTGAATAGGGCAGAGCGAAATCTTTTGTGCATAACTTCTAAGGTCTATAACCAGAGTTTAGCAGTAATTTAAAAAAAATGTCATGCAGCGAAATGTGGAAGCATCTGCAATGTAAGGATAGCAAAAGAACAATATCATGAATAAATTTCAATCACAGATTGGAAGCTGAAGAGATCCTGCTGCCCTTGCTACTTACTACTAATCCGTACTGTGCTACTGCATATAACCAGTGCCCCCTGGCTACATGTTTTGGATACAGTGCGAAATTGGTGCATCCACCACCTATATGTAGCAAAGTCCAGCAGTAGCAGCAAATTACATGCAAATTAGGGGCTCAATTTTATAACAGAATGTCTAAGTAAGAAGTCCAAAAAGGTGCCTATCTTACACGTAAATACCAACACGCAAAATAACAGTAAAAGTGTATGTATTCTAAATGTATCCACACATCCTATATAATAAAGCTCACCTCCAACGTTCTGAGGCTGCCTGGGACCATGGCTTCCGGTGGTCTGGTGGTCTGCTTCATGGAGTAGATAATGACGTCAGGGAGAGGGGAGGAGCCGCGATGCAGGGAGCAGCGAATCAGCTGCGGCGAGGGTCCAATGTCAGGGTGAGGCGTAGCTAGTGACGTCAGGGAGAGGGGAGGAGCCGCGATGCAGGGAGCAGCGAATCGGCTGTGGCGACGGTCCAATGGCAGGGCCTACTCCTCCGACCCAGCCAGCAGCAAACAGCGACCCAGGCAGGGGGAGGAGTAGGGAAACACGGTACTCCTCTCCCTGCCTAGGAATCGCTCCAGAATGGCTGCCAACCACCCTAACCACCCTAAAAAAACCGCCACTGCCCTCCCTCTCCAAGTCCGGATTCGGATGCCTCGGGTGAAGCCGTGAGGAGGTGGTAAAGAGTGTGGACCACAATGCGGAGAAGGTGAAAATGCTAGGAGGAGGAGACGGAGGACACTGGCACACAGGACACTGCCGGCAACGATCACAAGGAGGGCCAAAGTGAATCGGGGGAGGGAGTGGAGGAAGACGACGATACCAACAAAACGCATGACCCCCAGGAAGAGCACAGTGATCCCGAGGAGACTGGAGGAGAGCTACAAGATCAGCAAAATGATACCAGGACTAAAGACTCCTCTGAAGAGGGGAAGGTATGATGGCTCACAGACACATCACTCTCTGTCTCACACTCACTCACACACAGGAGCTGCTGCTTCACATTGTCCTTATTAAATTGTTGTTCCATCTGAAACAAGTCTAAAGCTGTTTCAACTGGATAGACAGTGCCTTAAAACGTGGAGGACACAAGGAGGGGGGAGACAGACAGACCCTGCAACTGGGAAAAAGGGAGGGAGGGGGGACCCTGCAACAACTGGGGAAAAGGGGGGACCCTGCAACTGGGAAAAAGGGAGGGAGGGGAGACCCTGCAACTGGTAAAAAGGGAGGACCCTGCAACTGGGAAAAAGGGAGGGGACCCCCTTGCAACTGGGAAAAAGGGAGGGGCCCCCCTGCAGCTGGGAAAAAGGGAGGGGCCCCCCTGCAGCTGGGAAAAAGGGAGGGAGGGAGGGCCCCCCCAGCTTGGAAAAAGGGAGGGAGGGAGGGCCCCCCTGCAGCTTGGAAAAAGGGAGGGAAGGCCCCCCCCTGCAACTGGGAAAAAGGGAGGGCCCCCCTGTAGCTGGGAAAAAGGGAGGGGGGGGGACCCTCCAACTGGGAGACAGACCGGGGGGGCAACGATGACACACACACTCGCACCCAGTCTCACTCTCTCTGTGTCACACACACACACACACACACACTCGCACATTCACTCTCTCTCTCACAGTCACTCTCACACACACTCTCTCAAACATACACACTCCATGGAAAACCTTGCTAGCATCCGTTTCCTTTAAAACAGAAACGGGCCTTTTTTACTAGTATTTTATAATACACACATACATCACAATCCTGCCTCCACTACGTCCAAACCATGCTTCAGGCAAAACTACATGTTGGCTGCATGAGTAGGTGTGTACTTCCTCTGCAAAAACATTTTCTCCATATAAAACAGCTTTACACTCAGTAAAAACTTTATAAAATCACCACAAAAGGGACTGTGCAATGCCACAATTATCAGTATATCATAGTTTTAGTATCTTCACCTTTATATCAAAAACAGGTGAATTTCTTTTTAAATCCACCACTAAAGTGATAGAAAACTAACTCACCTTCCATTAGAGCAGGTGAAATCACATCTTCACTTCACACAGGTCTCATGTTCTCAACCTAACCTCCATGGGCTCCCCCACCTCCTGTGGCCTGCCCCTGCTTCAAAACCGCAGCCAGCCCGCCCCTCCGGTTCAAAGCCACAGCTCCTTCCCGCAGCGGTTCAGAGTACTTAAAAAAAAAAAAAAAAAAAAAGTGCTGCAACACTCACTCACAGGCTCACAGCCAGGCTCTGCCAGAATGGCAGCAGAAGTATGTCACAGGGGAGGTTCTGGCAGAACCTGGCTGTGAGCCTGTAAGTGTTTGGGGAGGACTGACAAGAGGCAGCCATAGTGTGCACAGCCCTATAGCCCCACCTCCACAGGTGGTTTCTCTTTATTTAAGATCACTGAGTCAGGGAGGTAGCAAGTCAGGCAGGCGGGGGAAGCAAAGAAGTGACAAGTGAGAGGGATGGGTGCTGGCGGGAAGAGGAAGATACAATTATTTCTTTTCTTGTTCCTGCCCTGAATTCGAAGAGGGCAGAGGCAGTGACCTGGCATGGATGGCATTAAGCGAGCAAGTACTGAAAGAAGAGGCAGGTCACAGTTGGGTTAGTGAGGCTTAGCATCCCCAGCCTCTTATACGGGGCGCCTATGTCCCCCACAACTCCTAGGTCTGGAAGTGTTCCCAGTTTCCTGGGACTTCACATAGCATGATGTCCCAGGTCCACACAGTATAGACAAAAGTTTTGCACTCTCCGACGCCTTTTCTTTTCCTACGAAAATCAAGAATGTCCTATTTGCATGGGGACTTCTTTCTCCAGGGGGAGCAGGAGAAGCTGGCATCCAAGTCTGTGAGATCCTGAAACTAGGGCATCTATCATGTAAAGCGGCATTTACCTCCATGTTCCTTAGCCCTCTCTTGAAAGTGGATGTCCATCTTGATGCACAGGGAAACCAGGACATCCAAACTGGTGTGGAGATTCCATCCCGTCAGTTTATCCTCAATGTGGCCCGCCAAGCCCAGCCAAAACACAGCAACCTGGGACTCCTGATTCCATTGCAGGTCAGAAGCTAGGGTCCAGAATTGAATGGCATACTGGCCCACAGTTAGGGCCCCTTGCTGTAGGCACAGGAGCTTGGAAGCTACCGAAGACACCCCGGTTATCAAATATCTGCCAGAAACGTGCGAGAAAGGCAGCCAAGTTGGACCTGTGGGTCATTCTGCTCCCAAAAGGGAGAGGCCCAAGCCAGTGCTTGCTTTGAAAGGAGAGAAACAATAAAGGTAATCTTGACTCCAAAGGAAATGTAGAGGGCTATAGTTCAAAGTTAAAACATTGGTTAATAAATCCTATGCATGCATTGGGATTCCCATCAAAGGGCAGTGGGGCGATGGTGCAGAAAACTGAGGCTGAGATACCAGATAAGCTGAGGTGGCACCACTGGAGCAGATCCTGAAGGCGGGTTCAGACCTTGAGGGCCTGAGATCTGCATCGCCAGAAGCTGAGCACAGACCCCCCCTGAAGTGTTTCCATAATTTGCCGAAGTTCAGTCCGTTGCTGCTGGACCTCCTGGGCGAGGTACTGGAGATTCTGGAGCTGGTCCATGCAGCTGGTTGGGTAATGAACAGAATCAGAAAGTTGCTGGAGCTAGAGGGCCAGTTGCTGGAGCATATGCAAGACAGGTGATTCTCCTGAGCTCATGGCTTTTGCAATCTGTCACGATTCGGGGTGAGCCCTTGGGCCGCTGCTGAGTTGACACTACCTAACCAACCAGAGGGCTGGCTAGGCCCCGACTGGCAGCAGGCAAGACACCTGAGTAAGGCTGGACTGAAGACAAGGCTGGAACTGGAAGACAGGATGGAGAAGGCAGGAATAAGGCTGGAACACAAAGCAGGAGCACAGCTAGAACAAGACACAGGCAGGAACAGAAGACAAACTGGAACAAGGCTGCAACACACACTAGACAACTCTAGGAGACTTGTTGCAAAGGCACTGGCTGGGAGACAGGAACTTCCTTAAATACTACCAAGCAGGAAGTGAAGACATCAGCCAGCACCAATGACATCAGCCAGCACCCTCTTGGAGAACTATAAAAGATGTGCTGGGTTTCCAGGAAGTAAACAGATCCTTCTTGGCATGGAATGCTGCTAGAGACCAAGGAGGTTTGATTGAGAACAGGAGACGGCATGATGTCAAAAAGTTGAAGCTACTTTGGTTAGTTTATGTTTCCCCTTCCCTGTGCAGTGGTTGTTCTGCATCCACTCAAAAAAAAGCAAACAAACCTATGATGCTGCATCCATATTGTCGTTCTTTCTGGTTGGTAGAAGTTTTACTTAATCTCACTTATATTTTCAAACATGCCAGCTTGTGCAGCATACAGATGTACACAGAGGAAGCATAATAACAGAATAACTTTTAATAAGTAGAGTAGTCATTTGTTATAAATCATAATCAGTGTGTCATTTGCAGGGGCTGGTTATAGGGACAGCCTAGCATGTATTATATTTGTGCAGAGATTTTTATCTCCTGGTAAAGGGCCACTAAAACAGACATCATATCATGAGAATCAGGTGCTCAACATTCAGAGTTTCTATCTATTTATTAATTTGCTTATTTATGACAAATATATCCCACATTAAACATGAATTAGGTTGAAACCTGGGAGAATTTAAAATCCTTTTCCTGTGCCTAAATCAAAAGAGAAAGATGGTTTGTGGGAACTTGCTCCTTTTGTTTTGTGGAATGTAGTTGTACTATATAATAAAAATACACTTAATATTGTTTATTACTACTATTTAAAAGAAAGATATTCAATAATGAAGGCAAAGCTACCTTCATGCAAAAGTCCAGTCAGTCTAAATATGCCAACATTTTCCATTTCTGTGATACATATTTCTTCTTCAAGTCATTATCAACAGCATTTTTCTCTGCTATTACAAAAATGCAAACACAATTATAATATTAATTAATAAGTTTTGGATGTTATTGAATTCTATTATTCTGTCTCACTGTATTTCCAGTTTTGGCACAATATAAGTCATCACAAGAACAAAACATAAGAAAACTAATGGACTGCATCAGGGGCTTTAGCCCATTTAGGGGGTCTTTTACTAAAACTTAGCTTGAGTTATCTGTAGCAGTGCCCATAGGAATAAAATGGGCCCTGCTGCAGATAACTCGAGCTAAGCTTTAGTAAAAGACCCCTTTAGTTATGTTTAAACAAATGAGAGATCTGCATGAAAGAAATATTTGTATTATTTTGACTTATGAAAACCATTTGTCCCAGAAACATGCTCAAAACAGAATAATCCATTTGTACAAAAGAGATGAGGTGAAGATGTGACTCCATGTGCTCTAGTGAAAGGAGAGGTTAATTTTACTTCCAATCTTTATAATACCAGGCTTCCCAAGGCAGATTACAACAAGAGTTAAGATGAACCCATCAGTAAACAGAATATTCTCACTGAAGTGTAGCCATGTAATACTGTACTATATAGAACAATGTGGAAAAAAAAGCACAAAATACAGTCTATTAGAGCTGTTCCCACCAGCTACAATAATTTTTGAAGCTGTTTTAGTGATCTTCAGTTTTTATTTCATGATGTTTATATCTACATATGGGAACCTTTCACACAAATTAAAAAGTTGTCAAATAAGTAAAAAGAAAAAAAAACCCAAAACTTTTGCCCTCCACCTTTTAAGGCACTGTCTATCCAACTGGAACAGCTTTTGACTTTTTACAGATGGGCCACGCATAGCCAGTCCATTATTTCTAATAATCTTTTACTACTGCTTTCAATAGCGTTTGCTGTTGTTTTGGGGTGAACTAGTGACTCTGCCCACTGCCAGTAAGCTACTGACTTCAACCCATATAATGGGCTAGATAGCCTCGTACCATCTCCTGTTCTCAATCTAACCTCCTTGGTGGAAAAGGTGAGGGGCAAAACAGAACCAATTAAAACAACATCTCTTTTTCAGGATACACTTCACAAAATGCCAATACGGAATTATATGCCTTCACATTACATAGCCACACCCCTTCAAATTATGAATAAGCTGAAACAGCCCTAGAATAAACCCTTTGGGCTCTTTGAGGGGTTCAATGACCGCATCAAAGACAGCTCGGCTGTTACATGAACAGGAGGGGTATGATTTTAATCCAACTCTGCCACTAAATGAAAGCCTTGGTGGCTATGTGTGAAAACAGTGGTTACGGCTAGGAGTTGAACTTGGTTTGCAGCAAACCACATGCGCAGTACAAATCTTCTTCAAACCACCAGTTACACAAAACAGCTGTAATTGTGGCTTCCTCTCAAAAATAGATTATCTTCTCAGAGTCTAAAGAGTGAGGAGTTGAGTAACTGGTGCAGGAAGGATTCCAGTCAGCACAAACCCAAAAGAGAAATTTTAACTAATTAAAAATGCCATTGCTGTTAAGTAAATGCTAGCTTTTGTTTGGCTATAAGTATATATGATGATCCTTGGAGGCTATGGAAAACAAAAGAGCTATTTGATTTTAAAAGTTTTAGTTTTACGTTTTTGTTTTTTTTTTTTTAATGTGGGGGCTGGTTTTAGAGGCCATGCTGTACATTGCTAAGCAGAGGGACATGAGTTCAATTCCTGGCTCAAGTGTTCTGCTGCCTAGGTCAGTCACAGCTGTGCATGCTGTAGAACCAGTGTTCACATCTCCTGGTAGGAGGATGCAGGGCCAGCCTTAGCAACTGTGGGGCCCCCATACCTCACCTAGCCCCGGCCCTTGTTGACAAGGTGTGTTTTAAAATAAAGACAAATCAAGCAAAACTTGTACAGAAAAACTAATTCAAATAAGCACAATGCTATCATAGGAAACCTATGTTTACTAAGGTTATGTTTACTAAGGTGCATTAGCGTTTCTAATGTGCCTTTAAAGTTAAGGCGCGTTAAACGCTAATGCACCTATACATTTCTATGGGCACGTTAGCATTTAAGGTGAATAAACCATTTGCATGCGTTAAAAACACTAACGCGCTGATAGCATGCCTTAATAAACAAACATAGGCACTAGTATTTAGCAATGAAAATAACCAGAAATTATTCAGTTCAAGTCTGCTATAATTAGGAGTTCCAATTCTCATAACATAGAAGAGAATATAAAGAAAAATATTTATTAACTAAGAAAATATCCAGGTATGATACAGACGTTGAAATATTTGAAAGGCATTAATCCGCAAACGAACCTGTTCCAGAGACGAGAAGGCGGTAGAACTAGAGGACATGAAATGAGGTTGAAGGGGGGGCAGACTCAAGAAAAATGTCAGGAAGTATTTTTTCATGGAGAGAGTGGTGGATACTTGGAATGCCCTCCTGCGTGAGGTGGTGGAGATGAAAATGGTAACGGAATTCAAACATGCGTGGGATAAACATAAAGGAATCCTGTTCAGAAGGAATGGATCCTCAGAAGCTTAGCCGAGCTTGGGTGGCAACACCGGTGGTGGGAGGCGGGGCTAGTGGCTGGAAGGCGGGGCTAGTGCTGGGCAGATTTCTACAGTCTGTGCCCTGAAAATGGTACATACAAATCAAGGTCAGGTATACATATAAAGTAGCGCATATGAGTTTATCTTGTTGGGCACACTGGATGGACCGTACAGGTCTTTTTCTGCCGTCACCTACTATGTTACTATGTATGTGAGCAAAGTACTTAAAAATTTCCCCATTACTGTAAAAATTGACACATGTATGTACATTTGATGATTAATTTAATTTTAGCTTGTCATAACATCAGATAGGGTTTGTGAAATAAAGATTTGAAGTCACCTCAGTAAGCCCAACACACAATCCCTCCACTGCAAAACACTAAGCATAAACGAGTGCAGAAAAACTCAGAACCTTACTGTACCATAACAGCACTAACTCCCAGGATGCAAAGAGAAAGAACCTTATCTATGAAAAGGCAGCACTATAAATATTACACAATATCCTAAGGTAATACACCATCTAGTGAGAAAAAAAGAACAACCAGAACTGCTACAGATCTCTACACAAAAATTATATGCTGCTAGCCTAGCAGAATAACGCACCTTACTCACACATGCGAAACACAGATACAGTATCAACAAATATGAAACAAGGAATCACAGACCAGTAATAGAGATACAAAGGCAAATATCTGAACTGGAAAACACAAGGAGTCAGACTCTGCATAGATTATGATGCTAATGCTATTCCTACAATGAGACATCTTATTATGTAGTGCTTTAAAGTATGTGCATATAAAATACAAAATATATGCTTTATGTCATGCATATTTGGTATCGAAATTTATAGTCTGACTTACCACACCATAGATGGTGCACATATAGCTCACAATTCTACACTTAGTATGCAAAGTTGCGTGCACAAGTTATAGAATAATGTCAGTTGTGCATGTAACTTAATAGCTTAATTGTTGTCATTAGCAACCTATTATTGGCTATAATTGGTTATAATTGGCAGTAATAGGCACTAATTTGCCAATGCATGCATAATGATGTACAGGTAATTTCCATAGCACGCAACTGAACATAACATAAGCGTTGCCATACTGGGACAGACTAAAGGTCCGTCAAACCCAGTATCCTGCTTCCAACAGTGGTCAATCCAGGTCACAAGTACCTAGCAAGATCCCAAAACAGTAAAACAGATTTTATGCTGCTTATCCTAGAAATACACAAATGTAGGTAGGAAGAGCAATTTGCCACAACAGTAATATTAACAATATATTACTGTTGTAGCAACTTGCTCTTCCTACCTAGATTTGTGTATTCTACAACAGTATTAAGGTAGAGCGTAGCCAGTTTTTTCTTTTGAATTACTATCCTAGAAATAAGCAGTGGATTCTCCCAAGTCCATCTTAATAATGGCTTATGGACTTTTCTTTTAGAAAGCTATCCAAACCTTTTTTAAACCCTGCCAAGCTAACTGCTTTTACCACATTCTCTGGCAACAAATTCCAGAGTTTAATTACACGGAGTGTGGACCTGGGAGGAACACGGGCAGGTCAGGGGCGTGAATAGCAGTTACACACGTGAATTATAGAATACTAGCATTTATGTACCTGTCTACATTTAGGCACAAGCATTTAAAGCAGCCATCAATCTGGTGTAAGTGGTTGTGCCTACAGGAGCTAGAAACGTTGGGGAGTACATTAATATTGATGAGACACAGTACTGACGTAGTACAGCTACTTTTAATAGTCAGTTTTGGCGCACTACTGTGTTTGTTTTCAATGTTAGGTGTTCTGCCAGGATATAATTTGCTGGTTATTTGGAGCATTAAAGGCACATATTTTTTACCCATGGATTTTAGTTTGGTCACCACACTTTATGTTTTATTTTTTCATCTAGTTGTTGCACTTTCTGGTCACTCAATCTTTTTGTATGAGGCATGTATTTAAGGCACTTCATTGATCAATATATAGAATTAAATGGGAGGTTTAAGTCAAACAATATGAAGTTTCAGCCACACGTTATGGAGTTTGTGCAGATAGATGCCTCACATCGTCATTTAAAAAAATGTTGGCACACATTTTTGGACTAATAGCTGCATGTCTATCATTTTCTTTACTCCTTTGCGCCCTCAAGCATTGCTTTTGGGTAACTCGGGTTGACCTCCTGTGTTTAGAGTGGTTAACCTGATACTGTGTACTTCTTTATTTTCAGATTGGTATAAGACGTGGCACAAGTATGTTAATATTGATGAGATGAAGTACTGACGCACAACTTCTACTTTTAGCAGTCTGTTTCTGGCACACTCCAGCGTTTGTTTTTGAATGTTTGGCATTTTGCCAGGATACAGCTTCTGTGTTATCTGGAGCATCAGAGGTACTATTTTTTACCTATGGATTTTGGTTTAGTCACCATGCCTTTTGGACACTCACTGTATGCGGCATATATTGTTCATTATATATATACACTAGACTTTGAGCCCGTAAAAACGGGCTATTATAGGAAGGGGGGGTTGAAAGGCCCGCCCCCACCGCCGAGTTCGCCGCTGCCCCTCCCCCTCCGAGTTCGCGCCCCCCCCCCCCCCCACCGAGCCGTCACCACCCACCTTCCACCCGGTCGGGCCCTCGCTCCACTATTGAAACAGCGAGGGTCCGGGAACGCAGCACTGAGCTCTGCTGAGCTGCCGACGTCGGCCTTCGTTCTTCTTCTCTGCCTGTCCCGCCCTCGTGTGACGTAACGTCGTCGAGGGCGGGACAGAGGCAGAGAAGAAGAAGGAAGGGCGATGTTGGCAGCTCAGCAGAGCTCAGTGCTGCGTTCCCGGACCCTCGCTGTTTCAATAGTGGAGCGAGGGCCCGACCGGGTAGAAGGTGGCTGGCGGCGGCGACTCGGGTGGGGGGAGCGTTAGACGGCGGTGTCCCTCCCTCAGCAATGCGCAGTACAGACCCTCTGTGTTCCGCCCCCGTCATCACGTATTGACGTGGGGGCGGGGCAGAGGTCTCTACTGCGCATTTGCGAGTGAGTACGGTCACTCGCCGTTTATATGTTTGATATTTAAATGAGAGATTTAGGCTACATGATATATAGTTTATGCAAAGTATTGTCTCAGGTTTATTAATATTTTTGCACACATTTTGTTTTTACATTAGTCTATATTTGCATGTCTAACATCACTTTCACTTTTTTATGCACTTTAGTATTCATGTTTGAGAAACTTGGGTTGGACATTTTAAAATGCATGTTACCATGTTTTGACTATGCAGTACTAGCAATACCTCGATTCAAATTTCATTGGAAATATATTTATATTTCCAATACGCTGTACTGAAGTAAAATGTCCATTTTTTCAGGTGATTTTGATGCACTCCAGTGTTTATCTCCTTTAAATGTTTGGTGTCCCGCCAGAATTAGTTTTGCCCTTTTTTGGCGCATCGGAGCTGTCAATTTGAGCTTAGCATTTTTACTCTATTATGTTTTGTATGAGACATTTTTGGTAATATTAATATATATACACACACACACACATATCCTAAAAAGGGGGTATTGAGTATAACATTTTTATGACACTTTTTTACATATCACTATCTTTTTTCAATAGAATTTCCCACGTCTTTCCATATTGATTATACTGCACAACAAAGAGAGGGTACAAAACACAAGTCCTAGAAGCAAAAAGAAAGCACCAAGAGCCTTCAGAAAACAGAACAAGAATCCTTTAATCACACAACTTAGGAAACAATCTTCAAACAATGACCCGACACAGGCTGTGTTTCGGCGCACAGCACCTGCGTCAGGGGTCTCGAAGGTGTAAGGACCGTGTATGGTGATAAAACTTGCTCACTAACTTTATTCTAACACTGAGGGACAGCATTTTCATTTTGATGACCATGCGGAGGAGCAAGTTTTATCACTATACACGGGCCTTACACCTTCGAGACCCCCAACGCAGGCATTGTGCGCCTAAACACGACCCATATTGGGTCATTGCTTGAAGATTGTTTCCTAAGTTGTGTGATTAAAGGATTCTTATTCCACTTTCTGAAGGCTCTTGGTGCTTTCTTTTTGCTACTTGCACATTGATTATACTGCCTGGTTTATTCAGTTTGGTTTTCATCAAACATTATTAAGAGTTCACATGTTTCTACATATTCTCACATTCTTTCATACATACATATATTTTTATAATAGGTTAATTCACTTTGTTCACCGACGTCACCTTGAGATCATGGATGGGGTAACATCTCATTCCACTGTATTTTACTTTACTTTTTTTTATTATTATTACAATTTGATAATCTGGTGTTAAGTGCATTTTTCTCCCATTCCCCTTTATGCATTATTGTCAGGTAATTGCATTTGCACTTTTCACTATGCACTTTATATGCTTTTATTTGTTACACTTTTCCTTTCACGTCCTGTCTCTAATATATACTCTCTCCTGCTTATTTATTTTGATTCAATACATTTTTCTTTTCCTTTTTTTTTATTTTTAATGTGTAACATATTGTTCTGATGTTAATAGACCCCTGATGAAGGCTTTTATGCCAAAACACAGCCCATGTAGGGTCAACATCATATACACATTTGGTGGGTCAAAAGACTATATACGCATTTGGCATACTGTTGGAGAATAAAGGATTTTTTTTAGAAGCTTCGGACTTCCTAGACTGTTTTCCTGGAACTCTATTCTCCTACCCTTCTGCTTCTCCTTGAGTTTTGTGGCAGTTTGTTGTTCCTCCTGTTTGCTGCTATAGAGAATTACCCCCATACTGTATGCACTGAACTTAAGAAGCTATGAAGCCCGACGTAGAAAACTTCCTGCAAGATGATATTTGCCAGATGAGGTTCCAAAGCCTTAAAACATTACAACTAGAAGGAAACAGGTTTCCCTGAGGACTTACAAACTCTTCCAGTCACTTAAACGCATGAACAGGGTGGGGGCAAGAAAAGATTTCTGCTGCTGAGTACATAAGTACGTAAGTATTGCCATACTGGGAAAGACCAAAGGTTCATCGAGCCCAGCATCCTGTTTCCAACAGTGGCCAATACAGGTCACAAATACCCGGCAAGATCCCAAAAATGTACAAAACATTTTATACTGCTTGTCCCAGAAATAGTGGATTTTCCCCAAGTTCATTTAATAACGGTCTATGGACTTTTCCTTTAGAAAGCCATCCAAACCTTTTTTAAACTCAGCTAAGCTAACCGCCTTTACCACATTCTCTGGCAACGAATTCCAAAGTTTAATTACACGTTGAGTGAAGAAAGATTTTCTCCGATTCGTTTTAAATTTACTACATTGTAGCTTCATCGTATGCCCCCTAGTCCTAGTATTTTTGGAAAGCGTGAACAGACGCGTCACATCTACCCGTTCAACTCCACTCATTATTTTATAGACCTCTATCATATCTTCCCTCAGCCGCCTTTTCTCCAAGCTGAAGAGCCCTAGTCGCTTTAGCCTTTCCTCATAGGGAAGTCGTCCCATCCCCTTTATCATTTTCGTCGCCCTTCTCTGCACCTTTTCTAATTCCACTATCAAGCTCATTTTCAAAGCACTTAGCCTCCCAAAGTTCCATAGAAACCTATGGAACTTAGCCTCCCAAAGTGCTTTGAAAATATGCCTCTATATCTTTTTTGAGATGCGCTGACCAGAATTGAACACAATATTCGAGGTGCGGTCGCACCATGGAGCAATACAAAGGCATTATAACATCCTCATTTTTGTTTTCCATTCCTTTCCTAATAATACCTAACATTCTATTTGCTTTCTTAGCCGCAGCAGCACACTGAGCAGAAGGTTTCAACGTATCATCAATGACAAAACCTAAATAATTATAGGCTTCATCAAGAAACTTGTCACATTCACAGCAAAAAATCCTTTTAGAATGAGGTTAGATATGCTCTGAAGACTCATTTTTTAGAGCGTTCCAGATATTCATCCGTGAATGTGGCTTCAGATCACAATAAGAAGAAACCAAGAATTAGGAAAACAACTGTAAATGGGGTTTATGTTTTGCCTCCCCCCTCAGATTCTTTTTACTGTGATCTGACAAGCCCGCAGGTGGAGTCTGTGATCGCAGGTCATGATATCTGAGCCAATCTCTTGGACAGCGAAAACAAGTGTGTAATCACTGAAGAACAAACTGTGAGCAAAGCACTGAAAATGTCAGTATGAGACTCTTATTCCAAACTCCAAACAAATGAATAAGGGGGGGGGGGGGGGGGAGAAGAGAGAGACCTGAAGCTCACTGCTCTTAGTTTAATTCTCCTGCTCGCTGCACACTGGGACCTCAAGGAAAGTCACTTATTCCCCTGCTGCTCAAACTTAGATTGCAAGCCATCTGGTGAAGGAATCTGGTACCCATATAATTTTACCATGCATAGTGCTGCCCATTTAGAGATATATTATAACCTTCTGCATTATAGTTTTCAGCTGATATCCCTCCAAGATGTTACAGAACAAAATCGGACTGCATGAGAAATTTCAGCTCCATAGCTTTCTTTAAGTCGGTTCATAAGAAAAGTATAACACTGAGCAACGCTAGAATTAGAGTACACATACTATTCTATCACCGCATGAAGTGCTTACACAAGAAACAAGACCTCTAGAGTTACATGACTGATGAACAGACCCTCAAGCCCAGCCTAGCTGAATAGTAGAGGAATTCCATTCAGGGCGAGGCGTTATAAAAAGTGAATCCAAATGGAAGCCAAAAAATAGTGACCTTTTCCGTTGTTAGTTACAAACGTGTGTGTGTAATAGAACAAACCTGCAATGGTTTGTGGTATAGCTTTGACCTGCCAATAATGGGGAAATTGTATAAATTGCACCTACAGTTACGCACTAATTCTGCACCCAAATTTCAGCAGGGAAATGCGTTTCAACAGATGCAAAGCGCTGAAATTGTTGCAAAATGGCAGATCGGCATGGAAATCCACTTATGCATCCAGTTATATGATAGTGTCTAAGGGGCACAACTGCAAAGGGGGTGTTCCCTTGGGAGGGGCATGGGCGGGTCAGGGCATTCCGGAAAATTGTGCACAGTATTATAGAATAGTATGGATATGTGCCCAACTTGCGTGCCAAGATTTACACCTGGTTTTGGTTGGTGTAAGTCCTCATGCCCAAAATTGGATGTGGATTTCGGTGCCCAACAGCAGTGCGATTTTTCTAGCGAAAAAGGTGCCGGTACTCAAATGCCAGGCCACCCTTCAGGGGTGCGGTGATCACTAAGGCACCCACCCCACAATAGTCAGGCTCCCTGCAACTAGTCACAGAATCTATGACAAGGCAGAATTGGTGTGTAGAGCCTGAGCTCGTTCATTAAAACTTGGGAACCATGGGTCAATTTTAGGAGATGATAGAAAACGTGCTGGTACTCAGTACCCCCAAGTACCCCCTCAAAAAAAGCCCTGCCCAATAGTATTAAGAGCACTCATCCCACAGCGTCCTTGATAAAATAGAGCTGTGACTATTTTTTTCAGCACCCATATTTGGGTGCCATTCGTGCTCATTTTCAAAGCACTTAGCCTCCCAAAGTTCCATAGAAACCTATGGAACTTAGCCTCCCAAAGTGCTTTGAAAATATGCATGATTGTCTATTCATGTTTACGTCCTCTGAACACTGTTCATCACTTCATGCTGCTGCCAAGGGTCTATTTACATACACGTCTCTTCAGTTCAAACTAAGATTTGAACCATGCCTTTTGGATGACCAATACAGAAGTCCCCCATATACTGCCACCAGGCCTAGTGGTATCCCTGCAGTACATAAATACAATTTAACAGCACTTACAGAACTTGATCACTGGGGTAGGGATTCCAAGTTACCCAATTCCAGGCTGGAGATTTTAGGGCACTCCTAGTTTTGAACTTACATCCCAAAGCTATGTGGGATTTGTAATGATCCTGACCATTGAAATCAGTGCTGCAAGTTCCACAATGCACCAGGATGGGCTGGTCAGAAATTCAGAACTGTCCCAAAATCTCCAGCCTGGAACGGGGTAATTTGGAAACTCTGGGCATATAATCACTACAGCATATATTGACTCCATCACACAAGCATGTCTGAAGTCTGTCAGAAAAGCTAAAGAGGTGCAGCTCGTTTATTAAGTTGAATACAGAAAGTAAGTGGACCCCTAGCTCAGTGAAGGTGAACTCCAGCCACTGAGGAGCATGAGCTGACCCCCTCACCATACCTGGTAAAGAGAGCAACAGGAGGGCAGGTGCAACACCTCCCATCCTCCTACCTTGGGGCCTGCCCTACACAAAATGATAGTATTCAGCCCCAGCCTAGTGCATCCTGGGATGCACTGGGCAGGGCTACATGACATATAAGGAAGAAAACTCCTTATACAGCACTGAGTCCCACCCAGTGCATCCCAAGATGCACTGGGCTGGAGCTGGGCGTCACCATTTTGTGCAGGGCGGGCCCTGAGGCAGGAGGATGGGAGATGTTGCTCCTACCATCCTGTCTCTAACTTTTCCAGGTATTAGGAGGGGGAGTGAAGTCAAGTCGGGTCACTTCTTGCTTTGAGGGGGGGGGGCTCAGGGGCACAGGGTCACTAGGCCACCAGGGCTGTTCTTGCCTTTGGGAGGGATCAGAAGGGGGCACGGAGGGGGGGGGGGGGTGGGGTCACTAGACCACCATGGCCATTGTTGCCTTTGGGGGGGGTTGGTCAGGAGGGGGTGGGGGCAGGAGATTGGGAGATCTGTCTGCCTGTGCTTCCTTCCTCTCCGACAGCTCCAGAGTAGCCATAAAATTTGCTCAATAGAGCTAGGTGCTCTGGAGCTGTGCATCCCCTGGAATGCTGATTAGAATACTAATGAGCTCACTGCAATACATTTGCATGGGGTTCTCGCTGGCTGCTAACGGCACACGTTAGAGCCACGGAAAGACCCTTTGTGCGTTACTGGCTAAACAACATTTGCTTTAGACTGGCTACAACCAGTCTAAAGCAAACGTTCCCAGCAGGGTAAACTTTGTGAATTTGTCCCTCAGTGTGGGTTCAGAATAGCAGGTCTTTGTTCAGCTTTGAAGTTTATTCATGTAACCCACTTCTGGCTTCCAGTCAATTACAGAATTCGATTTAAAAATCCCCGATTCTTGCTTTCAGGGTATACCTCAAGCACTGTCCTAAGTATCTGTCACACTTTTTAACTCCCCTGTTTCCCAAGTAGATGTCTGAGATCCACCACGTGCAATCATTTAGCTTTCCCACAGCCAGTCAAAGTGCAGCATTCTGTTACAGGCACTGTCTAGGCAGCCTTGAGGCATTGGCTGCTGGCTTGCAGGCTCCTCCCGTCTCTTACGTTACTGCCCCTGCGTCGCTCCAGGGGCAGTGACGTAGGAGAAGGGAGGAGCCTGCAAGCCAGCAGCCAATGCCTCAAGGCTGCCTAGACAGTGCCTGCCGGTGCCGCGCTTTTTTTTTTTTTTTAAACATTTTTCGTCCTTAGCGTTAGCGCTTCTTCTTTTTGTAGCGCCGGCCCTGCTGCTCAACAGGAAAAGCAGCAGTGGCCAGCAATGGGAGCTGGGGCTGGCGCTGGCATGCAGGGCGGGCCTCGAGGAAAAGAGAAAAGAGGGAAAACAGATGGAAGGATGGGGAGAGAAAGAGGGAAAACAGATGGAAGGATGGGGAGAGAAAGAGGGAAAACAGATGGAAGGATGGGGAGAGAAAGAGGGAAAACAGATGGATGGGGAGAGAGATTCTGGATGGAAGGATGGGGAGAGAAAGAGGGGGATGGATGAAAGGATGCAGAGAGAAAGGGGAGAGACTGGAAGGATGTGGAGAGAGAAGGGCCACTGAACAGAAAAGGGTAGAGAGATACAGAGACACTGGTTAGAAAGAGGGAGAGAGAGACATTAGATGGAAGGATCAGGAGAGAGGGTAGATGGATGGAAGGATGGGGAGAGAAAGAGGGAAGACGCTGGATGGAAGGGTAGGGAGAAAGAGGTGACACTGGACGGAAGGATGCAGAAAGAAAGAGGGGAGACTACTGGAATGATGGGGAGAGAGGGGAGACTGGAAGGATGGGGAGAGAAAGAGGAGAGCTGCTGGATGGAAAAGGGGAGTAGTGAAAGACTGGAGAATAAGAGGAAGGGGCATGGGGAGAACAAGGGTGAGAAAAAGATGAAAAGCCATAAGTAGATGAAGGAAATTAAAGAATGGATAGTAAGAATGAATTAAATCAGGACAGAGAGAGAGAGAGAGGCAGAAAAATATTGAAGAAAGCAAAGAAAAGGAGAGAAAAATGACAAATGGCCAGGAAAACCTGGCAGAAGAGTTAAGCGAATACGAAGGAAAGCAGAATCTAGAGACTGGGAGCGACACAATGAGAAAAAGTAAATGGCCATACAAGAAAGGTAAAGAAAATAATTTTATTTTTAATTTAGGATAAAGTAATATGGTACCTGTGTTAATGAAGTTTCAGAGACCAATACTTCCTTAGGTCAGGAGAGGATACCGTAACAGCATTATACTGACCTGAGGCAGGAGGTTTTGGCCTCTGAAAGCTCACTGAAAAGGGTGTTAGGCTATTAAATAAATTTTCTGAAATCTGATGCACTGAAAAGCAGCACTTTACCCTGTGTGACAAATGCATCTGATTAGCGTGACTAAATTTTGCTGGAGGAGGGGGTAGAGAGAAAATTTTGTGCCCACCCACTTTGGGTTCAGGCCCATCCAAAATTGGCAGTCTGGCTACGCCATTGTTTTGTACCTTTCACCTACTGGTTGTCCTGTCCTGACCTTTACCCATTATTCCTCACTGCTTCTTTTATTTAATTGTTGCAAAGTGCTTTGGTGTGTAAAGGGAAATATATAGGCAATTCGGTAAAACTTAACTTAAACCAACTTTTGAGGAGTGTTTTGGGAATGTTCAATATCATCTTGATATGTAAAACATAATTGAGATACTATTTGCTAAAGCTGTTTCAGAGACGCCTGTGTTGGAACTGGAAGTGGTACAGTTTGTGTGCAAGATCTGGGCATGCTCCTTATAATCCAAAGTGGAAGATGGAGTTGGAAGCAGCCTACTGAGGAGTTCAATGACCTGCTGCTCAAAGAGCCCACAGCTCTGTAGTGTTGCACTACAGTGCAACAGAAACTGTCTGAAGTGAATCAGTCTGATATGCGCACAGCTGGCTAGTTTGAAGACAACTTTTTCACAAATTTGTTTCTCTCATCCTGCACTTGTCACAAGTCAGTCACAAAGGTGTGAAGCTGAAGTCTTGATGGGAGCAGCTCTGTGTAGCCCTGCAGCTGGGCTGAGACTACTGCTTACTATCACATAGGCCACCTGAGCTAGGATTTGAATCAGTGCCTAAAAGCAAAAGGCTAAGGCTGTCTGCATCCCTCTGTGCATTAAACAGAGGGCAAAAAGAGGGAAGCAAGATTTCATCCTAGCGCTGTGTAAGGCCTTTGTCAGACCACATTTGCCCCCTAATTCTAAGTATGTTGCTAACAATTGCGTGCATGCCCAATCTGCACGGGCAATTTAATTGAATGAGTAATTTGCACTGACAATTGGATGGTTAACAAGCAATTATTGGCACTAATTAGATTTCATTTGAATATATGTGCCTAAATTTTACATGCAAGTTCAAAAAGGGGGTGTGGAAATGAGAGGGTCATGGGTGGAACAGGGACATTCCTAAAATTAACGTGAATAGTTATAAAATAAGGGGGAAATGTGCCTAATTTAGGCGTGAAAATTTGCACCATGTTTCAGTTGATGCAAATGACCATGCCTAAAGTCAGGCATGATTCACAGGCGTAAGTGCTATTCTGTAAACCAGTGTTTCCCAAGTCCGGTCCTGGAGTACCCCTTGCCAGTCAGGTTTTCAGGATGTTCACAATGAATATGCATTAACTTGATTAGCATACATTGCCTCCATTATATCCAAATCTCTTTCATGCATATTCATTGTGGATATCCTGAAAACCTGAATGGCAAGGGGTACTTCAGGGCTGGACTTGGGGAAACACTGCTATAAACCATGCCTAGCTTTAACCACAGCTTATAAAATAGTGCTTTTTTCAGTGCCACATATAGAATTCACCCTGACAGCTGATTCACTAAAGTGCAGTAACTTGTGCTACTATTAAATCAGGCCAGGGCCGTGCCGATGCGGTAAGCGGGGTAAGCGCCGCAGGGGGGCGCCATCCTCTGGGGGGTGCCGCCGCTGCGTGCTTACCTTGCCCCTCCCGCTCCCATGTAGGAACTGCCCGCCCTCTTCTCCCCCCCCAAGATCCCTTTCCTTTTTTTTTCCTTTTAAATTTACCTTCCACCGGCAGCGCAGCGTCAGTGAATGAGGCGGCGCTCCCAGTCCCGACGTCTCTAGCCTTCCATTGGTTCGCTCAGTGTCCCGTCTTCTTCTGACGTCATCACTGAGTGAACCAATGGCAGGGGAGAGAGGAGCATAGATGGGAGGGCAGGGTTCATGGAAGGGAGAGAGGGGAATTGCTTGATCAGGATGAATGGCGGTGGCAGGGGACAGATGGGCATAGATGGGTGGGTGGGAGGGTAGGGCTCAGGGAGAGAGGGGAATCGCTGCCTTGGAGCCAGGCAGGTGCGGGGAGGGGGGGGGTGGGGGCGGCGCCAACTGGTAGTCTGCAGGGGGGCGCCAGAGACCCTTGGCACGGCCCTGAATCAGGCTACCAAACAAAACTATTGACAGCAGCCCCCATAAAAATAACGGGGCTAACAAATCGTATGGAAATCCATATTAATGGTAGCACAGACTGTTGCAGTCTACTGAACCAACCTATTGCAGTACAGGGTTCAGTTTTGGGCATTTGTCCTGTAAAAGGATATTGAAATGTTTGAAAAGAAACAAAGTCTCAACATTCATTAAAGGGACACAGGGGCTCACCTGTACTGAAAGACTGCCAAACTGGGGTTACTTAGGCATTTAAGAGGAAGTTTAATTATATATAAATATACTGAAGGACCCTAGAGAGATCTTGCAATCTTTTTACCAAAGCAGCTACAAACAAAACAAGAGGCATGCACTAAGATTCAGGGAGGAGGACACCTTTACTCAGAACGGCACTGAATTTTCTTTTAAGGGAGTATCATATTGCTTCCACAATTAGGCCCTCTTTTTTCACCCTGTGGCAAATTACATCTGTCCATGCCCTATTAATGAAGGATGCCATTCATATATATTTGCATGTACTTATTACTAGCAGACTTAATTACTGTTAACCACGTATGTCAATCAGCCTCGAGGCGTTTACAATTAGTGCAAAACACGGCCGTTCATCTTCTCCATTATGTACCATATCACAATCATGTCACTCCACCTTTCTCAGAATACCACTGGCTCCCAGTGAGTTACAGAATCAAATTTAAAATTCTAGTCATAACATTTAAAGCCATGCAGGTTGGTTTACCATCACACCTTTTTGATGTACTTGTCCCTCTTGCCTCTTCTCATCAATTGCATTCTTGTGATAAGTTATTAGCAATTCCTCTTTCATTCCAAGCACAACGGGCTTCCACTATAGAGTCTGTATTATATATTCTTGTCCCTTTACTGTGGAACTCTTTATCTAAATACCTTCCAATCTGAAGCATATCTGCCAAACGTTTAAGGCTTCCCTCTCATATTTGTTCTGTCAGACTTTTGGAGAAAGTTGAACTGCTGTGTCCGGAGAAGGCGAAGTATATGGGGTATGGTCACCCTGTCCCTTTTTTGTTTGGTTTTGTTTACTCTTTTTTTTTTTTCTTTCTTTTCCTCTATTATTTTTAATAGGATATAAGAACATAAGTATTGCCATACTGGGACAGACCGAAGGTCCATCAAGCCCAGCATCCTGTTTCCAACAGTGGCCAATCCAAGTTACAAGTACCTGAACAGTACAATACATTTTATGCTGCTTATCCCAGAAATAAGCATTAGGTTTTCCCAAGTCCATTTTAATAATAGCTTATGGGCTTTCTTTTAGGAAAATATCCAAACCTTTTTTTAACCCCTGCTAAGATAACTGCTTTTACCGTATTCTCTGGCAATGAATTTCAGAGTTTAATTACACATTGAGTGAACAAATATGTTCTGTGATTAGTTTTAAAAGTATTACTTTGTAGCTTCATTGCGTGCCCCCTAGCCTAGTATTTTTGGAAAGAGCAAAGACGTTCACGTCTACCCGTTCCACTCCACTCAGTATTTTATAGATTTCTATCATATGTCCCCTCAGAAGTCTTTTCCCCAAGCTGAAGAGCCCAAGCCATTTCAGCCTTTCCTCATATGGAAATCGTTCCATCCCCTTTATCATTTTCATCACCCTTCTCTATACCTTTTCTAATTCCACTATATCTTTTTTGAGATGCGGCAACCAGAATTGTACACAGTATTCAATATAAACTTGTGTTATATGTAATGAATTACATAATAGCAAGTTTGGTAATCTACTATAATAAAAAGCACCTCCAACGTTCTGAAGCTGACTCCGTGGCTTCAGTGAAGGGTTCGTAAGGTTCGTGTGTCACATCTCTCTCTGCCCCGCCCTCGCGTCAAAACGTGATGATGTCGAGGGCGGGTAATCAGGACTGAGGGAACAAACTCGAAGGCTAGAGACGGCCAGGGCTTTCAATAACGCCGTCGCCACTTCGACGGAGCTAATCAGGGGACAGAGGACAATCGCTGGGTGGCTGGAGGGGGGGCAGGGGACAGAGGACAATCGCTGGGTGGCTGGAGGGGGGGCAGGGGACAGAGGACAATCGCTGGGTGGCTGGAGGGGGGCAGGGGAGAGAGGAGAATCGCTGGATGGCTCGGGGGGGCAGGGGATAGAGGAGAATCGCTGGGTGGCTGGGGGGGGCAGGGGAGACGAGAATCGCTGAGTGGCTGGGGGGGGCAGGGGAGCGAGGACAATCACACACACTCTCTCTCTCACAGACACACTCGCACCCAGTCTCAATCTCTCTCTGCCATACACAAACACTCGCACGGTGCTGCCAACCATGCAGGGGGGGGGGGGGAGGCAGGGGGTCCAAGGGGGGAGGGGATCCTCAGACCAGAGGGGAGGGGATCCTGAGACTAGAGGGGGAGAGGGGGTCCTCATACCAGAGGGGGAAGGGGGAGGTATCTGTCACACACACACTCTCTCACAGTCAGTGTCTTTCTCTCTCTCACTCTCACACAGTCTCTCACACTATGTCTCACACTGTATCACATTCACTACCTATGTGTCACACAGTAACTCTCACACACTCGCGGTCTCCCACACTCGGTCTCATACACTCTCTCGGTCTCACAAAGAGTCTGTGTTTCGCACACATACTCTCTCACACACAGTGTATCTGTGTGAAACACACTCTCTCTCTCACAGTCACTGTGTCTCACATACGCACTTGCACACACTCTCATTCTCACACACACACTCTCTCACAGACACACTCGCACCCAGACTCACTCTCTCTCTGTCATATACACACACACACACTCACTCTCACACAGTCACTCTCACACATACTCTCTCAAACATACACACTCCGAGGAAACCCTTGCTAGCACCCGTTTCATTTGTGTCAGAAACGGGCCTTATTTACTAGTAAGCAATAAAAGTAGTTATGATTAGCAAAAGGACAAGATTTTAGAGGAAAGAGGTATTGATGGTGATAGGTATGATTATATAAATACATGTTAAAGAAAAGTGTGAATCTAGCAATTTGACTTAGCCAGTTAACTGTTAACAAAGAACTCTGAATACCAGTGCTATCCACTGCAGTTACCCATCAGCATGACTCTGATGCCTCCCACATTCAACCGTTTAAAAAAAATATCTAGACAAGATTTATCAGTCTTCAGGTCTAAAAATTAAAATTGAAAGCTTGCTCAGGTATCTTCTCAAACCTATTACCTGGACTAATCTTCTGAATATCAATAACAAAGTGTTTCCCTGGATTTTCATGTAGAGACAGCAGATAGATAATTAAGGGGTCCTTTTACAAAGATGTGGAAAAAAGGGGCCTGCACTACTTTTAGCAGGTGATCTTCCCGTGCATTCAGGCCACCTCTCAGCGCGTCTGCCAAAAAGTCAAATTTCGATTTATGACAATAATGGTCAGGTGCCAAGTCCCAAAATTAGTGCCTGGCCATTTACAGTGTGAGCCCTTACTGTCTCCTATTTACTTGGCAGTAAAGGCTCACGCATTAACCCTTGGTAATCGGGCAGCACTCAACAATGCGGCCGTGTTGCCGATTACCACTGGGAATGCCCCGCCCTCTCCCCCCCCCCCCCCCCCCCCCCCGGCGGTAGAAAATAGAAGAAGTATTTTCTACCGCGGAAACTGAACACACCAACTTTGCCAGTACCTCCAAGCTCCTGTGCTACTCCGTGTAGGGCCAATTTGGCATGCGCTGTCCGAGCTGCACCTTTGTAAAAGGGCTCCTAAGCTAGAGCTGAGGGACCTCTGATCGTTCTCAACTGAAAACAGCACATAACTTGAAGAATTTTCTGAACAGTACATCTTTTAATATTGTATTTTACTGCATGTGTGTTTGTACAGGTGTACATAATGCAAAATTACTATTTATAGATTTTAACCAAATTGAAAAAAAATAGTGAATACATGGCATGTGCAAAAGTTCAGACAGACTTCCATTTAATTCATATTATTTTTAAGTTGTTAATAAGGTTCAAATAGTTGACTGACTTTTCAGACCTTCAGTTAGTCAGGTAAAAACAATTCCACCATAGAGCAAATACCCTGACCCTTCTAAGCTCTTAGGATGATTGTTGTTCTGTCTACTTACAACAACCATGAGTTTCTCTAAGCAGCTGCCACAGCATTTGAAAATGAAGATAATTCATTCTTACACAGCAGGAGAAGGCTATAAAAAAAATCTCTACATGTTTCCAGCTAGCAATTTCAACTGTCAGAAACACTGTTAAGAACTGGAAGTTACATGCAACTGTTGAAGTCGAGGCAGAATCTGGAAAACCAAGAAAAGCTTCTGAGAGAAATGGCCAAAATCTGGTCAGACTTGCAAAATAGAACCAGGAGATTGACTGCAAATGACCTGCTGAAAATTTTAAAGACAGAAGAACGTACAAATCAGAACTGAGATGTCCAGGTTGGGACATGTCAGTTTCCACTTGTACTTTAGAACAGGATTTGTCGATGTAGAGAGGCTTGTCTGAAATATAAATCCACATATGCATACAGCTTCTCCTACATAAGCGCGCAACTATGGAACGCACTACCAAAGGCCTTAAAAACTGTGCACGACCTAACAATCTTCCGAAAACTACTGAAAACCAACCTGTTTAAGAAGGCATACCATAATGATCCATCCTAAATACTAGACAACTAGACTTTAGATGAACTAGATAAAACAAAAGTCTTTACACTAGACTGATAACCTTCGTTGCTACTAATGAAAGTTACGCAATACGCATTACCACTTTATTTCTCATACCGGAAATTAACTTTCTATAGTTGATTATCTAACTTATTTTATAATTCACTCTATCATTCAGGAAGTTCAATGCAACACCAATTTGTATTATACTATCATTTATGTGCCTTAATGCAATACCACTTGTAATTCTCTATCTGGAAATGGCGATCGCCATCACAGCATAATGTGGGATACAAATGCAACAAATAATGAAACAATAATAATACATGCAGGAATGGAAACAATGGATGCGTATGCGCTAGCTACATGCAGCCAGAGAATCCATTTTGCAAACTTCAACATCTAAAATATTAACAGTGCAAATGTGGCAACATATCCTTCTAAGTGACGCCACTTACATATGTCTACTGACACAAATGGCTGGATTCAGTAAATGGTGCCCAAAGGTAGGCGCCGGAAAAATCTGCACTAAGATAGAATACGACTTGGGTGCCAGTATTTACACCAGATTACGACAGGCATAAATACTGGCACCCAATTTTTGGCAGCTGGACACACAAATGACAGTATTCTATACCATTTTGCCTAACTTCTGGATCCACCTGATCCATGGCTCTCTCATGATCGCAACCGAGTTGCTCGCTATGAAATTAAGAAGCGTGAATTTTATGGCCCTCCCATGATCGCAACCGAGTTGCTCGCTATGATATTAAGAAGCGTAAATTTTATGGCCCTCTCATGATCGCAACTGAGCTGCTCGCTATGAAATTAAGAAGTGTGAATTTTATGGCCCTCCCATGATCGCAACCGAGTTGCTCGCTATGATATTAAGAAGCGTAAATTTTATGGCCCTCTCATGATCACAACCGAGTTGCTCACTATGAAATTAAGAAGTGTGAATTTTACAGCCCTCTCATGATCGCAACTGAGTTGCTCGCTATGAAATTAGCCCTAGAACGCATGACGTTAAAAATATACATATTAACGTCATGGGGGCCTTTTAGGCCCCCATGCACATAATGTAGAAAAACACACTTAAATAACTTTCACAAGTTTATTTCAAAATTGCTCAATAAAATATGAATAGTGGACAACATTTTAATTATAATTTTTCACAGAAAACACCAAAAAATCTTTTTTTTCCCAAATTTCACGCAAAGACATGAAAACACACAAAAATGCATAGAAATCTATAGCAAACTAGCTGCAGCTACATTTTTATTCTAACTTTCTTTTCTATTATATTAGTCTTCCAAACAATTCTGACATGTTATTTTTTCAGAAGAGTGTTCTTTGCAAACAGTTTCCTTACAAGTGGAACAATATCGCTCAGTTTTCCTCTCTATGTTTCTTGGACACATGAAACAACGCTTTCGTTTTCTTTCTCCTGGCTCTGGAGTAATCTGAAACTGTACGCCACACCGTTTCATTGCTTCTTTAGTTTTCTTTGGCAAGCATTTCAAGTCGCTTCGCTCTATCATGTGAGGTATTACGAGTTCATGACAAAGGTCCTTCAAGAATAAGCGTCTCCTGTCCTTCCTCTGTGCATGAAATTCAGGATGAGTTTCTGTATAAATAATGAATGAATTTAGGGCTGCTACATCAAGCATATTTGAAAATAGTACTACAGGCCATCGTTTTGTTTGCCTCTTACACGAATATTCTCCCACCATCTCATCCATTTTATCTACACCTCCTTTTGTTGCATTGTAATGCAGGATGATTTCTGGTTTCAATTTTTGGTTATTGCTGTCAACACTGCAATCGTGATGCATGGTACTGAGTAAAATTACAGATTTCTCCTTCTTTGCCTTGTAAGATACCAAAGTCGCTTTGTTATTGAATCCAAAGACACTCTCATAAAGTGCTCGCTGACGATTGTGTTTGAGTGCTGCTGGAATTTCTCGTCTGTTTTGCTTTATAGTACCAACAAGTGTAATAGCTTTTGCAAGCAGAAAATTGCCTAGTTCAACATTGGTGAAATAATTGTCCATGGTGATGTTTCTACCTGAATTGAATATTGGAACAGCAAGAGTTTTGACTATTTCAGACCCCAGATCCTTCTGTACTGGTGCACCAACCTCTTTGCCACAGTAGATTACGCCATTTATGCCATAATAATTTGCAAAATCACACATCCAGAAGATTTTTATACCGTACTTGGCTGGCTTGCTGGGCATGTATTGTATGAATTTGCAGCGTCCTCTGAACGGTACAAGTTGCTCATCTACAGTAACATTAGTACTAGGATTGTAAAGTTTTGTGCAATTTTTGATAAATATGTTCCAGATATAACTGATAGGGGCTAATTTGTCTGTTTCAAACCTCGCTGCACGAGTTCGCTTATCATCAAAGCGAATGATCCTTCTAATTTCCTCATATCTGCCCACTGACATTGTCGCCTTATAGTGTGGATCAGAAAGTGGGTCCAGAAATAATTCTCGTATTGGGACATCATACGATTTTTGACTCCCTGCCAGCAGGAAAAGTCCAATATATGCATAAAGTTCCTCTTTTGAGATATTTTTCCAGGACTTATTTTTTGCTGAAGCGATACGTCTTCCTTCTAGGTTTGAACATAATAGGACCTCTTCTGCAATATTGTCAGAAAAATAAGTACAGAATACATCTTTAGGGGTAAAGTAACTGGGACTTCCCACAGCTCCTTGAGCCTGTCTCACAATATTGTGTATTGGAGTACGTCCGACTAATGTAGGATTACTGTCCCAAAAAACATTCGTTTTGGATGTTCTACTTATCACTTCTTGAGGATCCACTAGATTCACTTCTTCATCATCAGAAGAATCACTGGATGAGGATGTTTGATTAGCTGGTGGCAGATATTCTTCATCAGACAAAGATAGTTCACTTTCATCATCGCTTTGAAACATAATCGCTTCAATCTCTTGGTCAGTCAGACACTTGGAGGAAGACTGTGCCATTGCTGACTAGATGTTAGAAAATGAAACAGATTTCCTCTCAACAGCTTATCTTATCACAGGTCCTTCAGCAATTAGCTCACAGTGTATACTGTCCTCAGTGTTCAGAGGACCTGAGGTGATGTCATGGCCTTATCACTCCCTCCAAAAATCACATGACATCCTCACATGTTATTATCCACACCCTGGCCCCTCCACCAGCATTACTGAGTACAAATAAAGTAACTTGAGACACAAACACTTCTGAGAACATGATAAAAACAGCGGGGGCCTAAAAGGCCCCCAATTCGTACAGATGTAGTTTTCACCAAACAAGCATTGTTACACCATAATGCCTATGAAAAAAAATTATATGAACAACTGGATATTATCAACAATGACATACTTGAGGAATACCTTGAGTTTCAAAATTCTAACTAAAGTAATTTTGCAGATAATAGCAAAAATGTAAGCATGGGGGCCTAAAAGGCCCCCAATATGCGTTCTAGGGTTAAGAAGCATGAATTTTTATAGAATAGCACCTAGGGCAGATGCGTGTCTAAGTCCAAATTGTCACCAATTAACTAGCAATTATTGATCAGTAAAGGCTCATTAACTAATTAGTCTGCATTCAGATCTCGGATTAACACCCATATCTGGGCAATCTGTATAGAATCCGGGGGAAAACTTGTATGCATTGGATATCCAGGGACAGTTCATCCTGCGGCTGTAAGCATCTCAGACCCCTCTTACTGTCATGGGCTTAACATCAGGCGGATTGTCTAAACTATGCAAACTATATAGATAAAGCTTGAAACTTTTTGGAAGTGCCTTGACTGACAAAAGTAATACTCAACTGTTCAGCCAGAACCCCACACGATACATTAGGAGAAAATAAAAGTGAAGCATTTGATGAACATCTTGTCAATTGTTAAGCATGCGGATGGATCTGCTATGTTTTGGGGTTGTGTGACGGGCAGTGGCACAGGTGGAAGGAAAAATAGGTCAATACATCCCAGAAACTGAATTTAAGAAGACGATGAGTATTTCAGATCTAAAACAAACATACTTCGAAATCAACCATGAAGCACTTACAGGAAAGAGATTACAGTTTCCAAATGGCCTTCATAGTCCCGAAACTTGAATATTATTTAAAATCTGTGGGAAGATCTCAAAAATGTAGTGCATGCAAGAAGACCTAAGAATATTTCTGAGACAAAAAAAATTTGTGAGGAAGAGAGGGGAAAAATACCAAAAGCAACGACAGAAACACTCCTAGTGGGCTACAAGAAACATTTGGAAGGTGTTATTTCTGCCAAAAGAGGTGTTACAAAGTACTGATTGAAAGGGCGTCCGAACATTTGCACCTGCCATATGCGCTGTTTTCTTGTTTTGAATCTGTAGAAAGCTGCAAAAATAGTATTACACATTAAAAATTGCAGAAAGATGATGTGTTTAACTTTGTACCTTGCAGAGGTTGCGTCAGCTTCTGTTCACTTATGAATTCATTTGCACATATAATTTGACCAGGGTACGCCTAAACTTTTGCGTTCAAGTGAATATATACACCTGTGAGGGAGTTTCATTCACTTGCATCTAATTAAAGCATCACACTTTCAGAAAAAAAATCTAAAACTTTTGGAAAAGCATGTTACCGTGGCTCCATCCAGTTTCTGTCTGGCAGCTCTCCTGCTGCATTCCAGAGGCCATGGTAAAGTTCTACTGTTGTGGTCCTGACATTAGGCTACCAAGACACTGAGCACAAAAGGATTACTCACTTTCCCCATGGATGAACACCATTCGTTCTGCACAGAAACTGGGTACTCTGAGGAAGAAAATTAAAGACACACATGTGTGTGACTTGTGGAGGGGTTGAAGGGACAGAGGTGAAATTCAATACAGTATGAGAAAAAAAAAGTTTCTTTGATGCTGGGAACATGACAAAGAGAATCCTGGCAGTGGAAAGACAGTCAGAAAAAAGACAGCCCTTTCCCTCCAACCGTAAGCCCCCCCCCCCCCCCCTGCAAAACGAAAAAACAAAACAAAACAGGATTTAGAAGGGATTTCCAAGTGAAGTCAAGCCTCAAAGACATTTTCATGGGATCTTGTAAAGGCTTTTTTTTTTAAACCAGTATCTCCCCCAAATGCAGTTCTTTGCTGGTATACTGTCTCCAGATGAATCAGCACCTTTCAAGTAGCAGTATTCCCAGTCCGGTGGGGGGGGGGGGGGGGGGGGAGAGAGAGAAAGACAAAAGTGTCAATTCAGCTATTTGCAGTGACACATGCAAAGAGTGACAGGGCACACCCACTGCAGCCAACCATAGCATAGACACATGTTTTACAGATATACACAGGGAGCACCTAGTCTTGTCCCGGTTTTCAAGGGGGTGGGTTATGTCTATAGTATAAACACTTCACAGATCAAACACTGGAGAAATGCACTTACAAAGTCTGCCCCGCTCCTCTCGCTAAATATGTTTTCTGTCTTTGTAATCTCCTTCTACTATTCTGCAATCCTATTTTAAGCCTCAAAACAACAAAGTCTTCTGCTACTATAAATGTACACTACACACCTGATTAAGAGTTAAGGCTGATTAGTACTGAAGGGTCCCCGCACTGCGTATTACTCTCAGAGATCAGCAACATTATGAACCCTGCTAAATGCAAAACTCTCTTCTGTGGTAATCTGTTTCATTTATTGCATCTGCTTCAGTTCCATTTTCAAGTTAACAGAATTCTGGTCTCTCCCTCTTTTTAACTGCGTGCAGGCTGCTAGACACATGTGTGCAAGGCAAATGGAATCTGAACTTAGCTTAACAGCCTCATTTATTCCTGATGGTTTAAATTATTTCATGACAATTAATGACACCCCCTCAGCTTCCTGCACAGCACTGCCAGATGTTCAGAGACCACAGAGTCTCCTCTCTTCTCCGATGGCTGGTGACAAGTTGTCCTCTGAAGGACGTTCCCTTAGGTGTGCAGACCGGATGACACCTCCTGTGGTTCAGGCCCCTCTGCCTCCCTGACTAAACCACGGCAAAAAAAAAGCAGGAAGAAACCGCCAGTATTCAAGCAATGGCAAATTATAGACAGTGGCCTGGATGCAAAAAGGAACTCCATGCTATTACATCTAACGTATCAACAGCGTTTCAAAACCCTTTTTTTTTTCATTTGCAGTTATGTTAACAGAAAAAGCCTCACGCTTCGACATCTCACTTTTTTCCATTTATTGCTTAAGGAGTTATTTTTGCTTTTAATCTTGTTATATATCAAAAATGTAGTTTTCACATTTATTTAGGGTTTTTGGTTTTTGCTTTCTAGAACAGGATGAGGATCAGAATGGCAAATATACCCATCCGTTCTTTTACTTCACATAGTACAATCTTAACAAGAATAAAACAATTCTAGTAGCAAAACGATTACCTACATTCTCTGCTAGTGGCACTGTGCCAGGTTTAACCAGTTCAGTTTTTCTTTTGAGCATTATAAAGTACAGAAATGTGTCGACAGAGAGAGAAGAGGGGCCCACTGGCAGGAATATACCCACGGGACAGCAGACCTGTAGCTCCGAGTGAAACAGTGGTGCCAGATAACAGAAACAAAGGGGGGAAAAAGTCCTCCTATGGCAAATCCCGTGTGCACCAGCGTAGAGGGGTTCCAGAGACGCCTCTCCCTCCTCACAGGGCCCAAGGCTGGCAGTCCAGGCTCTGCAGCGCCAGTACAGCAGAGGTCCCCATCACTGAAGAATAATATGCCACAAGAAAGTGACCTGCCAACCAAAGCTCAGCAACTCAAGACTGGCAAAGCTGAAAGGTCTCCCCCCGCCCCCCACCATACATACACACAAAATAGGTGCCCCAACAGGAACACAAAGCTCCTAATGATGTCAGAAGAGGAGGCAGCAGTGAGGAGCTCAAAAGCTCTTCTAGAGCAGTTTCACCTCAACAGGTGAAAGGTCTATCATCTGCTCCAGCCTGGGGTCAGACACAGCAAAAAGAAAACCAGCGGTTGAAAAAAAAAATTACGAACCCCCTTCATAGGTAAAACTATAATTCCAGACCAGGATGATGGATCAGTTATTAGAAACGATATTCAGATGTCTTTGGGAGAAGGACAGTGAGCTTCAATTTGCATGAGATTTAGCGGTCCCTTATCTTTCACAAAGAGAACATAAGAACGTGAGCACTGCCATACTGAGACAGACCGACGGTCCATCAAGCCCAGTATCCTGCTTCCAACAGTAGCCAATCCTTACCTGGAAAGATCTCTGTTACTCCTGAGGGAATTCTACACTACTGTGCATTGCAGAATTTGCACAGAATTTCCCTCCTGCGCAGAATTCTGTGTACAATTCTGCAGAGGGACAAGGAATTTCTCCTGCTGGCTTGCTTCCTCCTCCCCATCCTCAGCCCCATCCCCTGCTGATCACAAGTAAAAGAGAAGAGGGACTCTGGCATCAGGTTTCATCCTCCCCATCTGCCACTTTGGTGCCGAGTGCAAAATTTGAACTGCAGGACTTTATACATCCTGGGTGGTTCAAATTTGTATTTATTTATTTGGATTTTTTTGTTCACACCTTTTTCAGTAGCAGCTCAAGGTGAGTTACATTGAGGTACACTGGGTATTTCCCCATCCCTGGAGGGTTCACAATCTAAGGTTTGTACCTGAGGCAATGGAGGGTTACATGACTTGCCCAGGATCACAAGGAGCAGCAGTGGGACTTGAACGGGGCACCTCTGGATTTCAAGACCGTTGCTCTAATCACTACACCACTCCTCCACTCTTGCATTTTTCTCTTCCACTTGTGATAAGCATCAGGCAGGGGCTGCGTACCTGTGCAGGGAAGTGCCCATAGGGGATGGAGGAGAGGAGTGGACAGAGAGAGCGCACTCTCGCTGCTTGACTGTGTACTGCAGGGGCTGGGGGAGGGAGAACAGAGTGTCTGTGTGCCGAGAGAAAGAGATGCAGCAGGAGGGGAGAGAGCTGAGTGTCTGTGTGCTGGGAGGTATGTGCTGGTGAGGAGGAGAAAGAATGCTGGAAAGATGTTTAGATGGATTCTGTTATGGGGGGGGGTCATTAGGAAACAGCTTAGGGGGAGTATATGCTGTCACGAAACGCCTAGCCACCTGCCTGGGTTTACCCTGCGGCCACTTGGAGGGTCTATCCCCAACACAGCTCATGTCCGCCTGCACCGACTCGGTAGCAACCGCCTTTGGGCAAGTACCCTGCTCTGCAATTATCCCCAGTGATTTCTAGGTTACTGGAGCCACTGTGGTCCCACAGTTCCCAGAAAGCACTCACAGACTCAACACACAAACCACCAGGATTCTTTATCAGTCCAGACAAACAGGGCGAATAAACAATTATGTTTACTCTCTTAAAAATATTGAACAGTGGAACAAAATAGTGCAAATAGCAAACAATAACAGGTAACTGTAAAATGGATCAATTATGACACTAACTAAATAGTCTAAATGTTAGTCCTACTTCACTTGGATTACTGTAATGTTCTATTTCTTGGTATGAAGTGTCAATATCAGAAAAAAACTGCAAATCATACAGAATACAGCTGCTAGACTAATATACAGATTGAATGGATATACTAGTGTTTCAACTCATCTAAACACAGGTTTCCAATAGCAGAAAAACTCAGGTTCAAAACTGCTTGTTTAGTTTTTCAAATCCTACAGGGCTTCACCTCTGAACTGCTAAGACCGTTTCGCTATGTCTGGTCTAGACTAACAGACTGAAACAACAACTGATGCTAGCATCACCGTTCCAAAAGAATTAGAAATCAGAAGATTTTCAGCTCTCTATTACCCGTTCTTGGAGTCAAAATATGGAACTCTCTACCTATTCCCATCAGAACAGAAAACAGATATGGTCCCAAAGACTGCTTCATAACAATCCATCTTGGTTTCTACCTTCTAGTATCAGACATCCATTATCCTCTTCTTAATGATTGCAGTCTCGTGCTTTACACCAATGATCTCTAATGTTTCTCATACCTCATAGTAACACTGTTTGCTTTTGTCTCACCTCGAGTGTAAATCGCACTGAACCCTGGAAAGGGGATATTAGTAGTATACAAGAATTGATCTGAATTTGAATATACTGTCTAAACAGTACCTGGGAAGGTCAGGACATATAATTCACCGAGCCTCAGCAAAGAGATCTGTCTTTCTTTTCCTTCTGGGCTAAGACTGAAGCAACAGCCAGCAACAACTGACCAATCAGAGTCCAGTCAACAAGATTTCAAATATATACTGCTTCTTCCTTCCTGTTTCTGTCAAGCTAAAGAAAAAAACACTCAGTTCTCTGTAACAGCTTTACAGCAAAAAACACCACCTGCTGGTCAAATAGGAGAAATACACTTCAGAACATAATCAATACAGGAAAATATCCAGTACATTTTACGGGCTTAAAACACACTGTTTCTTCACATATGCTATGGGGGTGTTTTAGGGGTGGTGTTTAAGAGAGATCTATGGACGTATGTGCCAGAAGAGGGGGGGGGCTGAGAGAGCTATGGGGATGTAAGAGAGCAGGGGGTTTGAAAGAGAGCCAAGTGTGTGTATGCTGGGGAGCGTGAGAGCTATGGAAATGTGTGCATGCCAGGGGCAGGGTTTGAGAATGAGTGATAAAAAGAGTGGGGGAGAGGGAGTCTTGTTGGGAGATAGGGAGAGAGAGAGAGAAAAAGTTAAGGGATGCCCACTCTGGAAACTGAACCCACCAGGAGAGAGAGAGATCAATTCTAGGTAGGGGATTCATACTAGATGGGGAGTAAGACTGCTTGTGGGTTGAATTTGAGCAATAAGAAAGTTGGGAGGGGGTGATCAGGCTAAACAGAAGCCACACCATTATGATGGGGAATTCTATAAAAATATTACAAAGAGTGCAGAATAAAAAATAACTATGCATACAATTTTTAACACTTTTGCATAGAATTCCCCCCAAGAGAATATTGGACTTATCACAGCATGCATTCCTAAATGTTCTTTCACTTTCTCAGGTGAAGCTGAAACTAACCTGACGTAGGATTGTTTGCATATGCAAGCCCAGTTTTATGGCACGCGATCCCTTTGGAAATGTGGCAATTCTACATCTTTTAGAACATTAGAAAGCAAACACCCAACTAAGCAGGATGCCATCTAAAACTCAGAGGATCGGCCTACTGGGGAGGAGACCGCTTCTCCTTAGGGAAGAAACATGCTCTTGTTCTTGGAGAGGAAATGGTAAGAGGGTTTGGAGGTGGAGAGATTTTTGTGTTTTTTGTTTTTTTTTGGCGGTATGTTTTTTTGTAGATTTGTATACTAGGCTGGTTTGTAACTTATCTTCTTTTTTTTTTTTAATTTGTAATCTGCCTTGAATAGTAACAATAGGGCAGAATAGCAAATTTTATATAAATAAAGCAAGTGTAGTTACACAAACCAAGGACAAGGGAAAAATCTTTTAACATTCTTAGGATTAGATAACAAGCTGTTAGGCTTGTAAAGTTGTTCAGCTCTTTGTAGACTATGTACAAAACATTCCATTCGTGTTTCATTTAAACACATGCAGTCATCCGTAGAAATGAAATATGCTCGCTTGGGCAAGGAAGTGAAATGTCTGGTAACAAAAAAAAAAAAAAAGTATAGTACTAGAAAAGAAAGACACCTGGTCTGGCCCACCCTTACACAGGAAGTGTATGTTAGAAGATCACTTGGGGAAGGTATTTTGAAAAATGGAATGGGCAAAAAGACCCAGACTACGCACTTTTAGATGTAGGTATTTCTCCAAATCATTACATGGGGTCAGAGTTCCTCACAAAGCTTCCAAAAATGCAAATATTCTTATTTTTACTGGGGGCCACACCTGCTCCCAGAAAAGAGTAAATGTTGTACATCCGCTGCTGTCCATGTCCCGCCCTCAACAAACTACTACAGTGAGAGCAGCAGTACAAGCTGTAGGCCATCACAAAGGGGAGGGGGAAGTACAAGAGACTGCACTCTTCAGCTGTCATTCAGACACAGCCCCCCCCCACCCCCTTAGTCCCCCAACACATTCATGGTATTAAATCCAAACATATATTCTACATCCACAGAAGTCCCAAACTATCCCCCAACAATGAGTGCACTGCAAAGCTAGGATTATTTCCCCATAAAAGCTATACCATACAAAAGATTGTTTCTCTGTATAATTCTTACACCACACTTTGCAACAAGCAGTTTGTGATTTACAAAGGTCTTTTTAAAAACTGGTTTTACTTTCATAACAGTAATTCCTTGAATTCACGATTCCCACAGTGTCTATTACGCAACAATCTATGACCCTGAGGCAGGTACTTAGTGCCGAAACATGGTGCCGTGTCGGGCCTTGCATGTATTTGCAATAAAGTGTTCTGATTATTGATGACCATCTCATGTCCCTGGTCTTTATCCTGCCCTCTTCAAGCTATAGATGGAAATATTAAAAAGAGGAAGCTTGTAGACTGGATGATAAGGATGGATGAAATCTGAATGGATTGAGAGGTAGTAAAATAAATGGAAGAAAGCTGAAACATCAATCAGAGATGAATTTAGGGAGGGGAGAAAGTTAAGGACACAGGAGGAGAGAAAAATTGCAGACGGACAGGAGGCCCTGGACAGCAAGCAAAGAGGAAAAGAGTCAGAGATTGGGACCAATATGATCAGAAAAAGAAAACCACCAAAACGTAGAAAAAAATGTTAATTTCCATTTAGTGACTGGAATATTTTAGTTTTGGGTATTGACATCAGCTGTCCTTATATTCTGCAAAGTACAGGAAGAGATGCATCTCTCTCTATTTCTCTGGTGTTGCGCTGCATGTCTGATGTCCTGAGGTTTCAGGTTAATTTTTGTCTACATATTTCTACTTGTATCCTCCCTTAAACTATTTGAAGAGGGTCTATCTGTGTTCTGTATTTGTGACCGGGGCTATGGATTCTGTAGAGGTTTGTAGTAATCCAGTTTGTTCAATTTTCCCAATAGGTGCATTGATGTTTTAGGACTCATTACAATATTTACGGTTCTGCCTTTTCCTAGGAAGGTCCTTGTTGATGCTGTTATGGAACAATAGAAAAAAAATCTATCGGTCCTGAGTGACTTTCTTTTTTTTTAATAGATTTGTGTATTTATAATATATCTGCTACTGGAGAGAGGCTGCAGTACGTTGCTGTTACTGAGGGGAAACCAGAATCAAACTTTGTGAATGATGAATTCTATGGGGAAATTCCATAGTTCTGCTCTGTACCCATTGTGTGAGGAAGAATTATGAGGCATCTCACCCACAACAGCCAGCCCTACATACTCCTTTTGTCCTAGACACTGCCTATACAATCCACAAATACTGTTGTGCCCTACCGGCAAACTCCCAAACTCACACACATTCTATTTCTCATATTCTCAATTTCCAATCCCCCCCCCCCCCCCAATTCCCTGGCTGCAGTACTGAAGAAGACCTGCTTCTGGCACTTGCTACCTTGAGAGCTACGGATTCTATGTTTGTGCAGCGCTGCGTATGCCTTGTAGCGCTATAGAAATGCTAAATAGTAGTAGTAATTATAGGGCCTCATCTTAAATTTTCCCTCCCAGGACCCATTCAACCATTCAGTCTTAGCTATGCCACTGTTGACGGGCTTTACCCTTGCTTTCCTGCCAGTAAGGATCCTTTATGCTTATTACGAGTTTTCTTGAATTCTCCTAGTTTTGCCTCCACAGAGGTTGCTGATCCATGCATCCATTGCTATATAGGTACCTATCCAGTTTAAAGCAGAAAGTAGACTAATCAGGCACCAGCTCATACTCAGCATTCTGCAAGATCTTACAGAAGCCATGGGTCCCTTTTCTTCTAAAAATGCACTTTGTTTTCTTTCTGTATTCAGATATCCTGGAGTTCAAATGTAAATTTCAATAAAACTGAAATGAAGTTCTTGCTGTAATTAATGAGCACTGGCGACTGCACTCTGATCTGTGTTGTAATTAACCATGATCTGGCTTGTTTAGTGGTGACACTGCTCTCCGTAATGACTTGACAAGCTGCTGTGGAAGCACCAGGTTATTAAGCTACCTGCAGTACTGGCTTTTTATAGTGTCTTGGGGACAAGTTCTTTTGCCACTTAAGCATGACACAAAAGCAACTGGGCTTTCAAGGAGCTTTCTATCCATCTATTAAAGGAAAGTTCATGCACCTTTTAGATTGATTTAAATATGTTTTGGAACTGTTACAGATCATGCAAGGTGAGGGTTATATAGATGAGACCTCACACAAGTTGTCACTGCCAGGAAAGCTGGATGCAGGTTCCCCTTGCCAGTCCCTGGGAGTGACCTTGTTTACAGACACAGAGGCTTTTGAATGGTCAGAGCTCTTTGTGGAGCACAAGCGCGGCTTTCACCACTATTGGGCTTTATTTTAGGATCTGAACGGTTCAAATTATTACCACTTGCTATTCTGATTTATTCGGATCCTATTTCTTGGCTGAAACCACCAGAATCACTACTTGTAGGACTAGGGTGGTTTATGCTTGACTGATTTTGATTTTCTAGTATGAGACTTGGGGTTTTCTTCTCTACTTTCTTCTCTGTGTAATCCTTTTTTTTTTCTTAAGGAAAAAGTTACATCCATTGCAGTTTTCAAGTCCAGTGGGTGCATGTTTTGTTTAGTTTTTTTTTTGTCCCATATAGTATATCTGAAGATCATTAAACAGGAAAAAAAAAGGGAAGGACGTGGGGAGGGGGAGGTGAAATGTAGTAGTCATTGTACAAACGCAGTGCATGTGTGACACATGCTTTTTGTCTTTTCATCTTTGGCGAGAGCCAGAACATTTCCTGCCGTACTCGCTGTAGCTATTGACAAATGATTGCCAGATGTGAGTTGTCTGTGGCGCTCCTTCCCCTCGGCAGGCCTGCAGTGAAGGGATATTTGATTCTCCCTTGCCCATTTCATCTGCTCTCCACGCCTGCCAGGGACACACAGGCAATACATCCCTACATGAGGGTTTAAAGTTTATTCAGCGCCGCAGCTTGCTTTCATTGCTTCCCAGAGCGCGCTCAGAAATGGCAGAGCAGAGACCTCTTGAGACTCTGGAAACCTTGGTGGTTTTATTGAATATAAGTTGGTTGTTTTAGCTGTCTTCATGTATGTGACTGTATATATATATAATTTTTTTTCGTTTTTAAGTAATGTGCCTTTTTTTTTTTGTATTTGGAAAGTCTGATGTAATCCTGTGCTTACTTCTGACCTCCTGATGTTAGTTCATGAGAACCCCTCCCCACCCACCTGACAATGAGGCACAGTGATACTGAGGGGTCTCTGGGAAAAGTCTTGAAACCACTGCTGCTAAAAAGCTGGCAAAATACAGTGGGGGAAATAAGTATTTGATCCCTTGCTGATTTTGTAAGTTTGCCCACTGACAAAGACATGAGCAGCCCATAATTGAAGGGTAGGTTATTGGTAACAGTGAGAGATAGCACATCACAAATTAAATCCGGAAAATCACATTGTGGAAAGTATATGAATTTATTTGCATTCTGCAGAGGGAAATAAGTATTTGATCCCCCACCAACCAGTAAGAGATCTGGCCCCTACAGACCAGGTAGATGCTCCAAATCAACTCGTTACCTGCATGACAGACAGCTGTCGGCAATGGTCACCTGTATGAAAGACACCTGTCCACAGACTCAGTGAATCAGTCAGACTCTAACCTCTACAAAATGGCCAAGAGCAAGGAGCTGTCTAAGGATGTCAGGGACAAGATCATACACCTGCACAAGGCTGGAATGGGCTACAAAACCATCAGTAAGACGCTGGGCGAGAAGGAGACAACTGTTGGTGCCATAGTAAGAAAATGGAAGAAGTACAAAATGACTGTCAATCGACAAAGATCTGGGGCTCCACGCAAAATCTCACCTCGTGGGGTATCCTTGATCATGAGGAAGGTTAGAAATCAGCCTACAACTACAAGGGGGGAACTTGTCAATGATCTCAAGGCAGCTGGGACCACTGTCACCACGAAAACCATTGGTAACACATTACGACATAACGGATTGCAATCCTGCAGTGCCCGCAAGGTCCCCCTGCTCCGGAAGGCACATGTGACGGCCCGTCTGAAGTTTGCCAGTGAACACCTGGATGATGCCGAGAGTGATTGGGAGAAGGTGCTGTGGTCAGATGAGACAAAAATTGAGCTCTTTGGCATGAACTCAACTCGCCGTGTTTGGAGGAAGAGAAATGCTGCCTATGACCCAAAGAACACCGTCCCCACTGTCAAGCATGGAGGTGGAAATGTTATGTTTTGGGGGTGTTTCTCTGCTAAGGGCACAGGACTACTTCACCGCATCAATGGGAGAATGGATGGGGCCATGTACCGTACAATTCTGAGTGACAACCTCCTTCCCTCCGCCAGGGCCTTAAAAATGGGTCGTGGCTGGGTCTTCCAGCACGACAATGACCCAAAACATACAGCCAAGGCAACAAAGGAGTGGCTCAGGAAGAAGCACATTAGGGTCATGGAGTGGCCTAGCCAGTCACCAGACCTTAATCCCATTGAAAACTTATGGAGGGAGCTGAAGCTGCGAGTTGCCAAGCGACAGCCCAGAACTCTTAATGATTTAGAGATGATCTGCAAAGAGGAGTGGACCAAAATTCCTCCTGACATGTGTGCAAACCTCATCATCAACTACAGAAGACGTCTGACCGCTGTGCTTGCCAACAAGGGTTTTGCCACCAAGTATTAGGTCTTGTTTGCCAGAGGGATTAAATACTTATTTCCCTCTGCAGAATGCAAATAAATTCATATACTTTCCACAATGTGATTTTCCGGATTTAATTTGTGATGTGCTATCTCTCACTGTTACCAATAACCTACCCTTCAATTATGGGCTGCTCATGTCTTTGTCAGTGGGCAAACTTACAAAATCAGCAAGGGATCAAATACTTATTTCCCCCACTGTATATATGCACAGAAGGAAGATGGTGTCATTCTTTACAAAAAAAAGGGGGGGGGAGCTGTTTTCTCTGAGTGAGGGGAAGAGGTTTTTCATTGGTATGTAAATACTAATCTGCATATCTGTCTCCATACTTATGCAATTTAAAAGCGAGGCACACAGGTGATAGGGATTATGAGTAAGGACATTGGTGGAAAATCTGGACTTCAAGGCAGGACCAGATTTATAACAGAGGCAACAGCCTAGGGTGCCAGATTTTGAAGGCATCAAAATACCAGTGCTAAAGAGGAGTCCAATTCTGTTTGCTTTTGAGTGTTCAATGATCTCTCAGCGAGACTCCTCCCCTCACTGCACAATCCAGTCCTCCTGCCTATGGGTGCCAACGTTGTTAAGTCCAGTCCTTCCTCAAGGTATGCTCCAGTAACGTCCAAGAATTACATCTCCTGGAAGTTCCCCTCTCAAGTGACCACTATTGTTTAGGGATAATGTCTGCCAATGGCTTAGTTTTGCAAACTATTCTATGAACTGGAAGGCAGCCATATTAAAAACTGGTCAAAAAAGGAGCAGAGTCAAAGGCATTCCTGAGATGGGTTTAATACACGTGAGGGCAACCATGATACTCAGAGGGCTACACGAATGTCAGTATTATCCTTGGTGGGCCACAATATTATATAATGTAAGAACTGGAAATGTAGAGCTCCACAGACCTTCTGTAATAAATAAATAAAACTAAAAATGATGGAAACAAATTGCTAAAGTGGCTGGTCTGAAAATATTTGTTAGACACAGTATTTAAAATCCCCAAAAGTCTGGTTAATGACATTTTCTGTGTATACTTCCCATGGCCTAGTGGGCTGCATAAATTTCATTGGCAGGCCGCAGGCTGCCCTCCCCTGGTTTAATACTTAACGCTAGAAATCCACACTGACTGACTAACAGATACAGTTATTAGCGTGTGCCATCGTGTTAGCACATGCCAATGCTGTTAATGCGTGTTTTTTTTTACCACAGGACCTATTTTATGCAACAGAACAAGTCATTAATATCATTTATACCTTATGCTAACAATGCTAGCACACACCAACGCAGTAGCACATATTAGAAACTCTAACAGGAGCTATGACCACACAACTGTCATCACTTACAACGGCTGTCCTAAATCCATCCAGCCACGTTTCTGTCTGTTTCCATTTAAGTGATGCCAATATGGCGGAACATCTGATAAATATATGCAAGTGAAATTACCTAGTTTTAGGCTACACACCACGACTATATAGAAGCAAATGGGAAACAAAATAGCACATATATGTATGACACATGGAATGAAATGGTAATAGTTGATGTATTATGCATTCAGGAGGAAATTTATAAAGGATTTTCCACAAGTCTTTCATGAAATGACCCCAGACATTATCCCTCAAATTCTATATATGGCACTCTATATGCGTACAAATTTGGGCGTGCACCCAAGTTGCGCCTGCAATTGGGTGCTAAAAAAAAAATCAATTATCGGCATTAAGCTGCGTGAAAATTTTATGAATGGCTCCAAAAAGGAGGCATGGGCAGACCATGGGCGTTCCTACAATTTATGTGCACTGTTACAGAATAAGGGGGATTCATGTCTACCTCAACCTGAACTTTCCCAGCTGCAAAGGAATCAAATACAAACAGTCATACGCTACCACTTTTGAGTACAAAAGTACACAGATCTGGAACACACTACCAATGGCCCTGAAAAAAATGGACAACCTAACCAGCTTTCGCAAATCTCTGAAGACACACCTCTTCAACAAAGCCTATTAAGGACATCCTCACTAACTAACTATTCCCAAACTACCCAGGTGCATCCAAAATACCTCTCACAATACCTACCTAGCTCTTACTTCTAAATTTACCTACCTTAACTTATTATCGACTTTATCTAAGCTCATGTAATGACTGCATCATAACAACACTCTGTAAGCCACACTGAGCCTGCAAAAAGGTGGGATAATGTGGGGTACAAATGTAATAATAATAATAATAATAATTTAGGTGTGAGTATTTACACCAGGGTTTAGTTGCTGTAAATCCTTGCAACTCAAGTTAGGGGCTGATCCCGGCACTAAGCGCTATTCTATAAATGGTACCTAACTTTCAGCACTTAGTGTGGGTTTTTCCGGCGCTATTTATAGAATTTGGTCCGATGTGTGTAAATGTGTGCACGGTGACGAGAAGGCACGTACCTTCATGTGACCTAGATGTATGCGTGTTCAGGGCCAGTGTATGAGCAGAGCTGCACATTTATAAAATAGACTTGTATGCACAGGTTAGACACAAACACCTACACCTGCTCCAAGCACACAAACATATCTGTAGCTTCCATGTAAGCATTATTTCGGCCATGTTGCCCCTAGTATTTTATAAAGGCACACGGGTACCTGTGTGTCTTTATAAAAGCAGGCTTAAAGTAGGCACCCATTTGGGTTTAACACAAGAATAGCCATACTGGGTCAGACCAATAGTCCATCTAGCCCAGTATCCTGCTTCCAACAGTGGCCAATCTAGGCCACAAGTACCTGACAGAAACCCAATTGGTAGCAACATTCCATGCTACCAATCCCAGAGCAAGTAGTTGCTTCCCCATGCCCATCTGAATATCAGACTATGGACTTTTCCTACAGGAACTTGTCCAAACCTTTTTTAAATCCAGATATGCTAACCGCTGTTACCACATCCTCCAGCAAAGAGTTCCAAAGCTTAACTATTCTTTGTGTGAAAAATATTTCCTCCAATTTGTTTTTGAAGTATTTCCATGTAATTTAATTTAATGTCTCCAGATATTCGTACTTTTTGAAAGAGTGAAAAATTGATTCACTTCTACCTGTTCTACACCACTCAGGATTTTGTAGACCTCAATCATATCTCCCCTCAGCTGTCTCTTTTCCAAGCTGAAGAGCCCTAACCTCTTTAGCCTTTCCTCATATGGGAGGAGTTCCACCCCCTTTATCATTTTGGTCGCTCTTCTTTGAACCTTTTCTAATTCGCTATATCTTTTTTGAGATACGATGACCAGAATTGAACACAATACTCAAGGTGATGTAGCACCATGGAGCCTCTTATTAAATAGAAAATGTGCTATTTCCTCCTGAAGTAACCTGTGCTACTTAAATCATTCACCATTCTTTTCTTACCCCACTCCTCTCTCTCCCCCAGAGGACAAGCTGTTTTTAATGTATGTCTTAACTCTGGCGCCTTAGCTGTAAAAGCCGGTGAGGAGGAAAGTGGTTGCATTTCCAACAATGTCTTCTTCCTCCACCACTCGGAACCATCTGCGCTCAGTGTGCAGACCTGCAGTTCAAATACTAGTATCAGCTCCAAGTGGTGGAGGAGGAAAGTGCAGTCTGATATGCAGCTACATTCCTCCTCGCTGGCTTTTACAGCTTAGACTTCAGGGGTAAGCTAGAATGTGCTAGATTTAAAACAAATAGGAAAAAGTTTTTCTTTACTCAGCGTGTAGTTAGACTCTGGAACTCGTTGCCAGAGAATGTAGTGAGAGCAGTTGGCCTTGCTGAGTTTAAAGGGGGTTTGGACAGATTCCTGAAGGAAAAGTCCATTGAACATTATTAATTTAAAATTTTTGTTTTGTTTTTGGGGTTTTGCCGGGTTCTTGAGGCCTGGATTGGCCACTATCGGAGACAGGATGCTGGGCTTGATGGACCCTTGGTCTTTTCCCAGTATGGCGGTGCTTATGTACTTATGTAAGACATATAGTAGAAGCAGTTTGTCTCAGGGAGTGGGGTAGTGGTGTTGGCTGGGGGGGGGGGGGGGACCACAGGAAGCTCCACTGCCTCCTAGTCTCCTAGAATTCTGCACTAATTCAACAATGCGCAGTGCAAAATTCCCCCAGGTCTGGATAATCGTGTGAAATTATGTGGAAAAACAGTAAGTAGCATTCCATTTAAAATAGAGCGGAACAGCTAATTCATCTTTACAGCAGGGATTTCCATTTTTTAAATAATTTCTTTTCTATTTACTAAACAGACTTCCTACTTGTCATCTTCACCAAACATGAAGCAGCAACACAGTTCTTTTAGATCTCCAAAAGGCTCTTAAGGTACCTCAGGAAGTAAAGACAGTACACCGTCCATATTACTGCTGGGCTCTAATATAAAATACTGTATTTGTAGTCAGGGAAACCATGACACAAATAACTTAGCACTTTGCAGGAGATGTGGTTACGCCTGAATCTCTCAGAATAAGTGAACTCCAAAGCCTAAAACAGATTTATCCAAGTTTGGTCTTTGAGGTTCGGGTTTTCAGGATATCCCTCATGAATATGCTCAAGGAATATTTGCATACCCACTACATCCATTGTATGCACATCTGTCATGCATATTCATAAGGGATATCCTGAAAACCTGGTCTGCTTGCACAAGCCTGGCCTAAAGAATGGAAGCCAAATTAAGTGTGTCTAGTAAGATTCACACCTTTGAGGTGGGTGTCTGTGTGTGTCTGCACTCAAACAAATGCTCTTTGCGTGTTGGGGTATGCTGTTTCAAAAGAATTTAATTACTCCCTTAAGAATCCCCTTACAACATTACGCAGGGTTTCCATTCCTTACACAAAAGTTAAACTCTTCCACATAAGCTTCCCAAGGTATTAGAACATAAAATTTTGCTCCACAATTTAGATAATCTTTGACAAACAAAAGGCACAATTTTTCCTTTCTGTATTACAAAGTTTCTTAATATATTCTGTGCAAAATGCTTTGTAAGTTTTGACATACTGATTGTTTCTATAGAAGAACGCCAACGTACTAAATAAGTAAAAATTATGAATTTACATTTTTACCAATAATCACCAACAAAACAACTTGGAGCAATTTTTTAAAAAAGGCAAAGTGCGTTTTGGTAAAGACTGGGAACCCCCACATGCAGGAGGACTCTGTCAGCCTCAACTCGCCTGCTCAAATCCTTCACTCTGCTTATATGTCTTTTCCACACCAACGGCTCAGCTACACAAATGTATGTATTTGATTCTACTAGAAAAAAAGTACCCAGCAAAGACACTTGCACCATTAGAACACCAATTAAACACTTTTTTGCAGTCTCAAAGGACCTTTAATTAGCTGGAAAATAAACACCTAAATTTACAATTTATAAGCACCAAAGAACAAAAGCCTTATACATAAGAAAGGACTAAATAACGTGAACAGAAAGTATGAAATGAAAACTTGTGAAAATCAGTACTAAGTAACTGTAGAAACCTTTTCCTGAAACACAAAAGAGAGTATACTAAACGTGCTGGTTATGGTGCCTATTTCACCAAACCTTTGACTCTGACTCCTTTATTTTTCTACTGTCCAACTCTGACTCCAGCTCTTTACCATTGGCAAAGTACACACCATCAGATCATGCTACATACCTTTCTGTGGGTCAGTATACCTTCTTACCACCTACAACTAGAACAGATCTAGAATTACTCCCTAAATGGGAAGAACCCCCCTAGTCCAGTAGTCTTCACTAATTTTTTAGTCAGACACACTCTGGATCTCAACGGGTTGAAGGAGAGCTGCCAAATATCTTCACAAATGGAGTCATGATCCTGCTGATCAGCATGTGTCAATGACATCCATCCCCACCAGTCTCTGTGTGTCTCTCAAAATCCCCCTTACCTAGGCTTATGCCAGGAGTCTCTTTCTATATCAAACCTTCCACCCTATACCTGTGTGTCATCAGTCTCTCTCTCTCTCTCTCTCTCTCTTCCCCCCCACCACCTCTGTCTTTCAAATTCTCTCTCAATCCCCACCCTGTGCACTTAAAATTTAAGTACACCGAGGATTCACAAAGGGGAGAAGCAAAAGAAAAGAAGAAGGAAACTATATATGACACTGTCCTCAATTTGACATATGAATGAACTCACTTTCTGACACACAAGTGCCAACTCTCATTCTTCATAACCATCTCTCTCCCCAGAAACTGCTCCCTGGCCCAAGTAACCCCTCCCTTCCTTCCCCCTCATTACAACAATACCTCTGTCTACCCCTCCCCTAACAGCATCTCTCTCTCTTCCCCACAGCTGCATCCATTTATCCCCTTCTCTCTTTTTCCATCTTCCTAGGAGCTATTGGTCGTGCTGGGGGCAGTGACATCTAGAAATGTAGCACCAAATGAGACTCTTCATTCGAACACTGGTGGCCACTTTACCCAGACTCTATCTGGCAGCAGCAGCTCTTTTTATGCTGTCCTAGTGTTCTCACTCACCCTGATGCTGCATTAGCTGTCTCCCCGCTCTCAGTTTTTGTGTGTCCAGAGCAGCCAGGGCTGACTCTGTCAGGCACATACCAATCCCACGTTTTCCTCACTCCACCACCTGCAACCCACAATTCTCAAACATCTCTTTGCTGATTGCTCCCAAGTTGTGACTTTCTGGCTGTAGTGCAGTCACTGGGGTCTGACTTGCCTGCTCCTGGAATCAAATTAGAATGTATCAGGCAGAATCCCGCACTTCCCCCATTGAGGGTGCAGCAACCCGGCACACTCCTGCGCTCCCCGGTAAGGGTGCAGCAACCTGGCACACTCCCGTGCTCCTCCGTTGACAGCGCAGCTTCATCATGGAGGAAAGGAGAAACTGGTGACGTGATACAGATGTTCAAATATTTGAAAGGTATTAATCTACAAATTAACCTTTTCCAGAGACGGGAAGGCGGTAGAACTAGAGGACATGAATTGAGGTTGAAGGGAGGGCAGACTCAGGAGTTTTATCAGGAAGTATTTTTTCACGGAGAGGGTGGTGGATATGTGGAATACCCTCCCGCGAGAGGTGGTGGAGATGAAAATGGTAATGGAATTCAAACAAGCAAGGGATAAACACAAAGGAATCTTGTTTAGAAGGAATGGTTCCAGGGGTGTGCTGGTAAATTGTTAACAGGGGGCTCTCTCTCGCCAGCAAAATAAAAGAGAATTCAGGAGGGGCCCAAGCCCACATTTTGGGATCCATTTGTTAAAGTAGCCATGGAGAACCGGCTCCCAAAATTCTTAAAAACTTAACAAACGGCTCTCGAGAGCCTGTGAGAGCCTGCTCTAGCACACCACTGAATGGTTCCACAGAATCTTAGTGGAGATTGGGTGGCGACGCCGGTATTTGGGAAACAAAACGGGAGCTGGGCAGACTTCTACAGTCTATGCCCTGATCGTGACTGAATAGATAGGAATGGGCTGGAGTGTAAATTTTAAGGGGCTTTGATGTTAGCTTCAGAACTTAGTACAAGAACAGTACTGGGCAGACTTCTACCATCTGTGCCCTGAGAATAGCAAGGAAAATCAAACTCGGGTATACATATAAAGTATCACATACCATGTAAAATGAGTTTATCTTGTTGGGCAGACTGGAAGGATCGTACAGGTCTTTATCTGCCGTCATTTACTATGTTACTTTCTGGCTGTAGCTTTACAGCCCCAAAGCTTGAAAGCAGCATTTCTTGGAATTCACCCATTGCTCAGTATAACAGGTAATCTAGGGGGGGGGGGGGCAGGGGAGTGGGCGTAGTAGTTAGGATCCTTTTTTTTGTTTCAACGTATTTCTGACTTTCTTATCTGGGTGGGAAAGTCAGGTGACTGCAGTAGTGCTGGGGATTCAATGAATCCCCTGAAGGTCCTGACAGTAAACCACTTCTACATAGCAGGAAAAAAAATGGGACGATGGGGACCTAGGTAAACAGAAGAAGGACATGATCTTCACGACAATGATAAGTGGATGAAGAAGTGAGGAGGGGAAAAAAACAATGAAAGTTGTCCGCCTTAATAAAACATGCAGTCTTTATTAGATCCTGAATTCTTCAGTAATAAATATAAGGAGGTCCATTTTGTTCATTGATGGCAATTTGTGGCACAACCACAATCCTGGATAAAAATTTAACTGCTACATTCTGCAGTGCTTACAGTCTTGTAAGTGAATAAGCCTCTAGTTCAGTGAACAGAGTTGCCATAATCCAAAATGACTGAAGATTTGAGGAACGTATTAAATATTGAAGATCCTTATTCTCCAGAATGAACCTCACAGACCTCATGCGCCTCTGTATAGACATGCACTAAAGATAAAAGTTTACATGTCAAAGTCAAAAAGGAATCAAGTTCAATCTGCAACATACTGACAGAATTCTTCACACTTAAGGGGATATTGCGAATAACAGAAGTTACATTGGGCCCAGTATTCAGCACTATTTAACCGGCCAGGAATGGCTCCTGGCTGTATTCATCACTAAACCAACTAAGTTGAGCGAATAAGATAGGCCTGCTTATCTTTAACCACTATTAAGTTAACCGGCTAGTGTTGAATATTAACTTAGCTGGTTAAGTTGCCATGGCCAAAACTGAAACCAGATATTCAATGTCGGTCATCAGGGGGATTAAAGTTTACGCCTGTGATATTCAGGCCAATTAGCCAAAGAGGCAAGATAGTAGTTGAGAAATTGAATGTCAGGGGCAGTGAGCTCATCAGAGGCAATGATCTGTATGTCACTGGCATATGAATAACAGGCCACGATGAAGCTCTGAATGAGAATGATCAAAGCTGAAAAAGTTATTTTTTGGAAAATATTGGTGCTAAGATGGACCCCTATGGGACACTAGACCAGTAGAGGCCTTGAAAATACTTGACAAGATTTTTGTGAAAACCATTTGAGGGCCACATCCCCTATTCCTATATCTTGAAGCCAAAAATACAGACGATCATGATCTGCTAAATTTAAGATGGATTGGAGATTTCGATTTGATTTATTAACTTAGGGGCCCTATTACAAAGTCGCGCTGAAAAATGGCCTGCGGTAGTGTAGATGCATGTTTTCAGCGCATGAAGAATCATTTTTCAGTGCACCTGTAAAAAAATGCCTTTTTTTGCCAAAAATGGACGTGTGGCAAAATGAAAATTGCCGCTCGTCCATTTTGGGTCTGAGACCTTACCGCCAGCCATTGACCTAGCGGTAAGGTCTCACACGGTAACTGGGCGGTAATGGTCTATGCGCGTAAAATGCCAATTACCACCCGCGTGCCACAAAATACAAATATTTACCGAGTTGCTTAACGGATGCGCATAAAACATGAAATACCACAAGGGCCACACGGTAGCTGGGTGGTAACTCAAAACTGAGATGCGTTGGGCGCGTGTAGGCGCCTACACAGCTTAGTAAAAGGACCCCTGTATATACCACTTAATACAACAATGTTTTCAAGCTGTTTATACTAATAGTGAAACACAATACAATAATATAAATACATTAAAGAAAAATAAAATAAAGAAATACAAAAAAATACAAAACCATATTAATTATATTAAAATATGTTAAGTAGCAAAAACGTTCTCAAAACGCCAGGTCTTTAAAGATGGACCAAGATCATATCCTTACATGTATCAAAATTCATTCTAAACCTGATAAGTGCAGAAAGTAACAATGCTTTAGTGGTATGGAAATTTTGGCACAGGTAGATAGCATGTGTCTTATCTAAAAAAACAGAGAACAGGAGGAGCACAACCTTTTCCTCAATTTTAGAAATGAAGGGCAAGTTCGACATCAAATTGGATTGGATTTATTGATTTAATATACCGCTCTATATTGACGTGTCCGAGCAGTTTACAACAAAAAAGGTGAACATGAAACATACATCATATAAATCAAACCAAAACTGTAAAAAAAATTTTAACAACCCCATATAAGATATTAATAATATTCTGACATCATCAAGCAATCAACCAAAATACAGTTTCTGATAGTCATGATATGATAAGCAGTCAGAAGACAACTGCAATAATAATACCATACGGATGGCCCACTATAAGAAAAGGCCCAGCTCCGGGTTGAAGTCAAGCTGATAATGTCCAAACCCAGCAATTTGAGGTTAAGATTCTTACCTTTAAAGGGTAGACACTTTCTAGGTGAGTGTAGCCTGGCCTTGGGAAAGGCTGGCACTAATCATGGAATGAATGGTCTAAGGCTGAAGTAAGAATTCTTATCTAAGTTAGACAGAAGAGGATCCAAACAGGATGATGCAGCTTGCACGGAGATGTTCTTTTGTAGTGTAATGGCAGAAGGACAGTTCAAAGGCTGCCAGGAAGGTAGGGGTGCCAAATAAGGTATAGTCAAGTAGACTGAAAAAGATGGTACCCACCTTATGAAATTTAGCAAAATCATCAGAAGAGATCCAACCATGGAAGTTGAAAAATACTACATGTGGATGACTAGTGATTTTGTGGAGACTATCAAACTGTTTTCTATATACAGATACAATTCCCTAAGCACACAATGACAGGTACTTATAGCTGTATTAACTAGCGCCCAAAAAATTAAATGCTAAAAACAACAGTAACCGTCATATGAAAAGTCCCCAGTTTGATCCTCCAGTTGGATCTTCTACACCATAGGGGTTGGTGAAGATGCTGTGGATGAATTGTGGCTATCATGGTTTTTGGATTTAGAGCCCATGATTCAGGGTTAAGAATCCTCAGTGCACAGCTTCCGACCTCAAGACCACTGCACCAATGACCAGACTAAGGATTGTGAGAGGATATTTTAAAATCAATGGAAAACCCCTGGGTAGTTGAAAAGGAAGGATCAGCACTAATTCTGACTGAGCTGGATATATAAGGAGACACGAGAAACTACGCAAGCACAAAAAAACAAAAACCCACACACAGACAGCTTCTGTGGACAAGGAGAAACACATTAACAACTTTTCTGTTATGTCTCTGGATGGCACTGCAACTATAATTAAAACAGTCCAGCTATTTATACAAATCAAACAAGAACCATGTGGCAGTTATTGTACTGAATTAAGTGGATTTAGCTTCACTAATGATGGTCTCTCATTATACATACACTCACACATACACACATTATAATATTTCGAGAGAGAGAGAAAGGGTTACCATATATGTAAGCCGCATTGAGCCTGCCATGAGTGGGAAAGCGCGGGGTACAAATGTAACAAAAATAAATAAAAATAAATAAATATAGCTCCATGCAGGAGATGTATTTCCGATTGTTTGATGAAAATCAGTGGTAAAATCAGAAAAGCAAGGCCACGCATACGATGCTATAAAACCAGCAAAGGTTCAGCCTGTCACCACCAATGTGAAGCTCTAGGATCAGGGCTGCCAGAAAGAGTGGACAAGGTGGGCACAAGCAGTGGAAGTGAACTATTGTTCAGCCATGACACACACCCTCATTTTATAACAGGGTGCTTACGGCCATCCGCAAGGGTAAGTATACACTTACTAGCTATGAATGGCAGTAGCACGTCTAAGCATTATTTTATAATTATGCACTAAAATGGCATGGCATGTAATTGATAGCGGGGCATTCACAGGGGAGGGGATGGATGGGGCCAACATTTAGATATGCAACTTATAGAATGCTGTATGTTGTGCATGTAACGCTCGAAATGAGGTGCTAACATTTACATGGGTCAAAGAGCTGTCGTAAATGTGAACCTATATATTTATTTATTTATTACATTTATATCCCACATTTTCCCACAGATCGCAGGCTCAAAGTGGCTTACAAAGTCTGTAGTGCACGCTACAGTACAAGAAAAAACAATTATACAAATTGAAGAATAAGATATAAAATAACAAACATCAAAAGGCAAGTGATAATGACATGTAATTACTGTCCTTGGATCTGAATTTATAGTAATAGTTAATTCAATATTAGGTGTGCTGGTGCCGGGTTATGCTACTAAGGATGCTTATGCGCTTAAGCGTCTCATGGGATACCTATTAGGGTGTCCCCCACCTCTTCCCAGTATGTGGTGCTGTTTAGCCTGGTGATTGCCTTGTATAACATGACCAATGGAGCCCTTTTCATACTGTCTGTAGAACTGCAAAATCTGTGTTTACAAGTATCCACACTGCCTTTCACTTTCACAGCTGCTGAATGAAAAAGTACCGGCGCGAACCTGTACCTCTTGTCCTTCTGCGGGCACTTTCTCCATTGTTTCAATCCCTGCTCCCGGGAATGCCTCCACAAAATGCGGGCAGACGTTCACACACTGTGGAACAAATACACATACATTTATCCGCACGCAGGATGGGCGATTTTCAAACCATCCTTTTCCACAAGTAAAATCCTATTTTACCTCATCCTGGCGTTTGTGCGTGTCCTATATATTTACACATGCATTCTAGCAAAAAACAATAGCTGGTGTAAATGACCATGACTAAATGTTTGCAGTCACACATTTAACTGACAGCACTCTAGAATCTTATGAGCTGATGCTCAGAATTCGGCGCTATCTGGAACAACACCCGATCAAGGCGGCCGAGAGACTGAGCCAGATCTGGGACAAGGCCACTACCCCCCTTCCAAATCATCATCGCCACCGCTGCCCCCCCCCCCCCCCAAAGTACCTTGGCTGGCCCCACCAGCTGCAAGCAGCACAGCTCCTTCCTCTGCCCAGCATTCCCTGCCCCTGTGGCTGCTTTCCTCAGGTCGCACATGCTCAGTCTCAAACTGAGCATGCACGGCCTGAGGGCCCAGCAGCTGCTAGGCAGGCAATGCAAGGGGGGCCCGGCGCCAGAGTTTTCTCTCTCCTGCTCCTGTCGGGACACGATCACCCGGCTCCTGTCAGGAGCAGGAGAGAGAGAGAGACCCCTGTGCCGGGACCCCCTGGAGGCCTGGAGAATTTTGCCCCCCCTGCCCCCCCCCAGGAGCAGTGCTGAGAGATAGCTCCCCAACGCTCAACTGTAACAAGATACAAATAGTATGCATGCTGTTTGACTGAAAGCAAGGGGGAGGAACATACCTGGTGCGTGTGCACAAGAGTTTTGCGATAAGCACAAGGCAAACCCAGAAGCAAAGCACTCATCGGCACCATTCTTCTGCGCCTTTAATATAAGCTTCTCAATTTGTTTTTTCACCTGAAAAGCTTATATTTAAACGCAGAAAACAGGAGCCAATGTGTGCTTCCACTTTCGGGTTTGCTCTGACTCACATACATTTGTCTCTCACTACCAGTGCTTACAGGCTTGTACAGGCTTCCTTCTGTTTCCAAATTAAATAAAATCTGGCAGATTTTAAAGAAAGAATCATGACAAATCCTCTCTTCAAACACCCCAACGCGTGCTCCTAGCTGGCGTTACGTTTCAGCAATAAGGGCGGCCTTGTTTTGTGCGCTGTTCTCTGAGCATTGGGAGGGAATAGGAAATAACCTCATTAACATCCGTTTGACTACATCTGCGTGCTATTTCCGCCAATCTTTGGTGCACACATTGTTTCCTGTTTCTAATGGTGGCGCTATTCCAGTGCTAATCGCCTCTTCCGCTGGTGTTGGGTTTTGAGCATCGGCTCATTAGCTTGTTAACCCCTGACCCACCCATGCCCCTCCCATGTGCACTTCACCCTTGCACACCATAGATGTTCCACACTAAGGGGCCCTTTTACTGAACAGCATTAAGCCCTAAAGTGCACTTAGCATGTGAAAAACAGGCCACCACAAACCATGTTGCAGCTTTTGTGGTATTTTGCCTGTTTGCACAGGCTAAATAGCGAACATGCTCATTTTCAAAACAGAAAAACGTCCAACTTTTGGTTTTAAAATGGCCCATTTGTTTGATATTTTTGTGCTCAATGCGTCTATCTTTTTAGACCATTTTTTGAGGGGGAGAAAAAAACAGACAACAGAAAAATGCACAAAAAGCAAGCCATTGGGATGTATGGAGAGGGCCAGAATTCTTAGTAGACTGGCCACACAGACATACTGGCAGAGCAGTGGGGCACCCTAAGGGCCACTGCAGTGGACTTCACATAAAAGGTCCCAGGTACACATCTCACCACTACCCCCTTATATTGTATGGTGAGACCTCCAAACCCCACTAAAAGCCTACTGTATACCACTACAAGTCCTTAAGACTGCAGGTGTCACCTATATGTAGGAACAGTAGGTTTTTGGTGGGTTTGAAGGGTTTTGAAGAGTTCACACTTTCCACCACAAGTGTGACAGTTAGAGTGGGATATGGGCCTGGGTCCCCTTCAGTACAGTGCACCGCACTGACCACTACGTTACTCCAGGGACCTGCTTGTTGTTCTAATAGGGCTGACCATAACATCTGAGACTGTCATAGAGCCTGGTATGTACTGTTTCTTTCACATCGTTGTGGGGCGGGAGGGGGTCTGTGACTACTGGGAGAGTGATCCTTCCAGTGATCATTTGGTTATTTAAGGCGCCTTTTTGTGACTTTGCTGTGAATACAGTTCAAGCTTCTCCTACTCACCTACAAACGCACTCGATCTGCAGCCCCTCCTTACCTCTCTACCCTCATCTCCCCTTACGTCCCTACCCGTAACCTCCGCTCTCAAGACAAATCCCTCCTTTCAGTACCCTTCTCCACCACCGCCAACTCTAGGCTTCGCCCTTTCTGCCTCGCCTCACCCCATGCTTGGAACAAACTCCTTGAGCCCATATGCCAGGCCCCCTCCCTACCCATCCTCAAATCATTGCTGAAAGCCCACCTCTTCAATGTCGCCTTCGGCACCTAATCACTACATCTCTTCTCAGGAAATCTCATCTACCCCAACTTGACATTTCATCCTTTAGATTGTAAGCTCTTCTGAGCAGGGACCGTCCTTATTCGTTAATTTGTACAGCGCTGTGTAACCCTAGTAGCGCTCTAGAAATGTTAAGTAGTAGTAGTAGTAGTAGATTGAACCAGGTCAAGACCAAATTGTCTAACCTCTAGCCCTGGATGTTTTAGCTTTGTTCCTATTATGGCAGAAAAACATCCAAGTTTTGGGAATGCCCAGATCCCGCCCCCAACACACCTCCTGGTGATTTTGATGCACTGCATATGAATTGCATAGAAAAGTGCCTTTAAAATGGGTTTCAAAATAGCGATCTGGATGTTTTGGCAAAAACAACCATCCATCTGCCACTTTGTGCACTTTTTGGATGTTTTTCTGTTTTAAAAATGAGCACCTCAATGCACACATGAATGCCCAACACACACACACACTGTCTTTTCACATTCTTTTTAAAGAATTAAGATTTGGCATCAGTGTTCATATTTTGTGCCTGTATTAGAAGGACTCCACTGGAAAACAAACCTTTGGCACTCTGTATCTTTAGTTGTAAGGAAACACATTAGGGATCTTAATTACCAAAATGTGTTATGCGTTAATAGAGCCCATTAAATTGAATGCAGGTATGCTAATATGCCTGGTTAGCAAAAACATTCATTTTCATAAATAGGCCCCTAACACAAAATAATATATTCTAAGAGAGAAGAGCACTCAGATGGCATCTGTGTGCTGTGGAGGGGCACTTTCGATATGACATCTAAGTCTGACTTTGGACGTTTTGCAAAAAACGTCCAAATTCTGAATAGCAAAGAAGGTCATTTTCAAAAAAGAAAAAAGCCTATCTTTTGTTTTCGAAAATAGAAGGTTTTGTGATTTGGACGTTTTATTTTTTGGTCCATTTTCGAAAGAAAAACGTCCAAGTGCAAAGTGCTCAAAATCAAGCCATTGGGATGTAGGAGGAGCCAACATTTTTAGTACACTGGTCCCCCTGACATCCCAGGAAAGCAATAGGGCACCACAGTGGACTTCACAAAATTCTCCCAGGTACACATCTGACCACTGCTCCCTTACCATGTCTGCTGAGCCCCCAAAACCTACTACCCCCAACTGTACACTACTACATAGCCCTTACGGGTGAAGGGGGCACCTATATATGGGTACAGTGGGTTTCTGGTGAGTTTCCTCCTCAAGTGTAACAGGTAGAGGGAGGTAGAAGCCTGGGTCCATCTGTCTGTAGTGCAATATTCCCTTATCTCTTGTTTGTTCTGTTTGTCTGTCCTAATTAGATTGTAAGCTCTGTCGAGCAGGGACTGTCTCTTCATGTTCAAGTGTACAGCGCTGCGTACGTCTAGTAGCACTATAGAAATGATAAGTAGTAGTAGTAGTAGTGCACTGCACCCACCACTAGACTACTCCAGGGACCTGCATGCTGTTGTAATGGACCTGAGTATAACATCTGAGGCTGGCAAGTAATGATTTTCATCACATTTTTGGTGGGCGGGAGGAGGTTAGTGATCACTGAGGGAATAAGGGGAGGTCATCCCTAATTCCCTCCAGTACTCATCTGATTATTTAGGGCACCTTTTTGTGCCTTATTCGTTATAAAAACAGGTCTAGGTCAAAACGTCTTAGTTTTAGTCCTGGGTGTTTTTGTTTTCTTCCATTATGGCTGAAAAACGTCTGTCTCAGGAACGCCCAAGTCTCGCCCTGAACACGCCCCCTGATATGCCCTCCTGACGAACTTCAAAGAAAAACATCTAAAAATAGGCTTCGTAAATACTGATTTGGACGTTTTTGTGTGAAAAACATCCAAATGCCACTTTCTAGATGTTTTTTCTGTTTTGAAAATGAGCCCAAAAGTGATCCACCTAACCATTTTAAATTGAGTCACAATGATGTGTGCTTACAGAAGTGGTCTATTGTACTAATCTGCAGCAGAGGTATCTCCCTGAGCTATACAACTAGCCACCACAGAATAATCACAAGCAAATCATACTCTGTTTCAGCCTGGCTTCTTCTACATTAGTTATATATAGATCATTGCTTTGGATGTGTGGAAGATAGCTTCCCAGATCTGATTTTCAAAAAAAAACTATTTGTTTATTTCTTAGGATTTACTTACTGCCTTTTTGAAGAAATTCAACTAAGGAGGTGTACGGTAAGAAAAATCCAGACACAGGCAATACACAATTAGAACAGAAGAAAATATTCAAACAATACGCATTATGTCATAGTATTTACCACTCATAAAAACAAGGAGAGCCAACTGGGTGGTGGGGGGGGAAGGGTGTAATGAGTGTAATTTTAACATAATTTATTTTTATACTAGCCGTTGAGCCTGTTAAAACGGGCTAGTATGGGGTTTTGGCAAGGCCCCCTCCCTTCGCCTCTTCCCCCCCCCCCCCCGGAGTCACCGCCACCACCCCTGCACCTCGCCCGGGCCCTCTCTTCGGTATTGAACTTACATCGGCGAAACGCAGGCAGCATGCAGATCAGCTGAGCTCCCGTCGGCCTTCCTTCTCTGCCTGTGTCCCGCCCTCATGTGACGTAAAATCGGCGAGGGCTGGACACAGGCAGGGAAGAAAGGGTGACAGGAGCTCAGCTGTTCCGCGTGCTGCGTTTTGCCGATGTAAGTTCAATACCGAAGAGAGGGCTCGGGCCGGGTGGAGGGGGGCGGCGGCAACCTCGGGGGGGAGCAGTAGCGACGTCGGCAGCTTCGCACAGTTTCCCTCTCTGTCCCGCCCCCGTCATCATGTATTGACACAGGGGCGGGACAAAGAGGGAAGTCTCTACTGCGCATTTGCGAGTGAGTACGGTCACTCGCCATTTATATGTTTGATTCAGCAAAAACCTTACAGTTCAATGTGGAATACAATTGTAGAAGCTGGCCACAACCAGGAATTACAGTCAAACAACATTACAAATCAAGCAAATTATTATAAGCACCAAAACAATAAAACATAAAAAAAATCAATCTTCCAAACCATTACATAACATTTTTTGAAACTAAAATCTAAATAACTATTTGCATTCAATAACATAGGAGAGATTTCCCTACCTAGCCTAGCCACCTGAAACACCAATAAATTCTCCAAATAGTAAGTTAACAGATTAATACTTCTCAAAGGTCTAACTGACATTTCTAATACCAAACAATTGGATAAATAAAGTGGGCCAACACATACAATGATTTATATAAGAAACAAAAAAAATTAAACAAATTTCTCACTGGCAACCAATGAATCATGACATAAAACAAATTTCAACAAATTGTCTTAAAGAGTAAATAACATAGTAACATACGTGGAGGGGCATAATCGAACGTCGCCAGCGAAATAGGTCGCCAGCGATCTATTTTGGCAGCGGCGCAACAGCTGGCCGGAACCGTATTTTCGAAAAAGATGGCTGGCCATCTTTTTTTTCGATAATACGGTTTAGCTCAGCCAAATGCCAGAGTTCTCCGGGTTTGAGATCGCCGGTTTTGTTTTTCAGCGATAATGGAAAAAAAAGCCAGCCATCTCAAACCCGGTGAAATCCAAGGCATTTGGTCATGGGAGAAGCCAGCATTTGTAGTGCACTGGTCCCCCTGACATGCCAGGACACCAACCAGGCACCCTGGGGGGACTTCTAAAAATGTTTAAATAATACACAAATAGCTCCCAGGTGCATAGCTCCCTTCCCTTGGGTGTTGAGCCCCCCAAATCCCCCCCAAACCCACTCCCCACAAGTCTACACCATTACCATAGCCCATATGGGTGAAGGGAGGCACCTATATGTGGGTACAGTGGGTTTTGGGGGGTTCAGAGGGCTCAACACTTAGCACCACAAGTGTAACAGGTAGGGGGGGATGAACCTGGGTCTGCCTGCCTGAAGTGCACTGCACCCATTAAAAACTGCTCCAGGGACTTGCATACTGCTGTCAGGGAGCTGGGTATGACATTTGAGGCTGGCATAAGTGTTTTATCTTTATTTTTTTAGTGTAGGATGGGGTTGGTGACCACTGGGGGAGTATGGGGAGGTCATCCCCCATTCCCTCCGGTGGTCATCTGGTCAATTGGGGCACCTTTTTGAGGCTTGGTCGTGAAAATAAAAGGACCAAGTAAAAGCGGCGAAATACTGATTAACGTCGCTTTTTTTTTCATTTTCTGCAAAAGCCAGCCATCTGGTAGCCATGCCCATGCCTGCCCATGTCCTGCCTTTGCTTCGCCGCCGACACGCCCCCTTGAACTTTCGCTGTCGCAGCGACAGGAAAGCGGCGATGGTGTCAAAAACGCCGCTTTCAATTATACCGATTTCGCCGCTTTTGCGAGATCGCTGGCCACCTCCCGATTTATGTCGGAAGATGGCTGGCGATCACTTTCGAAAATAAGCCTGATAGTAACATAGTAGATGACGGCAGAAAAAGGCCTGCACGGTCCATCCAATCTGCCCAACAAGATAAACTCATATGTGCTACTTTTTGTGTATACCTTACCTTGATTTGTATCTGCCATTTTCAGGGCAAAGATCCTAGAAGTCTTGCCCAGCACTAGCTCCGCCTCACAACCACCATCCCTGCCTCCCCCCACCAGCTCTGCAAAAGGCACAAGGCAGTTTTCTGGATAATCTGACGTTTTTTTCATCAAAAACACAGGGCAGTTCAAATAAGTAATGTTGCACTAGTCTAAGGGCCCCGTTTACTAAGGCATGTTGGCGTTTTTAACCCGCCTACAATTAGCGTGCGCGTTAACCATATAGGCAACTGGTTAACATGCATTAAAGATGTTAACGCACCTATAACGCGGTTTAGTAAACAGGACCCTAAGAGACTTAACAGCAAGGCTTGTACAAGGAGACAAAATTGCTCCTCCTCAAAATACTTTAGAATGCAGCAGAGTTCGCGCATAAGAACAAAAACGCTTTGGACTAACCTATTCACCTCACAGATTCTCACCACAGACAAAAAAAGTACTCTTGTCGATTAATTATAATATCAGATTCAAGAAGAGCAGAACAGCAACTGACAAATAAAAATTTCATCTTATAGGTATTTAATTTCAACTTATGTGCAAACATCAAGTGATCTAAACATAACATTTTGTGGTGCTACCATTTCTGATACAACTGTAGTTGACACAAGAATGAGGACTGTAATATAATCAGCATAACTATGTAACACCTTCAGGCTTATTTTCAAAAGAGAAGGGTGCCCATCTTCTGACACAAATCGGGAGATGGGCGTCCTTCTCTCAGGGTCGCCCAATCAGCATAATCGAAAGCCGATTTTGGGCGTCCTCACCTGCTTCCCGTCGCGGGGACGACCAAAGTTCATGGGTGCGTGTCGGCACCATAGTGAAGGCAGGACTGGGGCATGATTAAGAGATGGGCGTCCTCGGCCGATAATGGAAAAAAGAAGGACGTCCCTGAGGAGTACTTGGCCCACTTTACTTGGTCCATTTTTTCTTGCGACCAAGCTGTGAAAAGGTGCCCAAACTGACCAGATGACCATCGGAGGGTATCAGGGATGACCTCCCCCTACTTCCCCAGTGGTCACCAACCCCCTCCCACCCTAAAAAAAAATTTTTTTTTAATGTTTTGCCAGCCTTAAATGTCATACCCAGCTCCAGGACAGAAGTATGCAGGTCCCTGGAGCAATTTTAGTGGGTGCAGTGCACTTCAGGCAGGCGGGCCCAGGCCCATCCCCCTCCCCACCTGTTACACTTGTGGTGGTAAATGTGAGCCTTCCAAAATCCACCACAAACCCACTATACCCACATCTAAGTGCCCCCCTTCAACCCTAAGGTCTATAGCAGTGGTGTATAGTTGTGGGGAGTGGGTTTTGGGGGGCATTTGGGGGGCTCAGCACTCAAGGTAAGGGAGCTATACACCTGGGAGCAATTTGTGAAGTCCACTGCAGTGCCCCCTAGGGTGCCCGGTTGGTGTCCTGGCATGTCAGGGGGACCAGTGCACTAAGAATTCTGGCTCCTTCCACAACCAAAGGGCTTGGATTTGGTCGTTTTTGAGATGGGCGTCCTCGGTTTCCATTTCTAAGGTCGACCATCTCAACATTTAGGGCCGTCCTACAAGGATCCCCTCATGAAAACTTGGGCGCCCCATTCGATTATACCCCTCCACGTGTCTCTAATTCAAAGCCAAGAGAATGTAAATACAAAGTGGAGATCGCGAAGAACCCCAGGGAACACCACATGGGTTACGCCACCCCTATGATAAACAAGACCGAATGTTAACCTTAGAACTTCTCAATTTCAAAAAACACCGAAACCAAGAAAACAGATGCCCTGAAAGCTCTATACTATCTAACTATGCAACACAATATCATGATTGACCAAACTGAAGGCACAAGGTAAGTTCAAATTAGAGGATGAAACACTTTTTTATCCTCACTAAGCTATAAATGAACTGTACCTATCAGTGATCAGTGACCCAACCAATGTTTCCGTACTAAAAATTTGATCTGAATCCAGATTGGGAAGAGTGCAGCACATTACAATGATTTACATCAGGGCTGTCCAACCTTGATCCTCGAGGGCTGTAATCCAGTTGGATTTTTAAGATGTCCCCAATGAGTATGCATGAGATCTATTTACATGCACTGCCTTCATTGTATGTAAATAGATCTCATGCATATTCATTGGGGAAATCCTGAAAACCTGAACTGATGAGGGCTGAGGTTGGACTCCCCTGACACATAGTCAGTTGAAAGGCAACTATACCTTCCATAAGCTTAACAAACAGAGGGACAGATGCAACGGCCTATAATTAGAAGCCAAATCCTGAGAGTCCTTGATATTCTTTACTATTGGCATGATAGTAATCTCTCCTAGCTCCAATGGGAACTTTCCAGCTAAAAGGAGGGTTTAAGCCAGCAATAAAGATGCTGCCAAAACTTCAAAGAAGCAGTTAGGGTTCTTCAGCTTGGAGAAAAGAAAGGAGAGGGGAGATATGATAGAGGTCTATAAAATAATGAGTGAAGTGGAATGGGTAGACATGAATCGCTTGTTTACTCTTTCCAAAAATACTAGGCCTAGGGGGCATGCAATGAAGCTACAAAGTAGTAAATTTAAAACAAATCGAAGAAAACATTTCTTCACTCAATGTGTACTTAAACTCTGGAATTTATTGCCAGAGAATGCGGTAAAAGCAGTTAGCTTAGCAGGGTTTATAAAAGGTTTGGATGGTTTCCTAAAGGAAAAGTCCAGAGACAATTATTAAAATGGACATGGGGAAAATCCACTTCTTAATTCTACGATAAGCAGCATAAAATATATTGTACTTTTTTGGGATCTTGCTAGGTACTTGCGTCCTGGATTGGCCACTGTTGGAACTAGGATGCAGGGCTTGATGGACCTTCGGTCTGTCTCAGTATGGCAATACTTATATACTTATACATACTTGGTATACAAGGCATCAACTGTTGACCCTTCCAATGGAAGAAATTCCGACCAGACTATCTACTGGAATAGAAATTAAGACCGAATCCAAAATTCCTCCTAGAAAGGAACTAACACTCCCATCAAATTGCTAGGAGTGGTCTAGTGGTTAGTGCAGCAGACTTTGATTCTGGGGAACTGGGTTTGATTCCCACTGCAGCTCCTTGTGACTCTGGGCAAGTCACTTAACCCTCCATTGCTCCAGGTTCAAAAAATAAGTACCTGTATACAATATGTAAACTACTTTGAGTGTAGTTGCAAAAAAAAAAAAACACAGAAAGGCAGTATATCAAGTCCCATTCCCATTCTAATAGTATCTTGGACTGAAAAAAATTTGCCAGTTGCACAGCCAAAGGCATTTTTACCCGAGTATAGCTTAAACATGTACTGGCATCTGTAAGTTCACGTACTAATTTAAACAACACTTCAGCATCGGAAATATCCTATCAATTTAGAGTAACATTTATTTCTCTCTCTCTTAGGTTCTAGAGCCAATTTATATCTTCTTACCTAAAGCTTCCAATCACTTCTAAGAGTTTCAGATCTGATCCTATGCCATGCATACTCTAACCTCCCACAGTTCCTCTTAAGCGGTAAAAGCTCACCATCAAACCATTTATCAGAAGGCCATAACCGCTTTAACCTTTGACGATAAGGAGCTCTCTCATCCAAAATCTCTGTATTCAAGAGTATGTCAATGTGTCACAAAATCTGTATTCAATGTATGTCAGTGTGTCACAAAATCTATAGGAGTTAACTCTCAATATCATCCAAAATGTAGCACTGTTCGCTAATCCTCTAGCTAAATAAGAAGTTTTCAGTCACTCCACTTTACTCTGAATCTGCGTCCACCTAATATTAAATGAATACAGAAAATGGCCCGACCATAAAGAACTATTCCAAACCCCATCAGAGATAAAAATATTTGGAGTTGTATGAGGGGGATTGGACATGGCTACAATATCTGATGACCCTTGTTATGAGTGGCCTGCGTTTTATTAAAGATGTTACCTCTGCATGATTAGTCATGAATAATGTGTCTGTGCATGATGCTGAGATTCCAGTCTTTAAAATACATTTTGTTTTATCCCGAGTTCATTCTGATCTCTAGCAGCTCAACTGAGAAACTCCAGCAGCTCAACTGAGAAACTGATATGAACATTACTACACATTAACCTGATTTCTCTAATGCTAATGCTTTCCTGGGTGACTGATTCAGAGAATGTTTTAATCAACATAGGGGCCCTTTTACTAAAGTACGTTAAGTAATTAATGCGTGAATTAACATGCACCATTATCAAATGAGTGCAGTAACTTACTGTGGTGGCATGACGACACATGCTAATTTACGTGTTAACTTTATGTTGTATTAGGGAACTAGGCAGGTTGTGAGTGGAGAATAGGCATGGACTGTACACTGAAGTTGGTGATTGGTACTTACCATATGCTGTTACTTGTGTGCTTAATACAGGAGCACTTAGAGGCATAAAGTGCAACCACACTAATTGCCAATGGACTTAACATGCAGAAAGTAACGTTTCAATGTGGTAATCGCAGAGGACATACTGGATATGTCCCCAACATGTACTGCACAAGCTTGTACTTACTGCATATTAATATTTGCTTTGCTGATAAAGCACAGTAAGCTAAAAAAAAACCAACAACAAAACTTACTATGTTGTTTGTAGTCTTCTTATGCTATCTAAAGAAAGTGGGTCTGAACTTCCAAAGAAGCAGACCGACGAACAATGGTAAGAAACATTTTTCACAGTAAGGATGGTCCATGCCTGTAATATCTCCCAAAGGTACAGAAGACAAAAGGTAGTGGAATTCAAAAAGACATGGAATAAACACAGAGGATCCCATTAGGGTAATTTAAACAAATTAGTGATTCAGCCCAAAAGAGTGATATGACTACACTGTGCTTCCAAAAACACATTGCATGGAGTGGTAGTTACAAATCTACTCAAAAGGTCTGGGATAATCTACATGGAGCATTGGTTACAATGGAAGACATAGGGTAAACTACACAGAATGGTTACAACCCTAAACAACTTACTGGGAAGAATGGCTGGGCCATCCTGGTCCTTATCTGCTGTCATTCACCATGTTGCTAAGTAAGGAACCAGCTGCTGAAAGCCAAAGGGTCATTAGTTTGCAGAAGACCTCAACCTCATTCCTAAAGGGAAGTCTTTCAGAATTAGGACTGGAGTGCTAACTCTACACTCTAAACTGAGTCTAACACCTATCTCTGATTTTGATTGGCTAGTAGAGTGGGACTTGAAGTTTCTATTTTCACAGTGGCGAGGTTTGAAGCTCAGTACTGCCTGCAGCAAGTTAGTCCCTGGAAACATGCTTTTGGGGATCTTGACACCTGTAACTCCTAGCTCAAAAGTGGTGGAGGACAAGATCCAAAACATTGTATGGTGGTTCTTGAAAACATCAACAGCCTCCTTGACTTTATCTCCAAAAGGATTCCTTTGTTTCAAATCAGAAAGGTCTTTCTGCCCATCTTCAAAGAGGTAAGATATATGTAGCTATGAGAGCCTGCATTCACCCCTAACCATTATGGAGGCCCTCAGTGTTCTTTTGTTTTGTTTTTTGCGTATAAAGGCATGTTTTGCATCCTTGTCTAGAGCCAAACAGGGAAGGGAATTCATCTAGATCCTCTTGAGGGAAGTAATCAATGAATACCTTTGCCTTTTTAAAGATGGTGCATGTGTGTGTATATGTTTCTTTGTCTCTGGTAGGGAAAAAGTCTCATATAAATAGAACTTTCGTTTGAGAATTTCAGCTAGAATGGAGAAGTTCACTGGTATATATGTACCTGTATAATATTAAGTGACAAGGAGTTTTCAGCCCAGAGAATTTACCAAGCTAGCTATTAAGATAGCTGAGCAAATTCCTTTGAAAACTGTCCTAATACTGCCTCCATTCTGTCTACATCCTTCAGAAGCACCAAACTAAGATAAATATATTATTTTGTTGCTTCCACTTGTGAAGCTTTTTCACTTGTAAAGAAACTTTGTAAATGTATAACTCAGATGCATTGCCCATAAATCTTACTTTTTGGGGTAGTCCACCTTTGTAATCCTTGCTTTGCACTAGAAACAATATGACTTGCCCAACTGTCCTGGCTCTCAGCCCATTACTGCAGAGCAGTCAAGTTACCCAGTTTCGGAAGAAAGATTTTTTTGGCCAGTCCGGTTGATGAACTTATATCCCAATCCAGTGTGCTATTTGTAGTGCCTGATTCTACCCCATTGAAATAAGCATTTCAGGTCCCATAATGCACCAGCATTCCAGGACTGAACTAAAATTTCCCTTTTGTAACTGGGTAACTTGACAGCTCTAAAGCTCTAACCATTAAGCCCCTCCATTCTAATCATGGGTACCTAGTCTCCATGCTCACTCACAAACTATTACTGCCTCCACACCCACAGCATTTTTCCCTGCCATTTTTGAATTTTGTGTGTGTGTGGGGGGGGGGGGGGGAGTTATGAATAAAGATCTTGGGGGGGGGCTACAAATATAGGTCTGCCTATGGCCAATTGACCAACATAGTGTTAATCTGGCCATGAACATTGATCCTTAACTTAAAGCTCAATATCAGTGCTACAAGGGAGGCAGAAATAGGTGGATCCATAGGTAGTACAATGGGGTAGGCAACTGGGGACATGACTCGAGCAATGTATCTTGCCCACACAGCATCAGCAACTAAAGACCCTGGGAACAGAGACAGGGATTAGTTTGTTTGGCCACTCCAATCAGAGGTGTTCCGTTGCCCCTGGGTGGAACAGTCAATGCTCTGAGCTGAAATTTCTTGTTGGCACCTGTGGCTCAGGTCTCCATTTCCTTTAACCACCTCTGCTCTTTTGTTCCTCAATTGTTAAATGACCGCCATGAATGGAAGGTAGAGTAATCTTCCTCTGGGCAAGTCACTTAACCCTCCATTGCCCCTGGTACAAAATAAGTACCTGAATATATGTAAACCGCTTTGAATGTAGTTGCAAAAACCTCAGAAAGGCGGTATATCAAGTCCCATTTCCTTTTCCTTTCCAGAAGAGTTACCTAAGGAGTCAGATGACACACTCCAGTATGGCTGGCTCATTGAGCATCAAAGAAGCTTCTTCTTCACTTAGCTCATAGAACTAACTTTCCTCAGCTCCATGCAAGCTGGAGACCAAGATCTGTCTCAGTTTTTTGTCCTATTTTAAGGTTTTCCTGGTGAAGGAGTTGATGTATCATTTTGCAACTTTTTTTCCTCCAGCAGTTAACTTAGTTCCCTGGTTCTTTTTCTTTTCAAAACTTTTGGCAACAGCTCAGAGGATCCAGACATCTTCAAATCTTTAAGAGCCATCCTGTGGTTCTTGATGACCCTTGTCAACAGTATAAAGTAAATGCTTCAATAGGTTACATCAAAGGTAGTCAAATTTGGTCCTTGAGTGCAACAAGCTGATGGGATTTTAAAGATATTCACAATGTAGATGCATATGCATATAATGAAGGCTGTGCATGCAAATATTTGAAAGGTATTAATCCGCAAACAAATCTTTTCCGGAGATGGGAAGGCGGTAGAATGAGAGGACATGAAATGAGGTTGAAGGGGGGCAGCCTCAGGAAAGATGTCAGGAAGTATTTTTTCACAGAGAGGTGGTGGAGATGAAAACGATAACGGAATTCAAACATGCGTGGGATATGCATAAAGGAATCCTGTGCAGAAGGAATGGATCCTCAGAAGCTTAGCCGAAATTGGGTGGCGGAGCAGGTGGGGGGAAGAGGGGTGGGTGATTGGGAGGCGAGGATAGTGGAGGGCAGACTTATACGGTCTGTGCCAGAGCCGGTGATGGGAGGCGGGACTGGTGGTTGGGAGGCAGGAAGTACTGCTGTGCAGACTTGAATGGTCTGTGCCCTGAATAAGGCAGGTACAAATCAAGGTAAGGTTTACACATATGTTTGTCTTGTTGGGCAGACTGGATGGACCGTGCAGGTCTTTTTCTGCCGTAATCTACTATGTTACTATGTAAATGCATCTCATACTGTACATCTTAAGTGAAGATATCTTTGGAATTGTGATCAGCTTTCAGCATTCGAGGATAACAGTTGCCTAATCCTTGGCTACATCACAATCCTGGCCAAGGCACTCATAGCCCATCTTATGATGGTTAGTTATGAACCTGCATGCAAAGAAGAGAAGAAAAACAATCAAAGGAAGAAAAAACAATCAAAAGAAGAAAGCCAAAAGAAGGGGGGAAAAGGGGAAGAGAACCAAAGGTCTGTCAGAAGCTGTGACCAAAGCAAACCAGCTGACAGCAATGGCAAAAAAATAACATTTAGAAAAAAACTAAAAAAAATGTAGCATACAATCTTGCCCAATATCCCTTACATATAAATATCAGGCCCACTTGAAATACCTGGGTGTCTGATTCAATGCAGATGTGGAAGAGATCATCACAAAGAATGTAAAGATTAATGACGGGCAACACACAAGGGTGGAAGTATGACCAAGTCCAAATGACCAGCCCAAACTTGTTTTGATGCTCTTACTTCCTGTTTGGGCTGGTCATTTGGACTTGGTCTTACTTCCACCCTTGTGTGTTGTGCTTGTATCCTGTGGAAGGCTTGGACCCCCCTTTTATTTTTTTCTGAGATTAATGATGGGAACAGTTCTGACGTGATCCCCCTTATATTTCACTTGGTGGGGATGAAAAAAGGCCATTAAGATAGTGTTAATACCCAAGTTTCAATATATTCTCCAAATATTCCCACTGGTATTTCTCAAGATGCAATAAGCAAATTGAATCCCTTCTTAAGTTTCTGTGGCAGGATAAACCTCCATGGCTGTAGATGGAAATATTGAAGAAATAGCCCTTGATATACATGGGCAATTAATAGTTGTCCTCATGCTGGGTCCAGTACCTACAAGCTTTTTACGTTAAAATTAACCCCCAAACTTCAAGAGGTACAGTGGGTGTGGGAGGCCGACACTGCAACCAAACTGTTGCAGACGAGCTGGAAGACACTTTGAAAAAAGCAACATTGTTGACCATCTTATCGGCCTGGTTTATTTCTTGCTTCATCATGCAAAATGAAGAAGAAGGAAGTGGGAAAAGGACCACAGACTCCAGAGACGTGAAGGACAATCTTATAGATAAAACGCTTCATCATGCTCCTGTGCAAATATCCAAGCTCAGCACTGGAAAAGATGATAATGTTGGTCATGTAAAGAAGTGTTGGGTCTGCTTTTGCAACAGCTATATATTTGCAGTCTATGGATGAACTTTTAACCTTCAGGAGATCTCCACTTGACGTTAGACTTGGTTACTAGATTTTAAGCTCAATGTAGCTTTGTGGTTAAGTTCTTCTACATTGGAAAGACAGTACCGAACATGAAAAGCACCACTAGTAGAACAAATTATGTTTGTACAGTAGATATGAACTAGCTGCCATGGAGAAGGCTTTTATTGCTAGTCAATTAAAAAAAAGGCTGGGAAAGTCAATAATTATCTATCCCTGCTATGAAATAGTTTAGGATATAATTGATGTCATACCTAGAGATTCTTTTCTTCTTTTGTTGTTGCTGCTTTATAATGGTTGAAAAAGTTAAGAAAAATATGTAAACTATAAATAAAGGAAAAAACTCAAATTTAACTAGGCAAAAGCACAAACACTAAAACACACAAATTGAAAAGGGAGTCAAATAGCAGGTCTGAAATCAAACAGCAAAATTCCTCCTTACAGAAAGAAAGGTGTTTGCTGGTATTCTCATAAGACGACAAATTGATGCACACTATGCCACTGCACGGACATGTTCAAATGGGACCTGCACAATTTTCCTTGAAACCTTTGGAAACATTTTGTGTCAGTATCACTAGATGATGTCACCCATTGGAATGACTACAATGAACTGATTGCTTTCAAAGGAAGGTTAACATAACGCCGGTCATCAAATAAATCCTTTAGGCCTATGGATAAGCATGACTACTATGATCACCTATGGAAAGTCTGTTTGTTTAATAGGCAAATCAGATTTAGGCAAATGCTTTACTGTTAAGTGTACTTCAAAAGCACAAGGAGCTGCAGCGAATTGCTCGGGGTCACACAGTCAAGTGAGTAGAGGGAAAGTACTGAGCCTATGATCAAGTATTTATGTAGATTATTCGAGTTCTCCTTCTTCACTCACAAATGGATCACTAAAGGTACATACAGGGTCATGAATTCTTTTGCGTCCAATTAATCTCAGGGTATGGAAACAATGTCCCGAAGATATGCAAGCATTTTTAGTTTCGGAGGGATATTTGGGGGAGGAGAGTGGATTACAGAAAGATCAGCAGTCTTGGTGTTTCCAAGAATTAGGCAAGGGAGAGACAAGTGGGTGGACACTACTGTCACTTGCCAGCACATATAAACACAGTCATCCTATATATGTAAAATCTGCTTCACACCACCTGTCCCTGAAGACTAGAAAAGTAGGGCCAGATGGAGGATTTCAGTGCTATGTTTCACTCTATGAACTGCTCATATTATACACTGGGAGAATATGCACGCAAGCCAATTCACAGAAATATGCTTAGAACGTCCAACAGCAATGCTGTGCATCACAGAGAGAGCCAATATATGATTTTAACAACATGCAGGATACAAACTATTTGTCCCATACCTGAACAAACAAAAAAAAAAAACCCCACACACACAGCAACCCAAATACCACATGCAACTCACACAAACAAAGCACACACACCTCCTCTTTGAGAACACAACAACGAATAGATCTGAAACACAAAATAAATCCCCTAAAAATGTCCCAAAATGCTTACAAAAAGAACCCGTAACTTGCAAACCATTTCAAATTAAAGCTTTTTCTCCTTTTCACAATACTAGAAAAGCACAGCATTTTCTGATCACCTTGCTTTAAATATTTTTTTCTTGTCTGCCAACGGCTGTACTCTTCCCTGTTACCGTAAATTTTTGTTCTAAAGACATATCTTTAAAAAATGCAAAGAGGAATGAGGGAGTAGTGATGGTAACACACAGTACCATGAGCTGCTTTGGCCTCCCAGTCAGTGGTGTGTACAGTTAACAGATCACTCCTGGCCTTCAGCAGACAGCTTAAAACCCAGCTCTGGAAGGTGGGAGGTGGAGAAGAGAGATATTCTGACAGTTTATACAAAAAGGCAACTCAGCTCTGCTCTGGCGCATTCCTTCCCTCTGCATCTCCCAGCCTCTCTGCGTCTCGTCTTGCCATGTTTTTCTTCAGCTGTTAATGGTCTGGACAGAGAGATTCTGTGGCAGCCACAGTTTAGGAAACGCGAAACCCTTCTAAGTGACTGTCACAGAGAATCAGCTTCACGTTGGCGGGTAAAACATTTTTCCAAGGGAAGTGTTCTTTTGATAGTTCCTGAGTGTCTCTATTAACTCCCTCCCCCCCCAACACTCCTGCGCGCACATACACACACACACTCTTATGGCAATAAAACACTCATAGGACTTGGAATTTTAACACAATGCCATTTCCCTAGTTTAACCTGAAAGGAATGTACTAGTCACAACAGACTACATCATCCTGCCATTAAGCCCTGCCAAGGAACTGCTTGTTTGGCTGTGCTGGGACAGCTCTGACGGGAAAGGAGTACACAGACCCACAAACAGAGCACAGAGGGGCCACCTCTGCTTCCTCCAACTTATCCAGCAACACCCTGCTCTCAGCTATGACCCCGGAGCAGCTTCAGATGCATGTGCCACTTCTGAAGTCAGCTAGACAGACAGGTACAGGCTCCTCATCCACGCTTACACACCCACCTTGCAGCAGCAGGAACTTGGGTGATAGCCAAAGATTTGTATTTATTTTTAAATACTATTTGAAAAGGAGTGTTTGTTTTGTTTTGGGGAATTTTTTTTTAAATCAGGTATTTGAATGAACTTTCTACTGACATGTGTCCACTGTATTACAAATGCTAACAACATAATTAACGGATGACTGCTTTTACATACTAAACCCCTCTGCTCAGCTGCTCCACAGTTTTCATGCCTAGTTCCGGTGAAGCTGACAAACACTTCCAGACTGAAGGGGGTAATATTAAAGCTGAGCTCACAAGTAATAGTGCACACAGACTTCCTTCTGTGTAGGGACCCACAAATTTTCCAAAATATATGCCTACTTCCATTTTAAAAATTATACCGGGTATTAACCACATATGAATTTTCCCAGTTCATTTAAATGCCAGTGCAAATAAATGCATATATGCACATATATATATATATATATATATATATATATATATATATATATATATATGCAAAAAAATCTTCTCGCACATTCCTTAACCTTCATCCTCCCAAGTGCAAAGGCTTGAAATACAAATCAATGCATGCATCAACCTTTTCGTATACAAGCACACAGCTCTGGAATACGCTGCCACGCAACCTGAAAACGGTCTATGAATTGACCAACTTCCGCAAACTACTGAAAACTTATCTCTTTGACAACATATATCATAAAGATGAACACGTATAACTGCACTATCTCTAATATATCCAGAAATGCTCTTTAATGTCTTTTGCTTTAAAATCATCATGTATTTCACCACCATGTAACCCAAAACCCTCTGTTTAAACTAATTGTATGTTCTCTTCTACCTCCATCACCCTTGAAGAATTGTAAGCCACATTGAGCCTGCAAAAGGTGGGATAATGTGGGATAAAAATGCAATAAATAAATAAATAATTAAATATCAGACACACATTATTATAAAAAAAAGCCTGTTTCCACACATAAAACACTGCTTTTTTTGCACAAGTAACTTAGAAAGGGTCTTCTAAAAAATTACAAACATACTAGGACTAATGGGCATAAAATGAAGCTACAAAGTAGTAAATTTAAAACAAATTGGAGAAAATATTTCTTCACTCATTGTGTATTTAAACTCTGGAATTTGTTGCCAGAGAATGTGGTAAAAGCAGTTAGCTTAGTGGAGTTTAGAAAAGGTTTGGCTAGCTTCCTAAAACAAAAGTCCATAAGCCATTATTAAAATGAACTTAGGGAAAATCCACTGCTTATTTCTAGGATGAGCAGCATAAAATGTATTGTACTGTTTTGGAATCTTGCCAAGTACTTTTAACCTGGATTAGCCACTGTTGGAAACAGGATGCTGGGCTTGATGGACCTTCAGTCTGTCCCAGTATGGCAACACTTACGTATTTATAGTCCTTTTACTAAGCTGCAGTAAAGAGCTTATGCGCTGAGGCATCCCACAGTAAGTTTCAAATGTTCGTACACTACCCATGTGCTAATTTTTTTTTTTTTTTTTGCTTAGGGGACGTGTCTGGAGGCGGTGAGTTAGTTCATCAGCACTACCACACACTGATTAGCATAGGATTGTTGTGTAAGCCCTTACCGCCTAAAAACTATGTGGCGGTAAGGGCTCCCACGCTAATTTTTGTTAATGGACATACACTAATGGCATTTTCCAGCTGCAACAGACATAGCCTTGGCATACGGGAAAGACCTGCGCTAACACGCACCTAATGAAGATTAAAATGGCTCCTGCGATTACTGGTGCTTGAAATGTGATTTGGTTTAGCATCAAGCCGATAAGCATCGTCTGAACAACTTTCATATTCATACCCTCCCACAGGGAGGAGGGGGAGGAAGCGGAAGTCCAAAGCTCCAGATCCCTAACAGGGAGACTCATAGCTGAACTGGAAGACAAAGAAATAAACCCCATGGGAGGGTATGGACATGAAAGTTGTTCAGGAGATGCTCATTGGCTTGATGCTAAACCAAATCGCATTTCAAGCAACAATGATGACAGTTTTGCTGTCAATTTCCAATATTCAGGGGTCCTTTTACAAAGCTGTGGTAGAAAGTGGAGCTTATTCCTGGATATTCAGCACCCAAATCCAAATACTGACTGCTGCCGAATAGCCGGATGTAACTTTAACACCTCAGTCAGTGTCACAGTAGAACACTTTCATTAGACTTGACAGATCTTAGGACCCCTGAGGCAGGCAGTCCCTTGTCCGGTCTCTTGTGAAATACATGAGGTGCTTCTACAGTAAACTTTTTTCCAACCTATCTCTTCAGAATCCTCCTCTGGTTTGTGCAAACTTATTGTCTACCCCTACTTATTTTTGTTTGGTTTTCCACCAGGCACTGTTTTTCGGTGGGGGGGGGGGGGGGGGGGTCAGCTGTTTTTTCAGGGTGGAGGTCTTGTTGTGTCCTCTGATAACTGCCAAATTAGCCATGCTAATTCAGGCACTAAAAAATATTTGTTTTTTGGGGGGGAGGGGGGGGGAGGGTAAATGTCAGGGGGTGGATATGTTAACTAGTTAACCTAGGATTACCACGTGAGCCTTTACCACTACAATATGGGTGGCACAAAATTTTCTTAATGGCTGTGCACTACTGGCAATATTAGTACATGGCCATTAATGGAAAATTGGTTGTTTTGCGGCTGTGGCAAAAATGGCCTTAGCATGTGTGAAAAACCTACATAAGGGCACACTGAGGCCACTTTTTTTGCCGTAGCTTAGTAAAGGTATCCCCTAATTCATTAACATTTTATCCAGTGTTAGTTACTTCCAGAGTAACTAATCCAGAACTCATACTATGTTGATCCTCATCCCCTGCCCTGCTAATTACTCCAGATTAACGTGGAACTTGCTCTCTAATCTTTACCATGTGGTAAATGCCCTTTGACATGCCCATGTCCATATGAAAGTCTCAGTTTGAATTCCAGACTGGGCTATGCTCCTTCAGCCCTGCAGGGTCTATAGCTGGGAGGGAGTCTCAGCATCACACAATAGTGACACCTACTGGTCATTCACACAAGCACATACAGGCATAGGCAGCAAAAGGGTAGAATAGAACACTGGAAGCAAGGCCTGACCGTCTCTATGACCCATGTGGAAGGAAGCCAGAGTGAAAGTTGGTTTGAAAGCCATTCTCCCAATCCCACTCCTAAACAAAAAGGTGTTCTGCTGCCTCTGCTCTACAGGGAGACCACTTGTCAAAAGACAATCACTCCACTAACTGGGTCAAAATGAGAGGGGGTGGGGAGGGGGAGTAAACATGGGGGGAGATCCTATGATAAAATGACTATTGTAAATAAAGAAAATCAATTGTTCCTAATGCATATGAGGAATGTATTGAACTTCTGAAACAAAATGCTCGCCTCAGTTATATCAGTTAATTAAAAGTCAAGTTAAAATAGAGCAGTATCTCCATGATTCTATGGCTTACTACATCAGATTCATTACCAAATTTGCACAGGTGCTCCCTTTCATTGTTCAGATCCCGACAAGGCTGGGTACGCTGTATGAACCCTGTCAATTCTACGGTAGGACCAAAGCAGCTTACATTTATTATAAAGCCTAGTGGTTAGTGCAGTGGACTTTGATCCTGTGGAACTGAGTTCAATTCCCACTGCAGCTCCTTGTGATTCTGGGCAAGTCACTTAACCCTCCATTGCCCCTGGTACAAAAATATATGTAAACCGCTTTGAATGTAGTTGCAAAAACCTCAGAAAGGCGGTATATCAAGTCCCATTTCCCTTTCCCTCCCTCTAGTGGGCTCACAATCTAAGTTTTTGTACCTGAGGCAATGGAAGGTGAAGTGACTTGTCCAGAGTTGCAGGGAGCTGCAGTGGGAATCAAATCCTATTACCCAGGTTCTCACCCACTGCACTAACCATTAGGCTACTCTTTTAACTTAGCTGACATAAATCCAGTCCCTGACAGGAATGGATACACTTCTTGGCTGGCCATTCCCGTGGTAAGCAAAGTAATTTTCTTACCCCTCTTTCTACCAGCATGTCATCATGCGACTTTCTCGAAAGCTGTCAGCCCCATCATAGATCTAAGAGCAGGAAAGGCTTAATGTGAAAACAAGACAGCAGTCAGCCATATCTCTCAAACTCCTCACATTGAGAACATCACATCCACTTTGCCTCCATAACAAAACCATTCTCTAGAGCAGTGGTCTTCACTAATTTTTAAGTCCAGTCCACTTTGTACCCAAATGAACTGAAGGAGAACCACCAAATATCTTCCCACGCCAGCCCACAACACTGCTTCGCAGCATGTGTGAATGACTTCTATAACTTCCAGCCTTTCTTTGAACTTTTCACTGGGGTATCCTCAAGAGTAGAGGAGTAGCCTAGTGGTTAGAGAACCTGTCTTGACATCCAGAGGTGGCCAGTTCAAATCCCACTGCTGCTTCTTGTGATCTTGGCAAGTCACATAACCCTCCATTGCCTCAGGTACAAACTTAGATTGTGAGCCCTGAATGTAACACATCTTGAGCTACTGCAACATAAGCATTGATATGCTGGGACAGACCAAGGGTCCATCAAGCAGCCAAAAGAACAATTTGTCCAGCCCATTCCGGAAATAGTGGATTTTTCCATTCAATAACATTCTTTGGCCTTTTCCTCCAGGAAGCCGTCCAACCCTTTTTTAAATTCTGCTAAGTCAACCACCTTAACCACTTTTTCCGGCAACGAATTCCAGAGTCTAACTACGGGTTGAGTGAAGAAACATTTCCTCTGATTCGTTCTAAATTTACTACACTGAAAAAGGTGTAAGCAAAATCCAAATAAATAATAATAAAAGATGAGCATTTCCAAATGCATTAATGTTCTTCTACTGAGAAATACCTCGTCTTTCAAGCCTCCAGTTCTTCCCCCCTCCCCATCCACTTTCCCATTTCTGACACCAGCTTGGATAGAGAGGCAGACAGTAGAAAAATTACATTAAATTAATTAAAAACCAGAATGACTATGGAGTCTCCAGGGGTCACCATTGGCCCTCAGGCCTTGTGTTGAAGAACCATACTGTACAGCAGTTACTGTTAACACAAAACAAATAAATGCATGGCCCTAACATGGAATATCAGATCATGTACTCGGCCACACACTTGCCATTTCATGTTTATGTAACATTAGCTTACAGGCAGGATATATTTATGTCTGCCCTTCTCAACACATCACAACAGGTCACCAGAGCGGCTGAACCTAAATAGAAGGGGGTGGGGAGGGGGGAATGAGGGAAGAGTACTTTGTGATTAAAGGGTGAAGTGAGGTGAAATGAGGCTGTTGACAGTTGTTTTTTTGAAACTGATAACTAAATTACATGGAGAGAAAAAAAAAAAAGTGTTAACGTCTTGAGATTACTAAACACTGGATTCTTGCCTAGAATGAGTAAGTATCACACACATCCCCCCACCCCATGAGATGATGTGCCCTAATTCAGTACTAATGAACATGCCACCAGCACTTTCAACATTTTCTGTACCTGTCTTGTACCTATTTGTGGTTCAAAATATATATATTTTTTTAAATTAGGAGTAAAAAGGTTCTCCCTTTTTCATTTTCCAATTTGCCGAGTTTCTCTCTGCTTCTGTACTTAAAGTCTTCTTAAAGGGGTAAAAGATTTCCATTTCCTCTTCCTTCTCTCAATGTGGCTGACACCATGCAATATGTGACCATCTCTGGGAAAAGGTGACTAAAGACACCAGAAACAAAACATAAGGTTTTAATGAATTCTGTTAGATCAAACAATTTGTAATACAACAGTACAAACCCCATCCTTTTATGTGAAAAAATGGGAAAGTTACAGAAGTTCAAATGTAACTTTTACAGACTGCTTATGGACCCACGACATGAAAAAAAATCAGCCATTCTTAACATTTTGGATCCACTACTTTAGTCACCTTCTCCCAGAAATGGTCACATATAAGACAAGAGACGAAGGGAGACTATTTTGGTTCCCCTCTTTTTGTGAAATTTATTGAAAGAATGTGTTTTCTAGATTTTGGTTTTTTTGTCGCTCTTCAGTGACTGTTTTGTCAAGAAACCAAAAGAGCTAAGAAAAGCAGAGCCTTCTAAGGGCCTGTGGGCTGAGTACTGGCGTCAGTAACCACAGCATGGCAACAGTTTTACCACTTCCACAGAAGAATGATTTGTTATTAGAACTATTATTAGAACTACTATTACTGTTACTACTACTAATGTTTATAGTGCTACTAGATATATGCAGATCTGTATACAAACACGTTAAGAGACAGTCCCTGCTCAATACAGCCTACAATCTTCAAGATGGACAAATAATGGACTATAAATATTAACTCCCTTATCCAGTTAGCCAGTGATCTTCAAGCCTGTCCTGTGGTAACCCAGTCAGTCAAATTTTCAGGATGTCAATACTGAATATTCATGAGATTAATTTCCATATACTGCCTCCTTGGTATGCAAATCAATCTTGTGTATATTCATTGTGGATAGTCTGAAAATTTGGCTGACTGGCATTCCCCAGGACAGGTTTGAGAATCATTGGATAAGGGAGTTATACTTATTATAGGAATGATTAAAACAACATGATTACTGAACAGGTGACTAAGTGGTTAAAAGTTAAAAACAGCCTATAAAAGGTGTGTGTTTTTTTTTTTTTTGGCCTGGATTCAAATAGGGCCAGAGAGAGTTAGGAAGTCTATGATGTGGAAGAAAACAGTGGGGGAGGGGAGTTAGTATGACAATGTCCCTTCTATACAGCACCCCTGGTAGCTGCACAGGTTGCACAAAAGCCATCCCTATCTCTGTACTCCTCATGAATTTGAGCATGCTTGTTTCCTGCTATCTTTCTCTTTTCTTTTCTAGAGTAGTCAAGACAGACGGTCCCAGGGTCTCCTCCGATTCTGGGAACATACCTGCTACCAGGTCAGTAGACCAATATATATATTCTTAGTGCTACAGTGAAATGATGTCAACCCCAAATACATCTTTGGAAGCCCAATCAAGAGAAATCTTAGCAGCAGAGTCCTTGAAAAGCATCTTTTTTTCATGCCAGGGAGCGCAAGCTGCAACTCCTGTGGCATCCCTCGTGGATATATCTCTGCCAACCCAGAGGTTACCAACACTGAATCTCACCCCAGTCTGATGCAAGGGGAGAAAAGAGATCAACACTAATGTGGACATCAGAGCAAAGTACCAGTGGAAACGCTGAGGGGTGGGGGTGAGGTTTGCCTTGGTTTTTCAATAACAAGCACTCTGGTAGTGCAAAACAAGTGTGTCATGCAGGCGGAGGCCCTGAAACTTTCAATGAAGGCAGCTAGGAACTCAACTTTAGGAGAAAACAACACAACCGTCCAGGGTGGCCCTTGTGAAACACCTGCTGCCATCAATCTGGAGACTATCTAGAATATCATCATAATTACAGAACTATCCCTCAACTCAAATTCAAGACATTTCCATGTAGCTGAGGAACTTATTGCCCTAACTTGGTGTTTCTCAACCATCTCCTGGAGGCACACCTTCCCAACCGAAAATGCGTGAATGTAAAAAGATTAAAACCAAAAACTTAATACATGGACATCAAAGAGGGGAGATATGAAAGAGGCAAAATGGAAGTTTTGAAAGAAGGGGGTCATAGGATGAAGGTAAAAGGGGACAGAATCGAGAATAATTTGACACTGTGGATTATAATATCATGCTTATAAGGCTAGCAGAAACAGGCATCAGTGACACATTATACATATGGTTCAAATTCTATTTGTCAGATATACAACAATCAACAGCACACCAATTCCTTGTGCACTGAACTGTGGGGTAAACACCCACAGAAGGTGAGCTCTCCACAGGAAAACCAACGAAAGGCAAAACACACAGTGGATCCAAAAAGAGTCCTCTCACAATGAGTGTCTTCCTGAACAAGGTCTTTATTAACAATAGCAGAATTGACCCGACACGTGACGTGTTTCGGCCGTAAGGCCTGCATCAGGGGTCTAATATTATCTGTAGAAAAAAGTGCCTTGTAGATCAGATGAAAAATTAGCACTAAAGCTGCTGAAAGCGATATCTATAATAAATATGTAGAGCATACATAAAAGTACGCTGAGCTGCTTAGTAATACGCGATATATAGCAAAACGCTATACGCTATATATCGCGTATTACTAAGCAGCTCAGCGTACTTTTGTGTATGCTCTGAACTGTGGGGTGCCACAGGGATCTCTATTTTATTTAATATCTACCTCAAGCCTCTGGCTGAGCTGCTTCAGTGGACAAAATTCTATATCTATACAATTACTCATACCCTTTGAACCAGATCTACCCATAGACTTGAGTAAACTGGCTGCCTATCTAACCGCAACTCAGGAATGGGCAAACAACTGCCTGAACCCAAGCAAAATAGAGATTCTTTGGGTACCTAACACAAGTGGTCAAATGCCCGATTTCAAAATACCTTTAGGGAAGTATGAACTCCCCCTAAAATCACAGGTCAGAAATCTTGGGATATTGCTAGACTCATCACTCACTCAGATCCCACAAATTCAAACAATCTTCAAAAATTGCCTCTATTGCCTACGGCAGCTACGAAATCTCTCTCCATATATTGAAAAGACGAGTCTGACCATGCCATGATAATATCAAGACTAGACTAGTGTAATGCCCTGTACACTGGTCAAAGCAAAAAGAGTTTGCATCAGCTCAACTAATTCAGAATGCTGCAGCATGACCGATAGAAGGCTGCAAGCGGTGTGACCGCATCACACCCTTGCTGCAAAATCTACACTGGCTACCAGTACCTTACAGGGCTAAATTTAAAACTCTATGTTTGATTTTCAAGGTTCTCAGACAAAATGGGCCAGAGTACTTAAAGAATAAGTTAGCCCTTTATACACTTGAGACATCTAAGGTCCTCTCAAGCAGCACCACTATCTGTACCCTCATCAAAAGAAATTGTACGATATGATACCCACCAGTGAGCCTTCTCAGGAGTAGCCCCCAAGCTCTGGAATTTACTCCCACAAAGGCTAAGTTTAGCTCGAGACCTCTACTTCAGGAAGCAGGTGAAAGCCTGATTCTTCTTCCAAGCCTTTAACACATAAGAGTGACCAACTGTACACCACTCTGTACCTAGACTAGCTTGCTAAACACACTGTAACTTAAACAAGATATAAGGAACTAGTCTAACTGTACAAAGAACTTGCCTTGAGTTTAGCCACCCATCTATTTATCCCAACTGACTCTGTACCACCCATCTTGTCCCCATCTACATATCTGCACTTGGTACCTCAGCTACATGGTAAGCTGTATTGTAGAAAAGCATCAGCATCATATCTGTTATCTAAATGTTATAATGCATGTTTATTAGGTGTTTCATTAGTATTTTGCTGATATTGTATTGTATCTCTGTTATTTGAATGTCAGTGCTGGTAAATGTGTATATTTTTGATACTGTTTCATGGTAGTCCTATTATTAGATTTCAATTTGCCATTTCAAAGTTTACCTTATTTATTGTACTTATGTTTATATTTGGTCATTTTTACAATTGATATGCCGTTAACAAAATTGTAAGGTTTATGCAAAATTGTACCTGCTGTACACCGCCTTGGGTGAAGCTCTACATAAAGGCAGATAGATAGATAATTAGTTAGTCAATCTAAGTGACTATTTCTTTATGGAAAGGGTAGTAGAATGGCCTCCCAGCGGAGATGGAGGAGACTAGGACTCTATCTGAATTCAAGAAACCATGGGGCAAGCAGAGAGGATCCCCAAAGGGGAAAGGGTTGTAGAGCTGAACAATTGATGTGGATGAGCAGGATGTATAAGCTGTATGATCTGTACCTTCATTTTCTCTGATCCTACTTGTACATATCCTTTCAGGACCCTCACTAGGATAGGCTTGCTGACCTGAACATGTGTACCCTGGAGGAAATGTGAAACAGGGGTGATATGATTCAGACCTTCAAATATTTGAAAGGTATTAATCTTCAAACGCAGCTGTTCCAGAGACGGGAAGGTGGTAGAACTAGAGGACATGAAATAAGGTTGAAGGGGGGGCAGACTCAAGAAAACTGTCAGGAAGTATTTTTTCACAGAGTGGTGGATACTTGGAATGCCCTCCCGCGGGAGGTGGTGGATATGAAAACGGTAACGGAATTCAAAAATGCATGGGATAAACATAAAGGAATCCTGTTCAGAAGGAATGGATCCTCAGAAGCTTAGTGGAGATTGGGTGGCAGCACCGGTGGTTGGGAGGTGGGGCTAGTACTGGGCAGACTTCTACGGTCTGTGCCCTGAAAATGGTAGATACAAATCAAGGTCAGGTATATATAAAGTAGCGCATAAGAGTTTATCTTGTTGGGCAGACTGGATGGACCATACAGGTCTTTTTCTGCCGTCACCTACTATGCTTATTATGCTATGCATTCGGGACCATACCAACTCAATGTAGAGAGGAAGTGTGCAGCATTTGGTTTCAGCATCCCTCTCCTGGGATGGCTGCAGTGGTTGTGCCTGCCTCTATATAAGTCAGAGAGCCCTAGAAAGCCCCTGGTGTAATATAATGGTTTTGGATTGTTGTCTGGACCCGTTTTGTTTATATCCAGTGTGAAAACTCCCTTGATTTTGAGTTTGTGTCTTCTGCGAAGTGAGAGTGAAAGATGGGCTTTGCTCACCCCTCCATCAGCTTAAACTAGGAACAAGCAGAGAGAAGCCCCACTCAAGAGATGGACTACTGGAGGAGGTACTGTGTGCAAGATTATTTCTGTCTGGAGAGAGATCCCTGGGATGCGAGACTAAGACTATGTCGAAACGGGATATGTCTGCCCTATATCCAGGAAATCCTCGACACCGAAGGATTGGTGATTTTGAAAAGGATCAGAGACACACAATAAGGAGGTATGTGGAACATTACAGTGTTTATTTAATAATGCACAACTTCAGGACGGAAGACTACCTCACAAAGTATTTGGTTTGCATTTATCTTCAGTAAAGTAACTTAAATACCCCATACCTATCTCTGAGTAATAGTTTTTAGAGACCTGTACACCAGATTCTTAAGGAAATCCTTCGTCATCCCCACCTCCCTTGGAGGAGTTGAGTGTGGTGAAACAGAGGGGAGAGGACTTGGAGTAAATAACTGTTCTGTGAGGGGCCCTGGGGTGTTAATCTGCCTGGACCACCACACAACTGGGCATAGGCGGTCGGTGGCCCAACTGTTTGGGGAGGCTAAAGGGGGCGGGGTTAGGGGTGGGGGCCATGGGTGGAGCTTAAATCCATAATTGTCTGACAACACACAGAAAAAATAAAAATAAAAGTCACAATTAATACCTTTTATTAAATTTAGATATTAGATATGTATCATATGTCAAAGAATAAAGTGGTTGCTCAAAGCATATTCCAAGCACAATCGCTCAACTTCAAAACACTATGCACAACTTTGTGCAAAAACACACTCAGAACCTTACTGTACCATAAATATTACACTGGGCAGAACCTAATACACCAATATACCACCCATACGGAAAATGCAGACCGTCAACAATATGAAACAAGGGATCATAATATCACAATTCTCATGTAGAGCCACAAAACACCCTAATTCATGTTTAATGTGGGATAAAATGCCATAAATAAGTAAATAAATAAATATAAATTTTTAATGTTGAGCACCTGATTCTCAAAGTGGACATATTCCAAACACTATAATGAAAATAAAATGATCTTTTCTACCTTTTCTAGTGACTTTTTCTGATCATGCTGGTCCAGTATCCGATTCTGCTGCTATCTGTCCTCAGTGCAGGTCAGGAAGTCATCCTCCTTAAATATCTCCCTGGCAACCCAGGACACCTCCAGCCAACTCCCCCCCCCCTCCTCTCCCAGCAGTAAAGTAAACAAATTAAACCATAAACCAATTTCTAAAACTGGTTACACAAGGCTAGAGGGCTTTCACTGCAGCTCCTGCTGTGAGGATGGAGGTAAATCAACAATTTAAACCCCTCAGAGCACAGCAGGGGAGGCTTAGCCTCTCCAAGCCTCTTATACCGGGCACCTATGCAACTGGGATAGTCCCCTTACATATGTAAATTTGGAAGGATTTTAAATGCACTTTTAAGATAATAAGTAATGTGTGACAGTGGTAAAGTCCATTTTCAAACAGATGTGGAGTAGTTGAAAATGGCAATAAAGAGGTTCTTTTACTAAGGTGCGCTGAAAAATGGCTTGCGGAAGTGTAGGTACGGGTTTTGGGCACGTGCCGATCCATTTTTCAGCGTGCCTGTAAAAAAGGCCTTTTTAGAATTTTTGCCGAAAATGGATGTATATCAAAATCAAAAATTGCTGCGCATCCATTTTGGGTCTGAGACCTTACCGCTAGCCATCGACCTATGCGATAACCGGACAGTAATGACCTATGCCCGTCAAATGCCACTTGATGCGCATCTGATACGCGTGTCCGAAAATAAAAATTATTTTTCGGACTCATGCCAAAAATGAAATTACTGCAAGAGCCACATGGTAGCCGGGCGGTAACTCCATTTTGATGCGCGTTGGGTGCGCATAGACGCTTATGCGGCTTAGTAATAGGACCCCAAAGTGTCAAAAGTGTCTGGTAGACCACTGAACTTATTTATGACTAGGATTTAGCTTATGCACTTTTAATAGTAGTTGAAGGAGAGTCACATTCAGGTACAAGAGAATTTTCACATGGGACTTACAATCTAAGGTAGAGGTTTTCAACCCAGTCCTTGGGACACACCTAGCTAGTCGAGGTTTTCAGGATATCCCTATTGATTTCAATGATGATATCCTGAAAAGCTCGACTAGCTGAGTTTTCCCCCAAGGACTGGGTTGAAAACCCTTGATCTAAGAGGTCCTTTTACTAAGCTACATTAAGTGCTAACGCACGCCTATCGCAGAAAAAAAGGCCTTATGTGGGATGTGCTAAAGTGTTCTGTGCAAGTTTTGACATGTGTGCACGCTAACCACTCAGTAATTATTTTTCCTTCTTTTTTTTTTTTTTTTTTGAGAGGACATGTCAAGGGCGAGAGTGGGCATTCCTATGCTATCTGGTTAGTGCAGGGTTAATGTAGGAGTCCTTAATGTGACCTAAATAAGTGATGGCATAATTTTTTTTTAAACAGCCGCACACTAATGGTAACAGTGCACAGCCATTAGTGAAAATAGAAAAATGCTTTTTTACTGCTGCCAGTAAACATGGCCTTTGCAAGAAAATGATCCCTAAGTTTGTACTTGAGGTAATGAAGGGTTAAGTGAAATGGCCTTGATCACAAGGAGCAGCAGTGGGATCTGAATTAGAGAATGACACGAGGATGGAGACCCTCAGTAACCGTGGGGATACAGATGGGGCGGGGACAGATCCCACGGGGATGGGGACAAACTTTGTCCCCGTGTTATTTTCTACTTTGAAGCCTGTAAATGAACTGGACTGTTTATGTTTGAGTGATGAACATGATATTTAGATTTTTTTTTTTTTTTAGAAAAACAAGCAAACATGCTGGCCACAACTAGCAAAATTTGCATGGGGGTGCTGTACATTCTGCTACCAGCACATTTTCTAAGAAGACATCTTCTATTGCAGGAAGGACTGTGGAAGACAGGAGAGCTAGATTAAAAAATCATAACAATGCTTCATAGGGCATATTTCTCCCCTCTAGGGCATACAGGACGGGTTGTATTTTGTACCCCTGGACATTTTAACAGGGTGGATTAGGATTCCTTGGGATAGAAGAAATCAGCTATTGTTGGAGTTGGAAGGGTAGAGGGTGGTGGTGAGGAGGGTTATTATAGCTTCTCACTGTTATTATTGTTTTCTGTTTGTAGTTTATACACAATAGTTGCATAGCATATTGTTCCTTTTTATACTTTAATAAAAAGATTTAAATATAAAATCATAATTGTTCGAGGCTTCTGCAGATGAGGACAGAGCCCATGGGGACTGAGTGGGGACAAAACTTGCAAGGACGAAGACAGGGCCTGCGGGGATGGGGCAGGGACGGAGACAAACTTTGTCCACTTGTCCATTCTCTAATCTGAATGCTGGCCCACTGCTCTAACCACCAGGCCACTTCTCCATGTTTTTTTTTCTCTTGTAGTTATTTTTCCTCTAGTTTCTGTTGTAATGCATGGCTGTCATCTGTGTCAATTTTTTCTTGACCGCCTTTTTGAATATTTTCTATTAATAATAATAAAAAAAAGACCACCCACCTATACACACACACACACCCCACTGTACAGAGCCTCAGAGCCAAGGAGCAAAAACTGCCTACTTTGTGTTGTTGAGAGTCAGAAGTGGTCCCAAAAGGCCAGACCCCATCAGAGTGTCCAGCCGCACCTCTTTTGTTTAGGGACATGCTTAGCCCTTCAGGGATTGCTTGAGCACTCCCTCTCAATCGGGTCATAGCCAAATCCAGGCAGGATTCCAATGTTAGCGAGGCCAGGAATGCTGTGTTCCTTGGAGAGACTGCCTGTACTTGCTGAAATCCTTCCTGAAATAAATAGATGAATACACACATACCGGAACCGCTGTTTGACATAAGAAAACAGAAAGTTTGCAAGTCAAGGTCCACTTACATTTATGATTAAGAGCGCAGAGCAAGAGCGGCAGCACGAACCGAGGTTCCCCCTCATGTCCTCACACTGCGTCAGATATCTGCATAAACTCTGCTGTGTATTGATTTGTTCACTAACTGAAGCTAGGAGAAACACAGATGTGTAGCCTACAGAAAAACAACAGATATGTAAAAAAAAACAAAAAGAGCAACCCTTCCTCCTATCCACCAATTAGTGTGTCCAGTCAGATGAGTGTACTATGCTGATACTGTATCATAACTGAGCAGCTATCAGAGGAGATACTGCTTGTAATTATTAGGGTAGAGGCAGTGAGGATTCGGTGGGCCGAGATCTGTTAATATGAGACTTTGGATATATTTTTGGTTAGATGGACTGCGACCTTTTCCTCTCTAGTAAGAATGGAGCAGTTTGGGTCTCAGTTCTAGTAGGATAATATATTTGTTGATATATTTTAATTATATGTATTTTTTGTTATATATTTTTTGTGATGATGATACCACACATTGAGTATGGGCTTTACCTGTAGAAAGGTGTGACCCAACTGATTGGAATCTTTTTGTGGCTGTGACCCCATGACTGCGGCTAAATAAAATTGCATGACCCTCCCCCCCCTATAGGTGCAGAATAATGATTCATCTATGGAGTGTCCACTTAAGTCATGACCCCATCTGGGGTCCCAAACCACAGTAAGATCAGACTGCTTGCCAGGACTTTAAATTAGTACCTTATTTTCTAACTCCTGTTACTGGATCTCATTTGTCTATATAACCCACCTCTGCTTATACTCTTTGCTGTCTGTTAAGATGAATGATTGCATATTGTGTTAATATTGTCAGTAGCATCTAAGCCAAAACATGTATTGTTATTTGAATATTGTTACTGCTCTAATTGTCTGCTGTCCCAATAAATACATAAATAAATGAAGTCAGAGACCAAGAAAATGTGGCAGAAAAATATTTCCCATCATTTTGGATGCCACAGGCTTTTAAAAAGGAATTTTCAAGCACACCTTGATAGGCTGCATTTACATTTATGGTTTATTAAAATTTATTATACTGCGTGGCATAATCAGGTCCCAGCAGTGTAAAAAATAGTAAAATCAAATCAAAATTATAACAAGACAAAAGAACTCCATAAATAGGGAAGACCTCAAATCAAACATTGTAGAAAGACTCATACCTACCTATCAAACATATAATGAAATGTGTATGACCTGTATGTCCCTGTGGCTCTCTGTAGGTTCCTAAGTGGAAGCTATTTCCCCAGACTATGTCCACTAAATGTGGGTTTAAAAATAATGGGCTTTTAATAACAATTTAAATTACTTCAGTGAACACTCATCAAGACAGTAGCAGAAACTTTGTTCCATAACCTCCAAAATAATTTTTTTTTAAATGCACTTAAACGGGTAGATTCCCAATTACCTCTGATAGTGATGGCAAAACTGATCTATCATTAGCAAAAGACTTTAGCATTCGATTGAGCACACTATTACCACTGCAGTGAGATAGGAAGGCACATCCTCAAAATAAGCCTTATGAGCAAGGGTCATCAATTTAAACACTACCCTAAGTCGCACAGGAAGCCAATGATACTTATTTATTTATTTTATTGCATTTGTATCCCACATTTTCCCTCCTCTTTGCAGGCTCAATGTGGCTTACAATACATCTTGAATAGTGGAAATATAACAGAAAATAGACATTTAGTGTTACAGAAGGATCTTGGGCAACATGGTAATGATAAAACAAGATAGTGGTATAGCAAGCAGATATAGTAAGACAGTTCTATATATATGTGTGGAGGAGTTGTATGTAATATTTTAAAAACTAGTAAAAAAGGCCCATTTCGTCATGAAATGAAACGGGCGCTAGCAAGGCAATCCCCCACCCTCCCTCGCTGTCTCACTCTGTCCCCTCCGAGTTCCAGACCCCCCTCCCACCCTCCCTCCCAGTTCAAGGCCTCCCTCCCTCCCACCCACCCACACAGGCCTCCCAGCCTCCCACCCACCCATTTCAAGGCCCCCTCACGCCCCTCCCACCGAGTTCCAGACTCCCCCTCCCTCCGATTTCAACACCCCCCTCCGCGTTATGGACCCCTCGACCCCCCCTTCCCAACGAAAACACTCCCCCGCCGCCGTCGCATACCTGTGCTGATGGAGGACCCCATCATGAATGATTATCTGTTGAAGTTTCTTTGCGTGTGTCTGATATCAGATGCACACACAGAAACTTCAACAGATGATCACTCATAAAGCAACGCCCTGGCGCAGCCGAGAAGAGAACTTCGGCTGTCGGGGGTTGGGGTCCCCCATCAGCACAGTTACGCGACGGTGGCGGGGGAGTGTTTTCATCTGGAAGGGGGGTTCGAGGGGGTCGCGGCAGGGGGGTCCAGGGGTCCGTAACGCGGAGGGGGGGGTGTTCAAATCGGAGGGAGGGCGGAGTCTGGAACTCGGTGGGAAGGGCTTGAGGGGCACACGTCATGATGGGGCACACGTCATGATGGTGCCTAGCAGACCACAGGAGCCACGGTCCCAGGCAGTACAGAACATTGGAGGTGAGAATTATATATATAGATAAAGGGGTAACATGATCACATCTATTGGCAGCACCTAAAACTTAAATTGCAGTATTCTGCAATATCTGCCTCTTTTTAAATTACACTAAGATGGCAGACGCCGATGCTAAGTGGAAAGAATATTTTGCATTTTAGTTGAATTGCGGACCATACCCTGAGGCAGTGAATTGAGAAACTTGCCACATGTAACTGCACTTTCTGTAATTATGTGAAAGATGAAAAGTGTTTTAAAGCATTTTGAAACAAGCTGAAAAATATTTGATAAGAATAAAGTTCAAGATGGTTGGAATACAAAAGAAGTTTGGACCTGAGTGATGTATTAAACAGACTTAATGATTGAACAACTGGGTTAAAGATTTCTTTTTAAATTACAAGCAGTAATACCCATGTATGCAGCATTGCCATAGTCAATACTTGATATTAATAATGCATGTATCAAGGTACGTAGGACTGCCTTATCAACAACAAAAAAAAAAATGCTTAAGAGAATGAATCTGGTGCAATGCTAGAAAACCCCTTCTTATGACACACAATATCTGATCTGAAAAAGTGAACTGAAATCAACAATAACACCCAAATATCTGAAGGAATTCACAGCTTTCACAGGAGTACCCAGTAATATCAAAAACTGATGGGCAGTCCAAAAGTCCTGTGATCGAATATGCAATTGTCTTTGACATATTTAGTACTAGGCAACGCCTATTAGGCCAGCTGGAAACAAAAGTGTGACAGTTCTGCAATGGGTTCATATCAAGAGTTGTAATAGAGACCCTTTCTATTAACAGAATATCATACGTATATGAATGGGTATTAATCCCAAAATTCTGTATTACAGTGCGCAACGGGTCTGTGATTGAGTGTATAGGATGTTACCAGCTCTCCTTAAAAACACTCCTTCACAGAGCCACATTAAATCCTGGAGTACAGAAAAGAAAGACCACAGCTCAGTCAAGACAGAGCACAGAGGGTGCGGTTCAAGCAGTCAGATAACTCCTAGCACAGACGAACCAGAAAGGCCCAGGGAAGACAAAAACATCCCTCCAACATATGCCTTTACCGCAAATGTGCAAGAAGCAGGAGCTTAATGCAGGTCAGCCAAGTTTTACCTTGAACCCTTGTGAAATCCTATTCCTGGAAGCCAGGCCGGAGTCTGGCATGGTTCTGGTTAACCTTGAAGATAGACTACTGCACACTAAGACTGTGGGACCCTGTCAAGAATAGGGTTGCAGGAAGGTTATAGCTGAATTCCAAGAGATTTTATTTTTCGCGAGCATGGCACGTGGCAGATGATTTTGGTAAATGTTTAGCTATCTAGATTGATTGATTGATTGATTGAATTTGTATAATCCTAAGGCACATCACAGATGCACAAAGAACAGCTTGTGGCTCTATGCAGTGGAACAGCCCGGTAGAATTCACCTGCAGTTCACACCACACATTGTTGAAACAAGGGCGAATATGGCTTCTTTCATTAACAGCTTTGCAAATGAGAGCATCTAAATCACACTGAAAAAATACTGCACTCTGCTGCTGACAGCCAGGATGTACCATCCAAAGGTGTACTGTAGTCTAGCTAGCACAGGGGATGGAATTTATATATATATATATATTTAAAAAAAAAAACTCCCTGCTGTTAGGCTCACTCCCATTGCAATGAGAGCAGCTCTTTTGCATTGTTACAGAGCAGCACAAGGAGGCTTTTACTGAGGCACCTAATAAACAGGAAGCCTCTGTAAGTAAGGCTCTTCTGCGCAAACACAGTTGGGTCCCACATAGCATCTAAGAGGAAAAAAACCCATTAAGCTGAAGTAGTAAAATAGGTAAACCTTTTTTGCCTAAGTGGCCTGAAACAGACCTTTTAGGGCAGGGGTCTTCACTAATTTTTAAGTCAAGGCCACTTTGGATCCAAATGGGTTAAAGGAGAGTCACCACATATCTTTCAATGTGGGGCCATGACCCTGCTGACTAGCATATGTCAATGACATCCATCCCCACCAGCACACCTTCAAATTTTTCAATGGAGGAATCCTTAAGGAGGTTGGCATTTCCAAATGCATTCTTCTTCTATTGAGAAATGCCTTAACCTTCAAGCACATGGCTCTTCCTCCCATCCACTTCCCCACTATGTCATGAGCTTGGGTAAAGAGGCAGAGAGTTGATGAGGAAAAAAAAACCTAGAATGATGGAGGCCGCTCCAGAGATCTCCAGGGGCTGCCATTGGCCCCTAGGCCTTGCACTGAAGAACACTATTCTACAGACTTCCTTTTGGGAAAAGAAAATGGCTTGGTTGCCCCCTTTAAGCAGTGATTAAGAGGACTGCAGTCTAGTTTCCTGCGGACACTGCTGAACTAAACTGTGGCAATCACCCTAGTCTCACAATGCAGCTCTGGACTAGACTTTGCCATCTCTTTGCAGGGGAGAGGTGGGGTGATGCAACTTTGTACAAATGGCACTCAACAGGCATGGAAAAAAAAACTTGAACGCTCACATACCAGAAGAATCATGGCACTCATCTTGAAGCCATGGCCCTAGAGTCTCAATGTATGCTTCAATCACCCAATCCTTATACTTCATATATCATCACTCACTCTGGACTCCCAGGAAAGAAATGGCCAACGGTCAATCTCAATTGGATCAATGCTGGTCATACTCCAAAGCAACTGGTACACTCTCCCATATGCTATTTGACTGTAGCAGTCTCCAAAACATTTGGTCTGATGGTTGGAGTAAAATATCAGATATCCAGCTTGGAGAAAAGGCGGCTGAGAGAAGATATGATAGAGGTCTATAAAATAATGAGTGGAGTTGAACGGGTAGATGTGAAGCGTCTGTTCACGCTTTCCAAAAATACTAGGACTAGGGGCATGCGATGAAGCTACAATGTAGTAAATTTAAAACGAATCGGAGAAATTTTTTCTTCACTCAACGTGTAATTAAACTCTGGAATTCGTTGCCAGAGAATGTGGTAAAGGCGGTTAGCTTAGCGGAGTTTTAAAAAGGTTTGGACGGCTTCCTAAAGGAAAAGTCCATAGACCGTTATTAAATGGACTTGGGGAAAATCCACTATTTCTGGGATAAGCAGTATAAAATGTTTTGTACTTTTTGGGATCTTGCCAGGTATTTGTGTTCTGGACTAGCCACTGTTGGAAACAGGATGCTGGGCTTGATGGACCTTTGGTCTTCCCCAGTATGGCAATACTTATGTACTTCACTTGTCAACTACTATTTCTTTGAAACTCATTATTTGGAAATCATTCATCTTAGCTGAACTGAAGATGAGGACAAATTTCTATTTGATTTTCTAATTTCTGTTGCCCTTAAACTTATTGTTAATCACTGGAAGGATAACTGACTTCCTTCTTTTCATATGTAGTGGAATTGGGTTATATTATATAAGAACTATGAAAATAATTTAAGTTGTCGTACCCTCCAGAAATCCCATAAGTTGTTAAAATGGAAAACTTTAGAAAATTATTTATCTAGCAAATAACTCGCAGAGGTCAGCACAATGTTAACCGAGATTATTTACACTTTTATCGTAGATACAGTGGGGGAAATAAGTATTTGATCCCTTGCTGATTTTGTAAGTTTGCCCACTGACAAAGACATGAGCAGCCCATAATTGAAGGGTAGGTTATTGGTAACAGTGAGAGATAGCACATCACAAATTAAATCTGGAAAATCACATTGTGGAAAGTATATGAATTTATTTGCATTCTGCAGAGGGAAATAAGTATTTAATCCCTCTGGCAAACAAGACCTAATACTTGGTGGCAAAACCCTTGTTGGCAAGCACAGCGGTCAGGCGTCTTCTGTAGTTGATGATGAGGTTTGCACACATGTCAGGAGGAATTTTGGTCCACTCCTCTTTGCAGATCATCTCTAAATCATTAAGAGTTCTGGGCTGTCGCTTGGCAACTCGCAGCTTCAGCTCCCTCCATAAGTTTTCAATGGGATTAAGGTCTGGTGACTGGCTAGGCCACTCCATGACCCTAATGTGCTTCTTCCTGAGCCACTCCTTTGTTGCCTTGGCTGTATGTTTTGGGTCATTGTCGTGCTGGAAGACCCAGCCACGACCCATTTTTAAGGCCCTGGCGGAGGGAAGGAGGTTGTCACTCAGAATTGTACGGTACATGGCCCCATCCATTCTCCCATTGATGCGGTGAAGTAGTCCTGTGCCCTTAGCAGAGAAACACCCCCAAAACATAACATTTCCACCTCCATGCTTGACAGTGGGGACGGTGTTCTTTGGGTCATAGGCAGCATTTCTCTTCCTCCAAACACGGCGAGTTGAGTTCATGCCAAAGAGCTCAATTTTTGTCTCATCTGACCACAGCACCTTCTCCCAATCACTCTCGGCATCATCCAGGTGTTCACTGGCAAACTTCAGACGGGCCGTCACATGTGCCTTCCGGAGCAGGGGGACCTTGCGGGCACTGCAGGATTGCAATCCGTTATGTCGTAATGTGTTACCAATGGTTTTCGTGGTGACAGTGGTCCCCAGCTGCCTTGAGATCATTGACAAGTTCCCCCCTTGTAGTTGTAGGCTGATTTCTAACCTTCCTCATGATCAAGGATACCCCACGAGGTGAGATTTTGCGTGGAGCCCCAGATCTTTGTCGATTGACAGTCATTTTGTACTTCTTCCATTTTCTTACTATGGCACCAACAGTTGTCTCCTTCTCGCCCAGCGTCTTACTGATGGTTTTGTAGCCCATTCCAGCCTTGTGCAGGTGTATGATCTTGTCCCTGACATCCTTAGACAGCTCCTTGCTCTTGGCCATTTTGTAGAGGTTAGAGTCTGACTGATTCACTGAGTCTGTGGACAGGTGTCTTTCATACAGGTGACCATTGCCGACAGCTGTCTGTCATGCAGGTAACGAGTTGATTTGGAGCATCTACCTGGTCTGTAGGGGCCAGATCTCTTACTGGTTGGTGGGGGATCAAATACTTATTTCCCTCTGCAGAATGCAAATAAATTCATATACTTTCCACAATGTGATTTTCCGGATTTAATTTGTGATGTGCTATCTCTCACTGTTACCAATAACCTACCCTTCAATTATGGGCTGCTCATGTCTTTGTCAGTGGGCAAACTTACAAAATCAGCAAGGGATCAAATACTTATTTCCCCCACTGTATATATCTACCGAACTCATGTTTTCTCTGTAGTACCTGGCTGTACTGCTCTTGTTACTATTGTACATTTGTGATTTGTTTATGCCTGAATTCATTCTATTTTTTTGTATTTACTATAATACTGAATAAAATATTTTTTTAAATGTGCCCATGACCAATATTTTCTTAAAAGGAGGAATAACAGCTTGTAAATACTGTTGTGCTATAAAAGGAACTTTGCCTAAGCATTTCTGCTTAGCAGACTTTTCAGCGAGACCCAGAACGCTGAGCCACCAGGTTACAGTTTATGTCACTAATATTCAACACCACAGCTAATGCCATTGCCTCAAGCTCCTTTCATGCCCAATAAGAACTGCCAATAAATCTTATTCATAAAACATAATCCTGTCAGGATGTTTGCTAACAACCAGTCACTTTCTGTAGAAGCTTTTGCATGTGAAGGAATAAATGTTCTACCCAGGCCGAGTCACATCATTAACAATATAATTTGTCATCCATGAAACAATTGTGTGTCAAAATTAAATTAACTAAATCAAGTAACTACTGAGACTACAACTGATTATGTGAAAATGAGATGCAACTGCACGCCACATCAAAAAGCCATGGCTTGGAAGAAAGACTGCTTTCGGGCAGCGGGAATACAGTACACCAGTTTCAAAGCCGTACATTCCTATGGGCGGCAGTGCTGGCTTCAGGGGAGACATTTCTTGTGGTTCTGCTGCTCTACAGGGGACATTTCTAAGCAAATGTGCAACAGTACCATCAAATGAAGATGGAAACTGCAAGAAGAAAACAGGAACAGACCACTTCTTTTGAATAGTAAATGGCCAAAATGTATCTAAAGATGTGAAGTTAATGTTAGTGAAGCAGGATGACAACACTAGGAAGAGAAGCTGGTTAGCTGGGAGATGTTCAGAAATTCATTTGCACCTTTTTCCAGATTAGCAATACATCCCGATTAAAGAGATTTTTTTTTCATTCACCAAAGTATCTCCTTAAACAGGCTTTAATTGTAATATTGTGCATCCTCTTCCCAGTGCAATACAACTATCTAAGAATGCTTCATCGAGAAATCCCAATAGTTTGTACTACGCATTCAAACTGTCAGACTGATCCAGTGTAATTAAAGTAAGTGTCAAAGCTAATCTCTCAGGGCTGGTGTTGGACTTGCTGGGACCCAGGGCAGAAATTTGGAAGGGGGGCTCCACAGGCTGTCAGTAGGCTCTACATGCTTCAGATCTGAGCAGGCTTGAGGTTCCCTGTAGCATGGGGGCCCAGAGCAATTGTCCCCCTCCCCCAGCTAATCTATAAGCATAACCTACCTTATCACATCCTACAACAGCTGGAGGTATGAACTAAAGATCCTTGTAGACTGTGAGAAGACATGAGATGTTAGTGTCAGATAGGCAAGTCTTGATTTTTCTGTAAGTCCAGGGTCATGGCAATTTCCAAACAGTTTTTTCTTGTACCACAGATATTACTACCCACCCCGATATCATGGGGGGAAAAGGGGTGGGTAACAATATCTGTGGTGGAAGAAAAACTGATATTCCCATTTAACAGCAATATCTCCCAGGGCCACTTCACTGGCTCTCCCCTCTTCCATCACCACCGAGGTAGTCCCTCTTTCTTCCTCCTCCTCCCCTATGACTTTCCCTTCCCCTTAACAAGCTGCCACATATTCATTTCTTCTCAGACCTGCTGCATATTCCTTTCACCCTCTTCCCCATACATCCTTATCCCACTAGTTTTTAATTCACACAGCCCCAAACACCACCACACCTACCTTTTGCTCTAGTCAATGCACTTACCACTTGATAGAGTCGACACACAATTTGGGGTGGGAGGGGGATTTTGTTTTAAAGGGTAACCTAGTAGTTAGAGCATAAGACTGAGAACCAGGGAAGTCAAATCCCACATCTCACACTCTATGTGATTTTAGGCAAGTCGCATAAGATCCCAAATAATAGATCTATTTTTCATAGCTCATTTCATGGAATAAATGATGGGTTTTCCTCTTTTGAACCTCACTACACTAGGGGCACAGCCATGGGTGTGCCCAAGTCAGCCCACCCAACAGCAGTGCACCCATACTGTGGCCGATGTGGATCCTCAAGCCCCACCTGCTGAAGACGTCCTCCAGTCCTCCGAGGGTACCCAGCAGCCCAGAATGCTATGCCACCAAGCTCTGCAGTTGGTTCGGTGGCAGTGTTCCAGAGCTGCCACATGATCACTTCTTGCAAAGTATGCGCCATAGAATTTTGATGAATACTTACAAAATACTACTTAGCCTGAAAATGGCCATTTACGCACGAGTGTGTCCATATATATATGTGTGTAAATGACTGAATACCGGTATTTACATGCATTCTTGACACCTAGGTGGCTCCTTATAGAACTACCCTATAGGGGTCTCCACTGTGCAACAATTAGGACTCCCTACCCACCTCTTCTAGTGTCGTGAGTGCTATCTCCTTTGCATCCCCAGCTAGGGGGGCACAAAACCTGAGCCAGAATTCAAACCCATGTCTTTCCAAATAGCAGTGCACAGCACTACAGCTGAGCCACCTCGTCAACTGAAAAACTTGGTTATTCTTCCATTGAGTCAGAATTTGACGCATGTGAAGAGAATCTCTGTCACATATCTGGTGGCACTCTGATCTTTTGATTATCCTATCACAGGCCAAGCCAATCCTATCTGTTTCCTCCCACTCAATGTGCTTTCAACTCAGTCAGAACCAGTCTCTAATGAGGAGATGACACCACAAGTCTTCATTCTGAACTATTTCTTTTAAACTCTCTTCAATGTCACCTACTTATCACTACTGAAACGATCGAAGTGGTGTACAGCAATTATCTGGGATCCCCTGCTCCAGTGTTACACGCTCTCAACTGGCACCACAGATAACTCCTCCATCTGGAATGTGGTACACCTGCCTCTGAATCTCACCAATAGGTGCTGCTGTCGAGAAATTGTTGGAGTTCCTCCTTCAGCAGTTCTGATTAAAGTTTAACTCGTACCTCCCAGAGCACTGCAAATAAGCCATTAGGCTTCACAGGGAGAAATTATAGAAAAGTCACATGTGCACCACCTGAAGGCAAGCCTTGACTTATTAATGAACCTATTTTATGCTACAGTTAGTCAATAGGAAAACAAATGTTTAGATATAGCTAAGCTGAATGCATCTCCAAAATGTTAAATAGCCTACTAGCAGGATTATTAGTAACCAATATGATGACAGAATAAAAGAACATTTAGGACCAATACAAAAATGCAATAACGGCAGGGTAGAGAAGAAGGAGGGTAAAAGAAATTGAAGGGCTGTAGAGTCAAAGAAAAAAAAAAAAAGGAAGACCATGGTTCCAGCTTGCACAGAGTGACACTAGCAGTATAGCTGGTTTGAGCACCCATGAAGTGGTAACAAGATCAATCAGCATTAATAAGTCTAAGACTTTGGAATGCCACCCCAAGAGGAGAAAAGAATAAGGGTTCTCCTAAACACAGTCAAGCGTGTAGAAAACACACATGGGGATATCCTTAGCTAGAACAGCATAAACCATGGCAACTGGGCAAGCCTAAGGCTAGCTATCATAAATACAGGTTTTGTTTTTTTTGTTTTTCAATGCGTTTGATAGATTGCCTTTCTATGGTACAAAGCAAGTGGTTTACATATTACATACAGGTACTTTCTCTATCCCTAGTGGGCTCACAATCTAAGTTGTTGTACATGGGCAATGGAGGGTGACTTGCCCAAGGTCAAAAGGTGTTGCAGTGGCAATCGAACCCGGTTCCCCACCAACTGCACTAACCATTGGAGAAAAGGCGGCTGAGGGGAGATATGATAGAGGTCTATAAAATAATGAGTGGAGTTTAACGGGTAGATGCGAAGCGTCTGTTCACACTTTCCAAAAATACTAGGACTAGGGGAGCATGCGATGAAGCTACAATGTAGTAAATTTAAAATGAATCGGAGAAAATTTTTCTTCACTCAACGTGTAATTAAACTCTGGAATTCGTTGCCAGAGAATGTGGTAAAGGCGTTTAGCTTAGCAGAGTTTTAAAAAGGTTTGGACGGCTTCCTAAAGAAAAAGTCCATAGACTGTTATTAAATGGACTTGGGGAAAATCCACTATTTCTGGGATAAGCAGTATAAAATGTTTTGTACATTTTTGGGGATCTTGCCGGGTACTTGTGACCTGGATTGGCCACTGTTGGAAACAGGATGCTGGGCTCGATGGACCTTTGGTTTTTCCCAGTACGGCAATACTTATGTGCTTATGGGTTACTCCTCCACTCCTTTTCTGTAAAAGCAGCATGTTCTCTCCTCTGGTGTGTCTCTTTCACTGTATATATTTTGGAATATAGTTATCTCAGTTTTGGTTTTTCCCCCCCGGACAGATCTGGTCAGTCCTGGTTCCACCCTGTAAAAAATATGTACTTTTTTGTCCTACTTTGCTCTATGAAATTAGCACTATAAAAATAGGAGCCAGGTGGTAGCTCTAGCTACACAAATTAAAAAAACATTACAGGTGAGAAGCTGGGGTAAGAAGGTTGAGGCCCTGTGCATGTGGCACAGGCAGTAAGAAGCAGGACAGAGAAAGACAGAGAGGGAGAGTGAGCTAACAATGCAATAGAAGAGTAGGCAGCTGGCCTGAGATGCTAATTCAGCGCTTTAACAAATCAATGCCACTTGAAAAGTACAATGCAAGTCCTCACTTGGTGGATGTCAGGGGACTGAGAAAATGCATTCTCAAGTATTTCACATTAAGAGGGAATAATGTGTTAATTTATAACCCTTCACCCTATACACTTGGATTATCCATCTGTGTCAGCGATCTGACTTCTTAAATTTATCAAAAATATACACAAAGGGAGGCATCTTCTGCCTAAGCATCAGGGGAAAGAATCTTATACGGTAAGAAGCATGTTCTTGCCCTTTTTTCTGCTTCTAAAATATTTTGGCCCTTGGGTCTTGCTACAGAAGCAAACAGAGGAGAACTTTCTTAGGATGAAGAGTGACTGCACTGAGTATCATCTGCCAAGAGATACAGAAAGAAAAAAAAACCCACGTATGAATCAGAATAAAGTACTGCTTCCATTAGAATTTACTTCAAAATCTAGGGGAAGTCTCTAAATATGCCTAGAACAGGATATGCTACCTACATCTGGACTGTAATTAAACACTCACACACCTCATGTCACGTGACTTGCTCTATGAGATACTGTTTATCAGCTCCAAGATAGAGAAAATATTTTCAGCCTCATTTTCGAAAGAGAAGAATGCCCATCTTTCAACACAAAGCGGAAGATGGGCATCCTTCTCACAGGGTCGCCCAAATCAGCATAATCGAAAGCTGATTTTTGGCGTCCCCAACTGCTTTCCATCGCGGGGACAACCAAAGTTCACGGGGGCATGTCGGAGGCGTAGCGAAGGTGGGACTTGGGCGTGCCTAACACATGGGCGTCCTCGACCCATAATGGAAAAAAAAGGGCGTCCCTGACGAGCACTTGGACGACATTACCTGGTCCTGTTTTTCTTACAACCAAGACACAGTCAGGTGCCCGAACTGACCACTGGAGAAAATCGAGGATCACTTCCCCTTACTCCCCCAATAGTAATTAACCTCCTCCCACCCTCAAAAAACATCTTTAAAAATATTTTGTGCCAGCCTCTATGCCAGCCTCGAATGTCATACTCAGGTCCATCACAGAAGTATGCAGGTCCCTGGAGCAGTTGTAGTGGGTGCAGTGCACTTCAGGCAGGCGGACCCAGGCCCATCCCCCCCCCTCCCCGCACACCTGTTACACTTGTGGTGGTAAATGTGAGCCCTTCAAAACCCACCAGAAACCCACTGTACCCACATCTAGGTGCCCCCCTTCACCTGTAAGGGCTATGGTAATGGTATACAGTTGTGGGTAGTGGGTTTTGGGGGGGGGGGGGGGCTCAGCCCACAAAGTAAGGGAGCTATGTACCTGGGAGCAATTTGTGACGTCCACTGCAGTGCTCCCTAGGGTGCCCGGTTGGTGCATGTTAGGGGGACCAGTGCACTACGAATGCTGGCTCCTCCCATGAACAAAGGGCTTACATTTGGTCCTTTCCGAGATGGGCGTCCTTGGTTTCCATTATCGCTGAAAATCAGAAACGACCAAAGTCTACAGATGACCATCTCTAAGGATGACCTAAATGTCAAGATTTGGGCGTCCCCGACAGTATTATCAAGACGAAAGATGGACACCCATCTTGTTTTGATAATATGGGTTTACCCACCCCTCTGTTTTGCGAGCACGTCCTCAGCAAAACTTGGGCATCCCTTTCGATTATGCCCCTCTTTGTATGTGTTTTTTTTCTTTTTTTGGGGGGGGGGGGGTGTTGTTGTATAATTTCATATTTTATTTGTAATATAGAGTTATATATATATATATATATATATATATATATTTTTTTTTTTTTTAGTTGTGCATGATTTTATTTATTATTCTGTTTTTAGGTTTTATATGCCATCTACATCACTTTTTCAGAACACTGCAGTTTATAAAGTTGAAGTTTACTAAGTCACGTTGTAGGCACACAAACTTTTTAGCGCATACTAAAAATTAGCACACACCCATAGGAATCACTAGCACGTGCTAATTTTGAGCGCACGCTAAAACGTTAGCGCACCTACAGTGTGACTTATTAAACTGGGCCCAAAATAAATTTTGGTGTTTAAAAAGTATGGAGATAAGAAAAAGTTTAAATTGCTTCCATTTTCAATTTCCAGACGTTGCAACTACATGAACACATCCTTATTTCATAAAGATTCTTATGATAGGTGTTAATTGATTTATGACAAAGTTAACTTAACTTCTTAGCACAGATCAAAAGGCATAGATGGGGCCCAGGGCAGAAATTTGGGAAGGGACCTCAAAGCCCACTACCCGGTATTACCAAGTCGTGCCTTCTTCAGCTTCCAGCAAACTTAGGGCTCTCTCTGGCCAGGGGGCAGTTGCCCTAGTTGCACTTTCCTAACACTATCTCTGGCATGTGTCATCTTTATATTTTGCACGGTATAGGAAATGCATCTCTTTCTATTTCTTTGGTGTTGTACTACATGAAAGTTGTGGCTTCTTGGGATTCTGGTTTAATTTTTGCTTATTCTTTTTGGTCAGCTACTATGTATTTGGCATTTGTGTTATATGTGTGTGATCGAGGTATTCCGATTGCATGAATTTTCTATGTAGCATTCTGTAATAATTTGGCTTGTTCCGTTTTCCTGATAGTGGAGGGGATATTTGTGAGACAGGGGTTTGGTTGATCCTTATTCTGTATTGTTTGTGATTTATAAAATGACAGTTGTACAGACAAAATCATATCTGTTTGAGACTTGTGCGGATGGGATCACACAAAGCTCAAAGGATAGGGTGGGGACATGTTATTCTCTAGTAACTACAGAAAGGTGGCATATCAAACCCCCATCCCCTTTCCCCCTTCCTTTCCCTTAAAGATCCTATGTACTTGTCCCAAGCTTTCTTTTAATCTGCTACAGTCTTCATCTTCATCTCCACCACCTCCACCACCTCCACTAGAAGACCATTCCACTTATTCATCATCCTTTCTGTGAAGTAGTATTTGTCTGTTGCCGTCATCCTGTGCCCCCTTATTCTAGAGCTTACTTTCAATTGAAAGAGATTTGCCTCCTGTGCATTTATGCCAAGGAGGTACTTAAACGTCTGTATCATATTTCCCCTCTCCAGCCTTTCAAAGTATACATATTGAGATCTTTAAGTCCCCATACACTTTATGACAAAGACCACTGACCCCCAGGCAAGTCATATAAACCTCCATTACCCCAGGTACAAAACCTAGAGTGTGAGCCTTCTAGGGACAGAAAAAGTGCCTGTATAAAATATGCAAAACCGTTTTGGTTGTACCACAAAAAAAGCAGTATAGCAAATACATGACCCTTACCCTTTAAATGTCTCTATCATATCTCCCCCTCTCCTGCTTTTCTTCCAAAATATACATATTGAGATCTTTAAGTCTATATCCAGACACTTTGTGATGAAGACCACTGACCATTTTAGTAGCCACCCTCTGGACCAACTTCACCCTGTTTATATTTTTTGAAGGTGTAGTCTTCAGATTGTACACAGTACTCTAAAAGAGGTCTCAAAGACTTATACATTTCCTACTGGCCATTCCTCTTCTTATACACTCAAGCATCTTTCTGGCTTTTGCTGTCACCTCTTCTACCTGTTTGGATGCCAGAAGTTCATCACAATTACCCCCAAGTTCCACTCCTCTTTCATGCACAGAGGTTCTTCTATCCTTAAACTGTACAGTTCCCTGGGGTTTTTGCAGCCCATAAGCATGTCCCTGCATTTTGTTTTAGCGTTAAATCTTAGCTGCTGAATTCTGAACCACTCTCTAAGCTTCATTAGGCCACTCCTCGTGTTATCCACATTATAAGGGGTGTCCTCTATTGCAGATTTTGGTTTCATCCACAAAAAGGCAAACTTCACCAGACAGTCCTTCAGCAATATCACTTACAAAAATGTTTAAAAGACTGGGCCAAGAACTGATCCTTGTGGAACACTATGGTACGATCTCTTTCTTCAAAGTGAGTTCCATTTACCACTATCCTTTGTCACCTTCCACTCAACCAGTTTCTATCCCAGTCAGTCACTTTAGGGCCTAAACCAAGAGAACTCCGTTTATTTATAAGTTGTCCATGCAGAACAGTGTCAAAGGCTTTGCTAAAATCTAAGTATACCAAGTCTAGTGCTCTCCCTTGATCTGACTCTCTGGTCACCCAGTCAAAGAAACTTATCAGACTTGTCTAACAAGACCTGCCTTTAGTAAAATCATGTTGCCTCAGGTCCTGTAAGCCATTGGATTCCAGAAACTTCACTATTCTCTGTTTTGGAAGAGTTTCAATTACATTTATTTACCACAGAGGTAAGACTGACCAGCTTGTGGTTCCCAACTTCCTCCTTATTTCCACTTTTGTGGTTAAGGACCATTCCTGACTGGAGAAACAGTGAAAAGGGCATTCAGCAGAGCCACCAGAACTTCCCTATGTTCCTTCAGTATGCTCCAATACTACTACTACTACTTATCATTTCTATAGCGCTACTAGACGTACGCAGCGCTGTATACTTGAACATGAAGAGACAGCCCCTGCTTGACAGAGCTTACAATCTAATTAGGACAGACAAACAGGACAAACAAGAGATAAGGGAATATTAAGGTGAGGATGATAAAATAAGGGTTCTGAACAAGTGAATAAGGGTTAGGAGTTAAAAGCAGCATCAAAAAGGTGGGCTTTTAGCTTAGATTTCAAGACGGCCAGAGATGGAGCTTGACGTACCGGCTCAGGAAGTCTATTCCAGGCATATGTTGCAGCAAGATAAAAGGAACAGAGTCTGGAGTTAGCGGTGGAGGAGAAGGGTGCAAATAAGAGAGATTTACCCAGTGAACGGAGTTCCCGGGGAGGAATGTAGGGAGAGATGAGAATGGAGAGGTACTGAGGAGCTGCAGAGTGAATGCACTTATAGGTCAATAGGAGGAGTTTGAACTGTATGCGGAAATGGATAGGAAGCCAGTGAAGTGACTTGAGGAGAGGGCTAATATGAGCATAACGACCCTGGCAGAATATTAGTCGTGCAGCAGAATTTTGAACAGATTGAAGAGGAGAGAGATGGCTAAGTGGGAGACCTGTAAGAAGCAAGTTGCAATAGTCTAAGTGAGAGGTGATAAGATGACGACCCTGGGAAGAATGAAATGCATGAGCAGGACAGCAGGGAATCAGAAGAAAGTTAAGATAGAGTAGTAGACCAGAACAGTAGGCTTGATAGGATAATAATAAGACTTTAAACTAGATTCTATGCAGAATAGACAACCAGTGGTATGATGTGATCCCATTTTTTAACACTATAAATAAGCTTGATGGCTTTATTTTAGATAAATTGAAAACATTTGATGAATGAAAGTGGGAGACTAATTAAAGAGAGCATTAAAGTGGTTAAAATGGGAAGTCACAAAAGCATGAACACAAGTTAGGAGATATTTTTGGTCAAGATATGGTTTGCAGTACAAATATTCAGTAAGTCACATAATGATTTTACTAACTTCTAAAAGATGAGATTTAAAGGCCAGCCTATTGTCACCTCACAGAGGTATTTATCATAATTGGAAACACAGGAATAACTGGGGACAAGATAGTATTAGATGATGGACAAAAGAACCACATAAGCTTCAGATTTAGCAGAGCTGATCTTCAGTTGGTGAGTAGTGAGATATTAGCAATTGTTAAAATTAGGGAAAAAACGGATGAAAAGTGATGTCTTAAGGAATAGAGTAGTTGGATGTAATCAGTATACATAAATAAACTAATACTGAAACTTTACATTAGCACCGCAAGTGGAGCTGGAAAATCACTGAAGAGAAAAGGAGCAAATATGGAACCTTATGGAACCTTGTGGGACCCCACTAAAAGAAAGAGGCTGAACTAGAGAGGATGTCATGACTTTGAAACTTAAAAGAGCAAGAACTCAACCAAGCAACAGCAGAACCACAAATGTCAAGATCAGAGAGTCTTTGTAATAAGAAGGAATGGTCTAAACAAATCGAAAGCAGTGCTCATATCCAGAAATACCGGGAGGAAGTGTTTATTTTTGCCTGCAGTTCAAATTTGGTTTATCAAAGCCACCAAAGAAGTGTTGGCACTATGACTGACCCTAAAACCAGATTGTTAAGAATGGAAGGCTTTTGGCTTTTCTGGAAAGAAATGATGAGTTGATAATTTTTCAGCAATCTATATATATAAAAGGCAAGACCAACGTTCTGAAGCCCCCAGCCGGAAGTGTGAAGCGCCAAGATATTTATGAAATACTAGTAAAAAAGCCCCGTTTCTGATGCAAATGAAATGGGGGCTAGCAAGGTTCTTCAGAGTGTGCATGTGGGAGTCTGTGTCCCTGCCCTCTCTCCCTCCCCCTCCCCCCTTGGAGTCCAGTCCTTCAGTGTTAAGTTTCCTGCTGTTCTGTGTTACAGAGAGAATGAGGGCATCTCTCTCCCCTCCCCCTCTGAGTCCTTCACTGTTACAGAGAGAGGGATTTCGTGCTGTGCTGTTTTCCTTCACTCATGGCGAAACCGGATATCTCTGGCGCTTCACACTTCCGGCTGGAGGCTTCAGAACGTTGGTCTTGCCTTTTATATATATAGAAGATTTGAGACTGGAGGATAGCTGGTATGACACAGGACTGAGATGCACCTTTTTGGTAGAGGCCTAACATAAGCTACTTTCCAGGAAGGCGGAATGCTACTTTGGGAAAAGCTAGAATTAATCATTTCACAAACAAATATGTACAAAGTTCAGAACTAGATTCATAATCCAAGATAGAGGAATCAATCTGTCAAAAAAAAAAAAAGAGAAAGAGAGAGAGAGATTCATGGTGGATGTAGTTATTTTCCAAATAGTCACTAGGACAGCGAGGAATGAAAACACTTCTCTCTGTTGAAGTAGACAAGAGAAAGCTGCTAACAACGATTAGTTGGAGAAACCGGGCTATTTAGTGAAGGAAAAGAGATTTGAATGTCTCTAACCTTCTGAAGGAAAAAAGATTAAGGCATCAGAAGAGGGGCTTATTAAGTGTGAAGAGGAAGAAACAAGAGAGCTGTGAAACTATTTTGAAAAGGTTCTGCATAAGGTTTACCAAATTCTAACACCAATGAGAAATATATTTTTTTGGCTTCTTTAATCATTTGTTTATACTTTTGTTGTCAAAATTCACAGATGGCTTTTTTAGCAGAAGATATGTGGCAGCACCAACAGCACTCTTCTCTATCAGCCAGAATTTTTTGGCCATGCATGGCTTTAGAATATCAGTGATGATGGAGCAAAGGGAATCCTTTCAAGAGAGCAATTTTGTCTAATGAACATAGGTGGCTATTTCCAAGGTCAGTCTGAGACTCTAAGAAAGGGAAGGAAAAATATCAGAGAAACTAACCCCCCAAATTCTATGTATATGGCGACTAAAGTTGTGTATGCTAATCGGCAATTAACAACCAATTACCACTAATTAGGATTTACGCGAATATCCGATTCTATAAGGGAATGCGCCTAAATCCTATCACATTTGGGGGCGTTCTCAGATTTTACATGCACTGATACAGAATCACGCTTAAGTATTTGCAGCTGTGTAGTTAGGCGCAGCTTAGTGCCAAGTGCAATTCTATTAAGGATGCATACTCTTTACAGAATCACGCCAAGCGTGTTTCATTTTGGTGCCAATTTTTAGGTGCAACTTGTAAGATTTACCCCCAAGTGTCTTGGCTAACAAGTTTTTTTGTGTAACAGGCTAAGGAGGGCTGGGAGGGCTGAGTCAACAGGAGTTAGAAAGACAAAAAAAAGCAATTAGACCAAGAGGCAGTGGTATGACCTTTACCATAGGCTTTTCACTGTGAATGTGACTTTTGGAAACATTGTGAATTCCTTTGATTTAGAGAGATTAAACATCAAACATAAGAACTGACCATACTATGTCAGAACAGAGGTCACACAAGCTAAGAATTTAAGTATAGTGTGTCACAAGTATCCAGCAGAATCCCAGAGAGCAGATCCATTCCTTATCGCTTAAAACCAGAGATAAGCAGTGGCTTTCCAGGTCTACATGACTAATCATGTTTTATGGACTTTCCTCTATGAATTTATATACACCCACTTTTAATCAAGCTATGCTACATATCTTGAACACATGTTCTGTCAACAAATTCCAGAACTAAATTGTGCATTGTGTGAAAAAATACTTTCTTCAATTTGTTTTAAATGTGATATACATATTAGCTTTATGGAGTGTCTCCAACCCCAGTCTTAATACCATTTGAAAGGATGAAATCAACCCATTGCCTATCCACCCATTCACCACAGTCAGCCATCTCGTCTCCATGATTAATAAAAACTAGCCTTGACATCTGGAGAAACTTGATGTCTATGTGAGGTGGAACCTTTTGTCACAAAACCTGAAATAACTAAGGTATCTTTCTCCGATATATTCTTTCTGGACTTAAACATGGAATTTACTACAAATGTGTGTGGCATATTCCTAACATTAACCACCAACACCAAACTTCAACCCATACTTGAGTCACACAATGTTCAAAGGGTATAAACTCCAAACTGATTACTAATCAAACAATAAGCATTTCCCAAACCGTATAACTATGCATCTTGGCTTTCATCCATCCCATTTCCCCCAATAGTTGAAGCCATCAGGATTAAAAGTCCTTAAAACAATTGCTGATCATTTCAAAATGCTAAGCATGTGTATTCCACTGCTGAGTTCCTCTTAAATTCACAAGTTCCTGAAACCATTTTAATCAAATCAGCCCTGCTCTTTACCTCCAATATAGGGTTGTCAACTAGAGTAGGGAGGAAGTTAACATTTTTTTAACAGTTGGGGGAGGAAAGTGTCACAGTATTTATTCATGACTGCTGTTTATTTTTATGTCATTTTTATTTGCTAAAGCAATGCAAAGGAAAACAACAAGTCAGAGTAAAATATCACAACACAGAATCCGCAAGGGCCCAACTCGTTAGGAAGGACATAGAAATAACAAAAGCAGCCATAATCACGTGAAACCCTTCCGCTTATGTGTAATACAAACCAATAAGGCATCTTGGTGGTACAAGTCTAGGCAAGCCATCATTATTGCTGTAGGGTTTGTCCTATACATTTTGGCAACCACTCAAGCAAACAACCACTATTCCACTCATGGCATCACACTCCTAACATCCACACGACAACAAATAAATTCCCCATCTGCTGTTCTGAGCAGAGAAAATGCTTTCCAAATTTAAAGTTGATATTGACTTGGCTTTTTAAGTAGGCTTTTGGTGACCAGCAGTGAGCACTGGGTCTGAAATCCTTACTCCCCTCTGTTTTCTCTCCAGCTACTTCTCCTTTTCCCAGTCTAGTTTCCTCTTTAGGTTTGTGATGAGGTTGTATGCTGCGTTCTTTGCTTTTCTATCAGAATAATGGATTTCTTTCCTATTTTAATCTATAAACCTACTTAGTTCCGTTTTCAGCGATAGTGGTATAGTAAACATGAAGAAAGAATAAAAGCGGGCTGCCAGAACATTTTCATGTCTTTTTATTTTTCCATTTTTCCCCCTTTCCGGAACAAATGTCATTACGAGTGTACAGTATTCCCCGAATTCTATAAATGGCGCCTTAAGTTGTGTACGCAATAATTTGGCTGCATGGCCAAATTATGCACACTATTTAATCATTGGCTTTAATGAGAACTTATGCACACAATGTTCTAGGCGTATTCTATAACGTGGTGTGTGTAAATTCTAATGCACACAGCTGAAAAGGGGACGTGGCATGGGTGGGTTGTGGGAGTTAAAAAAAACAAACTATGCAAACTATAATGGAATACACCTGATCTGTGCTCAAGTTAGGCGCAGGTATTTAGGCCTGGGTTTAGGTGGCCAAAATGAATGCACCTACATTTTAGGCACAAGAACAGCACATGCGCATACTCTGTAAAGCACACCTAACTTTAGGCATATTTTATAGAATCACGCTAAGCATGTGGGATTTTTTGTTGCTGATTTTTCAGGCGCCATTTATAGACTTTGGCTCTATTTGAAAAGAGGGCACTCTCTTTACAAGTGTGCACAGGCTAGGTATTCTCTAACTAGGTGTGTGTGCAGTTACAAGTGTCTAGTGCAGATATGTGGTTCCTTAACTGGCATTTATGCATGCCAAGAGCACTACATGTACATGCTACAGCAGCTGGCCTTACGGAGTTTAAGGGGGGTTTGGACAGATTCCTGAAGGAAAAGTCCATTAAACATTATTAAATGTTGTTGGGGGTTTTTTTTTGGGGGGGGGGGGGGTTGCCGGGTTTTTAAAGCCTGGATTGGCCACTGTCGGAGACAGGATGCTGGGCTTGATGGACCCTTGGTCTTTTCCCAGTATGGCAGTGCTTATGTGCATAACTGCAACGGGCTGTACACAAAGGCGGGACACGAGTGTGTCACCATGTGATGCAGGTAACTTCTAGAATATTCCCAGTTATGTGTGCCAACTTACACCAGCCACTGATCTGGCATAAGTGGTAACGCCTACAGTTCAGCACGCCAGTGCAGCTTTACAGAAGTATTCTAATGGTTTAGGTGTGCCCAGATGCCATTAGAGAATCCCCCCTTAAGTGCAAAGAGAGTATGCACTTTTTCCTGATGGTGCATACAGAAACTATGGGAAAGTGCGCCCTCTTTCCACACTCTTTAAGAAGAGTGTGAATGCCCGCTTTTGTTGTAAAAAGCCCAAACCTAATAAAACATATACCTGCTGATGGGAGACACGAAAGTCCAGCCTAGTTTGTCCACCTATCTGCATTTAAGGCGGGGGGGGACAAAGAGGTGAGCTCCACTATCCACTGAATCTGGAGTCCATTTAGGTGCAAAAAAAAAATCAAAGCCTGATCTAAGGAAAACTCTGAAAGACCATAAAATCTTTTCAAGGATTGTGGGCAGCTCTCGTGTTTCTCTTTAACTAATTACAATAACGACAGCATAACAATAATGACAGCATAAACTGCGACAATAAAATACTTTATGGGAAATAAAATCTGTGCATAAACAGGCTGAAAGATATGCAACATAGCCAGAAGGTCAAAATGTCTGACAGGATACAGTCAATTGAAGGAAAGGGTTATTTCTTCTAAAGACTCTGCAGCTTTAATTACTTCTCATGTCTTAAAAAAAAAAAAACCCAGCCTGTTTCCACTTGCCACCTCTTCCTTCATCAAACTAAGGGCTTTTTCAGAGTGTCATCACAGATATTGCTATGAGCTCTCTGGGTTTTCTTTTTTTTTTTGCATCCAAAAGTGAGAGTCTCTACACCTCCACTTACAGCCCGAATTATACTATTCCTGTCTGTCCATCCCCATCTCTCCCTAATGTAAGCCATCTATCCTTACCACACTAGTACAGTTAATCCCTCTCCCTCTGGACTCACCTAAGGGGTTAAAAGACTACAGTACATTTGTGACTAGTCAGTGACATATAATACCTAGGTCCTTGGTGCAATTCACTTTTACTTGACATGTAGTTGCTCATCACAGGACCTGCAGTACTACTGGGAAAATGAAGAAAAACCTAAATTAACACTTGACATTCAATATGGTCAAGTCCTTAATTGGCTGGGCTTCCTAAGAAAGCAATCTTCTATTCCCCAAACTGTTCGTGTGTCATGTGCAGAGAGCAGCTCTCGGCCATCACCGCTGTCCCTAGCTCACTCTAATGAGAGCAGATGAATTAGCGCTACGTGACAGGATTTTAACAGTGCTCCCACTACATCCACCCCCCCAGCCTTTGCCTCTCCTGGTGACAGCTGTGTGGTAGGAGGGTGTGCGGTGTGGGGAACAGACTAGGAAAGGCTGAAGAATTACTGGTTTAAAATGGGTCTAAAAGACTATATTACCGTTTCCTAGAAGCTTGGTGATAACTGGCGATCTGAAAAGATCAAGGAGTTTATATTCAGCTGTGGTTGATGGGCATCATATCAACTACGTAGTTCCTTTACCTTCTTGTCCCCCACCCCCACCCTTTAATTTCAGCAGTAGGTTTCATTGGTTTAATTTAAATGCAATTTACTTGCAGTGAAGGAACTTGATGAATGGATCAATCAGCGGTAAACTGATGGCATTAATAATGGAAAGGATGAACAAAAAAAGTTTGAGAAAAGGCAAACTGCATTTACAGTATCTGTATTATGCTATTGTGCTTACAGTGAATCCTGAATCAAGTCACAGTGTCTTGTGGAAAGAGTTCTATTCCTGCTCTGCTCCAGTGCAGTTGGTTTGCTCAGTAACACTGAAGTGTTAAAACTGTTAAATTAAGCATTTAACCTGACAATGTCACCCAGTTCGCTCTTCCTCTGGTGTGTGAAATTCTAAGCAAGGAGTTGGTTGAGTAACAGAAGTAGAGTAGTGAATAATGGATTCAATTCTAGTGAAGATAAAGCGTCCAGCGGGGTGCCTCTGGGCTGGGTGCTACAGTCATTACTTTTCAACATCTTAAGGATGGAATGCTGCTTGCATATAACATTTTTAAAAATCTGCAATGAGGGAGACATAGGGCCCTCTTTACTAAAGCGTGTTAAGCAGGTAATGCGGGAATTATTGTGCACGGTTACCGCACATGCTAGTTCCCATTTTAACTGACAAAAGTGTTCACTGTTAGTTAACTCAGCACATAATGCCATGTCAGCAGGTGATGTTAGGTGCATCTGCCTTATCTCTGGTAAGATGCTGTGTATGCTCCCCCCCCTCTAACAGTAACACAAAGACTTTGCAGTTACTACGTGTAAAACTGTGGTCATTAATGCATGGTAACTGCAAATTTTAAAGCAGCTTAGGAAAAAGGTGGTGTTAGACATTCCAGGAAGGTGAAAAGATGGCTTAAAAACTGGAAGAACAGTCAGGCTTAGAATAGTTTTTTTTTTTTAACTGGTATGCCATGGGCAATCGAGCACTGCACAAAGGTCCAGAATACCAAGGGGCCCAGTGCCTTCATGAAAGAGCATTTCTCCCACTCCCTCCCCCCCCCCCCCCCCCCCCCGTGTACCTTAAACCACAATTTCCAAGGAGGTTCCCCGGCAGTAATTCCAGTCTCTCTTTTGCCGTGACCGCCCCCTTCTAACACAATTTCCTGTTTACACAGGGGCAGACCAGGACAGAAGGGAGGCTCTGAGCAGGCTGCGAATTATTGTTGCCACCAGGGAACCTCCTTGAAGATGAGATTTAAGGCCGGGAGGTTGGAAAGAGAGAGAGAGGGAAAGAAACTGCACTTGGGGGTGGAGGGGGAAAGGAAGAAAGAGACAAATGCTGGAACAACGAGGCGGTAGCGGGGAGGGAAGAAAATAAAAAATGATGGACCTAGGGAGTGGAGGGAAGTGAAAGAGAAAAAAAATCCATGGACCGGAGGGAACAGAGGGGAGGAGAGGAGGGATGGACAGGGAGAATTGATGGACTCAAGGGGGTGGGAAGATATGATGGATCCAAGGGATGGAGGAGAAGAAAGAGAGGTGATGGATCTAAGGTGTAGATGAGAAGAAAGAGAAAAATGATGGACCTGAATGCGGAGGGGGGAAGAGGGGAAAATGTTGGCCACAGGGTCTAGGAGGGAGGGAAGACTGAGGGGAGCAACTGGGAATGGGGGAACCATGAGGGAGAGGTCATGGAGGGTTGTCAAGGAGATGAGTGAGAGGAGGAGGAAAATATATGTACAGAGGGTAAAAATGTGGTAATGGGGAGTACAAGAAAGATAGAAGGAATTAGGAGGTAGGGAAGGAATGAGATGAGAACTAGGACAGCTAAAGGGGGAGAGAAGGAGATGGAAAGTTGATAGGTAGTTGAAAAGTAAAAAGAAACAGACGGAGAACTGTGGAGTGAGAAAGCGATTGAAATCTGAGTTGAGAGAAAAAGAAAGGGAGGAAAGAGCTAAAACAGAAAGATCAATATGTCAGATACAGATGTAATAAGGGAATTGAACAAAACAGGAGGAGAGAAGTGAGAAATGGACAGCAGCCCCAGAAGACAGACAGGAAAGCAGAAAAGAAAAATTAGAATCATCATGATGGGAAAAATGTCCAGACAACAAAGGTAGAAAAACGTTTTGGGGTTTTTTATTTAAATTCATTAACTATGTTAGTTTAGGAAATGTATATCGTGGATGTCTTGTCCCCACTCTTATTTAATTTGTATTAAAGTCCGTTAGCACCACTCATACAGGCCCCTGTTTTCAAAGCAACGCTAGTAGTGCGGTACTGAATGGGCTATGTCAATGCCGGGCGGCTTTATAAACAGGGGGACTGTCTTTCGGGATCTCAGCCTATTTCTAATATCCATCCCACCAATCCACTCTGTCCCTTGCTTTACTCTCTGCAGACTTGTTTAGACGCAGTTGCAGTGTGGCTTTTCGATCATCAACTTGTACTGAACACTGATAAGACAGTCACCTGTTGGTTTTTGGGTTCTCATCAACCCCTTCCTCGCCTATCAAGCTCTTTAGGTCACTTGTTACTCCAGTCCCTCACTTCCGTTACCTTAGGGCGATTCTTGATTCTTTTCTCTCCTTTCTTCCTCACATTTCATACTTGACAACACTCAGTTTTTTCGCTTTCTGTCAGTTAAGGACTATCTGCCATCTTTTCAACCATGATCAATCTCATGTCCTTATTCTTTCATTCTTTACATCTCAATTAGATTATTGCAATATCATCTTTGCGGATCTGCCATGCACTACACTTAAGAAATTACAAACACTACAAAATACAGCTATAAGGCTTCTCTGTTGTGCCTCTCGCTTAGATCACAGAACTCCACTACTAAAAAGTCACCATTGGCTACTTGTAGAGTACCAGATCACATATAAAATAGAGATACTCACCTTTAAAGCTTTCAGGATAGGTAACCCCCCAACTATCTCTCTAGGCTCACCATTCCCTATACACCTTCACTAAATGATCACTGTCTAGTTCTTCCATGCCCCAAATTTACTCATCCTGATTCCACCAGGCACTATGCTTTCTTTTTCCTCTCCCCCATGTGTGGAATAATCTTCCCCTCTCCCTCCACAGTGAACTCTCTTTCTAAGAATTAAAATCTAACCTATAGACCTGGGTTTTTTTAGACTGGCCTTTGGAGAGACAGTATGACAAGAAGTGCCAGCCTGAATTCTATGCCCCCTCCCCCATCTTCTCTTTATAGATGTGTGTCTTTTTCTTCTGGAATGAATTTCACTCTCTCCTATAATTTTTCTTCTTTATATTTTTATGCATTAGCCTGTACACCACTCTGCTCTGCCTTGGCAGCTAGGGCAGTCCAGTACGTCCTAACAAACTATAAACCTAACTTTAGACCCCTAAAGTCCCTCTGTTCTTAAATCCTCAGATTTTTCTCTAGAATAATTATGCTTAGTAAAAGTCTTTTTGATACCAGACTTAAGTTCATGCTTTTTCTTTGATACTAAGGTAGCTTGGCTACTGCACTCCACTTATCACTGCTCAACCCTGCAATTCACAGATTACAATTTATTCAAAACTCTGTAGCCAAACAGCATTATTTCCATGCTTTCCAAAACAGCCCTACTGAACTGTCGTATTGGTAAAAGGCTCAAACTATAGTCTGTTATGTGCATAAGTTGATTAAATATAAAATTAAAAATAAAAATACAGCTTAAAAAAAAGGCAAAAACAAAAACCTCTTTAGCAAGACTCCTCAACACTGACCGCTAAACTGAAAGTTGGCTTTTTTGTGGGCAGTCCGGGAATGGAATTGCACTTAGGTGGTTATGTACTGAATATTTATACTTAAACAAATAAGTTAAGTTTGGGGAGGAGTGGTGGTCTAAATATTAGTGCTTTGATTGTGGCATTCTGGGTTCAATTCCCACTGCAGCTCCTTGTGACCCTGGGCAAGTCACTTAACCCTCCATTGCCTCAGGTACAAAAGCCAAGATTGTGAGCCCTCAAGGAACAGAGAGGGTACCTGTTTATAATGCAAGATTTATACGCTGCTTAACCATCAAGCTCAAGGCGGAGAACAATGTCAGAATTAAATTAAACAGCCAAATCGGACAACATAAAACACAGTCCTCTCTTTATGCGGTGTTGCTTAGGTAGTTAAGTGCTGAATATTGTACTTAACCAATAAACAATAGCCAGATATTCAATGCCAGTGCCTGGACATGGCCTGGCATTAAGTATCCGGACATAACACTGGCAGCAGCCATAAAACCACACACCACCGCTGGCTGAATATTCATCCCCGAGTTTAAACGCACACCTCTTCTCACATGCTTTCAGTGATTCCTCAAGACCCCAATCATTTTGAGACTCCACCAGAGACTGACCCAGCTTCCCCCCTCTCCCTTAAGCTCCTGATGTTATACATTGTGCTCTTCTTTATATTTTACTTCAAAAACTGCCTTGTTCTGTTCATGCCTGGTCTGTAAGGCAGTATACCAAGAACTGAAACTAAACTATGAAGTGCCTTAGGTGACCTTTCAAACTTTGCGTTCCCCTCACTTTTATGCATCCAGACCTTTCCCCCACTGATAATTAAACTGAAAAATCATGATAACCCCAACATCACCCCTCCCAGAATAATCCTGCAAATATGCAAAATTAGACATCAACTTTTAAATATTAAACTATGTTTCATGTATGAGGGGACATTTATCTGCTACCAACTACTGCATTACTGTGGAATCTAGTGAGCACCAAAAGATCAACACCCCCTTGTGGTAGAACAGAAATTTGGACTCTTGTCAGCTGCGATACTTTTTACTGGGTCAACAAACATAAGATTTCAAGTCATGACCAATGTGATCTCCAGAGCTCACGAACTACACGACATTTGGAGTATCCTTACACTAGTCATTAAAAAAGAACTGCAACTGAAAAGGAACCCAGAAAGCCAGTGGCGTTCCTAGGGGGGCTGACACCCGGGGCAGATCGCAGATGCGCCCCGCCCCCCCCCCCCCCGGTACAGTGTGACCCCACCCCGGCAAAAGAACCCCCCCCTGGGTGCATGCCGCTGGGGGGGGGGGGTGCTGCGCGGCACCCCCCCAGCGGCGTGCACCTGGGGCGGACCGCCCCCACCCCCACCCCCACCCCCCTTGTTACGCTACTACAGAAAGCTACTTAACAGGAAAAAAAACAAGGAAAGGAACCCTTCTAACAATGATCGTTCAATGCTTTCTGAACAAGTTCTAAACTCTTCCAGATGTTACACAGGGGAACTTTTACTAGCGTGCAGTAAGTATTTGCACTTAGGCGGGAGTTCTATAAATGGAGCTCAGAAAGAGGTGCCGAAAAGATCAACTAAGTGCTACTGAGTGTGCGCCCTTTAAAGAACAGCGCTTAGCACCAGTTTCCACAGCCAATTCGGGGCACCAAACGTACGCCAGACCCACTATTCTACAACATGGTACACATCTTTCTGAGATGCTCGTGACCTGCCCTTGCTCCTAACATGGCCATTCCCCATTTTATCTTGTGCACTATGGGATTCAGGAGCCCAGGGTTATAGACTAGTGTGTAGCCAGATGCGTACACAAATCTGAATGTGTCAATTATTAATAATTGGATGTTATTGTTTAGTTATCGCTCGTTAACGGCTCAGTAGCCAACTAAGCTGCACAACCTCGTAACACGTCCAAAACTGGGTGAAATATATGGAATCCAGATTGTGGTCTGCAAAATCCTGGGTGGTGTAGAACGGGTAAATCTGAATCGATTTTTACTCTTTCAAAAAGTACAAAGACCAGGGGACACTCGATGAAATTACATGGAATACTTTTAAAACAAATAGCGCGCCTCTAGCAAGGCTTAGTAAACGTCCCTTAAATAATGAGATGCTCATCGATTAGAATCTTGATGTTGCCAGAAGTCAAACACTGTAAGAAGTCTAAAGTCCCCTGAAAAAAAGCATGTTGTGAAACACTGGTCTCCCCCCTACTTTCTACTCCCAATCTTGTTTATCTCCGTTTGCTCTTTCCTATCCATAATTGTGGCTCTTTTCCTATTCACAATTATAATTTATTCATTCTAAACCACCTTGATGGACTTCCCAAAGACAGTATATCACATTTTAAAATTTTTTTTATTTATAACCATTTAAATTTTTACAAGCGATAAAACAACTTGCCAGAAATACAGAGAAAGTAATATACAGGAATTATTTCAGTCAGGTAATTCTATTCTCTTCCTTAGACCACTAAATAGGGAGAGTGAAACAAGACAAGGAGATCAATTAAACAATAAACAGAAAAAAAACGTGGTATTAACCTGATTATCCCCAGATATTAGTCGTCTAATTCATTATTCCACATTGATCATCTGGTTGGCTTCTTCAAGGCCAATACAGTGTATAGTCAAGTCATTTCATTGAAAACATATCACATTTTTTTAATAAACTGGAAACCTGAAGCTGTCCACTCATTGTGATAACATTGGGCACTTTTGAATTTTCTGAGCACATCTACACACTTTTTAAGTTTTTTTCTTATTTATCATCATGATTCTTGAGCGTTAGCATTGCTTTCTCCAATCTCTGTTTTTTTTTTCCCACTACAAGAAAAAGGAAGACCAGTACTTTGCACCAATGTGCATTAGCCTAAATTAGCTCAATCATCATCCTATCTATAATATCCCTGTACGAGTCTTCAAATCTGGCTTTACTAAAACTAAAATTACACTTGTGTATTTCAAAATTAGATCCGATTCACAACCCTTTGTTCTAAAACTATACACTCAGCTTCGTGTTAATTTGTATTTGCAGCTCCTAGGCTCCCAAGGTCAGATGGTGAAGACCCTTGAAAAAGCAGCAGCGAAACGGGTCCATCGGGACCTCACTCCTACAGAGTATCTACAGAGCAACGAAGCACTGACACAATACAGATCATATAAAGATAAGTGGTTTTGGATTATTGCACCACATCGATAGATGAGATAAATGAGAGTTTTTTTTCACCCATGATTACTTTTTCACTGTGAGCCAACAGTATTTTTTCGGTTAAAGGTAACCAAGTGGGGTCACAGTAGTATGAGGTTTATCCTCTCATTAAAAGTATAATTGCAGACACGCAGTGGTTGCGAGTGTGCATGTGAGATTCACTGAGTGTATAGTTTACTAAAACTAAAACAGTAATAGCCGAATGGTACTATGGTGCTAGGGCTCACGAAAAGGAGATAAGAATCTTAATAAGATACATTTGACATAACTCTGCTGCCAAAAAGAGAGCACGGTAAGGAGCAATCAACTTATACAATCTGCTTTTATTATTTTTTTAGACTACATTTAGAAAAGGACCATGTTTTTACAGCCTAGCAAAATCCAACAGATGCAGTCCACATTTTCAAAGCACCTTCTTAAATAAATAAGTAAATCTAAAATGGAAACGTATGTAGGCATTAAAAACTCGCAACTTTTTAGTATAAATTATTGCTACACATATCTATTTCAGGACTGAAAGCTAACAGCTTAAAAAGTGGCTAGACCTTAGGGGAGAGCATAGAAAAAAAATTTTGGTTGGTTTTCATTTTCTTCAACTTTCAGAAATGTTTTTTGGTTCACTTAAAACTTTGTTAATTTTATGTGTGTTTGAACTTTCTAGTTCATGCACACAGACTTTACATGCTAAATCAATTCTGCATACTCTGGCATACTAATGAAACAAATGCACATCTTTACCCCATCCCCATCACTCCTTCCTGCTGGTCAGTATAAAAAGGTTTAAAAATACAATATCAACTGGAACATGAAAACAGAAAAAATATGAAAAAAAAATCCGAGTTTCTAACTCTCTTCACCCTCTATTCTGCAAAATTCAAATACACATGTTCACAAGCAAATTTCTACAGAATCATTTCTACAGAATCAGTTATCTCCTCAGTCAGCTCAAATGTATATCATATTTAATTTAATCTGAACATTTACATTCCACTTAAACTAATAGCTCAAGGCAGATTACAATTTATAAAATATCTCCAATGTACAGTGTCAACCATCTCAGTAACAGCCAAGTTTTCATTGTGCAGTGATATGAGCCATATCCAATGGTTGCAAGGTCAGTAAGGCAAGTCCTGTCCCTGTTATAACCCTTTTCTTATGTTCCTATAACCAGAAGTGATGAGCAGCAAGCAGTACTACCCTGAAATGTGTTCTGGCACGTACAAAGAAGCCATATAGCTTATGACCATGCAGGCTCTTAAAATATAAAGAACAGTAAATTAAATTGTACTCAAGCCCAAATTGAAAGTCAATGAAGAGTGATAAGACCTAAGAACATAAGACTAGACATACTGGGTCATACCAATGGTTCATCTGGCCCAGTATCCTGCTTCCAACAGTGGCCAATTCAGGTCACAAGTACCCAACAGAATCCAACCAGTAGCAAGATTCATGCTCTTGATCCCAGAGACAAGCAGTGGCATCCCTATGTCTATCAATAGCAGACCATGGACTTTTCCTCCAGGACCTTGTCCAAACATTTTAAAAACCTAGATATGCTAACTAGCGATACCATATCCTGCGGCAATGAGTTCCAAAGCTTAACTGTTCGTTGAGTGAAAAAATATTTCCTCCTGTTTGCTTGAAAAGTATTACTATGCAACTTCCTTGAGTGTCCCCTAGTCTTTGAATTTTTAAAAGCGTAAAGAAATCGATTAACGTTTACCCATTCTATACCACTCAGTATAAGGTAGACTTCTATCATATCTCCCCTCAGCCATCTCTTTACCAAGCTGAAGAGCCCTAACCTCTTTAGCCTTTCCTCATATGAGCGCAGTTCCATCCCCCTGATCATTTTGGATGCTCAACTTTTCTAATTCTGCTATATCTTTTTTAAGATGCAGCGACCAGAATTGAACACAATACTCAAGGTGTCGTCGCACCATGGAGTGATACAGAGGCATTACAATATTCTTGGTACTAATTTGCATCCTTTTCCTAATAATTCCTAGCATCCTGTTTGCTTTACTTTTTGGCTGTTACTGCACACTAGACAGAAGATTTCAGCATGCTGTCCATGATGACACCTAAATCTATTTCTTGGTTGTTGACTCTTAGGGTGGAACCTAGCATCAAATAACTATGATTTGGATTATTCTTCCCAATGCGCATCACTTTGCACTTGTCCACATTAAATCTCACCTGCCATTTGGATGCCCAGTCTTCCAACTTCCTAAGCTCTTCCTGCAAATTTTCACAGCAATTTTTCACAATCTGCATGCGTTTTAACAACTTTGAATAGTTTAGTGTCATCTGCAAATTTAAATCACCTCACTTGTCGTTCCTACTTCCAGATCATTAATAAATATGTTAAATAGCATCAGTCCCAGTGCAGATCCCAAATCATTTTAGATGTCACGTTCTGGAAGTGGGCCAATTGTAACACTGAAAGGCCTGATAGTGGAATAGTACAGTAATCTAGGGGCAAAAGAATTGTTGTGGACTGGAATTTTCTAAAACTGAAGGCCTCTTAGTGTTGTAAACATAAGCCTGATTAAACAGAAACTTCTATTTGCTTGTAGCCCCAGTGATAAAGTGTTAAACAGACCCACTGAAGAAAAAGGATAAACGCCCAGATTAAATATGGTCAAGCAAGATTAGTTTTACCATCATATACCCTAGCAATTTAGCAATGCACTTTCAGGTATCTGTTCAATTTAGACCTTTTTTTTTTTTGAGCTGACAGACGTGTGCTACATATCTGATTGAGCATTAATAAAATCCCACCATGTTCTAGACAAAGGAACCACACCGGAATGATCAGATCACCAACCAGCAGAATCACCCTCGAAAAACAAAGGGAAGGATTATCTAACTAACAGCTTTCCCTTGACCTCTGTGAAGCAGGCCTCTCCATCAAGATGGTCTGAATAGTCAGTAAATGATTATTAAAGGGTGGTAACATCTGTAGGGGCACATTCTTCACTCCAAAGAGGGGTGATATGATAGAAGTCTACAAGAAAATGAGCGGAGTAGAGTAGAGCGGACAGATGTGAAGTGTTTGTTTACACTTTCAAACAACAACAAAACCAGGGGACACAAGATGAAGCTAGAATATGGTAGATTTAAAACAAATAGGCGAAAGTTTTTCTTTACTCAGCATGTAGTTAGACTCTGGAACTCGTTGCCGGAGAATGTAGTGACAGCAGCTGGCCTTACGGAATTTAAAGGGGGTTTGGACAGATTCCTGAGGGGAAAGTCCATTGAACATTATTAATTTTTTTTTTTTTTTGGGGGGGGGGGGTGCCGGGTTCTTGAAGCCTGGATTGGCCGCTGTCGGAGACAGGATGCTGGGCTTGATGAACCCTTGGTCTTTTCCCAGTATGGTGGTGCTTATGTACTTATATCTAATCTATAAACTTTAAAAGCTGATGCAGAAGTCTGGTGCACAACCAAAACCTTTTCTGCAGCAGATTCAGAGTACACAGGGGTCAAAGGTGACAGTTTACAGCTGGCAATACCCCCACCTTATCAAAATAATTTCCATTTCATTGACATCCTTCAGTACCAGCCAGCTTTGGGACTCCAGTTTAAGAGACACATTATGTAACAAGAGTGAGTCAGGGCACAGAGGTGCTCTAGAGAGGAAGTCATTTTATTTTCAATACGGTACCGGTTTATTGACCCCCCCATGTCAGTAAAAATATTGATACTTCGTCTACCAGTACAGCTCAGCAGCAAGGGTTTTGGGGGGGGGGGGGGGAGGAAGGGGAGTTTGCTTTTTAAATGTATTCAACGGCAACACCCATCTCACAATATCACCTCCATGCCACATGAATGTATTTTACGATAGGCACATGACAGCTGTCTATCTATAGCAGAGTCAAAAAAAAAAAAGCAGGAAAAAAAAAACAATTTTCCAAAAGTGCAAAATCTCTGATGTGGCTACATTTGAGGCAATGGCTTCAATCACAAGCAATTCAATCACAAAATGTGGGAACCCTTGAATGTAGGTTAGTGCTATTTATATTCCTGCTCTCCGTACACACCTTGTGATGCTGCTTTATGCTCAATTTAAAATAAAATGTTGAAGTTTAAAAAAAAAAAATCTCTGACTTTTTTGCTCAATACAGTGACACAATGTGCATTTGCTGCTCAAGCTCCCATTTGATTTGATAGATTTCACCAACATGAACCTTCCTACTCTTGCTGAGATTAAACGTATGGGGAACTAAAGAGGCGAAGACTATTTGCTGTAAATTACTCACTGCTAAACTGGTGATGTAGCTTTCCTGACTGCACACATTCAAAAAGTCCATTAGGGGCTGCTTCGGAAAAGGAAAGGAAAGAAAATTTCTGCAGCAGCAGGCGTGACGGTCTTCAAACGTAGTATTTTGTGCAGGGGAAGCCAGCACAGCTCAACTCTGAAATGTATACTCAAAAGCCACCCCCCCCCCCCTCCTTAAAAAAAAAAAAAAAAGGAACAGGCTATGAGTTATACATTCATTGCATTGCATTGCCACTGTCACTCCTAGGCAGTGTATTGATCCAGTCAAAGATGCTTGACTTCAGTTGTATAATGGACAAGACTGCCCTAGGTTCACAGAGATTTTCGTAAGCTCAAGCAATACCTTTTTCTCTCTCTCTCTCTTTTTGTGTGTGTTTATTTAAAGTGCGGTGTAAATATGTGCCACCCACTCTGTCTGCATTAGCTTACATTTCATTAGTTTTACAAAGCATTGTCTAAACACAGCAGCAGAAGTAGAAATTTAAAAATTATCAACTTCCAAGCTTGGCACACAAAATGATGTACAGCATTTTTGACTATCTGGCACAGAAAGGCATAAATGTTATTTTCTGAAAATGAGTAGCGTCGACAGTGGTGCTGTTCCCTTTACCGCCGCCCCCCCCCCCTTCTATTAGATATATTTTATCTAATTCCCAGCTGAGAGATTTCTAAAAGCGGTAAGTCACAGCTGTGTTGACATTGAACTCCTTGAACGTGGCATACCAGCGTCATCTTGACACACTTTCAGATGCTTCGTTACAGGCAGTGCCAGTCGCGTGAACTGAAGTATCTGACTTAGATATAAAACAAACTGTTAATCTCTGCCCTTTTTTCCAGCTCAACACATCATTTTTTTTTTGGTGGGGCTTTTTTGTTCTGTTTTGTTTTTTTTGGAAACTCACCAATACCTTGCTCCACTTACATCTGGGATCTCTGCTGCTTTCTGCCCAGAGTCTGTAGGGGCCCTTGCCACAGTGCAGCTCAGAAAGATGTATTCTTTTTAGCTCCCACAAAGAAAAACATCAAAATAACCTCCAGCTTTAGCATTCACGCAAATTAATTTTCTCAACAGTATTGCATTGCAAATGCTGAAACTTTTATTTGCCGGTGAAATGTAGCAAGCTATTGGGAAACACCCACAGAGTAAATAAAAGCCCAATTTTTTGCATAAGAATAATGTTACCTGATAACTGCAAATTACTTTTCATTTGGGACCATCTGTGAACCACTTAAGGACCTCATGGTGGGAGGTGGCATATAAAGTTGGATAATAAACCTCCAAATACATGCAGAAATTACCTCTGGCAAAAGTAGCTGCAAGGTTTCCCCTAAGTGCAAAAAGGTTCAAATCTCATCCATCTAAACAATGAGTTCAGAACTCTCGGTTTGTGACATCATAATCTATCGCCCAATTTGCATATTAATTGATAACCAGAGACAGACTGAGGAGCAGGCAGAAGGCTGGGGAGGAATACAGACCTTCACTCGTTTATGCTAGCATAAGAAATCTTTCTGTATCAAAACTTCAGTTTGCTCATTTTCTAACCACAAATGATTCCCAATAAAGGAACAACTTTGCACATTTTTGACATTCCCCAGGCAAACGAGTTTTCAGCATTTACAACATAATACTGTTAAGAAAATTTGAACCAGAGCAAGAGAGAGTTCACTTAGGCAAAAAGAACACCTACTGGGGAGATTCTACAATTACCCAAAAGCTTCAGTATTTTAAGAAAAAGAAAAAAAAAGTTTTAAGCAGGGCTCTGATCAAATCTATTTTAACCTGAAAAGCAGCCAAGATGAATCCTGCACCTGATTCCAGACAAAATACATAACCTTAATGCAGAGCATCTGCATGGAGGCTGCGGACCACAGTCCTAATTTACAATGAACCAAAAATAAATGCACACAATAATAGTAATTAAGATTTACATGAATGCTTTCGAACATTTGAACAAGACTATCAAGCCCACAGTTGTATAATAAAATCTAATATGGGCACAGGGAAACATTTATTCCGTGCGCAGGATGGCAGCGTCTCCAGCCTCCTGGTTTGGATTTTTTTTGCCGTTCTTTATTCAATGAAGCAGCTGGAGTCACCGTTTAGCTGCATTCCCACACCAACAACAAAAACAGCGCCAGAGAAGAGGCCTCAAATGTGTCAGTCACCAGCTGGTACCTTTCCTCTAACTAGGGGACAAAATGGGGAAAAAATTTTTTTTTTTAATTTAAAGCAAAATTTTGAAAAGATGTTAAAAGTAGATGTGCTCTGTGCAAAACATCTCCTTAAAGCTCCATTAAAAAAACACCCTTCCTATTGCACATATGGTAACAGGTGACATAAAAAGCACTTTGTGGGCCTACATTTCCTTAACAAGGTGAAATACAGCTGAAGGATACACCAAGGGTGGCAGCACGTACGTACTGCCTGAAGCTATAGTTCATATGGTAGGATATGCTTATACTGCACACAAACTTATAAAACACTCCAAATACCAGCTGGATCTGGATTTTTTTCACCCACAATTATGCGGCCTGACATACCACGTATAATCACCAAAAGAAACAAAATGAAAATAAGAAAATGAGCCTCTTTCTTTTTTAATTTATTTAAAAAATGTAACCTACACTATCCTACAATTCTAGGTGGTTAACAAAAAAAAAAAAAACGCCACACAGAATAAAATATAAAACACCAGAAAATAACTCACAACAAAACAAACTAAAACAACCAACATTCAATAAAATAAGATACCAATCTGACAGCAGTATGAGGAAGCCTTTATGAAGAGATTCACCTAAGGCGATGTGCAGCAGGTACAGTTTAACCTAAAACTTACGATTTTGTTAACAGCATAGAAAAGTTTGTTCTTGTAGAGCAAAATGTTTCTCCCCTGGATATCTACAGGGCCACAACATTGATGTCACCTTGCACAAGCATAGCCATTATGTCACTTTTGGTCACAGCTGTTTAAGCTTACTGTGGTTTTTTGTTTGTTTTCCCCCATCAACTAATAAGGGGAAGGGTGGTCTGGTGATCACGGCTCTATACTAGAAGCCAGTGAATCCCAGAGCTGGAATTCCCACTTTGCCACTGACAGTCTATCCTTGAGCAAGTCACTTTACATCTCTGTATCTCAGTTAAAGCAATTATAAAATTCGAATACACAGCACTTTGATTGCAAAGATTGGAATATGCTACGAAGTCCTGTCTTAATATATAAGTCTACATGAAATCTGTTATTGTTGCCGTTAATAAAAAGCCCCAAGTCCCCATCACATATTCACTTGTAATGAAAGGAAACTCGTAACTGTGCTGCTATTACAAGACCTCTCCAAGTGCTAAATTTTAAATTAAGCAGTAGTGAATGAATAAATATCTGTTCATTTGCACACACGCTTCACGGGCCACCAAGTGCTGGTGCTTCACTGGTGCAGTTGGTAATTTTAGCTGTCTGCCCGTTGCCAAGGCAGAGATGATTTAACACTGAAGGGTAAGAGTATTTGATTTTTCGCAGTCATCTCGATTTCCTTATGCTTTCAAGCATAAAATTCTGGTTTGTGCCACAATTGCTTGCCTTGTTGAACTGTGAATTCGTGGTTGGAATTTAGGAAACAGAGACATTTACAGATCGCAGTGCACAGAGTCTGACTCAGGCCAGATCTACATCCCTATTTCTATGTTATACTTCTGAGCTTTGGAACTGGTGGTCCAGATCCAGGGCTACTAGTTTTTCATCCCAGTCACATTTGTATACATGCTCTATATCAGTGCTTCTCAACTCAGTCCTTGAGGCAAACCTAGTCCCATCAGGTTTTCTGGATATCTACAATAAATATGCATGAGATAGCTTTACATAGCTAGGAGGAAGTGCACGGGAATCTCTCTCATGCACATTTATTGTGGATATCCCGAAAACCTGATGGGAGTAGGTTTGCCTCAAAGACTGAGTTCTGAAACACTGCTGTATATAATTTTTATATGTCAGGACCAAATGCTGCAAGATTCGCAGTCCTGTTGTCATAAAACAAAAATACTGGCTTCAATTCAAAGTGCAGACTGCAAAAAGTTCATTTCCAGGGTTCACAAATTGCTGTTTTCACCAGGACACAGCCTTCTCACTGAATGTAACAATTTTGCGCGTGTGCAGATACATTTGAGATCCTAAAGTGTGATTTTTCTCTTTCGCTGTATATACAGAAACTCCCGGATAACCAGACCCTGCATTTTCCCAAAGAGCATTGGGCAAAAGGCAATGAAAACTGAAGTTCATTTTACTTACAGAACGTAAATAACACAAACACAGGAACGACAAGCTCCCCCCCCCCCCCCCCCCCCCGGCACTGTTTTGCTAACATGCCTCTTAATCATTCTAGAGGGTCATCACCTCAAAAGAGAATGGTCAATTCAAGCAGTGGCCTCTGTTCAGACTTCCAGTGCCCATAACAATGGCTAGTTTTGAAGTGCAGCAGTAATTTTTTTGTTTGTTTGTTACATTTGTACCCCACGCTTTCCCACTCATGGCAGGCTCAATGCGGCTTACATGGGGCAATGGAGGGTTAAGTGACTTGCCCAGAGTCACAAGGAGCTGCCTGTGCCAGGAATTGAACTCAGTTCCTCAGTTCCCCAGGACCAAAGTCCACCACCCTAACCACTAGGCCACCCTAAAGAGACAGTGATCACTACTATTTCCTCTTGGTAATGGCTTTCAAGTCTTTCTTGCAGTCTGATTTGAAGAATCAACCTACAATGGAAAGGTTCAGTACCCACTCCATCAAGTACAAATAATAAAAATAACTGTGCTCAACTCAAGATAGGTTTCCTCATGCTTTTTTGTTAAAAAGGCAAAAGTTTTGACAGTTATTTTAAAAAAATGCCAGGAGTACACAGTGAAACATCTGTAAAAGGTGCCACTGCTGGGTGCGAAGATCACTTTACATCTTGTCCTATATGTTTAGTTTCTGTGGTACTGGAAAAGAGGTGGATGCGTCCTTTTAAGAACGCCCTGTTTAAAGTTCTGCTATTTAAGAATGGTTGATATTCATCTCACCTCCACACCTACTCTTCAGAGACCTATCATTAACCAGCCTGTCACGTACGTTATGAACTTGCAAGACAGTTTACTATTGTTGGTTCATTTATCTAGAGTACAAACTTCACAGGCAAGACTTTTTCCTAAAACTAAGAATTCATGCTAGCAATAGAAAAAAAAAGTCATAAAAAATATATTTTTCGTATATTTGACAGCATTTTTTTTCTCCTATACACACAAGAAAAAAAATAAACCATGGAAATCTCATTTATTCTACTCACTCCAAAGTCTAGGAGATGATTTACAGCATAAATGTGAGATCTCCTTGCCAAAAAGATACTTCACTGTACTTTGTTTTTTACTGCAAAATTTGGAACAAAAAGTAAGTGCTGATATTTGATCACACTGAAGTCTGAATCTTCATCTATTACAACTTAAATACACACTAGATAAGATTATTTTATACTGAATATTCCTAAAGATAACTAGAGACGCATCAAAAAGCTGAACAGTATGCAGGTTACTGCCCTAGAGAGTTCAAATTATATAGATAATTGTTTTTAACCTTTTGCTGACACTGACAAGCATGTCACAGAGTCAACAAATGAGATTCCACAGAACTGTCACAATGATGAGTTCAACCAGAAATGCACAAGGAGTTAATGCACTACCCAGATGTGGCCACTGGGACAAGCATCCAGCTGTTTAATTAGGCAGCAGGGTCAGCCTGTCTCACAATCAAAAGCTATTTTGCTGCAGGAGGGGAGAACAGGAAGGGAAAGATCAACGGAACAGCTTTTCGAATTCAGCCCCTTCTTTCTTAAATCCTCCTTTTTTGACTTAGGAACCACATTCTCAACCCTGGCATCCATTAGGTGACTCAGAAAACTGGTCACTTGCAGTTTGAGACATCCTAAGCAGCAGTACAGTGAGCACTCCCCCCCCCCCCTCCCCCGAGTTGCACTGCAGTATTCCTGACACACACTGAAAAGACAAACAAGCGTGCATACAGCATGTGTGACTAATATTAGAGGAGTATTTTCAAAGCACTTAGACTTACAAAGTTTCATAGTAACCTGTGGAACTTTGTAAGTCTAAGTGCTCTGAAAATGAGTCCCTATCAGGGGCATTTTCGAAAAAGGACGCCCATCTTCCGAACCAAATCGGGAGATGGGCGTCCTTCTCTCAGGGTTGCCCAAATCGGCATAATCGAAAGTTGATTTTGGGCGCCCTCAACTGCTTTCCGTCGCGGGGATGACCAAAGTTCACGGGAGCGTGTCGGCACCTTACCAAAGGCAGAACTGGGGCGTGATTAAGAGATGGCCATTCTCGGCCGATAATGGAAAAAAGGGCGTCACTGACGAGCATTTGGCTGACTTTACTTGGTCCATTTGTTTTTCACGACCAAGCCTCAAAAAGGTGCCCAAACTGACCAGATGACCACCGGAGGGAATCGGGGATGACCTCCCCTTAGTCCCCCAGTGGTCACCAACCCCCTCCCACCCAAAAAAAGAAATTTAAAAACATTTTTTGCCAGCCTCTATGCCAGCCTGAAATGTCATACCCAGCTCCATCACAGCAGAATGTAGGTCCCTGGAGTAGTTTTTGGTGGGTGCAGTGCACTTCAGGCAGGCGGACCCAAGCCCATCCCCCCACCTGTTACACTTGTGCTGGTAAATGGGATCCCTTCAAAACCCATCCGAAACCCACTGTACCCATATGTAGGTGCCCCCCTTCACCCCCTTAGGGCTATGGTAGTGGTGTACAGTTGTGGGGAGTGGGGTTTGGGGGGGGCTCAGCATACAAGGTAAGGGAGCTATGTACCGGGGAGCAATTTCTGAAGTCCACTGTAGTGCCCCCTAGGGTGCCCGGTTGGTGTCCTGGCATGTGAAGGGGACCAGTGCACTATGAATGCTGGCTCCTCCCACGAACAAAGGGCTTGGATTTGGTCGTTTTTGAGATGGGTGTCCTCTGTTTCCATTATGGCCGAAAACCGGGGGCGATCATCTCTAAGGTTGACCTAAATGTTGAGATGTGGGTGTCACTGCTGCCTTTGGCTCCTAACTGCTACTCATTTGCCCTCCTCCTCCCCTATTCCTCTTTACACTGTAATTCCCTTGCCCGTAATGTCTTGTCTGTCTGTTTTATCTAGATTGTAAGCTCTTTGAACAAGGACTGTCTCTCTATGTCAAATTTTCAGCGCTGCGTGCGTCTGGTAGCGCTATATAAATGCTATTAGTAGTAAAAAGGGCCCAATTCATGTCTGGACTATTACAAAACGAAAAAGGACTCAGAATAGTCCCCATTTTCAAAAGTGTATTATTATGGGCGATCGTATAAAATCCCCCTCATGGATCTATTCAAATTGAATACCTATCCTCTGCATCAGATATATTCCCATGCCACAGGAAGTAGAATCACAAAATCAAATCGGTTACTGTGACTTTCTCCTTTTGTAAATCCCCTTTATTCACTAGGACCTCAAGCGGAAAGGATATATTCTTTAAGCCATATAGCCCACTTGTACTATAATACAGTTTGAAAAACTCCTATATAACCCGAGGCTATCTAAATGTGCTATACAGTGAACAAGAGAGTTGAACATTTATGCCTGGTGGCACTGTAAAAGTCAGGCTGCTAAATCACAGGTGAATAACAGTACATCACACAATAGGATAGCAAAGGGGAAAGGAGGAGGAGGGGACCAGTACTGGGCATATCCCTCTCCCCTGCTGCTGACCAGTTTCAGCTCAAGCAAATATTTCCAGCAGGTCATTCAGTGTCAATGGTGCGTAAGCTAGGGCACAGCCACGCTGTGTGTACTGCCAGATGAAGCACCAGCATGTGCGAAAGCTTTCCAAACTCCGGCAGGGTCCTGGGTGATTTTGGTGTTACACCGATTTTGGAACAGACTCGTTTTCCTGTTAAAATACAACAGGTTTAATGAGAGTCATCCTGCTTGCATGAGGTGCCAAAGTCTGTCTGAAGCTAGCAGCATCACTGGGTTTATGCCCATGCTGTGTGAAAAGAAAGGCAGAAATCAGTTGCACATTGCCGTGAAGATGCAAACGAATATAAGAACCAATCTTAAAGCCTTGCTGTCTAATGTTGGGCATGCAAAACAAGTTAAAAGTAACACTACTGAAAACTGCTGTACATGCTTTTGGAAGTAACACGAGACCGTTAAGCTTTCATGCTCCGTGCTTCATTTTGGTTCTGAAGAGACACCAAACGTTCAAGTTCTCCCAAAGCTTCTGTGGCTCAGCAACTCTCATCATAATGAATCCTCTATAAAAATTAGGGCACAGCTGCGGCGATCCTTGTCGGAACTCCATGCATGTGCCACAAAACACAAATAAATGAAAACGTACTTAAGTGCCTGACCGCAGCATGAGCAACTAAAGAGTGGGATTCCCTCCCACCTCCCCCCAAACAGAATGTGACAGAATGAAAGGCTCTCTTCATTTGAAAAAAATGAGACAGAAAACACACAAAAGATCAAAAAGTTAGGGAAAACCTACAATAAGCTCCAAAGAAGTAACGGGTTCCTTTCTACTTCTACATCAGGTATTTGTTTTGTAAACAGATTTGAGTCCGACAGATTGAAAGGTCAAAGTACCTAATAAGCATAAATCAAAAGCAGCTTGATGGCTGAAGTAGTTCAGCTAGTACTTCCTTCATCACCAGACTACAGCTGTAGTGTCCACCAGACCAACCTATGCATTACAGACAGATTAGGTTTTCCAGACTTTCATTGATAAAAAAATGCTTAGGTAACAGAGGTTAGTTTGCATTTCCAGTCAACCTTTCTTTTTATTAATGTTCTTCTTCGAAGTTTATACAAAAACAAAAAAATAGGGTATTTGATAAAAACACCCCCAACACCACCACACATACAATCTCCTATAAGTTCAATGCTGACACAGCCAATAAAGCTGAGGGCTTCCAAGAGTGCCTCCCTCCACCTAACCCCTGCCCCCTTCAGAAGAAGCAGTTTATGAATGAAACCCTTTGTGCACTGTGTTCTCCCCCCCTCCCCCGGCATGTCCTGCTTGCAAATGACAGTCATATGCCACCAGCTGCAACTCAAGTAAAGTGAGTGATTGGAGGGCACCGAGTCTGGTGGAAAGCAAGCAGGTACTGCCCGCTGCCTGGGCCTCACTAAAACAGCCACTGTCCCAGATATGGAACCAATCAACCAACCAAACTGTCTGCCAAAGCACCAGCAGCCATTCTGAAACAGTACAGGAAACCCACACAGACACACTATGGACTGCTCCAGTTTTCATGAAAAATGTGCCTTGTGTAAATAGGTGGAAATAGTTTCTTCCCTCCTTTGCTCCCAATCATCTGTTTCACTGGGTTTTTTTGTGGATTTTCTCCACACCCTCTTCCCCCCCAGACCACTGCCGACTGTGAAACTGAACTTTTTAACAACTGCCTGGGATATATAAAACAGTGAAATGTGTGTGGATATATCTTACCACAACAAACAAAACTCCAGGCATGATTTACTAATCCCCAATTGTGTATCTATAGGGATAAAGCTCAGCGAGTCAGGCTCTCCATCTAGAAAATACAATGGCAACTGTGTGGCCAAATGCTTTCTCCAGCTCTGAATTTGGGTTGTCAGATATTTAAAATGTCTTTTTCCGATCGGATATTAAGTAAGATACTAAAGGGTCCTTTTACCAAGCTACTGCTACTATTTAACATTTGTAAAGCGCTACCAGGGTTACGCAGCGCTGTACAATTTAACAAAGAAGGACAGTCCCTGCTCAAAGGAGCTTACAATCTAAAGGACAAAAAGTGCAGTCAATCAAATTGGGGGCAGTCTAGATTTCCTGGATAGAAGTACAATGGTTAGGTGCCGAAAGCAACATTGAAGAGGTAGGCTTTGAGCTGGGATTTGAAGATGGGCAGGGAGGGGGCTTGGCGTATGAGCTCAGGGTGAGGCGAGGCAGAAAGGGTGGAGCCTGGAGTTGGCGGTGGTGGAGAAGAGTACTGAGAGGAGGGATTTGTCCTGTGAGCGGAGGTTACGGGTAGGAGCGTAACGGGAGATGAGGGTAGAGAGGTAATGAGGGGCTGCAGATTGAGTGCATTTGTAGGTTAATAAGAGAAGCTTGAATTGTATGCAGTACCTGATCGGAAGCCAGTGAAGTGACTTGAAGAGAGGGGTGATATGAGCATATCGGTCTAGGCGGAAGATAAGACGCGCGGCAGAGTTCTGAACGGATTGAAGGGGGGATAGATGGTTAAGTGGGAGGCCAGTGAGGAGTAGGTTGCAGTAGTCAAGGCGAGAGGTGATGAGAGAGTGGATGAGAGGACGGGTGGTGTGCTCAGAGAGGAAAGGGTGAATTTTGCTGATGTTAAAGAGAAAGAAGCGACAGGTCTTGGCTGTCTGCTGGATATGGGCAGAGAAGGAAAGGGAGGAGTCGGGATATGGGCAGAGAAGGAAAGGGAGGAGTCGAAGATGACTCCGAGGTTGCTGTGGGAAAAAGAACCCTGTGCTAGTGCCATAGGCTGTTTTTCCTGCGCGTCAGGGCCCTATTTACCGCAGCAGGTAAAAAAGCCCCCAGACACACATGGCCATACGCTAAGAGAACTCTTACCATGTAGCCATGCGACAGGGAGCCCTTACCACCACCCAGTTAGGTGGCGTTAAGGGCTCCCGCGCTAACCAGGCAGCTCATGGCAATGCCCGGTTACTGCCACACAAGCCATTTCCCAGGGGGTTTCTTTTTCCCTCCTGGAAATGGCACGTGCTTAGGGCGGGACTACCACTGGCAGCCACGTTAGGCTGGCGGTAGTCCTGGAACAGCAAGTGGTAAGCCCGAGTTGGGCTTACCACCTATCTGTAAAAGGGCCCCTAAGAAATTCAGAAGATTTGCACAGCCTTTACTCATGTAAAAGCCCTATACAAGGAAAGGCTAATTTAAAAAAGCCGCCATTTACATGCATAAAAGCTGTGGCATGCACAGTGTGGAAGGAAGTGTATATTGGGCAGGTCAGAAAAGCATGGGGACAATATTTTAAACAACTGAATCGGACAGGAGAGGCTCCTGCCTGGTTAAATCCTCTTCAGCTGCACATAACCAGACAGTGCAGCTGAAAATCCAGGGAGACTGCCGTGGTCTGAAGTCAAGAGTCTGGGGGGGGGGGGGGGGGAGCCAGGATTTACCTGGTTAGCTGCAATTTTCAGACCACTAACCAGGTAAGAGTCCACATAAAAATCAGAACAGCAAAAAGGCTGTTCTAACTTTATCCAGCCACCAGTCTGATAACTTCCAGCGGCCAGCCAAGACCTGCTACTGAATATCCAGGTCATGCTCTGCCTGCAGCCCGTATATGTATATTTCTGATTTTACAACAGAAAAACATATATTTCACACAAATACAGCCAATCACCACGTGTTCTAAGGCAGGCATTAAGAGGGAAATTTGATAAGAAAGTGCTTATGTGAAGCTTGAAAGTAAGCACTTATTTTGCTTTATAAAATACTAGTGTATGTAGCGTAACCCACAGCTACACTGCAGCTGTGAACATTTACAACAGCCCTAGAGCAGGTGTAAATGCCTGAGCCTAGATTTCTAAAGAACGAGCATAAACTATACGATTTTATAATCTACACACTTAAATGTGTACTCTGCCCAAACTCCATCTACATACATGCCCACCGATACTACATTATAACATCACGCCCAGGAGAAAAGAGCACTATGGGCATACAGGATAAAAATACCTTACTGCCTAAAATTTAGAGGGTCATTTTATAAAGTGACGCACAATTTCCAGGTAACTGCTCACTGGGACCCAGGTTTGCACCGATGATTGGGGAGGCACAACTGTGTTTACACCTCCTGTGTTTAAACCCCCCTCTGAAAATCCCTGGAATTATTTTGCTTGGCTGACTACTACTACTTATTTCTATAGCACTACTAGACGTACGCAGCGCTGTACACTTGAACATGAAGAGACAGTCCCTGCTCGACAGAGCTTACAATCTAATTAGGACAGAAAAACAGGACAAACAAGAGATAAGGGAATATTAAAGTGAGGATGATAAAATAAGGGTTCTGAACAAGTGAATAAGGGTTAGGAGTTAAAAGCAGCATCAAAAAGGTGGGATTTTAGCTTAGATTTGAAGACGGCCAGAGATGGAGCTTGATGTACCGGCTCAGGAAGTCTATTCCAGGCATATGGTGCAGCAAGATAAAAGGAATGGAGTCTGGAGTTAGCAGTGGAGAAGAAGGGTGCAGATAAGAGAGATTTACCCAGTGAACGGAGTTCCCGGGGAGGAATGTAGGGAGAGATGAGAGTGGAGAGGTATTGAGGAGCTGCAGAGTGAATGCACTTATAAGTCAATAAGAGGAGTTTGAAATGTATGCGGAAACGGATAGGAAGCCAGTAAAGTGACTTGAGGAGAGGGCTAATATGAGCATATGACTCTGGACGTCCAGTTTTTATAAAATCCAGGACTTGCACAGGGAAGAAAGTTTTTAAGCGCACGTGCATATGTAAATGCCAACAATTCACCTGAGCACTTTACTGAAAATACTGTGCATTTTACAGGCAGGTGTACACACAGGCGGAGGAGTCTGGGTAGACCGACACACAAGTAACATAGCTCCAACACTGAGATGTGACAACTGACACCAGCCTCCTTTCCACTAGTGCTCCCTAAGGGAAAGAAGCCGGCTATGATCCTTTCTAGAACAGGAGCTATAAGGATGCACTGTTATAAATTACACTTGTAAATGCCGACCTTTATACACACAGGCAAAACCTTATATGATGCTGCCCTTTCTTTGAATCAATAGCATAAACCAGGGTTCTAGAACTGACTAAGAGGTTATGGATAGAAAGTTTCATTTAAAGAAAGATTTTTTAAAACTTTTGTGAAAAAGAGAAATTCTCAGAGTAAGAACTCACCCAAGCTTATTGTTTAGCAATTATAGGCAGCATTTGTACTCAGTATTTGAATAAGAGTCAGCATTTAGTTATTAAACCTCTAAGCTGCAAATGTGACATGTGAATGAGAGAACGAGTGAAGTGTATACGTTGATGTGTATGTATGACTGAGTATTTCTTATATGAGGATATGGATAGATTCAGTTTGTTAATAACAAAAAACTGAACACACATTGACTTGATTTGCTTGTCACTTATTTGGATTGGGAGCACAAAAGTTTGCTGGTTTTTGTTTACATTGGCACATGGTTGTAGAGAAACTTACCCACCCTCTAGGAATAGCCTTTAACCTTAGGGTGGCATTCTGCTTGGGTGAGCTCTTAACTCTGAGAATTTCTCTTCACAAAAAAAATTGTTTTAATTTTTCTTTATATGAAACTTTCTATCCATGACCTCTTAGTCAGTTCTAGAACCCTGGTTTATGCTACTGATTGATGATTTATATAGCAGTGGTATAGTGGGGAATGACATTATTAATATTAGGTTTGCCCTTTGTTTAAATGCATTCAGCAGAGTCTTTTGTTCACAAGGGAACATGTGAATGCCCTAACTTGAAAGTTCCAGCTCTTACCTCGTTGTTACACTGTTAGATCATACAGCGCAGTAAAAGTAAGTCATGAGGGGGGAGGGGGAACCCTCTAATTGTGCACGTTCGTCTTTTTAAAATTAGGCTTCCCAAACCTGTCCTGGTGAATCCATAGCAGCTGGGACTCGAGCAAGACCTTAACCATCCTGGTGCAGATAAAATAGAATATGTTGAAGAAACCAGTTATGCAAATTTACCTCTTGCTTACTTGCTGAGAAAATCCTGAAAACCGACTGGCTGCGGGGTCACCGGGTCAGGTTTGGGAATCACTGATTTAAAAAAAAAAAAAACCCAGAGACAAACAGTACACGTCTGTAGTGCTTGCATGAAAACACACAGCATCCTCACCCGTCGATTTATCTGTGCCACTGGTTTACTTCTGGGCCTGCTGAATGTAAATGCAACAGAGATGAGAAGCCACAGAAAGAAACAAAACACCACACTATATCATACACGTTTTATTACCAGCACCAAGGAGAATCCTTTAATGCCTAATTCTGGCTGTAATTCAACCTTTTGCAGAGCGGGGCTCTAAACGAACAGCCTTTGTGCATACGTGAATGATAAGTTGGGGTATCTATTCACACGTTTATCACGCCTTCACTTCCAGGTGCACAAGTGCTGAGTTGTCTGCACGTCAGCAACTAAAACCAAGCGCATCCATACAGCAACACTTATTTTGGTGTTTTTTTGTTTGTTTGGTTTTTTTTAATTACTGCCTCATCTCTTTGCCACGGGAAATTTACTGTGAGTGTTATTCAATTGCCTGAATTACTGCTCCGCCTGCAAAGCTGTACTAATCACATCTCTTTAGGTGCAAAGGGGAGAAGGAAATGGAGGGAACGCTCTGTTCCTTCATGGAAAATGCAGGTATGTGGAGGTCCCTCTGTAGAAAGGTCCTCAGAACACATTTTAAAAAAGAAAAAAAAAAAAAAACAGAGCGGCATGCAAGGGTTGGTAGGGGTGGTGGCTGCCTCTCTAGGGTTCAGTGCTGTCTCCTGTAACCCTTCTCAAATCCCATTTGTAGAACAGATAGATGTGTGTATTTCTGGGCAGTACAAGTCCTCAATTACTGTACTGCACAATGTATTCCAATCCTACCACCTAGAAATTACAAAGCAAACGTGGATTCTGCATCGCCTTTGAGAATCACTTTACTGACAAAAGTAAAAGCTAACAGATTCATAAAAGCCTCAGGTTTTTAAGTCTCTCCACAGAGTCCTATTCAATCTTTCCCATTCACCACCCCCACTAGTTACCTCCCAAGTGTCAAAAGTACAAACCTCACATCCTTGCCTAAGCCCCATTGCATTCCCAACATTTCAGCGCTGTACCTCAGGCTGTTTCCAAGTTATATGTCATAAGTTATACACACCAAACTGCAAAACACAGACATCATACAATCTCATAAGCCCTTCTTTACATAGGACCAAAGCTGAAAGCAACCCAAGTGCTACCTGTTCCATTATAGGATTTTAGTTCCTTTCATTAAGTGATTTTCCTGAATAATCCACACCCTGCACAGAAGAGGGGCCATGAAGGGATGATGTGGAAAAAAGATAAGAAACGGCTGGCAGCAAATAGCAGGTTTTAAAATAATGCACCACAGTGCACACCAACAGCATAATCTGTCCAGCAGTGGTGTGTCATCAGTCATGCTATGGATTCTTCCTTATGGGTGGGCAACAGAGATCATGGATGCACTTAACTAGGTTTTTTTTTTTTAATTTGCAGACCTGAAATGTGATTTCAAAACTACAGAAGGGACTGTCTGAGAAAAGGCAAAAGGCTCAGATCTGAAATCTAAAAATTGAGGTCACAGTTCAGAGTAATCAGATCTCCTCCCTCTGTTCTCTCTCTTCCTCGTTTTACATATATACATATTTTTATGTTTGCTCATTTTATTCCCTTAAGGAGAGCTGAGCCACACCTACCTCACTTGCGTACTTAGTGGCCACCTTGCTCATAAAAACTAAAAGGTTCCTCTCCTTGCAGCTCTGGAGAAGCAGCGGCTCACGGGTTCCACTTTCGCAAGCGGCCACAGACTAGAGCGGATGGTTGGAAACAATTGCACGGGTGCCAGAGGGAGAGAAAATGTAAAGAATCTTTAACAACAATAATAAAAAGAAAGAAAATAGAAATGTAGAGAATGTATGCAGAGAATTACTAGTTAAAAGAGTTGGTGGAAAGCACCCAAGCTTTCCTCTCTGACTGAAGCTCCTGACACCAGCCTCCTGAACAGACTGTTCTTCTGAGCTCGCTCCCTCTACTGTGTCACAGCGACCTGGCAAACGGGAACGCTCTCCTTATCACTGCAATCCAAGCCGCCTCCTCTCGGCTCTGACCCGTTCACTTTTTGCCCCCAACTTCTCCGAGATGCTTTACACTCTGGATCTAATTCGTTAGGGAGTCTTTGTCCCGGCTCTTAACCCTGACACAGGAGTAGGAGAGCTTGGCTGCTGTTACATGACAGATCCATCCTGTCACTGCATTAATCAGGGCCTTCTGCAAATCTATGCACAGATAAACTGGGTTGATTGGCTCTTGTCAAACTCAAGACCTGCACAAAAACTTTATACACAGACACTAGCCACATAAAAACATACACGACAAAAACACTGCATATGACACGTGTCATCACAAGCACATGGGGTTATGTGCACACCGATATAAAAATATGCTACAACTGATAAGTAAAAATGGTAGAGATAGCATACAACATACATGCATTTTACACAGCAAATTTCACAGTTCCATGCTATACTGAATTTCACTGTGCGAGGGGATACACAAATGCAAGCCTTGGTCACAAAAATCTGTGCACAGTGTACAACTGCATATCATCTTAAACAAGTTTACAATATGACGGGTATATTTAATATACTGTACACAGAAATCTCTCTGAATGAATTCATAGCAGTCCAGAGAGGGCTTAAAATCCATGCAATATCTATAAACAAGAAAAAAAACATAAGGGAGTTTCTTTGATGGAAAAATTATGATAAATATCAATATTTGAAATACTGCTGTTATGAACGACTAATACCACAATAGCACAGTGCAACAGAATGCCTTTCAAGTCAATACAAAATACTTCCACTCATATGTATCACTAAAATCTACAGTTACATTAAGCAGATTATTTCTTTATAGTGACAAAAGTCAGATATAAAACAGAGACAGCTGCAACACACCCATCCAATCTGTTTTCAACTGCCTCCTTTATTTTGGGTTCTTCTCCAGCAAGACTAGGGTGAAAGCATTTGGAGGAAGCTTGCAGTGTGCTGCTTAAAGCAAAACCGCCTTACTAAATCCAGGACGGCACATCCCATGCCAAGGTAAAACAGGATGGCACTCAGGTGACAGATGGAAGAGCTGGTTTAAGCACGAAGGCATGACTAGTAAAACTGATTTCACCCAATGCCTTGGATGCGGGTGCAAGTTGTACCACACAACCAAGTGGGCTAAATCATTTCTACTGCATTGCAAGCAGGCTTAAAAAGAAAACAAAAACAGCAAATAAAAAGCTCTTTAAGTTACGCTCTTTTTTTTTTGTTTGTTTGTAAAAGAAAGAAACAGACATTTCAGACAAAATCTACGATCAGAGGTTATTTCACCACACTGTCCTTCCAGTGTCTTTGATTCTCACCCCTCCCCCCCAACTGACAGCACTCCATTTCTAAGTGCCCACCTACAAAACAAAAACTATTTTTGCATGTGTCTGTGCCTGAAGCATACATTTCCTGGGCAGTATGGCTGTAGCCTGAGGTGGAGGAACCCCCCCCCCCCCCCCCCCCCGCAGGATCACAATCCTAGTGTTCAACACACACAAGCAAAGATAAAGTGGTTAGGTGTGCTCAAACCATGCACTAAACAGCCTGTCCAAAAGCCACACGCAAAGCTTCTCCAGGGTAGCAGACACTATGAATGTCACTGAATAAACCAGATTTTATTAGGCCAAATAAAAGCTGATTTACTGTGCCGTATTCTGATGAACAGATGCTTCTGCAATAATGAATCCCATTGATTACTTTACTTCTTTTTTTTTTAAGTTTTTTTTTTTTGTAGCTTGCTGCCCTAACTTAACATATTTAGAAAATGACTTCTCCGGTGATAATGACCACATCTTGCTAATGACAGAATCTAATGTACATGGGTGAGGGGGGGAGGGGGAATGTCATTCCTAATAATACTGGCACACAGTTAAATAAAACAACTGTGAGAGTTGATCAGGCAGTTGCGTAAGTATACTTTATTACCGAACGACATAATTATGCTGTTAATTCTGTTACATCACTGGGCGAGTCCTACATGCCTGCTTAATTCTGCATGGGGTCATCTTTATAACTAATACACGCTTTCACTCTTGCCTGGAAAGTAGAAGCTAGTGAAAGGTTTTGAGGTTTTAATGGCAAAAGGATGATGGAGAGAACACGTACGGTAATTTTCTGATTACATTTTCTCTGGGGTGACCGTTCATAAACTAGATAGACCAGATGATGTAGAATTGCTTATTCGTAACACTAATGTTATTTTCTTTAAGCACTTCAGTGAAAGAGCGAGAGAACGTGAGGGCAGATGGATGACAGCTAGAGAGAGTATACAGAACTTGGTTCTTCACTCAGTTTTTCAACTATTTTAATTTTTGTCTTCTTTGAAGAGAAACTATGATAGAGCAGACGAGCAGAGAGACAGACAGATAGACAGACACAGCTAGGCTCTCTGTAATTATGTCATCATGTCTTTGTAAAACCAGAACCATTTCACCTGTATGCTCAGAACTGGGTGAAAAATGTTTTTGAGAATAGTGGCTCTAAAGGTAACTTGAACCATTAAGTACGAGCGTTGTTGCTTTCTAATGAAAGCACAAAATAAATATGGATGCGAGATCTTTAGCAAAGTGAGTTTCTTTTAATTTATTGTGAGGCGGGCTGATTAAGAAAGGAGCTAGGGGGGATTAAGTCAATGAAATCCAGGCCTCCCTGTTTGTTAACAATACTTTTCCAGACTAACACGGGCAGTGTGCAACCAGAACTGAACAGAAGGAAAGAAGAACCAGAGGCTTCTGGTCATTTTCGACCTGTCACTGATCAAAGTGACCCAAAGAACAACTCCCTTTAGAAAGCTAAGATTCCTGCCCTCTGGGGTTATCAGCTGTTCTTCTGCATGCTTCATGGACTAACTCATTTTTTAAAAAAATTGTTCTAAGAAGAAATTATATAAAATTAAGAACAAAAAAAGTACAGTCTCATTTACATTTTTAAACATTCCATCCAGGTGGGCCCTCCCTATTCCTTTGACATGTGGTACCTGGGTTTTGCCCCAGAACGGTTTCCATCCAAAAACAGACTTCAATGACTCATAGGACAAGCAAACATGCCAGGGAAAAAAAAGAAACAAAACAGACTAGGACACCCCTGACTCTCCTGCATTCACCGCATCCCAAGACCAATCCGTTACATGATTGTACGGTTTCATTTAGACATCGCATTCTGGCGCATGGCATTCGGCTGGCTCTTGATAAGGAAATCTGTATTGGACTAATTAATTCTAGTCAGGGTCCTCTTTCCACTGTATTTTACAGGTTCTCTTTGAGGCACTCCTGTTTGAGCTTCTTTGAATCCTACACACATCGCATGTAATGGAAAGCATGCACCTGCTTTTAGGAAACTGGGACCAAACGGCTCATTTATCCCTGCATGTAGGAACTGAGACACTGACCAAAACTCAGCTCAAAAGTCGCTATCATCTGTCATTCTTTTCCATTTCTGTCAACACTGATTTGCTGCAAGTCCTGCATGTTTTGGTGACAGGAAATTGCAACCACATTACAAAAATGCCAAAAGTTCAGACGTGACATTTTTTGAGCCCCATTTATAAAAAGTCATTGTCAAAACACACATACGTAGAACTTTCTGTAAAGAAGTAATGTTCTTCACACTTCAAAACCACACTAAAATCTCCCGGATAAAACCTGAATTGTAAGATTTTTAATTTGACACACACACAGTGAAGCAGTCCGTGCAAACTGTAAACCACAAAGGAAGAGGGCAAGGACCTAACTCATCATACCCCAAGAAGGCTATGCGATGAAGAGAATAGGCTTGACAGCACGCTTAAGACGACGATGCCTTTTCATTAGGAGGACTAACCAGCACAACTCAAAATACCAGCGGACCAACCCTTTATCAAAGGGATATCTGCTCAGCCTCAGCAACCTCCTGCCTCAATGCTGTGGCTTCCAAGTTTGCCGCTGTCCTCTAGTCACTCACAGTCAGCTCCACTTGTATCCTACACAGGACAGGTGCACTTATTCAGACCGATATCATTTCCTATTTTCAAATATTAACCAAATTCAATCCACATAACCCCATGCTAGTAGTTAATCTCACTTGCAATACTTTAATCACAATTCACAATCAGGTTCAAATTCTTCACTCGTCTTACGGTGTTAAAATTTCCTCTAGTTATTCTTTGGGGCTCAAGGTTTTTCTATTCTAATACTGCTGAGGCTGCTTGAGTCTAACTGTATTTGTGAGGGGTTTAAAGTGAAAGAGGCAATCTTGCACCACAGCTGGTATGGTTCGATAGCCATTTATCAATTGATCATTATTCAGATCTGATTGTTGTTAACTCCTTCGGAGCTGAACAGAGAAGTTTATTTGAAATCTAAAATTCCTCAGCCTTTTTCACTAACAAAACCTTGCCCAGGCCCCTCATTCCTGGCCTCCAAAGTATATTACGCAGAATAATATTTCCCCAAAACTATGCGTTTTACATTTTGGCCTCTTTGAAACAGGTTTATTATTTGATGCATGCAGTCCCACAGGCCTTGACCGGTGCACATTAAGAAGCAAAAGTGCAGTGTTGTAATTCTCGGTGCCTTTTTTTTTTTTACTGGATTTCTCTGTAGGCTGTGGTACTTGTCACTGGTCCAACAAGAAAAAAAAATGGGGCTTGTTGAGACCACAGCGGTCTCCTCTCCAGATGTCATCAGCAATGAAGACAAGGACCTGACTTCTACATTTTTTTATGCTCATAGACAAAGAACGGGAAAGAAGGCTTGTCATGTCAGGCCCCTAGGTTCTCCTAAAACAGTATTTACTGTCCTCTTCAAGGTAAGGGAAAGGGGGGGGGGGGGGACCAAATCAGTGAAGAAGGTGCCTGTGGAGGTTATTTTGCTACTGGTTTCCAACTAGTTACCAGCAGTAATCAGGGTCCCTCTACAGGAGATTGCAAATTCTACCTTATTCAAATGCCTTCATTCATATCTATCTGTGCGGCTCAAAACTTCTAGTTTGCTACCCTCTTTCCCTCCTGGTTGTATTTTAATGTTTACTTTCATCTGCTTGTCACTGTGGCCACTAAAGAACTCCCCCCCCCCCCCCAATCCTTTCTCAATACCCAGGGCTAAAGCTGTACAGCTGCGACAAGGACAAACCTTGTCTTATGAGCCAAGAAAGTCTGGTCTCACCAGAGGTGCAGTAGCACTTTCCACTCCGACAGAAAGAAAAGTTCCTGAAAAGCGCAGATCAGAGCACTGCTGGCCAAGTACCAGAGCTCATCAGTTATTCGAGATTTTTAAAAAATATTTAATTAAATAGATCTCCATCTCTCTCTACATGTGTACCTATGTATATATGTTGAGAGAAGGAGCAAAAGCAAGACACGCACACGAAGAGAAGCGCATTACTGAAAGGGAGGTACTCTTCAAAAACTTCCCTCCCCGCTTGATCTCAGTCCAGAAAGAGTGTTGCTGCTAATTTTTTTTTTTTAACTCCTTTTCAACGAAAGAGAATGAGCGCCAAGTAACCACAGAAGAAGCTGCAAGCAAGCAAGCAAGTAAGCAGGTATGGCACGTATCAGGGAGAGCATGGTACACAGAACCCGGCTCCTCAGATCATCACTTATTACTGACCTCGCAATAACACCGCAGCAGCACTCAGGGAGGGGGGGAGGGGGAAGGGTGAAGGCAAGACACAGCACAGAACGCGTTTGTCCGTGTATGTGTGTCCGTCCGTACACGTGTGTGGGGGAGAGAGAGAGAGGACTCTGCAGCTCCGCACTGACAGCCGTTTCCAGGAAAAAATCACTTCCCCAGTCCCGAGGGCTAGAGAAAGCTCTTCCCGGCCACACCAAGTCAATTAAAGTTCCTTTGAATTCACTCTCCCCCTCCTTCAAAACATAGGAGTGGTGTCATATAAGAGAAAAGGGAGAAAACCGAAGAGAAGAAACAAAGAAAAGTAAAACTTCTTGTCATCTTTTTTGGCCACTTACATTTGATCCTACAGAAAGTAAAAATGTACTGGTCTGATGGGATATTTAGCATACGTTCTTGTTTTGGGCGTGTTTAAAGTTTTGTTTTTTTTTAAATCTCGCTGTGAAGTATTTGCAACTTTGACGCCAAGCACCTTGCACTTTTGTTTTTCATAATAATAATTTTTTAAAAAGCCCTGGGGGCAGCAATTAAATAATCGTGCACATTCCAGCAACAAAGCTATGACAAGTCAGAGGCGATACGTAGATCGGATTAAAAAAATAATTACAAACCCTAAAGAAAAAACCAACCCCCCAAAAAGCCGTCCAAAATGGTTGGGGTGGGAGCGCGGCGCAGCGCACGTACCTGCTGGGCCATTCTGAAGAGGAGGTTGCTGTCACCGCTCTGCCATGTCCCCATGAAGCCGGCCTCGCTCGCCGCCGTCCGGGCTCCGAACTGCATCAAGTCCTCCTCGGCCGCCTCTCTTAAAGCCACCGCTCCTGCCCTCTCTCGCTCTCTGCCTGCCTCTTTCGAACACATCCACTTCTGCTGCTTCGGACTGCAAAAAGTCAAGGGGGGATTTGGGCTTTTTTCCTCTTTCTTTCTTTGGGTTGTTGTTCAGTCTCTTGGCAGCCAGCTGCAGCAGTTTAAGGAGCTGTCCGTACTGTGGCTTTCATTTGGGGAGGGGAGTTGGGCATGGGAGGGGGGAGGCCGAGCTTCTTTTGCACCCCCTCCTCCCCTTTCATTGAGACACGGGCTGTGACCCCCCCTTCCCCCCCCCTCCCACTAAACAGCTGCTTGTCAGGTGTGCATGCAGCGCCTAAGGAGACTCAAGGCTTAGCTTCAAACTCTCAATCGCTGCATTGGCACTGGAAGGATAAGCAGAGTACAGTCAACTGCACTGCTCCACTCTCAGGCACCAAATGACATCCAGCGCTAACCCTTCCCAGTCAACACACACACACACACACTCTCACTAAGCAGCCCTCTGATCAGAGGGGGTTGGGACAGAAAGGAGGATCTGGGCCCCTACCCTTCCACAAATCTCACATCCGTCTATATCTTCACACAAAATAACAAAACAGTTTCTAAGAAAAAAAAAACCCCTACACTCACTATTGTTAATTTTTCTACAGGCTAAAGAAAGTGCAGAAGTTATCTTTCCCGTTTTCTAAGTACTAGGTGCTCTGCAACACACTTTATGGGAATCTTTCATAATAATTCAAAAGGCGCGCATTAACTTATTACAGATTAGTCCACGTCCGCTCATTTTTCACACCTTCTCCCTCCCTGTCTGCCGGTTGTAACAGTTCCTGAAGCTGCATCCAAAGGGGAGAGACTCTTGCTTCCTCTCTCGGATCAAACAAGGATATAGATCTTGCATATTTCTAGCTGCACAAGATCACACCTTTGCAACCTCGAGAGAGCGGAGAAACACAAACTAAAGCCACACATGCAAAGTTTAAAAAGCTGTCCGACGTAGATCAGAAGTTAGGTGAACTGCGTCTCTTTAAAGATTAAAATAAAACTGATACAAGTTCATGGGGAGGGGAAATGATCTCTCTGACACACAAGATTTGTAATGACATCGGGCAAAGGGAGAGAAAAAAAAATTGTCCGTCGAACATCGTTACCAAGCTCAACCTTCAAGATCAACTACATAAAACAGCCCTTATGCAAAAAAAAAAAAAAAAAAAGGGCAAAGAAAAACTTTAGACGTGTGGAACTAAAAATCAAGGTTTCTCACTCACTAAGCTACGACGCAGTAGGAAAAAAAGAAAAACAGAGGCATCTTCTCTAAAGTTAAAAGGTAAGGAACATTAATCTTGCAATAAAGCCTACAAAATGTTGCACTTTTCTTCAGCTTCTCTCTACCTAAGGAATAACAATAAAAACCCTGTATCCTCACTGTAAAACAACACGGGGAGCAGAAAAGCCTCGGCGGCGTCTCGCTGTCATTAGCGCAAAATGAGGACAGATGAGAAAACGTACGTTGTGTTGACACAAATGTGCCTTTCCCTCCAGATCCTGTAGCTCCTGAAAGCTTTTCTGTTAAACTTTCCTTCAGTTCACCACCATTAAGTGCACGCACGCACAGATACACACATACAAAAGTCTCAGAAAGCCAGAACATTCAACGCTTGAGAAGGAAGAAACCAGCAAAAAAAAAAAAAAAAAATACTCTCGCAATAATTGTGCCTTTAAAACGTATAAAAGTTCTCCTGAGGCCTATATATATAAAACAGATTTTTTTTTAAAAAAGTGCACCTATTTTATTCTACTAATATTATATATAACTGAGTTAATTGTGCCAACAGTGACTGCACTTTTACAGCCAGCTATTACCCATTTAAACTCCCTCTAAAATTTGCTAGTCTCTTCATTTCTGAAGTGGCACTCAGTGCCTCAGTCAAGCTGCCTGCTCAGCTCCTGACCTTCCCACTAATGGCTGTTATTTGTGGGAGGCTTAAGGACACTGTCAATAGCATACTTCCTCCTCTCCTCTCCTCTCTCTCGTTCACTCCCCACCCCCCCCCCCCCCCCCCCCTTTCTGCTTTCTTTCTGTCCTGCAGTCCTTTCTTACTCCCGGGAAAGGGGAAAAAAAAAATCAACTGGCATGCAGCAGCAAGCACCTGCAGTAATAGACTCTTTTATTAAAACTGTTATTCTGCAAGACTTTGAAATTCCCTGTGGACTGGGCCATGTCAAAGCCGATATAATTAACTAGAGGCTCGGCAACGGATCAATTACCAGACAAGCAAGTGATAGTGAAATCAATGAAAGATCATCAGGCACATTATCAGTGTTGCAACTCATTAGGGTAAAACTGAAAAATGCGCTCAAAGGGAGCCCGGGCAAGGTGGCATTACAAAACAAAGGGCTAATTTGGAGACCCCGCTGTGAACAATCTGTAACAGAATTAGCCTCCCCCTCCCCATCACCCCTTAAACTGCACAGCTCTGTAACTAAATGTGACAGACTGGGAGAAGCAGTTTATTAAGACACCACACTCCAAGTTTATTTAGTTCATAAACTCTCTCCGAGAAAATCAATAGCTTCTGTGCTGGGGTTATTAGGCTGCCTAGCTAATACATCCAAATCCAGTCCTCGGAGGCAGCGGATCCCTGTGGAGAAAAAGTCCACCGATCATATGGGGGAAACGCTAGAAGTGACAAAGCAGGAGGTGACAAGAACTCAGACCTCTGCTTTACCCTACTGCCCACTGCCCAAGGGACTGCCCTACCAGGCAATGCTAAGTACTGGGGAAACCCCCATCCCCATCATTTGCTGTCCCCGTCTTTGCCAAGGAAGTAATCAATTCTATTAAATCCTATTTATGTCATTCGGTACTACTTTTCTCCCCTCTCCTATTCACGTTTTAACATGTCAGGCACATGGATACAGCAGAAGCAGTCACCCCCCCCCCCCCCCCCCCCCCGAGTTGGAGGAATGGCCTGCTAGCACATTTCTCCTAGGAGACTCCTCCTTGTCCTGCCCAACTCATTAGAAATGGGTCAAATTATAAGAGTAAAGTGCCAAAAAGGGGACACTCGGAGCTCTGAACATTTTCCCCTGAAGTGCAGTTTAGGGGCCACACCTCCTCCACATTACACACAAAGGACCCAGGAATAGTTTTTAAACCACCTCAAAGCCCAAAGGTGGTAATAAAATTGCTTTTTAGAACTGAGGCAACTTCTCTGGAAGCTGAAACTATATCTACAGTACTTCTGAAAGTCCTAATGCTACAGAAAAATTACATATTAGGGAAAGAGAGGGGAAATGAATTTTCTTACAATCCTCTGTAACACTCATAAGGTCAAAAGCACATATCTCCATCAATGGCTAAACTGAGATCTCTATGCAGGCTCCAGTTTTTATTTATTTTTTTTAATATGGTTGAACACTGCATGTATGTACTAGCCAAGAAAATCTCAATCTCACGTAGATTTTACCTGCTTATATCCAAAATAGGTCCTATGTGGTTTACAGGAAGATTGACCAGCAAAAACACTGGGAAATAACAAAGCCACACAAAAACCCCCCAAAATCTAACAAATAAGAAAGACCGCAATCAAAAAGCAACCTGAATCAAATATTCCTTGATTAAAAAAAAGTTTAAGAGCTTAGAAAATACATAGGGCTCCTTTTACAAAGCTGCACTAGCGATTCTGAATTTGGTAGAAGACAGGAAGCCAATGATGAAGAACCATGAGGGGGGTTATGCACTCATGCAGTTATGGTGGCAGATAAAGGTCAAATTGGCCCATCAAGTCTGCCAGGTTAAGTAAGGATGTAACTGCCACTCCTGGAAGGCTAACCCTCTACTCCTTCCCCCCACCCACCCCCCACGTCTTTGTGTAAGGTTCTAACTTTTGTTCTGTGCAGGTTACACCCCATCCCTCCATGCCTCAATTAGGCCCTGATGATCAATTTTTCCAAGCTGTTCCAAACAGTGCTGTAAAATTAGTGCCGGAATGGTGCGGGGAAATAAAGCCCTGATGATTAGAGCTAATAGAATGCAAATTTAGGTGCGCTATTAGCTCTGATCATTCAGCAAGAAGACTGTGCCTGCAGCCTGGGCATGAGCCCAAGGCACAATCCTCCCACATAAGTTGTATGACAGGTCTGAGCTGTCATACAGGAGGTTTCTCCCCTCTCCCCACCCATAAGGGGCTGGAGGTTCGGTGGACCTCCAGCCCCACCTAATCCCCCTAGACAAATTTCCCTGGTTGCCCAGTGGCCTTCTCCCTCCCACAGACCCCCTCCCGGCACAAGGGCACAGGGGGGCTTGAGGATGCACTGGGCAGGGCAGGGCAGGACCATTTTGGAGGCAGTGTTGGAAGGAGTCCTCCTCCCTTCAAACGTTGTGGGGGGATTGTGGGGCACTAGGTCACAGGGCGGTGGGGGATGGGGGTAGAGTTGCCCACTGGGCCACCAGGAACATTTTTGTTGTTGGGGGTTAGGGGGCTTGAGGTCCACCAGAACTCCAGTCCCCCTGTGCCCTTATGTCGGGGGGGGGGGGGGGGGAACTTGTCTGGTGGGGTTGGGAGGGGGCTCCAGTCCCTTGAATGTGGGGGGGGGGGGGGTGGGCACCTCCTGGACCCCTAGGCCCGACAGAGACAGCCTGGGCTCCTTGGCTTGGATGGATGGAGGAGGGGGGCAGTGGTGTGCTGGTAACTGTTTAACAGGATCTATCTCTAAAAATAAACCACCCGTAGTTATGTACGTAACTGTATTATACTACTACTTATCATTTCTATAACGCTACTAGACGTGCGCAGCGCTGTACATTCTATTGGTGCAAATGATATGCATAGGCAACAACCAATTTACAAATAATATTAAAACATATAATATTCTTTACTGTAAATTCAAAATGGCCAATTGATTTTTGACGCACTCTTGAATCTGTAGCCAACCTATACTCCCCTGTTTACTAAGCCACTCCAGTGGCTACCACGTTGCGATGCCAACACAGCCCATTCAAAGCTTAATAAACAAGGGGGATGTTTGCTATTCATCCCAATCTGCTAATTATTTTCACAATAAATTTACTGACGTTAAATCTGACATTTGATATATTGTCAGACTATTTCTCACCCTATATACCAATATACCCACTACTGGGAAATTGTAACGAGATGGACTGTTACAGATTCCTACATAGACAGTACATGCCAGCAGAATCCTTCACCTCAGTGGTACATGCAGAACATGGACAAACCCTCAACTGATATAAAATAGGGGACCAAAAAAAAACAAACATGCAGCCAAAAGTGAAGATCCCCTCTCCCTCACCAAGAAAGCAAGATTCTATCTGCAGTGAAAATACTGGTAAAAAGTAACAAATACATTTTCTTCCATACTCCACTAAATACAAAATTAGAAAAGATATATATTTTCAAAAAAGCAAACCACCATAAGCAGCATATCCCCCTTTCCTTTCCCTCCAATCCATGATCAATGTGTCCCCCTCTCCTCTCCATCCCCTTCTATGTATTTCTCCCTTTTCCATTCCCTCCATGTATGACATGTCTCCCTCTCCTCTCCCTTCTCTCCCTCTCATCCACATACAGCTTGTCCCTCTCTTTCCCTCTCATCCACATACAGTTGACCCCTTCTCTCCCTCTCATCCACTGCAGCTTGTCCTCTTCTCTCCCTCGCAAAGTAGGCAGCATGTTAATCCAAACCCAAACCTCCTCCCAGCTCTCCGGGCCTACCTTACACAGTCCTGGTGGTCCAGTGGTCAGCTAGGGCAGGAGCAATTCTCCTCCACTCCTGCCCATGTAGTCTCCACTCTCCGTACTGAAGAAGACTGCTGTGAGTTCCCACAACTGTCTCGTAAGACTGCTGCTGAAACTTACGGCAGTCACTTTCTGTATGGACACTAGAGATTGCATGAGCAGGAGCATATGTAGGAGGATCGCTCCTGCCTTAGCTCATCTGGGGCAACAACCGATTTGCAAAAAGAAAAATTAACAACCGGCACTCATGAGCAGCTCCAGCACACCATCGGAGGAGGAAGAGAGGAGTCTTAACCCTAATGCCAGCTCCGAGCTGACATACGGTTAAGGTGGTATTCCACCCATACGATCAGAATGCAGTGCTCTGATCATACGGGTGGAATACTGAAGAGCTTGTTGTTTGCTACGCCAGGGCCCTCTGTTCATCCCATGCTGGTAAATGTGGGCACTAGTCCAGCGCTAGCCTCTAGCACCCACATTTACCTTTGATCATCAGGGCCTTAGTGCAAGCTTATTCACTTTAGGAGGCCAAATCGCCTTTGGCCTTTGCTGTTCCGAGCTAAAGCTCTCAATGCTTGCTTTCCATCCACTGTATGTATTCTGTATACATTAGACCATTTTTTTACATTTTTTTACCATTTTTGTCTCCACCACCTTCTCCAGGAAGGTATTCCAGGTATCCACCACCCACTGCATGAAAAAATGTTTTCTGATGGTGCTCCTGTGTCTTTTAGGTGTACAGTTTGCTTTACTTTGGCAACGGAATATTTCCTAATACAAACCTCTCTGTATCTTATCTCCCCTGTTCCTTCCTAGTGTATATATATTTAGGTCCTCAAGTTTCTTCTCATATGCCTTCTGAAGTAGACTCTGCACCATTTTGGTTGTTTTTTTTACTGGACTGCCTCAACCTTCTTTATATCCTTACTGCGATTTGGCCTCCTAAAGTGAGTGGAGGAGTAGCCTAGCTGTTAGTGCAGCGGACTTTGGTGTTGGGGAACTGGGATCGATTCCAGCTGTAGCTCCTTGTGTCTCTGGGTAAAGTCACTTAACCCTCTGTTGCCCCAGGTAAATCACTTTGGATGTGGTTGCAAAAACTGTAGAAAACAAACTTTTCCAAGTAAAGCCTGACCAATGGCCTGGACAGGGTATCATCCTTACTGCTGGTTATGCCTCTTTCCATAAAACGTTGCATCCTTCTGGCTTTGGAACTTGCTTATCTCATAATTTAGCTACCTTGAGATCATCAGATACTATCACCCTCGTCTGTCTTCTGGACCATGTACATTGGTCCCCTACCCCCACCATCTCATAGAATTCCTTTGGATTTCTTCACGTAAATATTTCACTTCACATCTCATGGCAAAAAGCTTAACTGCAAGCATTTGACCAGTGTTTTTGTAGATCACTTCTCATATTCTCTACCTCCTTCAGGGTGTCCAAAGATTTTTGTAAATCTTTGTGTCATCTGGAAAAAGGCAAACTTCTCTGTCTAAATTTTTAGTAATATCACTCACACAGATATTGAACAGACATGGCCACAGGATTGACATTTGAGGCAGTCCACAACTCAAGCTTTCTCTCCTTCGAGTGAATTATGTTTGCCACTACCCTCTGTTGTCTGTCAGTCAACCAATTTCTAGTTTAATTTTTGCTCTTTTTTTGGCATAAAAAGTATATACCTTCCAACATGATAACGTCCCTATTTTGACTCCAGTCATCGGCCATTTGAGCCCTGTTCATAGGTTCCAAATAATAATAATATTTTTTTATACACCATCATATATTAGTGTGAGGCTTGCTTGAGATCTGGGCAAGGATCAGCACCATAGTGGCTAATATAGATGTGCACATGTGGGCACAGTCAAGAACAAAAGAATAGCCATATTGGGTCAGACCAATAGTCCAATATCCTGCTTTCAATAGTGGCCAATCCAGGTCACACGTATTTGGCAGAATCCCAAATAGTATCAAGATTCCATGTTACTAATCCCAGGGCAAGCAGTGGCTTCCCCATGTACCTCTCCGGTACTATGTAAGCCACATTGAGCCTACAAATAAGTGGGGAAATGTGGGATATAAATGTAATAAATAAATAAATAAATGTCTCTCTCAATAGCAGACAATGGACTTTTCTTTCAGGAAATTGTCCAAACCTTTTTTTAAATCCAGATATGCCAACTGGCATATCTTCTGGCAACGAGTTCCAGAGCTTAACTGTTCGTTGAGTGAAAAAATATTTCTTCTTGTTTAAAAAGTATTACCATGTAACTTCATTGAGTGCCCTCTAGTCTTTGTACTTTTTGAAACAGTAAAAAATTCAATTCATTTTACATGTTCTACATCACTCAGGATTTTGTAGACCTTTATCATATCTCTCCTCATCCGTCTCTTTTCCAAGCTGAAGAGCCCTAACCTCTTTAACCTTTCCTCATATGGGAGAAGTTCCATCCTCATTATCATTTTGGTCACTCTTCTTTGAACCTTTTCTAATTCCGCTATATCTTTTTTGAGATATAGTGACCAGATTTGCATGCAATATTCCAGGTGAGTTTGCACCATGGAGCTATAGAGGCATTATATTATTCTTGGTCTTATGTACCATCTCCTAAAAATTCATAGCATCCTGTTTGCTTTTTTTTTGGCTGCTGCCGCACACTGGGCAGAAGATTTCAGCATATTGTCTGCAATGACACCTAGATCTTTTTCTTGGGTGCTGACTGCTAAGGTGAACCCTAGCATCAAGTAACTATGCAAGTAAAATGTGCTTTCATAATCTTCATAGTTCAGTATCTCCTTGGGAATAACGTAAAGACCTAGAACAAATTTAATAATTTTCTTTTTTCAAACTATCAGATGAGTTATCAATTACTTTCACAGTGATTCAAGCTTTATGACCTTTTACACAAATAATCTTGCTTCCAGGGGCAAAGAAGTAGCATATTATGTAAATAATGTCCACTTCCTGCTTTTGGTATTTTTCTAACAGTATTATAAATATTGCAACCACATTTTGGAGCCCTTTTATTAAGGTTTAGCACCATAGGTATAAAATAGCGCATACTAAGGTGCCACATTTCCTAAGATTTAGTAAAAGGGCCCTTTTATTTTTATTACATTTGTACCCCGCGCTTTCCCACTCATGGCAGGCTCAATGCAGCTTACATATTATATACAGGTACTTATTTGTACCTGGGGCAATGGAGGGTTACTGGAAGCTGGTTGGTGAAGGTATAGGGAAAGGGAAATGGGACTTGATATACTGCCTTTCTGTGTTTTTTTTGCAACTACATTCAAAGTGGTTTACATAGTATATTCAGGTACTTATTTGTACCAGGGGCAATGGAGGGTTATGTGACTTGCCCAGAGTCACAAGGAGCTGCAGTGGGAATCAAACTCAGTTCCCCAGGATCAAAGTCCACTGCATTAACCACTAGGCTACTCCTCCACTCCACAGTGCAATCTCTCTAACAGTGCACAAAACGTGGATTCCTTAGTGAACCGAGGTTAAAAGTTAAAGCTGGTATTAAGAGTCAGGATAAACTAGAAGAACATAAAGAACAATGATGTGAAGAAAACTTATTCAAATACAGAAGGTAAATGTTGAAAAGAAACCTCATTATAGAATGATGTGGGGGACGTATCTGTAGAGCGTGTGGGCTGAATAAGCATTTAAGGTTCTGGGCTGTAAGCTTCAGGTACTCTCTTTGCGGAGCTCATTGCAAGGTGCTGAATGATGAACTGGATCAGGCTGTTGGGTGCCATAGCTGGCTATTTACTTGGGGGGAGCATCAACAGTATGTCTATGGGGCATTTCCACAGTTGAGATTATTACAAATGGGCTGGCTGATATGGCCAACAGCTAAACGCATTAAGAGGACAATTTCCAAGGGAAAATCACCAAGTTCAGAGTCTGTATTTACAAAGGTGCCCATGGATGTTGCAACACTGACAGCTATGCAAAATTGCCCCTTAAATGTGAGTGGAGCATAAATTGTGCAGGCAGGATTTGGAGTTTCTGCCCATTGCTCGCCATGTCTAACCCACAAGAAGACAAGGTATGAAGAGGAAGGAGGACACATGGCAGTGTATTGGGTTATGTGCCATCAGCCAAGACCCTTTGCAGAATGAGCATTCCTTTGATTCCATATTGATCTTTCAATTTTATTTTCTCCACATTGTAGAGGGGTTGTGCCAGGAAATAACCAGCACATATACCCTGGGTAACAGGAGATAAAATGGAGAGCTCTGTATTCTAGAAATGTACTATGTGATTTAATATTTGGGCCTTAAAACAATAATCACAGCTCACTGCCGGGAAGTGTGTGCACTCTGGCTATTTCAGCCACTTAATATGAGGGCAGAATTTAAGGACCTTATTCAATAATGATTTCTCTGTTGCCACTGAATGGAAAAAAAAAGTCCTTTTGGAATAAGACCCAGAAAAGATCATCAAGGTATGCACATAGAAAGAGTTGCATGTCTAAATAACATACACATGCAAATAGTGTTTTCTGAAAGCCACCTTGTGCACATCTATTTCCCTGGGATACAAAGATTTCAAGTGGAAATGGTGGGGTATGATTTGGATGTGACCAATAATACATGTACATTAGGAAGTACATTTTTATTATAAAAAATAATCCCTGTGGCTTCTGCATCTGCTCCTCAGTGCATGCAAGTCCCAGCTCCAGTTTTCGACCTGGGTCTAAAGTAAAGGGCAGGTGGCTAATGTTGAAGGATCCTACCACCCCTGAGCCCCCTACACCTCAAATCACCACCCCTGGACTCCCTCATGTAGTCAGAGCATCCATTACCTCCTGGACAACAGACTAGGAACCCTGACTTCCCACATACAGACTATCTGCTGGCTCTTACCAGGGATTTCCCTAGTGTCTAGTGAGGGCATGGGCACTTGGGGATTGCTCCTGCCCCCACCAGATACCACGGAGATCCCTGGTAAAAGCCAGGGAGTCAAAAAGGATAGGGCTGCTATAACTGTTATTAGAGTACGTCATGAGTAGATGGGAGTGCTATGGCTGTTGTCAGGGAGGGAGAGTTGGAAGGGGTAGTGAGGTGTTGTGGATGTTATAATGGTGGTAGGAGTGGGATAACTTGATCCCACCACTGGCCTTTGCCAAACAGCAGGCCTGACTTTGGGTCTGCTGTCTATGTTAATGCATGCAGGAACCTGCATTGTTCCTGAATGCAGCAACACTACCTGTGGAGCCCTGTTTCACAGGGATTTTTTGTAAAATCACAGCTTCTGCTCAATGTGCCAGCAAAACCCTTCCAGCAATTTTACAAAATGCTCCCAATTTGCTAGAACCTTTTATAAAATACAGGAGGAACTGAGCACATCCTGACCTGGATATCTCAACTAAAATGGATCTTCAAGTGAAGTGTAATAGAAACAGAGAAAAACGAAGGCAGATAGACCATATGGCCTATCAAGTCTACCCATCCATGTCATCCACACTCCCTTAGAGATCCTATGTACTTGTCCCAAGCTCTCTTGAATTCAGATACAGTCTTCATCTCCACCACCTCCACCGGGAGGCCTTTCCATGAATTCACCAGCCTTTCTGTGAAGAAGTGTTTCATCAGGTTATTTCTGACTATCTGTTTTCACTTTCATCCTATGTTCTAGAGCTTTCTTTCAACTGAAAGAGACTCACCTCCTGTGCATTTATGTCACATAAGTATTTAAATGTCTCTATCGTATCTCCACTCTCCCACCTTTCTTTCAAAGTATATGTATTGAGATCTTTAAGTCCATCCCTATATACATTTTGACAAAGACCACTGACCAGTTTAGCCTCCTTAAGATCATCATTTGCATCACATCTCGGCTGAATCATTTAGAATATTGGGCCCACAATCTTTACTGCAAGACACACACAGGTCTGCATGCTAAAGTGGCACCTACTGTGCATAACATTCTGTAAACATACTAACACATACTATTTACCATTTCAACATGCAGGAGACATGTTTAGCTATCTGTGGTTTAGTACACTGACCTCTATGTTTGTTACTGGCATTGAATATATTGCTGAAATCCTTCAACAAAACTGAGATTCCTACTTACTAACCTATGGTAAAATTGAACATTTCAACACAATTTAACTACAAGAAAATTTACTGTAAGATTTGCTAACCTGTGATAACTCTATACCATGTTGCTGTGGCCAGAACATAAGAATAGCCATACTCGGTCAGACTAATGCTCCATCTAGCCCAGTATTCTGCTTCCAACAAGTACCTGGAAGAAACCCAATTAGTAGCAACAATCCATGGTACCTGTCCCAGGGCAAGCAGTGGCTTCCCCCATGTCCGTCTCAATAACAGACTATGGACTTTTCCTCCAGGAACTTGTCCAAAACATTTTAAAACCCCGATATGCTAACCACTGTCATTACATCCTCCAGCAACAAGTTCCAGAGCTTAACTATTCTTTGAGTGAAAAAATATTTCCTCCTATTTGTCTTAAAAGTATTTCCATGCAATTTTATTGTGTGTCCCCTGGTCTTTGTACTTTTAAAAGAAATATCATGTGTTTCCAGTCACAGCAATGCAAGGATAGGAGGCCCAACTCAGGCCCAATATCTTGAGGACTATTCTAGGGATGTAATAACAACAGCTACCCCCACCCCTGATCCCAGAAAACAAAAGAATGCTTGCCTCTGGACTGCACCCCACCCCACATTTGTTTTAAATGCAGGTGCCCCCTGCCTCTCCTGGCCGTTTAAATCATTTTCATTATCGGGCCCAATGTAGAAAACATTTTTGTCTAACACTTTTTCTTTAAACAACATAAGTCCCACCACTCCTAATATATTTCGAAGCATTCATAAATAACTGACTATTATATGCATTAACCAGTACTATAGCCCTGTACTGACCAGAAATCATCCTGAAAACAGGCCACACAGTGGGACATATCATAAAAAAAAATCCATTCAAGTCAGGTTTTCTTCTAAGGTTTCTTCTTCATCAGTTTTGTTTAAAACAAAATCCAAGCTTCCTTTTTTTATTATTATTCATCTTTTCATGTCCAGGAGGCTTTTAAACATTTTTGTTCTCTTTCCATGTTTGAATGAGCCTGCACATTATTCATTCTGAAAAATATCATTATGGGGGGAGGGGGGAATATGTGTTCAAATCTACATAGGCATAACTTAGGCACGGGCACATGTACACACAGTGAGGTCCAATTAGTTGGAAGAATTTGCATTTAGGTTAGTACCAAGCTAACAAGACTGTGGGGAGAGAAGGAGGTTTCTATGAGCAGAGCAAGAGAGAATGCAGAGCAAGCCTCAGTTCCCTTAAGAGCCCTTTCAGGGTGTCACTCAGCTGCAAAATATTTAACCCTCTCTAAATATTTAGGAGCTTACTGTACATCACACCTCTATAGTCTGACACTAGCACACATCACTGAAATCACTCAGGAGTGGTGGGAGGGAGACAAGAGAAACGGGGCATAGGGTTTTTCATAACGAGACAGTGTTCTTTGGAATTAGTGTATCACCCAGGAGGAGACACCATTTTGTGTCACAGTGAAAAGTCATCTTGCTGACCAGGTATCACACCAAGACTCACAAAGTGGATACAAATCTTTGCTAACCATAACAATCCATCCTTGCAGTGCTCTTAATCATGCCCCTTGCACCTAGCTGATATATGTAGGTGGGAGAGTCGGAGAGAGCCAGCCCTCTTCTATGGAATAATCATTTCATCTCCTGCCCAACATCAACATTAGGCCTTGAAACCAGAACCCAGGGCTTCCCACAACTGTCCTGGGGACCGCAGCTCCTGTTGGGATTCCAAGATATCCAGAATGAATATGAATGAGATCAATTTGTATCTATTGGAGTCTCTGAATATGCAAGTCAATCTCATGCTTATTATGGCTATGCTGTAAACCTGACTGGATGTAGAGTCCCCAGGCCAGATTTGGGAAGCCCTGCCATAAACCCTCTTTTATGTGATTTTAAAACAGAATCTTGAGCAATGGCCTCACAATACTAATCCTTACAGTAAAATTTGCAGCAAATGGCATTAATTTCAGTGGGTTCATAACATCTGCTGCCAGGGGCAGACGGACTATTCGGACAACCAGGCAATGTCTGAGAACCCAGAGACTATAGGGGACCCAGAGGCTTTGCCCGGTTGTCCGCCACCACTGCAAATTGCAGCCCTCTCCAGTCCTATCTTAAAGGCACCTGTGGTCTAGTGGCCTCTGCGGGGGCAGGAAAGAATCCCACTCTTTCCTACCCACTGCTGCTACTCTGCATGGCTGTGTCAGCATTGCAGTGTTTTAAAAATGGCTGCAGAGACTTCCTGTGGAAGTCTTGCAACACTGCCGAGAACCGCCAGACTACTGCAGTAAGTCTCAGCAGCCATTTTGAAAAACACTGCAGTGCTGCGATCGGACACAGTAGCGATAGCGGGCAAGAAAGAGCAGGGTTCTTTCCTGCCCCGAAGAAGCCACCAGACCACCAATGCCCTTCAAGGTAGGATCATGGAGGGTGGCGGTGCAGCGGGCAGTGGCCAGGGGGGCCCCAATGACCTTTACTGCCCATCTGCTGCATATATATATGTTCTCCATACTTGTCCTTCTATTCTGATGCTTCTCCAGCCTGTCCTGGAATGCCCCCTAGCCAGTCTGGTTTTCAGGATATCCATAATAAATATGCATGAGGTAGATTCACATGGAATGGAAGCAGCATGCAAATCTGTTTATATATATTTATTATTATGGATATCCTAAAAACTGGACTAGCTAGAAGGTACTCCAGGATCAGCCGAAAAAAAACGCTCTTCTAATCAAACAAAAAGAATACACAAGGAGAGTCCCTTCACTAGGTGAGGAAAATAACACCAATGGAGAGAGAAGATGGCCAGGAGAAAAGCTACAGAATGACCTACAGCCCTTGCAAATTAAAATTAAGCAAGCACTACTAACTATATGTACAAAATGCCAGTACTCTAATTCAGTGTTTCTTAAGCTGGCCTTGGAGTACCCCCTCTGGTACTCAGGATATCCACAGTGAATATGCTTGAGAGAAATCTACATTCAGTGGAGGCAGTGCATGCAAATTGTGGCTATCCTAAAAACCAGACTGGCTAGGGGGGACTCTGGGACCGGCTTCAGATTCAGAAGCACCACTCTGATCCCCACCCATACATGAGACACAATCTTACTTCAAAAATAAATAAATACATATGGTCCACTGTTAGGCTTCTCAGGACCAACTCCAAAGCAGTGAGACTGCAGGACTACAGGTACTCAGTAGCTGCGCTGGCTCTGCTCTTTTGGCTGACAGAGCAGCCTGGCTAGGACTGGGAACACTGTACCTTAATGGCTAATTCAGCCTGCAAAATACCTTGGCTTCCACAACAGAATCCTGCTCCCTGCACTGATCAATGTTACCTTATTTGGCAGCTGATAACAGAATCCAATTTGTGATGTCATTTTGCCATATGTAGTTTCATTAGAGTCCCTCCTCCTGCCACTGATTCGATTCCCTGAGGTCCGTGTGCTGTAGCTCTTAACAGGATCCTGTAATATGTAATGACAGTAAGCTGGCCTTTGCTCGCTTCCTTTCCTCAGCACCCACTGGTTTTTCAGGGCTTAGTTAAGTAGATAGCTGGCTGAAAGGTCAGTGGTTTCTTCATGTGACACGCTCTGATATATTCTAATGACGTATCAGGACAAAACTGTCCCTGTTCTTGACAAAATAATGAGGGGGGGGAAGGGACTCTGAAGATCTTATGACAATCAGCCCTTCCTTTCTGCTGAGACAACTCCTGGACATCAGTGCTTTGCTGATTTTGAGATCAGCTAAAGAGGCAATGCGGGTGATAAAGAAATGCAAGAAGTTTTTAAGAAACACACATAAATACGCCTCTTACATTCTAAGAATCCTGGAATCAAAAGTGACTATGTTGGAGATATCACATTCACAAAGGGGCCATAAGTACATACATAAGAACATAAGTATTGCCACACTGGGACAGACCGAAAGTCCATCAAGCCCAGAATCCTGTTTCCAACAGTGGCCAATCCAGGTTACAAGTACCTGGCAAGATCCCAAAACAGTACAATACATTTTATGCTGTTTATCCTAGAAATAAGCACTAGATTTTCCCCAAGTCCAATTTAATAATGGCTTATGGACTTTTCTTTTAGGAAGCTAATCAAACCTTTTTAAAACCCCGCTAAGCTAACTGCTTTTACTACATTCTCTGGCAACGAATTCCAGAGTTTAATTACATGCGTGAAGAAATATTTCCTATGATTCATTTTAAATTTACTACTTTGTAGCTTCATCGTGTGTCCCCTAGTCCTAGTATTTTTGGAAAGCGTAAACAAGTGATTCGTGTCTACCCATTCCACTCCACTCATTATTTTACAGACCTCTATCTTATCTCCCATCAGCCGTCTTTTTTCTAAGCTGAAGAACCCTAGCCGCTTTAGCCTTTCCTCATAGGGAAGTCATCTCATCCCCTTCATCATTTTTATCACCCTTCTCTGTACCTTTTCTAATTCTACTATATCTTTTTTGAGATACGGTGACCAGAATTGCACACAGTATTTGAGGTGCAGTTGCACCATGGAGCAATACAAAGGCAATATAGCATTCTCATTTTTGTTTTCCATTCCTTTCCTAATTATATCTAGCATTCTATTTGCTTTCCTAGCCACCACCACCGCCGAACACTGAGCAGAAGGTTTTAACGTATCATCGTTTACGCCTAGATCCCTTTCCTGGTCAATGACTCCTAATGTAGAACTTTGCATTACGTAACTATAGTTTGGGTTTCTCTTTCCCACATGCATCACTTTGCACTTGCTCACATTAAACATCATCTGCCATTTGGATGCCCAGTCTCGTAAGGTCCTCTTGTAATTTTTCACAATACTTTTGCGATTTAACAACTTTGAATAACTTTGTTTCATCAGTAAATTTAATTACCTCACTAGTTACTTCCACCTCTAGAACATTTATAAATATGTTAAAAAGCAGCAGTCCCAGCACAGACTCCTGGGGATCCCCACTATCTACTCTTCTCCATTGAGAATACTGATCATTTAACCCTACTCTCTGTTTTCTTTTAACCGGTTTTTAATCTACAATAGAACACTACCTCCTGTCCCATGACTCTCCAATTTCCTCTGGAATACCTCATGAGGTACTTTGTCAAATGCCTTTTGTCACACGCACAATTGTCAAGAGCAGGTTTATGTGGGCCACATTATACACACAGTTAAACTCAGGTTGCATGAACACAGGAGTAGACTTTACACATGTTCACATCTCCAATTGTGCTTCACTGTATTAGTTTTAAACATGTTTTTTCTGATCTTAAATGGCTTGTTATTGAATAGGTCTTGGATACTTATTGAGGTGATAGAACAGCGCATCTCCAGTTATGTGAACAATTTTGGATTTATAAGATGCGAGCAGTAAAACCTCTAGGTTTGAACAATGGTGTTGATTGGAACACTATTTTGTAAAGTTTTGTTCTATTCAATAAGGTTTTACTAATAATGTAATTGTTTCCACAGATAACATGGGGCGGTATCTTTCCACAACAGTTGCCATTTTGAATGCAAGTAGGCATCAACGGTTAGACATCTTGTATCCTCTATGCCCAGAATTAGGGTTCCTGAGGAAGGAAGGAATTTCCAAAACAGGGCTTTCTAAAACCCCTTTTGAAGTATGGCTTTGGGCTTCATGTTATTATGCTTTCATGTTTCTAACAAACAATTGAATAGATACTTTTTACCCAACTTGCAAAGGACTCAAATACAAAACAACCTAAGCATCAAGCTTCTCATACATAAGCACACAATTATGGAACGCACTCCCAAAAGCTGTGAAAACAATCCACGACCACCTAAACTTCAGAAAATCACTAAAAACCAACCTCTTCAACAAGGCCTACCCTACAGATCCAACGTAAATCCCCACATCCGGCCACTCAACTAAACCAATGATCGTACTGGACAATATACAACCTCCCTTCTTTTGACCCTAATGGAGCCTGGAATACACCTACCTACTCGAACACAACACAACTATGCATCTGCTCTCTACTGGATTTGGCAAATGCCGTTACAGTACCGTGTAAGCCACACTGAGCCTGCAAATAGGTGGGAAAATGTGGGGTACAAATGCAATAAATAAATAAATAAATATACTTTTTAATACTGCTTCTGGTATGCCACTAATAATATTCTGGGACGAACTGATATAAATGTTGAATCTTTATGATACTTAGAAGATATTTGTGTGAAATATTTATATGACATTTGATGCACTATATTTTTTGAACACTGTCACATTAGATACATAATAGGAGATCCAATGATGGTGTCCGTGAACACATGAGCATATGGTTTGTGATGTATCCAACACACTGAGGGCTCCTAATATTATAGTAGTTTATATTTACTACTATTATTATTCAGTTGGTGTCATAATTATATATCTTCTAGTCTACATTTAGATTTCTAAAGGAGACTCTTTAATTTAGAATTGTTTACATTCGAGGGGGTTGTCCTTCTGAAGGGTTTTTTGTACTTTTGAATTATGAGCGAGTTGCAGCCAGGGAGGTGAGGGAGGAGCCTCTTGAGCTTTAAGAATTGACTGCAGTGCCCTATCCCCATTTTTCAACTGTGACATTCTTCCAAGTCCCACCCTGCCTGCCTATATCGAATTGTTAAGAACATTGTGATTGTGTGTGAGCATCCTACTTATGCTATCAGTAATTTTAACATCAGGTTTATCTTGTGTTCGATGCGATGATACGTGATTGTTCTAGCTGCCCATTCAGCTTTCCTGACATTATGTTATTACTCTGTCTGTATCATTAGCCATCATGTCATGTTGTTTCTACTCTTGGTTTTATGTATCCTTGCTGCTCAGTGAAAGTGGAGCACCTGAGCCATAACACTAGTGGGGTGATATAGATAGCAAAGTTACCCAAGTCACAGCCACACCTACAAGAACAGTTGGTGAGACAGCAGGCATATAGGACGCCTAAGGTGAACAGTGAGTACTGGAACATAGGTGGGGGGGGGGGGGGGCTTGGGAGGAGCCCCAAAAACAGAATGAGAAGACACGGCTGAGGGGAGATATGATTGAGGTCTATAAAATTTTGAATGGAGTGGAATCGGTAAATGTGGATTGTTTACTCTTGCAAAAAGAAGACAGACTAGGGGATCTGCCATAAACGTACATAGTAGAACATTTAAAACAAATAGGAGAAAGCAAAGTTACCTAGCAGCTATTCTCCAAGGACAGCAGGACAAGTATTCTCACATGTGGGTGATGTCACTGATGGAGACCTGGTGCGGACACTGCCCAGTGTTCTGTAGTTTCTAGAAGCCATTAACAGGCCTCCACTGTGCATGCATGAATGCCTTCCCACCTGCCTGAGTCGCATGGGACCCACAGTTGGATAAAAAAGTATAAAGAATGCAACTCCTGGGGGAGGTGGGAGGTTATGTAAGAATACTTGTCCTGCTGTACTGGGAGAACACTTGCTACAGGGACTTTGAGATAAGTGGCAAAATGATCCACCCAGGGGGTATCTCACTCTCAGATCTTGCGGGCAACACCCATACAGAGCGACCACTAGTTCAGCTGCATCACCCTACTCTTGTCTTTTCACGCTAGGTATGTGGCTCTGAGTACTATGCCATGGCTGGAGGTCCACTGCCACATCCTGACTGCTTCCTGACACAAGAGGTAGGATTCTGTGCCCCCTGATTGTTGAGATAGTAAATGGCAACCTTATTATCTGTTTAATGAGAACAACATGGTTCAACAGCCAATCTCTGAAAGCCTAGAAGACTGATGTTAAGCTGGGTCTCCTGAGCAGATCAGTGTCCCTGGCCGTGAGCCCCCCATCCCAGACTGGATGAATCTGTGGTCAGTATCTTCTGGGGGGACAGGAATTTGGAATGGAAATCCAAGACATTTTGAACCAATTTGACTGTGTCAACTCTGGGGTGACCAAGATGACATCTGCAAGATACCCTGTGGCTTGACACCACTGGGAAGTTACGGGCCACTGGGTGCCTCAGAAGTGAAGGTGAGCTATGGGTGTGACATGCACAATGGAGGCCATGTCGCCCAATAACCTCAGCATCTGCCGAGCTGCAACCTGGTAGCTGAGCCAAACCTGAAGGGTGATGCAGATGAGAACATCCACCTGGTAGGTTTGAGTTGAACTGTGTCAAGCAGATCTGCAATGTACTCCAAATACTATACTGGGATTCTTGAGCACCTTCCTTGGATGGGCTCTTTACCAGTCAATCAACCAGATAGAGAAACACATGCACTCCCGTCTTTTACATACAGTGGTGGAAATAAGTATTTGATCCCTTGCTGATTTTGTAAGTTTGCCCACTGACAAAGACATGAGCAGCCCATAATTGAAGGGTAGGTTATTGGTAACAGTGAGAGATAGCACATCACAAATAAATCCGGAAAATCACAATTGTGGAAAGTATATGAATTTATTTGCATTCTGCAGAGGGAAATAAGTATTTGATCCCCCCCAACCAGTAAGAGATCTGGCCCCTACAGACCAGGTAGATGCTCCAAATCAACTCGTTACTGCATGACAGACAGCTGTCGGCAATGGTCACCTGTATGAAAGACACCTGTCCACAGACTCAGTGAATCAGTCAGACTCTAACCTCTACAAAATGGCCAAGAGCAAGGAGCTGTCTAAGGATGTCAGGGACAAGATCATACACCTGCACAAGGCTGGAATGGGCTACAAAACCATCAGTAAGACGCTGGGCGAGAAGGAGACAACTGTTGGTGCCATAGTAAGAAAATGGAAGAAGTACAAAATGACTGTCAATCGACAAAGATCTGGGGCTCCACGCAAAATCTCACCTCGTGGGGTATCCTGATCATGAGGAAGGTTAGAAATCAGGCCTACAACTACAAGGGGGGAACTTGTCCAATGATCTCAAGGCAGCTGGGACCACTGTCACCACGAAAACCATTGGTAAACACATTACGACATAACGGATTTGCAATCCTGCAGTGCCCGCAAGGTCCCCCTGCTCCGGAAGGCACATGTGACGGCCCGTCTGAAGTTTGCCAGTGAACACCTGGATGATGCCGAGAGTGATTGGGAGAAGGTGCTGTGGTCAGATGAGACAAAAATTGAGCTCTTTGGCATGAACTCAACTCGCCGTGTTGGGGGGAAGAGAAATGCTGCCTATGACCCAAAGAACACCGTCCCCACTGTCAAGCATGGAGGTGGAAATGTTATGTTTTGGGGGTGTTTCTCTGCTAAGGGCACAGGACTACTTCACCGCATCAATGGGAGAATGGATGGAGCCATGTACCGTACAATTCTGAGTGACAACCTACTTCCCTCCGCCAGGGCCTTAAAAATGGGTCGTGGCTGGGTCTTCCAGCACGACAATGACCCAAAACATACAGCCAAGGCAACAAAGGAGTGGCTCAGGAAGAAGCACATTAGGGTCATGGAGTGGCCTAGCCAGTCACCAGACCTTAATCCCATTGCAAACTTATGGAGGGAGCTGAAGCTGCGAGTTGCCAAGCGACAGCCCAGAACTCTTAATGATTTAGAGATGATCTGCAAAGAGGAGTGGACCAAAATTCCTCCTGACATTGTGCAAACCTCATCATCAACTACAGAAGACGTCTGACCGCTGTGCTTGCCAACAAGGGTTTTGCCACCAAGTATTAGGTCTTGTTTGCCAGAGGGATCAAATACTTATTTCCCTCTGCAGAATGCAAATAAATTCATATACTTTCCACAATGTGATTTTCCGGATTTAATTTGTGATGTGCTATCTCTCACTGTTACCAATAACCTACCCTTCAATTATGGGCTGCTCATGTCTTTGTCAGTGGGCAAACTTACAAAATCAGCAAGGGATCAAATACTTATTTCCACCACTGTAAGTATTGCCATACTGGGAAAGACCAAAGGTCCATCAAGCCCAGCATCCCACAGTGGCCAATCCAGGTCACAAATACCTGGCAAGATCCCCAAAAAGTACAAAACATTCTATACTGCTTATCCCAGAAATAGTGGATTTTCCCCAAGTCCATTTAATAATGGTCTATGGACTTTTTCTTTAGGAAGCCATCCAAACCTTTTTAAAACTCTGCTAAGCTAACCGCCTTTACCACATTCTCTGGCAACGAATTCCAGAGTCCAACTACATGTCGAGTGAAGAAACGTTTTCTCCAATTAGTTTTAAATTTACTACATTGTAGCTTCATTGCATGCCCCCTAGTTCTAGTATTTTTTGGAAAGCGTAAACAGACGCTTCACATCTACCCGTTCCACACCACTCATTATTTTATAGACCTCTATCATATCGTCCCCTCAGCTGCCTTTTCTCCAAGCTGAAGAGCCCTAGCCACTTTAGCCTTTCCTCATAGGGAAGTTGTCTCATCCCCTTTATCATTTTTGTCATCCTTCTCTGCACCTTTTATAATTCCACTATATCTTTTTTGAGATACGGCGACCAGAATTGAACACAATATTAGAGGTGCGGTCACACCATGGTGCGATACAAAGGCATTATAACATTCTCATTTTTGTTTTCCATTCCTTTCCTAATAATACCTAACATTCTATTTGCTTTCTTAGCCACAGCAGCACATTGAGCAGAAGGTTTCAACGTATTATCAACGATGACATCGATCCCTTTCTTGGTCCATGACTCCTAACGTGGAGCCTTGCATGACATAGCTATAATTCGGGTTCCTCTTTCCCACATGCGTGACTTTGCACTTGTTCACATTAAACGTCATCTGCCATTTAGATGCCCAGTCTCCCAGTCTCGTAAGGTCCACTTGTAATTTTTCACAATCCTCCCGCGATTTAATGACTTTGAATAACTTTGTGTCATCAGCAAATTTAATTACTTCACTAGTTACTCCATCTCTTGGTCATTTATAAATATGTTAAAAAGCAGCGGTCCCAGCACAGACCCCTGGGGAACCTCGCTAACTACACTTCTCCATTGAGAATACTGACCATTTAACCCTACTCTCTGTTTTCTATCTTTTAACCAGTTTTTAATCCACAATAGAACACTACTTCCTATCCCATGCCTCTCCAATTTCCTCTGGAGTCTTTCATGAGGTACTTTGTCAAACGCCTTCTGAAAATAAAGATACACAATATCAACCGGCTCACCTTTATCCACATGTTTGTTCACCCCTTCAAAGACAGGTAGTAGATTGGTGAGGCAAGATTTCCTGTCACTAAATCCATGTTGACTTTGTCTTGTTAATCCATGCTTTTGAATATGTTCTGTAATTTTGTTCTTTATAATAGTCTCTACCATTTTGCCCAGCACCGACGTCAGACTCACCGGTCTATAATTTCCCGGATCTCCTCTGGAACCTTTTTAAAAAATTAGCGTTACATTGGCCACCCTCCAATCTTCCGGTACCAAGCTCGATTTTAAGGATAAATTACATATTACTAATAATAACTCCGCAAGTTCATTTTTCAGTTCTATCAGTATTCTGGGATGAACACCATCCGGTCCACGAGATTTGCTACTCTTCAGTTTGTAGAACTGCCCCATTACATCCTCCAGGTTTACAGAGAATTCATTAAGTTTCTCTGACTCGTCAGCTTCGAATACCATTTCTGGCACCGGTATCCCACCCAAATCTTCCTCGGTGAACACCGAAGCAAAGAATTCATTTAATCTTTAAGCTATGGCTTTGTCTTCCCTGATCGCCCCTTTTACTCCTCAGTCATCTAGCGGTCCAACCGATTCTTTTGCCGGCTTCCTGCTTTTAATATACCTAAAAAAAATTTTACTATGTGTTTTGGCCTCCAACTCAATCTTTTTTTCGAAGTCCCTCTTAGCCTTCCTTATCAGCGCTTTGCATTTGACTTGACATTCCTTATGCTGTTTCTTATTATTTTCAGTCGGTTCCTTCTTCCATTTTCTGAAGGATTTTCTTTTAGCTCTAATAGCTTCCTTCACCTCACTTTTTAACCATGCCGGCTATCGTTTGGTCTTCCGTCCTCCTTTTTTAATACGCAGAATATATTTGGCCTGGGCTTCCAGGATGGTGTTTTTGAACAGCATCCACGCCTGATGTAAATGTTTGTAAATTGCAGCACTCCTGACGTTATTCAGTAGTTTTGCAGATTTCATAGATTTGATGCTGGGCATTTGATTTTGCACCTACTCTGAACTTGCTTGAAGAAAAACGACCTTTTAGTTCACAATGTATATTCATGCCTCCCCTGTTTCAGCCTGATGCTTTAGGAAGATCTGCACAGGAACACCTTGACCACATAAATGAAGCCCTGAAACCACAGCAACACTAATATCCAAACAAGAATGAAAAACATAACCTAACCAACAAAAGGAAATTGTAAGAGTATAGTTTGTTGTCAATGCCATTTTGGGCATTGCTTAAGAGCAGATGTGGCAGGTGAGAACCCTTGGATGTACAAGCCTGCCTGAGATGGGGTCTGGGCTGCAGATTTGCCATGTTACTCAGTTCCAGGAGGGAGATTTTAGGCCATTTATGTGTTTCCTACAGCCTCATCCTTGTGTGCTATGAGACATGGAGTTCTGATCCCATTGGATAGAATCAGGGACTACAATATCACAGTGCTTTAGAATATACATTGAAAACCAAGACTGGGGTAACTTGGAAGCTGTGGTGCCGAGGAACCTCACGTAGTCTCCACCAACCAGTGCACTCTGTTGAACAAGGTAAATAATATGCCAACAAATGTGCTGCCTTGTCACTGCAGTAGAAATGTCTAAAGAAGGGATGTGTTAGGACCAAAGGTTCATGTTCAATAACATTTCTAAATAACTGTTTTGTTGGGCAAAAAAACAAAAAACAAAAAAAACAATCTCCCGATAGAGCATTCTGTTTTTTTCAGGCCATAAAGTTGAAACGCGGTTGTTACATACCAAAGCCACCAGCATGTTTTGGGCTACTCCCTACCAAAACACAGAACCAGTATGCAACTCTTTTCCAACTATAAAGCACCTGGCTTTCAACTCATCTCACCAGTGCAATCCTGCTGTATCTGCTGTACAGTTCAACGAAACATACACTTTGAGTAGGCCGAGGGCTCGCTAGAGATCTATTTCATGCAAGATATTGTAAAGAGTTTCATCCTGCCTCCAACCTTCTCTCATAAAATGCTTTTTTGTAGTACAGAGTTACAATGCACTTGACTGGTTCCTGTGTATGATATATAATACATCAAAATCAACCCCCCTACCTCCTCTCCTGCTATTCATTTAATGCCACCATTCTCATTTTTCTCACAACCACTTTATCAAGTCATTTCATAATTATTCTGCCCGCTTCTCAAGTTACTAATATATTCAAACTATTTAGGATTTTTTTTTTTTAACTGTCACAAACCAAATGACATCTGACTACATGCAAGCTGTGAAGGCTTGCAGAGACCCACCTGGCAGGCAAGCTGTCTTTTTATCCAAAAAGAGGCAACAAAAGAAACAAAGAGGAGATTCTACTTAAAGATTTATTTTTTTAAATGCAAAAAAGGAAATTTCACAGCATACTGTTCACACCTTCTTCCCTTTCTGTCCCTCGCCAAAGAAATCACGATCAAGGCTCTCCAAAGATCGATGGATGTGGCTTTAGATTTCTTCTTCTTTTTAAAAGTTCTCATCGTGCCTAACACAAGCAATCAGACTGGAGTTCTAATTTTCTGATTCCACTGCTGCTTCTGTATGATTCCTGGAGAGTCTTAGAACATTAATAGACATTTCTGGGGCCCTTTTACAAAGCTGCACTACAGATTGGCCTGTGTTATTTTTAGCACGTGGGTTTCCCCGCGAACTGAGACCACTTTTAGAGCGGCTGTAAAATGGTCGCAATTTCTTTTCTTCTATTAATGGCCACAGGCTAATTTACCAATTAGCACATGGCCATTATGGTTATGGTTAATTAACTTGATATACTGCTCTTACCCCATGAGCCCTTACTGCAGTGGTGTGCTGGTAAATGTTTAACAACAGGCTCTCTCCCCGGTCCCCCTCTGCGTCCCCCGTCCCCCTCTGCGCCCTCCCCCCCCCCCCCCCCCCAAAATTGCAGAGTTGGCTATAGCCGGGGAGAGAGCCTGGGGGGGGGGGGGTGCCAATGCATTACTCCAGGAAAAAAAAATTAAATGATCCCAGGTTCCAATCTAATTCATGTTTAATGTGCGATAAAATGCCATAAATAAGTAAATAAATATAAACTTTTAATGTTGAGCACCTGATTCTCAAAGTGAACATATTCCAAACACTATAATGAAATTAAATGGTTTTTTTTCTACCTTTGTTGTCTGGTGACTGTTTTTCTGATCATGCTGGCCCAGTATCCGATTCTGCTGCTATCTATCCTCTTAACTCCGTTTCCAGGGCTTCCTTTCCATTTATTTCTTTTACTTTCCGCCTTTCTTCTTCATTTCTGGTCCTCAGCTTCTGCCTATTTTCTTCATCCATGTGCAGTTTTTCTCCTCTCTTCCTTTTCCCTCATCTCATCTCCTTCATCACTCTTCCCTCCCTTCCATCCATGTCCAGCATTTCTTCTCTCTCCCCTCCTCTCCCCTGCCCTCCATCCACCCATGTCCACGACCCTTCTCTCCCCCTGCCCTCCATCCACACATGTCCAGCGACACTTCTCTCCCCCTGTCCTGCATGCACCCATACCCAGTGACCCTCCTCTCCTCTCCCCTACCCTGCATGCACCCATACCCAGTGACCCTCCTTTCCCCTGCCCTGCCTTCCATGCACCCATACCCAGCGACCTCCTCTCCCCTGCCCTGCATGCACCCATACCCAGCATCCCTTCTCTCCCCTCCATCCACCCATGCCCAGTGACTCCCTTCTTTCCCCTGCCACTCCCTCCCGAGTTGTTCAGCAAATTCTCCTCCCTCCCTCCCTCCAGATCCGGTCCCTCACCGACTCCTTGTCCTTCGAATTCTTTGGGGCAGGCAGTCTTGCCTGCTTGCTGCCAGCGCTGACTCTCCCCAGCTGTCGGATCGCGCTTCAAAATGGCCGCCGAGACTTCAGCAGAAGTCTCGCGAGGTCGCCTCTGGAAGTCTCGGTGGCCATTTTGAAAGCGCGAACCTGCAGCAGGGGAGAGTCAGCGCTGGCAGCGGGCAGGCAAGACTGCCTGCCCCAAAGAATTCGAAGGACAAGGAATCGGTGAGGGACCGGATCCGGAGGGAGGGCGGAGAGCCAGAGCTGGCTCGCAAGTCGGAAGAAAATTTAACAACGAGCTCTTGCGAGCCGGTGCGAGCCGGCTCCAGCACACCACTGCCTTACTGACACCTATTCTGTAGACGGTAAGGGCTCATGAACTAACCCCGTGCTAATCGGCAGTGCACGGTGATTTGCCTGCGCTGACTGATTAGCACAGGGCACGCCTACTCTCTACCCCCCCCCCCCAAAACACACCCCCATGCTAAAAAATGTTTTATATTTTCTTGTGCGGGATTGGTGCATGCCACAGTAGTGCCTTTTAGTGCATGGGGTCACACATGTTAGTGCTTACAGCCATATAGTAAAAGGACCCCTCTGTCTGGTGGAAGAGCTGCTGAAGCTTCCAATCAATGGCAATTGTAGTAAACCAGTCTACTGTAACCCCCACAACAAAACCAGCCTGCCCAGTCTAAACTGAACTGCAATGATTTTGTGCAAACTTTGCCAACAAAATTAAAAGTCTCCACCAGGATTTACAGCCAATCCCACCCAGTGCCCAACCAGTCAACCAGGGGTGCACAAACTCGCCCCCTCCTAACAGAGACAGATGGAACACTTTTAACCTAATGACAGAGGAGAGCCTTGACAAAATCCTAAGAGACTTTCGACCAACTACCTGCTCCCTCGATCCCTGCCCATCAAAGATAGTGCAGCAGGCAACTATGGCCTTTATAGAAGGCGCCACAAAAATTGTGAACACCTCTCTTTCTAATGGGCAACTACCAACAGCATTAAAAAGGGCAGTGGTTCGCCCTCTGCTGAAGAAAAACAACCTTGACCAAGACAAACTTGAAAGTTATAGGTCAATATCCAACATCCCATTTCTAGGGAAACTCATAGAACAAGCAGTCTGTGTTCAACTTAATGAATGGATAGAAAAGAATAACTGGCTAGATTCATGTCAATCTGGATTCAGACCTGGTTATGGAACAGAAACGGTCCTCGTAACCCTGCTAGATGATCTTCACAGAAACCGAGGCAAGGGATTCACCTCAATGTTAGTACTGCTAGATTTCTCAGCAGCTTTTGACACTGTGGATCATGATATCTTGCTAGCACGACTGACAGAAACAGGTATCAATGGAACAGTACTTGCCTGGTTCAGATCCTATATATCAGACAGGCAACAATCCATAATGATTGGCAGCAACGCATCAACACCATGGGCACGGACCTGCAGGGTACCACAAGGATCGATACTGTCACCTATTCTGTTCAATATCTACCTCAAGCCAATAGCTGAGCTGATTTGGTCAATGGACACTCAGTTCTACATCTATGCGGATGATGTGCAGCTACTCATGCCCACTGAACCTGACTTACCTACAGCCTTGAATAAACTGATCACTTGTCTAACATCAATTCAAGAATGGGCTAAACACAACAAACTTTGCCTGAACCCAAGTAAAACCGAGCTTTTCTGGGTCCCTGACACAATTGGATACATTCCTGACATCAAAATCCCTTTTGGGAAGTATGAACTCCCCCTCAAATCACAAGTCAGGAACCTTGGAATACAGTTAGATTCAACACTTACTCTGATTCCCCAAATCCAAGCAACCTTCAAGGGCTGCATCTACTATTTGCAACAGCTACGCTGCCTCTCTCCTTACATCGAGAAGGTAAATCTTATCCCAGTTGTGCATGCTATGGTAGCATCAAGACTGGATTACTGCAATGCACTATACAATGGTCTGACTACAAAGGGCCTGCACCGGCTCCAGTTGATTCAGAATGCAGCAGCAAGACTCATAGAAGTTTGCAAGCGACGTGACCACATCACACCATTTTTGCAAAAACTTCATTGGCTACCAGTACAAAACAGGGCTAAATTTAAAACTCTATGTCTGATCTTCAAGGCCCTGAAAGGAAATGGCCCCGAGTATCTGATGAATAGGATGATCCTCCACACACCGCCAAGGACACTAAGGTCCTCCCAAAGACGTTCACTAACTACACCCTCTCCAAAAGACATTACACGATGTAATACCAGCAAGCGAGCCTTCTCCGGAGTAGCCCCCACACTCTGGAATGCATTGCCTGAAAGGATCCGCTTAACACAAGACTACCTCTACTTCAGGAACCAGGTGAAAGCTTGGCTCTTCAACCAAGTCTTTAATGGAAGAAGTAACTAACTTGTTAGTCTCACTCACACACACAAGGATTGACTCGGGCTGCACATACTGCAGCGGGACAAGTTTATCCACTCCTACCCTAGCTGAGATAATATTTAACCATCTATCTCTCTCACCTCACGTGCAACTTTCTTCAAATCAATCACCTTACTTTCTAATTCTTCCTACCTTCTTATTCATCTATATGTTACAACTTTGCCTTACCCTTCACTATCAATTATAATGTTCTAGTACATATTGTGTTGTCATTGCAAGTAGTATACCATACCATACTTTGTATTATTGTTCAAATATTTTTACTGCTCTAATTGCCTATTGCTCATGTTTTATCTATTCTTACTGTGCACCGCCTTGAGTGAATTCCTTCAAAAAGGTGGTAAATAAATCCTAATAAATACAATAATAAATAAATAAATTGCAATACAATGTTTAATTTAATTGAAAAAAAATGTTCGATGTGAATCATGACCATAATTACAACAAAACAATTATAAGAAATTTAAAGTATATAAACAAATCCTTTACAATGCGCTAAAACTTTAAAAAAAAATTAAAAAGCTAGAGCAAATAGAAGAAAGCAAGATCTCTAAATGTCCAGGCATGCGCATGCACACACACATATACACTCATATATACTGACCTTGAATGATGAAATACTGACCTGCAGATACTTTTGTTGTTGAAAGCTAATAGGTGACAGTGACATTTATTATGGGTCAATATTCTTATATTATAAAATAAAATTCTACTCATAGTTCTGCTATAAAGAAACAGTCTCCTAGAAAAGGTGGATAAATTTCATCATGTTTGTTGTAGCCTACCAAGCCAACTCCTAAGAAAATTATTTGCCAGCTTCAGAGAATAGTAGTTAATTATAGAAGTCCCCTGGATTGTAGCAAAATGAAATCATTATCTCAGACCCTGCCTGTGATTAAAGATTACACCAGAAATGGCTGACTTGTCTATTGACCAGTCAGTAGCTCATACATCTGGCATACATTTAAATGCCACGTACATTTATTCTGCCAAAAACATGGTAAAGAAAGCTAGAGTTATCAGGCGTCACTTACAGATTGCAGCTATTCTCAAATTTGCTTTCACAAAATTTGTGTTTACTGACAGAGAGAGATCACGTCAAATTATTTAATACAGTCCCACTGTACCGGCTGCAATTACCGATTAACCTTCCTCCCTCCGAAAATATGAATTGTAAGATTAACCATTCAGTGTTTTTCTTATTTTCTTTGAGATTGTTTTCCTGATCTTGGATCCCCCAATTGTGGACTAACAAAGATGATATTTTTCCTTAATAAAGATGATATTTTTCCTTAATGTTTGTTTTAATTGATATTTTCTCTTTTCTTTCCCATTTATGTATTGGACATAAATGTAATATAAAATGAATAAATAAAATTATTTAAAAAAATTATTTAATACATTTAAGCACTTGATGTTTTGTACAGAAGATGACAGAGGTAGCCTATAGAGAGAGTGTTCCCTTTGAGCCCCACTCGGGATGTGCACTCATTAGCATACATTCGATTCACTAGTTTGCCTTAAAAATGTTGAGTGAGCTAAATAATGTGTGATGTGTATTAATCTATTAAATAAGCATCTTAATTTGATTAGCAGGCATTACAATATTTATTAATATGCATTAAAAATGTATTATTAAAACAAGTGAATTAAACTAATTGAACTAATTGAAAAAACATCTAAAAAAATCAGGGCAGCTTGCTAAAATGACCCAAAACTGAATATTCTTGAACTGCACATATCCCTACTTCTTTATGGAACAGTGGGAGCCCCAGGCCCTGGAACTTTAAAGCAGTGTATTTTGCAATATGGAAGGCTCAAAATGTTTATCTGTCTTGAACCTCACACAAGAAAAAAGCTACTCCTCTCTCCCCCCTGTAGTAAGAACATTGAGAAAGAATGAGTCCTGAATACTGGCAAAGGACAGCAAATCCCTGCCCCCAACTCCACACTGCAGGAATCCCATTATAAGTCACTAAAGATGTGTATACAAATACCTCAAACTCTAAATTTCATCCTCAACTGTAGCACAATCTATATAGTTTTTGTGAGGACTGAGGTCTTGTACAACACTGGAAGTCATGTGTTTGGACTGTGCACCTCCTTTGACATTCCCAAGACAGAAGTGTACACCGGCTGCAAAGGGAAAATGACCCAGCATGGCAGAATCCTGTCTAAATTAATGGGACATGCTGCTACAAATCTGATGTGTTAATATCCCTGTGAATATGATAAGGTTGAGAGTGAAAAGCACTTATGAATACATTTTTGACTTTTAATCCACAGTCATTCCACTTATAATTCTGGCCACTTTATTTGCAAAATGGCCAAAGTTACACAACCAGAAAAAGTGAGTGAAAAGCGAGACAGAAACTAATAATTCAGGTTATGAACATGCAAGTTACACATCTAAGTGCCAAAGTAAAAGAGCAGGAATAACTTTAAACAAATAAATCATCTGGCCAGTATCCAGCATATTTATGTCCACTGCCAGTTGTATTCTTGGATATTCAATGTCAGGCCATGTCTAGTTACCGACATTGAATATCTGGTTACAGGTTGGCCGCTAAAGTTTATGTGGTTAAATGCAATTTTCAGCCCTTGACCGCAGAAGCGGAATCGCTTACAGGAAGGACTGCTACTTATGTGGCCCAATTTAAATGGCTATCTTATGCAATCAAGGGCTGACTATCAGCACTTAACCACATAAGTGCCAACTGCATCTCCAGAATGCCCACAAGTTAGCCGATTTCAGCTCAGGTGCTAACCACAAATACTCAGCAATGCTAACCGGTTAAATGCCACTGAATACCAGTAGTTAGGCAGCCCTTTGAATAACAGTCAGTACATGTTTAATATTAAACAGTCATGCCGCTGAATACTAACCTCTCTATATAGAGAGACAGATATAACTCACACACGGGAAAATAAGGCAACAGAACAGAGAAACAGCACCTAGAGAAAAACAATTCAAATGTACTGAATGCTGCCATGAGGATCCTTTGCCCCACAGAAGGATGCTGGGGTTAAGGATGGGGTAAGTCACAATTAGTGTTCACTGCATGGAGTATGAATCTCCGAGGGCTCAGCCTGAAGACTGGAGGTTCTTTTTTATCCCCACAGAAGCATACAAGAAGGTTAATCGTTGCTGTGTATTCTTCTGTTACGTCTCTTGTTTTTGGATGATGTAGCTACATTACGGGTCATAAATCTAGATGCTAGTAGGACAATAACTGCCGAGAGCTATATCTACATGTTTCCATGCACTTTATAGCAATAACCGACTTGCACAACCCTCTCCTTGCACTGGCAGACAGAGCTGTCAGTTTCTGTTTAACAGACATTTACCTGTCTGCTAGTTCACCAAAAGTGGCCTTCCAAGAATATGTAGACAGTCAAGTTTCATCTTTATTTATTTAGTGTAGCCATTCTTTCCTTTCAAATCCTCACACTATTTGCTTTCAGCCCTTCCCATCTCCCCTGTGGGAAGAAATGGCGCGGTTATCAATATTTCAGGCAAAACAAAAATTCCTAAATGTGTTCACAGTGGTAATGGCTAAACTCAATATATCACATGTGCTCTAGAGGGCACTTCTTACAGATACTGAGACCGGAAGCAGCCTGGATGTTACAGTAGTCAGTAAAATAACTGGAGTGGCCTGCTGGTGGCGACTCCCAGGGGTCCCTTGTTCAATTATTTTAATGAGAAAGAAAGTCTCCGCGTGGAGAAGAGCAAGAGCACACAAACAGGAAAGCCAACCTCACTATCCCCCGGATTCTATATATGGTGCCTAGATCCCACGCGGAGATATGCGCATGACATAATTGGAAGAACAAGGTAATCAGCATTTTTAACAGCACTTAACAAGCAATAACGAGCACTAATTGTCAATAATTACAATTTATGTGCGGAAATCGCTAAGCGTAGTCTATAAAGAACTGCACCTATATTGCAAAGCATGCAGTTCAAAATAAATGCGCGTCACTTAAAAGGGGAGTGTTTATAGGCGTATTTATGGGCATTTCGTGGGTGTTCCAAACTTTCTGTGCGTAATTACAGAATACGGGTCAGTGCTCCTAAACCTATGCACACGGATTTACACCAGGTTTTTACTGGCGTAAATGGATGCACGTAGATTTAGGCATCATGGTATTGACTACACGTATTCTATACACCGTGCCTAAATTTTATAGAATACACTTAGTTCTGTGCGGATTGTTTAGGCACCATATATAGAATCTGGCTCTATACAGGAACGGTCATGTCCATATGCCAGTCATTCTAAAGCGTGGCAAAAGCACTATGTGAAATGTGCTAATTGTGACTATATTTAACAGTATCCTGAATGCTGCCATGGCATGAATCCCTAACGCCTTTAAGGGACCCTTTTGTTAACTCCACTATCTACAGCTGGCACTCTCTGGTTATGGAGCATCTTTGGAGAGCGCATGCCCTCTACTCTTGGCTTCTAGATCTGTGGAGGGGGACGCTCCCCTCCAAATTTTCAAAGCAGATAGATGATCTAAAATGCGTTTAAAAAGGTTCATCTGCTAAAAACGTCCAAATCCTGGTTTTAGAAAGTCAGAATTTGGATGTTTCACACTGTAGTTTGTCCAGACAGTAAGTGGGTATGTTGAGGATGGGTTTTTGGCGGGACTAGGGAGGGCACAAAAATAGGACATCCAACAGGGATTTTCTAATGGGAAGAAATTGTCATGTCCCGTACCTCAACGCAAGCAGCGTCCTCAGGCTGAGCGGGGTCCCGTCGACACACACACTTGACTGGCACTGCCTGAGCCATATGGGTGTAGTCCTCTCTGGGTTTGTTCAGAGAGCGGTGGTTACAGGCTCCTTAATTGTGGCTCCTAATGTGGCTGTACCACATGAACTTTATCTTACCACAACATCACTTTGTATTTGTTTCCACCAGAGTCTGCAAACACCTCTCCGGTACTATGTAAGCCACATTGAGCCTACAAATAGGTGGGAAAATGTGGGACACAAATGTAACAAATAAATAATAATAATAAATCTTTAAAGTTCCTTGTAATGCCTCTAGCCAGGGCCTTCCTGTTACAATTTGCTTCATCTGTTTTTTGAAATATTCAAGACAAAACATAAATAAGGAAAAAGCGACAGGTCCAAACTATGAGTTGTTTTCACTATATAGAGTACCTTTGCCACCACCACTGCTGCCATGACCCCTCCTTATTCACATTCTAGCTTATTGACAGATAGTTAACATTAATTCCAGAGCAACCCCTTGAAAAATCGGCAGCAAGACAGATAGGAGAGAATATTAATTTTATTTATGACATCTGTATCACACATTAGCCCGAGTAGAACTCAGGTTCAATGTGGCTTACATAACAATTAGAAAAGCAAGAACATGTTCTAAACATATTAACAGAAAGTAAAATATATCATATAATGTTAGAACAGTAAAACTTGAATTAAATACTTATGGGCCCTTTTACATAGGAACGGTAGGCTCTACAGACAGCACCCTCTGGCGGTAATTTTGGATTTGGCGCATGCCCATAATGCTGGGGAAAATATATATTTTTATTTCCTACCTCGCACAGCATTTCCAGTGTTAACTGGCAGTTGGCGCGCACCGACTGGTCACAGCACATGTAGCTTGTGAGCCCTTACCGCTAGGTCAATGGGTGGTGGTAAGGTCTCAGGCTAAAAGTGGACGCGCGCTGGTTTCAATTTTAGTGCACGTCCATTTTCTGTCCCCTTAAAAAGGCCCTTTTTCCTAGATACAGTAAAAAATGGCCCACTGCGTGCCCAAAAGACGAGCTCGCACTACCGCAGGCCATTTTTGTTACAGTGGCTTAGTAAAAGGACCCCTTAGTGATTTAAGCTAGATAATAGAAATATAGAGGAAAAAGGTAAGGGCTAGGATTAGCTGGGATAGACAGGATGGCATATTGTCTAATGACTAATAATTCACTCAAGCGCCAATATTCAATTTGAAAATCTAAACACAGCCTCACACTTAACTGTGTATCTTTAATGTAGAACACTCACTCTGCTCAGAAACCTGTAACTACTATTTTCAATTAACGATGGAGAAAAAAGCCTCACAGTCGCCACCCAGCCAGCCCAACTCAGCAGGCTATAAGGCATAAGCTCGGCGTGCCATCATATAGCTTTAAAAAACTCCATCAAATTCTACTCATTTCAATATCAAATAGAAAGTTTCTATCTCAATATTTAGTCTTTTAATTTGCAGTTGTTTGTGTCTACCTTCTATAGATCAATGATAGTTTATGTGGTATATAATTCAGACATTCAATGCGGAGAACGCCCCAGAAATCACTTAGCTCAATCCTTATGTTCCAGTGATCTGGACCCAACGGTGTCATCCGCATATGACAGAATATGATGCAGGCAGGGATCATTAGGCCCAACCAATCTACCCAATTTCATTTCTGACCTTGTCCTCATTTTTGCACAACCAGGGATCCCTCATGTTTGTCTGGTACTCTTCAAATCCACTGTGTGTCAGTAATATTTCTCAGTGCTAGCATTCAACCGGCATAAGAACTATTCCTTCTCAGGGCTGTATACAACAGGATCCCCAGAATATGCAGCCAGTGGACTAATCAAAGCCCTTTAGAATGTAGAATAGCCTTTATAAACAGTGCCTCCGACAGCATGCCTAATCAGGTGCGTCTACAATCCAGTTTTAATAATTGTCCCCACACTCTTTGCTTTGGCTCGTTAAAAAACGGGCACTTCATTTACATCATGAGACACAGCTCAGGACTGACATGTTTCTCGCTAATCGTTCACTTCTTCCCCATGTAGGGAACAGCCTGAGCCCCAGCAGCAGTGCAGAGAGTTGCATTAGCCGGTGCTCCGAGCTTTCCCTCTCACTTTCCTCTAGAGAGCAGAGGGAAAGGAGGAGGGAGTGGATAATGAGTTCCATCACCTGGCCGGCAGCAGCCACAGAGTCACCGCAGGGACCTGCACAGAGATTCATTTGCAGACTTGGCAGCCATGGAAGTATGCCTTGCTAACAGCCGCTTGGTCCCACAGTAGTTCAAGGCAGTGGAACAAGTCCTTTCATTAGGGGCCACGGTCTAAGCGCTACCTGTCATGGAGCTTTCATAATTCGGCATTAATAATGTGAACCAAAATGAGATTGATCTTTGTGCTCCGTGGTCTCCTGTTGTCAACAGTGCATTATAAAGCCAATACTAAATACTTTATAAACAGGTCTCCCTATAGTGTATTAGACGAACTGTGCATATTTCATGCCCTATTGTTAGGTAGCCACATATCCATCAGAGGGCTAAATAATTTATAAGATGCTCAGAATTGCAATATGAGTCAATAAACTAACTCCAGAATACTCAGGAGCGGCTGATTATTCCGCCTGAAAATCTACCTGGGTAAAGGTACCGGTTTCTACTTTCTATAAGGCAACTCCAAAGAAAACAGAAAGTATGAAGGAGACAATAAGAATCACTGAATTTCATAGCGATCATGTGCTTTCCAAAAAAACAAAAAACAACCCCAACCTTAAAATGTTCTATTTTTTTTTTTTCTTAGACTCATCCTCATCTCCTGAGTTTCTGATCCAGCTGAAATCCAGTCCTTCCTCTGATATATAGCAAGAGGAGCCCTAAGATGCAGCACTGTGGGTCTTCAATTCCAACAGCCCTTTTTCCTCCCTGGTGTCTCTTAGTACCCCCTGGCTGACCAGTGGTCCTTGCTGTACAGATTTCCCTCTATACCAGTGGCTATAAGCACTGCCTCCAGAGTCCCCAGTCTTTGCTGGTCAGATCCCAGGGACACAGTCAAGTTTCCTAATGAGCAACAGAGAGGCCCTTATTTATTAATGTCAGAACTATAGTTAGTAATATGTAATTTATCTTTAATATCGAGCATGGTACCAGAAGATTGGAGGGTGGCCAATGTAACGCCGATTTTTAAAAAGGGTTCCTGTGCTGATCTGGGAAATTAACCGGTGAGCCTGACATCGGTGCTGGGCAAAATGGTAAAGACTATTATACAGAACAAAATTACAGAGCATATTCAAAAGCATGGTTTAATGAGACAAAGCCAACATGGATTTAGTGAAGGGAAATCTTGGCTTAGCAATCTACTACTACATTTCTTTGAAGGGGTGAACAAACGTGGATAAAGGTGAGCCGGTCGATATTGTGTATCTGGATTTTGAAAAGGCGTTTGACAAAGTACCTCATGAATGCCCTCCCGTGGGAGGTGGTGGAGATGAAAACGGTAACGGAATTCAAACATGCGTGGGATAAACATAAAGTAATCCTGTTCAGAAGGAATGGATCCTCAGGAGCATAACCGAGATTGGGTGACAAGAGCCGGTAGTAGTGGGAGGCGGGGATAGTGCTGGGCAGCCTTATACGGTCTGTTTCAGAGCCGATGGTGGGAGGCGGGGATAGTGCTGGGCAGACTTATATGGTCTGTGCCAGAGCCGGTGGTGGGAGGCGGGGCTGGTGTTTGGGGGGCGGGGATATTGCTGGGCAGACTTATACGGTCTGTGCCCTGAAAAAGACAGGTACAAATCAAGGTAAGGTATACACATATGAGTTTATCTTGTTGGGCAGACTGGATGGACCGTGCAGGTCTTTTTCTGCCATCATCTACTATGATACTATCCAGCTTATAATCGAAAGTGATCGCCGGCCATTTCCCGACACAAATCGGGAGATGGCCAGCAATCTCGGAAAAGCGGCGAAATCTGTATAATCGAAAGCTGCGTTTTAGACAGCATCGCCGCTTTCCCGTTGCCTTGCCGGCGAAAGTTCAAAGGGGTGTGTCGCCAGCTAAGCGAAGGCGGGACATGGGCGGGCGTGGGTGTGGCTACCAGATGGCCGGCTTTAGCCGATAATGGGAAAAAAACCTGGTGATAAGCAGTATTTCGCCGGGTTTACTTGGTCCTTTTATTTTCACGACCAAGCCTCAAAAGGTGCCCCAACTGACCAGATGACCACCGGAGGGAATGGAGGATGACCTCCCCATACTCACCCAGTGGTCACCAACCCCCTCCCACACTAAAAAAATAAAATTAAAAACCTTTTTTGCCAGCCTGTATGCCAGCCTCAAATGCTGTACCCACCTCCATGATGGCAGAATGTGTTCTATCCTCCGACAGCCTTTCCCTGGTTGTGATGTGGCTCTCAGGTGAGTGTGACACCTTTTCTGTTAGGTGCACTGCAGAGTCACATCAGCAATGCATTGTGGTGGGTGTAGGGTACTGGGTTGTACTCCCATGGTGCTTTTCCCCCTGCTAACTGGGTCAGTGTGCCCTGTTTTACTTCCGTTAGTCCATGAGGTAGTGGCCATGTTTGTAAGCCAGTTTTAGATCCCTTTCATGTGTTACCATGTTAGAGAACTTAGTTCTTACCTTGAATGTGGCTGAAAGAGGGCATTGTACACCATTCTGCCAGCTCTGACCTACTGCTAATCTCAGTATCAGGAAGACTCTTTGCCAGTGGGGCACAACCTCTGATCTGCAGTTAACTGTGAGTAAACGTGCTTATTCAAATAAAGGACTTTTTCAAAGAGATTAGTGTTCAGGTGTCAATTGGTGTGGCAAGCTTATACAGCAGCAACAAGTCCTGTCCCTGGAGCACTTTTAGTGGGTACCGCAGTGCACTTAAGGCAGGCGGACCCAGACCCATCCCCCCCCCCCCCCCCACCTGTAACACTTGTGCTGGTAATGGGAGCCCTCCAAAACCCACTGTACCCACATGTCTAGGGTGCCCAGTTGGTGTCCTGGCATGTCAGGGGGACCAGTGCGCTACAAATGCTGGCTCCTCCCACGACCAAATGGCTTGGATTTTGCCGGGTTGGAGATCGCCGGTATTTTTTTCCATTATCGCTGAAAAACAAACCCGGCCATCTCAAACCCGGCGAAATCCACGCCATTTGGCCGGGCTAAACCGTATTATCGAAAAAGAAAAATGGCCGGCCATCTTTTTCGATAATACGGTTCCGGCCAACTGTAGCACCGCCGCCACAATAGATCGCCGGCGACCTATTTGGCCAGTGACATTCGATTATGCCCCTCCACGTTACTATATTATCACATGAAATCTACTGCAAGGCCTACTGCATGCAGGGCTGGATCCAGTAAATGGCAGCCAAACTTAAGCACCGGAAAGATCTGTGGTAAGCCAGTGGTGTAGCTATGGGGGGCCTTGGGGGCCTGGCCCCTCCTAAATTGGTTCTGGGGCCCCTGGTTTGGCTGGCAGGGGTCCCCAACCCCCGCCAGCTGAAGCCTTTTTCCAGTGCTGTTCTCTGTGCATTGACTGCCCTGTTTCCTCTCATGTCACGTGCATCAGTTTTAGTGAAACTAATAAAGGGTTTTGTGGTAGACAATGCACAATGGCTTTATCACACATTAGTAAGTAGAAGCCATAGTGCCGATACTACTTATCCTTTTCCCAAATGCTGACAGCCCATGTTTGGACTGTATCACTCCATGGTGCAACCTCACCTTGAGTACTGTGTGCAAATCTGGTCACTGTATCTCAAAAAAGATATAGCAGAATTAGAAAAGGTACAGAGAAAGGCCACCAAAGTGATAAAAGGATTGGAACTTCTTTCATATGAAGAAAGGCTTAAGAGGTTAAGGCTCTTAGGTTGGAAAAGAGGCGACTGAGGGGGAAAAATGACTGAGGTCTACAAAATCCTGAGTGGTGTAGAATGGGTAAAAGTGAATCAATTGTTTATTCTTTCAAAAAGTACTAAGACTAGGGGGCGCTCAATGAAGTTACATGGAAATACTTTTAAAATGAATAGGAGGAAATATTTTTTAAGCTCTGGAACTTGTTACAAGAGGATTTGGTAACAGCAGTTAGTATATCTGGGTATAAGAAAGGTTTGGACAAGTTCCTGGAAGAAAAGTCTATAGTTTGCTATCGAGATAGAAATGGGGAAGCCACTGCTGTCCCTGAGATTGGTAATATGAAATCTTGCTACAATTTGGGATTCTGCCAGGTATTTGTGACTGGAAGCAGGATACTGGACTAGACAGACCGTCAGTCTGCCCCATTATGGCTATTTTTATGTTCTTATGACTGTGAATTTTAGGGAGATGGGCAGGGCAGAATCTGACCCTTCTACACTATTTGCAATACCCCTTCTTCCCAAAACTACTCCCCTCCTCCTAACATTTGCAAAATTCTACAGGACACAGAGCAAACATAATTTCTTGAAATTACAAAGAAAATAATCTAAAGCTGTCCAAAGTCATTTTGAAGACAAATTTCAAAAGTTATTTCCTCAGGTAAATGTCTGTCGACCCAAGTAAAAGGGCTTTTTCAAAATTGCCCACCTTCCAGACACGTGAAAATGCTCAAGCAGTTCTACCCACAGTGACTGGAGGCATTGCCAGGGGCAGGGGTAGGGCACCAAATATAATAAGGTAGGTGGTTTTGCATTTCAAAATTATACACGTTTGTTTTCCATGGAATAGTACCTGCAGAAAAAGCAGGTGCAAATCTCTGTGGCTACATTTTCCTCCAACAGGATTTGAAGGGAAAGTACAGGTTCATTCTCAGTGGGACTTCTCTGGGTAGGAATGGCTGCTTCCTGGATAAGTCCCGCTTGCTAAATTCATACCAGGATTTCCACAGGCTTTATGTGGATCATGCTGCTAAAAATACACACAAGACCACTTTGGCACTATCCAGTTAGTGCCAAGGCGGAGCCTAGGCAGGATTTCTACATATCCAGTTAATGGCGATTTTCAGTCTGCTATCCAGGTAGGAGCCAAATAAAGGTAGAACAGCAAAAACGCCGTCTTCCCTTTATCTGGTTAGTTAGCCAGGTAGCAGTCTGAACATACCAGCTGAATACAGCTAGGGCAAGGTATACCCAGATATTCAATGCCAGCCAGTATCTGAATATCAATCCACATATATAGCTATCAAACTATCAACCCTGTGGATGATATAACTGGCGCCAAACAGCTCTCTCAAATAACTTATATGAAAAGAAAGGGAAAAGCCTCAGAGGTCCGAGGTAATACAACACCCTAGCGGACTGGTCTGTGGAGCACTCCTTGGTGCTCAATCAGAGCTCTCTCGGGGCTGTCCAGACTAGACCTCAATCACTGGCAAAAATCCCTTTCATCAACCTTTACCAATTATTCACCATTTATTCAACCAAAAGATTTTTTTTTATGCTTCTTTTATGTACAAAATTTCGTATAACATGCAGAGCACGAATCTGTACCCAACAGGGCTTGTTTCACACTCAGGTTTCCTCAGAGAAGTAGTGCTTTAACTGAGGTCCGCCATTTCCTTTCCAGACTGAGTCAGCGTTCCACAGACGGGTCCGCTAGGGTGCTGTATTACCACGGACCTCTGAGGTTTGTCCCTTTCTTTTCATATAAGTTGTTTGAGAGAGCTGTCTTGCGAGGCCACTTCAACTCTCTGCGACCATTTTGAATCGGTGCCGGGACCAGAGTCAACATGGAACAGCATGCAGACGCTCCGGGCAGAAACGAGGGGGCTCTTTCCTGCCCCAAAGAGGTCACTAGACCACCAGGGTAGTATAGTAAGGTAAGGGGAGTGGAGGATAGGACACCACTAGGCCCGCCATTCGGACAAACGGGCAGGCTGGCAAAACCCAGTAAGGTAAGGGGAGGAAAGGACACCCTTAAGGGTGTGTGACGGGGGGGGGGGGGGGTGACAGGGGCAGGGGCGTAGCATAGCATGTGTCCTCTTTTTGGGGGGAGCAAATATGGTAACCCTAACTGTGAGGGAGTATCCAGCAAGGGGAGTGGTAGCCCCATATAGACTCCCTCACATCACTGTACTGTGGACTTTCAGATAAATCGATAAGGAGGCTGCAATTATTGCAGAATACTGCTGCTAGACTTATATTGCGATTAGGAAAGTTTGAGAGAGCCTCCTTCTTGGCAAAGTTGCACTAGCTATCTATTAGAGCAATGATAAAATTTAAAGCGGCATGCCATATTTTTAGATCACTAACCTGCTTATTTTCGAAAGAGAAGGGCAGCCATCTTCCGACACAAAATCGGGAGATGGCCGGCCTTCTCATAAGGCCGGCCAAATCGGTATAATCGAAAGCCGATTTTGGCCGGCTTCAACTGTTTTCCGTCGCAGGGCCGGCCAAAGTTCCAAGGGGGCATGTTGGCAGTGTACTGAAGGCGGGACGGGGGTGTGGTTAAGAGATGGCCGGCCTCGGCCGATAATGGGAAAAAGAAGGCCGGCTCTGACGAGCATTTGGCCGACTTTACTTGGTCCATTTATTTTCAGGACCAAGCCTCAAAAAGGTGCCCAAATTGACCAGATGACCATGGGAGGGAATCGGGGATGTCCTCCCTGTACTCCCCCTGTCGTCACCAACCCCCTCCCAGCCCCCCAAAAAAATTAAAAACATTTTTTTGCCAGCCTCTATGCCAGCCTGAAATGTCATACCCAACTCCATGACAGCAGTATGCAGGTCCCTGGAGCAGTTTTAGTGGGTGCAGTGCACTTCAGGTAGGCGGACCCAGGCCCATCCCCCCCTACCTGTTACACTTGTGGTAGTAAATGGGAACCCTCCGAAACCCATTGTACCCACATGTAGGTGCCCCCCTTCACCCATAAATGCTGTGGTAGTGGTGTACAGTTGTGGGGAGTGGGTTTGGGGGGATTAGGGGGGCTCAGCACACAAGGTAAGGGAGCTATGCACCTGGGATCAATTTGTGAAGTCCACTGCAGTGCCCCCTAGGGTGCCCGGTTGGTGTCCTGGCATGTGAGGGGAACCAGTGCACTATAAATGCTGGTTCCTCCCATGACCAAAGGGATTGGATTTGGCCGGGTTTGGGATGGCCGCCATTAGTTTCCAATATCGGCGAAAACCAAATATGCGGCGATCTCTAAGGCCAGCCCAAATGTTGAGATTTGGCCGGCCCCGACCGTATTATCGAAACGAAAGATGGCTGGCCATCTTGTTTCGATAATACGGTCGGGTATGCCGCTTTACGGGGCCGTCATTAGAGATGGCCGCCCTTATACAGTGGGGGAAATAAGTATTTGATCCCTTGCTGATTTTGTAAGTTTGCCCACTGACAAAGACATGAGCAGCCCATAATTGAAGGGTAGGTTATTGGTAACAGTGAGAGATAGCACATCACAAATTAAATCCGGAAAATCACATTGTGGAAAGTATATGAATTTATTTGCATTCTGCAGAGGGAAATAAGTATTTGATCCCTCTGGCAAACAAGACCTAATACTTGGTGGCAAAACCCTTGTTGGCAAGCACAGCGGTCAGACATCTTCTGTAGTTGATGATGAGGTTTGCACACATGTCAGGAGGAATTTTGGTCCACTCCTCTTTGCAGATCATCTCTAAATCATTAAGAGTTCTGGGCTGTCGCTTGGCAACTCGCAGCTTCAGCTCCCTCCATAAGTTTTCAATGGGATTAAGGTCTGGTGACTGGCTAGGCCACTCCATGACCCTAATGTGCTTCTTCCTGAGCCACTCCTTTGTTGCCTTGGCTGTATGTTTTGGGTCATTGTCGTGCTGGAAGACCCAGCCACGACCCATTTTTAAGGCCCTGGCGGAGGGAAGGAGGTTGTCACTCAGAATTGTACGGTACATGGCCCCATCCATTCTCCCATTGATGCGGTGAAGTAGTCCTGTGCCCTTAGCAGAGAAACACCCCCAAAACATAACATTTCCGCCTCCATGCTTGACAGTGGGGACGGTGTTCTTTGGGTCATAGGCAGCATTTCTCTTCCTCCAAACACGGCGAGTTGAGTTCATGCCAAAGAGCTCAATTTTTGTCTCATCTGACCACAGCACCTTCTCCCAATCACTCTCGGCATCATCCAGGTGTTCACTGGCAAACTTCAGACGGGCCGTCACATGTGCCTTCCGGAGCAGGGGGACCTTGCGGGCACTGCAGGATTGCAATCCGTTATGTCGTAATGTGTTACCAATGGTTTTCGTGGTGACAGTGGTCCCAGCTGCCTTGAGATCATTGACAAGTTCCCCCCTTGTAGTTGTAGGCTGATTTCTAACCTTCCTCATGATCAAGGATACCCCACGAGGTGAGATTTTGCGTGGAGCCCCAAGATCTTTGTCGATTGACAGTCATTTTGTACTTCTTCCATTTTCTTACTATGGCACCAACAGTTGTCTCCTTCTTGCCCAGCGTCTTACTGATGGTTTTGTAGCCCATTCCAGCCTTGTGCAGGTGTATGATCTTGTCCCTGACATCCTTAGACAGCTCCTTGCTCTTGGCCATTTTGTAGAGGTTAGAGTCTGACTGATTCACTGAGTCTGTGGACAGGTGTCTTTCATACAGGTGACCATTGCCGACAGCTGTCTGTCATGCAGGTAACGAGTTGATTTGGAGCATCTACCTGGTCTGTAAGGGCCAGATCTCTTACTGGTTGGTGGGGGATCAAATACTTATTTCCCTCTGCAGAATGCAAATAAATTCATATACTTTCCACAATGTGATTTTCCGGATTTAATTTGTGATGTGCTATCTCTCACTGTTACCAATAACCTACCCTTCAATTATGGGCTGCTCATGTCTTTGTCAGTGGGCAAACTTACAAAATCAGCAAGGGATCAAATACTTATTTCCCCCACTGTAGATGCACTAAACTTAACGAGCCAATAACGAGCAAGTAGTAAACTGTGGCATGCACAAAATGCCATTTTCCTATCACGGTAGCAGCTAACGAAAACAGACTGCAAATGATCCAAAGGCTATTATAATGAGCAGCACTACCATTGCAAGGCTACCATTGCACTAACGTTTACCGATTCCCCTTACCGTGGAAAACCTAACGTGAGGTCTGCACCTCTCGTTAGGCTGGAGCTGCTGTGAACGGAACCATGAAGACCAGTGGGAAAGCGCCTAACACCCATGTAAAAAAAAAAAACAAAAAACAAGTTGCGTGTCCCAAGTGCTCATCAGGGATGTCCTTCTAAAGTGCCTAACATGGACGTAGAAATTGCTACCATGAAAATTGTTTTTAGAGTGAGGCTCAAAGGATGGACTTCAGAGAACATTCAGAACTAATTTCAAATTCCCATGAGGGGATGGATGCACAGGAGGACCCAAATGAGCAACCCCCTTCACAGCAATGTCCCCTTACATGGCATGAGAATTGCCTCAGAAACACGATAGAGCTGCCAAATAGACTTTAAGTTCAGTGATAACCCCTGCTCGATCTCCTGCTGCAGGGATCCAGAGAGAAAGCATTATTCAGGGTTATCATATGGCTCCAGAAAAAAGAGGATAGATTGAGCCAGTCCAGATTTTACTTGAAAGCAATGGAACTAAAACACGGACTGGCTTAATCTGTCCTTCTTTGTTTGGAGCCGTATGGTAACCCCAAACCTGGATATAGGTCAGAGTCCTTAAGAAAGGTTGAGATCACAGCGGACGAAAACCCTTTGCTTGCTAAACCGTGCTTTTCAAGGGTCAACCAGTAAGCAAGAAGGTATCCGGATCCTCCAATTCCACAGGACCTTGCCTGAGCAAGCCCCGACCCTGGAGAAGCAGAAACAATCACCTACTAACAGACAAACCAGATCCATGTACCACGGTCTTTGAGGCCAATCTGAGGCCACCAGAAGAACTAGAAAGTGATGTTGCACTATAATGGGTACCTGGCATACCAAAGGCCAGGGCAGGAAGACATACAATGGCTCTTCTCGGGCCAGTGCTGAAGCAGGGCGTCTATCCCCTGTGAGGCTATCTCTCTCTGGTAACTGAAGAAGAGCTCCACCTTGGCCTTGCTGCTCGAAGTCGAAGGTTCACTGTCCCCACAAGTCCAAGAGAAGCTGAAAAACTTCAAGCCCCAGTTCCACTCCCTTGGATACAACAGGGATTGACCCAGGAAGTCTGCTCAAATGTCCTTTGCCAGCAGATTCGCCTCAACTCAATGACAAAGGACTGCAGTTCCTGGTGCCACCCTGTTTGTTGATATAGGCACTGTCCAATATCACTTAAACCACTCTCCCTCAAAATAGGAGAAGGAACTCCACTAGACCTAACCTGACCACCTAAGTCTCCAGACAGTTGATAGATCAAGAGGCCTCCAGAGGGGGACCAACACCTATGTGCCACTTTGCCCACACAGTAAGCCCCCACCTAATCCGGCAGGTCCAATGGAACCCCCCGGAGAAGATGACTGGAATTGTCCCACCGGTTCAGAGTGCTCCATACTCTAGAAGGAAGTGGTAGCCAGTAGTCAAAATCCTGACAGATTGGTGCCCACCAGGATTAGATAGCCATCTGAAGAGAGCACATGTGAGCTCGCACCCAAGGTACCACCTCCAGGATTGCCACCATAGAGCCCAAGAACTGAAGACAATCCCAGACTCTGGGGGGGGGAGGGCAGCCTGAACAGGCTATGCTTCTGTGTCTGGAGCTTTGCTGTGTGCCTCTCTGGAAGGAAAACCACTCCCCTCAGCATGCTGAAGTGGATTCCCAGATACTCCAAGGTCTGGGTGGGAACCAGGTGAGTCTTTGCCTGGTTCATCATCCACCCTAGGCTCTCCAACAGCAAAACGACCAGGTTTGCACCAATCAACCAGGTAAGGATGGACCCAAATGCCCTGGCAGGGCAGGTGGGCCGCCAAAACCACCATCATCTTGGAGAAGGTGCCAGGTCTAGTCGCCAGCCCAAATAGCAGGGCCTAAAAGTGAAGATGAGGTACCAGCACACAAAAACAGAAATAGCACTTCTGGTCCTCCTTGACCGGAATACAGAGATAAGCCTCAGAAAGATTGAGGAAGGACAAGAACTTACCTGGCTGGACCAAGGTGATCACCAAGCAGAGCATCTCTATCCCAAACAGTTGGATTCAGAGGCAGGCATTTGCTCCTTTGAGGTCTAAAATAGGCCAAAAGGATCCCACATTTTTGGTTTCACAAAATAAATGGAGTAACACCACAGCCTCTGCTCTGTGGGCAGGTCAGGTTCCACAACCTCCAGCTCTAGGAGATGTTATAGTATGAGTGTGACAGCCCGGCACTTTACCTCTGAGCCACATGAGGAGACCATGAAGGCATCCAGCACAGGTTGGGCCAGTTCCAGAGCATAGCCTCAGCTGACCACCATCTGAGATGATACAGGCCCAATCATGGCAAAAAAAGGGAAAATCTTTCCCCTATCCAACCCACCGAGGGGCCCAGCGCATCCTCATTGGGCAGACCTGGATCCTACAGCCAGCTAGAGGGCTCCAAATCACCCTTTTTGGACTACAAAAGGAACCCAGCCCCGATAGATGCCTGTCTGAACGGAACAGATTCCTACCTCTGGAATGGCCCCTAGTAATAGGGGTCTGCTGGGTGCCCTTCTGACAGAATTTAAGAAGACGGAGAAGCTGGGCCTTCTCCATCTCCTTAACCAACTTCTTCAAGTCCTCTCCAAACAGCAATCGCCACAGAAAATGCAGCTGGCTAAGAGGCTTCTTAGAGGCCAAATCCGCAGCCTAATGGTGAAGCCAAAGCCTCCTCCGGCCGACCATAGTGGAGACCATGAATGAGGAGAGACACATGAAATCAGACAGGACATCAGCTAAGAAGGCTACTCCTGACTCCAGACAGGACACTTTGGGGACTCTGCAGCTGCTTCAACAGTCAGCCCTCACCATGTACCTGCCACAAATGGCGACCTGCACCACTAGCAGTACTGGAGAACCCTATCTTGAACTGCTGCTCCACCTTCCTCTCCTGAAGCTCCTTGAGAGCGGAGTCCACCTGAATGGCATGGCAGTCTTTTTTGTAACTGCCATGACAAAGGTTTTCATCTTGGGGTACTTCTGGTACCTATGCACTTTGGGAGTGAAAGGATACAATCTGTCCAAAACCTTGGCTTCCCTGAGAGCCCCATCTGGGGTCTTCCATTATGCCAGTAACACCTTATGAAGAGAAAAATACTTTGACAGTTGCACTAAGCCCTCTAGAATAGGATCAGCCACAGGGGCCTTGGCTATACTATGGGCCTCCGATATGAGTCAATAAGACGGGAACGTTCCTCTCGTCATAGCCAGATGACAGGGAAAAGCTACCCCTCCTCCTCCTGAGGAGGTGCACTGCCTCAGAATCACAGCCTTGGGGAAATTGGGAATCTGAAAGGTACACTGGATCCCCAAGAGTGGGCTCCATTATCACAGGAGCCTCAGATGGGTCTGATCCCCCTGACATTGATTGGCCCCCAGAAGGGGCCCCCAACAGGACCCTCCAGAGTGCCACCCCGATTCAAAGGGACTTTGTCTCGCTGCTATATCTTGCTTCAGTAGGACTAGGTACTGGAGCCCAAAAACAAAGATTCCAGGACCTACCAGGGGCCCCCCTTCAGGACCTCTTAGTGGCGAGGCTGAGGTGGTGCAAATGACATCTCATGTCCCCCCCCCCCCCCCCCAAGCTTCAAAAAGGGCTGTGCAAGCTTCTGCTGCAGAAATGTCGCACCAGGAGAAAAACCCGCAACAGGCAAAATTGCCGTTGTTCCTGCCAAAGATATCAGGACTGCATTCCCAATGCCTCAGAGCAGTGAATCTCCAGAGCCAATGTAGGAAACGGTCCGTTACAAGAGGGGTACAGATGGCTCCTGCAGGTCTGACAGTGCCTGCCAGCCAGCATGCTTGGCCACATAGCACTGAGACCTGCAAAACTGCTTGGGCTGGCCACGACTCCATTGATTCCACCATCCTCCTGTTTTGCTCCTCTGGGTGTGCCTTCTTTTTTATTAACCTAAAGTTGTAAAAGAAGCTTCTCTGTATTTTTTTTATTACTTAAGCAAGGAAATACAGCTAAACCAGGTAAACCCAGTCCAATCTTGTTTGCCTAGAGCTCAAGGGGTGCCCAGAGGGGGCAGCACCAAAAAAAAGGTGCAAGGCAGCAAGGTGGGGATGTGGACCCACACTCCCTGTGATAGGCTCCACAGAGCCAAGCCAGCAGGCGATGACTTAGAGCAGCAGAGCAGCGCTTCGCGCTCAACCAGGTCCAATCCGTGGATCCAGGAACCTGAGAGCCGGTCATTAGGCTCGACCAAGCTGTGCGGCACACACTTGCACTACTGGGAGCTAGGTCAGGGACTAGGAGCACAACCTGAATAACCTACCATCTGCTGGAGATAGAGAAATAGTGGGTCCGATATTCAGACCATGGGAGTTACCCCAGCTAGCTCCTGCGGTCGGTGCTGAGCCCAGATATTCAGTGCCAGGCCATTTCCTGTGACCAGCATTGAATATCCGGTTTATTTTTGGCCAGTTCAAACCTAATTGACCAAGTCGATATTCAGCGCTGGCCATTTAAGTTTGAACCAGTCAAAGATAGGCTTAGTATACACGTGTCCAAATATGGCCGCCAAACTTGTGCTGAAAATCAGCATTTAGCTGGTTATATTGCGAAATATAACCGGCTAGACGTAAATTTTCAGCGGGTCATGGCCTGCCATGTCCTGCTGAAAATTTGCAGATAAACAGTTATGTGGCAATTAACCAGCCAGGTGCCTATCCTGGCCAGTTAAATGCTTTTGAATATCCGGGGGAGTGAATTTTTCCAGTCAGCACCAGACCTCCTTATATCGGTGTTGGCACCACTTTTTCTGAACAGAGCCTCTATCTCCCTTCGGACACGCAAGATGATGGACTAGGAAAAGTTTGTGGTAAGTAGCGTCACACACATCCTACGTCCTTCCCAGAAGAAATGTGAAACAAAGAACTGTATGACATTAGGTAATCCTCTAATATTTTATAAATATTTAATCGTTTTGAAATATAGACACCATTTGCATTCTGAAGTCAGAGTCAGAATAAAAAAAAAATATGCTTGCTCTTTCCATGGATGGGAAACGAGGCCTTATAGTACCAGAGATGAGACAGCTCAAGTTCCCTGCATGGTAAATTTTTTAAAAATATCAAGTTAGAGGGATTCCCAAACCTGTCCTAGGGATCCCACAGCCAGTTGGGTTTTCAGGATATCCACAGTGATATACACTTGCATTTACTGGGTCAAGAGTAGTTAGAATTTGGATGTCATTCATGTAAGCATATGTGAGAGGATTCTATAAAAGGCGCTAAAATTTGTGCGCACAAATAAATTTGGTAATGAGCCAAGTAACGTCAATAATTGGGTGCTATCAATTACTGATGTTAATTGGCACCAATTTGGATTTGAGCATGCATCTTGCCACATGCTATTCTATAAAATTGCATGCGCAAATCCCAGGGCGGTGCAACCCAGAAGACGGCATGGCCAGGGAAGGGGCATGGCAGGTCAGGGGTGTCCAGAATTTGTAAGCAGTGTATAGAATACTGTGGATGAACGCCCAAATTGGGCACCAGGAATTACAGATGAGTCATAGTACCCAAATTTGAGCGCAGGAATTGGCTCTACAGGCTAATCTATAAAAGGCACTCAACCGAGAGTGCCCTTCATAGAATAGCGCGGCTGGGCAGCCATTTACTGGAATCTGGTCCGTGATGTAAGCTCCAGCAATTGAATAAAGCATAGCAAGGCACCAGGAAAATATTAAATAAAACTGAAGCCAAATATGGAGCCCTGGAGCACCCCACAAGTGAAGCTATACAAGTCAGATTTAATGTCCTGTCATAACAAGTCAGATTTAATGTCCTGTCATAATACTGTGTATGTCTGACCTGAAAGGTAGGGTGTAAACCAGTCCAGGACTATGCAATGTGACACCCAACAAACCTTCTCTGGAACAGCCCCCACACTCTGGAATGCAGTCCCTAGAAGGCTTCACTTAAGGGCACTTTTACTAAGCTGCGGTAAGCAATATGGCGGGGTGCGCCTAGGCATCCTGCAGTAGTTTTTGCATCTGTGCATACTACCTATATGCTGGGAGTGTGTTTGGGGGGGGGTGGAGAATGGGCGTTGTTATGCTAATCAGCGCGTGTGCATTGTTGCTTGTTAACTGTTATGTTTATTAAATATTTTATATACCACCTGGCTTTTTCGGATCACGGCATTTAACAACAACAAAAAAAAAATAAACTTACACGTTATAAAAAAGGAAAAGAACTCCAATTATTAAAATAGGAAAGACCTCACTCTCTCTCATTCAAAAAAACATTCAACTACAAAAGCTTTGTATTTCCATAACTATAGCTTCCTCAATAAATTCTTGCTTCCACCTTGTCTAGATTATCAAATGCTTGAAGAAAAAAATTGCTCTTTAAGCAAAATCTTAAATTGTCTTTAACTTGCTCAACTTGTAAATCTTTTGCTAATTCATTCCCAAATATGGAGCCAAACAGAAAATGCTCTTTCTTGCGTCCATTCCCATCTCAATTCTAGCTCTCTGCGGTTACCACACATTCTGGAGTCCTGCATTGATCTACAGAACCCTACCTGGTATATAAGGTATCGCTAAAGTACTTAAATAAGGTGGGTGCAATTCATAAAAAGCCTTATGAACCAGTGTAAGCACCTTAAAGCGAATTCTATATTTAATAGGCAACCAATGTTAATGCCTAAATAAAGGAGTAACATGATCAAACTTATGCTTATTGCCCAGCAGTCTCACTGCAGCATTCTGAAGGGTTTCCATCTCTTCAGGTTGTTCCCAGATACACCCCGCATAGATGATATTACTGTGGTCTAGCCGTGTGAATCAACAGCACATGCAATAATGTATGCAATGCTGCTTTGTTAAACAAATACTTCAGGGACTTTTCCAAAGCTTGCTAGCGTTTTTAGCTGCGGTACAAATCAGTTGTCGGAAACGCTGAGACGCCAATAGGAATTCTAATGGGATCTCAAGCATTTACCGCCCCTCTATTTTTACCATGCTCTATAGATGGTAACGCAGCTTTGTAAAGCCCCCCTCAAAGAACGCAATCTTCACAAAATTGCAAAACCTTCTCTTGAGATCTTATTAACTTGCTCCTCATATGTTAACTTAAAATTGATAAGCACCCCAAATATCCCTAAAATATCACCAACAAAATAGGCATGGGCATTCCTGATGTCCTGTAATCTAACAACTGTTAGTTTTCTTTACATTCAAAACTAAATGTTTTAATCATGATCACGCTTCTAAACCTTCTGTACACTAGTCAAATCCAGTATTTTGGACAAACTTTTGCAATAATCAAAATCCATCTGGCCGATTAGCGTGTGAGCCCTTACTGTTGGTAAGAGCTCACACGGTAATGGCCACAGGCTAATGGGAAAATTAGAACATGCCCATTATTGCAGAAATAGGAAATACAACCATTTATTGGCAGTGCTAGATGTGGCCTTAGCATGCGGGAAAGACCTATGCTGGGGATAGTGCAAGCCACTTTTTAGCGCTGTTTAATTAAAGGTCCCCTTAATGCATAACTATTTCTACTTCAGGAAGTAGGTGATAGTGTGCCTCTTCTACCAAGCCTTTAATGGAAGAAGCATCTAATTAGCTAATCATATATATATTAACTACACTTACTGTAGCAGGATTTGCTTACTCACTTCTATTCAAGTTGACATCTTTTCTGACTTCATGCGCAATTTTTCCTTAGTCACCCTTATTTTCCTACTCCTGTTACTCTGTTTTCTCTGTATATGTGGATGTTATTTCTCATGTATATTATATTGACTTTGTAAGCAGAAAACTATACCAAAATATATACAGGGGTCCTTTTACTAAGGCACAGCAAAAAGTGGGCTGCAGTAGTGTGGGTGCGTGTATTTGGTGTGAACCAGGCCAGTTTTTACCACGTTTGGGAAAAAAGGGCTTTTTTTCAATGGGCTGGGAAAAGGGCCCATGCTAAAATCAAAACCAGTTCGCACCTATTTACAGCCTGAGCCCTTAATGCCATCCATTGATCTAGCAGTAAGGGATCACTCGCTACATGTACGGTGCCTTGGCACGTGCCAGCTGTCGATTAACACCAGAAATGCCACAAATGATAGGAAATAAAAAAAATAATTTGTCACGGCGTTATGGGTATGCGCCATATCTGAAATTACCACCACGGGGGTATGCAAGCCTGACGGTTGTCTCGTTTTGGCACATGCTGCACATGCATAGAGCCCACCTCGCCTTTGTAAAAGGGTCCCACAGTTATTTGAATATTTTTACTGCTGTTACTGTCTATTGCCTATGTCAGGCTTATTCTTGGGTGACTTTCTTCAAAAAGGTGATAAATAAATACAAAGCAAGAAAGAAAGAAAGCTGGGCATCCAAATGACAGATGAAATTTAACGTGGACAACTGCAAACTGATGCACACAGGGACGAATAACCTTATTTATAGCTACACGATGCTGGATTCCACATTAGGAGTAACTACCCAGGAAAAGGATCCAGGTGTCATCATAAATACGCTGAAATCTTTTGCTGAGTGTGCACCAGCAGCCAAGAGAGCAAACATAATTTTAGGAATCATTAGGAACAGAATACAGAATAAAACAAAAAATAACATAATGCCTCTGCATCGCTCCATGGTGCAACCACACCTTGAGTACTGTGTGTAATTCCAGTCATCTGATTTTAAAAAGATACAGCAAAATCAGAAAAGCTACAGGGAAGAGCAACCAAAATGATAAGGAGGATGGAACGACTCTCATATAAGGAACAGCTAGGGACACTGGAGCTCTTCAGTTTGTAGAAGAGATGGCTGAGGGTAGACATGGTAAAGGTCTACAAAATCTGAAGTGGAGTGAAAACGGCTAAATGCGAATCGAGTACAAAGACAAGGGGATATGAACTCAAGTTACTAAATCATCCATTTAAAAGAAATAGGAGAAAATATTTTTTTTCACTCATTGCATAGTTAAGCTCTGGAACTCATTGCTGTAGTAGGATGTGGTAACAGCAGCTAGTGTACCTGCGTTTAAAAAGCGTTTGGCCAAATTCCTGGAAGTCCATAATCCATTATTAACATAGTTGTAAGGAAAGCCACTGCTTGTCCCTGAGGTTAAGTAGCATGGAATCTATCTACTTTTTGGGATTCTGCCAGGCACTTGTGACCTGGATCGGCCACTATTGAAAACAGGATACTGGGCTAGATGGACCTTTGGTCTGTCCCAGTATGGCAATTCTAATGTTTTTCTTGTAACTTCAAAACTGTGTTTATTTGTCAAGGCAACTTTCTCATTCCCTACACATATGTGAATATAATCAGACATGAACACATACATATACACATGCAAACACATTATAATAATTATATTTTATATACTGTAATGTGCACATGGGGTAGATCACACGGGAACAGTTAAATTATATTAAATTATACTGAATAGAACGTGTTGCCAGCAAATCAAATTGCCAGATTACCGACACTTCTTTTATTCATTCAGAAAAAAATATGTGCAGCCAATAGGAAATCATAAAATATCACAGGATACAGATTTCAACATAATAGAGCAGATCTGGCTTCTGAAAATTGTATAATGGGAGCCAAACTGTATTTCCAGCCCATGAAAAACTACAATAAAAGTATATAAAATCCTCACCCTCCAGGTATCGTTGGTTGCTTCTAAGTCAATCAGATTACAGCTTTTAAATTAATTAATTAAAAAAAAACCCTAAACAGGAGTTACAACTACTCTGTAACAGCATCTCTCAGTGTGACTTGGTTTCAAAATGGGAGATGGGAAAGTAAAGGTCAACCAACTAGAATAAAATCAGGTGATACTTTTTTTAATTAATTAACCTTTATTAAATTTTTTCAACTCAAATACAAAACAAGAACATAGTAGGTGCACAGTTGGTTTTAACACATCCACTCTTTACACATCTGTGGCCCAAACTGTCTAACCTCCCTTAAACCTCTCTCCCTCCTACTCCAGATGTTGCAATTTCAAAGTTTGAAAACAATGCCACCGTCTGTCCAATTGTTCCAATTTAAAATGGAGTAAGGGCAGAAATTCTATATATATATTGTATAGGGGTGGGCATTTAGTGAGCTATTAATGCTTTACATTGTTTTTTAATGTTAACTACAATTAATTTTTTTTAATCCTGCTCTACATTTTTAACGTTTGTCTGTTGTCCAGCATTGCTTTCTCTGCCCTGCCTATCCTATTTCACCTTGGCACAACGTAGCAGAGGGAAGGCATCAGCGTCAGTTGCAAGTAGCATGTGGGAATCGCTGCCGGAGACCCTATGAAGAGCTAGATAAAGGTTAAGATAAATGTGGGAGGGGGATGCTGGACCTGTGTGCTGGGGGGCGGGGCCAGCAGCAGGAGAGAAATGGGTGTCTGTGTGTCAGGGATAATGGATTTAATAGCAGAAGGGGAGACACTTGGGTATATGTACAGGGGTAGGATGCAGAAGGTTAGGTACCTGTATGGAGGGGAGGGGGAGCAATGTGCTATGGTAAGGAAGTGTGTATATGCAACTTTTCATTATATTCAGCAGGTTTAAAAAATCTCCATGCAATGGGAATTTACTATTACCAAGCCATCCGGCCAAGAGGTACAACTAATCATATGATTAACATTTTTAATACTACGATGAATTTTGATTAAATTTTTAAATCATTGCCAAACCCTAATTGAATAGCATGTTGCGAAGAATGATCAGCCACACTGAGCATCTGTTCAAAAAGGATGTTTGGGACGTTAAAAAAATTGAAAAATCATGTGCCCAAAATGCATACCGTGATTAAGAACGCTTAATTGCGATTACAATTTTTAATCATTGCCCACCCCTATTGTATCATTGGTCCATCTTCTGCACCACCTGATCCCTATGTGGAGGATGATGTTGATTCCACTGCGTGGCAAGCACAATCCTCACTGCCATCATCCCCAGATGAAAAAGAAAATCTTCAGACTCCAAAAGAGCCAAGATCCTGCAATTCAATAGTGCTACTTCCATCACAGGAAAAAGCTCTTTAGAGAAAAACTGAGAAAACCTGGTCCCAACAGGACTACAAATCCAGACAGGACCACCACATATGACAATAGGTACCACGCCCACCGCACCCCTGCCAACATAAGTCAGAATCCAAAGCAAACATTTTCTGCAAGCAGACAGAAATACCAGTATAATAAAACCTTATAGCTATTTTCCACAATTAGGGATGAGATACCCAAACTCTTAGTACACTGCATTACTTCATCCCACTCAGTCTGACTCAACGCCCTCCCCAAGTCCGTCTCCCATACCTCCATATACCTGAGCTTCTGGGCACCCTGCGTGTTCAGACATTTATAAATCTGCAAGATCACCCCCCCCCCCCCCTGCTGGACCATAGGACTCAGGAGTTTTTCAAAACACTCATCCCCCTACTTCAACTCGAGGACCATATGAGGTTTACTAAGACAATGCATCACCTGCAAGTAGGGAAAAATATCTCTGGGCTCCGGGCCATACTGCTGCTTCATTTCCTCAAAAGAGCTCACCCTCCCCCTTTGGTAATCGTCCCCAAATGGGCCCACACAAACTATTCCGCCTTGCTCCCACCTATGAAAGATAGCTTGATCCCTTCCAGGACAAAACTCCATATTCCCTTGGAGAGGTGTGTACCAAGAATAATGTTTACCCTCCAACAACTTGTCTTGCACCCCCTCCACATGCGCAAAGTAAAATCCCCATTAGGACCTATCCACCCCCCCCCCCCCCAGCCCTATCGGTCTATCACTTGGCTACCAGTGGAGATGCATTAACCCAGTGTCCTCAACCCAGTCCTGCTCCAACTCAACCCACACTTTCACTTCCTATGTCTGCCAGGCCAAAATAGCCTATAGTTGTGTTGCCTGAAAATATCTGCGGTACATCCAGGATGGCCAATCCCCCCTCATTATGCCCCAAAAATAAAACCCGTCATGCTATACGTGGCCACCGATTTGCCCAGATGAAGTTGGAGAGTTGTTGCTGTTGCAGTTTCCCTAAAATGCAGGTGGGAACTGCAATGGGCAGGGTGGAAAAAAGATCAAATAAGCGGGGGAGGATCATCATCTTCACCGTTTTAATAACCCTTACCCAGGACAAGCTCAATTTGGCCCATGTCTGCAAATCCTGGCCTATCTGCATCAACAAGAGCCCATAATTTAGATCATATAGGTTAGTTACCCTAACATATAAATGTACTGGCCCATTGAAAGGGAAACAGCCTACGAAGAGCAGGAACCTGCTCCAAAGGAAGGGAAATATTCAAAATCTCCGACTTCTCCATATTAACATGAAATCCGAACACCCTCCCGTAGGCCTCCAGCTCCATCATAATTCTTGATAAGGACTCAGCAGGATTAGTTAATGTAAACAAAATATCATCAGCAAATATGCTAATCTTATGGCGCCTACCATGAATCTGCACGCCATGAATTAAATCCTTCTGCACCAATGGCTCTATAACCGATGCAAAAAGCAGAGGCGATAAAGGACACCCTTTCTATTACCATGATGGATTTCAAAAGGCGCCAAATACACCCCCAATCACTTTCACACATGCTAAAGGGCGAGTGTATACTGACCTAATCCAACCCTGAGACTGGGGTTCCAGACCCAACCACTCTAGTACCCAAAATAGGAAGGGCCAGGAGACCCAGTCAAAGGCCTTTTCAGCATCCACTGAAAACAGGCACATTTCCTGACAACTGCTCCTTGCCCGCTCCATAATATTCAAAACCCAATGAATATTATCACCCATCTGACGAACCTTCACAAAACCCAATTGATCCGGGTGAACCAACCCAGGCATGGATTCAATAAGAAGATACAACAGAACCAATGTCAAGAGCTTAGTATCCACCTCTAAGAGTGATAAGGGTCTATAAGAGCCACAGCTCGATGGGTCCTATCCCTCCTTATGCATCAGGGTTACACCAGCCACCTGCATGAAATAAAGTAAAGGTGACCCATCCCTCAAAGTATTGAACAGGCGCACAAGGGATCGCAGCAACAAATGTTGAAATTGTTTATAAAGTTACCGAAAAGCCATCCAAACCCAGGGACTTTCTCTGCTTCATGGATCGGAGAGCCTGCTGCACCTCCACCCCCAAGATAGGGCGATCCAAAAGGTCCACCTCCTTCTGCTGCACCCGACTCAATTGCACTTTCTCTAAGTAGGAGTCTATAGTCTCCCCAGCAAACTCAGATTCTGAAGTATATAACTTCAGGAAAAACTCTGTGAAAGTGGTCCTGATCCTGAGACCCCCCCCCCCCCCCCCCCCCCAACACCCTAAGTTGAAGCACATTATTCCTGGTAATTTGCCTGTGTAAACGATGGGCCAGCAGTCTACTAGCTTTATTATTAAATTCAAAGTATCTCTGTTTCAAACACTGTAACTGGTAATTCAATTGCGCCATCTACAGAGCCCGTAATCACCCTCTCACCATTTTCAGTTGATGAGACAACCCCCGATCCCTAGGCCTCTCTTTATGGTGCACCTCCAATGCATGGATGAGGCACTTCAAAAATGCTGCTCTTCAGCCTGACGTGTACACTTCCTATGGGCTGCTATAGCAATAAGATATCCTTGCAGTGTAGCCTTTAACCCCTCCCAAAGGGCTTCTGCCCTCACCCCCTTTGTGTCATTAAACTCCAAAAACTCCTGGATAAGACATTCAACTCTACTAGCTATCTGTGGATCATCACTTTTTGCAGATGCAAGAAGATACGTTCTACTTTTCACTCTGTGCTAAGATCGTACAGGTCTTTTTCAAGACCAGCTTATATTGAGATTACTTGTCCATATCAAGATCATTAAAGACTCCTGAGGCAGGCCTGTGTCCGAAACACAGTACTGTGTCGAGCCTACATTAAAGTTTGTTCATCATATACTACTATAGTCACAGCTTCCTGGAGTCATTGGTCCACTTCCAACTTCTTTGATTGCATTTTGACTTCGTGGGATTTTGTGCTCATCCACTTAGGTGGATTACCTACCCTCATCCAAAAGACTATCATTCAGCTGCCAGGAGAGTTACCACCCACCCCCTGGTCCTCCTCTATCTTCACCCAAACCGGAGAATGGTCAGACCAAATAATTCCCTCTATATAAGATTGATTATGTGAGACAAAGAGGCCCCTATACAAAAAAAGATAGTCAATGTGGGAATAACTACAATGTGCTGGGGAGTAGAAAGTGTAATTCCATGAGGAGCCATTAGTCTCCCTCCAGCTATCCACTATATTAAGCACTTGAAAATATCTATGAAGGAACTTTTTATCAGCCCTACTATACAACCCTCCCCCACCCATGTTATCTAGTCTAGGGGCCATTGTCAGATTAAAATCACCCCCCACCAACAAATGCCCTTCCTGGAATTGAAAGATCTCTTGCAAACAACTATCCAAAATTTTACCCTGACTCCCATTAGGTGCATATAGATTAACAATTGTAAAAACCTGCCCATTAATACTAGCCACAACCATTAAAAAAAAACATTCCCCCTCATCCCTCTTAACCTTGACCCGTAACCCCTGTGCAAACAAAATTCACACCCCTCTTTTTTTACGCTCCTTCCTATTAGAAGCCCAAAGGGTGCCTATGGTGTACCAGCTTCTCATTTACCTTCTGGAGGTGAGTCTCCTGCACCAAGCAAATATCCCCCTGCAAATACCAGAACTCTTTAAACATCAAATCCTGCTTGAAGGGTGAATTAAGCCCCTTAGCACTGTGAGAGAGAAAGCATAAAGATTTATCCCCCATCATAACCCAACTGACCCTCCCGCACTTTAAACAAACAACTTATTCCCCCAAACCCTACCCCACCTTCCACTCTCCTCCCATCTCCAACTGCCCCGAGCGGGAATCCAATCCACTCTCACACCATCGCTGAAGGAAGTGATACCCCAAGAGAGTCCCCCAAACTTGCAAATAACAATGAAACTTTTATTCCTAACCTCCCACCTTCACATACACCCACCAATCTCCTCCCTCCCCCTCACATCTACCACCACACCAGTTACAAGAACTCTCAATCACACACTCACATTGCTCCCCTCAGCCCCAAAATGACCAAGAGCAGCCCAAGGGCTCCCCCACTGGCTCAACAAGTCCTTCCTGCAGTTCGTGTCTCCCGATCACACAGGACCTGGTGCATCTCCATTACGATCTCCCTGATGCTGTCTCCTACTAGGAGCCTCCACAGCTTGCAAATGAAATCCAGCCAGACGCCACCAAATCTCTTCCTGTTTGTTCTGTGGGGTAAGTCTATTAATGTCCACCTTCTGCATGGCCTCCCACACATCTGCAACAAAGAACAACTTTGTAGGACATCATTGAAGGTGACTAGCAAGCGAAAAGGAAAAGTCCATCTGTATTTCATCTGGGCCTTGGCCAAAGCCTGAATGACCTCTCGAAAAGCCCTATGTTTCACAAGTATTAGCGCAGCCAGATCTTGATACAGCTCAACAGTATGACTCTGCCAATGCAGGACTCCACTCTCCCTGGCTGTTCTGAGCATCCATTCCTTCTCCGTGACTCTCAAAAATCAAACGACCACATCCCTGGGTTGATCTCCAATGTGTGGGCCCAGATCATGGTGTACCCTTTCCAACACCGGAGGTTCTAGACGTTCCTCCTGGGCATCTCCAAGCAGTCAACAATAAAGCTGCTGTACTGTTTTAGTCCGGTCTTTAAATTCTGCAGTCTCCGGGATGCCTCTAACATGCACATTGCTATGCCATGTGCGGTTTTCCAGGTCCATCAATTTAACCAGCATATCCCTGTGATCATCCTGTAGCTCATCCACCGCCTATTGTGCCTCTGATACAAAGTGCTCACTCGTGTCAATCCACTCCTCCATTTGATCCATCTGGGTCCCCAGCCCTACCAAGTCAGATTTGATTTCCTGCACAGTCTTTTTGATTTGCATTTTCACGGAAGCAATTTCCATCGTAATCTCTTCTAGACAGTTACGCAAATCTCCCAGGGACACACTCTCCACTGCAACTTCGACTCCTGCTTCTGTCGCACAGCTCTCCATAGTGAGCTGATGTTCTGTTACACACTCCACAGCTCTCCCATTAGCAAGGCCACGTGTCTGTGGCCTGCCTACCGCTCTCCCAGCTTCACCATCATTTTGTTCTCCACGATCTGACTCTTCGCCAACATCCAGTACTCCAGATGATCAGGAGGATGTTCACACTGCAGTCGGGCTGGCTCTTGAGGGAAAAGGAGGGATCAGCACGCCACCAGGAGGTAAGATCGCTAGACTCTCACCGACGCTCCCCAATTAGGCAGCCATCGGTGTTGATGATGTCACTTCCTCCTAAGGCAATACCTTTTTAATGGAATAGCTTATGACATGGCAACCATACCACACTGGTATTCCAAATGAGAGGTGAATCCCCCACTACTGTGCATGTTTTTGAAACCTTCTGGTATAGTGAGAAAATTTTGACCAAAAAAGGTGACTAAAGTTTCAGATCCAAAATGTTGAGAATGGCCAATTTTTCATGTCATGGGTCCATAAGCAGTCTGTAAAAGTTACATATCTGAACTTTAGCGACTTAAAAAATTTTTTTTCACATAAACGGATGGGGTTTGGACAGTTTTATTACAAATTGTTTGTTCTATCAGAATTCATTAAAACCTCATTTTTTGTTTCTGGAGACTTTAGTCATCTTTTTCCAGCGATAGTTATAAATGGTTCCTGGAACTGCAAGCTATGTCAGTTCTTGACAGCCTGCTGGGCTCTCAATTCCCCCTCTTCACTGTCTCTCAAACTATTATTTTTTACAAAAGCCCCAGTTAGGCCTTTACAATGGGAAAAGAGATGGGATTTGATATACCACCTTTCTGTGGTTACAATCAAAGCAGTTTACATATTATATACAGGTACTTTATTTTGTTTCTGAGGCAATGGAGAGTTAAGTGACTTGACCAGAGTCACAAGGAGCAGCAGTGGGAGCTGAACCTGGTTCTCTAGGTTCTCAGGCCTCTGCACTAACCATTAGGCTACTTCCCCACTCCAAAGAGAGAGAGAGTTAAACTGGGATTTGAACCTGGGTCTCCTGGTTTACAGTCCATTGCACTGACCATTAGGTTGCCCTTCAGACCAAGGAGATGCTGGGGGGGGGGGGGGGGGTGAATTATTCTGTGCTCTTCTTTAAGCTAATTTGTTTAAGTGAAAACAAAAAAAAACATACTTTGGGTTTTTTTTTGACATACTGGGAAAGGCATTAAAACATTCACAATATAAGGATTACTGCTTCTGCCGAGGTGTGAATTATTATTTGGTAGTTGTTGTTAATATGTTAGAGAACAGTTCAGATGAAATCTGAAGCACCGCTCAACTCTAATAAGAGTTTAATATAGTAAAGCTACTGAGAATACATTGCACCTGGCAAACTATATCATCCTAATAACATACTAAATGGCTGTAAATCGTTTACAAACTACCCATATCCCACAAACATATTGAAGAGTTAATATTCTTTCAAAATGCTCTCCGTCATCCTCAGAAAAATCCAATAGGAAATGTGCTGTGTCAGCATAACTGGGTAAACCAGGGAATAGTGTTCCAAGAACTGGTGCCTAATCGAACACAGTTTAATGTTGGCCATGACATCAACATATTGAATACCTGTACGGTTGCTGAAGATTAGTGTAACAGGTGGCTCAGTATTTTCTTTTCAAGCCAGACGTTTTACAAGCAGCAGCTTAGCACTTATTAGGCTGAAACAAATAAGAGAAGCTTAGATCCGAAAATGATAGGAAATATGCTCACATGCAAAGTTCTCCTTTCACATTCCTCATCGAAATGATAGCTCAGAAAATCTTTTCTACAACCCTTAATAGGTGTTCCATTTTGACGGGCCAAGGATGCCCACTTACAGTGCAACATTCCAGTACAAATTAGCTGACAGCTATTTGCTCCTGTCCTGGTGAAGGTGTCTCCCTCCCCCCCCCCCCCCCCCCACCTTACTGAGCTCCTTCAAGACTTCATTTGTCATTGTACAGACACCGTGCTCACGTCGTATTCCCCATGGCACATTTCACTACAGTCAGGACGAGCTGCAGCAAAGCGACGCGCCTGGGAGTGCTTCACTACAGAATGTGATTGCCTCTACAGCCTCTTGGGACAGGTAAATTATTAACTGACACAACAAGAACCGGCTAAGATGAACCTATTACAACTGTTAGGCTGCTGGCTCCTTTTTAAATGTTTCTCAAAATTCTTTAACTAAATGTTAATATGTGTACATATAAATAAACAGACAGAGACACAACATAGCACCTTTCAACTGAAGCCCCACGATCCATAAACTCTCAATACCTGGAAGAATTATCTAAAACTCCCATCATGAGAAAATATAGAAGAGAGGAACACCCATTAGCCTGCGTGGCCTTGGCACCCACCATCCTGGATAAAAAGTGTTCTGTATATTGGGCAAGTATCAAGTCACCCTTTGCATTTAACAGAATTTCCTTTACCTTTATTTCCTTTACACCAGGCTCAAAGTAATGCATTTTGCTCCTCTGAAGAAGTGTTAATCTTAATATCTCATCCATTACAGCTATGCTTGTTAATGGCTCACAGACTCAAACCACCTGCTAATCAACTTGCAGTAGACAAGAAGGGGTAGAAAGCTGATGAGTAAAACCCCCCCCCCCCCCCGCCCATCAGTCTAACCTCTGCCACTATACTTGACGCACTGCACCACCACAAAACCTAAACTGCACAGTCAGCAGTTCAATCAGTAAACTGTACCCAAATCGACAACATGCAAAAGGTTTATCCTAGTCAACATTTTACAGGATCCTGTTAGCAGACACAGTAGAGACTACATCATGAAACTGTCCGTCATACTGCTGGGTTGCGGAGTTATTTACTAAAGACCTACATTGTTTACGATTATATCACTCTCTTCTGAATAGCGGTGGACTAATCTATAAATTTCCCCTTGTTTTTGCACTTTTGAAGCTGCACTTGCTGCTGAGTTCAGCTCTTCAGGACAAACCAATACGGCGTTGACAGAACATATTCATTAAGGCCAGCCTGCTGCCCTAATTAAAACTCACCTCATAAACCAATCCCTTCCCAACCTGGTCAATAAGTCAAGCCTGCTCTATACAAGGAGCTTTTATCATACAGGCTACCAGACAAGCAAGTTCTCCCTCCAGCAGAACCAGCCAGGGAAGCCACCAGCCAAAGAGAGGACTGCAGTATACTCAGTGCTTCACCTGGCTAGTACTATCTGCTGGACTCTATCAATTCTGAAAGAATACACGCATAGATTATGTAAACATGTTGACGCAGGCATGGTTTATTTCACATTTAGCACACACTGTTCCCTCTAAGCTGAGTGGGAGTCCTCCAACTGCGTTGCTGCCAGTGGGGGGTGGTGCTTCAATACTGTGTTTTCAATTGCTAAGGACAGGCAGGTTTCCTGGCATTTCTCACTATTGAAAATGTGATAGTGAAACAGCGCACCCCACTGGCAGCACTGTAGGTGGAAGACACCTGCTCAGCTTAGAGGGAGCAGTGCTAAGTACCCGAGAAGTGCTCACACCAGGAGGAGCGCTTCTCCTCTTTGGTAAAGATGCCAATGCGCAAGTCTCCAAACAGTCAGGTTCCCACTTCCAGTTTGGCACCATCATCTTCTCAGGCTGCCTCTGTCCCAGTTACTCCGCCTTTGCCGATGCCTTCCTTCAATGAGCGGTACTCAGCCATACTTAGGGAGAAGCTTGCACAGATACTGCAGTTGCAATTCGTTCAGGCATTGAGGGCGCTTCTGCCAAATGCAGATCAGCCCCACATGCTTCCTCAGGTTCCATCTGTGCCTGTAGAGAGATCCTTAAGGTCGGCACCTCGAAGAGTATCAACGTCGACATCGACGCATGAAGCATTGCTCTTAACGTCGGGGAAGGAAGCTTCCCCGGAGTCTGAGGGTAGGACTACAGCTCTGAGATCTTTGGAGAGTGGACATGGTTCCATTGAGCTGAAGCAGGCATAGACTCACTAAGTCCGATCTAGGTATGAAGAGAGGTCTGACTGGGACCGCTCACGGGACTCAGAAGAAGACCCTCATTACTTCTCGTCGGAGTTTTATGGGGTCACATCTGATCCCTCCCCACCTCAAGAGAGACATAAATCTCCACTTGAGGATCTCTTTTTCACCAGTTTCGTTGAGATAGCTTTGACCATCCCATTTAAGTTGGAGACGGAGGAGGAGCCCAGGGCAGAGATGTTAACTGTTCTTGACTATGGGTTACCATCTAAGGAAGGAGTCACAGTACCATTGCAACATATCCTTAACGATGCACTCCCCTCTCTGTGCAGGTCACACCAAAGAAGGTGGATACACAGTGCTGTATCCAAAAGGCTCCTGGATTTGAGAAGGCCCAGCTGCCTCACCACTTTCTGGTTGTCAAATCTGCCCTCAAATGAGCTAGGAGTTCCAGGACTCATGCCTCAGCTCCTCCAGGTAGAGAGGCTCAGACACTAGACTTGTTTGGGAGGAAGACTTTTCTGGACTTGATGCTTATTACCCGCATCCAGTCCTACCAGCTCAATACAAGCCTTTACTTGAAAAGTTTGGTACACAGTATGCTAAGTCTTGAGGATTCTCTCCCTCAGGAGCAGGCTGCAGAGCTTCGCCCGTTGGCCAAAAAGCAGCTTGAATGCAGGAAGTATCTGGCCAAAGGCACTTACGATTTGATATTGATTCCAGATTCTCCGCCATAGGTATAGGGATGCACAGTCTCATGGCTGCGGCGTGTTTCTGACCTGAACCAGCAGTTCAAGAGAGGTTGGCAGATGTACTTTTCCGAGGAGACAATCTTTTTGGGGACAAGGTAAAGGAGGTCGCTGACCTCATCAAGAAACATACTGATACCATCCAGTCCCTGTCTCAGCAGCCTCAAGTTGCAACCTCTTCTTCTAGGAGGTTTATGAGTAGGCCTAGATGGCGACCCTACTATTATCAAAGGCATAGGTTTTCGTCATCTTCCCGCTCTGCCCAGAACCCCCAGGCCCATGGCTCTGACATTATGAACCTTTGATATGATCCTCTAGAGTCAGTCCAGCCTGGGCATAAGTAAAGGAGATGCAATCTGCTAGTCAATTAGAAATTGTTTGCCGATAGCTACCCCCATCCAGTTTGGGTAAAAAAAGAAAAAAAAAAGCTGAGTGAACTGTCTATGGGCTTTAGTCCACTCAAGTTAGAAGGCTAAAGCTCGTTTGCAACCTAAGGTATGCAGTACTTTTTCACCTGGATAGACATGTGGTTTTAGAAAAAATGTTGGTAAAATGATTAAGATGGAACTCCAACACTACCCAGGGCCGCCGAGAGGGGGGGCAGGGGGGGACAAAATTCCCCGGGCCTGTGCCTCCAAGGGGGGCCCGGCGCCGCAGTCCCTGGTCTCACCCACCCACCCTCGGCTCTATCGACAACCCCCCTGCATTCAAATCACAGCGCCTCACCGTGTGAAAGCACAGCGGCAGATCGCCTCCCTTCGGGCCTTCCCTCCCTGTGTCCCGCCCTCGTCTGATGTAACTTCCAGTTTTCGCGAGGGCGGGACACAGGGAGGGAAGGCCCGAAGGAAGGCGATCTGCCGCTGCACTTTCACATGGAGGTGAGGCGCTGTGATTTGAATGCAGGGGGCCCGGTGGCGGATGGAGGGGGGCTGTCGACGGGGCTGGGGGTGGGCAGGTGGAGACTGGGGACTGCGGCGTGGCGACCTCAGGAGGCGGCGGTGACCTCAGGGGGGGGGCCCTGCGCGTGGCCTTGCCCCGGGCTCAGTCTCTCGGCAGCCCTGATACTACCTTAGGAAGGAACTTAGGGTGCATACAGATTGTGATGAAACTTAGTGTTAGGTGGATCCACTACTAGGGCCTGAAGTTCACTGACTCTGCAAGCTGAAGTAACCACCACTAAAAATACAACTTTGTCAAATATGCATGCTCAGTTTTCGTGCTAGCTCAGTTCATGCATGAGAACTAATCAAGAGCAGGCTGCCAAAATGGGTAGCTCAGGAACACTGCCACTGACTGACAAGCTTGGCTAAGGGGAGTTCTGATGGAGGTTGGGGATCCCTGCCAGTTAAGGTATGTAAATTTCACATATCTGGGGAGCAGGAGAGGTTCAGAGGGGAGCAACGGCACAAGACAGGGGTGGGCAGGGGAGGAGAAAAAATGTATCATATCCATCCATTTTGCCCACTGGCCCCTCCAAATTTTGGAGTCTGGTTACATCACTGATTTACGTGTGCATAAATGTGGGCGCTTGGGTTGTACAATTACTCTTCACATGTTTAGACATAATCCTGTTCCTATGTTAAAGTGAAATCCTTAGGACTTCTACGAGTGCAGAGAACAGACAAAAACTTCGTTTGGTAAAGGCAGTTGAAAATGTGATTCTTTGACTGGTTGTCAACTTGAATGTAGATGTCAGAAAGCTTACTAACCAATTAAAAATGTTTCCTAAGTCCAGAAAGCTCCATGAGAAGATTGTTTTCATTGGGGTTGATATTCAAAGCGATTTAACTAGCCAGAAACAGCTCCAGCTGGTTACATGTCTTATTCGGGGCTAACCAGTTAGCTCCGCTGAAAATATCTGGTTAGCGCCAAACTCAAAACCAGCTATTTGGGGGCGTTCCAGGGCTGAAGTCAGCACTTGGCCAGTTAAGTGTCGATATTCAGCATTTAACTGGCTAGGTTAAACACATAAATAGGACCATATAAAAGTCAGTCCTATCCCCCCCCCCCCAACAAAGCCTCACTAGCGGCTGCCACGTGACAATGCCGCCACAGTTCATTCATTTTGCCGCATTTATAAGAAACAACAATTACCAATGTAGAGGTTGTACATGTTTCATTCAATGTAATCAACAATATGAATTAATGGAAAGGAACAATCAAAACATCTACTGGTGATTCAGCTGACCTTATTTTAAATTTTTGAATTTATAGATAATACAGGTGACGCCTCACGAAGCCCCCGGCTACACAATTTGAAAGCTCACAGGGGCTGGGCTGCTTCATCATAGGCAGTCACCTATACAGATTATTCTTTAATAATTTTCTTTTCTTTTACTTGCACCTATACAGATTATTCTTTAATAATTTTCAGAAAAGAAAATTATTAAAGAATAATCTGTATAGGTGCAAGTAAAAGAAAAGAAAATTATTAAAGAATAATCTGTATAGGTACAAGTAAAAGAAAAGAAAATTATAAAAAAATTATTAAAGAATAATCTGTATAGGTGACTGCCTATGATGAAGCAGCCCAGCCCCTGTGAGCTTTCAAATTGTGTAGCCGGGGGCTTCGTGAGGCGTCACCTGTATTATCTATAAATTCAAAAATTTAAAATAAGGTCAGCTGAATCACCAGTAGATGTTTTGACTGTTCCTTTCCATTAATTCATATTGTTGTTTAAACAGAAAAATTGGAGGGATTTACCTTCATTCTATGTATTAATTGTTAATCATTCAATGTAATCACATAAGAAATTCCAATATACTTATGTTTAATAATTTTTCATTCAACATTAAGATAATCATCCAACTTGTCACCCCCAAAGAGAAAGGCCCAGCTGCTCTTTAAAAATCACTACCTAATTGGTGAATTTGGCAAAACAAATTTATGCTTATCACATTGTCATATATGCATATAAATATTTTAGTAAGATATTATTATTTAAAATTTCCTCACATCACTTGTAGGCAATAACCACTTTGTTCACGATTCTCTAAGTTATCTAAAAACACTTCACACACTCACACATTCAATATGGTCATACTACATGTTTAATATACTTCACTTTAATCAAGATATATGTTCACATCATTATTATTCATTTTCAATAGGCTTCAGAAAACATTTAATTATGAACATACCTTTATTATTATTTTTTCGTTATCCATTAATTTCCATGTTTGATTTGAATTGTTATTTATGTTCAATACAGACCTCTGACGCAGGTGCTGTGCACCGAAACACGGCCTGTGTCGGGTCATTTAGGAAAGAATTCATGTTCAAGCTGTATGATTAAAGAAACTGTGTCCCAATTTTGAAGGCTCCTGGTGCTTCTTTTCATTGTTTGGGCATTACCGTACCGGCAGCCACTAGCATGGCTTTGTAAAAGGTGTGTGTGTGTGGGGGGGGGAGGTTATGTGGTAATACATAGCCAGTTAAGTGCTAAAAATTGCATTTAACTGGCTATGTGTTAGCTGGCTCCATAAACCTGGAAATTCAATGCCAGTGCCCAGACATGGCTCAGCACTGAATTTCCAGATTGAGGGCCAGTGGCGGTCAGCAAAATGCTGAACACTGCCAGCTAAATAGCGGGCCTTTTATTTTTTGTGCTGAAAAGAGAATGGTGCAGGCACAAGTAAAAACCTGTGTAGTTTTCTACTTTACGTTCATTGGTGAGACAAATAAATTAGATAATATTATTATGAAACTCTTGGAAATAAAGTCCCATCCAGTAAAACACTGATGGTGCCTATTTACTAAGTTGCATTAGCTTTTTCACACAGGTTATGACACATGCTAACAACACGGTGCTGCACTAACAAGGATGGACCACCCCAAAGATAAAGTTTTTCAGATAGTGTGACCGGGGTTCTTTGCAAACGAAAGAAGCAACATTAAGTTCTATTTGCCCCCTCCATGATGCCTCTAAAAGGATACCGATGGAAAGGATGCATTATGAGGACAATCTTTGAAGAAATTAGCCTGTGTAATTAAGCAGTTACTGTACCTGAGTAAATTCTCCGGGTTGAAACTTGCCCTCCATTCAGTGGCTAAAGTTCTGCCCACAGGTTTCATAGCATGTGTACTTTCAGCTGTAGAGAAAAGAGACAAGGCAGAGGCAGAATAAGAACACAGGGAGAGTTGAGTCTGAAATCTCTTCTAGTACACAGACACATACATACACACACACAGACAGATATAGTGGATGTAAACGGAAAGTCTTTTGGGAAATTACCAATTCGGAGCCCCCCTCTCCCCCAGGTTCAGGGAAGCCACAAGAGAGAGAGGGGAGGAGGGGAAAGAGTGGTGGGAAAAGGTGCCTTTGCAGGTTCCTGAAGTAACTGGCTGCAGAAAAATTTGGCATGAGGAAGAAATGGAGGGATCCTCATGGAGAATATAACTCAATGTGAACAGAAGTCCCAAGGCAGAAGGGAAGAACAGCAGCAAGAATCCAGCATCTATTTCATTTTTTTAAATTTGTTCTCATATTGATAAAGTTCAACAGATAAATTATACTTACTTGTTATCATCCAGAAAATTATGGGCCGAACATTGAAAAAAGTTGAGCTCCTAATTTATGCTCTTAAATTTGTGCCCTATTTTCAGCTGAAATTTCTTCTTAAGAGCTTAAAAGTTAGACTCATAAATTCAGGCCGGCCATTCATTTGCCTAGATTTAGGAACCTAATTTATGAGCCTTGTGCTGAAAATCGGTGCTAAGCTCCTAACTTTTTTCCCTGCCCTAAATTTGCCCCTGTTGCCTCCCACGTTCTATGCTCCCAAATTTAGCAGTTTAGCAAAAATTTGAGCATAAAGTTTGGCAAACAACCCTAGTACATTTTCAAAGAGGCCAATTTAGGAGCATAACTCTGAAAGTTAGAAGCATTGCTCCTCTAAATAGATTTATAGAAACTTCTCTATATTTATAGATGCATAAGCAGTTGGAGTGGACATCTGGGACTTGAGTGACTACAGAGAATGAGACTGAGATACTTGAAGCCTGTGCAAAATATGCACAGAAGTAAGACCTTGAAGTAAGTCTTCCCCACAACCCCTCAAGACTCAAACGGAAGTAAAGGGAGATGTCCACTTTCATGACTGAAGCCCTTGGAGCCAGGCAAACACCCAAACAGTCCCCCAAAAGCCCAATTATATGTGATACATATGTGATTTTAAATGGTTGCCTTGTCTATTTAAAGTCATGTGCTCGGAATTCCATTGAAAATTGCCCTCATAGTATGTAGGTATTTCCGATAGCCCTTGTACTGTGACTTGCAGAAGAGATCACATGGTATCCCATAGACACCCTTACATTTTATTGATTTTGTCTTGTCTGTCTTAATTACTAAAGACATAATGGTCATTTTTATTGCCTGTTTGTTCTTCTATTATTATCTCATTTTATTGTAAACCGCATTGCAGTTTAACTAAAGGAGGAATATAAAATGATTGTGAGGGAACTTGCCAGGAGGTAGGTGGCCATAAGGGACTGGTACCCCGGTATTAAGCAGTGCACACCATAGCAAGTCCAAAGGCAGATTAAATTTCACTAGCATCACAATACCCAGGTTAAATATATACTACTACTACTACTATGTTACAATAGGCAAGTTCCCTCATGCACCCCTTTGTGGGAGTCCATGGGCATGCATGGAACATGACATACAGTCCATAGATAAAAGCTCTGTTAAGTAATACAAGGACACAAAACACATGGCCAGCTGAAATAGAAATAGACTCAGAAGAGGGGAGCACAAGCATAGGCACAGAAAACAAGAAGTTACAGCCAGCAGGAAACTCAGGCGAGAGACAAGAACCAAAAAACATGGGAATCACAGAAACCACGCATATCACAACTGTCACAAGCAATGATCCACTGCTGGTCCCAACTCAGAAGCAGGACATATAAACCCCTGCTCTAGGACTGGGACTGGCAAGAGTCAATCAGATAAGAGGAAGGAAGACAGACAGGAGGCAACCCACCCCACAAGGAAATACAAGGGGTGGGGCACAGCTTCTCCTACAGACAGGAAGGCTCATGCCCAACATCAGGGCTGCCTACTGGCCCTGACGATGATTAAATTCAAATTAAAATGATTTGGGGGAGGGGAGCAAGGTGAGGCGGGGTAAAGTTTTTGTAACTGACTCGGGGGCCCTTTTACTAAGCTGCAGCAAAAAGTGACCTTAGTGCACCCTTGCACCCATACGCTAAGGCCATTCTTGCCACAGCCATAAAATAATTTTCCATTTTTTGTATTCATGGCTATGTGCTAATTTTGCCAATAGGAAACACCCATTAATAAAATTCACTGCATGAGCATTTTGTAGGTGGTAAGGTCTCATGCGGAAATCTTGCGCTAACCAGTTAGCGCTTGGTAACGTAACTGCACTGATTAGTGTGGCAACACCTTCCTGACATGCCCCCCCCCCCAAAAAAAAATTTTTTGCACGTGGATTAGCATGTTAGGCATGTGTTAGTACCTAACACAGCTTAGTAAAAGGGCCCTACTGTTTGCAAGTACTCCAAAGAGTATTACAAAGATCCATGATATGACTTCCACTGCCGTGTCACAGAGAGGGAGCAGTGAAACTGAAAATGAATGACCTGCCTATAACAAATAAAAATATAGTGGCCGATATTCAACACCATTTAACCGGCCAGGATCGGTACCTGGCCGGTTAAACGGTACTTAGCCAGCTATCCAGCAATATTCAGCAAATGATAGCCGGCTGTCTCCCGCTGAATATTGCTGGATAGCTGGTTATATCATGCGATATAATTGGCTAGCTGCTGATTTTCAACACATTACCAGCAAAGTTTGGCGGGCAAATATGGGTGCGTCAATACCTGGAATATCTCTGGCCGGTTCCAATTTAACCGGTCAGCGCTGAATATCGTCTTAGCCGATTAAGTTGGAGCCGGCCCAAAATAAACAGGATATTCAATGCCAGTCACCGGAAGGAAACAGCCCAGCACTGAATATCCAGGCTCAGCACGAACCATGAGAGGCAGCCTGGCTACCTCCCGCAGTCTGAATATCAGCCTCCATAGATTTTCAGGGCCTCCAACATACTCTCTTGCCCAGGGCCCCAACAACCATAAGACTAACACTCACAGGAGCAGCAAAAATATTTCATTTCACAACCTCAGGTATGTTGGAAACAAGACTATTCAGTGAAAGTTAATCTAAGACCATTTTGAAGCAATTTTTTAAACTCAATTACACTGGTGAACTGACCAGTTTGGTATTTCCCTCACTCAATCTGGCTAAAACTATGTACAGGGCATCACAGTATGCAAAATTGAAGTTAGAGTGATCTACATGTGTTATTTTGCATAGAAATTTTACCCACAGGAAAAAAAGATGTGAATATGTATGCCAATTTTAAAAGGGAAAGTACATGGCTACCATACATCCATGGACTCTTCACCAGGGTGAATGGCTTGAAACTTGCCCTAAAGTGTTAATTTTGCTTTTCTCTCATACTTTTATCACCCAGCAGGTGTCATCACAGGCTGATTTCTAACCACTGGGGCAAATGATCAGAGAAAATAACTTGTCTATGCTTTCAACAAATACCTACAACTGCCAACAATGCAATACTGATTCACTAGAGTGGTAACCCATACTATTATTAACACCAGTTGATACACGAGTTAGTGAATCTTCCACATGAAAAATAATGGAGCCACCACACTTAATACATACAGAGCAGAATCTTCTCCATCAAGGTAAAAGAACTCCCTTTTCTCTCGCCCCCTTCTGCTTGCATTCAAAACACAAACCACCTATGATAGGACCAAGCAGAGGTATATTAATACAGAAAAATGCTTATCACCCAAAGGTAAGGGAGCACTCATGAGGCAACGCATAGGATTGTCCACCAGAAGATCCTCAGATAGCCAGTACTTGCGAATCTGCAGCCACACAGGTTTACTGGGCTTCTGACCTCGCCTCTTGGAAAGCTGCAGGAGACCCAAAGCTGTGAGACACCCAAGGAGAATGAAAAGTGTCTGTGAGCCGCCCCAGACCTTCTTCTCAAAAGCCCTTGCTTCTTAAAAAATACCAAATTCGGAGAAACTGGGAGCGATCTACCCCAGCACCCACAGTCATATCTTCAGAATGGCCCGCAATCAAAACCGCTAGACCTCCAGGTGAATCGGGCCCCAAGGGACCGCTGGCCTTGCCATGTGGTGCGGTGGGAAAATGGTGCCCACAGGTAAACGCACCCAAGAAAATAGCACCCCATGCCTGCCAAAACAAGCCAGGAAAGAGCATGACACTGCATGGTGTCGGGCTGTACTGCAGCCTGCATAGACGCAACAGGTGGAGCTCCAGCACGGGAACAGTAGCTGCCCAATGGCAACCACAGAGGAAGCCACATTTGCTCTCCCCCACAGGTGCAAGTATTGTAAAGACTACTCACCCACTTGGGAATCACTGTCGCATGCCCAGCCGGTCCTCACACACCCAAGCTGGTACTGTAAACCGGAATGAGCTTGCTGCGCTGGTTGAAGCAGACTGAGGAGGTGCTTTTTTTTTTTTTTTGCAGTGCTCAAACAGTATTTTTTTTTTTCTTATAAGGGTAGGAGAGCTTGCCAGAGCAGAAGAAACCTCAGTCAAGGCACCTCAGGGCGAAGCAGGAGGTTTTTTTTTTTAACAGGCAGGAGAGAGAACCACAAACTCCAGTCAAGCAGAGAGGAGGGGGCGATGGGGGAGGAAGGGAGGGACCTGGTACCACCAGGGGTGCACCAAAGTCCCAACAGCGGGACACCTCAGACCCCAGAAGCTCGACTGGACCCGGGGGACCAGGCCAGGAGCCAATCAATCCAGAGCTGCACGGTTAGGACCATCCACCTAGCAGATAGAGAGAATACTGAGATAAGGTGGCTGCACATGAACACATTTATTTATTTATTTATTTATTGCATTTGTATCCCACATTATCCCACCTATTTTTAGGCTCAATGTGGCTTACATAGTTTTGTTAACATAGTCATTGCGGGTTCAATGTGGCTTACATATTTTGTTAGCAAAGTCATTGCAGGGTGACAGATATAGAGGCATATTTTCAAAGCACTTTGGGAGGCTAAGTTCCATAGGTTTCTATGGAACTTTGGGAGGCTAAGTGCTTTGAAAATATGCCTCATAGTAAACCTGTTAAGTTCTCTTTATTTCCACCTGCTGGCAGAGGGACATAACCCACAAGTCTCTGGATTGATCTGTGGGACGCTATGGAATTTGTAATTTTTTAAAATTGTCCTATCAATGCTTCCAATATAAATCACATTAGAATAATCCATTTGAGATCAAATGTAGGCTCGTACTACCACTTTAAATTGTTCCAATTCAAAATATTTACAAATGTGATATAATCATCTTAATATAGCAAACACTTTCCTTATTTATTTATGACATCTGTATCCCACAATTATCCCAAATAAGTTCAGATTCAATGTGGCTCACATTAAAGGTATAACATTTGATAACAAATGCATTTAAATGCAAGTCTAATGTTAAAGTAGAATTCAATAATACCTCTAAAATTCTTCTTGAAGTTTCCAGTGAAAAAACCATTGCACTAATATCCAATGAATGATGTGGTATTTTATCTCATTAAAATATTTAAAAGTATGGGAAATAGAGGGGAACCCTGAGGAACATCACATTCAGCTACCCGGGAATTTGATGTCTGTCTTGCCATCACAACTCTGTAAGAACAGTTCCAGTGATTCCAATGTCACTCCGTTCATACAATAGTAAATTATGGTCCACCAAATCAAATGCAGCCGAAAAACAGAACTGCATTAAAATGCCTTGGTGTCTCTTGCTTAATAACAGTCGTATATTTAAAATAAGTGTGTCAACTAAAATTTTAGTACTGTAACCTCTTCTGAAACTGGACTGATATATATTATGATACTGTAAGTAATCCACTACCCCCCCCCCCCCTTTTACAAAGCTGTGTGGAAATGCCAACACAGTCCGTTCAAAATGAACGGGACGGGTCAGCATTACCATGCTGATAGTGCAGTTTTGTAAAAGTGTTTTGCCACTAGTTCGTCCATTAACAAACAGGGGAATGGATGCTATTGGTCAGTAATTAGTGATAATATTTTTGCCATTGCCTTATATTTTGGTATTGGATTTAAAAGAATCTCTCCAGCATAAATAGGAAAAGCACCGGTTTTCACTGAGCCCTCTAGTCACTTTACAAACCAACGTAAAAAATGCTGGCGAAAAATATTTCAGATTCAGGTCATAGTAACATATAGAGGGGCATAACTGAACGGAAACGCCTATCTCCATGGGCGTTTATCTCCGAGAACGGGTCTGTGAAGGGGTGGGCCGAACCGAATTTTCGAAAAAATGGACGTTTTTGAGCTGGGCGTTTGTTTTTTTTAGCGATAATGGAAACTAAAAACGCCCAGCTCAAAAACGTCCTAATCCAAGCCATTTGGTCATGGGAGGGGCCAGGATTCGTAGTACACTGGCCCCCCCTGGTATGCCAGGATACCAACTGGGCACCCTAGGTCAGTGCGGTGGACTTCAGAAAAAGCTCCCACATGCATAGCTCCCTTACCACGGGTGCTGAGCTCCCAACCCCCTCCCCCAAAACCCACTACCACAAATGTACAACACTACCATAGCTCTTAGGGGTGAAGGAGGCACCTACATGTGGGTACAGTGGGTTTTGGAGGCCTCCCATTTACCAGCACAAGTGTTACAGGTGGGGGGGGGGGGGGATGGGCCTGGGGCCACCTGGCTGAAGTGCACTGCGGTACCCACTAAAGTGCTCCAGGGACCTGCATACACGCAGGCCTCTAGGACTGGTTGCTGCTATATAACATTGGCACACCAGTTGACACCTGAAGACTAATCTCCTCCGAAAACGTCCTTTATTGGAATAACCGCCTTTACTCACAGTTAACTGCAGATCAGAGGTTGTGCCCCACTGGCAACGAGTCTCCCTGGTACTGAGATTAGCAGTAGGTCAGAGCTGGCAGAATGCTGTACAATGCCCTCTTTCAGCCACATTCAAGGGAAGAACTAAGTTGTCTAGCGTGGCTAACACAGGAAAGGGAACTAAACTGGCTTACAATAAATGCCCTACCGCATGGACTACAACAGGAAACCACACAGGGCACACTGACCCAGTAGGTAGGGGGAAAAGCACCATGGGAGAAGAGCCTACCAACTACCAACATCGTGAGACTGTAAACAAGCTAATGAAATCACGGAGCCCACCACCCTCACACCCACCACACAATGCATGCTGATGTGACCCTGTACTGCACCCGAGAGCCACATCTGACCCAGGGAAAGGCTGTGACAGGATCGAACACATTCTGCTGTCATGGAGGTGGGTACGGCATTTGCGGCTGGCATAGAGGCTGGAACAAGTTTGTAAAGTGGGGGGTTTGTTGGTGAGGGGGGTTAGTGACCACTGGGGAGTCCGGGAGGTCATCCCTGATTCCCTCCAGTGGTCATCTGGGCAGTGGAGCACTTTTTTGGACTTGTCGTAAAAAAAAAGGGTCCAAAAAAAGTGACCCAAATTGCGGTAAAACGCCTTTTTTTTCGATTATCAGCTAAGAGACGCCCATCTCTCCTTGGCTGATAACCACGCCCCAGTTCCGCCTCCACTACGCCTCCGACACGCCCCCGTCAACTTTATTCATTTCCGCGACGGAGTGCAGTTGGAAACGCCCAAAATCGGCTTTCGATTATACCGATTGGGCGCCTTTGCGAGAAAAAACGCCCATCTCCCGATTTGGGTCAAAATATAGGCGTTTTCTTGTTCGATTATAAGCTGGATAGTAACGTAGTAAGTGAAGCAGATAAAGACCTGAATGGTCCAGCCAGTCTGCCCACAGTCACATTCGTTATCTATTCTAGATTAATTCAACAATGAACATGATATTATATACTTAATCATGGTCTTTCTTTGTGTGTCTGGAACATAGACTGTAGAAGTCCGCCCAGCCCTGTCCTTATTTCCAACTACTGGAGTTGCCTTCAAAGCCTATCCGAATCCATCTTGTCATTTTGCGGGACACAGAGAGTTGTACAGAAACTATTTTTTCCCACAATCTTGGATACAAAGAGTAAACTGGAGATTGGTCTGTAATTGTTCACAGTATGAAGTATCTAATTTGGAGGTCTTTAAGAAAGGGGAAACAATTGCCTGTTCCCATGAAAAGAGAAAGCCTGCTGTGGAGAGGCTAATAGTAACCATTGATAATATGAAAGGTAATAGTAGTTGTAGGAACCTCAGAAAAAGGCATGCTGGGATTTGGGTCATTATAAGAGGATGATGGCCAAAGATATGACAGTTTTCTTGAGAAGATCCGGAGAGGGGAACTTAAAGAAAGAAAAGGAGGCAAAGGGTATAATGAGTAAAGGATATGAAAAATTTGGGGAACGGTTTACGGAAGTAATGGTGAAAGTAGGTAAAGACTGCCAGAGAAGGAGTGATTTTGTCAGAAAAGCCTGTGGCAAAAGTCGACAGCAGTTAGCGCAGAGTGAGCCACAAGACCTAACAAGTTAGTGAAATGACTGAGTAAAGGTGGGCGGTGTTATGGTCTCAGGCAAGTAAGCCTGTGATATACTTATGTTTTGCTTTTTCTAGGCTAGCAGAATAACAATGAGAGAGTTCCCTAAATTTATTCAATCTATAAGGGCATGAAGTCTTTCTCCATAAGCGCTCATCACGACTTAATTGATGATGAAGAATATAGAATCCATGGTGAAACCATGGTTGGGATGTAGAATGATTAGAGGTAAGTGGCTGAAGAGGAACTAATGTGTCAAGAGTAGATTGAAGAGTATTATTCCAAACTGAGATATGGTTATCTAAGGACAGAGAGGAAAATCAGCAGGGAAATTCTTGGCAGTTTTTAAAGAAAATTTCTGGAGTCAGGACTGAGTTTTTCTGAATAAGGTAAGATAAAGAGCAATGGGGAGGAGAACACACAGTTGGAAGAGTAAGAGAGAAGGAGACCAAGGTATGGTCAGATCAAGGGACACGAGCAGTAGAGAGATACCAGAAATGGAAGAGCAATGTGTAATAAATACTGTACATCAACAGTATGGCCTGCAGTATTGGTTGGAGAGGAAACTATCAGGACAGCATGTATATCATTAAGAAAAGTAAGGAAATCATGGGTAAGTGAATCAGAAATGGTATCCAGATGTAGGTTAAGATCACCTAAAAGAATAAATGGATGACGAAATAGGTGATATTCTCCTTGCCCATCCCTCCAGTCCAAACACCTCCTATCCCTTTCTTTAGTTTTCTTAACTCTGCGCTTTCCTGTTAATTTTCTGCTTTGTTTTTTTGGTCTTGATGGATATCCCCTAGGCAGTATATCAAGTACTAATAAACTTGGAAATTAAACTATAAAGAAGCTGAATGATGTAGGGAATGGTCAAGTCTACAGTGGGATGATAATTATAAATGCAAATAAAAATTATTTAGAAGCGAAGTGAAAAAAATCACTTATTAAGAAAAGCACACCTCAGAAATCTAACATCAAGAGAAAAAAAAAACAGGCAAAGACCGAAGGAAAACAATATGTGCTATAAAGACCACAAATAAAAGGAGAAACCAAAAGAAAGATCCCTTGAGAAACAAGGCAATATATAAGGAAATAAAATAAACAAATTATATATATATATAATCCAAAGAAACCAAAAGGAAGGACATCTATCATAACAATCGCTCCTATCTAGAACTTCATTGATCAAATCTATCAAAATAATTACTTCGGATTGTTCAGCCTCACTAGGAAATTTAACTGATCTGGCTGAAAAGAAAATGCTTATTTAACAAAAACATATTGTTTAACATAACATATTTAACAGCAGAGATAAAAACCTCACACTTACAAGGATACCATAATTGATAAGTACCTCCTAGCACCACTACACTTTGTTTAAAGCAAGAAATTTTTCCCTTTTCTCCTGAGTAGATCTAGTAAGATCCAGAAAACCCAGATTTTCTTGTCCCACATAGTACACATTCCTAAAATGACAAAATAGTCTCAGACATGATCACGATCTTGGGAAAACACAAAGAGTACCATAAGGTATAGAAAGGTCAACACTTTCAGATGCTGAGTTTCCAGAAAACCAGTTAGATCTAAGTTGCTCTGGGTTATCTCATTATTTTTCTTAAGGGTCTTCTCACTTGTACTGTGTTTGTGGTAATTTTTCTGGAGAATATAATAAACTTTTGAAAAGGAAAGTAAGGCCTCTTAAGGACATGAAAACTTCTTTCACATATTTCTTCAGTAAATTCCCTGGAGAAAGAATCAGAAGTTTTGGAGATTTTAAAAAGTGCAGTTCAAATATCTATAGGAATTTTCCAGAAGTTCAATTTCTCCGAGGCTGTAAGCATTTTATCCTTCAAAATTTCTGCTTGAGTTTTTTGAATTATCCAGTTTGAGATTCAATTTTATCAACCCTTCATTGTACAGATCTTATATTAGTAGTTGTTCCTTTTACCACAGCTTGGTTAGATTGTATAACAGAAGTTAAATCAGTAATGGACTCATGCAGCAAAACAATTGCATCCCACAAAGCATCTAAGGTAACATTATCCAGTTAACCAGTGAAGAACCTTTCAGAGGAGGCTTCTGATTCAGTTCCAGTACCTGGTTCAAAGGTGATATTCCCACCATTGTTGTTGATCCAGGAGTGCCAAAAGTTCACAAGCCTTATCTTCCACTGTCATCACTCTACCTGGCCTCTCCAAAATCGGCCAGGGAATCCCCTCTGTAATTGAGGAGCCTACTTGCGATGCTTCAGGTTGCAGTTCCTCAGCCACAGATGCCATTGCTGGAGGAGGTGGCGCTACCCACAGGACAAGGCTCAGCTACAGAAAACGCAACTTCTATCATCTCTGTGGAGTTGGTCTGGGATGTAAAAGGTGAAACGTTAAACAGCTCCAGTATTGGTTGTCTGTAGAGGGAAGTTTGCTGGGATTCAGAGGTGAAATCCTATACTTTCACTCTACATTCTTCTCCATATCTGAGAAAAACTTCCGAGCACAGCTTACCACATCCTTCCCTCAGGACGCCATCTTGGTTCTGCTAAATAATATTTTTTAATCAGAAAGAATACTTCATCTGTTGAAAATGCTTTTATGATTTGGGTGTGTGAGGTCAAGTGTCACAATGGTTTAAATCGTATTTAAGAGGAAGATCCTTTGTAATTAAAATCCGTCACTCTGTATCTGGTAGTTTTGCAATAAATCATGGTGTTCGCAAGGGTCAGCTTTATCAGCCTTGCTATTCAACTTGTATATGGCCTCATTGGGTAAGTATTTCAGAATTTAAAGGTATTATTCAGGATGTATGCTCACAACACAATTCTTCTTTCAGGCTCTGCACGTCGTGCAGAATGCAGCAGCATGTTTAATTAAGAGTGTTCAGAAATCAGATCATATCACCTCAGTTTTGAAAAGGCTTCACTGGCTCCCTGTTAAATACATGCTCATGTTCAAGGTATTATGTTTAATTCACCAACGTGTATAAAAAAACTGTTGTTCTTATTTTTTGAATGTTCTTTCTATGTACCAGCCAAGAAGTGCTTCACGATCAGAAGTTACAAAGCAGTTATGTATTCCTGTGTGTTCTGCTTTTCATTTTGCCGACACTCATGCTCACGCCTTTTCAGTTGCTGTTGTAAGCATGTGGAATAATCTCCCAGGACATTTGAAACTCTGTCCAAATAAGAAACAATTTAAGAAATATTTAAAGACTCATTGTTTTTTGAAGGCATTTTTAGAAGGATGACGTTGGACCTGTCCTAAGCATGTGGAATAATCTCCCAGGACATTTGAAACTCTGTCCAAATAAGAAACAATTTAAGAAATATTTAAAGACTCATTGTTTTTTGAAGGCATTTTTAGAAGGATGACTTTGGACCTGTCCTTGATAAGTTTTCTTAAAAGCTGAAATAATGATTGTAAGTGTTACAGACATCTTGAAGGACTCCAGATAAATGGTGTAGACGGGTTTGCTGTTGTTGGACAACCTAAGCTAAGTCAGGTAATTCAGTCTTATCTGACAAGCTCATGATCTCAGCTGTCACGCTCGATGAGGAAATGGAGGTGGTCCCTGAAGACAGCCCTTGTGTTTTCTGAGGTCAGAAGGTGCCCCCCTTCACCTGTAAGGGCTATGGTAGTGGTGTACAGTTGTGGGTAGTGGGTTTTGGGGGGGGGTTGTGGGGCTCAGCACACAAGGTAAGGGAGCTATGTACCTGGGAGCAATTTATGAAGTCCACTCTAGTGCCCCCTAGGGTGCCCGGTTGGTGTACTGGCATGTCAGGGGGACCAGTGTGCTATGAATGCTGGCTCCTCCCACGACCAAAGGGCTTGCATTTGGTCGTTTCTGAGATGGGCGTCCTCAATTTCCATTATCGCCGAAAATCGGAAATGGCCAAGTCTAAGGACGACCATCTCTGGGGATGACCTAAATTTCAAGATTTGGGCATCCCCGGCCTTATTATCAAAACGAAAGATGGATGCCCATCTTGTTTCGATAATACAGGCTTCCCCGCCCCTTCGCCAGGACGTCCTGCAAGGACGTCCTCAGGAAAACTTGGGTGCCCCTTTCAATTATGCCCCTCTAAGAGACCACTTGCATGGTGGAGAATAAAATATCACACAATGCAAGGTATCGCACTTCAAATCATCAATACCATCACACACTAAAATTTCTAAATTGGGTCTGGATAAAGAATCAGCCACAGAGGAATGAAAAAAGTTTTCATAAAGTTATATTATTCCTCTCCCTTTATGATTATCTGAAGGCAAATGAAAGATTTTGTATTCGGGGGACATTGTTCTAACACAGTATTATTATTATTATTCGTTGCATTTGTATCCCACATTTTCCCACCTCTTTGCAGGCTCAATGTGGCTTACATAGTACCGTAATCGGCGTTAACTGATTCCGGTATGAACAAATACAAATTGCGAGTAATATCAAGATGATATTATGGTAGAGTGAGATACATGTATGGTAAAGACAATTGGGGAGAACTTAGTGAGGGAAAGGAAGAGTTAGGATATGTCCATTACAATCTTTGGTTACATTGTGTCGCAAATGTCCAGGCTTTTTATGTTGGGTCGGTGGGGTATGCCCTTCTGAGCAGTTCTGTTTTTAGTGCTTTCTGGAAATTCATGTGGTAGAGTATGATTTTTACTGCTTTTGGTAGTGCGTTCCACAATTGTGCGCTCAGGTAGGAAAAGCTGGAAGCGTAGGTGAATTTGTATTTGAGTCCTTTGCTGCTTGGGTAATGGAGGTTTAGGTATGATCGTGCTGATTTTATGGTGTTTCTGAGTGGTAGGTCGATGAGGTCTGTCATGTATCCCGGTGCCTCACCGTAGATAATTTTGTGAACTGTCGTGCAGATTTTGAATGCGATATGTTCCTTAATTGGAAGCCAGTGCAGTTTTTCTCGGAGTGGTTTGGTGTTGTCAAAATGCGTTTTTTCCATATATAAGCCTTGGTGCTGTGTTTTCGGCGGTTTGAAGTCTGTGTGGCTTAGTACCATTGACTGTACCAGGTTGCGAAATATTTCCCTCGTGAAGAATGGTTTCACAAGTTTTAGCTTCCACATTGAGAGAAACATTTTCTTTATGGTGAGTTTAGCTTGGGACTCTAGTTGGAGGTTTCGGTCGATTGTTACTCCTAGAATTTTCAGGCTGTCTGAAATAGGGAGGGTGTATCCTGGGGTGTTAATGTTTGTGGGTTTGTATGTGTTGTATTGGGATGAGATGATGAGACAGTGTGTTTTTTCTGTGTTGAGTTTTAGTTGGAATGCGTTTGCCCATGAGTTCATGATGTTTAAGCTGAGCTTGGTTTTATTGGTGATTTCTGCTAAATCATGCTTGTATGGGGATGTATAGTGTGAAGTCATCAGCGTAAATGAATGGATTAAGGCCTTGTGTGGATAAGGATTTGGCTAGTGGGACCATCATGAGGTTGAAAAGGATCGGTGATACTGGTGATCCTTGTGATCCTTGTGGTACTCCACAGTCTGGTTTCCAGGGTGATGATATGTTGATTTCATTTGGTATGTTCTGGTGGTTAGAAAGCCCTTAATCCAGTTGAGAGTGTTACCACCAATTCCAAAATAGTCTAGGGGTCTTAGCAATATGTTATGGTTAACCATGTCTAACGCACTGGACATGCCAAATTGAAGGAGGAGAATGCTTTTGCCTATTGCTATCTCCTGCTTGAATTTGGATAGGAGAGTGAGTAGTACAGTTTTGGTGCTATGTTGGGGTCGGAATCCTGATTGTAACTCATGTAGTATAGTGAATTTGTTTATGTAGTCGTTGAGTTGTTTGGTCACCAGTCCTTCCATAAGTTTGACTGGGCGGTAGTTGGTGATGTCATTTGTTTTTTTCTTGGTGTCTTTTGGTATTGGGGTGAGCAGGATGTTGCCTTTTTCTTTAGGGAAAATACCCCGCTGAAGCATGAAATTTAGATGGATGTGAGGTCTGTTATGAAGCGGTGGGGGGCAGATTGTATTAGGTAGCTGGGGCAGATGTCCAATTGACAGTGGCTTTTGGAGTATTTTTTAATCGCCTGAGTAACTATGTCGGCACTGAGGAGGGCGAAGTTTGTCCATAATTGGTCCGCCGGGTATTCATCAGGCATGGGGTCCAGCCCATTTATGAAGTTTTCTATATCCGTGTTGTCCAGAGGTAGGGTTTTGCATAGATTAATGTTTTTCATTGAAATATTTAGCAAGGTTGTCTACCGATGGGATGTCGGTGTTGGTTGTGATGACCGGTGTTGTGTCTAGTAATTTATTCACGAGCTGGTATAGATTAGTTAAGTTATGTAATCAAGTCTCGGTGAGAAAAATCAAGCCAAGTTGGTCATCTCCTATCTAATCTCTAATAATAGGTGTTATTGCAGATTGACCTACAATACTAAGACACAGACACCCTAATCCTATATATGGCGCTCAAAATTGTACATGCAAATATGGGCACACACCCAATTTGCACTCACAATTTAATTGATAAATGAGCCAATTAGCGCCAATAATTGGACACTAATAATTATTGGTGTTAATTAGCATTAATTCAAATTTGCGTGCACATCTTTAGGTGCCGGTATCTACATGTAAAATTTACACAGGAATCCAAAAAGGGGTCATGGCCACGGGAGGGGCATGGGCAGATCAGGGGCATTCTTGGAATATGTGTGCAGTTTAAATGAATAAGGGAGACTCGTGCCTAATTTAGGCATGAGAATTTATACCAGGTTTTGGTTGGTGTAAATCCTCGCACCTAAAACTGGGCGCAGATCTTGGTGCCAAACGCTATTCTATAAACAGCGCCCAACTCTGAGCACTGTTTATAGACAAGGGCTTAGCACTAATTTCTATCGGCACCCAAATTTGAGAGCCAGTTATAGAATAGAGTCCAGAATGGGTAACTAACTCCCACTTTATGATGCTGTTAGGTATCAAGTCCGACTTTGTAGATGGCTACTGTCATGAGTACACTTCAAACTAGGTGTGCTTTTAACCAGGAATGTTTGCGCATGTCCTGTCCTTAGCCTCTGTCATCCCTTTCTTCCCTTTGATCACACTCTGTTTAGTGCTGGCAAGCAAAAAAGTTACAGAACATATCTACTTTCCACATTGACTGTAGCCAAGCATTCAATTAATATTATTTGTCCAGCAGTACAATTAACTAGCTGTAGGACCTAAGTTTTATGGAAGCAGTTATCTCTGCAGCAGCCTTCCCTTTTTTAAACTGTTGACTGGCGGGGGGAGGAGGGGGCTGAACCTGGATAGTTCCAAGTATGTGTCAATCAGGTGTGCTAACAATGACATTCTGTGATTTAGGGGCATTTCATGTCCATGCTATAATTTTTCCCAAGCACATAATGGTCATTCAGAGATTCAAAACCACCAAAGCAATCAGAAGGTCACCATGCTTACTTAAGAATTATTTGGCATCCTTTATAAGCTCTTCCTGGAAAAAGAGAGGCAAAGTCTAAGAAAATCATTATTTCCAGCACCATATATCTGATAACAAAAGAAAAAACAGAAATAACCTCTGCATTAAACACTTCTCGTGCTATTTAATGCACCAATTACTAATTTTGTGAGAACAAACATCACAGTTAAACTCTGAGGGGGTAATTTTATAATCACGTACATATATATTAAGTATTCATATAGCTTTCTCTGTGTGCATTTAGATGGATGCTCAAAGTGGAAGCAGGCACATATTTCCCTTTGAAAATCACCCCCAGGAATCTATACATTTATACCTATTCTTTGGCCACAAATTTTTCAGGTCTAATTTACGTGCATACATTTGAAGTTTCAAAAGTACACATGTAAAACTAAAAATGAAAGTGGGTCCAAGTGATGGCAATAGAAGAGAGGATAAGCACTGGCAAATTAGCTGTGAAGAATTAAGAACACAGGTCAGAAGAGAATTTGTAAAGAAGTTTGCCATAAAGGCAAAACTCATGGTTAAAAGCAGGAAACCTGTAAGGGAGTCAACTGGACCATTAAATGACAAAGGGGTAAAAAAGACACTCCGAGAGGATAAAGCCAACTATCTGAGCTCTTTGCTTCAGTTTTTACTAAGTAAGATGTTCACGCCATAAACAATTTTGATGGTGGTAATTTGGAAGAATTGAAGCAAGTCACAGTGAACCTGGAAGATGTAATAGAGCAAACTGGCAAGCTAATCACCTGAACCCAATCTTATTCACCCTAGCGATCTGAAAGAACACATAAATTAAATTTCAGACCTATAATTACCAATTTCCAGAACCCAAATTTTATAGGGTGACCAATGGAACACCAATTATTGAAAAGGAGGAAGGGATCGAATAAACCTGGCTTTATGGGTCAGAAACAACATGGATTTAGCAGAGGGAAGACTTGCCTTACCTTTTTTGTTTAGAAAATTATTGTTTTTGAACATCTCAATGTTACAAAGAAAAGAAAGGAAAATAAAATACAAATAAGTAATACATCTATAAAGAGAAAGACCATCTCAAGCCCACAATATGAAGATCACTGTTACCTAGATGGCCATACAATTAAATTATAAAAGAAAATGACAGAATAAATTCACATTTTTTGAACTTCTTAAGTCCTACATAAATACATAGGTATTCCCATACTGGGACAGATCGAAGGTCTATAAAGCCCAGCATCCTGTTTCCAACAGTAGCCAATCCAGGTTACAAGTACTTGGCAAAATCCTAAAACAGTACAAAACATTTTAGCTGCTTATTCTAGAAATAAGTAATGGATTTTCTCCAAGTCCATTTTAATAATAGTTTATGGACTTTTCTTTTAGGAAGCTATCCAAACCTTTTTTAAACTCCACTAAGTTAACTGCTTTTACTACATTCTCTAGCAACAAATTCCAGAGTTTAATTACACGTTGAGTGAAGAAATATTTTCTCCGATAAGTTCTACATAGCTAAGACCCTTAATCTAAATTAGTTTGCACCACAGGTTTAACCTGAGGAAAAGTATCTAAGGACCCCTTTTAACAAACTGTGGTAAAGGGGGACTTGCGGTAGCATCAGTGCTCTGATGTCCCTTTTGTCGCAGAGGGTAAAATGCCCAAAAAAGGAAACAGCCATGTGGTATGTAGACACTTGCCTCAAGACCATTCCAGGGAATCCCTTACCGCCACCCATTGAGCTGGCGGTAAGGGCCCTGCGCTAACCCAGTGGTAAAAAGTACTGCCAATTATTGAGAGCACCGGAAATGGTGTGTGTTGGGGGCATCACTACTACCAGTGCCCGCGTAAAGCTAGTGGTAATGCTAGATTGCTGCACATCAACCCTTTAATAAAATACATATCTACTATTTCCAAGAGTTACCAAGCATTTACAAGGAAATCTAAGAAAAAATGTAGCCCCCGACTGCCAAGACTTTTGGCTTAAACTGTAGGAACTCTTTCCCATCATACTGAGTTTGCTTGATAAATATGTATCTGCTGGCCACAAAAGGAAGTTTGTCTTTTAGAAAAATACAATTTCAAGATTTCTTTCTTGACAGTTACAGAGGAAAAGGTAACCAAAAGAGTAGCTCATTTGGTAATAACTTCCTGAGAAATTTCCAAGAACTGAGAAATTTCCAAGAACTGAGATATATCCAAGCTATCAGGAGAAGATATTTAATCCATGCCTCTCTCTTCCAAAAAAGAACTCTAGATCCTTTAGAGACATAATATATATTCTCAACTGATAAAAGCCTCCAATTGAGAATATTGCAAAATTTCTTTCAGGTACATTTTCAGGAGTTCCTAGAGGTGCTAAATAGTGAGTGACCAGAACATTTAAGAATCTAAGATTTTTAGCTTGAGAGAGGTTTTCCATCGCTTCTAACAACATGAATAGACAAACAATCCTTAATATTTGAAGTAACGGCAGATTGTAACAGTAGAGTCAAATTTTTGCATCTTTTGCTCATTTTCAAGCAATTTCTGTTCTTTCTGAGAAGTTATGAGAAAAGAGGACATTTCTCTGTTAAGTGAACACTATTTTGCTTTGTGCTTTGGGAACTTAAAGATTGGGGTTTAAAGGAGGCATTGTAGGTTAGTGATAGGCAAAATAAAAATATAAAAAGTAAATTTTATCAACTAATCTCCATAGTCTTTTCCACTTAGTTTTAAAAACTTTGTACCACAGCATTAACAGATAGAATCTAGCAGGCACTGCAGGATCTAGTTTAGTCTTCCTAGCCACCCTCCCCAACACCCACGCACCCCTAGGACAACTCTTCATTTATAGTCAGTTATTGTAATTAGGGTAACAAGCAAGGAGTGCTCTTACAGAGTTTTAAATACATTTCATTACCATCTAAGATGGAAACACTAAATAAATCATACAATATACTATCCAGCTTATTTTCGAAAGAGAAAGACGCCCATATTTCGACCCAAATCAGGAGATGGGCGCCTTTCTTTCATGGGCGCCCAAATCGGTATAATCGAAAGCCGATTTTGGGCGCCTCCATCTGCAGTCTGTCGCGGGCATGGACAAAGTTGACAGGGGTGTGTCGGAGGTGTGGCGAAGGTGGGACTGGGGTGTGTTTAATCGGCCGAGAGATGGGCGCGCTAGGCCGATAATCGAAAAAAGAAGGGCGCCAGAAGCGAGAATTTGGGTCACTTTTTTGGACCCTTTTTTTTCACGAACAAGTCCCCAAAAAGTGCCCCAACTGCCCAGATGATCACCGGAGGGAATCGGGGATGACCTCCCCTGACTCCCCCAGTGGTCACTAACCCCCTCCCACCAAAAAAAAGAACTTTAAAAGCGTTTTTTTCCAGCCTGTATGCCAGCTTCAAATTTCATACCCAGCTCCATCACAGCAGTATGTAGGTCCCTGGAGCAGTTGTTAGTGGGTGCAGTGGACTTCAGGCAGGTGGACCCAGGCCCATCCCCCCACTTGTGCTGCTAAATGGGAGCGCTCCAACCCGCTCCCAAAACCCACTGTACCCACATCTAGGTGCCCCCTTCAGCCATAAGTGCTATGGTAATGGTGTAGAGTTGTGGGCAGTGGGTTTTGGGGGGATTTGTGGGGCTCAGCACCCAAGGTAAGGGAGCTATGCACCAGGGAGGTATTTTAATTTTTTTTTAATTGTTACAAGTGCCCCCTAGGGTGCCTGGTTGGTGTCCTGGCATGTGAGGGGGACCAGTGCACTACGAATCCTGGCACCTCCTACGACCAAATGCCTTGCATTGTTCGTTTTTGAGTGGGGCGCCTTCGGTTTCCATTATCGCTCAAAACTGATACCGCCCAGCTCAAATCTTCCCAAATGCAATGCATTTGCCCGGCACAAACCTTATTATCGAAAATACGGTCTGGCCCGCCCCTTCACGAACCTGTCCTCGGAGATAAACGCCCATGGAGATGGGCGTTCGCGTTCGATTATGCCCCTCCACATAAACTAAAAGACACTTTTATATTAGGCTAATATCCTTAATACTGTAGCAAGTTTTAAATTACTGAAAAACTCAAAAACACTAAGATGGAGTCAGCAGTCCAGCAGCGAGGGGTGCTATCTAGTCTTTTGCATTGAGTGTCACATGTATCATTATCTCCCAGTTGGTGAGATATCATATGTGTGTGCCTGATGCAAAGAGCTCCTAGCTCTCAGAGAACATGTCCGTTCTCTTGAGGCTAGAGTAGCAGACTTGGTGGAGCTGAGGGAGATAGAGAGGTACATAGAGGAGACCTATAGGGATGTTGTAGAGAAGTCCCACCTCCAGTCTGGTAGCCCCTGTGCTACCTTGGAGGAGGGAGGTCTCCTAGAAGGAGCGCATCACCCTGGTGAAGTAGGAAATACTCCTGTAGCCAGGACCTGCCCACCAGGCGATGTACTATCCTCTCGCACCAAGGATGTGTCTCCAAGTGTTGGCCGGGAGGGAAAGGTTAGGACAGCTGTTGTAGTTAGTGATTCGATCATTAGGCATATAGATAGCTGGGTGGCTGGTGGACTTGAGGATTGCCTGGTGACTTGCCTGCCTGGTGCGAAGGTGGCAGACCTCACGCATCACCTAGATAGGATTTTAAATAGTACTGGGGAGGAGTCAGCTGTCTTAGTACATGTGGGTACCAATGACATAGGAAAATGTGGAAGAGAGGTTCTGGAAGCCAAATTTAGGCTCTTAAGTAGAAAACTCAAATCCAGATCCTCTAGGGTAGCATTTTCTGAAATGCTACCCGTTCCACACGCAGGGTCCAAGAGATAGGCAGAGCTCCGGAGTCTCAATGCGTGGATGAGACAATGGTGCAGGGAGGAGGGTTTTAGATTTGTTAGGAACTGGGCAACATTCTGGGGAAGGGGGAGCCTATTCCAAAAGGATGGGCTCCACCTAAACCAGGGTGGCACCAGGCTGCTGGCATCGGTATATTAAAAGCAGGAAGCCGGCAAAAGAATTGGTTGGACCACTAGATGACCGAGAAGTAAAAGGGGCGATCAGGGAAGACAAAGACGTAGCGGAGAGATTAAATGAATTCTTTGCTTCGGTCTTTACCAAGGAACATTTGGGTGGGATACCGGTGCCGGAAATGGTATTTGAAGCTGACGAGTCGGAGAAACTTAATGAATTCTCTGTAAACCTGGAGGATGTAATGGGGCAGTTCTACAAACTGAAGAGTAGCAAATCTCCTGGACCAGATGGTATTCATCCCAGAGTACTGATAGAACTGAAAAATGAGCTTGCGAAGCTATTGTTAGTAATATGTAATTTATCCTTAAAATCGAGCGTGGTTTCGTAAGATTGGAGGGTGGCCAATGTAACTCCGATTTTTAAAAAAGGTTCCAGAGGAGATTCGGGAAATTATAGACCGGTGAGTCTGAGGTCGGTGCTGGGCAAAATGGTAGAGACTATTATTAAGAACAAAATTACAGAGCATATTCAAAAGCATGGATTAATGAGACGAAGTCAACATGGATTTTGTGAAGAGAAATCTTGCCTCACCAATCTACTACATTTCTTTGAAGGGGTGAACAAACATGTGGATAAAGGTGAGCCAGTTGATATTGTGTATCTGGATTTTCAGAAGGCGTTTGGCAAAGTACCTCATGAAAGACTCCAGAGGAAATTGGAGAGTCATGGGATAGGAGGTAGTGTTCTATTGTGGATTAAAAACTGGTTAAAAGATAGAAAACAGAGAGTAGGGTTAAATGGTCAGTATTCTCAATGGAAAAGGGTAGTTAGTGGGGTTCCCCAGGGGTCTGTGCTGGGACCGCTGAGTTTTAACATATTTATAAATGACCTAGAGATGGGAGTAACTAGTGAGGTAATTAAATTTGCTGATGACACAAAGTTATTCAAAGTCGTTAAATTGCAGGAGGATTGTGAAAAATTAAGAGGACCTTACGAGACTGGGAGACTGGGCGTCTAAATGGTAGATGACATTTAATGTGAGCAAGTGCAAAGTGATGCACGTGGGGAAGAGGAACCCGAATTATAGCTACATCATGCAAGGCTCCACGTTAGGAGTCACGGACCAAGAAAGGGATCTAGGTGTTGTCGATGATACGTTGAAACCTTCTGCTCAGTGTGCTGCTGCAGCTAAGAAAGCAAATAGAATGTTAGGTATTATTAATTAGGAAAGGAATGGAAAACAAAAATGAGGATGTTATAATGTCATTGTATCACTCCATGGTGCGACCGCACCTTGAATATTGTGTTCAATTCTGGTCGCCGCATCTCAAAAAAGATATAGTGGAATTAAAAAAGGTGCAGAGAAGGGCGACGAAAATGATAAAGGGGATGGGATGACTTCCCTATGAGGAAAGGCTAAAGCGGCTAGGGCTCTTCAGCTTGGAGAAGAGGCGGCTGAGGGGAGATATGATAGAGGTCTATAAAATAATGAGTGGAGTTGAATGAGTAGATGTGAAGCATCTGTTTACGCTTTCCAAAAATACTAGGACTAGGGGGCATGCGATGAAGCTACAATGTAGTAAATTTAAAACGAATCGGAGAAAATGTTTCTTCACTCAACGTGTAATTAAACTCTGGAATTCATTGCTAGAGAATGTGGTAAAGGTGGTTAGCTTAGCAGAGTTTTAAAAAGGTTTGGACGGCTTCCTAAAGGAAAAGTCCATAGACCATTATTAAATGGACTTGGGGAAAATCCACTATTTTTGGGGTAAGCAGGATAAAATATTTTGTACTTTTTTGGGATCTTGCAAGGTATTTGTGAACTGGATTGGCCACTGTTGGGAACAGGATGCTGGGCTTGATGGACCTTTGGTATTTCCCAGTATGGCAATACTTATGTACTTTCAGCAATCTTAATAGCAGCTTACTGAGTAAATTGACACAAATTAGGAACTGTCGTTTGAATAGATTGCTCTATTCTAGTAACCACCTCCAAATATCTTGTAAGGTAATAAAATATTTTTTGCCTGCAAGCCAGCATCAGTTCCTAACAGAGAAATAGGGACCATCTGAACAGGTTTAGGTAACGAAGCTAAAGAAATACTTGGTCCTGTCTCCTCTGAATCAGAGTTCATTAAGGAAGTATTATCTTACTGGGAATTAACACTAGAAAAGTTGCCAGGCTGCGGAGGAAGAGGAGGAATTTCCCAGAGTATAAGGAGGCAGCAGATGGTGACATGTTACTCACTGTTCCAAGGGGAGGTGGACCCTCTCTAGGCCATAAATGTTGATCCATATGTTCTTTAGATGTCACCGGTGCCACCTTGGCCTTCCTCTTCCCCATACTGGAAAAGGAGATAATTTCAAGTCCTAACTCCTCTGGGTTCTAAAGAAGCATGTTGGTTCCCTTTGACCACGCCCCTTTGGACACAAGTCCACGGCAGCAGCTGGAATTTTAAGAACTCTCAGGCTTCGCCGAGGGAGGGGTGTCCACGGGGTTTGCCTGTCAACAATTCTTCCGGCACAGCACAATCTCACCCACAGGTAGTAGCTCTCCTATTCCTCCACTGCACCAGCTGGAATTTAAAGACCTCTCAAGTTTAGCAGAGATGTCATCTGCTGAGGGAGAGATGTCCACGGGGTTTGCCTGTCAGCAGTTCTTCCAGCACAGCACAATCTCACCCAAAGATAGCAGCTCTCCTCTGTTAGATTTTTAAACAGTGGTTAATAAATACATGGATAGGGGTGATTAGTTGATATAGTGTATCTGGATTTTCAAAAGACATATGAAAAAGTTCTCTGGGGATGTAGATTGCCACAGCCATACTGCCTACATGCTTCAGGTAAGGACACAAGCCTACCTTAATGAGGCACTACCTTCTATTAGTTTCATTCAGTATTCCAGACTCTCGTCCAAGTTGGTCTCAACATATGTACTCTTCATAGTATGCAATTCCTTATCAGAGATCTGATTTCTAACTACCTTTTGGGCATAGTGTAGTCAATATTGAGCCTGAGGCAGTCAGTGTTTTTTCAAACATTGATTGCCACAGACAGAATTAGCCTCAGATATTCAGTGCTAAACCATATCCAGGTACCAGCACTGAAAATCCAGGGCTAATTCTGCATTTGCTAGCCACTGAAGTTTATGTGGGTTCTGGCTGAATATTGGCTGGGACCGCATTAAGTAGCAGAAACTTCTCTCTGGCCCTCTAATTCTCCCCGGGTCCAATCCTCCTCCCCACCATAGACAATGAGAGCCCAGGCCCTAGCCCCCCTCCCCCGGGTCCTACTTTGGTCATCCCTGGTGGTCTAGGGATGCCCACTTGCTCTTTCCCATTGTGGCTCTGGTCTCAAAATGGCTGCCACAACCCCTAGTGGCTGTCTCATGGTACTAACAAATAATGTGACACTGCCACTAGGGGTCACGACAGTCATTTTGAGGCTGCAGCCACAACAGGCAGGAGTAAGTGGGCATCATTCCTGCCCATAGAACCATCTAGACCACCAGGGATGATTGAAGTAGGCCCGGGGTGGGGGCAGGGTGACTACAAAGGTGTGTGTGGGGGGGGGGGGGGGTAGGGGCTCAGACCAAGGCTCTCATTCTACTACTACTACTACTACTTAACATTTCTAGAGCGCTACTAGGGTTACGCAGCGCTGTACAATTTAACAAAGAGAGACAGTCCCTGCTCAAAGAGCTTACAATCTAATAGACAAGTGAACGGTCGGTCCGATAGGGGCAGTCAAATTGGGGCAGTCTGGATTCACTGAAGAGGAGCAGGACCAGAGTGTGGGCCTAGAAACCTCAACAATGCTACCTGGAAGTTAACTGGGCCCCTGTAAATATTCAGACAGGTGCCCAGTTAGCTCGGTAGCTAAAGTTAGAACAGCCTTTTTGTTCTCCTAACTTTAGCTACTTACTTGTGTATAGACTGTTGCCATGATTTGGGTTTCTGCCAGGTACTTGTGACCTGGCTTGACCACTGTTTGGAAAACAGGATACTGGGCTAGATGGACCATTGGTCTGACCCAGTATGGCTACTCTTATGTTCTTAACCAAATAGTGGTCTGAATATCACCTCTAACTAGTTAAGTACAAGTTCCACCCAAGAACTGCCTTCACATCACCGTAGCACTAACTGGACAGTGCAGAAGCAGTCAGTGCTATTTAGTGGCACTGTGTGATTATGTGCCACTGAATATCAGCAGTAAGGCAGGAGCAAGCAATTTAACCAGGCAGGAGGCTTTCCTACCTGGTTAAATTGCTTTGAAAATTGACCAGACTATGTGTTGTAGAGACTTAGCTGAGCAATGCTGAGTTAGAATATATTACTCAGACTATCCCAGATGGATATTCATTTCACTTTACTAATCAAATGAGAAGAGGAGGAGAGGACTTAGCAGTTTTGTTTTTCTCTTCCTTTTTCCGTGCAGGGCTGTGACTCTCAGACCCACCCCTCCATTCATCAATTGAGATAGATTTTCCGTTACTTTATCATCCACCTCCACTTTCCTCAAACTCATTTTTGGATCTCTAGGTGATAAATCACTCACTGTCTCTTGAAATCTGCAAATTCCGTTATTTTGGGCTACCACAGTCTCCATATGGAAGATATCGATGAGCCTTTCACTGAAGACTTCTTATCGCTCATGAGAGACCTAGACTTGAAACAATAAATCACCAATTCCTACACACGCAGGAGGTCAAATGATTTTTTTTCTAACATATGCACATAGATGACTATCTGCCCTTACAGACCCATTCCTTTGCCCTACACTGATCACTACTTTCTTGAGCTTTACTGTTACTTGCTCTCTCTATACCACATATCAATCACCTCAACCCAAGTGCACTAGAAACTTGGAAGCCATTACTATGGAAAATCTCACTGGTAACCTAACAAGCAGTTTGGAATACTTTCCTGAGAGTACCAAGTAGAGCCTTGGAATGTGTCATTCCTGTTTACTTTTAATAAATTAGCATCACTTAAAGTAGTTTCTAAATGACCCCCAAAGAAAGAATAATGGTTTTTTTTGCAAAACTACATTTAATGAGATGCCACCTACTGTATACTGTCTTGAGTGAAAACAGAAAAAATATAGAACACAACACTTATACCAAAAGTATAAATATATGGTATAAGAAAGAAATCTACAACTCAAAGAAGCAAAATTATTCCAACAGATAGAAAAGGCACCTAATGCCGTGAAATTATATGGGATACTCAAGAACCTAACTAAAAAAACAATCTCAAATTGTTCACTCTGCACACTGACAGCTACAGAATTAGCAGCTTATTATTTTTTGGCTAATGTACTAAATGCTGCAAGCAGCGCAAATATCACGACAATCACCACCACCTACAACTGGATAATACTTAACCTCCCCAAAGAACAAGCAATCCTTAGGCAGTTCTATGTCAGCTTTCACACTGCCCATAAGAACAAAAGAATAGCCATACTGGGTCATACCAATGGTCCATCTAGTCCAGTATCCTGCTTCCAGGTCACAAGTACCTCGCAGAAACCCAATTAGTAGCAACATTCCATGCTACCAATCCTGGGGCAAGCTTCCCCATGTCCGTCTCAATAGCAGACTATGGACCCCTCCCTCCAGGAACCTGTCCAAACCTTTTTTAAACCCAGATATGCTTCCCGCTGTTACCACATCTTACAGTAACACAGGCAACAAAAGCAATCAAAAGCACTACTGCTCCAAAGGATCCATTTCGTTCTACATTGGTTAAAAGATTTAGCAATCTTTTAACCAATCCACAATAAGACATTGCTTACCGGCCATGACTTTTTAATGTCTTCAGGAGCCTCTCTTCAGGGTCTTGATCAAGTTTCAAATTTAGCTTTATTTGATGTACTGCCTTATAGACAAACCATCAAGGCGGTGTACAATATAAACAATCATTTTCTTTCCAAACAGGATTCTTTTGTGTTTATCCTACACATTTTTTAATTCCGTTGCTGTCTTCATCTCCACCACCTCCTGCGGGAAGTCATTCCTGGTATCTACCAACCTCTCTGTGAAAAAAAAGTACTTCCTAACATTATTCCTGAAATCACCCCCCCCCCCCCCCTGCAAACTCAATTCATGTCCTCTAGTTTTACCGCCTTCCTGTCTCTAGAAAAGGTTAGTTTGTATATTAATACTATTTTCGATATGACGTCCAAATGGCGCTTAAAAACATGAGTCCATAATGGAAGAAATAAATAAGTATGTTCCAATATTTGAAAATACACAAGAAAAACATTTAGAAAAAGGATGTAATGCAAACATCATAGACGTTTTCAGATAAACATCTCCACCAATCGGAAATACACTACGTAAAACATGCAATGGTAGTACTGGTCCCCGTGTCGAGAAAATGACCACAACAGCAGCATGTTCCCTCCATGTGGCAAAAATGCATACAGTATATACCTCCTGACCACGGAGGACCATTCTTCAGTATGCCTGGTCATGTCTCTGCACAGGGAGCCTAATTTTTTGGTGCCAGAGACAGAGATCCTGGTCCTCCTGTGCCAAATTTTCAGCACCATCACCACCTGCCACCCCACAATGTCTCCATGAGGGTATGGAGATCCATTAGAGGCAGCCTAGAAAGGTGAGCGTGAAGCAGTTCCCCTAAGATCACAGAACCACTCATGTGCAAGAACCATATATAGGCAGGGTCACATATTGTTGCAATACATGTTATTGAAAGTTTCATAAGAATGAATTTAAAAACATATGTGCATCAGAATGTCCAGAATATTCAATACCATGGGGCCCCCTTCACTGGATTACTGTAATATTGTATATCTGGCGCTGCCTGTTTCATATCTACAGGCATTGCAGATGGTACAGAATTCTGCTGCACATTTGTTATGTGGCACTACAAAATTTGAGCATGTTTTCCTGCAACAACTGAACTGGCTCAGTGTGGCACAAAGGCTTAAATTTATTTTTTTATTACATTTGTACCCTGTGCTTTTCCCACTCATGGCAGGCTCAATGTGGCTTACATGGGGCAATGGAGGGTTAAGTGACTTGCCCAGAGTTACAAGGAGCTGCCTGTGCCTGAAGTGGGAATTGAACTCAGTTCCCCAGAACCAAAGTCCACCACCCTAACCACTAGGCCACTCCTCCACTCTTAAATTGTTACTGTACCATGACTTTGCTTTTTGAGTAATGTGCTGCAGCAGTGTGTGCTGTCGAGGGCATTGCAGTCAGCGAGTGCTTGTACTCTGGCTGTGCCAAGTTTAAGACATTTGCCTTTGAACATCACCAGACTGGTACCTTTTCTGTGGCTGGCCCATCAGAATAGAACAAGTTGCCATCGGTGTTGTGAAGTCACCAATGGACGTTTCATTGTTTTAATCAGTGCTTAAATGTCATCTTCTAAGCCAAACTGATGAACTGTTTGATCTGCTTATGCTCTATTGACTTTATTGCTCTTCTGAGTTTGTGTTTGTTGGTAATGTGTTATTTGTATTTTTACTTGTGTATGTTGTTTTGTTACCCACCTTGGATAAAGGTAGGATGTAAATAATAAGCTATAAACTATAAATCCTTCAGTGCAGAAATGAGGGGTTGCACATATCTGGACCCCCTAACTCCCAGTACCAGCATGCCGAAGAGCACTGCATAACATGTCACGTAAAAAAATTAAGTAAGTGATATGAAGAAGGCTGCCTCCACCAACTTTTGTTTTGTAAGCGATGTGAACCTTGAGGCACTGGTACTGTAAAATATGTCAGGAAGAGCCTCAGGGCCCAACATATCACTGACATTGCACCCTTATTACACAATATCTAAACAAACCGCTGAATCTTGCTCCTAAGTAGAACAACTAAACTCAAAATGAGCAAGATGTTTTGACAGCATATTCCATCTTGCTCGTTTTGAGTTTAGTTGTACCCTTATAACACAGCAATGTCCTGGATCAAGGCTTGAGTATGCAGCTACCCTCGTAACAGTGTGGCCACAACCTCCATACCCACTACAACGTGTTGCAGCCAAACCCAAACCTATGAGATAACATGAAAAAGAAGGGGGAAGGGAAAGGGATGTTAGACAGCACCCTTCCGTGACCCAAACAAAAGTGGCCACCACGTCATATACACCTACCAAGCACATTGGAGTAGCTAAGGCAGGATAAATAAGATAGTGACCCTAAGGACTTACAGTAGGATTCAAATCCACATCCTCTGCATTGAGGGGCCACAGCCCTAACACCTTACACCACACACATACCTGACAAATGTTCGTGCAAGGAAAACAGTACACTAACCACTGAGGGATATGCCACCCAAATGGATGGTCTCTCATGGCCCAGACCCCTCATTGACTGTATATGGCATTGTGAGTCCAAAGTGAGGTTTGCTACCTTCAAGGTCCAAGCTGGGAGCCCTTCCAATCTCTACATGACAGTGGCACACAAACCTCTCTTTAGGAAAATCACCACCCATGTATACCCCTCACCCTCACCCAGGAGCATGCCCAAGAGTCATGGGGTGATGTGCAGCCTCTGCCATCTGTAAGGGCCCCACGTCAGCTAGCCTGATTACATCACTGACAGATGCCTCTAAAATCAGGTTTCCCCACATTGCAGTATATAAACTGCCTTTCTCAGAGGGGGGGGGGGGTCCCCAGCAGAGGTGGCCAGAAGGATATGGGAGCATCAAATTGGGGCCACTGCCATCTCCTAGCCAGCTGTTGATCACATAGGCATGGGGACTCAAACACACCCACATCCCTGACAACAGCTACAACAATGGCCCCAGCTTTGCAACAGCACAGTGCCATACTACCTCTCAGTGTCTAGTCACCCAGAGCCCTCCAATAGGGCCAAAACCCATCTTGCATGCCCATAGGGAGACAACCCTCTCAGTGGCCACACAGATATCACATCAGTGGCTCCAGGGTTCTCTGCTACGTAATATCACTGGTGCCACAGATCAGAGATGTCCCCCAGGTAACAAACAACAGCCCCCAGCTCTCCCTGTCCCTGCCTACCAAGAGCCAGAGAGCCAGCTGTAGAACTATGCAAGCCATGTAGGATGTGTTGATCTCAATTGCAAACCTTTTAAACACACAGGTCACCATCCAGCTGACACACAGTCTGCCCCAGACCAGCCAGCTCCAGAGCAGTCAACCCTGAACCAGTCAGCTCCAGAGCAGTAAGCACCGGACCAGCCAGCTCCCACAGCAGCCAGCACTGGACCAGCCTGCAGCTGACAGAACATGGAAGGAGGTGGTCATGGATCCTAACTCCTTGGAGGTGCATGTCACCCAAAGACAGGGCAACACCCAAAAGGAGGATGTTGAGGAGGAGGACCCCTAGAGGGGGAAGAAGGGGTGCAGGAAGAGCTCCCCCCCCCCAGGAGCAATGCAGCACTTGATAGCAAACAGCCTCCCCCCTCACCGGAAACGGCTGCCACGCCTGCCACCGAGCCCAGTGTCATAACCACTCTAGGCCACCTCCTGCTGCAGGTCAAAAGCCTGTGCAGAAATATGCAGCAGGAGCTGGGGGCCCTAAGAAACATAACGGGGCAAATCCTCACTGAGCTGAGGATGGTCCTTGAGGAGTAGCAGCAGCCTAAATGAAAGCCATGGACCGATTTTTGTTAACATTGTTTGCATTTTAATTTTTTTTCACAAATACAATGTTCACAGTTATTTACATGCAAAAGTCTCTGCCTCCATGATTCCCTGATCTGCAAGGCTGACAACTGCTGTGGTTTAAACATTACTAGGCAAACCTTGGGAAAGGAAGACTGTAGAATGATTAGGAGGGAGAGAGGTGTTCAAACAGTGGACACATTCAGAGCGGCTCCGCCTTAATGTCAAGTATTCTACCAGAGGGCTGAGAGGGATCCCAAAGTGCCCTGCATCACAAGAAGGCCCAGTGGGGCTCAAACCTGCCAACCCCAGGGACACACAGCACACCCGAAACCACAGTGCTATGTGTCCAGTAACTAGAAAAGAAGTGACAGGGAATGTGTTATAGGCTGCCAAAACCAGCAACAGTCTTTGAACCTGGGTTGCCCACTCCAGCACCTGACACAGGTGTAAGATATATGGAAGCTGCTACCAGGTTCCACGGGTAAGAAGGTGGAGCACACATGACTGCCGTCTCCCTTTCCATTCCTTCTCCCAGCTCATGGCTGTAGGGCATCTGTGAGTTGCTGAAACGAGATCCTGGGCCAGATGTTCCCCATGCCAGTTCCTGAGGGAACCCCGGCCCCTCAGGTGGTGAGGAGATAACCAAGAAATCTGTCTGAGAATGATGTATAGGCATAATTGCCTGCACATCTTGCAGCATAAGACCAGCCCCATATATCCCCTCTTATCCTGCAGCCCCACACCTGTTTGCCAGACTGCATTCAACTAATCTAAGTAAGGTTTGTTGTCTCACACTAGCCAGCAGTGTTGGCTGCTCTCTCTATTTCACGCTCTCTCCATGAAGCTTGGAGAGTGTGGGGGGCTGATAGGAAACTCATCTGTCCTAGATGTTCTCAGAGAGATGGGGGGAGGAAGGAAGAAGGCACATCAGACTATAAGCAGAAAGGCTGGTGACACATCAGCATGGAGTAGTAGTTAGTGCCTAGGTCTGGGCGCACTCAGGTCACTGGTTTGAGTCCTACTGTGTCTGTAATTTTGGGGGGCCTTCTTATACCCCCCTCCCTCAGTCATTCACCATCCAGGGGCTATTCCTCCTTTCAAGGCATCTATGGCCCTCTCACTGTGCTCTCCAGACCACTCCCACTATCCTTTCTTCTTTACCTACCTGGCTGTTTGACATCATAGCTTCTGAGGTCCACAGTGCACCATACCCCTTGGCTCCTGCAGTACGGGATGTGGAGGCATACATTGTGTGGTGGCATATGAGTGCAAATGGAAGGATAGGGTTAGGAAGACTGCAACAAATTAACAGGTTAGCTAGTGCAACAGACACATTTCTTCTACTTTCCTTATGCAGGAGAGGACTCTAAGGTAAAGGCTGCAACCAGCAGCCAGCAGGCAGTGCGGGCGCCTCAGGCGGAGGAGGGGAAGTCAGTGGCAGCAAAGAAGTCACAAGAGGACACTGTGCCAGCACCACAGCCCACTGAAGACACCAGCCAGGAACTGCCTGAGGGAGGAAGAGGAGGACCAATTACTGATTGAACCCACACTCCCTCATCCAGATATGCCAGACGCCCCTGTAGAGGCTGAGGCGCCTAAAGAGGAGCCATGGCTAGCAAGTTGTATAGCTGGTCAACAAACGGCTCAAAATGTGCGGTGCCAAGAAGCTACAGCTGCTGCATGAGGGAGTTCAGGTTCAGCAGCAGAGGTTTCAAGCCAAGATGACTGACTGCAAGTGCTATGTACCATGCAGCAGGAGAACAGGGATGCTAGGCACAATATGTGGCTGCAGCTTCTGGGGATCTGGTGAGATCTGCATGATTACACAGAGTCCTTGTCCAGCACACTGCCCACCCAGGAAGTGCCTGACCCTCCCAGGGGAACTAGTGAGGCCAGCATTCCAGCAGCACCACCGTCCACACCAGCTGCAAGTGGCACCAGTGCCCACACCTCCAGGCCCAGCTTCATAGCAACCTCGTCCGCTCCGGCCAAGAAACTGGAATCCAAGCTGGCATGGATGGGACTCACAGGACCCCAGGCCAGTGGATCTATCTTGAAGCCAGGTCCCTCTGAGGCAGCACACACTGCCTTGCTGGGTGCTGGGCTAGCAGCAACTCTGCCACACTGCCAGCCAAGTGGCCTGTTTTCTATGGGGCAGCAGAAGCAGCTTCATCTCCTGACATCTCTGAGGAAGTGGGAGCTCCATAGGGGAGGACTCGGACACTGTTTGCTCCTGCAAGGACAGGTCCGTCCCCAGGAGCTACAGAGAGGGGTGGGAGAAGTGGCCCCCAGAGGGGATGAGGGAGAGGAAGGATGAGGTACGACTGTGAGAAAAATATTTACCATGCGTGGTGGTGTGTGCTGGGAGGAGGAATTGTTTGTGTGTGTGTTTGCTGGGGGGTGAGGGGATGGGGATATGCTGGGGAGAAGGAGAGGGGAGGGTGGGGGGAGAATAGAAAAAGATATGGTGAGCACAAATAAATACTGCACTGATCTTTACTGGAAATTAGTCTGTATGAGTTGTTGTCTGGCGCAGACCCCCAGCTGGTGTGGTCCCTAGTCAGCTCTGTGGGCAGGAGGGAGGGGGGTCATCATCCTGTTCTTCTGACTGCTGCTGCTGAGTGTCCTCTGGCAGGGGACGTGCAAAGTTGTGCAGCATGCAGCAGCAAACCACAAAGCAAAAAGAAGAAGGAAACCCTACGAAAGGTCCACTGTACAGTATGAGATGACCTAATGACTTCCAGTTAACTGATAGATACAGATACAAACTTTATTTGACAAGCATCAAGTCAGGACCTGACACAGGACCAAGTTTCGGAGGTCAGAACCACCTGCTTCAGGGGTCACAAACGCTGTGCAAGAAAATAAAAAAATAAATAAATACTAATTACAATAAAAACAGATGTAGCAATGAAAAACACACAAAAACCTTAAACGGAGCCTGATGTGAAGTAAACGCAGAGGACATATCAAATACTGATTCAAATACTGATGTGGAATTAATAGCATAATACATAAAAACTAATAGTCTGGAAGATGCAAAAAGAATATGTATAAAATCCAGCCACTGCATCTACTATATAATCCCAGTACTGCTTACCTAGGAGCCAGCCACCGGTGATTTCCCCTTGGTCAAACCTGTGGTAGCTTTCAGAATGCTCCAGGATGTATGAATCATGAGTGGACCCAGGTACTGAGCACACACGTCCACAATCTCCCCCTGGGCAAAATAAGCACTATGAAGCACTATATGTGTTCCTATATAATAAGATATATGGGATTACAATACATGGTACTATCCAGCATTAGTAACGTGTCCTTAAAATGCAGACTAAGAGTTATTCCAACTTTTGTTGCTCAAGCCTGTTATTTGCTGAAGCTGCGACCTTGCATACAGATGAAGACTGCTGATGCGGGGCCGATGTGCTAGAACAAGGTTGTTATCAGCATCAACGTCAGAACAGTGAAGGACTCTTGGAGTCTCCCAAGCAGCTGAAGAGACGCTGTGGCTGGCACACTGCACATTGTTTATGAAACCCCAGCTTCTTGTCAAGGTAACCCTATCAAAGTGGAGCCAGTGAGACAATGTTGGGGCCCCTGAAGTCATAATAATGGGGATAACAGTGTTATGTATGCATCACCCCCCAAGGTCATTAGCACTGCTGCAGCCTGTGATTTCTGTATAAAAAGGGGCTCTTATCTGAGACAAAAGGGCTGCTCTGTTGGCATTCCATCCAAGGAGCAAACCTGTGCTGAAGCTGATTGAACATCTGAGGAACACGCTACCACAGCTAGAAGTCTGCATCAGGTTGTATATGTGCCATGTACTTTTGTATAGTGCTGTGGGCTCAGTGTGACTCTTTTACTCAGGAGTCTGGTTAGGGATGTATGTGTGTTTACTCTCAGCTATTTCTATGATAAGACTTCCTGTGTCTTTATTCTTGCCTTTTTTGCACATTATCTTTGGTATTGTAAATAAATACACACTCTATTTTTATAATACTTGGTTGTGGAGTTAGTAGTGAGCTTGGATCTAAGGGTAAGAGGGAATACATTTGCTTCAGACACTTTGCTCACTAAGGCTGGTATTTATGCTGTCAGGTACCCCAATATAACCCCCAAAAGGGTTGTACTGCCTATAAGTGTGTTGAGTCAATGATGCCAATGACTGATGGGAAGCGGTCTATGGCGTTGAACTGAACCATGTAGTTCTGGACAGTCTGGGTGGTAGTGGGGAAGGTAATATAGTGTGAGGTGTGGGTGAGGAAGACATCAAGGAACTGGGCAAAACAGCTGGTGACGGTGAGTTGGGTGAGGCCTGCATTGACTGCTAGCAAACTGCCGGTGGCAAGAAAGGCGCGGGAGGCAGTGACCTTAAACTGGACTGGCACTGGATTATTCCTGCATGTCCTGGCCTAGAGGAGGGGTTGTAGTTGGTCACAGAGATGCTGTATGGCAGCCCTATCAAAGCGGTACCTAATAAGGCATGGTCAGTGAGATCCATGAAGCAGGTCCTGGGCCTAAATACTCTGGGATTGGGATATCTCCTCATGGGACACCCCTCCAAATTCTCATCCACATCCAGCAAAGCGTCAGTATTCAGCACATCCATAATTGATGTGCAGGTGTCCCACCACCAGAGGTGCAACCCACTAAGCCCAGTAACACCACTGTGCACTCCTCCACCTATTGCACCCAGTGAGACCCAGACCCAGCACCAGCACTCACTCTCCCAGCACCAGCAAACAGTCCTCACACAAACAGAAGCAACACAAAGTACAGTGACAAACTGAGAGTGGACAAACAGAGCAACAATGAGAGACAGAAAACAAGCAGGTGGGGGGTTTGAATGGAAGGTGTGGAGGTTTGGGGACAGCAAGGGTTTGGTGGGGGAAGGGAGAGAGATACAGAGCAAGGGATGGATGTGGGCGTGGACAAGGACTTCAGGAGGCAAGACACAGAGGAGGCAGGAAATATGATGGTCAAAAGGTTCAGACAGGGGCAAACAAACAAAGGTAACAGACCACTCAGCAACTATCCGCTCTTTCACAATCCAACAATTCCACCTCTCCACTCTCCAACTCAGAAAAATCACAAATGGGTCCAAAGACAAGTTTGGATATGAGCTAGTTGCTTTTAAAACAGGTCTAATTCACAACATTTTTCTTTTGGGCATAAGGAAATTGTTTTACTATCCTTTAGCGCAAAAGAAAACCCACATACATCACATAACACCGCCTTCTCATGCCCCAAAACACCCATTCTCAAAACGCTTTTCTTTGGGCGAATATCAGACTTATACTTTTTTTGTTTGTTTGATTATATGGTTTAAACGTTTTCATGTGAGCAACACATCCATCTTCCCCTTGTGCCATTTTTTGCACAACTTGTTTTTTTGAGCCCATTGCCTCCAAAACTGAACACAATACTCAATGTATTTCCTTGGGATAATTGAAACAATATTTCCATGGGTAAAGCACCTGTGGAAATGCTTTTGAAAACTGCCCTCCCTAGGTACCAAGACCTATATAAACATGGACTGCGTTATAAAGATACAGTCAAAATTCCATGTCCTTCTAAAAGTTTTCTATATAGCTGTAAAACTGGGTAAGCAAAGGAAAAACAGAATGAGAATGATACTGTTTTCAAAATTATCAGTTTAATATTAGAAGGAGACTTAAGAAGGAGACAGAGGAAGTCAGTAGAATTTGGAAACATTTCCACAGCAATGAGTTGAGAATAGTCTCAACTATTATGGATAAGCATCCAGTTACTTTTCAAAGGATTTTCAGCCAACTTATCCACTTAAGTTTAACCACTGAACCACATGGGCCTAAACTTATCTGGATGTTATCTAGTTAAACTAGAACAGCTACTGTATTTATGCAGTCCTGCTTTAACTGATAAAGCTACCTGGATGGTGCTGAATACTGGTATAATCTGATTAATTTTTAGTCCCTCCCAGACATGGAGGTGGATTTTAGAAAGGATGTACAAATCAGAATTGATATGTCCAGGTCAGGACGCCTCAAGTTCCACTAGTATTTTAGACACAGAGCAAGTTCTAAAATACGTTGAGGAATGGATGTTTATTTGCCGTTTTAGAATCATAAACGTCTAAAATATCAATGGGGTCAACACTGGCACATCAACTATGAGGTAGCAAATGAAATAGCAACATGTATTTATTTATTAGTGTTTATTTACTGCCTTTTTGAAGGAATTCACTCAAGATGATGTACAGTAAGAATAAATTAAACATGAGCAATTGACAATTACAGTAGTAAAAATATTCAAATAACAATACAAAGTATAGTATAGTATACTACTTACAATGTCAACACAATTCATAATAGAACATTTTAATTGACAGTGTAGGGTATAAGCAAAGATGGAACATATAGGGCTAGGTTTACTAAGCGGCGCCATGGGTGCATTAGTGTTTTTAACGAGCGTAAATGGTTTACATGTAGTAAACGCTAACGCGCCCATAGAAACATATAGGCGCGTTAGCATTTAACGTGCCTTAAATTTACAGGCACGTTAAAAACGCTAATGCACCTTAGTAAACTAACCCCGTAGATAGGTAAGAGAGTAAGAGGAGTTAGAAAATAAGGTGACTAATTTAAAGAAATACATACATATGTATTTATCCCAAAGCTGTCACAGAGCTTGGTATCTGTTGCCAGTTTCACTTGTGGGGGGGCATAAACCACTGAGGGATTAAGGGGACAACCTCCTCTACTTAGACCTCCTGGGTAGCAGATGTAAATCCTAACTTTGATCTGTCTGGAGGGAGACCTGAATTCTCATCCTATATAATAATTTGCACCTCCAACATTCTACGTCTGGATGCCTGGGTTCATAACATCCATTCCCACTCATTGCCCCGCCCTCGTGTCAAAACGTAATGACATCAGAGGGCGGAATAATGAGGGGAAGGGAACGCTGGAGGCGAGATGATGTCAGGAGGAGAGAATCACGGGAGATCGAGGGGAGGGAGGGAGGGAGGAAGGACATGGATGGGATGGGAGGAAAGTCATAGGTGCCCCGTATAGGCTTGGGGAGGCTAGCCCAACCATAACCTTCCCCTGGCTGCTTTCCCCCCAAACGCAGGGCTGACTGGTGCAGCAGCGCTGCAGCCAGGCAGTTCTCGGACAGTCCCTCCGCTCCTTCCTGCCCTCAGCTCCCCGATCGACAGCCCTCCTCTCCGTTCCTCCCCCCCTTGCGCTTGTTTAACCCTTTTACTTTCAGGCGCAGCGATGGCAGTGAAAAGGACAACACAATGGGCTCGCCTCCAGCTTCTCCCTTCCCTCACACAGTGTCCCGTCTTCTGCGATCATGCATTTCCTGTTTCTGCGAGGGCAGGATAATGTGTGAGGGAAGGGAGAAGCTGTGTTGTCCTCTTCACTGCCGTCGCTAAATATTGACCTCCATGCAAATATATAACATCCAACTGTATTCCAGCCACAATATGCTACAACCGAGAGAAATTATCTCCATGAATATTTCAGCGCCACATTCAAATTCAGGTGGCTCACATATCTCGGCTGTACTGAGGGTGAAATATGTACTGGGCTCATTGAACTAGACAATTAAGACTGGCCAATTTATCTTCTTCTACAATGTTCTTACTGTCTACAGGGTAGAAATCAGATCCTCGGTGTAGAACAAAAGATTATGATCAGCAGTTGTGATCATAAACCCCTTCTCTTAAACAGGATACTGGCTCATAGCTGGTTTTATTGGACTGTCAAAGGACTTACGTCTTGGCCTTTTCTCTGTTTCTTGCATTTCTATGATAATGATCAGCAATCATGAACCATTAAATCCTACCTCAGAAAAATAATTGTATTAAAATGAACAGTTGGGGACTGTACACTCTAATCTCAATAATTTTGCCCATCTTTAGAAACAATGAAACATTAAAATAAGAAAAAAGAGTTAATAGTTCTGTGCCTAGTCTATGGGATGTGGTAAAAAAGGGGTTCTGACCAACATTAACCAAAGGCTGCTAACTCCATTGGTCTGTACATAAATGAAAGAACTGTTCAAAAGCTCAGTTAGTTTGGAGAATCACGATGGGAATGCAATGGTAAAATTTTCTCAACAACAACAACAAAAAAGGTACCAGTTTGGGGCACTGGAAGTCTCCACCTTTCATTCCAGCTGTAATGGAGAAGAGAGCAAATTCAGAATCCTTCTAGAACTCTGGCAAAAGGTTCCAGATCAGGATCCCAGTGTGACACAGCAGAAAATCACCACTGAGGAAATGGCTTATAGTCACAACCACTGAAAAATCAGAATTCTGTGCTACTTCATGCTATGCTTTTATTTAAATGAGATGATATGTAGAGATTCCCAACAGAGCGTTTGTAAGGGGTAGGTAAGAAGGGTGACTGCTCCTATGTCAAGCCAAGGGGGGTGGGAGGGGGATAGGATAGGCAGGGGCACCACATTAACCTTTTTAGTGAGAATGCAAGCCCAAAAGCCAAAGGGATACTGAAAGCAACCCTTACCATGAATTCTGTTTTGTCCAGCAACTGCCTTGGCTTCCAGAATGGATGGAAAATCTTGCTGTTATATCAAAGTTTCCTAAACTATTTTTAATAGAAAATGATGGTAGATAAAGACCATATAGCCTATCCAGTCTGCCCATCTGTCCAACCTCTACAATCTTTTCCTCTCCCTTAAAGATCCTTTGCACTCCTTCCATGCGTTCTTACATTCACATACAGTCCTTTCAGTCCACTAACACCACAGACAGGCTATTCTAAGTATCCATCACCCATTCCATAACAAATTGTTTCCTTAGATTTCTCCTGAATCTATCCACTTTCACTTTCATCCTTGGTCCAGAGATCTTTTCAATTGAAAGACGCCCATCTTCTGTGCATTTAAATGTCAGAGATGTTAATATGTTGGTATCATATCTCCCCCCTTTCTTCCAAAGTACACATATTGAGATTTTAAGTCTGTCTCTATAGGTTTCAAGTTTATTTACTATATGATATACTGCCCATCTGAAAATAATGATCTAGGCAGTTTAAAATCAATACAACATTTAAAAATGAAGAGGTAGAGATACACAATCAAATAGAGAAATTACTGTAAGATAAGAGGATATCTTGTACTGTATGTCTACAGTCCTACTTCATGTCCATACCATGGTGCCAGTAAAACTAGGCAACTTAAAGATTAAAAGACTTATTGAAAACAAGGTTTTCAAACCTACTTTAAACTTTTGGTATTATGGTTCTAGGCACAGATTAAGCTGGAAGTTATTCCATAGCATAGGAACTAAAACACTAAAAACAGAAGGAATTGAATCAAAACAAATCTGACAGAAGAAAGGAATCATTAAGAGATGTTATCGAATAGGTGTGTGTATAGTATTAATAGACATGATAAAAATAAGGGGAAGCCTGATGTGTAAATGTCATATATCCAGGTTTTGATTTTGTAGGAGATTCTAGCTGAAATTGACAGTATTCACTTTTAAGTAGTGGAGTGACGTGATGGTACTGCTTTCTTCCTAAAATGATTTTAACTGCTGTATTTTGGATTAACTGTAATCTTTTCATATCCCTCACAAGAAAACCAGAGAAAGTGCATTGCAGTAATCTAGATGTCTTAAAACTAATGCATGAAGTACCTTTCAGACAGCAGTTTGGTCCAAAAAGGATCTTACTGAGTGAATCTGTTTAAGTTTTAAAAGCTATATTACTATAGTACTACTACTACATCTCTATAGTGCTACTAGATGTACGCAGCGCTGTACCATATTACTATAGCTGATATACGTAATTGATGAAGACCACTAATCCTACAGGGCCAAATTTAAAATATGATTTTCAAGGCCCTCAGACAAAATGGTCCAGAATACCTAAAGAACAAGGTAGCCCTCTACACACCTTTGAGGTCTCTAAGGCCCTGTCAAGGAACATTACTATAGGTACACATCAAAAGAACTTGCAGAATGTGATACCCACCCACAAGCTTTCTCAGCAGTAGCTCCCATCTCTGGAACTCACTCCCAGAGGGGCCAAGCCTAACTCCAGACTACCTCTACTTCCAGAAACAGGTGGAAGTCTGGCTCTCTCAAGCATTTAATACATGTGGTGACTGAATATGCATTCAGCATCTGGACTAGCTTAAAACAAACATTGGGGTCCTTTTACTAAGGTGTGCTGAAAAGTGGCCTGCACTGGTGTAGACGTGTGGATTTGACGCATGCAGGTCTATTTCTCAGCGCACCTGCAAAAAAGGCTGGGGTTTTTTTTGGCCGAAAATGGACATGCGTCAAAATAAAAATTGGCATGCGTCCATTTTGGGCCTGAGACCCTACCGCCACACACTGACCTAGCGATAAAGTCTCACACATTAACCAGGTAGTAATGGTCTACGTGCGTACAATGCTGATTACAGCCAAGTTAGCATTGTGTGCCAGAAAATAAAATATATTTTCTGGCACGCTTAGTGGATGTGCATAAAAAATGAAATTACCGCCCAGGCCACGCAGTAGCCGGGCGGAAGTTCAAAACTGACTCGCGTAGGATACGCATAGGAGCCTATCCAGCTTATTTTCGAAAGAGATTGCCAGCCATCTTCCGACACAAATCGGGAGATGGCCGGCATCTCCTGAAACCGGCCAAATCGGTATAATAGAAAGCTGATTTTGGCTGCGCCAACTGCTTTCCTTCACAGAGCCGGCCAAACTTCAAGGGGGTGTTTCGGTAGGGTAGCGAAGGCGGGATGGGGGCATGCTTTCAGATGGCCGGCTTCGCCTGATAATTGAAAAAAGAAAGCCGGCCTTGACGAGCATTTCGCCGGCTTTACTTGGTCCCTTTTTTTTCATGACCAAGCTTCAAAAAGGTGCCCCAACTGACCAAATGACCACCGGAGGGAATCGGGGATCACCTCCCCTTACTCCCCCAGTGGTCACCAACCCCTTCCCACCCAAAAAAAAAAAACTTTTTTGCCAGCCTCTATGCCAGCCTGAAATGTCATACCCAGCTCCATGACAGCAGTATGCAGGTCCCCGGAGCAGTTTTTAGTGAGTGCAGTGCACTTCAGGCAGGTGGACCCAGGCCCATCCCCCCCACCTGTTACACTTGTGATGGTAAATGGGAGCCCTCCAACCTCCCCACAAACCCACTGTACCCACATGTAGGTGCCCCCCTTCAACCATAAGGGCTATGGCAGTGGTGTAGAGTTGTGGGCTCAGCACCCAAGGTAAGGGAGCTATGCACCTGGGAGCTATTTTAATTTTTTTTTAATGTTTAGAAGTGCCCCCTAGGGTGCGCGGTTGGTGTCCTGGCATGTCAGGGGGACCAGTGCACTACAAATGCTGGCTCCTCCCACGACCAAATGCCTTGGATTTGGTCGGGTTTGAGATCGCCAGCTTCGGATTCCATTATCGGCGAAAACCGATGCCGGCCATCTCAAACCCAGCCATCTCTGACATTTGGCCGGCCCCAACCGTATTATCGAAACGAAAGATGGCCAGCTATCTTTTTCAATAATACGGTTCGGGACTGCTCTTTGCGGCGCCGGCCAAATAGATGGCCGGCCATCTATTTGGCCGGCGCCGTTCAATTATGCCCCTCCACGCGGTTTAGTAAAAGGGCCCCTAAGTAAATAAGACCAGTTCCATATACCTTATTTAACTGAACATATAGTTTGCCTTCAACTTAGCCATCCATTTATCCCAACAGCTGTGTGCTACCACTCTATCTATATGTCTATGTGCACCATTTTAGAAAGGACATCCAACTCAGAATATGGATGTCCAAGTCTCATGTATTTTAGAATAGGATCTGCCAACTAATAGCCTGTTCTAAAACACATGAGAAATGGACTTCCTGTGCTAGGACATCCAGTATGAACATCTATTTTACAACCTGAAATGTCCAAATTGTGGCAGCATGGGATCGTCCATGTTATAAAATGACCATATAGACCTCTGTGCTGAGCAGAGGGGTAGCCTAATGGTTAGAGCAGTGGATTGAGAAGCAGAGAATCCAGGTTCAAATCTCATTTTAGCTCTTTGAGGGTTGTTTCATTTTTAATTCTGAGTCCTCCAGGGGCAGAAAAATACCTACAGTACCTGAATGTATACTGCTTCAATAACCTTCAGGTTTTGCACGTTTCTTATACATTCAGATAAGTAGTTATTTTTCTGTCCCTGCAGGAGAACTTTTGGATTGTGTGGTATAGAAAAGATTGCATACATAAATAAAATAAAAATAATGACAGTTAAATAGCACTTAACTGGCTATCCGCGAATATTTAGCAGGAGATAGTTTAGCACCTAACCGGTTATATTGTGCGATATAACTGGCTATCTGCTAATATTCAGCGCATTGCCGGTTAAGTGCCAAATAGGGCCGCCGAAATAGAAGGCCTATATTTGGCCAATTTAAACCCAACCTGCCAGCGCTGAATAGTTGGCTTGGCAGATTAAGTTTAAAATGGCCAAAAATACACTGGATATTCAATGCCAGTCACTGGAAACAGCCCAGCATTGAATATCTGGTCTCAATGCCGACCATGAGAGCTAGCCGGGTTGCCTTCCATGGTCTGAATTTCAGCCCCATTGACTCTTAGCCTGCTGCCCAACTCTGCATAGAGGTCTACTAAGAAGATAATTTTTAAAAGATTTTAGTACCACAGTATCCCTTGCTATTGTTTCACATTCAGGGGATGGAGGAGGACAGCAACCATTGGGGGATTAAGGAGGTTCCTTAATCCCTCCAGTGGACTGCTGCTCAGAGCACCTTTCTGTGACTTGGACATGCCAAGTACCAGGTCTAAATAACAATGTCCATCTTTATGGATATAGTCATCCCGTCCCCTTCTGAAATTGGAGTTGGATATCCCTACTTTGGCCTCTGCTTAATCCCACCCAAAACACACAAACAGAACACACTCCCTTGTCATAATGATGTACTGCAGTTTTAGATGATCATTTCCTGGTTTTATAAAATCAGGATGTGGATGCCCATGCAATATTGATGTCTAAATGTAAGTTTTCAGATGTCCAAACACAAATGGAGCTTCTAAAATAAGGGCCTACTTGCCCCCTTGCCTACCAATCGAGATGTTTCATTATTTATTTATTTGTTACATTTGTATCTCACATTTTCCCACCTATTTGCAGGCTCAATGTGGCTTACATAGTGCCAGATAGGCGTTTGCCGACAGCGGTGCGAACAAATACAAAGTGATGTTGTGGTAGGTAAAGTTCGTGTGACACAGCCACATTAGGGAATCGTACAGTGGGAGAGTTGTGTTATGTCCATTACATACTTTAGTTTTGTTGTGTTGCAGAGATCAGGCATTTAAGTTGGATTGGTAGGGTATGCCTTTTTAAACAAATTAGTTTTTAGTGTTTTCCGGAAGTTGAGGTAGTCGTAAGTCATTTTCAAGGCTTTCGGCAATGCGCTCCACAGCTGTATGCTTCTGTAGGAAAAACTGGATGTGTAAGTTGATTTGTATTTTAGTCCTTTGCAGCTTAGGTAGTGCAGATTTAGATATGTCCGTGTTGATTCGGATGCGTTATATGGCACCTAAAAAATTATATTGTATGTGCACTATATCTATGTTATTTGAATGCTCCATTGAGTTCCCATTAAGGTATGTCATTTGTATTGTGCTGACATCGTGTTTATTAACCTCAACCCATATATATACGCAGACGACATAACGATCTACATCCCATTTAAACAAGATCTAAAGGAAATCTCCAATGAAATCAACCAAAGTCTCCATATCATGCACTCATGGGCGGATGCATTTAAGCTAAAACAACGCAGAAAAAACCCAATGCCTAATACTCACCTCAAAACATAACACGAACAAATTCACTACCATCAATACACCAAATCTGAACCTGCCAATTTCAAACACCCTAAAAAATTCTTGGAGTTAACATCGATCGACACCTAACACTGGAAAGTCACGCAAAAAATACAACCAAGAAGATGTTCCATTCAATATGGAAATTAAAAAGAGTAAGACCTTTCTTCCCAAGAACCATTTTCCGTAACCATGTACAATCAATGGTGCTCAGCCATCTAGACTATTGCAATGCACTCTACGCCGGCTGCAAAGAGCAAATAATCAAGAAACTTCAGACAGCCCAGAACACTGCAGCAAGACTCATAGTCGGTAAAACAAAATATGAAAGTGCTAAACCCCTACGAGAAAAGCTACACTGGCTCCCACTGAAAGAACGCATCACGTTCAAAATATGCACTCTAGTTCACAAAATCATTCACGGAGATGCACCAGCCTACATGTCAGACTTGATAGACCTACCACCCAGGAATGCTAAAAGATCATCCCGCACATTCCTTAATCTGCACTTCCCCAACTGCAAAGGCCTAAAATACAAACTAATGCATGCATCTAGCTTTACCTACCTGAGCACACAGCTATGGAACGCATTACCGCGCAACCTAAAAACGATCTACGAACTAACTAACTTCCGCAAACTACTGAAGACCCATCTCTTTAACAAGGCGTACCACAAAGAGTAACAAATATGAACATATGTAACTCCTCCATATATGTTCAGAACTGTCTTACTATATCTGCTTGTTATACTACTATCATGTCTCTTATTATGATGTTACCCAAGTTCCTTCTGTACCAGTAATTGTATATTTTCTAACTGTATTTCCACTTATCACGATGTACTGTAAGCCACATTGAGCCTGCAAAGAGGTGGGAAAATGTGGGATACAAATGCAATAAATAAAATAAATATTGTATCTTTTATGTGAATATTCTGATATGATGCCTATTAAGAGGTTTCATTTGTATTGTGCCGATATCATACATACCATATCTGTTATATGAATGTTCCTTTATGATGCCTATTATAATGTATCATTTGTACACTGCTAACATTTATACTTCTGTTATATGGTTTTTCTACTGTACTGTTTTAGTGTCTATATTTCTGACACTGTACCATGTTATTCCTATTATTAGGATTCAATTTGCCTGTATCCAAGTTTACCTGATTGTATCTATATTTATATGTAGTCATTTTACTATTATGCTAACAAAATTATCCACACATTCCCATTACCCCGCTAAGCTTAGCCTGTTTTTCTCTGCATTATACTCTGTAATTCTACTACTGCATTATACTTTGTAATTCTACTACTATGTAAGCCGCATTGAATCTGCTATGAGTGGGAAAGTGCGGGGTACAAATGTAACAAATAAATAAATAAAATTGTAAGTTTTATGTCAAGCTGTTCCTGTTGTACTACACACCTTGGGTGAATCTATCCATAAAGGTGGTTAATAAATCACAAAAAAATGAATACATAATTTGAAAAAAAAAATTCAGCAGCCACCTTCTGGACAGATTCCAACCTATTTATCTTTTTAAAGTGCATACTCCAGAACTGTATCCATTACTACAAATGAGGCAGTATCACCTCCCTTTTCCTGCTAGCCATTCCTCTCTATACAACCAAACATCCTTGTGGCATTTGCAGTTGCTTTTTCATCCTTTTTCAGCACTTTAAGATAATCACATACCATTATTCCTAGGTCCTGCTCTTCTCTGGTGTACAGAAGTACCTCACCCCCTATAACACTCCCCTATAACACCCCCTATAACACATGACCTGCATTTCTCAGCGTTAAATCTTAACTGTCAAATTCTAGACCAGGGGTGGGGAACCAGTCCTCAACGGCCACACCCCAGTCGGGTTTTCAACCTTTACACAATGAATATGCACGCGATCTATTTGCATACAATGGAAGCAGTACATGCATACAATGGAAGCAGTACATGCACATCAATTTTATGCATATTTATTTTGGAAATCTTGAAAACCCAACTGGTTTGTGGCCCTCAAGGACTGTGGTTACCCACCTCTGTTCTAGACCATTCCTCAAGCTTCATTAGATCCCTCCTCATATTTTCTATACCTTCTCAAGCAGATCTTGGTACCATCCGAAAAGAGGCAACCCTTACCAGACAGCCCATCTGCAATATTGCTTACAAAATGTTTAAAAATGACCAAGTTTCCATGTTTACTGCATTCTGGATATACTGCCCATTGGTTAGAGCCTTCTAGGCAGTGTACAAACATACAATATTTATTTATTTAGAATTCTTTTATTTACAATTCTCAGTGGATTCCAGTTACTACATACACAATAAAAGAAACTATACATAATGTATCTATTTAGATTTTGCTCACATCTTTTCAGTAGAGTTCAAGGTGAGCTACATTCAGGTACACTGGGTATTTCCCTGCCCAGCTCACAATCTAATTTTGTACCTGAAGCAATGGAGGGTTAAGTGACTTGCCCAAAATCATAAGCAGCAGCAGAATTTGAACCAGGTACCTCTGGATATCAAGACTTGTACTCTAGCCAGTAGGCTAGTCTTCCAACAAACATAAAAACTCTGGAATCTACCCCAGACTTTCCAGACCTATAGAGGGGTCCAGCTCTATCTCCATGCTCTCAGTATTAATTCCCCTGTCTTCAGCATAAACTCTATTTACCACTACCTTTTTTGCCTCACAGTCAACCACTTTCTGACGCAGTCAGTCTCTTTAGTGCCCATACCAAGGATTCTCAGTTTATTTACAAGTTACCTATGTGAAATCATGTTAAAGGCCTTGCTGAAATCTAAGTACATCAGGCTTCATGTTTCAACCTTATTTGATATATCAGGGTGATATCAAAGTAGTTTACAATTTAAAATAAAGAGTAACAAGTAATTAAAAAAAATCAGCCATAGAATGCATTAATATCCAACTTTATCACTCTCCCCTAATCCGACTTTCTGATCACTCTGTCAAAGAAATTGATCAGATTCGTCTGACAAGACCTACCCCTAATAAAACCATGCTGCCTTCGATCCTATAATCCACTGGATTCCATAAACTGCACTATCCTCTCTCTTTTCGTATTTCCATTAATGCACTCACAACGAGGTCAAAAGTCGAGTTTGAGACACTAGAGTGCTGCAATGATTACTCTTCCTCTGCACAGAATAGGCAGTTTATATGCACTATGCAAGATAAAAATTAATTATGAGATACAATAAATCATTATCACAAGTTACTTTGGTACAATAGAGATCCAGAAGTATAAAAGGAATTAGAGGCATTTCCAGGGGTGAGGTGAGGCCAGAAACTGGCAACATTAAAAACATTCATTTGTATTTCCGACAGTATGCTGTTTTGCCAGAAAAAGGAGGTGCAAGTGGGTGCAAGTATTTTTTTTTTTAGGCAGTGAAAAGAACATGTATACATTCCCTGCACATAATAAATGTAAACCACTTTGGTTGTACCGCTGAAAGATGTTGTATCAAATATATGACCTTTTCTTTTCCTTTAAGAATGCAGCAAAGGGTATCAAAGGACTTTGCAACAATGTGAGCAGTGTGAAAATTGCCCTCTAAGAGGGTAAAGCATGTTTTGGCCAAATATGTATATAGAAATATGCTCGCTAATGAGATGTTACATACTTGTACACACACTGATGCAGGTACTCCTGAGGCCATAGTTTGGGTGGTGTGATGTGTGTGTGTGCTGTTGGAGTAATTACATTCCATGTTTGTTTTCCTGGCTGTACTGTTAATAAAATACGCAAGAGCACAATAGAGTATACACACATATTTGAACCTATCTCAGAGCATTAGGATTTGTGCACTGCCTGGGGATAGTTCTGGAAGCGGGGCCGGAGGGCGAGGCGGAGCTCGGTGTGTGGGAGCAGCGGAGTGGAGAGAGGCGGCGGTGGCAGCTGGTCCGAGCCCCGGGCTCTGGGCGAGCTGAGAAGCGACATCCGCCGCCCCCCTCCCCCCCCCCGAAAACCGTGGCCCCGGGCGAGGGCTGACTCGCGAGAGCCGGTACTTGTTCCAATCCACCTGATCCAGCTTGTTCCAGCCCATTTGCTCCACCCTGCTCCAGACCGCTTGTTCCAACTCGCTCCAGTCCATCTGTTCCAGCCTGTTCCAGCCTGTCCCAGTCCTGCTGCTCCGCTCTCTTCTGCTTATGATTACTCCAGTCCGTCTTTTCCAGCTTGTCCCGGTCCTGCTGCTCGGCTCTTCTCTGCTCCAGCTTATTCTAGTCCATCTGCCCCAGCTTGTTCCAATCCAACTGCCCCAGCTGTTCCAGTCCGCCTGATCTAGCTTCTCCCAGCTTGTTCTAGTCCGTCTGTCTGTTCCAGCTTGTTCCAATCCTGCTGCTCCCAGCTTGTTCCAGCCCATCTACTCCAACTTGTTCCAGTCCGCCTGATCCAGCTCATTCCAGTCCATCTGTTCCAGCTTGTTCCAGCTTGTTCTAGTCCTGCTGCTCCACTTGTTCCAGTCCGCCTGATCCAGCTCGTTCCAGTCCGTCTGTTCCAGCTTGCTCCAGTCTTGCTGTTCTGCTCTCTTCTGCTCCAAATTATTCCAGCTTCCTCCTTGCTGCTGAGGTCTACACTGCTCTCATCCGTTCCTGCCTGCCTGCCCGCCCATCAACCAACCTGCCTGCTATTCAATCCATCAACTTGCCTGCTTGTCAGCCTATCAACTACCTGCCTCCTTGCCTGCACAACTACTTACCTGCCTGCCTGCACAACTACCTACCTGCCTCACCGCTTGCCAGCCCATCAACTTACTTGCCTACCAGCTCACCCATCAATCTGCCTGCCTCCCAGCCCATCAACTTACATGCCACCCAGCTCACCCATCTACCTGCCTGCCTCCCAGCCCATCACCTGCCTGGCCCCCAGCCCCTCAACCTAGCTACCTGCCGCCCACCCATCCACCTACCTTCCCTGTCCCAGTCCTAAGCCTCCAGGTCTACTATCCTGCGCTACCCGTTGCCTCCCAGCTCACCCATCAACCTGCCTGCCTCCCATCCCATCACCTGCCTGTCCATCAACCTAGCTACCTGCTTGCCCACCCATCCTCCTCCTACTACTACTACTTAACATTTCTAGAGCGCTACTAGGGTTACGCAGCGCTGTACAATTTAACAAAGAGAGACAGTCCCTGCTCAAAGAGCTTACAATCTAATAGACAAGTGAATGGTCGGTCCGATAGGGGCAGTCAAATTGGGGCAGTCTGGATTCACTGAACAGTAAGGGTTAGGTGCCGAATGCAGCATTGAAGAGGTGGGCTTTAAGCAAAGACTTGAAGACGGGCAGGGAGGGGGCTTGGCGTAAGGGCTCAGGAAGGTTGTTCCTACCTACCCTGCTGTCCCAGTTCTAGCCTCCAGTTCTACTTTCCTGCTCTATCCGTTGCCTAACACCTCAGTCACTACATATACACCTATAAACACCTCAGTCACTACTCATGGCCCCTATACACATTCTCTTCCTTGCCCTGTCCCTCCCTAATCTTTTCCTCCCCCTGCCGCTATCTACCACAAGAACTCACTGACCATCCATGCCCTCTCCCGTCCTGCTCACTACTGCAACACCCTACCCACCACCCCAGTCCCCCACCACCTCACCATCAATCCTATCCCCCTCCTCCTTCCTAGCTCTCAACCTTCAACACGTCCTTCCTGCCATTAATCCATCCCCATTCCTCCTAAGCGCATCCCGTCTTCGTCGACCTACCTTACCCACCCTCCTCCGCACTCTCTTGCTCCTTCTTCTGCTATCCTCGGGAGACATCAATCCCAATCCAGGTCCCCCACACCTGTCCTCGTCCTATCCATGTAAACTATTCCGGGATGTCTCCAATCTAATCTCTATCCCCCTCCTCGCCCCCTTCCCTTCCCTCCCCTTCCCGTGTGCCCTGTGGAATGCCTGTTTGGTCTGTAACAAACTCTCCTTCACCCATGATCTCTTCATCTCCCATTCCCTTCAACTGCTCACCCTAACTGAAACCTGGCTCACCCCCGATGACTCTACCTCAGTCGAGGCCCTTTGCCATGGAGATGATCTTTTCTCCCACACTCCCCGCCCAGTTGGCCGCGGAGGAGGCATCGGGTTTCTTCTTTCTCTCTCCTGTAGTTTTCAACCCCTCCTCCTAACGCAGTCTCACTGCTTCTCATCCTTTGAAGTTCACTCCATCCGTCTATTCTACCCGCTGCCACTCAGAGTTGCAGTCATTTACCGCCCCCCTGATAAGTCCCTCCCTTCCTTACCGACTTTGATGCCTGGTTCTCCGTTTTCCTTGAACCCTCATCTCCGTCCCTCATTCTTGGAGACTTCAACATACACACTGACGACCCAGCTGACTCTTACGCTTCTCAGTTCCTCACTCTGACATCCTCCTACAACCTCCAGCTGAGCTCCATCACCCCTACTCACCAAACTGGCCATTGTCTTGACCTCGTCCTCTCCTCTACCTGCCCACCCTCCAATTTCTGCGCATCAGCTCTTCCTCTCTCTGATCATCACCTGATCACCTTCACACTTCATCACCCTCCCCCTCAGTCCCGCTCAACTCTAACCACTACTTTCAGGAATCTCCAGGCTGTCGACCCTACCACCTTATCCTCTAGTATCTCTAATCTCATCCCTTCCATCATGTCTTCCGACTCTGTCGACAAGGCTGTCTCTGCTTACAATGCCACTCTTTCCTCTGCTCTGGACTCCCTTGCACCATCCACCTCCCGTCCTACAAAGCGTACTAATCCCCAGCCCTGGATGACCCCTTGCATCCGATACCTTCGCTCCTGCACCCGATCTGCTGAACGCCTCTGGAGGAAATCTCGCACCCACACCAACTTCATTCATTACAAATTCATATCCTCCTTCCAGTCTTCACTATTCCTTGCCAAACAGGACTATTACACCCAATTGACTAATTCTCTCGGCTCCAACCCTCGTCGCCTCTTCGCCACCCTTAACTCCCTCCTCAAAGTGCCCTCCGCTCCCCCCCACCACTCTCTCCTCAATCACTGGCTGACTATTTCCACGACAAGGTGCAGAAGATCAACCTTGAATTTACTACCAAGCCACCTCCTCCTCTTCACCCCCTAACCCTCTCCCTCAATCAACCACCCACCCAGGCCTCCTTCTCCTCTTATTACCGAGGAGGAAACTGCCCACCTTCTCTCCTCCTCAAAATGCACCACCTGTTCCTCTGATCCCATCCCCACCAACTTACTGAACACCATCTCTCCTACTGTCACCCCCCCATCTGTCATATCCTCAATCTCTCTCTCTCCACTGTAACCATCCCCGACACCTTCAAACATGCTGTAGTCACACCACTCCTCAAAAAACCATCACTAGACCCTACCTGTCCTTCCAACTACCGCCCCATCTCCCTCCTTCCCTTCCTCTCCAAGATACTTGAACGCGCCGTCCACAGCCGTTGCCTTGATTTTCTATCCTCTCATGCCATCCTCGATCTGCTTCAATCCGGTTTTCGCCCCTACACTCGACAGAAATGGCACTCACTAAAGTCTGTAATGACCTGTTCCTTGCCAAATCCAAAGGTCATCCTCCTTGACCTGTCCGCCGCTTTTGACACTGTCAATCACAATTTACTCCTTACCACACTATCCTCGTTTGGATTCCAGGGCTCTGTCCTCTCCTGGTTCTCCTCTTATCTCTCCCACCGTACCTTCAGAGTTCACTCTCATGGATCTTCCTCTACCCCCATCCCGCTCTCTGTTGGAGTTCCTCAAGGGTCTGTCCTTCTCTTCTCATCTACACCTCTTCCCTGGGCTCACTGATCTCATCTCATGGTTTCCAATATCATCTCTATGCTGAAGACACCCAGCTCTATCTCTCCACACCTGACATCACTGCGGAAACCCAGGCCAAAGTATCAGCCTGCTTATCTGACATTGCTGCCTGGATGTCCAACCGCCACCTGAAACTGAACATGGCCAAGACCGAGCTCATTGTCTTTCTACCCAAACCCACTTCTCCTCTCCCTCCACTCTCTATCTCAGTCGATAACACCCTAATCCTCCCCGTCTCATCTGCCCGCAACCTCGGAGTCATCTTCGACTCCTCCCTCTCCTTCTCTGCGCATATCCAACAGACAGCCAAGACCTGCCGCTTCTTTCTTTATAACATCAACAAAATTCGCCCCTTCCTCTCTGAGCACACCACCCGAACTCTCATCCACTGCCTCATTACCTCTCGCCTTGACTACTGTAACCTACTCACTGGCCTTCCACTTAGCCATCTATCCCCCCTTCAATCCGTTCAGAACTCTGCTGCGCATCTTATCTTCCATATGGACCGTTATACTCATATCACCCCTCTCCTCAAATCACTTCACTGGCTTGCGATCAGGTACCGCATACAGTTCAAGCTTCTCCTACTAACCTACAAATGCACTCGATCTGCAGCCCCTCATTACCTCTCTACCCTCATCTCCCCTTACGTTCCTACCCGAAACCTCCGCTCACAGGACAAATCCCTCCTCTCAGTACCCTTCTCCACCACCGCCAACTCCAGGCTCCGCCCTTTCTGCCTCACCCCTCCCTATGCTTGGAATAAACTCCCTGAGCCCATACGCCAATCCCCCTCCCTACCCATCTTCAAATCCCTACTGAAAACCCACCTCTTCAATGTTGCATTCGGCACCTAACCATTATACATCTATTCAAGAAATCTAGACTGCCCAACTTGACATTTCGTCCTTTAGATTGTAAGCTCCTTTGAGCAGGGACTATCCTTATTTGTAAAACTGTACAGCGCTGCGTAACCCTAGTAGCGCTTTAGAAATGTTAAGTAGTAGTAGAAGCCTGTGCTATAAAATACCTGCACAAAATCTGCTGAAACTATAGCTAGAACACGGCTTACAAGCTGATGTAAATGTAAGCATCTGAAGCACTGTATACCTGTAGGTTCATATTTTATAACCATTGTACCAGGTAAGCACTGGCCCAGGGCTCTGGCGATTAAGAGTGCTAGCGATTAAGGGCACCAAAATACCCAGCCTAAGACCTCAGCCAATTTGCAAGGTAAGCCTTGTCTTTCCCTACTCATGGGTCGGGCAGTACTCCCTCACTTTCTTCACTCCCCCGTGGTCCTATAAACATTACGTCAGTTGCCAGCAGTAGCATGGCAGGCTGCCTTCAGTCAGCCCTGGGTCTGCTTTCTGCTATATCCTTCCTCCTCTGATGTAATTTCCTGTGGGCGAGACATAGCAGAGGAAAGACCCAAGGACTGGCCAATCTTTTCATGCTGCTACCACTGCCAGCAACCATCTTAAACTTTACAGGACATGGGGGAGTGAGAGAGGTGAGGGAGCACTGCCGGACCTGCAGAAAGGGGGATACATGAGAAAGAGAGACTGGACTGGGAGGAAAGGGGGAGGGGATGCCAAACCTGTGGAGAGAAGAGAGCGCTGGAAGCAATGTAATGAGGGAGGGTGCTGCATCAGGGCGTTACTATCTCTTGAGCTGGCCCTGTTTATAACCCATGTGTGTAGTTCATGACTACTTGTCATCCAGTGCACTTGTAAGCAGGGATAATTTTATAAGAGGAATTTAGCACACGTATACAGGCATTTAAGCATGAAAAATCTTGTATAAAATTACCCTTATATTTATGGCAAAGTGACACTTTTACAAAGATAAATGCAAAAACAAAAGCCTGTTCTCAGTTACTTAGCAAGCATTGACATTGCCATCAAGCACAACTTCCATATCTGCTAACACTGACGGCATGTTCCCTGTTTGTTATACAACATTCTGGACAGACAGGCACACAAAATAAGAGTTTTATCTCGCACTATAAAATCAATAGATGTGAAAGCAAGCATAGATCAGGCATCTTTTTAAAAATCACCTCAGCAACTGAGATTTTGGTGAGCAACAAAAATGTAGCAGATTGTTTTAATATAAGCAAAATTCCTATTAGCGCATGCCAGCAGGATTTGCCCCATATAGGTAAATGGTCCCAAGCTGAAGACCCATGTCAGAAAATGAAGGGGACAATAACTGAGAGCTAACAGATGAAGTGCCTCTTATCAAGCCATGCCAGCAGTTCCTGCACAGCAGTGCCAACGGAGCCTATTCAAAGTGATTGGGCTTTGTCGGCATTACTGCACGGGGAACTGCTAGCGCGGCTTGATAAAAGAGGCCCTAAGGCTATTATTATTATTTGAGTTGTGAAGCTCAGAACAGTAAAAAAAACCAAAACATATGGCTCAGTGTGAGTTCTCAATAAACGTTAACCCTCTCTTTTCCCACCCCCATAAAAAGGAATTAAAAAAAAAAAACCTTCATTATTTGGCCGTAGCCCATTTCTGGGGTGTGTAATGCAGGAAGTGCCAGTAATTGCTTCCATACAATAGAAATGTTTTAAAATAGCTGTGTATAATTGTGATTATGCATGACATTTATATTGTATTTAAAAGTACAGAAAGGCTCACAGATTAAATTGTGTGGGGGTTTTTTAACAGGAAAATTTGAACTTACAGTTGTAACTTTTCTAATGTAGAAACAAGAATAAAATGGTCAGCACATAATTTCATTTGCAGTTGATGCTCTCTGAACTTTTGTTTTGGTAGCTGAAAATGTAGCAGAGGTACCTATTTTTTAGTTTCCAGTGTGTTACGTCAATATCATACATCTTATATATTGCCTTAATTTATGTTTGCATAAACCAATGATACGCCACGAGAGTACTTAAGTGATGATGATTTGACTCCAACTTTGCTAGACTGGCCGTAATGCCCAGCAAGTCTGACTTCAGACTACTGAACCAAGGTTTTTTTTTCCAGATCCATCACGGTGTTTACTCAAAAGGAGGGGGTAGAGGTTGTGCTTCAAGGATGTCTTGAAAGTCAACATGGACAAGTATAACACCAATATTAACTCATGGGAATCTACTGCTCATGTTTGCCTCAAATGTAGGAAAAGTCTACTATAAGAACCTCAGTACTCTGAAAACTTTTGACAGCAAAAAAAAAGGTGGGGAAAAGCAGTTGTGGCAAAAACATTGTGCCATAGACTGAATCAAGTTGCCCAAACTTTGACAAAGTCCGTCAATCCTGCATCAGCCTCATCAGCCATCTTTAGAACTATGAATAGGAAAATTATGGAAGATGCTCATCCTTGATGGAGAGATCTTGCTAGTAATGATTATGACCATCATAAGCTGTGGAATGGAATGGGTTAGGAAGGCCATGGCTGGATCAATGGCATCAGCTACTAGACAGCCTGGAGGACAGAGGCTGAGTTGGTTTGTTTGGATTCCCCAAACATGAAGATGTTCCACTGTCTCTAATTACCCTTTGTGCAATATATAATTTACTTTGGTGGTCTTTTACAAAGGCACTCCAGCGTTTTTAGCACAAGCTAAAACGTTAGAGACACCCATATATTCCTATGGGTGTCTCTAGCATTTAGCGCATGCTTATTTTTAGCGTGCGCTAAAACTACTAGCACACCTTTGCAAAAGGGCCTTTTTGTGTGTAGGACAAAGATCACAGCCTTTCTGCACACAATACTAATTGCAGGGATGTGTATAAGGAAGACTATATTCTTTTTTATTTAAGATCTTCCTAAAATATGAATGACCTGTTGATCTACTGAATGAAATAAGATGTTGACTAGATGCAGATAAGCAGGTCATTGTCTCCCTTGAGTTTGATTTGGACAATTCTTTCATGATAATTAATATGTTGTGGGATGTAGGCATTTGCAATACTGTTCACAGCTGATTCTTGTTGTATATATGTGACCAATCTATCAATGGTAAGATTTCCAGGAGACTACAGCTTCCACTTGGTGCCTCACAGGGGATGTCCTTGTCCTGTTCTGTTTAATCTCTTCCTTTAACTCCTGACTACTCTTAATCAAGACCTCAGGCTTAGTGACTATATTTTTACAGATGATATACAAGTTGTGGCTTTCATCGATCTGTTGTCTCATGATCTTATTTTAACTAAGGCTTAAACATCAGAGCAGACTGGCTCAGCCATAATGGCTTAATGCTTAGTCATAAGTACATAAGTAATGCCATACTGGGAAAAGACCAAGGGTCCATCGAGCCCAGCATCTTGTCCACGACAGCGGCCAATCCAGGCCAAGGGCACCTGGCAAGCTTCCCAAACATACAAACATTCTATACATGTTATTCCTGGAATTGTGGATTTTTCCCAAGTCCATTTAGTAGCGGTTTATGGACCTGTCCTTTAGGAAACCGTCCAACCCCTTTTTAAACTCTGCTAAGCTAACCGCCTTCACCACTTTCTCCGGCAACGAATTCCAGAATTTAATTATACGTTGGGTGAAGAAAAAGTTTCTCCGATTTGTTTTAAATTTACTACACTGTAGTTTCATCGCATGCCCCCTAGTCCTAGTATTTTTGGAAAGCGTGAACAGACGCTTCACATCCACCTGTTCCACTCCACTCATTATTTTATATACCTCTATCATGTCTCCCCTCAGCTGTCTCTTCTCCAAGCTGAATAGCCCTTGCCTCCTTATTCTTTCTTCATAGGGAAGTCGTCCCATCCCCGCTATCATTTTAGTCGCCCTTCGCTGCACCTTTTCCAATTCTACTATATCTTTCTTGAGATGCGGCGACCAGAATTGAACACAAAACTCAAGGTGCGGTCGCACCATGGAGCGATACAACGGCATTATAACATCCTCACACCTGTTTTCCATACCTTTCCTAATAATACCCAACATTCTATTCGCTTTCCTAGTCGCAGCAGCACACTGAGCAGAAGGTTTCAGCGTATTATCGACGACGACACCCAGATCCCTCTATATGCCCCCTGCTTCTTCCAATAAGGGTGCCCAAATCGCATTCTAGCATGAAATTGCTCTGTTAGGTGTGCAGCCGGACCCTCTTCTGATATTTGACAACCCGCTTGCTATCTGTTACATCACAGAAACATGGCTCTGCAATTCTCTCAATGCCTCCCACCCGTTTCACTCTCAAGATCCTCTCGTTATGGCAGAGGAGTTGCCCTGGCTGCTCATGAATCTTTTCAGGACTCTGAACTTCATTTAGACTCTTTTCCATATCCGAATCATTACTAATCCACATAGCTTTTTCGACACCTCTCTATGTCTTACTGCTTTACTACCCTACCTCGGCTGACTCCAGGCAATGGGATCTCTTAACTGCCATACTCTCTGAGGTGCATTTTCTAAATATCATTATTCTTAGAGACTTCAATTTTCATACTGCTAATCCTAAGTGTTCTCAGAATTGCCAATTCCTCTGTCTGACTCTTCTTAACTTTGCATGTTCCTTTTGCCACTCACTGAATTGGTCATACACTTGACCTTGTTCTTACCCTACAATCTGCATCCTCTCTCTTTCACTCTGCCTGCCAACCTGACTCCTGGTCAGATCATTACCTACTTTCTTTCACTCTTTGCTTCACCCTGACAGTATCTACTAACCCAACCTTGACATGCACATTCAAATTATTTCACAGAATTGACTCTGAAGTTATCCTCCAACACTTCTCATCTCTTCCAGACAACTTTCTCAGTCTTCCATTGCAGAAGCAGGTAACCCAAGGGGACACTTCCCTCCATCTTGCAATGGTTCTTATGCTTCCACCTATATCTCTCATCTTCACAAGTACTCCCCCTGGTTTCTTCCAGATCTTTTATCTTTTAAAGCATCAGGTTAGATGCTTTGAATGTAAATGATATAAACACCCGACTAGATCTTCCTTGCTCCGCACCAAAGAAACTTGTGCTTCTCATAACTCTGCTATCAAGAAAGCTAAGTGCATCTACTAAAACAACTTGATAAGTTCTTATTCCAACTGGTCTAAGGCTGCTTTTAAGCTTGTGTGCCAAATCTCTTCCTTAGGTCCAGATTGTTATCCCTTTCAGCTGATATACTGGCTACCAGCTTTTTTTTTTCATTTGTATCCCGCGCTTTCCCACTCATGGCAGGCTCAATGCGGCTTAGGTACTTATTTGTACCTGGGGCAATGGAGGGTTAAGTGACTTGCCCAGAGTCACAAGGAGCTGCCTGTGCCTGCATTGGGAATCTAACCCAGTTCCCCAGGACCAAAGTCCACCACTCTAACCACTAGGCCACTCCTCCACTTCCAAATAAGATCATACATCTTCATGATTCAGTCACTGCTGCAGTCACCCCACTAGCATCCTCTTCGCCACCCCTTGTAATCTCTTCACTACCTAACTCCCAACCCACAGGTATATTAATACCCTAACTGGAAAAGCTTCAATCTATCTTCTCTCACCTCGATCTCCAAGCTACTTTCTACATCTCACTTGACCACATCCCCTATGGATCCTTTCCCTGGTCCCTAGCTTAACATACCTAAGCATGGTCTTTTTTTCTCTATGCTCAGAGCCTCTCTAATAATTATAGACCCATTTGCAATCTACCATTACTCTCCAAGCTTACTGGAAAGGTTGTGTTGCATCAACGATCTCAAAATATAGACCAAACCCACATACTACATTCTTACCAATCTGGTTCCAGTACACATCACAGGACTGAGACTCTATTTACTGCTTTGATAAACTCTCCATATGTTGGGTTTGAACAAGGTAGGGCGTGTTGGGGACGTTTTGAAGGTGAGATTAGGGTGTGCCTAACCCTTGGATGTTTTACAGCCATAATGGAACAAAACAGAACCATCCAAGACTAAAACCAAGGCATTTTGGTCTAGACCTGTTTCAGAATGAATAAGGCACAAACAGGTGCCTGAGTGACCCCCCACCCCAATACCCCCCCCCCCCCCCAGTGGTCACCGACCCCCAAAAAATCAATAAAAATATGACTTACCAACCTTTATGACAGCCTCAGATATTAAAGTCAGATCTATTAGAGTAGCATGCAGGTTCCTGGAGTAGTGGTCAGTGCAGTGCACAGTGGGAGACCCAGGTCCCTATCTCCCTCTACCCGTCACACTTGTGATAGTAACTGTGGGCCCTCCAAAGTCACCAAAACCCTAGTGTACCCATATATAGGTGCCCCCTTCATCCATAAGTGCTATTGTAGTGGAGTACACTGGGGGGGGGGGGGGGCAGTATGTTTTGGGTGGGTTTTGGAAGGCTCAGAGGACAAGATAAAGGAGTAAAGGTGAGATGTCTTGCCCCATCCTTGGTCACCTTTAAATCTAGACTGAAAGCCCACCTCTTTAACATTGCTTTTGACTCGTAACCACTTGTAACCACTCGCCTCCACCTACCCTCCTCTCTTCCTTCCCGTTCACATTAATTGATTTGATTTGCTTACTTTATTTATTTTTTTGTCTATTAGATTGTAAGCTCTTTCAGCAGGGACTGTCTTTCTTCTATGTTTGTGCAGCGCTGCGTATGCCTTGTAGCGCTATAGAAATGCTAAATAGTAGTAGTAGTAGTAGATGTGTACCTGGAAGAATTTTCATGAAGTGCACAGAAGTGCCCCCTAGGGTGCCCCATTGCTCTCCTGTGATGTCTGGGGGACCAGTCTGCTTCAAATGCTGGATCCTCCTACATCCCAATGGCTTGATTTTCTACACTTTGCATAATTTGTGTGTTTTTTTTTATTAGATCAGAAAAAAAAAGTCCATACCACAAATCCTTGTTCGAAATAGTATTTTTGAAAAGATAGATGCTTTTCTTTTTTGATTTTGGATGTTTTGTGCAAAACCCCCAAAGTCAGACTTAGACGTCATATCGAAAATGCCCCTCTAAATGACAAGATGTCCATAGGAATGTAATGGGTGTCTTATCATTTAGCGCATGCTACTCATTTGTACACCTTAGTTAAAGACTCAATGGGTGCTGAGAAATATCATTATTGTATGAAACAAAACATAATAGATATTTATAATGATTAGAAAAACAATAAAATTAATGTTAGATAATGGGTATGGCAGACGGAAGTGAAAGAGTTAATGGCATAATAAGCTAGGGGAAAAAACTCTGTGGTGCTCTCCTTCCCTTGGTGGCATGCTTTTATTTTGCTTAATGGTTAATCCAGGGCTGTAAAATAGCAAATGTTATCATCAGATCCACTATTGGATGGCCCTACTAGGAGCAGATCACTCAAAATCTTTTGTCTTACACTCCCTTTCTTCTGTCTTTGAGTCATTCTACTCAGATAGACTGCTTGGATATTGAGGCAACCTGTAGCAAGAATTACCAATAGATTTACAAGACGAATCGTTGTCCAACAACAACAACAACAAAGAAAAACCCTTTCAAATCTCCTGCAGCAACTAGGCACTGATTGTATCACCATCTTTCTCCAAGAATGTTCCTATGGCCAAGCTGTCTGATCCAATTCACACATTCCCGTTCCTGACAAATTCTTGGAAAGAAATTGTAGGTCTCATTTCCAGGACATTAATGTGAAGAAGCATTTTTTTCATAGACTATATACCCTGGATTGAGTAGTGCTGAAGGATGGTTTCCTAATTCTGCTGGCTCATAAATGTTGTGGTACAGATCCAATCTGGGAAGCTTAAATACCTTCCTTTCACTATATTCCTTCTGCACAACTACCAACTCAAAGTCTTTCACTTTCAAAAGTTTCTACAGTCTGTACAGAAGGTCTAGGAATAGCTACTTCTTGATCAACCATCACCATAAAAGAAAAAAGAAAAAACAATCATATGGAGCCTGGTCCACAGTATCATTCCCAGTCACCAAACTTTGCACAACTTGTTAATCAAGTTCTTTACAAAAAGTACCAGGCTCAAACTTTCACAAGACAAGTGGGATTTATGGAGATCTTCTATCAATAAAAATCTGAGGGAACCAATCCCTAAAAACTTATTTTCTATTAAGCAAGAAAAGCCAAGTTTTGAAGCTTGAATTTGCAGCCCTTGCAGTATCTCCTGCCTCAAGAGCAGGGGTTCTCAACCCAGTCCTGGGGAAACATCCAGTCAGTCAGGGTTTCAGGATACCCACAATGAATATGTATGAGATAGATTTGCATACAATGTAAACAGCACATGCAAATTTATCTCATGCATATTTATTGAATTCTTCTAAATGAGATCAAAACCTTTCCCTCCAGGCACATACGTATTATAATATTAATTGCGTGACTGCATAATAGAATAGTTACTACCTTTTTATTATTTTTTCAATATGCACATTTATATACTTATTGCTCTATTTGTTCTTGTATCACTATGCTCATACCTCATTTATTCCCACTCATACTGCACCTCATTCATACCAACTACTACAATTTTATACATACACATAGTAACATAGTAGATGACGGCAGAAAAAGACCTGCACGGTCCATCTAGTCTGCCCAACAAGATAAACTCATATGTGCTACTTCTTGTGTATACCTTACCTTGATTTGTATCTGCCATTTTCAGGACACAGACCGTAGAAGTCTTGCCCAGAACTAGCCCCACCACCCAAACACCAGCCCCGCCTCCCAATCTCGGCTAAGCTTCTGAGGATCCATTCCTTCTGCACAGGATTCCTTTATGTTTATCCCACGCATGCTTGAATTCCGCTACCGTTTTCCTCTCCACCACCTCCCGCGGGAGGGCATTCCAAGTATCTACCACTCTCTCCGTGAAAAAATACTTCCTGACATTTTTCTTGAGCCTGCCCCCCTTCACTCTCATATCATGTCCTCTCGTTCTACCGCCCTCCCATCTCCGGAAAAGGTTTGTTTGCGGATTAATACCTTTCAAATATTTGAATGTCTGTATCATATCACCCCTGTTTCTCCTTTCCTTCAGGGTATACATGTTCAGGTCCGCAAGTCTCTCCTCATACGTCTTGTAACGCAAATCCCATACCATTCTCGTACCTTTTCTTTGCACCGCTTCCATTTTTTTTACATCCTTAGCAAGGTATGGCCTCCAGAACTGAACACAATACTCCAGGTGGGGCCTCACCAACGACTTATACAGGGGCATCAACACCTCTTTTCTTCTGCTGGTCACACCTCTCTCTATACAGCCTAGCAACCTTCTGGCTACGGCCACCGCCTTGTCACACTGTTTCGTCGCCTTCAGATCCTCAGATACTATCACCCCAAGATCCCTCTCCCCGTCTGTAACTATCAACTCTCCCCGCCTAACACATACTTCTCCCGTGGATTTCTACGCCCTAAGTGCATCACTTTGCATTTCTTCGCATTGAATTTTAATTGCCAAACCTTAGACCATTCTTCTAGTTTCCGCAGATCCTTTTTCATGTTTTCCACTCCCTCCCCGGTGTCCACTTTGTTACAAATCTTAGTATCGTCCACAAAAAGGCAATCTTTACCTTCTAACTCTTCGGCAATGTCACTCACAAATATATTTTATATATATTTTATACATATATCAATAGTTCAAGGCAAGACCATAAGGCTCAGATATCACAAAGTCCCATCAAGGTGCTCCAATCTTCTTAGGATTAATAAGTTACGAACTCCTGCAGTTCTGTTCAAGATCACATCTAATTCCTCTGAAGAAAAGTCCAACAGTATCTGCTCCAGTCTTCAACCTTTAAGGAGTACTTTAAACAAAGTCCGGGAATCTTCCTTGAGCTACTATTTGTTCAATTGATCTCCATTTTCCTTCTAAATGGTAGATCCACAAGTAAAATCAGCGTTCTTGTATTGATATTCGTCAAACCCAACGCTTGCAACGCGTTTCACCCACTGGCCTCATCAGGGGTTTAACTTAAATCTTATAGGCAACTGCATGCACAGGATTGACCCACAAGTATAAGAAAAAAGGTTTTCTAGAAGTGAATGCACAGCCACAAGTTGCACCTTAGGTGCCAACGTTGTGGATTAAGCACCCCAGAAACTGAACAAACGTCTTCACTGGGTCTACTGAGAGGCAATTTGTCTCGAGCTCAGCAACTCCAATCGTTTGGAAAAGTTGGTTCCTTTGAATAGCATGCTGATTGTACTTGCAGCAAGCTTCAGAAAACTTCTGGCAAACATGCAACCAGGTGAAACACACAGACCAAAAGTAAAGTCTATAGAAATCATATTTTCTTTACTGTACATGATAAATGTTAATAGTGGAAAACAGAGAGCAAGTACATACAGAGAGCTACAATACTGGTTTCCTTTCCAGAGCAGAACATGGAGGTGCTGAAAGTGGCAATGCAAGTGACAATGTCCATTAAGCAGTGGAAGCACTAACACTACTGTACTAAATGTTAACAGTCCATGAGCTACTTCTGCAGAGATAACCCCATCAGAGACAGACTATCAGCGCAGAGGTCATCCATCAGAAACAGGCTGCCAGCTAGAAGTGAGGTGTCTGGTCTGCTCTCTTGAAAGCAATCTTGAGGTTATCGCACTGCAGTAGCCGAAGAATCTGAAGCAGGGCCTTCATGAACAGAACCTCGATGCTGGTTAAGTACCACTAAATATTTGCTTTAGGGCTGCCAGCACCATTTAACCAGGCAGGGTTAAATCATTTTAAATATAAACCCCACTGATTTTTTTGTACCCTCAAAGAGCTCCTAATGTGCTGAAAATAAACAGCAAAGTTTACAATTTATAAACACCTTAGAATAGAAACTCTAACTATATCTGACCTTTACATCAGCACACCTAATGAGATCCTCTCAAGCTCTGCCTTACCTCTAGTAGTTCATAAAGACAGCCTAAAAAAGAGACAGTAACGATGGATATGGGAACTATTAGTGTAAAAAAAAAGTGGGGAAAACATAGATCATGGAATTTTTTCCCAGCCTTGAGGGTCTGGGTGCCTGCTGGTGTGCTATTCCTATGTATCTCTCTAGTAATGCTAGAGAAATGATTAGTATTTATTTAGATTTTGCTCACACCTTTTTCAGTAGTAGCTCAAGGTGAGTTACATTCAGGTACTCTGGATATTTCTCTGTCCCAGGAGGGCTCACAATCTACTTTTGTACTTGAGGCAATGGAGAGTAAAGTGACTTGCCCAAGATCACAAGGAGCAACAGTGGGATTTGAACTGGCCACCTCTGGATTGCAAGACTGGTGCTCTAACCTCTAGGCCACTCCTCAGTAGTAGTAGAGGTGAAAGGGAAGATGGAAGAGGGGAAAGCAGCATGAATAGATAATTCCCAAACATTCCATTATTTTGGAAAGAACAGTAAAAATGAAACTTAAGTATGATAATATATTGAACATTAGATGTCACTGTCAACAGATTTGAACCACAGGGTGCCACCTTAGCAAGGCACCGGTATTGCCAGGATCCCCGCTACTAGGAGGCTGTACAAATAGTAACCAGTGGCAAACTATGCAATTCAGTGACTAGGAGTCACTACTGTACATAGCAACCATAAAGAAAGTTATACGGTTCATTCGCTAGGTTTCACAGTGGAATTTATAACAAAGAAAATGAATTGAAAGCAGCCAAGTAGGGATTAGAGGTATGGCAGAAGGGAGGATTTCTCTTTGCATGCGTGTGTGTGTGTGCTTGTGTGTACCTGGGTATGCCTGTTTGTGAGCGTGTGTGTCTGTCTATGTTTTTGTGTATGTGTTTTCTCAGGGGCAATATATCCAGATGGTTTCGTTTTGCACATACCATGACAGGAAATAATCTCACTCCTAAGCCAGGGTATGTGGAGTATGATCTCAGTCTCTCAAATTTACTGCTAATGCTCACCGTAGTACTCACATTGTGCCAAAGAGAGCTTCCCCTTGTTAAGATGTAACATGTATAGGAAACCTATCCATATGCGCTTGAAAATTCCTTTAAATCAAGCCTGTGGCATCCAAAATGAAGGGAATTATTTCTGTATCTTTCTTCCAATTTAGGGGGGGGGGGGGGGGGGGGGTCTTGGTCTGCATTTCTTGTTGTTTGAAGATTTTTTTTCTCTCTCTCTCCACACAATTCACAGAGTAATTGCTTGAACTGGACCTCTATGATCAATGCCATTCTGGTGTTTTTCTCTTTAACCACTATGTTCAGTTTTTTATCAAGTGAGATGGGAATATCCCAGTGATCATAACCTCTTCATTCTTCACACCTCTGAGAAAAACTGCACTGGCTCCCAATCAAAGAACATATTCTTTCAAAATCTGCACCCTGGTTCATAAAATTATCTACGGTGAAGCCCCGGGATACATGACAGACCACATAGACCTACCAACCAGAAACACAACAGGATCAACATGAACATACCTGGATCTCCACTACCCAAGCTGCGGAGGACTCAGATACAAATCGGCCTGTGCATCCAGCTTTTCCTACATAAGCACACAACTATAGAACGCATTACCAAAAGCCGTGAAAACAACTTATGATCACCTAAACTTCCAGGAAGCATTAAAAACTAACCTGTTCAAAAAGGCATACCCTACCGACCCAACTTAAATGCCTGTACCCTGCAACACAACGAAACCAAAGCTCGTAATGGACATATAATAACTCTTCCTCTCTACGATTCCCTCAGATCCTCAGAAGCTTAGCCAAGATAGGGTGGCAGAGCCGGTGGTGGGAGGCGGGGCTAGTGGTTGGGAGGCGGGGCTAGTGCTGGCAGACTTCTACGGTCTGTGCACTGAAAATGGCAGATACAAATCAAGGTAAGGTATACACAAAAAGTAGCACATATGAGTTTATCTTGTTGGGCAGACTGGATGGACCGTGCAGGTCTTTTTTCTGCCATCATCTACTATGCTACTATGTTCACAATTCTCATAGGGTTATGAACCCAATGCTTTTCCTGTACAGTAATGCTGCAATGTTTATAAAGTTTCCAATGAATAAGATGTGCCACCTTGTGTGCCTTTCCATGTAGAAATTTTCTGCCATCAGAAATTTGCAGCCAGCTTTGTGTATGTGTCTATGGGGGCAATTATATCAAGTGATGCCTAAATATAGGTGCAACAAAGAAGTGCACTTAGGGGCCCTTTTACTGAAGTGTTGGCATGCAGCAACAGGCTTGCCGCGTACCAATCCGGAACTACCGCCGGGCTTCTACAGGAGCCCGGCAGTAGTTCCCACTCCCAGAGTGTGCCATTTCCGGTGCTACAAAAATATTTGCAAGTTTGTAGTGCCAGTGCTTACCCAGCAGTAATCAGGCAGCGCGTTACCACTGGGTTAGCACAGGAGCCCTTACTGCTCCCCCCATAATGGCTGCGCAACAAGTGGTTCACTTACTGCAAGGCCATTTCTTTTCCTGAAGACAGCCTTTTACCCACTGTGGTGAAAGGGGGCCTCAGCATGAGTCAAAAACACAGGCCCCCCTTTTTACCACAAGTTAGTAAAAGGACCCCTTAGAGCCAATTCTAGAACAGCATTAAGGTGTGCAAAGCTGTTTTGGTATGCCAAAACTTAGATGCAACAGAATATGCCAGTTCAACTGCACATCTGATACTACCGTATTCTATAAAGTGTACGGATTGCTAGGCGGATTGCACGACATGCCCATGCTCCACCCACTGGTACAGCCCATTTGCTGTTACTCACCATTCCCCGAATTCTATAAAAGTCACTAAAAATTGCCCGTGCAAATTTGGGTGTGTACCCAATTTGTGCACACAATTTAATTGAACGAGTTAATTAGCACTGATAACTGGCTTAACAAGCAATTATTGGTACTACTTAGATTTAATTGGAATAGATGTGCATAAATTTAAGCGTGGAATCCGCGCCTAAATTTTACGTGCAGGTTCAAAAAGGGGGCACAGAAATGGGAGGGTCATGGGCAGAATTCCTAAAATTAACGTGCAAATAAGGGGGAAACATGCCTAATTTAGGCGTGAATATTTGCTCCATGTTTCAGTTGGTGCAAATGGCCGCACCTAAATTTAGATGTCATTCTTGGGCATAAGCACTATTCTATAAACCGTGCCTAACTTTAAGCACAGCTTATAGAATAGCGCTTTTTTCAGCACTATATACAGAATTCACCTCCATGCGATTACAGTGTGAATTGTACAGAATAGCTCCTAGCACATATGCACATAAATTATAATTTATGATGTCATTCCTGCATGTAAGTGGCCTATTCTACACATTAGTGTGCGTAACTGGTGCCTAAATTTAGACAGCTTTTATAGAATTGCCCTTCATGTATGTACATTTGTATCTCTGTGACTGTAGGGGTAAGTATTGTGAAATTTGCATAGCCAAGGACTTATCCTTTCTAATAAATGTCCAAGCTTTTCTTTTTGATCTAACTAGCATGAATAATTTGATCACAAAGCTGCTTGCTATCAGAATGTAAGACATATTTTAAATTTAAGAGGTAAAGATCCGTGTACCAGTTTTGGCCAGTAAGCACTCACAGCCACTCTTAGTTGAGAGACCATGTTGTAGTACTGAGGGAATCCACCTCATTTCCTCCTCTTGGAGCACCATAAACGTCTTCTAGGGAATTGTAGGCCTCTTACCTTTTCAAAGGAATTTGGTATAGATAGTATATAACACTTTTAAATCTATTTCCAGAGTATGACAGGTAACATTTATGATTCAATCATTTTTATTGAACATAAACGTAAGCAATTCCAGCTATAAACAGTGCAATATAATAGCACTGAAATCCACATTACCACCCCATCCCTATCCCTCCCTCCCTCCCATATATCCAACAGTTGTACAGTGCAAAATCCACAAGTCACTAAATAATTACTAGATATTGATATATATACATATTTAACAATCGATTCCAGGCTGTGGGAGTTAAGGTGTCCCAAAACGGGGCTCAGCATTTTTGAAATCGCTCGCCTGCAGTAGAGGTAAAGTCTCAAATTCCCATCCGCTCTATTTGCTCTAAGAAGATCATTCATGTACACCAATGTTGAATTGAGTGTCTTTTATTAGATAACCACTCAGCCACAATAACTTGTTTTGATATTATTGTAGCTTTTGTCACAAATACTGTAAACCCACGTGGAGTTGAAGGGCCCAGCTTAGGATGTCCAAACAAAAGTGCAGGATCATAATTCCATCCTGACTGCCACACTCTGGAGACTTAACACTTCTTTCCAAAAGCTTGCGAGGCAGCGACATGACCAAAACATATGTCCCAATAATATTACTCCTCCAGTTCCGCATTTTGAACAAGATCCCCATGGAGAGAATCCCATGTGATAGGTAACATTTATAACACATATAATAATTTAGGGGCTAACACCCTCTCAATTAGGGTAACCACCTGGTAAAGATATAGGACGTACACTAACAGCCAGCTATTAAGTCCTAATTTATAAAGTAGATTGTACACTGATATTGCATATAAATTCTAGTCTTCTAGGAAAGTCTATGCCTAGATATTTAAATGAGCCCACTGGCCCATTTGAAAGGAAAGTTAACCCAGTGATTTTCTAAGTTGCCAATGGTGTCTAATGCTTCAGACTTTCCCAAATGTAATTCCAGTCCAGAGAATCTCCCATATTCCAATGTTTCTATTACTGCAATAAGAGATTGCTCAGCCTCTTACAGCAACATTAAGATATCATCTACTACCACTACTACTACTTATCATTTCTAAAGCGCTACTAGACATACGCAGCGCTGTACACTTGAACATGAAGAGACAGTCCCTGCTTGACAGAGCTTACAATCTAATTAGGACAGACAGACAGAACAAACAAGAGATAAGGGAATATTAAAGTGAGGATGATAAAATAAGGGTTCTGAACAAAGTGAATAAGGGTTAGGAGTTAAAAGCATCAAAAAGGTGGGCTTTTATCTTAGATTTGAAGACGGCCAGAGATGGAGCTTGGCGTACCGGCTCAGGAAGTCTATTCCAAGCATATGGTACAGCAAGATAAAAGGAACAGAGTCTGGAGTTAGCAGTGGAGGAAAAGGGTGCAGATAAGAGAGATTTACCCAGTGAGCAGAGTTCCCGGGGAGGAATGTAGGGAGAGATGAGAGTGGAGAGGTACTGAGGAGCTGCAGAGTGAATGCACTTATAGGTCAATAAGAGGAGTTTGAACTGTATGCGGAAACGGATAGGATGCCAGTGAAGTGACTTGAGGAGAGGGCTAATATGAGCATAACGACACTGGCGGAATATTAGTCGTGCAGCAGAATTTTGAACAGATTGAAGAGGAGAGAGATGGCTAAGTGTGAGACCTGTAAGAAGCAAGTTGCAGTAGTCTAAGCAAGAGGTGATAAGAGCGTGGATGAAGGTTCTGGTAGTGTGCTCAGAAAGGAAAGGGCGGATTTTGCTGATATTATAGAGAAAGAAACGACAGGTTTTAGCAGTCTGCTGAATATGTGCAGAGAAGGAGAGGGAGGAGTCGAAGATGACCCCAAGGTTACGAGCTGATGAGACAGGAAGGATGGGAGTGTTATCCACAGAAATAGAGAATGGGGAAGGAGGAGAGGTTGGTTTAGGGGGAAAGATGAGAAGCTCAGTCTTGGTCATGTTTAGTTTCAGATGGTGCTGAGACATCCAGGCAGCAATGTCAGACAGGCAGGCTGATACTCTGGCCTGGATTCCTGCTGAGATTTCTGGTGTGGAGAGGTAGATCTGGGAGTCATCAGCGTAAAGATGATACTGAAAACCATGGGATGAGATCAGAGTGCCAAGGGAAGAAGTATAGTTGGAGAAAAGAAGAGGTCCCAGGACAGATCCCTGAGGTACACCAACTGACAGTGGGATAGAAGTAGAGGAGGATCCACTAGAGTATACACTAAAGGTACGCTGGGAGAGATAAGAAGAAAAACAGGAAAGAACAGAGCCCTGAAATCCAAGTGAGGACAACGTATTAAGGAGTAGGCTGTGATCAACAGTGTCAAAAGCAGCACATAGATCGAGAAGGATGAGGATAGAATAGAGACCTTTGGATCTGGCCAGGAACAGATCATTGGAGACTTTAGCAAGCGCTGTTTGAGTTGAATGAAGGAAAGCCAGATTGAAGTGGATCAAGAATAGCTTGAGATGAAAAAGTCAAGGCAACGGCGGTGAACAGTACGTTCAAGTATCTTGGATAGTAAAGGGAGGAGGGAGATGGGGCGATAGTTGGAAGGACAGGTAGGGTCCAATGAAGGTTTTTTAAGGAGTGGTGTGACTACGGCATGTTTGAAGGCATCAGGAACAGTCGCACTGGACAGTGAAAGATTGAGGATATGACAGTAGATGGGTGGGAATAGGATCAGAGGAACAGGTAGTTAGTTTCGAGGAGGAAATAAGATGTGTAGTTTCCTCTTCAGTGATTTCAGAAAAGGAAGAAAAAGAGGCAGGGGTTGGAGGGTTCAGAGAATGGGCTAAGGGAAGGAGAGGTGGAGGTGACCTGCTTGAGAATTAAAGTTTAATCTTGTGAACCTTATCATGAAAGAACTCAGCCAGAGACTGGGGGGAAAGTGAAGGGGGGGGGGGGGTTGGAGGTGAAGGCACTTTGAGGAGAGAGTTCAGTGTGGCAAAGAGACGTTGAGGGTTTGAGCCAAGAGAATTTGTGAACTGGATGTAATAGTCCTGTTTGGCAAGTAAAAGAGCAGACTGGAAGGTCAGCAAGAATTTGAAATGTATGAAGTCAGCATGGGCACGGGATTTCAGCCAAAAGCGTTCGGCAGAGCGGGCACAGGAACGTAGGTAGCGGATTCTAGAGGTCAGCCAAGTCTGGGATTTGGTACGTTTTACAGAACGGGGAATGGGAGGAGCAAGAGTATCCAGAGCAGAGGAATAGTATTATAGGAAGAGACAGCCTCATTAACAGACTTGGATAACATAGTGGTAGAGAAGAGATTAGAAACATTGGAGGACAGAGAAGAAGGGTCAATAGCCTGAAGATTCCTAAATGTATTGGTTAAGATTGGATGGGACTGAGAAGGAGGGTGTTTAAAGTGTGAAAGTTATCAGATGATGGTCAGAGGGGAAGAGCTGAGGCAGAGAAACTGGAGAGTGAGCAGTTTGAGGAGAGGATAAGATCAAGACAGTGGCCATTCTGGTGAGTGGGAGCAGTGGAGCACAGTTGAAGATTGAAAGAGGATGTTAAAGCAAGAAACTGAGAAGCATAAGAGTCAGAGGGATCATTAGCATGAATGTTAAAATCCCCAAGAATGAGGGAAGGAGATGAAGGTTCAAGAAAGAAGGAAAGCCAAGCATCAAAGTCAGTGAGAAAGGAAGAAACGGACCTATCAGGGGGTCAATAAATGACTGCTACTCGGAGAGGCAGAGGAGCAAATAGACAGATGGAGTGGACTTCGAAGGAAGAAAAACAGTGAGACTGAGGTAGAAGAAGAGGTTGAAATCTACAAGAGGGTGAAAGTAGTAGCCCGACACCACCTCTGCGGCCAACCAGGCGAGGAGTATGGGAGAAAAGATAACCTCCATGGCATAGGGCCACGACTGAAGCAGAGTCTTCAGAGTAAAGCCAAGTTTCAGTTAGGGCAAGCAGATGGAGAGTACAAGAGATAAAGAGGTCATGGATGTAGGAAAGTTTGTTACAGACAGAGCAGGCATTCCACAGAGCGCAAGAGAAAGGCAGGGAAGGAGGGGGGAGGAGAGGAACAGAAATTCGATTGGAGATATCACGGTGTGACCTGCACAAATAGGATGAGAGCTGATGTGGAGGACCAGGATTGGAATTAATGTCCCCAGCGGACAGCAGGAGAAGGAGCAAGAGAGTATGGAGAAGAGAAGGAGAGGTACGACGACAGCGACGAAGGCGAGATGTACTCAGATAGAAAGAAGTTGGATGAATGGAAGGAAGGAAATGTTCAAGTTTGAGGGCTGAGAAAAAGGAAGAGGAAAAAAGAGATGGTGAGATGATGAATACAGAAGGTGGACAATGTGTTCCTGCAGTGTACAGTGGTTTAAGATGGAGAAACAAATTAGGAAGGGACAGTACGAAGAAGAAAAAGTGTACTGGAGCCATAAGTAGTAACTGGGAGAAAAATAAATGTAAAGAGAAAAATGCCCCGGCACGCGGCACCTAGAGCGGAGGCCCTGAGTGGGTCGGAGTGGACCTGGGAGTCACCCCGGAGAAGGCAGGATATGCAGATGAGCTGCAAGTCCTCCACAGCACCTGAAAGGCAGCCGGTGGTAGAGCTGGGCACCTCTCAGCTGAGGAAAGGCTTACCAGGGGTTAGGCTGAAGCTCGCATTCCTCCCCCTGAGGGTCGCCTGATCCTAGCCAAAAAGCACCTGGAAACCCTGGCACTTGGAGCGAGGGCCCTGGGAAGATCGGGGTGGACCTGGGAGTCACCCCCAATACAGCTGTGAGGAAATGCAGAAGGGCTGCAAGTCCTCCACAGCACCTGAAAGGCAGCCTGTGGTAGAGCTGGGCACCTCTCAGCTGAGGAAAGGCTTACCAGGGGTTAGGCCGAAGCCAGCATTCCTCCCCCTGAGGTACAATAATCAAAAGAAATGCTGCTGAATATACGTATTAATTCAAGTTCCAGCTCCAGGGCTTACATTAATGCAGTCACCACACCAGCTGAAAACCCAGCCCAGAGTTGACAAGATGGTGGCTGTAGCCAGAAGGATGCTAGGTTGCATACAGAGGTATTCAGATTTTGAACTGTCTGTAGACATCATTGAGGAGAAGGGGAGTAGTGTAACAGAGCACTGGGCTGAGAACCACTTCAGCTGTTTGTGATTTTCTTTTTTGTGAGCCCTCCAGGGACAGAAAAATACCTGCTGTACCTAAATGTATACGAACCCTGCAAGCTTGAAAATTATTGAAGCAGTGTACATTAAGGTACAGTAGATCATTTTTGTTCCTGGCGGGCTCACCATTATAAAAAAAAATCACAACAACTGAAATGAGATTTGAATCTCTGTCCCCTGATTCTCAGCCCAATGCTCTAATCATTACACTACCCCTCTGCTCCACAAGGATGTCTACAGACGGTTCAAAATATCCCCATCTGAATCCTTTCTCAAGCCAAACGACAAGACTCTGTCACTCCTTTACTAAAGTCTTTCCATTCATTACAAAATTCTAACTCTTACTCACAAAATATTGTTTTCCGGACAACCCCAATATCTCTCTTCACTCATAACTCTCCATGTCCCCTGCCTCTTCACTCCCTGCATGACAGCCACTTGCACTTAGAATCTCTGTGTCAAGCTCATCTCAAATCAACACAACTAACGCTTTTTTCTGCATTGCACTTTTTCTTCGGAATGCGGTCCCGCTGGCATTACATTTGGAGCAGTCATTCATGAAATTTCGTTCTGCTCTTAAAACTTACTTATTTGAGAAGGCGTATGGTGTCTGACTGGTGTTTGGTAACGTAAGTTACAGACCAATACGTTTCTACAAATTTTCTTTACTCTCCTCTATCCTGTCTTAGATTTGGTGTTCCTTTCCTTGTATTTAAATATTGTTTTATGAACCGTTCTGTTACGCTAGCCGGGAAGTGTGGTACATTAAATAAACCATAACCATATGTGGCCATTTTATAACAGAGACATTCCTATGTTGCCACAAAGACGTCCATGTCCCTTGTTTTCTTCCACTCATAATCTGGACTTTCCATTTGTAAAATGGATGTTCAAGCTGGATGTCACCGTTGGACGTCTATTTCTAAGATCCTGTTCTAAGATACATGCAAAATGGATGACCATATATGACAAACACACTTGGACATCCATATTCTGAGTTGGATATCCTTTCTAAAATGCCGTTCTATGTTACTATGTAAATTTATTTTTGCCAATCAGAATACCCAGGACCCTATCATTTGAATCTAACTGATGAATTAAGAGTTCCAGAGAAGAAATACCAGGGGATTTAGTAAAGAGATTGTCCTATAGGAACCTTGTGTTGTATGATCTCTGCTCTATTCTGGTATTACCATGATCATGGCATTCTTCAAAGGATCTGGCACCTGTTCAACATTGGAAACTTCCTCAAAATGGCATCGTAATACTTTAGGGAGTTGATCTTGAAGAATTTGATTACCAACATTAGAATCTAGGCTGTCTAGTTCATGAGATTTAAAACTTGGTATAGATTATGGACAATTTCTGGTTTGAAAATGCTGACTTGAGTCTAACTCTTCAGCAGTTAGCATCAGTAGTTCAATCATGCTAAGATATTGTTCCCCATCCACTTAGCTATTAAACTCAGCCGTATATTCCCAAAAGATTTCACAGAATTTGTTTCAACTGATGTATGAATCGCTCCCATTTTACCCTGCAGAGCTGAAATAAATTTAGTTTTACGTTGGGTTTTCACTAGATTAGCTAACATCTTGTTGGCTTTATGGCTGTGCAAAAAGAACCTGTGCTTCAATGAATACAGTGCAGCGTTAGCCCTCAAGTGAAACAAATCATTTAACTCTTGCTGAGTATGAACAGACGGCCTCAGATCTTTTACTGACTTCATTTCTCTTTTATGTACCTGCAATTGTTCACTTAGTGGCAAAATATCTTCCCATTTGTTTTTTACTTTTCAAAGACATAGCTTATGATTTCTCCTCTGTCTTAGCTGTTTCCCAGAGTGTTCATATGCTGTTCATTATGTGGTTCATAACATTTCCACTTTCCTATCAAATAAGCTTTAAGCTTCCTATCCTGGACTGCCAGTCTGCCATTTTCCAACAAAAGAAATCTATACTGAGAATTTGTGTCCTTATCTGAGACTGAGAATAAAGCCTCAGAGATCAGTATACAGTCAATTCACATACATGTATTGAGGATAATCATATAAACCATTTTGAGCATAAAAGATTGATTTATATGGCTAAATGGGCTCTTATAAAATACCAATCAGTGTAAAAGTATATACCATGACATGATAGCATGTATTTTGCCAATAGGCATGTACAGGGACACAGTTTGGGTGGAGTTCTCAAGTACAATTATAGATTAATCTACATATGTACTTGCACAACCCAGGAGCAGCCATTTATACCTCATCAAGAGCAAGTGTATCTGTAAATGAAAAGTAGGTAGCAATTTCCGCCACTTATGTTAGTATTTTATGAAGAGGTCAACAGGAAACAGATTTTTTTTTGATTCTGCCGAAACCAAATCTGCAGTCAAAATATGCTGCTCAGTTTCAGCCAAAACCAAAGTTGAAACCAGCCTGGCCCCACCTCCCTGAACAACACTCACTCTTTCTCCTTGTGACTAGACACAGCCTCTCTTCCCTTCCTCCCCCACCCCTCACAACCAGCATATGCTGGCTCCAATCTCAAAATGGCTGACTCGACCTTCAGCGTCAGTCTTGCAAGACTGATGCTGAAAGTCTCAGCAGCCATTCTGATGAAAGAGATGGCAGGGGTAGAAGCGAATGGGGATCATTCCTGCCCTGGTTAGGCCACTAGACCACCAGGGTTTAAGGTAGGCTGGGGATGGGGGTCTCACGGTGGGTCCACGATGGTGCTCTGTCTGGTCCAAGGTAGGGGGAGTAATTACTCTTCCTGTTCAAGGAAAGAGAGACAGGGTACAGACAACGGCTCCTCCAGGTAGAGGGGAAGGGACACAGCCCAAAGCTTCAGTTTGAGCTGAAAATGCACTGGCATTTTGAGCCAAATCTGAAACTGAAATTCAGTCTCTACTATGTGCCTTTATAAAATAGCGCCTAAATAGGCACCTCCTTGCCCTCTTAAACCATGCGCCCTGTTACAAAATTATCCTCAGTGTGTGCTCTCTAAGCATAATATGTGAAATCAAAGTAGATGGACTTAACATTCTCCATGAATCTTTCAATCTTAGGGACAGATTTACTAAAATGTGCTACCACATTAGTGCCTGCTAGTACCACTAATGTGCATTATTAGTAAATAGGTTCCAATGCACAGAATAGGCTCTGCAGTAAATAATGTGCATTGATGTATGATAATGACTTTTATGGAATTTAGCCCTTAAAGTGTTTATATATAAAGTGTTGATATTGGATTCTGAGAGCTAAGTGTTTGTCCAGGTTTTGGACAAGTCTCCTTCTAAGATTATGGTATGAAACTCAATTATTATTATGATTATTATTGTGGTTTAGCTCACACCTTTTCAGTAATCCAGGTTATTAGTTGAGAATAAAAAGTGCATACATAGAAATTAATATTTTAGGGTTATAAAATAACTTCCCAAGCATAAATGTGTCTACCAGAGGGGTCTACAACATGCCTCAGTTCAGAATGTTCTTTCCCTGACATGTTTGTTTCTGGTAGAAATGTGTTTAAACATCTTATTTTATTCAAATGTGTCAAAACGTTTTCTCCCTTAATTGGCCTTCCAAGCCCAGCCACATTTCAAGTCATACCACACTTTTTTAAAAATATTTCCTCAGGTGTATATGTCCTTAATTTGCAAAAGCTTACTGTGTTCTGCTGAGGCTTCACACAGGACCACCGTCCAAAAGCCACTCTTCAAATGTTATTGTCTTACAATTACAAACCTTTTCATTCTAATAATCATTTATTCATTCACACCCCAAATTCCTCCCTCCCCCAACATACACAATCATGGAACAAACAAACCAAACATCAAGGCTTCTAGGCCTTACTGAAATTTTCTCCCTTAAAAGGGAAATCAAGTTCACCCTTAGCTGTGCTTGGGCACCACTCCCCCTTGAAACCCATGTGTATGTAATTAAATTGCAAACTGTTTCAAATTTAAACACACCCTATGATTCCCCATAGGATCTCATAGATAATAAAGTTTCTTTTCTGTATGCTGAAGAGTCTCTTCCTTGATTCCACAGGTACAAAATCAATTACTTGCATAGCGGTAAGGTCACGTTCAATCCACTCAGTTTATATATGTAAACTTATATGTACCTGAATATAATAAATGTAAACCACTCTGCTTATACCAACGGAAAGATGGTATCTAATCTATGACCCTTTACCCTTTTTAGAATATGAAACTAGAGTTTTTGTCTCTCTTTTGCAAGATGAAATCTGCATCTGAGTTAATATCTACAGTACATAGATAGCTAGAAAGGATACTGAGGAAGTTCACATGCAGCATCTTTTTTTTTTTTATGCTTGTTGAAAAGACTGTGTAGCTTCCATCAATTCAATAATGCACGCTCCACTCTCTTGCTAAATGTGGAGGTCAGCTGGCTATGTCAATGCAAAGTGGATGTTTTGCTCTTTCAGACCTGAGCATACTGAAAAGGCTTGGAAAATTAAAACTTTTGTATATTAGTTCTTTCTTATGTCTATAACTAGCTTGGAGAATTAACAGTTTAGAATCTTGGTGATTAAGCATCTTGGGGGTGTTAGGGGCAAGTTTTTAACTGCAAATCTGTGGGCTGTCTCGTAAACTATTCTCCCCTCTATATCTGATATACTGAGGTCTATGATCAGCCATATTTCCAACAGGTAAATCAGCTCACATTCTCCATTAAGCCCACAAATCTTAGGTTCTTATTGTATGATTCTCCAGATCTTCAATTCAGTCATTCTTTTCTTTTATTGAATGTTCTAGTTTTTTTAAACAATTTTACCTCATAACCTTTGAGTAGAAGAGTAGCCTAGTGGATAGAGCACTGGATTGACAACCAACATAGCTTGGTTCAAAGCCTACTACTGCTCCTTGCAACCTTGGACAAGTCACTCAACCCTCTTTTGCCTCAGCAACAAGCTTAGATTGAAAACCCTTCAGGAACAGAGTAATCCCTATCTTGAGCTACTACTGAAATAGTATTAGGTACATCTAAATAAATCTTCAATTATTTCTATATCATCTATCCATTTCCCAGTTTTGTCAGCAAACTTTTTAAATAGTATCAGGATGTCCATAGATCTTGTTGAACTTACTTTCCAAAGTTGATATTATGGCTTGTGTGAGGATTTCCTACCAGTGCATCATCTAGGCTGCTCAATGTTGTATCCTCTCTTGCCTCGGCCATTTTGGGATCAACACGTTTTGTTTCTCCATGTCTTTTTTCACAGATTTTGCAGCCATTTCCTTCCTTTTTGACAATACACTGGTCCATACACCAGTAAAAATTTCGGTAGCAGATAGCTGTTTTTTTCTGTTAAATTGAATTGGTTTTAAAGATGTTTTCTTGGGGAGGGAGCACTCAGAGTGCAGCAGCGGTAGTTAAGTTTATTGCTTTAAGGCATTTGTAAGGCAGTCTCTGCATGTAATTAGATATTTTGCATAGTTTTATATCTCATTACCTCATTAGTATAGACTGTATCAAAACTATCAGAAGGTAGTTTATGTACATTAACAACACTAATGTGTGTAAACTAGCTTGTGCATAATAACAGCACTTTTAACGTGTATTAATGTTTGCAAAAGCATTAACACATTTCAGTACACTGGCCTAAAGGTTCTGCTAATGGTCTCTAATTGCTAGTGATCTGATTTCTAGTGGACGTCTCGTGATAACCTCTATTATAGGAATTCCTGCCCTACATCCTCTAACAGAGATACCAAGTCTCACTCATTAGGGGTGTGTCACACTCATTTGAAGGCTTTTTCACTCTCAACCTTCTTGCCCTCATTAGAGCTTCAGTGCTAGCACATTGACCCTGATCACTGCTTTCATTAGAGACAAACAAACCTAAGAGAAGAAAAACCAAGTGGCCTAACCCGTAGGAAGAAATCTGAGCACACCTTCCTATGTACTTTGCTTCCCCCTGCCTCATCCTTTTTACTTGCACCTACCTAATCCTTTCCTGAATACACTATCCTCTTCTTCAATTAGCACAGAAGCTTATGCCATACTTTGTATTTTTATCTGAATATTTTTACTGTTGTAATTGTCTATTGCTTATGTTTGATTTATTCTTACTGTACACCGCCTTGAGTGAATGCTTTCAAAAATGCAGTAAATAAATCCTAATAAATAAATAAATACACATACGCCTGCAGTGAAACCTATGATCATGCTTTTGACCACTAAGTGAAGAGCAGTTTTTCAGCCCAAAGAACTTACCCAGCTAATTCCTTTGAGAACTACCTCACATTGCCTCCACTCTGTCCATATCCTTTCAGTGCACTAAAGGAAATTAATATAATTTTATGCTTCTTTACTTTTCATTTGCAAAGCAACATAACATTTACATGTTTCTAGATTTATAGCATGGGCACGCCATCTGAAAAATCTCACTTTTTGGCCTTCAGTCTCGCTCTTTGGGACGGTAAATCTCTCTGTTTGGGATGATCCACCCTTGGCACTTCTGCTTTAGCTATAAGTGCTTCAGCATATCATCTGGTATCTGTTGATGTTTTGGGGGGGGGGGTGGTATTCAGTTGCTTCCTCTTTTCTGAAGAAATCAATGTCATTTTGTCAGTTATGGTTGTATCAAAGGAAAGAGCAAAAAAATACACAATGGCATATGACAACTCTCACATAATGAAAGGCTGAATCATAGACAGCAGAATGGGGTGGGCCACAGGGACCAAGGCCCCACTAATATTTTGCCTAACCCAAAATCTGCAACTAGTGAGCTTGGGGCAAGAACTGGAGATTGGTTTGTTTGGTCCCTCCAATCTAAAAGACGTTCCTCTTCCCCTGTGCTGAATGCAGAGCAATTTACTAGCTCTTAACATTGTAACGTCTCATGTAACACTCTAAAATAGCCCATTAGAAAGGGACGTACATGTGGAACAGACATTCTTTTCCCTATAGATTAAGAATGGCATAACTCCCGTTTTCAGGCTGGCTATCTCCATGATGCCGGACATGAAACTTAACATTGTCACATAGTAAATGACGACAGTCTTGCATAGTCCATCCAGTCTGTTCAACAGTCACATTCATTATCAAGGAAAAATTATGTTCTTACTTGATAATTTTCTTTCCTTTAATCATACCAGACCAGTCCAGACTAATGGGTTATGTCCATCTACCAGCGGAAGGAGACAGAGAAAATAGTTCCAAGTAAACCGCCCCTTAAGGGTATCATGCAGCCTGGAATGTTCAGTATTTTGAACAGCCAAGCAATGATGCCCTGAAGTCTAGAAGAAGACAGAGTTAACACCAAACAGGCAAACGCTTGGAGCCAATATGCAGAACCTCACTGTTCCTGCTCGGCCGAAGGCAACTGCAACCTCCCCTCACGGTAAAGTAAGCGGGAGGGAATGGTCCATACCAAGCTTGCCCAAGCACATAGAGATCTACCCCTGAATCCAGGGAAAGAACTCCGGGATCCCAAGTAACAGGAGTCATACAGAGCTGGCACAACAACAAGTGGCAGGAGATTGAGTAGAGAAGATGAAATAGGCAGTGCTGTAGGACATCCCACCATATTGAAGCATCATGGAACAGCCAGGGATACCTAAAGAAAAAGAAAACAACACTCTGACAGACTTTAGCCAGGGAGGACATCTGGACTGGTCTGGTATGATTAAAGGAAAGAAAATTATCAGGTAAGAACATAATTTTTCCTTCCTTGTCATCTATACCAGACCAGTCCAGACTAATGGGATGTAGCAAAACAGTTTCCCCAAACAGGGCGGGAGAAAAGAAGAATGCAGAAGGTTGAAAATCAGCAAAGCTATATACACAGCAAAAACTGATCAGCAGAAAAGGATTTGAATATCAGAACCACCAGGCCACCAAAATGGAACAGCGTTAAGACTCTAGAAAAGGAACTGAAGCTGTAGGACATAAACAAACGTCCTGAGCAAAAGAAAAACTATGTACCCCTGTCCCGAGAGTAGCAAAAGAAGCAGCAAAGATACTCATGACAAAGGACCACCCCCCCCCCCCCCCCTTGGAAGGAAGGAAACAGACGAATCCAAGGAACAAGGAGAAGAACCATCTCTCCTAGACCAGGATCCACTTCTCAAAACCCTGGCAGGACACAGACTAACTCCAAAATCTGCCAGTCAGCCCTCAGTCCAAGATGATCGGAGGAAGCGACCCTAACAAGTACTAGGAGTACGCAACTCCAAACAGTGCACCACACTTCATAGAAGAAAAGGAAGCAAGGCTCAGGAACCACCCAGACCCACGCCTAGTGAGAGAATCAAACTGCACAGAACAAGAAGAGACCCCAAAGCCAAGAGAAGCAACTAAATGGAGCGCATGTCTCTCCAGGAGAACCATGAAGAAAAGGGCAGCAGCATACCAAGGTACAACTGTAGAAAGAGAAAATTCCTAAACCAGCTCGCTCTGGACTTAGGGATGAAAGAACAAAGCCAAGATAACAAAAGGAGCAAAGACAAATTCAAACTCTCTCCCCTCGCTGAAACAGGAAATACCTCATCAGATGAAGGCGGGACATTGAGCGAGAAGCGAGAAGGGAAAGGCTGGAGCGGAGGTGAGCCGTCGCTGCGACTTAAAAAGGTTTAAACGCCGGGCGGCCAAGGCATAAATGGAAAGGTCGGGGAGCTGAGGGCAGGCTCAGTGGGGGTGGGAGGTGGCGGCTTTTGTTTTGGCATCGGGGCTACATGTGGAGGAGGAGGCAGGTGAGGAAAGGTCACAGCTTGAAGCCTCTTATACGGGGCGCGTATGATCCAACAGTATTAAGACTGGCTGCACGCATTTCCTTTTTCAGGCAGAGTGCCCTCTGGTGGCTGCTCTGCCAGATCAGGCAAGTACATGGGTCTGAGCCTCAGCTACAGTTCTCCAGCTACCATCACTTGCCTGTCCCTACAATGCCCTCCTTACCAGCACAGCATCCCCAACCAGCACACAAGAGTACTGTACTAAAGGGGATCAGAAACAGACAAACCAGGACATAAGGCATTATCCTGCAGAAAAGATCTCCTAAAAACCAACTGCAAAATTGCAATGTGAATAATATCAGAGCTAAAAAATTCCAATTACATATGAACAAGACCTTATCACTGTAACAGATAAAGAACAATTATAGCAAACAATCAGTCAATGAACACCCCAAGCTATACAATCACTATTCTCTTTTTAAGGTAGGGCAGATCAACTATCAACATGCTATTACCATTCTATAAATTATTATACATAGAAAGAGGTGCATAGCAGTAGCGGATAGGGAAGTCATTCCATGATGTGGTACTGCTCCAGAATGATGCACAGACAGGCTTGTAGTGCAGGCAATACGCCTCCACCATGTTCAGTCCACTCATGGGGAGTGTTTCATTTAGGCTGTGCTTCTTTCTGTCCATGTAGCTGACAAGGATAGCATAAATTAATTGGTCAACAGGCAGCATTATCATGCCATTTGTATAATACTGGATGGCTAAGTGTTTCTGTGTTCCAGTACCTTTCCCTTGCTAGGTTGTTCAATATTGTGCTACCTGTTCTATCACATTCTCTCCCAACCTCCCGGAGGTGTCATATGAAATGCTCTTCACACTTACACACCATTCATTCTACTCATGGAATTTCTCCCATTGTTTTTTTTTTTATTTTTGTTTATTGACACTTTATGATTTTGTGCAAGGTACTTCATCCTCCATTGACTTAGGTTCAGCTCAGTCTGTGAACTCACTTAGGCAGGGAAATAAGTCATGTACCTGAAGGCAAGGTGACCATAGCCCTGATTTAGAAAGTGTAAATAATAATTCAAAAACTAAACATAACAAACGGATTTGTATTCCGCTATTACCTTCATAGTTCTACGCAGATCACAAAATGAAAAAAGCCATAGCAGTATCTGGGATTTCCATAATAAAACTACAAAAACTACAGTAATCTTCTATAATAAAAATACAGAAAAATATAAAAACTGTAATGATGCTTGTGATGCTATTCTTTGTTTAACACATGAAGGATCTAGGTGTCATTGTAGACAATAGGCTGAAATCTTGTGCTAAAGTGTGCCGCGGTGGCCTAAAAAGCAAATAGGCTGCTAGGAATTATTAGGAAAGGGATGGTAACATAAGTACATAAGTATTGCCACACTGGGACAGCCCAAAGGTCCATCAAGCCCAGCATCCTGTTTCCAACAGTGGCCAATCCAGGTCACAAATACCTGGCAAAATCCCCAAAAAGTACAGTACATTTTATGGTGTTTATCCCAGAAATAAGCAGTGGATTTTCCAAGTCATTTTAATAATGGTCTATGGACTTTTCCTTTAGGAAGCGGTCCACACCTTTTTTAAACTCCTCTTTTTGCTCCATGGTGCAACCTCACCTTGAGTATTGCATTCAATTCCGGTCACCATATCTCAGAAAAGATATATCGGAATTAGAAAAGGTTCAAAGAAGAGCAACCAAAATGATAAAGAGGATGGAACTCCTCCCATATGAGGAAAGGCTGAAGAGGTTAGGCCTCTTCAGCTTGGAAATGAGATGGCTGAGGGAGAATATTATTGAGTCTACAAAATCCCGAGTGGTGTAGAACAAGTAGAAGTGAATCGATTTTTCACTCTTTCAAAACTACAAAGACCAGGGAACACTCAATGAAATTACAAGGAATACAAATAGGAAGAAATATTTTTCACTCAAAGAATAGTTAAGCTCTGAAACTCACTGCCAGAGGATGTGGTAACAGTGGTTAGCGAATCTGGGTTTAAAAAAGGTTTGGACATGTTCCTGGAAGAAAAGTCCATTAGAAAAGTCTGTTACTGAGATGGACATGGGGGAAATCATTGCTTGCCCTGGGATTGGTAACATGGAATGTTGCTACTATTTAAGTTTCTGCCAGGCACTTGTGACCTGGATTGGCCACTGTGGAAGCAGGATACTGGGCTGCATAGACCATTGGTCTGATCCAAAATAGCTATTCTTATGTTCTTATGTAAAATAGTTTTAGTCCTCCTCCTAAAATCTAAATAGCTATAACAAATCCATGAAACCTTACATATATCTTATCCCAACCTAGCAGCTTGAAAGGCTGAAAGGCCCAAAAGCCTGTTCGAAAAAATATGATTTCAGTAATGTCTTAAATTTCACGAACAACAGCTCTGATCTGATGTGCGAGGGAAAGTTATTCCAGAAGAAGGGTGAGAGAAAATAAAAAGCTGAAGAGCGAGTAGATTCATAGTGGGCATTTAGAGGGCAAATTCTAAAAGTAGGCATGTAACTGGTTTGAATATTAGTATATGCATGTGTACATACCCACATCTCACGTATATGCCAGATACACCACCTGTGCTATTCTGTACCTGCACTACCTGCCAAGGCATAGAACTCTGACCTCAACACAACAACAGAGAAATGCTATTATTACTATTGAGCAGATCAACCCCCCTCCCAACAACATCCCCATATAGAAACTAATCAAGCCCCTCACTCTCCCCAGGCAATAACACCCTCCCAAGATCAGCCCTCCTCCGGGGTCAACCTCCTGCAACAGGACCAGATCAGACCTTTCCAGGATAAATCGATCCCAAGCTAGACCTCCCAAACCATGTCCTGACCCTTGCCCCAATCCCTGACCTCACCAGGACTTAACCAGGGGTTTTCTCTGATAGTCTAGTGGACCAGAGCAGGAGAGGTCCCCCTCTGCTCCTACCCCAGAGCCACTGGATTTTCAAATGGCAGCTATGACCCCTAGCAATAGCACTGTGAAACTACCACTAGGGGTCATAACTATCATTTTTGGCTCCGGGCCAGAAACAGAGACAGATTGCTCCCATCCTGGTTTACTAAACTACCTAGGAACCCCAGACAAGTCTCAGCAAAGCAATGGGGGGAGGGTCAGGGTAGGGTCTTTGGTGAGGGGCTTCTTTTGTGGGGGTGCCGATCCTGGACAGGAGCTTATCCTGGGGGGGGGGGGCAATCAGGAGGATGTTCCTGTTGAGTGGAGCTACAGTGTGGGGGAGCATCTTGATTGGGAAGATGTTTATGGGAGGGGGGCTGCTACCACTCATGCCTGATTTCCACCAAGGTCCCACCCCCACATATGGTAACCGCTTACTGTGGGAATTTTACACATGGTAATTTTCACCAAGGAATACTCATTAGCGTGGGCCTGCGCTAACAGTTACCATGCATTAAAACCTGCAGCAAATGCTCAACGTACTTTAGTAAACATGCCTCAAATTTGTCTCTGCAGATTCAAATATGACAAAAATTGTATTTCAAATCCCTATTGCTATTTAAATGCCCTTACCCCTCTGTTACCTCCCTTGCACATATGCACCCCCCCCCCCTACACACACACACACAAAACAAGAAATAAAAACAGATCAGTGGAAAACGCAAAGGCAACCATCACTACATGAGAAGAGGATGATAATAAAAAGAAAATCTTTAGCAGCGTACCAATGAGCAGTTCTTGATGGCTAGAAGACCAGTTAGATATCATTTTCACCTCTAATCCAAAGGCCTCCCTGTATATTTCAGGGTGTACTATAGATGACCTTTTTTTCTTCTTGGATAATATATTCCAAAACACAATTACAAAGCAAAACAAAATACATAATAGTGATTAGATAGTATTTATTGCCTAAGCTTTAGGAGGAGGCATCACTGTGCAAATCTATTGTAGTTAATGCAATCAAACTCTAGTGCCTTTATTTTAAAAAAATGATCTTTTATGATACACCATTGAGAATTAGAATAAAAAATAAAGTATAAGGCTGTCTTTCCTTTTACTTTCTTAGCAAATACAGAAGAAAAATTGAACTTCACAATAACTCCATCCATCTAATTCAACCAAAGGCACATTGCTAAAATTTCTAACCGGGCCTTTTCATCTTAAAAGAAATTATACTATTCATATTATTCTCTGGTACCGATGTCTTTATTTCTTCTCATCCTATGTGAATGGCAAGACACCAGGTACACCATACTGTATGTAATGAAAGGCGTCTGACTTGATTTCCCTATAGGTAATTTCCCTTATTTTTCTCTGGATCCCATGCACAGGATATACAGCTGGGACCACGGGTATCTATATATATTTATATAAAAAAAAAGTACTGTGCAGTCTCCAACCTGATACCAGAATCCTATGGGTGTGAGTGAATTATTAGATCTGTGGCATGAGTTGGGCTTTTTTAATATGTCATTGGTCCCACTTGTGCACATTAAACTTTCCACATCCAATTTTCAGGCAATCTACCTTGTTTCCTATTGTAATGTGTGGAAGTGTGTGCAGGCACTCAGACTACACTGGGCTTAAGAAGCAGTCACAAACTGGTCAAATGTAAAATGAGGTTGACAAATCATATCTTATTTTTACCCATAGCAGTAAAATAGGGCTAGAAAATATAATAATATTCTAGGAGGAAAAACAAGGCAGCGCATCCTGTGGAAATTCTAATAATATGAAATCTTCATGTTTTTCAAATCGAAGATGCTGGCATTTCTTGTTTCACCCATGTGTTTGTCAATTATTTTTGCACGGGTGCACATAAACAACAAGGATTGAAAATCTTGGGTCTGACAAATACATTCCAGTACTAATGAAACTGTATATTCTAAGAAAACTGACTTTTTCTGTAGGAATACACAACAGCACAGGGGAAATCTTCGCACCAGCAGCATAACTGAAGTGGCAAGACACAATATTAGAAAAACACAGCCACTTTCATTACTGTGATGCTGTGTGTCCGAATGTCTCTCTTTAATGAACCTGTTTGCAATAAGACAGGGGGTGCAAACAGGCTATTTAGAGAGTCTATTGTGTCTACAGTGAGTCCTTCAAATATCTTCCCACCATTAGACATGCCGCATTGACCAATTCTGTCCTGATTGCTCTTCTCTTTAGTGTCAAGGGACATCCTTGCCCAGACAGACCGATGGATCAGACACTGCAGTTCATAAAATGTTTACACTGTGCATAGTTGATACAACACAGCCTCCAGATAGCACATAGAGAGCTGGATGTGGCAGTGTCATCCGAAGGCTTAGGGCTTTCCAGGATCAATGAAAGGATTTAGGTTAAACTTTGCCTGTGCTGCTACACACAGAGCCTGCCATTCTCTCCAAAATGCCATTCCCTGCTTTCACCGAATGCACCCCTGCTCCACTGCTGAGAGAGAGGGAAAGGTTTCAGAAACCTCTTCTATGACACAAAGCATTCTCGGTCACTGGATGCTTTCTCCTTAATGTCTGCCAAGAAGTCTGTAGAGCATCTGTCATGTCATGTCGTCGAAGAGGGAAAAGGAAAACTCATTCTGTTATTTACAAAGAGAATGAAATGCCTCAGATTGGGCCAATAATTACAAACCCTTCCTTACAGCACCAGTAGTAAAGGACAAGAGGCTTGTAATAATTGCAAACATATTGGATTACTGTGTACAGTCCCCATAGCCCAGCTCCATTTTGAATGAACAACCTCTCTGGATTCTGATGCATTTGGATTTGTTTTGCTCTCATTGTTTTGATACATGTTGGCTCGAGCCAAGTGATAGGTAAAAGCAAAACTCCAAAGGTGTAAGAGCTCAGGGCACAAAGGAGGTAATTCTCTATTGACTGCCTAAACTTAGGTAACGGGATGATGCACGCTAAGCACAACTGCCATTACAGAATATTTGCGCAAGTCCAAATTTACACACCTAAGTTAGAGGCAAGCACTTAGGCTAGCTCAACGGTTTGCGCTTAACTTTAGGCAGTTAGATGCCACTCCCAGGTCCACGCCTCCCCCTTGAAGATTCGCTCTATGGAATGTGAGGATGCAACTTATAGAGTACCAACTAAGGGCAGTTATGCGTGTACCAGCCAAGCACCAACTACAGCCAATAACTGGTTGTTAAGGCCAATTAGCAGCTAATTAAACCATTACGTTACACATGCAATTGACCTTATTCTATAAGGTGTCTGCACAAATGTGCGCACTAGTTGGAAATTTGGCCATGCCCTTTGGGGGTAGAAAAATGTCGGAAGCGCAAAGGTGGGCCAACAGCACATGAAGAACCCAAAAAATGCAGCTCTGCTTTCACATTCCAGGTTGGGATGGGACAGCGAAATAGGACGTGGAGAGGGGATTTGAGTGGGCAAGGGGTAGGATTCTATATAGCGCACCTAGTGTTCTGTGCTGAAATCCAAGCATATTCTATAACAAGGTGCATAACTTAATTGGCTTAAAAAAGCTAATCAGTGTTGTTAACAGCACTTATCAAGCAATAATGAGCACTACTTGACAACAGCATTTACGTGCAAAACTCGCTAAGCACATTCCGTAATGCACTGCACCTAAATTTTTATGCATGCAGACAAAAAGGGGCGTGGCTGTGGATAGGGAAATGGGCGTTTGGTGGGTGTTTCAAAATTTAAGTGTGTTGTTATAGAATATGGCCCTCTATGATTTACACTACATTAGTTTTCACTGCATTTTTCAGTACTGTACACTAAATATTTGAGGCCAGTTCTACTGAACACATACTTTTTTCACTTCCAAGTTTCTTTACTGCTCATGTATACCAAGACTTGATAGCGTATAACTAAATGACCACAAACTGAAGACTGACACCGTGGAAGTTTAAACTCAGATCTCTGGTCATTTCTTTAGCTTTTGACCTATACTGTTTCTACTCGTTCAGCCCTAGGCTAACGCTGATAAGCATATGTCATTCATCATGCAGAAAACGTCTGCAATTAAAAGCCTTCTTCTGTTATTCTACTGTTCAGCTGCTCATACCATATCCATACTTCCCATGTGCAGGAGTGTGATGTCTGCATGGGATTGCATTAATAATCAGTTCTGCAACACTCTTCATTTCCACTGACTCTTGATAGTGGGACTGGATGAGTAGGAAGGACACTCTAAAACTGGAAACTCTGATAGCTCTTCAAAACAGAAATGGAAACCAGAATAAGTAAAGCAGAGCTAGGGGTCAATTAAGCCAAATTCTATATGGCATGTAAAGGATGAATGATACTCATGTCCCAAGCAATTTGTAAGATTTCCATTTTAAAAAATGCTCATCATATCCTGAAAAGAAGTCATCAGAGGCATGCAGGAGAAAGAACCACAATAAACTTTACAATAATGCCTTCTACTCACAGACATATGGTGTTGTTATCATCCAGAAAGAAGAGATAAGAGTTTTCAGTTGTAGTGCAATATAAGTCATCACAAGAACAAAATATCAGAAGATCAATGGACTCCATTATAGCCCATTTAGGGCCACTTTTACAAAGTCATGCTAGCGATTCCTACATAAGTATTGCCATACTGAGACAGACCAAAAGTCCATCAAGCCCAGCATCCTGTTTCCAACACTGGCCAATCCAGGTCACAAGTACCTGGCAAGATCACAAAATAGTACAATACATTTTATGCTGCTTATCCTAAAAATAAGCAGTGGATTTTCCCCAAGTCCATTTTAATAATGGCTTATGGACTCTTTTAAGGAGCTAGCCAAACCTTTTTTAAAGCCCGCTAAGCTAACTGCTTTTACTACATTCTCTGGCAATGAATTCCAGAGTTTAATTATACATTGAATGAAGAAATATTTTCTACGATTCGTATTACATTTACTACTGTGTAGCTTCATTGTGTGCCCCCTAGTCCTAGTATTTTTGGAAAGAGTAAACAAGCAATTCACGTCTACCCATTCCATTCCACTCATTTTATAGACCTCTATCATATCTCCCCTCAGCTGACTTTTTACAAGCTGAGGAGCCCTAGCCTCTTTAGCCTTTCCTCATAGGGAAGTCGTTGCATCCCCTTTATCATTTCCGTTGCTCTTCTCTGTACCTTTTCTAATTCCACTATACCTTTTTGAGATGCGGTGACCAGAACTGCACACAATATTCGAGGTGTGGTCGCACCATGGAGTGATACAAAGGCATTATAACATCCTCATTTTTGTTTTCCATTCTTTTCCTAATAATACCTAACATTCTATTTGCAACCTTAGCCACTGCTGCACACTGAGCAGAGGGTTTCAATGTATCATCAACGATGAAGCCTAGATCCCTTTCCTGGTCGGTAACTCTTAATGTGCAACCTTGCATTACGTAGCAATAATTTGTGTTCCTCTTTCCCACATACATCATTTTGCACTTGCTCACATTAAATGTCATCTGCCATTTGGACGCCCAGTTTCCCAGTCTCGTAAGGTCCTCTTGTAATTTTCAAAATCCTCTTGCGATTTAACAACTTTGAATAACTTTTTGTCGTCAGCAAATTTAATTACCTCACTAGTTACTCCCATCTCTAGATCATTTATAAATATGTTAAAAAGCAGCAGTCCCAGCACAGACCCCTGAGGAACCCCACTACCTACCCTTCTTCATTGAGAATACTGACCATTTAACTCTACTCTCAGTTTTCTATCTTTCAACCAGTTTTTAATCCACAATAGGACACTACCTCCTATCCCATGACTCTCTAATTTCTTCTGGAGTCTTTCATGAGGTACTTTGTCAAATAAGTCCAAAAACAGAAGGCAAATAGCTCCACTTGAGTAAAAAACACCACGCTTGACCTTTTGGATGATTTTATTAAGGCATTTTTTAACTATGTTCCATGTCGTTTTCACTACATCCCGCTTTGTTTTTGAGCCCATTGGCTGTTTATCGCTTTCACTGTTCTAGATTATACACTTAATTTGGCGCTTTTTTGGTGCAGTTAGTCTTCAGGGGTATATGGTAAAATTATGTATCATACCTGATAATTTTCTTTCCATTAATCATAGCTGATCAATCCATAGACTGGTGGGTTGTGTCCATCTACCAGCAGGTGGAGATAGAGAGCAAACTTTTGCCTCCCTATATGTGGTCATGTGCTGCCGGAAACTCCTCAGTATGTCGATATCAAAGCTCCATCCGCAGGACTCAGCACTTAGAGAATTACACCCACGAAGGGACACTCTGCCCAGCTCACCACCGCCGAAACGGGGGAGGGGAATTAACCCAGCTCATCCCCACACAAGTGGGGGAGGGGAATCCGTCCAGCTCATCCCCGCGGAGCAGGGGAGGGACACCACACCCGCCGATGCGGGGGGATCTGGCTTATCCTGCAACCGCAACCGCGGGAGGAGCTGACTGACCCTAACACCGCCGAAGCGGGAGGGGTACAAAGCTGCCCTACAGCCGCACGAAGCGGGAGGGAGTGCCGGCAGAATTTAAATCTCAATCCAGCCCCGTAAAACGGAGGGGAGAGGAATGCAGCAGCTCACTGTAACACAAACTCGTCTCAACTCTTGAAGAATCCAAGTGAAAGAAGAACTTGAACACGAAGTCCTCCTGAAGTAACTGAAGGCTAAACTTGAACCTAAAATTCAACCAGAATATAAACAGTACAGATATCTGGGAGGGGCTATGGATTGATCAGCTATGATTAATGGAAAGAAAATTATCAGGTATGATACATAATTTTACCTTCCATATCATCAAGCTGATCAATCCATAGACTGGTGGGATGTACCGAAGCAGTACTCACCCAGGGCGGGACATAGAAATCCCTGACCGCAACACTGAAGCTCCAAACCGGGCCTCCGCCCGAGCAGCCACAGTCAAGCGGTAATGCCTGGCAAAGGTATGGGCCGAAGCCCAAGTTGCCGCCTTGCAAATCTCTTCCAAGGAGACGGACCCTAAGCCGCTGCAATGGCTTCCTTGCCCATCTTGCCACTGTAGGCTTAGAAGCCTGCAGACCCTTACGAGGACCTGTAAACAGGACAAACAGATGATCTGATTTCCGGAAATCATTGGTCACTTCCAAGTATCTGATGATGACTCGTCTCACATCCAGAAATTGAGAGCAGAGTATTCCTCTGGGTAGACCTCCCTACGAAAGGAAGGGAGACAGAGCTGCTGAATCACATGGAAGCGAAAAACAATCTTGGGCAGGAAGAAAGGCACTGTGCGAATAGTCACTCCTGCCTCAGTGAACTGCAGAAAAAGCTCTCGACATGAGAGTGCCTGGAGCTCGGAAACTCTTCTGGCTGAAGTGATAGCCACCAAAAAGACTGCTTTCAACGTCAGGTCTTTCAGAGATGCCCTCGACAAGGGTTCAAAAGGCGGCTTCTGCAATGCTCTTAGCACCAGGTTGAGATTCCACGCAGGCACCACTGAGTGCAGAGGAGGGCGCAGGTGATTAACTCCCTTGAGAAAGCGCACCACATCTGGCTGCGAAGCCAGGGAAGCACCCTTCAGGCGGCCCCTGAAGCAAGCCAGAGCCGCTACCTGAACTTTCAGGGAACTGAGCGACAGGCCTTTGTCCAGACCTTCTTGCAGGAACGCCAACACTGAAGAAATTGGAGCAGTGAAGGGAGAAAGTGAGCCTGCTTCACACCACGCTGCAAAGATACGCCAAACCCTGGCGTAAGCAGTAGAAGTAGAGCGCTTCCTCGCTCTCAGCATAGTGGCGATGACCTTGTCTGAGAAGCCCTTCTTTCTCAGACGCTGCTGCTCAATAGCCAGGCCGTAAGACCAAAGGGGGAGGGATCCTCCATCACCACGGGACCCTGATGTAACAGGCCCTGCTCCACTGGCAGCCGCAGAGGATCGCCGACTGAGAGCCTGATCAAGTCCGCATACCAGGGACGTCTGGGCCAATCCGGACCCACCAGGATTACCCTGCCGGGATGCCCTGCTTTGCCACCCGGTTTAGCACCCTGCCCAACATGGGCCAGGGCGGGAACACATAGAGAAGCTCTTGTGTCGGCCACTGTTGGAGAAGAGCATCTACTCCCAGGGATCGAGGGTCCCGTCCTCTGCTGAAAAAGCGCGGCACTTGGCAATTGGCCGATGACGCCATCAGATCTAGGCTCGGCTGGCCCCAGCGCTTCGTGATGTCCAAGAACGCCTGAGCAGATAGCTGCCACTCTCCGGGCTCCAAGGTATGGCGACTGAGAAAGTCCGCCTTGACATTCATGACTCCGGCAATGTGGGCCGCTGAAAGCTGCTCCAGGTTCGCTTCCGCCCACTGGCATAGATTCATAGCCTCCTTGGCTAGAGGGGCGCTCTTGGTACCTCCCTGGCGGTTGACATAGGCCACAGCCGTGGCATTGTCCGACAGGACCCGTACAGGCTTCAACACCAGTACCGGGATGAACTCCAACAACACCAACCGAATGGCTCTGAGTTCCAGGAGGTTGATAGACCACTTGCCTCTGCAGGAGACCAGAGCCCCTGTGCTGTCCTTCCCAAGCAGTGGGCTCCCCAGCCCATCAAAGAGGCGTCTGTCGTGACAACAATCCACTCCGGGGTCACCAGAGGCATTCCTGCAGACAACTTGTCTGTCTGCGTCCACCAGCTCAGCGCCTTGCGCACTGCTGGGTCCAAGGGAAGGCGCACAGCATAATCCTCCGACATCGGAGTCCAGCGCAGCAGCAGAGATTGTTGTAGTGGTCTCATATGAGCCCTGGCCCAGGGCACTACTTCCATCGTGGCCGTCATAGAGCCCAACAGCTGCACGTAGTCCCAAGCCCGAATAGGAGAGGCTACTAGGAACTAGTCCACCTGAGCCTGAAGCTTGACAATCCGATTGTCTGGCAGGAACACTCTGCCCACTTGGGTGTCGAATCGAACTCCCAGATACTCCAGGGACTGAGTCGGGCGCAGCTGGCTTTACTCCCAGTTGATGATCCACCCCAGGGAGCTCAAAAGAGCAACCACCCGGTTCACAGCTTTGCCGCACTCTGCATAAGAGGGGGCTTGGATCAACCAGTCGTCCAGATAAGGATGGACTTGAACTCCTTCCTTCCTCAGGAAGGCCGCGATGACCACCATTACTTTGGAGAAGGTCCGCGGAGCAGTAGCCAACCCGAACGGGAGGGCTCTGAACTGGAAGTGTCGGCCCAGTACTGCAAAACGCAGAAAGCGTTGATGAGGAGGCCAGATGGGAATATGCAAGTACGCTTCCTTGATGTCCAAGGATGCCAGGAACTCTCCTGCCTTCACTGCCGCTATAACAGAGCGGAGGGTCTCAATGCGAAAGCACCGAACTTTCAAGGCCCAATTGACCCCTTTGAGGTCGAGGATAGGCCGTACAGAACCTCCTTTCTTTGGTATCACAAAGAAAAAGGAGTAACATCCCTTGCCAAGCTGATTTTCTAGCACCGGAACGACCGCCCCCAGGCGGATCAGATTGTCCAAGGTCTGCTGCACTGCCACAGCTTGACCGGAGACTTGCAGGGAGAGAGTACAAACCCGTCTTTTAAGGGTCGGCAGAACTCTAGCTTGTAGCCGTCTCTGATGACTTCCAGCACCCAAGCGTCTGAAGTTATTGTGGTCCACTCGCCCATAAACGAGGACAGCCGTCTTCCAATCTGCACTGAGGCGTGGACCAAGGCCCCGTCATTGGGTACGAGACCCTGGGGGAGAACCAGAGGGAGCACCTCCGGGACGGCGGTCTCTGCGAAAGGAATGCTGCTTGGGGGAGAAGTTCCTCTTGAAGGAAGAGGGGGCAGAGGAGCCCGACCTGCCCGGGCGGTACCGACGGGTTTCCTGAAACCGTCCTCTGGAGGTACCAGGGCGAGTACTAGCCCGAGCCCTGACCTCTGGTAACTTCTTGCCCTTAGACGTGCCGAGATCGGTCACGATTTTGTCCAGCTCGACCCCAAAGAGCAGCTTGCCTTTAAAAGGCAATCTAGCCAGGCGGGATTTAGAGGCATGGTCAGCAGACCAATGCTTCAGCCAAAGCCACCGCCGCGCAGAGATTGTCTGAGCCATGCCTTTAGCTGAGGCTCTCCAGACATCATACAGCAAGTCTGCCAAATAGGCTAAGCCCGATTCCAGGGCCGGCCAATCAGCCCTCAAGGAATGATCCGAGGGGGAAGCCCGCTGCACCATAGTCAGGCACGCCCTGGCCACATAGGAGCCGCAAACTGAGGCCTGCAAACTTAAAGCAGCCGCCTCAAAGGACGACCTTAAGGCCGCCTCCAATCTTCTGTCTTGGGCGTCCTTTAGGGCCGTGCCACCTTCCACCGGCAACGCCGTTTTCTTAGTCACCGCAGTGATTAAAGAATCCACGGTAGGCCACAGAAAGGCCTCACGTTCACTTACAGGCAAAGGATAGAGGCGGGACATAGCCCTAGCCACTTTAAGGCTCGCTTCCGGGACATCCCATTGAGCCGAAATTAAGGTGTGCATGGCATCATGCACGTGGAAGGTTCTAGGCGGGCGTTTCGTCCCCAGCATAATGGCAGAGCCAACAGGGGCTGAGGGAGAGACGTCCTCCGGAGAGGAAATCTTCAAAATGCCCATGGCCTGCACAAACAGGTTGGGCAAATCCTCTGAGCTAAAAAGTCGCGCTGCAGAGGGGTCATCCGCTCCATTCGAGCGGGGATCCGTCTCCTCCAAGGAATCCGCAAAGGACCGTTGGGAGAACTCAGATACGCTGCCCTCATCTACATCGGAGGAGACAAAGTCCTCCAAGGCCTGGGAATCAACCCGAGGGCGTTTACCTCCGGGGGCCTCAACCTCTTTACCTGACGAGGGAGCAGGGGCAGCGTTCTGCATAAGGAAGGCCTGATGCAGCAGCAAAATAAACTCGGGGGAGAAACCCCCCAGACTGTGCACTTCCGCAGCCTGGGCAACAGCCCTAGACGCACCCTCAACCGGCGCTCGCAAGAGCGGGGGAGAGACATGCTGCGCATCCAAGATGGCGTCCGGCACGACACTCCGCGAAGGAGCCGCATGGGAAAAACGGCGCTTAATTTTAGCCGCCTTTGTGCCGTCGCCCAAATTAAGGGCGTTCATGGCATTAATGTCTCCTACCTCAAGGGCGGCCCAAGAAGAAGCCGTCCGAGCCGCGTGGCCGGCCAAGATGGCGGAGGCGAGGAGCGGGGGATGGGCGTTTATGGCGGGAAAAACCGCCACACCGGAGGAAGGACCGGGACACTCATCGGTCACAAAACTGTCACCCAACAAGGGCGAATCAGACTTTAAGACCCCCGCATCCCCTCTAGAAGCGCCCAAGCGATCCGGGGAGCGACTCTTTACGCCCTCGCCCTCCGACGCCATATGCCACGTGGAGATAAATCGGGGAACCCCCTGCCCGCTATAAAAAGGTAAAAATTACCTGCTTTCCGCTCCGAGCTGTAACGACCTGGTGTCCCAGTGAGTAGCTGCAATGAACGTTTAAATAAACGTCGAAATAAACGCCTTTAAGGACGTTCAAAATTTTTTTTTTTTTTTTTAACGGAGCCAGCGGGAGGGGGGAGAAAAGGAGGGACCTGGCACCACCAGGTTTGCACTTGCTCAAAAGAGCCCTCAACCCCAGGCACTCAACAAAACCTAAAAATTAGGCTTGGAGGCCTAGCCAGAGCTGCTGCTGTGTGTGACCACCACCTGCTGAGATAGAGAACATACTGGGGAGTTTCCGGCAGCACATGACCACATATAGGGAGGCAAAAGTTTGCTCTCTATCTCCACCTGCTGGTAGATGGACACAACCCACCAGTCTATGGATTGATCAGCTTGATGATATGGAATGAACCCTTTTTGGGTTTGTATTAGACTTCCCTTTTTAATTTTAATTCTTTTTCATAAACAGTGTTGTTCCTTGCTCTTAAGGTTTCATATGTCCGCACATATTTTTGTTTACACATGAGTTCGATAGTAAGATTTTTTATTTATTAATATTCATTTCATATTTTGACAAGCTCTAAATGTGACACTGCTTGGATTTACACATGATAACAATAGAGATTCACATTTCGTTTTTTGAGTACCTTTTTGAGTACTCGCATATTTGCTGCTGTTGCTTCTATCGTATGACTCCTTTTAAAAGTCTGGTGATGTCAGGCTTATATTATAAAAGGAGGGCTCTGAAAAAGAAGAAAGCTCCTATATCAACTAGACGCCCAGAGACATCTATAGGCTAGTACAAAAAGTAGGTATCTGACATCATTATAAAGAGGGCGCGCCATATCAATGGCTCATAATTGAACAGAAAAGCAAGAGCAACAGCAGCAAATGAGGTTATGTTCGGACTACATACAGAAAGCACGGATGTTTTGTAACTATTAACAACTCATTTATAATTTTTCTTTCCTTTAGAAAGTCACGTAAACACAGACCCTGAAGAAGGACCCGAAACTCTGGCCACAGTCAGCTGTGGACAGTACCAGACTGTATGACTGCTAAGATAAGTTACATCATTTGAATATCACACTTGACTCTGAATTAGATTCATGACAGAATTAATCAAAATAAACACACTGGAGGTTTTATGCTGATGATACGAGTACTCCGTAAGTGTATGACAGTATAACTGCGAATCCCAGAGTTACATCACGATACGTGAGGCTTTTCCTCCAAGTAAAAAGAAGACAACACGCTGTAGAATACACTAAGGATTATATCTTATTATTTTCAGTCAGATCCTTTTTCCTTTTTCTGAAGGATTTTCTTTTAGCTATAAAAGCTTCCTTCACCTCACTTTTTAACCATGCAGGCTGTATTTGGTCTTCCTTCCTCCTTTTTTTAATACACGGAATATATTTGGCCTGGGCTTCCAGGGTGGTATTTTTGAACAGCATCCACGTCTGATGTAAATTTTTGACCTTCACAGCTGCTCCTTTAAGTAATTTTTTCACCGTTCTTCTCATTTTATCATAGTCTCCTTTTAGAAAGTTAAAAGCTACTGTATTGGATTTCCTGTGTGTACTTACTCCAAAGCCAATATCAAATCAGACCTGTACACAACGATTGGGAGGATGGGACTGGTATTAAAAAAAAAAAATTTATAATGGGAAACGTATTCCATATATAATTATACATACAGGTCACAAAATTTATGACCAACTTAACAAACCAAAATTGAGAAGGTGACCTATATGCAAGTCTATCCATGGATCTACCATTTCCCTTACCTTCCCTATCCACTCATGCCAGATCTAGCATTTTCCCTTCCCCTCCTTATCACTCCTGAGGTCTTGCCTCACCTCTTCCAGCACTGCAAAGGTATTGTGTGTCAGTGTGGGGTCTTCCTCAAGTGCTGCAATGTCTCATCCTCTCCCCAGTAGGAAATACGGCATGGGAACTCTCCAGAAAGAGAGCGTGCTCTGTTTCAAAAAAAGCACACCTTTCATTTGAAAGCTTTGGAAAGAGTGCATCCTCCTTCCGAAAAGCTCCCATGATGTATTTCTGGTTGAGAAGGGGACAGGTCACTGCAGGGCATGAGTGCAGACCAGTACAGGAAGGCCCTCTCACTGGCACACAACACCTTAGTAGCACCAGAAGAGGAGAGAGGCACAGGTGATAAGGAGGGGAAGGGAAGCTCCTTGACCCTGCATGGGTGGGTACGGGGAGAGAGCGAGAGACTTGGTGAAGGTTGGGGTTATGCTCTCCTGCCAATCTTCTGCCCTAGGCAGACACCTAGCCCAGCTAGTGGCAGGACCAGTCCTGCTTGTAGTTAATGAGAACTTATAGATCATTAACGAGTTTATGCCGTTTGTATCATAGCTAAGGATAGACAGACACGATCATCCTATGATGTTGCTTTAAATTAAAAGTAGTACAGTATGCTGATGCCGAAGGCAATAATTGTACAGTTTGGTGTGTCTGAGAAAAACTAAGAGACTGGCAAAAACATAAAAATGTACTAGACAAGATATCAAAAGCACAGAAAACACTACGTAGTGGTTAGACTGCGCATCCAACTTTAGAGAAGATACTGGCACAATGGATGTCTGAGAGTAGGCAAAATGGATCCATCAAAACAAAAACAGTGATCAGTCTACAAGCACTAAAATTACATAACTCACCATGAACATCAAAGGAAGGTCTACTTTTCATGCTGGAGGGAGTACTTGGTTTATGGATAGAGGCCTCTCTACGTGAACACACCAACATTTCCCAGAAGCTGCCTAAGGCCTTAAAAAGAAAGGTGGATTCTTTTGTCAAGTACATGATTACATTATAAAAAATCTCTAACAAATTGGGAATATGGATAAAATTCCAATGTCCTTTGATATACGAGGAAATTGAATGGTTAATGCCCTGGGGGAGAAGACCATTGAAGAACCACCAGGCACAAAAGCGCACACTTCACCATAGTCTTTAGCTGTATGGCAGATGCTACAAAGTTTGACTATGATTATAAAAGAAAAGTGTTGCCTCAAGTTGTGGCATTCCCAAGAGGAGTTATTGCTGCAACGCATCTAAAGCGATTGATGGATGATGTATTTTTATTTATTTATTTAGAACATTTATATCCCACAGATTCCCACCACGGCAGGCTCTATGTGACTAACAACATTAGCAAATGAACATCAAACTAATTCGAAGTCAGAACAGAGAATAAGGTACATCTTAGGTGGGGGCAAACAACAGGGGGTACAAAAAAAGAACTATGGGAAGTTAAGTAACAGAGGAGTATGTTCTACCACATAGATAAGTCTTAAGGGACTTCTTGAACAGATTGTGGTCGGTAGTCTCCTTTAATGTTGATGGAAGTGCATTCCAGTAACGAGGACTCACAAAGCAAAAGGAGGAGGTGAGTAATTTGTATCTCAGATTCCTACAGTTACGATAGCGGAGATTGAGATAGGTCTGAGAAGGCTTTTTGGAATTTCTGGAAAGAAGGTCAATCAGGCTGAACATATAAGCGGGAGCTTCCCCGTACACGATCTTGTGGGTTAGTGCACATATTTTGAATTCGATACGCTCTTTTATCGGGAGCCAGTGGAGCTTCTCTCTAAGGGGTTTTGCTGCTTCAAACCGAGATTTACCAAATATTAATCTCGCTGCCATGTTCTGAGCCGTCTGGAGTTTCTTAAGGATGTGTGCTTTGCAACCGGTGTAAATCCCATGGGACAAAGGATGGGTAAAACAATGCCTGGGTCGATATTCCTACAGAAATTATTCCATCCATCGAATCAAACCAAGACAATGTGGTTTACAATTTGAAAGGGAAGAACAGAGAGATGGAAATGACAATGATGCGATAGATGTCTATGAGGACAATCCTGAAGTAACAGAAGAGACACTTAATACGCCTTTTGGTACCAATGAAGATGATAGTGATGAATTTGAAGGATTTGTACAGTCTTGTTTGTTCTTGCTCCAGAAAATTATCAATAAAAGGACATTTTGCAGTACTTGGATATGGTTGTTTAATTACCGTACAAAGTAACCTGTTTCTCCAAACACAATTTATAAACAGTAAATGCAAGTGGCATTTAAATAGGCATAAGATATTGATCAGAGCTATTATATTCAAATTTATTTAGCCAGAAATTGAACATAATAGTTGTGATCGATATCTTATGCATGTTTTTGAAGTTCAGTAAATCACGACCTATACACAAGCCATGACATTTTCTCACTGCTTAAGGTTCAAAGTTAAGGTGCAACTTATACATGAGGATGCTCTACATGCAAGTATCCAGGATACAATTCTTTATAAAATCATCACTTACACGTGCAACTAGGGCAAAAGCATAATGCATATGTTTGTGCCTGCTCTGGATCAAGAGTGAATATATACGTTTATGTTTGTGTTTTGTGAACTACAAGTGTCAGACTGAAACTCTGTCCACTTTAAATATGTACAAAATGACACATAGGATTGCTCCCTGCATATAGGTTTAGACCTACATGTGGTGGCAAACTTTGGACCCTGTTTACAAAGGGCGCCTACACAGTTAGCACTAAAGAACATGAATACGCCTTTGTAAACAGGGCCCTTTATGAAATGCTATTTTTATGCATAAAACTCAAATTTACAGGTATGAAGCCCTTTTCAAAATTCGTCCATACAGGCTTATTTTCGAAAGGGATCGCCAGCGATCTTCCGACACAAATCGGGAGACCGCCGGCAATCTCCTGATCCCGGCCAAATCGGTATTATCGAAAGCCGATTTTAGCCGGCTTCAACTGCTGTTTCGTCGTGGCGCCAGCCAACCTTCAAGGGAGCATGTTGGGTAGGGTAGCGAAGGCGGGACGGGGGTGGGGGAGCGGGGGCATGGATACGAGATGGCCGGCTTTGCCTTATAATGGAAAAAAAAGAGGCCGGCTCGAACAAGCATTTCGTCGGCCGGACTTGGTCCATTTATTTTTAGGGCCAAGTTTGGAAAAAGCGCCCCAACTGACCAGATGACCACCGAAGGGAAGCAGGGTTCACCTCCCCTTACTCCCCCAGTGGTCACCAACCCACTCCCACCCAAAAAGAAAAAAAAGAAAAAAACTTTTTTGCCAGCCTGTACGCCAGCCTGAAATGTCATACCCAGCTCCTTGACAGCAATATGCAAGTCCCTGGAGCAGTTTTTAGTGGGTGCAGCGCACTTCAGGCAGGTGGACCCAGGCCCATCCCCCCCATCTGTTCCACTTGTGGTGGTTAATGTAGAGCCCTCCAAAAAACCCCAAAACCCACATGTAGGTGCTCCCCTTCACCCCTTAGGACTATGGTAATGGTGTAGAGTTGTGGTGAGTGGGTTTTGGGGGGGATTTGGGGGGTTCAGCACTAAAGGTAAGGGTGCTATGCACCTAGAAGCTATTTTTGTTTGTTTTTTTAAGTGCCCTCTAGGGTGCCCGGTTGGTGTCCTGGCATGTGAGGGAGGCCAGTGCACTACAAATGCTGGCTCCTCCCACGGCCAAATGCTTTGCATTTCGCTGGGTTTGAGATGGCCGGGCCCGGTTTCCATTATGGCTGAAAAACGAAGCTGGCCATCTCATATAAACCCGGCAATTCTTCTCTAAACCCGGCGAGCGATTTGGCCTTCGCCCAGTGTATTTCAAAAATATGCTTGGCTCCGCCCGCTTACAGTGTCGGCCCCGAAGATGGCCGGCCATCAATTTGGCCGGCGCCGTTCGATTAGGCCCCTCACAGTTACCAAAATATAAACATACCTTTCACTCACCTTCAGAGCTCCAATACATTTACTCCTACTTAATGATGTAGTAACTCTAAGGGGGTCTTTTACTAAGGAGCACTAAAAATCAGCTGGCGCTAAACGCTGAGATGCCCATTACATTCCTATGGGCGTCTCGGCATTTAGCACCTGCTGATTTTTAACGTGAGCTAAAAACACTAGCGCATCTTAGTAAAAGACCTCCTAAGCCAGAACACTGCACAGCTGCATAGGATACTATGCTTGATAGATCTTTGGTCTGACCCAATATGTCAAATCTTATGTTTTACTCCTATGGGAGCAGGTTTGAAACAGAAATTTTGCTTGTGTGTTTAGAAAAAAAAAAAGGATGTCTACCAACAACAGCCAAATTTCCAGCACACATCTAATATACCTCTGTACTACTTGCCCCTCCTTCACATCACACCATTGTAATTTAAACTATACTGGCCCATAGAAAACTGATATAATTTAAAGTAGCAATCAAAAATATGGTGTACATGAGCTATAGAGATCTCACGGTCTATCTGAATAAGAAACCTGTAAGCAGAGCAACAGCAAGCTACAAAATAATGGAGTTTCAATGGCCTGGAATCACAGTGCAGATAGTAAGGGGGTGGGATTGAAAGGGCAGGGGAATTGGGTGGGAGATGAAAGAAAGAGGTATATGTAAAGAAGGATAATATGGGTGAAGGTGTGTCTGAGATTTTGAAACCAAAAGAGAAAAATAAAACAAAACATATCAACATGTACCCTGTATGAATAAATGAATTTTACCTGACAAGTATTGTATTTTGAGGCCTACAGCCTGGACGGGTATTTGTTTTCCACACAACCTACAATTCTGGTGGGTTAAATAAAAGCATGCATAAAATTCACATAAGCCAACATAAACCACAATACATAACAGACTGGCAATTGGAAAGTAACCAGCTTAACTAAAAGTAACTGGAAGCTTGTTTTAAAAAAAGAGGCCTTCAAGTGCTTCCTAAAATTAGCTGCATCAAACATTAATCTCAGTACCCATGGTAATTTGTTCCATTCAACTGAAGTTATTAACGAGAAAAGCCCAAGACCATGTCTCTGCCAGATGAAAGTGCCTAACCGAAGGAATCTGTACTATCCGCATATCCTTGGATCTCAAAGGATGAGATGGTCTATAGATCTTAAGTACTGTATTAATGTAACAAGGACCATCACCATTCAAAGTCATTAATTTAAACTTATGTCATATATTCTACTGCAACTATTGAGATACAACTATGCTTGGTCTGCACTGTAAATGCGATAATAAAAAAGGAAAAAGAAAAAAAGAGACCTGTGAAATCTTAAAAGCTCAGGTACTACAATATATATATTTTTGGCTGGTCCTTTAAAAGATATTATAACCTAGAAAGTCCCAAATTCCATGCACAGCAAACTCACAGTCCACCCCTCATTTCTTTTCTGCCATCCATGTCGTTGCTGAACACATGACATCGGAAAAAGTTACAACACACACACACAAGAAGTACACACGGGCTAGATTCTATGTATGGCACCTGAAAAATCTGCAAGGTAAAAAAAATACATGTAGTCGTATTCTCTAATGTACGCCTAAATTTTATAGAATAGGCTTAATTTTCTGCATGGAATATAGAATATGCCAAGAGCCTCTCCACGGGACCAAATTTAGGCCATGTTTTACTTAGTGTAAATCCCGACGCCTATGTTAGGCACAGACCGGGTGTATTCTATAATAATGCACATATATTTTAGAAACACCCATTCCCTGCCCATAACCACACCTCCTTTTCAACTGCGTGATTTGGAATTTACACGCACCATGTTACAGAATACGCTTAGCGAGCTGTGCGTGTAAATCATAATTAACGCCAATTAGTGCTAATTGCTTATTAACATCCAATTGACAGCGCTGATTAGCTACTTAACCAATTAAGTTACGCACATTGTTATAGGATACGCTTCGATTTCCATGCGGAAATTAAGGCATGATATTTAGAATTTGGAAGACAGTAGAAATGAAATACGTAAATACAAAACTCTTGACCGCTTGATTTCAAAGTCTTCTTTGGGACTGTATATGAGTGTAGAAGTTGTCCAGTTTCTAATGTGCCTTTACTGTGCTAATGCAGGCTTCACTGTAGGCTGCTGAAACTGAAGGATGGCTGAGTTGTGAAGGCAGAGGAGTACCCCTTTCCCCATGCTATTACTACACAAAAATTATGGTATTAGTCTAAAATTGCCAAATAATGAGTCTGTCGCCAAGATCACGTGATCCTAGGAACTCTGCAAGGAAAATCTATTTGGCACAATGTGAGTACTACAGTGTTCGTTAACAGTATAACTGAGAGACTGAGATCATACTCCACATACCCTGGCTAAAGAGTGAGGTTCAGAACTAAGTAATTGGAGACACTGCCGCCCCCCCACCCCAGCTCCAGATCCCAGCTGAGGATTTGTAGGTTTAGAACAGGAAATAATGAAACCCATGCACACAAATATGCTACCACAGCTCAGAGCTTTTTCTTTTTTTGAGTGAGTACTTGGGGGTACTGAGTACTGCCACCTTTTCCATTTTCTGCTAAAACTGACCCATTTCCCCAAGTTTTAAATGAAAGATCTCAGGCCAATTCTGCCTTGTCATAGATTCTGTGGCTGGTTGCAGTTGGCCTGGCTATTGTGGGATATGTCCCTCAGTGATTACCCCACCCCTGAAGGGTGGCCTGGCATTTGAGAACCAGCACCTTTTTTGCTAGAATAAAATGCACTGCCATTGCTACACACAGGGCCGGTCCTAGGGTTTCTGGCGCCCCCCTGCAGACTGAGTTGCCCCCCCCCCCCCGCATCTCCTTTCTCTCTTCTCCCACCCTGCCCCTGTCCAGCGATTCTCCTTCGTCCCCATCTCCCTCCCATTTATGGCCACCTGCCCGCCCTCTTCTCCCCCTCCCCCAACATCCCCCTTTTTCTTCCCTGCGTGGTTTAAGTCTTTTTTAGTTTACCTCCATCCCAGCAGCCACGTCATTTGAAAGCCCTGCCCCATCTCTAGCCTTCCCTCCCTTTGTCAGTTCGTTCCCTCAGAGTCCCGCCCTCGAGGAAATGACGTCAGAAGGCGGGACTCTGCGGAACAAACTCACAAAGGGAGGGAAGGCTAGAGACGGGGCAGGGCTTTCAAATGACGTGGCTGCTGGGACGGAGGTAAATTACAAAGATTTAAAGCCCCAAGGGAGGTGCGGTATGGCGGCACAGTGCCGCAGCGGCGCCCTTGAAGGCAGGCGTCCCCCTGCGGTACTTACCCCACTTACTGGGTTTGACCGGCCCTGGCTACACATGGCTGGATGCTAAGAAGGTGCTTTCTATACCTCACCACGGGCTTTTTCTGAGTCACACATCCATTTCTGTCTATTCCAGCTCTGTCTGCTCCTCCTTCTGTGCCCGGGGCTGGCAGTGCTTTACACACCCACCCAGTCCCATTCTTAAATTGTAAATAAGCCACTTAACATCCCTGTGCTCCAACTTACAGATCCAGCCTGCTCCACATAACCAACTTTTATATTCCCTCTGGCCCCCCCATCCCTCCATTGCGTCTGCTGCTGCCACCCAGAGTACAGCAGAGGCAGGAATATCCAAGTGCTACAGTTGATCTTCACTCAGACCCCTGAATGAGTACTGACACAGTCCTGCCTCTGTTTTCTTTTCTGCCGCAGCAATAGCACAGGAAGTCGGGGACCGGATGAATGGAACACAAAAATTGTTGGTCCAGGATGGGCCAGAATTTAGATATTTTAATTTGTGAATAATGAGGGTCATCCTTACTGCACTAAAGTTGATAATGTACAGGAACAGTACTTCTCAAGTTTAGGGGCCCTTTTACAAAGGTGCGTAAGGACCTATGCGTGTCCAGTAAGGCCCAGCTACCACGTGCCTCAGGCAGTAATTCTGAATTTGGCGCATGCCAAAAACAAAGTAGAAAACAATTTTCTATTTTTTACCACGGGTGCACTCCCGATGATAATCGGCAGTTGATGTGCGCTGGACGGATACTGTACGGGTAACGCGTGAGCCGTTACCACTAAGTCAGGGCTCAGGCAATAAATAGACGCGTGCTGGTTTTCTTTTTGCCAGACATCCATATTTCCCACCCCTCCCCCAAAAAATCTTTTTTTCCCCAGACGCGGTGGGAAAATGGTCCAGCGTGCGTCCAATACACTACAACAGGCCACTTTTTGGTGCGCCTTTGTAAAAGGGCCTCATACTTTTTACATGGGTAAACATCTTTAAAAAAAAAAAACAACTGCTATACTATAAATTGCCCTCCTCCCTTAACTACAGGTAAAAATATCCATGCTGTCTACAGCTTGGGTACTTTTATCTGGATCAGAAAAGGGGCAGGGTTAGGTTAGGGAAGGGAATGAACAGGTGGGTCTTTCCTAATTTCCACTGATGCAAATGTACATAGAATACTAAGTACTACTCCCTGTTTCCTCACATTCTGGATTTTCAAAGGGAAGCTGTGTGTGGGGTTCCCCTTTGAAAAATTGCTTGTCGTTCCATGTTTAATTTGAAAATGTCTCCCATATGACTGAGCAGGAACCAGCTCAAAAACTCACATGGAGGGGGTATACAGTTTCATGAGGTACACAGAGCAAGCCACACTTCTTTCAGTAAAAAATATGACTTTTATTCACTTCAGTCAGCAAATATCCTAGTTCTCTAAATATTTCTAAGTCCTAAATTTGGGTGAGGTGAATCCTTAATGATTTTGTTATAACTGACGGCTGAATAAATGTTTTGCCAGTATTGCTGCTTTAAATCAAACTGCATTGTTTCCATTCTGCAAATACATAACATACAACCCAAATCCCCATCCATAATTAAGGAAGAATCATTAACATATGAAGGGTAAATGATCTGTTGTACCACCATGAATATGAGTTAAGCCAAATGCTTTAGTAACTGACAACTGGTAACATGACCAGTAAATAAACACAACTTAAGGTGCAATTAAGAGGGACAATTTAACTGGTATTAAATTATGCCATGTTTCCTGTAGTCCTCAGTTACCAAAGATCAAATTCAGATGTTGCATTTACTCGTAAACTTTTGCAGGGTAAATAAAACATTCTGCACACTGTAAATCTTATACTTAACTTACCATATAAATTAAATCCAAGCACAAACATAATCCTGAAACCTCATCCTTTCCCACAAAAGCAGTCCTACAACCAAGCCAAAGAGACTTTAAAGAGCTACAGTATCCCATAACACTGAATCTGAGAGTACAGATCAGACAAATGAGAGCAGAAGTGGCGAAGCAGACAAGATTGATATGAAAATATATCAGACTCCTTTTTAAATTCTTGCATCTGAAAGGTTATGGCAAATTCTAAAAGTGCATCACTTGGACAACAATGTAATTTGCGTGGAATGAAAACCGCACAATGTAAACAAGCATGCACCCCAGGTGCCAAATACTATTTTGCTGACACCCATCTCGTTATGTATAAAAATAAATAAATAAATAAATACAACCCCCACGAGACAATCCGTTTTACACAAGGAAGTTTAGAGCAAAATCAAAATGTAATTCATATCTTGCTCTGGACAACCTGGAGAACCATTTGTTAAACGGGCCGTAAACACTCGGCAGCAGCCAAAACAGAATGGATGTTTCCAAATATTTGGAGAAAAAGCTGCTATTTGAACGGAAGCCTGCCGATATCTGAATATGAACAGCCTATTTACAGCTTGCCTGCTTTTGGAAGCGGGTTTAATGTAGGATCACCTCCCTCTTCCAAGAGCAAGAGGAGAGGAGTAGTGCAGTATTATTCTTTCTGTCCCTGCCCTCACCCCGAGCCCTTCCAGGGAGGGAGGGAGAGGGGGGGGGTTTCTTTTCCATACAAATCTAACAAATCTGTATATCCCAGTCTGACGAAGAAACCATGGGCCCGATATTCAGGTGGCGAAAGGCAGCGCTGCTGTCCGCCACCAGCGTTAAAATCCGACATTCAATGCCGGGCCATTTTCAGTGACTGGCATTAAATATCCGGTGGGTTTTTTAACTGCTAAAAAGTTAACTAGTTATGCCGATATTCTGCGCTAACTGGTTCATTTTTTTAGTGGTTAAAGATAGGACACTATTTATATGATCCTATTTATTTAACAATTTCTATCAAAAACACAATAAAAGAAGCAGTAAAACAATAACAGGCACTGAATGATACAATATTCAAAATAAAACAGATATCAGCCCCATGCATGCTCAAACAGATATTGAACTTACTAAATTGAACCCTACTACTACAGTCTCAAATAAGCAAGTAATCTGACCACTAAACTTATCCGGCTAGTTGCTGAATATTGGCGCCTAACTGGATAAGTTGCACGATATTTATTTGTTGGGATTTATTATATAATATTTAGTGGTTAGGTGTGATATGCTGTTCAACCGGTCAGTGGCTGTGTCTGGCCAGTCAAATAGCTTTGAATATCAAGGGGCATGATTCTTATAATTATTTCAGGGTTTTACTCCAAAAAAGCATGGGATAAACAAAGGACTCCTATACAGCAAGAGGACTGAGGTTGACTATTGTCTTGGTAAGCACAGATCTAACCCATTTGGAGGTAATCAACAGAAATAGGATAAAATAAAACAGAGAAAAGAAAATAAGATGATACCTTTTTTATTGGACTAACTTCATACATTTTTTGATTAGCTTTCGAAGGTAGCCCTTCAACAGATCAGAAATAAGCAAATTTTGATAAGTAACAGCATGCTGTTACTTATCAAAATTTGCTTATCAAAATATTTCAGTGACAGTCTGAAAGGATAGCAGAGGGGTGGGCTAGGTGAGAAACAGGGGGGGCAGAGAGGATAAGGGACAGGGAGATATGCCTGGTGATCAGAGGGTGACAAAGCAGTGGAATTTCATGGTTAATGGGCTAGAAAACCCAGATCTTTGTTAAGTCAACCCACTTGGAGATATTGCCTTCAGGAGAAAGTGATCAAAGCAAAACTTAAAATAACTTTCACACTTCAAAAAGAGGAGTGTAATCCACAAACAGCAGCAGATACAACCCTAAACAAAGGGGTGTGGCCTGCATGGTGTCAATTACAACCCTAAACAAAGGCACAATACACACAAGTTTAGTCAGTTTATGAGACAATGCAGTCAGTAATCACATTATTATATCCTTGGAAACAGCAGCATAGACAGAAACAACTGGGCAGTGGGTAGGCACCGCAGACTGGCTGGAAAGTGCATCTATGATGAGAATCTACGAAGAGAAATGCTGGCTTGGCAATGTATATAGAGATGAGAACTAGCCCTCAAATTACAAAAAAATAGACTCCAATACCGACATAATGAATGAGATACCATCCATGTTCGTAAGATGAGAACAGCAGACATTTGTTTAAGTCAGGGTGCAGCAGCAAAGATATGCATGTGGAAGCAACATAGACTCAGCTGCATCTGGTCAAGAATGACTCACCAGGAGCTGGCTGACGGCTCAGTGGTTGTGAGCTGCAACGTGGGAGATCTGGGCTGGATTGCCAAATCTAGCTTCTGATTCTCAAGCTGGCCATGGATGGAATGCTGCAGAGATGATGCTCGCAGCCCTCCAGGGAAGATGAAGTCTCAGCCACTGTACAAGAGCGATGCCTAACGGCTGGACATTGGCTTCACACATACCAAGCTCTGATGGGAGCCACAGTTCATGGCTTTGGGCCAAGGGCTCTCTTGGAAATAAGTTAAAAATTGGGATTAACTCGGGTAGTTGCAAGTGAAGACTCATGTAAGTACTGTAAGTATAGCCTGGTCCCAAAGTTCAGCTGGAAAAACGTCTGGTTCAAAAAAAGAAAAACATGACCCAGGAGGTTAAATTAATTCTCCTGAATCAGTTTTCCTATTTATGCTGCTGATAAACTAGGACGTCTCAAACTGGTCCTGAAAGGTCACAAAACAGCCAGGTTTTCAAAATGTATATTAAATAGATATGCATGCCTATGGCCTCCATACTATACAAATCTGTCTCTTGCATATTCATTACAAAACAACCCCTTAAGTTAAACACACTCTTCAAATGTCATTAATTAAAAAACCAATCTTCACAATATATGATAACTGAATATTTCCAAAAATACTACAAATTTTATTAAAGATTAAGTAACATATAAAATCTATCCCACAGAACAAGTATAGAAAAACATACAAATTACTTATCATGGTCTTATACTCTGCAGGTTGACTCTGGCAATCAGTAAATGCCTAATATCAATGTTCCTTTATCCGGTGATTGTCTTCTCAATTGGAATAGATTTTTTTTTTCAAAATCTGAATTTACAAACATCCATACTCAAAAAAAGTTCCAAGTATAAATCATTGTTGTCCTTATTAATGTTGAAATTGGACTGAGGTATCACCATGATGACTCGAATAATCAGTACATTCCTATCTGTGGGGTTTGTTGTTGTTTTTTTTTTTTTTTACAAATCAGAGTAAAAAAAATAGCATTCCCATTGGACAGTTCATGTGGTTGAAGCTTTGTGTACATTTGACAATCAATTTAAAACTCATGCCATTGAAATGTATAAATGGTTTCAAACTAGGGGTTATCCTAATAAAGGGGATCTTTTACTAAAACATGGCTTGAGTTACCTGCAGCAGGGCCCATTTTATTTATGCAGATTTTGCTCAATCCTTTTTCAGTAGTAGCTCAAGGTGAGTTACATTCAGGTACACTGGATATTTCTCTGTCCCAGGAGGGCTCACAATCTAAGTTTGTACCTGAGGCAATGGAGAGTTAAGTGACTTGCCCAAGATCACAAGGAGCAGCAGTGGGATTTGAACTGTTCACCTCTGGATTACAAGACTGTTGCTCTAACCACTAGGCCACTCCTCCATGCCTAGGGGCCCTACTGCAGATAACTCAAGCTAAGCTAAAAAGACCCCAGAGTGATCAAATGAGCTTATAAATGAGCTAACAAGGCTCAAAGGCAATGTTGTTGAGCCCCTCTAAGAAATGTAGTACTACTACTACTACTACTTATTTCTAAAGCGCTACTAGACGTACACAGCGCTATACCCTTGAACATGAAGAGACAGTCCCTGCTCAACAGAGCTTACAATCTAATTAGGACAAACAGGACAAACAAGAGATAAGGGAATATTACTACTACTTAACATTGCTAAAGCGCTACGAGGGTTACATAGCGCTGTACAATTTAACATAGAAGGACAGTCCCTGCTCAAGGAGCTTACAATCTAAAGGCCAAATGTACAATCAAATAGGGGCAGTCAAATTGGGGCAGTCTAGATTTCCTGAATAGGTATAAAGGTTAGGTGCCGAAAGCAACATTGAAGAGGTGGGCTTTGAGCAAGGATTTGAAGATGGGTAGGGAGGGGGATTGGCGTAAGGGCTCAGGAAGTTTATTCCAAGCATAGGATGAGGCGAGGCAGAAAGGGCGGAGCCTGGAGTTGGCGATGGTGGAGAAGGGTACTGAGAGGAGGGATTTGTCCTGTGAGCGGAGGTTACGGGTGGGAACGTAAGGGGAGATGAGGGTAGAGAGGTAATGAGGGGCTGCAGACTGAGTGCATATGTAGGTAAGAAGAAGAAGCTTGAACTGTATGTGGTATCTGATCGGAAGCCAGTGAAGTGACCTGAGGAGAGGGGTGATAGGAGTATATCGGTTCAGGCAGAATATAAGATGTGCAGCAGAGTTCTGAACGGATTGAAGGGGGGATAGATGGTTAAGTGGGAGGCCAGTGAGGAGTAGGCTGCAGTAGTCAAGGCGAGAGGTAATGAGAGAGTGGATGAGAGTTCGGGTGGTGTGCTCAGAGAGGAAAGGGCGAATTTTGCTGATGTTAAAGAGAAAGAAGCAACATGTCTTGGCTATCTGCTGGATATGCGCAGAGAAGGAGAGTGAGGAGTTGAAGATGACTCCGAGGTTGCGGGCAGATGAGACAGGGACGATGAGGGTGTTATCAACTGAGATAGAGAGTGGAGGAAGAGGAGAAGTGGGTTTTGGTGGAAAGACAATAAGCTTGGTCTTGGCCATGTTCAGTTTCAGGTGACAGTTGGACATCCATGCAGCAATGTCAGATAAGCAGGCTGATACTTTGGATATTTCTCTGTCCCAGGAGGGCTCACAATCTAAGTTTGTACCTGAGGCAATGGAGAGTTAAGTGACTTGCCCAAGATCACAAGGAGCAGCAGTGGGATTTGAACTGTCCACCTCTGGATTACAAGACTGTTGCTCTAACCACTAGGCCACTCCTCCACACCTATGGGCCCTGCTGCAGATAACTCAAGCTAAGCTAAAAAGACCCCAGAGTGATCAAATGAGCTTATAAATGAGCTAACAAGGCTCAAAGGCAATGTTGTTGAGCCCCTCTAAGAAATGTAGTACTACTACTACTACTACTACTTATTTTTAAAGCGCTACTAGACGTACGCAGCGCTATACACTTGAACATGAAGAGACAGTCCCTGCTCAACAGAGCTTACAATCTAATTAGGACAGACAAACAGGACAAACAAGAGATAAGGGAATATTACTACTACTACTACTTAACATTGCTAAAGCGTTACGAGGGTTACATAGCGCTGTACAATTTAACATAGAAGGACAGTCCCTGCTCAAGGAGTTTACAATCTAAAGGCCAAATGTACAATCAAATAGGGGCAGTCAAATTGGGGCAGTCTAGATTTCCTGAATAGGTATAAAGGTTAGGTGCCGAAAGCAACATTGAAGAGGTGGGCTTTGAGCAAGGATTTGAAGATGGGTAGGGAGGGGGATTGGCGTAAGGGCTCAGGAAGTTTATTCCAAGCATAGGATGAGGCGAGGCAGAAAGGGCGGAACCTGGAGTTGGCGATGGTGGAGAAGGGTACTGAGAGGAGGGATTTGTCCTGTGAGCGGAGGTTACGGGTGGGAACGTAAGGGGAGATGAGGGTAGAGAGGTAATGAGGGGCTGCAGACTGAGTGCATATGTAGGTAAGAAGAAGAAGCTTGAACTGTATGTGGTATCTGATCGGAAGCCAGTGAAGTGACCTGAGGAGAGGGGTGATAGGAGTGTATCGGTTCAGGCGGAATATAAGATGTGCAGCAGAGTTCTGAACGGATTGAAGGGGGGATAGATGGTTAAGTGGGAGGCCAGTGAGGAGTAGGCTGCAGTAGTCAAGGCGAGAGGTAATGAGAGAGTGGATGAGAGTTCGGGTGGTGTGCTCAGAGAGGAAAGGGCAAATTTTGCTGATGTTAAAGAGAAAGAAGCAACATGTCTTGGCTATCTGCTGGATATGCGCAGAGAAGGAGAGTGAGAGTCGAAGATGACTCCGAGGTTGCGGGCAGATGAGACGGGGACGATGAAGGTGTTATCAACTGAGATAGAGAGTGGACGCAGAGGAGAAGTGAGTTTTGGTGGAAAGACGATAAGCTCGGTCTTGGCCATGTTCAGTTTCAGGTGATGGTTGGACATCCATGCAGCAATGTCGGATAAGCAGGCTGATACTTTGGCCTGGGTCTCCGCAGTGATGTCTGGTGTGGGTGTCATCAGCATAAAGATGATACTGGAAACCATGAGATGAGATCAGTGAGCCCAGGGAGGAGGTGTAGATTGAAAAAAGAAGGGGTCCAAGGACAGATCCCTGGGGAACTCCAACAGAGAGTGGCATGGGGGTGGAGGAAGATCCCTGAGAGTGTACTCTGAAGGTACGGTGGGAGAGATAGGAGGAGAACCAGGAGAGAACAGAGCCCTGGAACCCAAATGAGGACAGTGTGGCAAGAAGTAAATCATGAATGATAGTGTCAAAAGCAGCGGATAGATCGAGGAGAATGAGGATGGAGTAGTGCCTCTGGATTTGGCAAGGAACAGGTCATTACAGACTTTAGAGAGTGCTGTTTCTGTCGAGTGTAGAGGGCGAAAACCGGATTGAAGCAGATCGAGGATAGCATGAGAGGAGAGAAAATCAAGGCAGCGACTGTGAACGGCGCGCTCAAGTATCTTGGAGAGGAAGGGTAGGAGGGAGATGGGGTGGTAGCTGGAGGGGCAGGTAGGGTCAAGTGATGGTTTTTTGAGGAGTGGTGTGACTACGGCATGCTTGAAGGTGTCAGGGACAGTTGCAGTGGAGAGAGAGAGGTTGAGGATAAGACAGATGGGGGGGTGACAGAAGGAGACATGGTGTTAAGTAAGTTGGTTGGGATGGGATCAGAGGAACAAGTGGTGCATTTCGAGGAGGAAAGAAGGCGGGCGGTTTCCTCCTCGGTGATATCAGGAAAGGAGGAGAAAGAGGCCTGGGTTGGTTGGTTGGTTGAGGGAGAGGGTTGAAGGGTGAAGAGGAGGTGGTGGCATGGTAGTGAACTCAAGGTTGATCTTTTGCACCTTGTCGCGGAAGTAGTCAGCCAGTGATTGAGGAGAGAGTGAAGGGGGGTGGGAGCGGAGGGCACTTTGAGGAGGGAGTTAAGGGTGGCGAAGAGACGACGAGGGTTGGAGCTGAGAGAATTAGTCAATTGGGTGTAATAGTCCTGTTTGGCAAGAAATAGGGAGGACTGGAAAGAGGATAGCATGAATTTGTGATTAAAGCGAAGATACATATCCGTAGCAGGTATTCTCCGAGGACAGAAGGCTGATTCTTCTCACATGTGGATTGGCGTCCACGGCGGCCCAGGAAATGGCAAATTTTTTCAGAGCAAAAATAAAAAAGTTTTGCCAGAGCCTTCTGGCACATGAACCGTTTGCACCACGCATGCACGGACGACTTCCCGCCCGTCGCATGAGTGTTCCCGCTCAGTTTAATCAAAAAGCAAATAATAAACAAACAACAACTCCAAAGGGGAGGAGGGCGGGTTTGTGAGAACAATCAGCCTGCTGTCCTCGGAGAATACCTGCTACTTCGCTTTCTCCGAGGACAAGCAGGCTGCTTCTTGTCACATGTGGGGTATCACTAGCAACCAGGCTCACTCAAAACAATAAACATTGGTCAACTGGGTCTCGAAACAGCGAGGACATAACATAGATTGACCTGAAACCATAAACAACTAACAGAGTGCAGCCTGGAACAGAACAAAAATGGGTCTAGGGGGGTGGAGTTGGATTCTAAACCCCGAACAGATTCTGCAGTACCAACTGCCCAAACTGACTGTCGTGTTGGGTATCCTGCTGAAGGCAGTAGTGAGATGTGAATGTGTGGACTGAAGACCACATTGCAGCCTTGCAAATCTCCTCAATAGAGGCTGACTTTAAGTGAGCCACTGTCGCAGTCGTGGCTCTAACATTGTGAGCCGTGACATGGCCCTCCAGAGTCAGCCAAGCTTGGGCGTAAGTGAAGGAAATGCAATCTGCTAGCCAATTGGAGATTGTGCGTTTTCCAATTTGCGACTCCCCTCCTGTTGGGATCAAAAGAAACAAACAACTGGGCGGACTGTCTAAAGGGTTTCGTCTGCTCCACGTAAAAGGCCAATGCTCTCTTGCAGTCCAAAGTGTGCAAAATGCTTTCGCCAGGGCGGGTATGAGGACGGGGAAAGAATGTTGGCAAGACAATTGACTGGGTAAGATGGAACTCCGACACCACCTTTGGCAGGAACTTAGGGTGCGTGCGGAGGACTACTCTGTTGTGATGAAGCTTGATATAAGGTGCATGCACTACCAAGGCCTGAAGCTCACTGACTCTACGAGTTGAAGTAACAGCCACCAAGAAAATGACCTTCCAGGTCAAATACTTCAGATGGCAGGAATTCAGTGGCTCAAAAGGAGCTTTCATCAGCTGGGTGAGAACGACGTTGAGATCCCATGACACTGGTGGAGGTTTGACAGGGAGCTTTGACAAAAGCAAACCTCTCATGAAGCAAACAACTAAAGGCTGTCCAGAGATAGGCTTACCCTCTACACGGCAGTGATAAGCACTAATCGCACTAAGGTGAACCCTTACAGAGTTAGTCTTGAGACCAGACTCTGACAAGTGTAGAAGGTAATCAAGCGGGGTCTGCGTAGGACAAGAAAGAGGATCTAGGGCCTTGCTGTCACACCAGACGGCAAACCTCTTCCATTTGAAAGAGTAACACCTCTTTGTGGAGTCTTTCCTAGAAGCAAGCAAGACTCGGGAGACACCCTCTGAAAAACCCAAGGAGGCAAATTCTAAGCTCTCAACATCCAGGCCGTGAGAGCCAGAGACTGGAGGTTGGGATGTAGAAGCGACCCCTCATTCTGAGTGATGAGGGTTGGAAAACACTCCAATCTCCACGGTTCTTCGGAGGACAACTCCAGAAGAAGAGGGAACCAAATCTGACGCAGCCAGAAGGATGCAATCAGGATCATGGTTCCGCAGTCTTGCTTGAGTTTCAGCAAAGTCTTCCCTACTAGAGGTATGGGAGGATATGCATACAGAAGGTCTGTCCTGCAATGTAGGAGAAAGGCATCTGAAGCTAGCCATCATGGGCCTGAAGTCTGGAACAGAACTGAGGGACCTTGTGATTGATCTGAGTGGCAAAAAGATCCACCGAGGGGGTGCACCATGCGCGGAAGATCTTGCGGACTACACCCATGTTCAGTGAGGTTGCATTATCCTGCTCAACCTGTCGGCCAGACTGTTGTTTACGCCTGCCAGATAAGTGGCTTGTAGAAACATGCCATGACAATGAGCCCAAAGCCACATCTGGAAGGCTTCCTGACACAGAGGGCAAGATCCGGTGCCCCCCTGCTTGTTGGTGTAATAAATGGCAACCTGATTGTCTGTCTGAATTAAGATTACTTGGTTGGCCAGCCGATCTCTGAAAGCCTTTAGAGCATTCCAGATCGCTCTTAATTCCAGGAGGTTGATCTGCAGACCTTTTTCCTGAAAAGACCAGACTCCCTGAGTGTGGAGCCCACCTACGTGAGCTCCCCACCCCAGGAGAGATGTATCCGTCGCCAGCACTTTTCATGGCTGAGGAATTTGGAATGGTCATCCCATGGTCAAATTGGATTGAATCGTCCACCACTGAAGAGAATTCCGAAAGTCGGTGGATAGTTGGATTACATCCTCTAGATCCCCCCCGCAGCTTGAAACCACTGGGAAGCTAGGGTCCATTGAGCTGATCTCATATGGAGACGTGCCATGGGCATGCATGAACTGTGGAGGCCATGTGCCCCAGCAGTCTCAACATCTGCCGAGCCATGATCTGCTGAGAAGCTCGAACCATGAACACCAGGGACAGAAGGTTGTCCAGCCTTGTCTCGAGAAGATAAGCTCGAGCTGTCTGAGTGTTCAACAGGGCTCCAATGAATTCTAATTTTTGGACTGGGGTGAGATGGGACTTGGGATAATTTAAGATGAACCCCAGTAACTCTAGCACCCGAATAGTCATTCACATAGACTCCAGAGCACCCTCCTTCGAGGTGCTCTTCACCAGCCAATCGTCGAGATAAGGAAACACATGCACTCCCAGTCTGCGTAGCGACGCTGTGACTACAGCTAGGCATTTGGTAAATACTCCGGGCACAGATGCCAGGCCAAAAGGCAGTACACAGTACTGAAAGTGCTGTATTCCCAGCCGAAATCAAAGATACTTCCTGTGAGCTGGAAGTATCGAGATGTGTGTATAAGCATCCTTTAAGTCCAGAGAGCACAGCCAATCGTTTTCCTGAATCATGGAAAGGGTGCCTAGGGAAACCATCCTGAACTTTTCTCTGACAAGAAATTTGTTCAGGGCCCTTAGGTATAGGATGGGACGCATCCCCCCTGTTTTCTTTTGTACAAGGAAGTACCTGGAATAGAATCCCAGCCCTTCTTCCCCTGGTGGTACGGGTTCTATCGCTTGGGCCTGTAGAAGGGCGGAGAGTTCCTCTGCAAGTACCTGCTTGTGCTGGGAGCTGTAGGACTGAGCTCCCGGTGGGCAATTTGTAGGCTTGGATTTCAGATTGAGGGTGTACCCAAACTAGACAATTTGAAGAACCCACCGGTCGGAGGTTAAAAGAGGCCACCTTTGGTGAAAAAACATTAACCTCCCCCCAACCGGCAAGTCGTCCGGTACGGACACGTTTACTGCGGCTATGCTGAACTGGAGCCAGTCAAAAGCCCGTCCCTTGCTTTTGCTGGGAAGCCGCAGTGGACTTAGGTGCACGCTGTTGACGAGAACGAGCGCGCTGGGACAGACTGGGCAAGCTGCCGAGAAGCAGGAGTGTACCTACACCTAGCATAGGAATAGGGAGCATTCTTCTTCCCTCCAAAAAATCTCCTAGATGAAAAGGTAGTAGCAGAAGATGCCCGGCAGGAGAGAGAATCCATAGCATCATTGTGCTTCTTGAGCTGGTCAACCAGATCCTCTACTTTCTCACCAAAAAGATTATCCCCCAGGCAAGGAACATCCGCCATCTGCTGCTGGATCGAATGATCCAGGTCAGAGACACGCAGCCATGAGAGTCTGCGCATCACTATACCTTGGGCAGCGATCCTGGATGCCACATCAAAAGTGTCGAACATACCCCTGGCCAGGAATTTAACACTCCTTCTTCTGCCTGACCACCTGGCAAAAAGGCTCGGCTTGCTCCGGAGGGAGTGCATCAACCAAGCTAGACAGTTGCCTCACCGAGTTCCACAAGTGGATGCTTGTGAAGAGCTGGTATGTCTGGATTTTGGCAGCGAGCATAGCGGCCTGATACGCCTTCCTCCCAAAAGAATCCAAGGTTCTAGATTCTCTGCCTGGGGATGCCAAGGCATAGTCCCTAGTACTTTTGGCTCTCTTGAAAGCGGAGTCCACCACTATGGAATTGTGAGGTAGCCACGACCTCATCAATCCAGGCTCCCCGTGGATCCGATACTGGGACTCAGTCTTTTTCGGGATCACGGGATTAGACAGAGGGAACGACCAGTTTCGCATAAGAACTTCCTTGAGTATATTATGCAAAGGTGCCATAGCAGCCTCTCTAGGCGGAGAAGGATAATCCAGGACCTCGAGCATCTCAGCCCTGGGCTCATCCTCAACCTCCATAGGGAAGGGAATAGCCGCAGCCATTTCCCGGACAAAGGAGGTGAAGGATAGACTCTCCGGAGGAGAAGTCTCCTTTCTAGTGGAGGAGAAGGTTCAGAAGGAATCCCAAAGGACTCGTCAGAAGAAAAGTACCTGGGATCCTCCTCTTCCTCCCACAAACGCTCATCTTCAGTATCCGACAAGACATCCCTCAGAGCAGTCCGAAACTGAGCCTGCCTTGACGCCGAGGAATGATGTCCTCGATGGCGGTGCCGAGAAGTTGATGCCCACCTGGACTCCGGTGAAGCTTCCTCCATCGACGTCGAAGGGGAGTTGACCTGGGTGGCAGCCGAAACCGATGCCGCAGGCGGCACCGAGGTCGGGGTCCTCACCACAGGTGAAGGGCCAGATGCCACTGCAGCAGACGCGGAAGGCGCAAGCACCCCCGACACCGAAGCAGACTGGCGCAGCAACCCTTCCAGAAGCTCTGGAAGCAGGGCCCTGATGCGCTCGTCGAGAGCCGCCGTCACACAAGGCTGCGGGATTGGTAAGGCTGCGGGGTTGGTAAGGCTGTGGGGTTGGTAAAGGAGCCGGTGGCAGAATCTGTCGAGGCTCAGGAGCAGGTACCGGGGCTGCTAGACCGACTCATCGGCACCTCCTGAATAAAGGGAGAGCGATCCTCTCGGCGCCGACGCTTCTCGGGTGCCGAATCCTTCAACGCCCCGGAGCTCCCAGCACCGTGTGTCGAAGGAGAATGATGACAGTGCTTCTTCGCCTTCGCTCGACGCCGTCATCGAGACTCCTCGGTACCGATGAGGAAGACGTGGAATCCTCACGTCTCCTCGGTGCCGGGTCCGACGAAGCTCGGTCCCAGGGGGCCTGCATAACAGGAGGCCTCAAGACAGGTGGAGACTCACTCGATGCCTCACTGCTCCCAGCACGAGTTGGTCATTCTGCAGCCATTACCTTTGCTCCAGACATCGATGCGTCCCACGATGTCGACGACGCCGACCTCGGTATCGATATCGACGTCGAAGGACCGGACCGAGCCCCAAAAAGCTCTCGTTGGGCTTCTCGAGATGCTTGGGTCCATTTGTTCATGCGAAGACACAGACTGCAAGCGGCTGGGCTATGGTCTGGCCCAAGGCACTGGATACACCAAACATGGGTATCTGTACCCAAGATGGTCTGGTTGCACCGAGTACAACGTTTGAAGCCGCTGGGTGTCTTTGATGACCTGGAAGAAAAACAGCTTCGGCAAAATCAAAAGACCCAATTGTGCCTTTGAAAAGAAGAAAGGCACAAAAGAAAAAGGGGTAAGGCCCGACCGAGCGGCATAAAACACAGCTGCTTCAAACAAGAAAGAAAACTTACAAAAGAGGTCTAAAAAACTAAGAAAAAATACAGGAAGGTAAAAAAGTTTTGGGGGTTTTTTTGTTTTACTTTTAAAGAAATGACGCAAATCGTCGAAAGACTCTTGCTGGGCCAAAAAACGAAGAGACGAACCGAAGAACGCTGTCTCTCTGCCGCGGACAAGAAAAAACTAAGCAGGAACGCTCACGCAACAGGTGGGAAGTTGTCCGTGCATGCGCGGTGTGCGCGGTTCGCATGCCAGAAGGCTCTGGCAAAACTTTTTTATTTTTGCTCTGAAAAAAATTTGTTGTTTCCTGGGCCGCCGTGGACGCCGACCCACATGTGAGAACAAGCAGCCTGCTTGTCCTCGGAAAACTTGTGTTTTGCCATATTATACTCAAGTTTATCAGGTTCAGCAGCTTTTTATTAAATATTGGCCTCTGCTGTCATATCACAAAGGGTTTGAACAAACCCCTAGATTTGCAAATAGTAGAGGACCTAATTTGGAGGAGGTGTTAGGTAGAAATGGGAATTTGAAGAGTAAAGATTTAGTAAAGGGTAATCATGGCAAATGCGGTCACTGTGTGTATTGTCAGTATGCTTTGGACACAGAGAAAATCTGGATTCGGCAGTTAAACCAATACCATATTTTGAAATCAGTCACTGATTGTGACTCAGATTATGTAGTATATGGAATTCAGTGCCCTTCAGCCCATTGATATATTGGTGAGGCAGTGAGGAGAATCAAATACCACAATGCACAAAGTTTGACTAATATTCGGCATCAGAGGGTGAAGGCACCAATGGTGGCACCCTGGATGCAGCAGTCTCATCGAGTAGAGGACCTATGGTTTGTGGTTCTCATGTTTTGATCCTTGTGGCAGCAGCAGTGTTCAGCAGAGAATGTTTTTTTATGAACAAAGATTGATTTTTGAGTGGAACACTGTCGCCCCCAATGGACATAACAAAGAAGTTGATTGGAGTTGGTTATTAGCCTATCCCAGATGAGTCATATCGAGGCGCTAATGCTTTTAGGGTTTTATATTGCCCTGAGCAATTGGGCATGTCTAGGCGTCTAAGTACAATGGCCACCATGTTTTTTTAAAACAGAGTGAATTTCCAGCAGGTAAGTTAGTCGTGGGGTATTTTTATTTAAAATGATGTTGTATAATAGTTTGATTATTTGTAATGTGATGTGGATATTTTCTTAATTTTAGCAAGGTCTCCTGATGAAGTTTACAGTGAAACAGGTCCTGTAGAGACCATGTTAATACTGCATATACACTATTAAGATTGTGCACTTTAAAAGATCCTCAGCAGTGATCTCAGGATGTAAAGCTGATTACAAGAAGAGTTATGATGACCTATAGTGTTACCTCAGTTCAATTTCAACATTAATAAGGACAACAACGATTTATACTTGGAACGTTTTTTTTTCAGTATGGATATTTGCACATTCAGATTTTGAAAAAAAAATCCATTCCAATTGAGAAGACAATCACCTAATAAAGGAACATTGATATTTGGCATTTACTGATTGCCAGAGTCAACCTGCAGAGTATAAGACCATAATAAATAATTTGTGTGTTTTTCTATATTTGCTTTGTGGGATAGATTTTATAAGTTACTTAATCTTTAATAACATTTGTAGTATATTTGGAAAATACTCAGTCATCATATATTGCGAAGATTGCATGGAATCACACCTCAAAGGTCTGTATAGAATACTTATTGATTCATAGTCATTTCCCCAGTTTGCACACTCCTCTCCTAGACAGCATGTTCTTGGAGGGGGGTGGGTCTTGAAGGCCATGGCATATATCGTTCCAAAAGATAGACACAGATATGGAGTGCTCCAAGTCTCTCTACTGAACTTAAGTGCAAAACTAGTACTACTTTGCAATAATCTTTCTATCTTGAGGTTGTACAGCATTGAATAAACACTGTAATACTCCAAAAGCTTCCTCTTTCTTTGCCTGTAATCCCCTTTAGCGATAATTAGTCTTTTGGGATAACAGGCCTCTTGGGTTCTGGGGCACACCTATTCCCTTCAAAGCGAAACATACACACTATCACACAGACGGGGCTTCCTCAAAGGAATAATCCTGTACACTGCACCTCCTCCTATAGTCCAGCTACTGAGTGGAGCTTCTCTCTCCTTGGTCCCAACAGATTGAGGGCCAAGATTCTGCTCCACTGCTCAAATAAACAGCAGGCAGAGAGGGTTGGTAACACTTCTGTCCTGTCACATTCACTTCAGACTGGACACAACTAAAAAGGGAGTCTTCACCTAAGACACAAAAGTAATAAAGCAATATACAAGGACTGGACTCTACACACTACTTCTCCTACCAAGTGAACCCTGCCACAGTAAAGAATCCACACTAGGGGTCTCTGACTTATATAAGGGCAGGCAGTACCATTGCAGACGTCCCTGAAGGGGGATGCTGTAAACAAGTGGCACACACCTCCTCTCTCTACTCTTGCTGGTTACAATCCTGGATGCAGGAGCATAGGGGAACTCTACTACTACTATTTACTACTATTTAGCATTTCTATAGCGCTACAAGGCATACGCAGCGCTGCACAAACATAGAAGAAAGACAGTCCCTGCTCAAAGAGCTTACAATCTAATAGACAAAAAATAAATAAAGTAAGCAAATCAAATCAATTAATGTGAACGGGAAGGAAGAGAGGAGGGTAGGTGGAAGCGAGTGGTTACAAGTGGTTACGAGTCAAAAGCAATGTTAAAGAGGTGGGCTTTCAGTCTAGATTTAAAGGTGGCCAAGGATGGGGCAAGACGTAGGGGCTCAGGAAAGTCCTGCAAGGATCCTTACATATAACTGGCATGCATCTCTTGAAGACTGCAGTAGGAGACCCTTATGATAAACCTTACCTAAGGGGCATGAACAATTTTTTTTTCTAGCCGGCATGGGGATAAAAACTGCAAAAAAAAAAAAAATACCATTTTAATCCCAAGGTTCACAAAAGCATTGATTCTGCATTTCTCCACAATCTTTTGTCAAGTTTGAACTGCGTGAAAGAACTGGAATTAAATCCTGTTACTCATGAAATGGAAAATTTGCTTCTTGCACATTCCTACAGGTGTAGATAGGTACATAACAAATTAATCTGTACCTCTGTGCAACAGACTGCCCATAGTCTACAGACAGGAAAAAAACACAACTTAACACCAAGAAGAATGAGCAACCTAGAATTCCCAACAAGTGTCACAGCAACATCAATTCTTGATGCCTAGGTCAACAAAAGAAAGGTCAAATCTCTATGTTTGCTTGTCGGATATGGAATTGGGCTGCCTTTCTTCTTGTTCTGGAGAAGTAAGGGACACAAAAAAGGGCCACATAAAAGAGGACAGTAATTAGATTATTCCTATATATATATATATATATATATATATATATACCCATGTCCTGAACTTCACATCATGCGTCTACGTTGACTCTAATCCTCGTAAGATCATGCCTCAATAAATTGGTTAGTCTATATGGTGACACCTGTGTCTGTCAATTTTGTTACACCAGGCTAACCCAGCTACAACTTTTAAAATCTGGATCTGAATCTCTCTAAACCAGAAATTTCAAGTTACAAGCTAGAATGGGTATTTGTGTTAGGAGAGAGGAAAGCAGGCCTGAATATGAAAGTGAAAGCAAACAGCTGAAAACCATACAGAGCACCACTAAAGAGGATATTAAAAAAATAACAGAATTAAGGATACCAAGATTCTTTATCCAAATATCTGCTTCCCATTATAACTACTCTGATAGTGATCCCCTTTAAGTCGAAAAAGGACTGCTTGCTGAACGGAACGACAAAACAAGAAGTTCCTCAGGAACTATTTTGATTGCCTTAAATTAGATTTGGATTTGTTTTAGATTCAGATTTGTTGGGTTTTTTTATGTGCGACATAGTAAGCAATTACAATTATGTGCAGTGTTATACCAGGTCATAACTACATTTTTAACTTCTGCTGTGGCACATAGGAAACCATAATACAACCACAAAAAGAGAATAAGCTCCATCAGGTATTAGAATTACCCACACACCCAATCCTAGTAATCAAATTAAAAAATGAATCAATGAAATTTAAAAATTATATATAGATTTTTCCTACACTAAGGGGCCCTTGTACAAAGCTGTGGTATGCACTAATACATGCTTACTGCAGGAAAAAATGAAGTAATGCGGGGCACACTGAGACATCCCGTAGTCATTTTGTGATTTATTTATAAAATTTATAGCCCGCATAATCTACAGTTCTGAGCAGCATACAAAATACAAACAAATCACAAATGCAAACAACACTCTTACCCCCCTGTTTACAAAGCCACGCTAGCGGCTGCCAGTGTGCTAATTCTGACACAGCCCATTCACTTTGAGGGCAAGATGCATTAAACTTTAACGACCCTTTAACGATCCTTTAACGAGGAAATTTTGAAACGTAGCATGCATTAAAGGCCATTTCTGACGACGATAGCAGCTAACGAAAATGGAATGCAAACAAGTAACTACCATTGAAATGTGGGCGATTCGGAATGCATTAACCATACCGACGAGTGCACCGGTTCATTTACAGTGAAATATTTAACGTCAGGACAGAGCTGTGGTTAAGGCCTGAGCTGTCATCTCCCCGCTTCCCCTGCACCTTAAAATTCCAAGCTGGCATGTTGAAAAACAAAATAAACAACACAAACATGTGGCTCCCCGCTTCCCTCTGCATACAATAGAAATGAAACGAAAACAAAATAAAAGAAGGACCGGGAGGGAGCAAGGGCGCTCGTCAGGAGCGTCCTGTATGGACGGCCTTGCCCCCACCCCCCCACCCCCAAGGTCGCCGCTGCTCCCCGCTTCTGCATGTATTAAATAAAAAATAAAAAACCAAAGTTTAGCAGCCCCGGTCCCCCTCCCTTCCTCTCTCTGTTTTTCTCCTTTTCCCACAGCTCCGCCTCCCGCTATCCTCCGCCCCCGTGCCCCGCCCCCCTGAGCTCGTCGCCACCGCTCCCCCCCTCTACCGGACCCCCCCCTCTGCTTTACCGTCCCAAGCAGCGCCTCTCACCTCTGTGTGAAGGCGCTGCACGGGCAAGAACAGCCCACGTCAGAGGAGAGCGGGCCCAGGAAGAACAGAGGGACGTCGGAGAAGGCAGCACTGATCGCCGATCAGCTGTTCTTGCCCGTGCAGCGCCTTCACACAGAGGTGAGAGGCGCTGCGTGGGCCGGTAAAGCGGAGGTGGGGTCCGGTAGAGGGGGGAGCGGCCGCAACGAGCTCAGGGGGGTGGGGCACAGGGGCGGATGGCGGGAGGCGGAGCTGTGGGAGAAGGAGAAAAACAGAGAGAGGAAGGGAGGGGGACCGGGGCTGCTAAACTTTGGTTTTTGTTTTTATTTTTTATTTAATACATGCGGAAGTGGGGAGCAGCGGCGACCTTGGGGGGGGGGGGCAAGGGCGTCCATACAGGACGCTCCTGACGAGCGCCTTTGCCCTTTTTATTTTCAACGTGTTTTTTTTTGTTTTGGGTTTTGACGTTTGTGGCATGTGCAAAGCAGCCAGCATAACGCTTGTCTGCTCTGCGCATGCTTTACGGGCAGATTAACGACGGGGATTACACTTCTGTAATGCATTCGACTTTCAAATACCGAACCGAACATGTGGGACTTCTGTTTTTAGTGCATTCTTCGTTTTTTCAACTTTGGTAAGGACTTTTACATTTCTTTAACGTATGGTTGATGCATCTGGGCCTGAATGTCAGCATTGCCGTGCAGCTTTGTAAACAGGGGGGTTAATAAAACAAATAAAAACAATAGTACTGACCATAGTGCTAGCCGTAAGTCACACCCTAATTAAAGGAAAAAAGCTCTCTGAAATCAGACAGTTGATAAAGCTTTTTTAGATTCGGGCACACTTCTCCAAGGGGATGTGAGCATACTTCCCACATGCTAAAAAGTAAACTTTATTTTTTAGCTCAGGCGGCATGTCTAGGGATGCAGAGTGGGCATGTTCTGTACTAATCGGTTTAGTCCAGCTACATAGCCATGTGCTAACCAATTCATGCATGCTTAGCGTATGAACCCTTACCACCTACAGAGGGGTCCTTTTACTAAGGTGTGCTGAAAAATGGCTTGCGGTAGTATATGAGAGGGTTTTGGGCGTGCGCCTATCCATTTTTCAGTATGCTTGTAAAAAAGGGTCTTTAAAATTTTTGCCAAAAATGGACGTGCGGCAAAATCAAAATTGCCGCGCATCCATTTTGGGTCTGAGACCTTACCGCCCGCCATCGACCTAGAAGGAAGGCTCACATGGTTACCAAGTGGTAATGACCTACGCGCGTCAAACGCCACTTGGAGCGTGTCCGGTATTGGACGTGCACCAAAAATGAAATTACCACAAGAGCCACGTGGTAGCCGGGCGGTAATTCCATTTTGGCACACGTTGGGTACACGTAGACGCTTACGCGGCTTAGTAAAAGGGCCTCATAATGAGTGGCGGTAGGGGCTCACACGCTAATGGCAAAATTAGCACTAGGCTATGAATTTAAAAAATAGAAAATTCGGTCATTTTACTCCAACAGTAAAAATGGCCTTAGAGTACAGGGTGTGTTAAGGCCACTTTTTACCGCTGTTTGGCAAAAGGCTCCCTAAGATTCTATTAGTAGTTTCAAACACTTGAGTAGTATTCTATCTGAGTAAAAAATGGAGAATTGACTTTCTATTTCCTAAGTGCGATCAGCTTGGAGAGTTTTCATATCTTCTATTCACTCAACAAAACAGATAGAATAATTTGTATTTGGAAAACGCCTTGCACTTAAATAATGGTTTAAGGACACATAAAAACAAAGCCCACATCTCCTTGTTAAGGACTGGACCCTAATGTCCAATGAACCGATTTCATACCAAATACAGAAAGGAAACTCAAAGATAATGCCATTTCAAGAATAAAAAAAAATAGACAGCAGGGCTAACAGATTATTTTGTAAAGACTGTCTTTCTATTGACAGCATCCCATTTATCAAAAGGCTTTTCAGATCAGCTAAGTCTCCATTGCTTGTGAATTTGTAGACATAAAAAGCTAGTAACAAACAAAACTTGTGTCCATTCTTTTTCTCTCAAGCTGACCTTATGAAGAAGCACAGGATATATCATGAAACATTCTAAACAACCTCCTGTATTATTAATTCAGGGGGACGCAGTCCCTCAAAACCACTTTGACAGCATGGCTAGTTTCAATACTTCTAACAGGAGTGACGTTAGCCAACAGGATGCCCTTGCTTACCCTGCAGAGAATAAACGGAGATGATTGCTGTATTTATTTCTCATCCCACTGACAGCTCTCTGTAATGCTCAATCCATTTCATTCCATGGTCTGTATTGAAATCTATGTACCTACTGCATCTTGTACTAAGCCTAAACTCTAAGAGGTACACTACTTGCAAGTATGTTTATTAAAAATTCTTTCACAGAAAGCTTCTACGCTGGGGAGCAGCTTTATAAAACACTTTCTGTATAAAGCATGGTTTACGTGCTGAAAATGGTTCTTATAAATAGAAAGGGCCTACTTCTCTACAATCTACACCTAGACATTTCCAGCGGCCTAGTTTGGGCACAGAAGGAGCAAAATTCTGGAATATGCATCTATGCAGTTTGACTGCATGCACTCATTCATACTTGCCTCGAAGCAGTTTTAATTTGTGTGTGAAAAATGTGTGCATTACTGGAGGTTATTCTAGGAGTCTACCTATAAAACAAGTGCATGTGTGAGAATTTAAAAGTGCCCCAATTCTAAAATTGCCCCTTACATGAATCTGACCAACTTAAGGCTTTTTTCCACAGCACAGGATGAGGAAAAAAGCTTCAGTAAATAAGGCACTATGACTGAAAGAATAAAGTTCTGATCTTACTTAGAAAGTTGCATCCAATTCTGGAGACCATATACCTCCAAGAAACAGATAAAAGCTGCCAAACTCTATGCAATGTGTACCCTAGAGGAAGGAAGACACAGAGGGTATTTGAAAGAGAATCACACACCTCAGATGCATATGGAAGCCCATTTTTCAGGACACTCTGTAAAGACTGGAGTCCACTCTTCACAGTGTATAGAATGGAGAACTGCACATTTTGGAGACTCAGGAGATCACACACACAGGGATCCTTTTACAAAGGCATGCTAGTGTTTTTAGCGCATGCGTTAAATATGCGTTTGCTAAACACTAGAGACACCCATATATTCCTATGGGCGTCTCTAGTGTTTAGCATGCGTTAATTATTAGCACAAGCTAAAAACACTAGTGTGCCTCTGTAAAAGACTCCTACAGTCTCTTCACACATATAAAAAACGGAGTCCACACATTGAGGGGGGTCTTTTACAAAGGCGCACTACATGCTAGAGAAGACTACAGGAATATATTGGCGTCTCTATATTTAATGCACACACTAAAAACGCTAGCATGCCTTTATAAAAAGACCCCTAAGTGTTCCAAAGTAGAAAATACTGAAGTACAATTTTCAACAACAAAAAAAACATTGAAAAACCACAAGAAAATATGCTATAAAATTTTTCAGTCTCAACTTTTGCCCAGCTGCACAGAGAAAAACACATAGATAGGAGCATTTTAGAAATGATGTCTAAATCCAATTTTGGACATTTTACAAAAAACGTCCAAAAATCCAGTTGCGAATATGGCCATTTTCAAACCAGAAAAACATTCAACTTTTTGTTTCGAAAATGGCGATTTGCTAGATGTTTTTGTGTTCCATGCATCTTTAGGGCCATTTTTAAAACATGGCCAAGGGAAAAATGCACAAAAACAAGCCAATGGGTTGTATGGGGTGGCCACATAGACATCCCAGCAGAGCAGTGGAGCACCCTAGGAGGAACCGCAGTGGACCTCACATAAAAGATCCTAGGTACACCTCACTGTTACAACCTTATATTGTATGGTGAGCCCTCCAAAACCCACCAAAAACCTACTGTACCCAGCTGTACACTACAATAGCCCTTATGCTTGCAGGTGTCATCTCTATGTAGCTGCAGTAGGCATTTGGTGGTTTTTGGAGGGCTCACACGTTCCACTACAAGTGTATCAGTTAGAGTGGCATATGAGCCTGGGTCCCCTTCTCTACAGTGCACTGCACCACCACTAGGCTACTCCAGGGACCTGCTTGCTGCTCTAATAGGACTGGCCATAACACCTGAAGCTGTCGTACAGCCTGGTATATACTTTCACTGTCCCATCATAGGTGCTGGAAGGGGTTCAGTGACCACTGGGGCAGTAAGAGCGGGTTATGTCTCAATCCCTCCAGTGGACATTTGGTCATTTAGGGCAACATTTGGTCGCTCAGTCATGACTGAAACAGGTCTAGCCGAAAAAAATCTTAATTCTGGCCCTAAACTTTTTCATTTTGTTCCATTATTGCAGAAAAATGCCTATATTTTGAAAAACCTCTATATTTTAGTGCTGCCACCCCAACATGCCCCCTTGACATTTGGTCGAACTGTTGAGCAAAATTAAAAATCACAACTTGGATGTTTATGAGAGAAAAATGTCCTTCTGCCACCTTATGATGATTTTTGTTTTGAAAATGAGCACCAAAAAGCCTCTTGAAATCAACTTCTCAAGGTTCTTAAGTATAGCAGTGGGAAAGGTCTGACCTCCTAGTATTCCCAGTAAAAGTTATCTTTCCCAAAACCACTCAAACTGGTATAAGTCCTCCTTTCCCACTCTGAATGAAAGACAATCACATGGAAGTAAGTAGCCTTGTCTTTTTCCTCACTTAGCTACTACACCATTAAGTCAGGAGGAACTTGTGACTAATACAGCCAGTGCACAGGGAAGAGGAGTGAGGGAAGCAGTAAGACAACCTACCCAGATGATGCACCGATTCCAAGGGGGTTCAAAATGGAGACCAGACCACCAACACTGTCTTCAGAGGAGAAATAAGGTGAGAAGGAAAAGAACAGTGGAAACTAAACTACCCAGGAGAAGCATCAGAATAAAGGACCCTGTAGGTGTCCCCACAAAGGAAGGGACCAGCTACTAACACTGTGGGTGCTCTGTATTTGATGCCTCATTTTATTCACAAAGTCATCATAATATTTATATATATGGACAAAAAAACATCTTGATGGTTTGGTGTACTGGTTTGGTCCATGCATACCAGTTTTTGATTGTCTATATAAAACAGGCATAAATTAATTACATGTTTTGAAATTTTTATAGGCACCCTGTTATAAAATTACACCCTATGAACAAACACAGTGGAGATTTCTCCACAGATACATGAACAAGCAAAACAGCAGTGACTTACCAAGAGAGGACACTGAAAACACAGATTCTCCTCAGGTGCTGTAGTTGGCTCAGCACCACCAATATTGAGCAAACTGACTGTGTCCAGGGAAGGGTAATTTCCATTGAATTTAGCACCCCCAATCATTTTGAAAAGTTAGCTCCTATGAATCCAATTGTGTAATCTATCTTCACTGGACTCTGTCGACTCTGTCTGGCCTGCCAGAAGCTGGTACAGAGGCTCCTTTGTAATGGCTAAATCCAAAGGGCTCTACTCTATCCTCATCCTTCTCGATCTTTCTGCTGCTTTTGACACTGTTGATCACAGCCTACTCCTTGGCACGCTGTCCTCACTTGGATTTCAGAACTCTGCTCTTTCCTGGTTTTCTTCTTATCTCTCTCAGCGTACTTTTAGTGTATACTCTGGTGGATCCTCCTCTTCCTCTATTCCACTCTCAGTGGGTGTACCTCAAGTATCTGTCTTAGGACCTCTCCTTTTCTCCATCTATACTTCCTCCCTTGGTGCTCTGATCCCAGCCCACGGTTTTCAATATCACCTTTACGCTGATGACTCCCAGATCTACCTCTCCACACCAGAAATCTCGGCAGAAATCCAGGCCAAGATATCTGCCTGCCTGTCTGACATTGCTGCCTGGATGTCTCACCGCCAACTGAAGCTCAATATGTCTAAAACTGAGCTCCTTATCTTCCCACCTAAACCAACCTCTCCCCTTCCCCCACTCTCTATTTCTGTCGACAACACCCTGATTCTTCCTGTCTCATCAGCTCGTAACCTTGGGGTCATCTTCGACTCCTCCCTCTCCTTCTCTGCACAAATTCAACAGGTTGCTAAAACCTGTCGTTTCTTCCTCTATAATATCGCCAAAATTCACCCTCTCCTTTCTGAGCACGCTACCAGAACCCTCATCCACACTCTCATCACCTCTCGCTTGGACTACTGCAACTTGCTTCTCACAGGTCTTCCACTCAGCCATCTCTCTCCTCTTCAATCTGTTCAAAATTCTGCTGCACTATTAATATTTGGCCAAAGTCGCTATGCCCATATCAGCCCGTCACTTCACTGGCTCCCTATCTGTTTCCGTATACAGTTCAAGCTCCTCTTATTAACCTATAAGTGCATTCACTCTGCTGCCCCTCACTACCTCTCCACCCAAATTTCTCCCTACACTCCTTCCCAGGAACTCCGTTCACTAGGCACCCTTCTCCTCCACCGCTAACTCCAGACTCGGTTCCTTTTATCTCGCCGCACCTTATGCCTGGAATAGACTTCCTGAGCCATTACGCCAAGCTCCATCCCTGACCGCCTTCAAATCCGGGCTAAAGGCCTACCTGTTTGATGCTGCTTTTAATTCCTAACTTGTCACCTGCTTGTAACCTTTATCTTGTCTTCCTCTCTTCAATAGTCCCTTTTCTCTATATGTCCTATCTGTCTGTCCTACCCTTATCCCTTATTTGTCCTGTCTGTCTGTCTGTCTGTCTGTCCTGATTTAGATTGTAAGCTCTTTTGAGCAGGGACTGTCTTTTCTTCAATTGTGAAGCGCTGCGTACGAATGGTAGCACTATAGAAATGATTTGTAGTACTAGTAGTATATGATATTTTTATTTCCACTGGCTGTACATAATCAGTTCAGGACCCATAAGACAGGCACCTTTGCTGAAACATGGCTACATCGGGTCACTGGAACCTCTATACAGTCAAGACAAACTACACAATTGGAATCCAATAAAATATTCTTGTGGAACTTCTGCATTATTGGCGTCCTCAGTGAATGCAAAGCCAAGTGTTTCTGTCCTCTCTTGGGTTGTGGCCACTCTTTTTGTTAGTTTGTGTAAACAGGCATATAGCAGTACTCAGCCTTCACTTTAAGGCACACCACCAACTCAAAAGCCAGTAACAAGGACATGTATTTTTCTAACAGCCGAAAGAAATTAAAGCAAAAAAAAAAAATGTGCTCATATAAGAAGAGGAAACAGCACTCAGGAAGATCTGGAGCAATATAGGTAGCCCAAGACTCCCCTTGCTGTGATCCAGTTAGGTCAATCTGCTGTTCATCTGCAGATCAGCAAGCAAAAAAGGCCACCAAAGGCTGCAAAGGAGATAGCTGAAGCAAACAATTAACATGTTCTTCTCCCCAGGCACACTAGTGCTGGGAAAGAAGAGGTGTCACTCCATTGGGAAAAGGCAGAGAAAAGCTAAAAAGTGTTCCTAATGTGCTGCTGTTACTCTCATCTCATCAGCTGGCGCTCCAGCACAGTCTTGGGTAGTGACAGCACAATCTCTCTATATAAAAGGCAACCCCAACGTTCTGAAGCTTCCACGGAAGTTGAGGCGCCCGAGATATCCGGTGTGCCCTGGAGTGTCTGCACCGCCCTCGCGTCAAAACGTCATGACGTCGAGGGCGGAGCTATAACACTCGGAGGCCCGAAACGCGAGGCGAACGCGAACCCCGAACAACGCAAGTAGCTCGGAGGGACGGAGGGAGGGTCTGCACCGCCCTCGCGTCAAAACGTCATGACGTCGAGGGCGGAGCTATAACACTCGGAGGGCCGAAACGCAAGGCGAACGCCAACCCCGAACAAGGCAAGTAGCTTGGAGGGACGGAGGGAGGGGGCCCCTTGCTAGCGCCCGTTTCATTGTGCTCAGAAACGGGCATTTTTTCCTAGTATATTATATTATAGACTCTTATCAGGAGCAAAGTGTTCCTGATATGAAAAATCATTCAGAATTTGGGGTTTCACTCACTTACTTGCTCCCCAGAAAATCTCAAGCCCCCACAGCACCTATGAAGCCCCCTATGTCCCCTGAGGCTCTGCAAGGAGTCAACGCACCAGATGAAAACACAAATATAATGAAGTAAATCTCTTTTCAAATGTAAAAATATTATCTCCTCAAGGTAAGAGGATATAATTTATACTTTTTGCCTGCAGGGATTCATTTGAACTGCTATGTTTAAGAAGGTGCTTTAAAGTCACTGAAAAGGCTCAATGAATTTTATTCCTTTCTAATAAAACCTGCTCAGCTAAGGGAAGCAAGGAAGTTTGACTCTTAGCAAAATTCACAAATTGTGTGGCAAGGGAATGAAGAAACACTTTGAAACGTTATATTATACAGTACATATGACTTGAAAGATTGTGGAGTTGGGGGGAAGACACTTTGCCACATAGGGAGGATAAATTCAGATAGGACATCTATGAGTGTAGTAGTCCAGTGGTTAGACCATTGGACTGACAGCCAGGGTTCAAATCTCACTACTGAAGTTTTTTTACCTTTGGCAGGTCACTTAGGGGTGCTTTTACAACATTGTGGTAAAAAGTAGCCTGCAGTAGTGTCGGCTTATCTTTTGGGCCACTTTTTTTTTTAACACGGCTGGGAAAAAAAGTCATTTTTTAATGGGCCAGGAAATGGGTGTGTGCAAAAATTCAAACTATTTACAGCCTGAGTCTCTACTGCCAGCCATTGACTTAGTGGTAAGGGTTCACGCGCTACCTGCATGGTAACCATGCAGCACGTGCCAACGTGGTTGCGCTGCTGATTACCGCTGGGAACACCCCCTCCCCCCCCCCAGTAGAAAATAGAAAAATATTTTCTACTGCGGGATTCGGCACGCGCCAAACTCTGAATTACTGCCAGGTGCACACGCTACCCCGGCAGTAGTGTCAATTTGGCACATGCTACCCAATTAGCCCTTCTGCACCTTTGCAAAAGGGCCCCATAAACATCTATTGCCTCAGGTACAAACATAGGGGCCCTTTTAGTAAAATGCGTAAAAAAAATGTGCTTAGCACATTTTAACCCTTTAGTGTCCAATGTTCCGGTAATAAGCCATATGGGAACAGATAGATGGGAACATTGGACACTAAAGGGATTTATTAATGTAGAACTTTCCCGTTTCCTAAGCCCATATTTAACATGGCAATAAAATGAGGGTTTTTTTTGTTTTGTTTTTTAATTGGCAGGTTGTGTGCTAATGTCATTAGTGCACAACAACTACAAATAATTAATGCAGGAGCTCCTATTTACTGCCTCCTGTTTAGGAGACATTAAGGTGCCCTTTTACAAAGGTGTGTTAGGCTCTACGCACGTGCGGTGTGCGCCAAAACGAGACTACCACCAGGCTATCACACCACCCTGGAGGTAATTTCAGCTTTGCCATGCGCCCATAATGCCTGACTGATTTATTTCCTCCCATGTGCGAAGTTTCCAGCAGTAATCGGCAGTTGACATGCGCTGACGGGTCACCATACGTGTAGCGAGTGAGCCCTTACCGTTAGATCAATGGGTGGTGTTAAGGGCTCAGGCCGGTTTTAGGCGCGCAATGGTTTCAGTTTTAACACAAACCCTTGTCCCATCCCATTAAAAAACCCTTTTATGCAGATGCAGTAAAAATCGGCCCGATGCGCACCAAAAACACGTGCCTCCAGTACCACAGGCTACTTTTTGCCACAGCTTAGTAAAAGGACCCCTAAGTGCTCCTGTGTTATCCAGTTAGTGAGCACTAATCAGAACTCACTAGCTGGATAACACTTCCTATGCTCTTCAATGTCGCTTTCGGCACCTAACCATTGTACCTCTATCCAGGAAATCTAGACTGCCCCCAATTTGATTGACTGCACTTTTTTGTCCTTTAGATTGTAAGCTCCTTTGAGCAGGGACTGTCCTTCTTTGTTAGATTGTACAACGCTGCATAACCCTGGTAGCGCTTTAGAAATGTTAAATAATAGTAGTAGTATGCTCGTTCCCCACCTGTGGCAAGCCACCTCCAAAAAATATTCTTAAAAAAAAATCAATAACACGCAGTTAGTGTGCGGAAACTCGCTGCAAAATGCTTTATCACGTTTTGCAGTACGCATTTTCATGTGCACAATGCACACAATACGGCTTAACACCCTTTAGTAAAAAGGCCTCTTAGATTGTAAACCCTATGGTGACAGAGAAATACCTAGTGTATATCAAAACACCTTGAGCTACTACTGAAAAGGAGTGAGCTAAATCCAAAATCCCTTCCCCCAGAATTAAAAAAAAAAAAAAGAAGATGTTTAGGCATATGAAAACTCCTAGCAGCACAGAAAATCCTCAGTGAATACAGAGCCAATTGTTTCTGTCTACATGCATATCTGAAGAAGCAAATCACAAAAGAAAACACTCAAACAGAGAAGCATCATTCAGGGGCTCCACTTCCATATAAATGGGGATTTTGTTAGTTACACAAGCGTCAGATTTTGTAAAACTACACATCCGTGGGGGAAATGATTGAAGAGCCAAGCTTTAAAACGCAAACTTTTGGCTTTTCAAGGTTGTTTATGAATACCCAAACATTAAACCAAAATCCCTCTCAAGCTCTTCTCCAAAGCCAGGATCAAATGTGAAGTTACTCAATAGTTAGAGGTGTGGGCCCTGCTGCAGATAACTCGAGCTAAGCTTTAGTAAAAGACCCCCTATATTACCAAGAAATCTTTTCTTTTTCCCGCACACTCTGCCCAGCATCATTTTCCCCCAACCCCCTCTTTTCCCTTTGCCCACATAGGACTAGATTCAGTACATGGCACCCAAATTTGGGCACAGAAAAAAGTGCATGATGAGCACTATTCTCTAAACAATGCTCTGAGTTGAGTGTCAACATAAATTAGGCACACAGATCCCCGGCATTCAGTAATACTGCTAATGAAAAACCCTGACCTGCTTATGCCCCCTTTTCAGTCATGCACTAAAAGATTAGCACGCACATCTTTATAGAATAGCATTTAGCATGATGGCATTAATTGGCACAATTGTTGCCAATTAATGCCAATAGATTGTAAGCACCAAATTATTGGTGCTAATTGGCTCATTACTCAATTAACTTGCATGCACACATTTGGCCACCATTTATAGAATCCAGGGCATGATGTGAAAGGACATAGGGACAGTACCCTCCTCTTTTATGGTATTCTGTGCAGCCACACAGCCCTCACACCCCAAAAGTATCACTTCATACCATATGCAATGAGCTTATCTTAATGGGCACATTGGATGGACCAAACAGGTCTTTATCTGCCATCATCTACTAGTTATGTTATGTAAAAGCTTAACCAGAGCAGAGTCAGGAGCTGATAAGCAGAGTTGTTCTGAGAGCAGGAAGGGAAGCCAGGGCTCAGTGGCAGGAGAGAAACCCAACCAAGAAATGCATACAGTCTGGGTGACAGTGGACCCTTTGCCCCTTTCCAAACTCCATCCATCTCTCATGCTACTTCTTCCTGCTTTTGCCATGAGATTTCTTTGGGCTAAAGCAGCATAATGAGAATAACTTATTTTCCTTGTGCCTGTGAGGCTGGAGAAGGGCAGAATATCAGCTGCCCTTAACCTTGACCTAGCCCAGCTGAAGTTACATAGAAGTCTTATGAAACTTTGAGCAATCTACCAACCTTTGTTTCTGTAGTAGTAGTAGTAGTAGTAGTAGTTTGATTTCAGTTCTTTGTCTCTGCTTACTCATAGTCTCTCTGCCTTCATGTTCCTTCTCTTTTAGGAATTACTTTTCATACCTTCTTCTCATTTCTTTATCATTTCTTTTTCCTCCATGTATCTCTCCATAGCCTGTCTGCAATTCATCTCCTTTTTTGTCTTCCTATTTCCACGCTTCCTATCACTTCCTTCCCTCTTCTATCCCTTCTTTCACACTTTTCTTGCCATGACCCCCTTTCTTTTCCATTCCTTTCACCTCTCCTTCCCAAACCCATTTCTAAGTGCTTCTACATTCTGTAACTTCTATCCCCTCCCTTAGCCCCCTCTGCCAGTTCTAGTTCCTCTCTCCGAGACCATCTTTCTTTCTCTCAGCTACCTCCTCCTAGTTCATCTCACCCTCATAGCCTCTATCTAACCATCTCCAAACTTGGGGATCTCTTCAAGCCTTTCAGCAACCGCCTGTTTCATCCTCTCTTCCTCACTGTTCTTCCCCTAGTGCTCCTCTCTACCCCATTTCCCTTCCTTATTCTCTATCTGCTTTTCTTCAACCCCCTGAGAGCAAGCAGAGAGTGTGCTGTTCCATCCTGCACCATCTTCCTCCCCCTGCAGCCCATTGGTCAGATACTGCCAGTTAATAGGCTGCAAACAGCTTCTTCCTCCCCCTGCACCCTACTGATCAGACACAACCAGCCAATAGGCTGCAGGGAAGGGTGGGACCAATTGCTAAGAGGCAGAAGAACTGCCAGCCCAGCCTTCCCCAGTTCCTCTGGGGCTTTGCAGCTTGGGGTTTTCCAAGGAAGTTTAATGTACAAGGGTAGAACAGAAGTGACTGAGCCTATCTAGTCCACTGTCTGAAGCCAGTGGCCGGAGTTTCAGTACACCCAAAACAATAGCAAACGGTATTGAAAATAAAAGGTAATTAGAAACCAAGGGACTGCTTATGTGTGGTCCATCTGTAACAAGTGTAAAGCTGTTCCAGTTGGATAGGCAGTGTCTTAAAAGGTGGAGGACAAAAGTTTTTTGTTGTTGGGGATTTTTTTTTTTTTACTTATTGGACAGCTTTTTTAATGTATTTGAAGCTTCCCATATAAATATATAAATATCATGAAGTAACAGTTGAATATCACTAAAACAGCTTTAAAAATTATTGTAGCTAGTAGAAACAGCAATTATAATGAGAGATCCGTATTTTGTGCTAACTTTTCTACACTGTTCTATACAATACAGATGGCCACATTTCAGCGAGGATAGCCTGTTTCCTGATGGGTTCATCTTAACTGTGTAATCTGTGTAACTGTTGTAATCTGCCTTGGCAAGCCTAGTGTTATAAAGATGATGGAATATATTGAAATTAAACTCTCCTTTCATTGGGGCACATGGAATCGCACCTTCATCTCTTTTGTAGAAGTTTACCTTTTAGAAACACAAATGGATTATTCTGTTTTGAACACGTTTCAGGGACAAGTGGTTTTATAAGTCAAAATAATAAAAATACATATTTTGTTTCATGCACATCTCTCATTTTTTTAGACATAACTAAATGGGCTATAAGCCCCTAATACAGTACATTGGTTTCATTATATATTTTTTTCTTGTGCTGACTTATACTGTGCCAAAACTCTATCTGGTCAATAATAAAAGGAGCTCATTGTGAACACTTTACACCCTAAAAGTTTGTTTTGTGGCTGTACATGAGGCATTGTGATATTGCATAAATGTGTGGGTTTGTTCTTAGTCATGCATCCAAAGGTTATATAATCCTTTCAAGAAAGCCAGTTAATTGTTTAACTTATTAGTGGAATATAACCACAAAGGTGTGGTATGGCTACATTTTCAATATGGTAATACTAGAGCCCAGCAATGGAACAGGATATTTTGAGTTAGTCTTCGCTGGAACAAACTTGCTTTCCTTGTGCCATCACCATCCAGTTGGATGGGCAGTGCCTTAAAAGGTGGAGGATAATGGATTTGTGTTGGCTTTTTTTAATTTACATTTATATCCCGCTTTATCCCAAGGAAACTCTGGTTCAATGTGGCTTACATTTTGAAATGCAGTGAGAGAATAATAGAATTCAGTAACATAATGGGAGCAAGTCGATGGATATGTCTGAAACATTTAACCAGGGCTGTAGCAAGCTATATGTGGGTAGTGAGGCTGCACAGGGCACAAGGGAAGTGGGGACTTCTAAATTTTGTCCTATCCATTGCCTTCCCTGCTTGGCTGTGACCCTGTGGGAGGGATGGGAGCTGTAGAAGACGTGTCAAACTGGGTGCATTTTGAGCTTGGGACGGTCCTGCATTTAACAAAATTGAGATTAGCATATGTACCCAACTAGGCGTTTAAAAGTCTGTCCTTTAATGATGTCACGTGTTCAGAAATAATAGCCATAAGTATAGACAGTTAAACATTATCACGTGCACATACCAGAACAGGCATCCAAACACACATTTCATAAGTATAGACAGTTAAACATTATCACGTGCACATACCAGAACAGGCATCCAAACACACATTTCAAAAGTGAACAACAACTTCTACAGCACAACACAGTTTATACCAAATTGTTTAACCACCCTTAGGTTTCGCCTTTGGGTTTAACATTCAATACCATGTTCATGTAAGGCCTGGTTGCTGGTTTTTACACCTGCCCAAGGGAGTGGAGGATTAGCATAATGGTTAGTGCAGTGAGGACTGAGAACCATATCAAAAACAATTAAGAATCCCCCCAAACCCACATTGAAATCAAGACACCCCACAGTCCTCTCCCAACAGTGAAGATGCCCCTCAGTGAAGAACTCCCCATCCACCCCATCCAAACTATGGCACCTACTGGGGGCTGTCCATGGTGGTGTAGAGGAGAACAATAGCGATCCCCAGTCACTCCTACTTTGTTCTGTGCCTGGTTTCAAAATGGCATCTATGACCTCTTTAGGGGGGAAGTTATAAAGATATGGTAAAAGGCATGCTTTTACTGCACCTTGATTTAACACAGGAGTCAGCAACCTGCAGTATCTCAGTTTGTGACTCCTATGGTAAATGAGTAACCCATCTTGCGAGCCATCTTGCAAGCAGTGTTATTCCAGAGTCTCAGGAGCACTGGGCCTCAAAACTGTTGCCCAGTGCTTCCATGATGGAGCTTAAAGGGGTTCCAGTACCAATTCCAGACACCACCACCACCCCCACCCCCTGTCCCCTGATCCAACTCCCAAACCCACTCATCCAATTTCCCCCCTCCCAATCCAATTCCACACCCACATAATTGAACTCCCCATTCCCTGATCCATGGGAGTTGATAACTCCCCCCTTAATATCTTAATTCAAAGTTTTCTAAAAATGTATACATCTACCAAAATTAATGAACAATGGTCCATCCAGCCTCTCATCATGTTTATTGAAGTTTCCATAGTGCTTTTTCTAGATGCCCAAAGCAACCTTACCACTGCAATTTCTTTTAGAAACCCTGATACAATCATACCACTGCTGTCTGAATCATAACCACCCCAAACACCACTCTGTGCAGATTGCCCAGTGACTTAATAGAAAAATAGGTTTCTAGGAGGTCATAACTGCTGCATTGTACAGATCACCCTTTGGCTACTCCATGGCTGAGAATTGCCCCCCATCCAAAAATGCTGGTTGGCAGTGACTAGACAAAGAATGTTGAGAGGAAAAGACCCAACATGGTGGAATAAACTGTCAAAGGAACAGAGGAGGGAGCCTTCTTTCTTATGCTCCTATAGGAAACTCAAGACTCAGATGCTCTCAGAGATTTTTAAATAATGTCTTCTAGTGAGGCTATCATCAGTATTATCACCTTCCTGGGGTAACGGGATAATTTTATGCAGGATGCTTAGGTGAAAAGTCCAACAGGCACCTATGTTAAGCCTATTTCATAAAGGTAATATAAGAGCACTAGGCACCCAGAACTAACCTTAACAGTGCACAAATTCACATACAAAACATTTTATTTATTTATTTTATTGATGCTTGATATGTGGCCTAGTGGTTAGGGTGGTGGACTTTGGTCCTGAGGAACTGAGTTCAATTCCCACTTCAGGCACAGGCAGCTCCTTGTGACTCTGGGCAAGTCACTTAACCTTCCACTACCCCATGTAAGCCGTATTGAGCCTGCCATGAGTGGGAAAGCGCGGGGTACAAATGTAACAGAAAATATACCGCTACTCATAATAATACTTTGAAGTGGTTTAAAATTATAAATCCAAGGAAGAAGAAAACCAATCTGAAATATTTTCTCTGTGTCTTGTATATTTTCTAAAATGTGCACATACTCTCACTCCACGTCATTCAAACTATGTTGTCAGAGCCATGGACTTGAAATTGGGATGCAGAAGGGAACCCCTGTTCTGCATTATTAAGGTTGGAGAGGTTTGTAGCAGAATGGAGAAAAGAACTGACAGCCTTTGGAAAAAGGAAACCAGTTCTGTTGAGGCCAGTACAGTGCTACAAGAATCGTTATGTTGGGTCTTCTTTGAAATTTGAAACTAGGTTTTTGCTGTTAATGGATAGGTAGGTAAGGTTAAAAGAAGAACCAAGACAAGCTTATTACTAGTGCATCCCTGGCTAGATGATCTGGAGATAGATGTGCTGAACAACAGAAGAGCAGCTTTGCCTTGGTGCTGCTGGCGATTCGGTATATATTTGAAGAGTGCCCCAATTCAAAAAAAAATATCCTGTATAGTTTGATGGTCTGAAGACAATTCTTAGAACTGAAGAACTCTGCTATGTGATTTTGACTGGCTGATATGTAAACAGCTTAAATTTGCATGCAATTGGAAATCAAAAAGTCCCAAATTTGTGCTGCTACCTAGCATAGTCAGAGGGAACCTGCAACTCATCGCATTTTGAGATAAAATACAGCAACTTGTTCGTCTGGTCAGCGCTGATCTGATCCTGGAGGAGATGGGAGTAAGATTGCTGAAAACTCCAAAATGAGGTTGGGTACTCTGATTACATTGGAATTTGAGTTCCCATTGTAGGTTTTTAACTTTGAGATGAGCAAATTGCATGACATGCATTGCAGAAGACATATGGTCTAACATTTGCAAATAGGTCCTGGCTGAGATGCCTGATGGGGAGCACTGGACCTTTTGAACATAGCACATTAGCTTTTGTATTCTTTCTTCTGGATGGAAATCTTTGGATCGCTCAATGTCTAGAAGAGCTCCTATGAATGAGATTTTGTTTGTAGGCTGCAGGATAAAGGGGATGGGACAACTGCCCTATGAGGAAAGGTTAAAATGACTAGGGCTCTTCAGCCTGGAGAAAAGAAGGCTGAGGAGAGATATGATAGAGGTTTATAAAATAATGAGTGGAGTGGAACAGGTAGACGTGAATTGCTTGTTTACTATTTCCAAAAATAGTAGGACTAGGGGGCATCCAATGAAGCTACAAAGTAGTACATTTAAAATGAATCAGAGAAAGTATTTCTTCACTCAGTGTGTAATTAAACTCTGTAATTAGTTGCCGGAGAATATAGTAAAAGCAGTTAGCTTAGTGGGGTTTTAAAAAGGTTTGGATGGCTTCCTAAAGGAAAAGTCCATAGACCATTATTAAAATGAACAAGCACTACCACTTTAATCCTTATGTCAAAAATGATCTCTCTATAGTCGACGACCTAAGGGATGTTACAATCCAATCTATCACTCAGGAACCTATATGCAATACCATAATGTATTCTTCTTTACCATGTACAGTGGGGGAAATAAGTATTTGATCCCTTGCTGATTTTGTAAGTTTGCCCACTGACAAAGACATGAGCAGCCCATAATTGAAGGGTAGGTTATTGGTAACAGTGAGAGATAGCACATCACAAATTAAATCCGGAAAATCACATTGTGGAAAGTATATGAATTTATTTGCATTCTGCAGAGGGAAATAAGTATTTAATCCCTCTGGCAAACAAGACCTAATACTTGGTGGCAAAACCCTTGTTGGCAAGCACAGCGGTCAGACGTCTTCTGTAGTTGATGATGAGGTTTGCACACATGTCAGGAGGAATTTTGGTCCACTCCTCTTTGCAGATCATCTCTAAATCATTAAGAGTTCTGGGCTGTCGCTTGGCAACTCGCAGCTTCAGCTCCCTCCATAAGTTTTCAATGGGATTAAGGTCTGGTGACTGGCTAGGCCACTCCATGACCCTAATGTGCTTCTTCCTGAGCCACTCCTTTGTTGCCTTGGCTGTATGTTTTGGGTCATTGTCGTGCTGGAAGACCCAGCCACGACCCATTTTTAAGGCCCTGGCGGAGGGAAGGAGGTTGTCACTCAGAATTGTACGGTACATGGCCCCATCCATTCTCCCATTGATGCGGTGAAGTAGTCCTGTGCCCTTAGCAGAGAAACACCCCCAAAACATAACATTTCCACCTCCATGCTTGACAGTGGGGACGGTGTTCTTTGGGTCATAGGCAGCATTTCTCTTCCTCCAAACACGGCGAGTTGAGTTCATGCCAAAGAGCTCAATTTTTGTCTCATCTGACCACAGCACCTTCTCCCAATCACTCTCGGCATCATCCAGGTGTTCACTGGCAAACTTCAGACGGGCCGTCACATGTGCCTTCCGGAGCAGGGGGACCTTGCGGGCACTGCAGGATTGCAATCCGTTATGTCGTAATGTGTTACCAATGGTTTTCGTGGTGACAGTGGTCCCCAGCTGCCTTGAGATCATTGACAAGTTCCCCCCTTGTAGTTGTAGGCTGATTTCTAACCTTCCTCATGATCAAGGATACCCCACGAGGTGAGATTTTGCGTGGAGCCCCAGATCTTTGTCGATTGACAGTCATTTTGTACTTCTTCCATTTTCTTACTATGGCACCAACAGTTGTCTCCTTCTCGCCCAGCGTCTTACTGATGGTTTTGTAGCCCATTCCAGCCTTGTGCAGGTGTATGATCTTGTCCCTGACATCCTTAGACAGCTCCTTGCTCTTGGCCATTTTGTAGAGGTTAGAGTCTGACTGATTCACTGAGTCTGTGGACAGGTGTCTTTCATACAGGTGACCATTGCCGACAGCTGTCTGTCATGCAGGTAACGAGTTGATTTGGAGCATCTACCTGGTCTGTAGGGGCCAGATCTCTTACTGGTTGGTGGGGGATCAAATACTTATTTCCCTCTGCAGAATGCAAATAAATTCATATACTTTCCACAATGTGATTTTCCGGATTTAATTTGTGATGTGCTATCTCTCACTGTTACCAATAACCTACCCTTCAATTATGGGCTGCTCATGTCTTTGTCAGTGGGCAAACTTACAAAATCAGCAAGGGATCAAATACTTATTTCCCCCACTGTATGTATGCATCTTAATGCAATACCATTTGTAATTCTGTTACCCGGAAATGGCAATCGCCATTATGGCAAATGTAAGCCACATTGAGCCTGCAAATTGGTGGGAAAATGTGGGATACAAATGCTACAAATAAATAAATAAAATGAATGGGGAAAATCCACTGCTTATTTCTAGGATAATCAGCATATAATGTATTGTACTGTTTTGGGATCTTGTAAGGTACTTGTGACCTGGATTGGCCACTATTAGAAACAGGATGCTGGTCTTGATGGACCTTCGGTCTGTCCCAGTATGGCAATACTTATGTACTTATGAGAGCAGCCAGTCGTCAAGATATGTAAAAACTATAAGTCATTGTTTGCACAGGTGAGCTTCTATAACCACCAGAAATTTAGTAAAAAGTATGGGGGCCAGGAAAAGGCTGAAGGTAAGTACTTCACTTGGTAATTGTTGGTTCACAGAATGAAACAAAGATACTCCTTGCAGTTGGGATGAATTGGAATACTTGAGTAGACACCCTTGCGATCCAGCAAACACAAACAGTCCCCTATAGTCAGATAGGGGAGGGTGGAGGGAAGAGCGCTCACTTTGAACATCTTTGCAAAGTAATACTTGAAATTTCTGAGGTCCAAGGTGGGACATAGCCCTCAGGTCTTGTTGGGAATGAGGAAATTCATTTTATGGAGTGAAATTGATTCTGTGGCACTGGCTTTCAAGGGAATAGTACTTCATGTAGCAGGTGGCATGGGTTTCAAATAGTTGAAACCAAGTTAGGAGTCTTTCAGCACAAACGGATAGAAATCTGACATAGTAACTTGATTTTGCATTGCTGAGTACCCAGGAATCCATTGTTATTTTCTGCCATTCCTTCAGAAAGAAACTGCACCTGATCCCTTTCATGGGTAGGGCAGGAGGAGCATAGGCATATGGAACTGGTAGTGTTCTGACAATGCAGTCAATAGGATGAATGCAGTCAATAGGATGAAGGCTGTCTGGGATGAACAATGTCAGCTTGCTTTGATTGCTATTACGTTTTTTGAGGGGGCCTCACATAAGTTTGATGCTGAGTGTATTGTGGTTGCCTAGAAAAGGATACAAAAAATTTATTTTCCTATAGTAGAAAATTCTCCAATATTGGTATGTGCTTGTCTAGTGGATGATGTCTGTGTTGGTTTGCACTGAAGTACCTCCTGTATCTGTACTGGGCCTTCTGCTCTGACAGCGATGGATGTACATCAACTTGGCATAGGTAGCACAGTAGGGATTTACATCTGTTTGTGCTTACCCATAATGCCCTGATCGTCATCTGCACTGATATGGCGCGCTTTCTCTACTGCTTTATAATGTAGCTTAGGAGTTTCTTTATTATGAGACTTGTGCAACAAACAACACAAGAAGGAAAAACTGCATCAAAGACGCATCTATTCTATAGGTCAAGTAGTGTTAACCAAGACTTGTGCTGAGCCTGAGCTTCCATGATGCTGCACCTTCACAAGTGGACTTTTAAAGCCATTGTGTAAAGGTGTGGGGACAGCATCTGCAGGAAGATCTACTTGAGTGCGCAGAGGCAGCTGATATATCCATCAAAGCTGATCTTCTCTAGTTCCACATGAGCTGAAGTCTCTTTCTGCCTCATAATGTTTATGGAGCTGATGGAAGCAGTCCTTTCAGGCTCATGGAGACAGTCTCACATAGTGCTTTCATTCACCTTGGTTATGATCCAAGCCCAAAGAGATGAGAAATCTGGAATAGGTTGTGAATTTCTGGAGCTGTCTGCCTCATTGAGTGCATGGCTGAAACCCCAGCTTATTTCTTTCATTATTATTCCGCTCACTAATTCTCTAAAACTCCCAGTAAGCTCTAGGTGATGTACAATTTAAAAAACAGAAATACAAATCACATTATGGTTTATTAGGACTTGATATACAGTACCACCTCTCATCACAAAACAGTGAGGTGGTTTACAATAAATACAACTAAGAAATGCAGAAAGGATCTCCATTTATAGACAGGAAAGAGGATACAACAGGTAAAGGTAGCAGAGGAATATGGCAAGGAGGGGATAGTAGTCTTTCCCCCTCCCTCCCTCCCTCTTTCTGTTCTCATCCTCCCAGGATGAACAGACTACTATGAAATTACTCTCACTTGATCCTCCTCCCACTGTGTATCCCTAGAGGCCAGCAGCAGGAGATGGTGCGTTTAACTTGACGTCATCTCCTGCTGTCATGAGACCAAATGTTGCAGCTTGTATCATAAGATCTGGTCCTGAGGGAGAAAGAGAAGACATTAGATTAAATGCATCTCCTGATGCTGGCTTGTAGGGATGCATGACTGGAAGCTGATCGAGTGTCAGTAAACCATGCAGCCTGTTCAGTCTAGTAAGATGGAGAACCGGGCAGCTACCCCATTCGCCATTCCCAGTGACATACCTAGGATTGAATGGTTCCCCCCCCCCCTTATAACACCATCACTCTCAAGATAGTGGGGACTGAGGGGGGAGGATGCACATTTTCTAAAGTTGATATATTATAATTAAGTAATTCAGAAAAAAAATACATATTTTCTACTTTTTTTTTTTTATCTGAGCATTGCTTTGGTCCTAGTGTCTCTCATCTGCTTTTCTGGTTTTTTTTTTATTAACTCTCTCCAGGGTCTCCTGTGCTTTTGACATTTCTTCTCTATGTCCACCATCCATCTTTCTTATGTGTCTCTAGCCTTCCTGTCCAGTGTCTTCCCTCTGTGTCCCTGACCCTATGCTCCCTCCAGAGCCAGCATTTTTTTGTGTCCCTGTCCCTGCTCATGGCTGGCTTCTGTCCTGTCTCTTCCCTTCCTCCTGCGCCCCCACCAACACCCCATCCACCTTCTGTAGTCTGGCAACTTTCTTTCCTCCCCTTCCTCCCTCCATTGGCACTAACATCTCTCCCCCAGTCCAGTCTGATTCTCTGTTCCATCCGCTCTCTTCAGACCAGCATCTGCCCCCTTTCTTGCCCCTCCCCTTATGCTCCAGGAGTCTCTCTCTTTCCCTTCTCTCAGCTCTCTCACCCCAGGCCAGCATCACTTTTCCTCTCTTCCCCTTTGCTCGAGTTCTCTCTTGCTCTTTCTATGCCCACTGCTCTCTCTCCCCCACCCCATATCTGGGTACACTGTTTCTCCACCCTTACCTCACCTTCTGTGTGCCCGTGCAGGTCCAGCATCTGTCTACCTCTGCCCCTGGCCCTCCAAATGCTGTGGCGGGTTGCGGTAGAGGCAGCGCTGAAAGCACTTTCTGTTCGGTGGGGCCTTTCCTCTGCTGCGTCCTGCCCACAGGAAGTTGCATCAGAGAGGTGGGATACAGCAGAGGAAAGGCCCCACCTCTGTGCTTTAGTCTGGGGGGAAAATACATTTCTATCAGAGAAGCAGTCCACCACCTCACAAACTGTCCTATCCCCCAAAACTACCTCCTTCAACTGCCCCATACCCAAAAGCGTCCTCTTGCAACAGCATCACCATCCTACATACCCAAACCCAAAAAATTACTCCTGCATCAACCACACCACCACAAACCTGCCCCTACCCCTTAAACTACCTTCTGCAAACTGCTTCATCCCAAAACTACCCTCACAGCCCAGTAAGCTACCCACATGCAACTGCCCCACCACTGCCCTCACACCTAAACTCTATATCCCACAAGTTAACTGCCTTATTAAAAAACAAAACCCTTTGAAACTGCCCCACAACCCTGCATATTGCCCCTGCAGCCAAAAAATATCCCCTACAACTACCATACCAATCCCAAACTGCCCCACTCTTTATAACTACCCCTGAAAACTGCCTGACCATCAAACTACCAGTCCAGCTGCCCCAGCACCCTGTACAATGCCCAACTCCCAAAAATAACCTCCTTGAGATCCACACCCCACAAACTGCCCCCACCATCAAAAACTAGCCCCTCCCCCTCGCATCTGAAGTAGTGGTTTTACGTTAGGTTCACTGTTTTGTAGGCGCTTGGAGTAAATGTGCCTGATAGAATAACAGCTTATTTTTCCTTGTGCTTTAAGAACTCTGAAAACCGTTGTGCACAATGGTGCTGCGGTGTAATTTCTATACGTAAATGAAACTGTTTTCATGTGTACTAAGTATTCCGTGGCTTTGCGAATCATCACAGAAATATCACCAGACAAACTGGGAAAATTCCTTTATTAATGTGGGCCCCGTAATATTAAGACCCCCCATTGCTGACACAGAAATTAGTCAGTCTTCCTACAGTTTTAGAACAAAATGCCATTTTGATGAATGAGAGCACAGAAATTAAAATTCTAAATGATTGCATCTTAATAGATAATTACTATCTAAAGCAATACTTCATGCAAACTGCCTCAAAGGTGCCTGCAGAAGATTTGTAAGCAGGAGCAGACTGAAAAAAAAAAAACATACTGAAGAGAAAATGCAGGTGACCTACTAGTGGAGGAAGGGAAGTGAGTATTCAGTGTAGTAATAGCTCAGGACCCTCTTAAATGTAAAATATAGTATCCAAGTGACAAACTTGCTAGTCACACACACTGGGAAATGTAGAATATGGAAATGCTGTGAATCAAACGACCTTTGGAAAATGAGTGCAAATCATATTCCAACCTACAGGAGAAATTGCAAAATATTCTACATTTCCGAGCACAGACTCCTGAGGCAGGCGCTTGGTGCCAAAACATGTTGAGCCTTTAGAATAAAACATTTTGTGTAAAGAACCTTTGACTCCCTCTTGTTTTTGGAAGTGCCATTCTTTCATCCTACTCTTTCAAGAATATTCCACCTTTGCTTACACCCTGTGCTGTTTATTAAGATGTATTACTGCGTATTGTGTTGACATTGTAATGTAGCATACTATGCCATATCTTATATTGCTATTTGAATATTTTTACTACTACAATTGTCTATTGCTTATGTTTGACTTATTCTTGCCGTACACCGCCTTGAGTGAATTTCTTCAAAAAGATAGTAAACAAATCCTAATTATTAAAAGAATGAATAATAAATCCACTCATGTGTGTACTTTTGCTTGAAAAGTACTAAGTAGAGCAGCATTAAGGAACCAGGAGAGGATGCTCATTGGTAAGTGTAGGGAGATTTGTGATCTGTGAAATAGAAAATAGGTACTCTGCTTAGGGGCCCTTTTACGAAGCAGTTATAGCTGTACCGCTGCGTCGCCACATGCCAAATTGGCCTGTCACAGCCTCCACCATGTCCAGACCCCCCCCCCCCCCCCGACTCACCTGAACACTTCCTGGGCAGCATCTGCACCCGGTCCTCCATGCTTCCCAGTGCTGCCAGTTTCAACCCGTCCCTAGGTGCACACGCACGTTTCTGCGGGGCTTTTCTATGACCCACTTACTCTGGCACCTCCATCTGACATCATCTGCGCTGGCTATGTGAAGGGTCCCAGGAGGGACTGGAGCACATGCAACGCACACAGCGCTAGCTAGACACAAGGGAAGAGCAACAGACAAGAAGCTGGCAGGTACAGGCTACAACCAGGGGAAGAGAAAGCCAAGGACAGAATGGGACACAGACTCTATAGGAGCGAAGCTCCACAGGAACACTCTAGGCTGTACCATACAGCACACAAATACACTAGGCTGTGCCACACACAAGGGAAAAGGGAATCCACCTATAGGAATACACAAGGCTGTGCTACACAGCACTCAAGGATTAAGGGAAACCACTATAGGAATACACAGGACTGTGCCACTCAGCACTCAAGTGTCAAGGGAACCCATACACATGGCTGTGCCACAGAGTCAAATAACAGACACTAGAGACAAAGAGGAAAAAAAGCAAACAGGGAAAGCTGCCTTTACATACACCCGACAGATAAGGCGCAATGCTTACAGGACTCAGGAGACAACCACAGCAGACAGAGTTAAAGCAGGCTAAAGGGAAAGGCTACTAACAACACATCAGGAAGAAGCAGGGCTTACAGTGTAATCAAAGGTTTAAAGCTAACAAAGGAAAAACACAAACAATGTCCCTACCAGAACTCAGCAGCACACAGAGACAGCGCAGACAGAGCACCCACAGGTGCAGAGAAGCCAGGTAATCAGGGAAAGCAGCTTAGCTAGGGAAACAAACAAGCATACGCTGGGAACAACCCGCACACAGAGACAGAGCGGAGAGAGCACCCACAGGTGCAAGAAAGAAAGGTAATCAGGGAAAGCAGCTTAGCTAGGGAAACAAACAAGCATACGCTGGGAACAACCAGCACACAGAGAAACTACGAGCAATGAGAGGAGTAAACAACTCCTAAGAAAGCACGGTGTGCTACTAGCACAGACAGAGAGAGGATAACAGACTTCAGCTGACCGGGATCAAACGCTAAAGCATAGACTGAAGAGAGAGGTAGGCTTAAATAGATCTGACCTTTGACGTCTGCTGCCTCAGACGTCAGCTCAATCCCTAACAGGCCAATCAGAAGCGAGTCCCAGTCATTCCCCTGCCTGTCTTAGCAGAATCATAACATGTACTCCTGAGCCTTTTCCACTGAAGAAAAACAAAGTGACACATGAAATATGAATGGGACCTTTTGAGAACTCTTATCCATCTGGAAAAGTGTGGACCTCACAGTGAGGCTTGGCATTTCAGTGGACAGATACTTAGCAAAATATTATTCCCAAAGATGATGAACCTTACCTAGGTGACGTATTTATCTTGTGGGTGCACTGCTTGGAGCAAATTATTGCCACAGGTTTTTAGAAACAGAGAAACATGACGGCAGATATGGGGAAATGTGGTTTCTTATTTGCTAAGCTATGGTTTGCAGTATTTCAGTAATTCTGTAGTAATTAAAGTGTATGAAAAAAGTCATTGGATAGCTTGGTTAATGGTTTTGCCTTGAGGTGATTACTCCTGTCGTAAATCCTCTGAAGATTTTTTGTGCTTTTTTTCTTGGAGGAAAAAAAATCATTGTTTCCTCAGTGTAGTATGTGATTTACTAATCTTAATTAATACAAGGTTCTGTTCTGGTCCTGTGCCTTATGAGTTAACACCCATGGCGGCATCTTACCAGGAAGCCCAATTTGCCTGTTTAGGTTTATAATACCAATTAATAGTGGTTCAGAAGCATAACTGTTTGCTCGTATTGTCATACAGCATTAATTGAAATGCTAATTGCACTTAATTTACTGCTGATCAGCACAATTACACCACCAGGTATGCTCTGCTCATAATAGACTGCAAAGTCAAACTGAGGCATGTGACTTGCAGAACTCTGTGGCAGAACAAGATAAATATATGTGTTGGTTAAATGTACATTTCTGGGAGAGGACCATGTGATGCACTGAGAGGGTGAGACGCAGATTTCATGCTCTCTGAGGCCCCGGCACTCCAAAACACATAAAACAGACAACGAACCAACCTCAGAAAAGTACCTGTCGGATGGACAAATATATAGAAGTCAAACTTGGCATGATGGTAGGCAAAGGAACAAAGAAAGAGAAGGAGAAAGACAAAACGTGCACTGCTGAGAACGGGACAGAAGAGAAGATGGCGCTGGGTGGGCCATGCTTCTCGAACGAACAAGTATCCCAGCTAACGATGGCGATTGAGAAAGCACTGGAACCCAAATTTACATGTTTGATAGACCAAATCTCACATTTTGAAACACTGCAAGAGGATGTGACAAGGAGAACAGGAAAATTAGAGCAGCAGGTCTCGGTGCTGGAGGATGCATCTCCCTCGACGTCAGAGGCCCTGGACAAAATGCATACAAAGGTGAAGGAATTGTCCGCCAAAGTAGATGACCTAGAGAACCATTCCAGACGGGCCAATTTGAGGATAGTGGGCCTACCAGAGTCGCTGGGAGAGAGGAACTTGCTATTCAGGTTAGAGAGCTGGCTGGCTGAAGAGTTTGCACTCTCAGACCGGGCGGGTCCCCTGAATGAGCGCACCGCATGAGAAGAGCGCAAGATGGCCACCACACTCCCCGAATGGTCATAATAAAAATACACAACTACATGCACAGAGAGGAAATTTTGAGGGGATTCCAACTGAAAAGAGGCACAACACAGTTCGAGGGACACAACATAAAAATCTTTCAAGACTACTCACCGTCTCTGCAAGAGTGAAGAAAGATATTCACCCCACTTTGTAAACAAATACAAGAGAAGAATATTAAATTCCTTTTTCTCTACCCTGCGGTTCTCAAGGTGCACTATAATGGCTGTTGGCAAACTTTCAACTCAGTGGAGAAAGCGCAGGACTTTATAGTGAGACTGGCCACAGAGCTGCGGAGCAGCCCTCCAGGAGACTGAGATAAGTAAACGGAGTAACCGTTAATAACCATTACTAAAGTTCAAATAGGAAGATATGTTGTGGTGATACTTTAATCTGTTGATTTTGTATAGAAACTAGAATGATCAGGGGTGAGGGGCCTCAAGCATAAAACGTGGTTTAGATCTCCATGTCAGGAATGGGATGGAGCTGCACAAGGGAATGTAAGGGGGGGAATAGAAGGGGGGGCAGGAAGGGTGCGGGGTGGGAGCAGTACGGGTGGGAAACAGAGATATTGTGGAGTTCACTACGGGGAGAGATATCCAAAGTGCATGGGTGACTGCATGAGTGACAGCATCTACAGTTTTCAGACTCACAATGACTGCTGGTGTGCACTGGGAGAGGAGATCTCCCTGGGGGGAGGCTGGGCTCCCCGGGGCAAGAAAATAAGAATATCGTTATTCTGGTACACATAGGAGTGGTGGCTAGGCCCATAGGAAACCCCATTCGAATAGTTTCCTGGAACGTATGCGGGATTACCTCGCTTATTAAAAGGGCTAAAATCCTGACAGCCTTGAAAAGAAACGGGGCTGATACAGCCTGCCTAAAACGCCAGTGGGTGGGAGAGATTTATAGCTCAGAGGCAACGGGACGCAGAGGTGGGGTTGCAATTCTATTACATAAATCTTTAGCATGCCAAACCAAACTGCTATTTAAAGACAGTGACGGGCAATATGTAGGCCTAAAACTTAATCTACAAGAGTGGAACCTCTTATTAGTAGCAGTATACGCCCCAGTTATATATGACAAAACTTTTTTTCTACAGTTGTTCACTCACTGTCAATAGTATTCTAGTCTGCAGGTAGTCTTGGCAGGAGATATGAATTTGGTATTTGATCCGAGTGTTGACTGCTCCGGCCCTGGGCAGGCCCGTGGACCGGTAGGACCCTCGGTGTTGGAGTCCTTTAGCCAGGAGTTGGGTCTGGTAGATATATGGAGGTTGTTGAACCCAGGGGTAAAGGATTTTACACACACACTTCAAGAGTACATCGGACACAATCTCGTCTTGATTACATATTGCTGCCCCAGGGCTTGGTCCCAGAAATTCGATTGACTAGCATAGGGCCGGAGGAAATATCAGACGTTTGGATACAGAAAGTGAAAGTGCCTTGGTGCTTTGTAGCTTTTACTATATGAGACTTGGGGTAAGGAATAATATATTTTAGAGGAATATATTTGAATTATTCCCCAAGTTTTCCACGTCATCACTGCGACCCCTGACGCAGGTGCTAGTCACCGAAACACGGCCCGTGTCGGGTCTTTTTGTCAAGGCTCATTCATTAAAGAACTGTTTTCCATTTTTAAAGGCCCGTGGTGCTGTTTTTTTTTGTTTGGACTTTAGTTTGTACTTCGTTCCCTCTCTTTTGTTATACGTAAGCTCCTCCTGGCAATGTTACAAGAGAGGGAAACGGGAGATGACTACATGGCAGTGACTTTGGATGCAGAACGGGCCTTTGATCGGGTCTTGTGGCCTTTCCTGTTTTCCACCTTATGCTGGGTGGGGATGAAAGGCTGGTTTTTAAGAGCAATTGGAACTTTGTACGCTTCTCCCCGGGTGGCTCTACTAGTAAATAGAATTAGGACGGAGGAATTCTTGATTGGAAAAGGAACTAGGCAAGGGTGCCCACTATCCCCTCGTGTTAGAGCCGCTCTGGAATCACAGGGGAATCCATGGAGTGCAAGTTAGAGGTTGTACATTTAAGGTATTGGTATATGCTAATGACTTACTATTTATTTAGATTTTAGCTCACACCTTTTTCTGTAGTAGCTCAAGGTGAGTTACATTCAGGTACACTGGATATTTCTCTATCCCAGGAGGGCTCACAATCTAACTTTGTGCCGAGGAAATGGAGGGCTAAGTGACTTACCCAAGACCACAAGGCGCAGCAGTGGGATTTGAACCGGCCACCTCTGGATTGCAAGAACGGTGCTCTAACCACTAGGCCACTCCTCCATTAATCATGGCAGAACCACAACGTTCTCTTTCGTGTCTTCAAGTACTTGCAGACTATGGAAAGCTTTCTGGCTTCAAGCTGAACGTCACAAAATCAATGGCACTCCCCTTAAATGTAGAGATTAAAAACAATTGAGAAGGGCAATTTACTCTGCAGTGGACCTCTGAGCTTATAAAATACAGTGCATTCAATTTAAGTGCATGTCAGATAAGCACATGCTCTGTTTAACTGCATGCCGTACTTCGGTCCCGTTTTTGACACCATCAATTTCTATGGGGACAAACTTCGGTTTAGCGCACCACTGATAAGTGCAAGATTCGCTTATATGCATGGTTTAAGACCGCTCCTCTGCAGGAAAGACTCCGCATAAGTGCACGCACAGAATGTGGAAGCCGATTGGCGCCTGACAACCAACGAGAATTCAAATTTACCACCCCTTTAACTGCCACAGGCAGAATAAGCAAAAGAATGTTGTTAGAGTGTACACTGGGGTCGTTGTCGCGCAACTGTAAGACTTTAACACTGGCTGAACGAATAGAAGTTCTTAAAAAATTTGAAAACAAAGTCAAGCATCTATTGCTAAAGAATATGGTGTCAATCCCAGTCAAATTTCACATGTCTTGAAACAGAAAGACCAGCTTCTGGAAGACTGGCAAAACAATACAAATCCACAATGGAAACAAAAACGGGCGGGAAAAGCTGAGGAGGTAGAAGATGCTCTTCTTCAGTGGTTTTCTTGAGTCAGGAGCAGACAGTTTTCTGTCAGTGATCCACTGCTTATGGAGAAAGCTAACCAGCTAGCTGAAAGTCTTGGACTAACTGAATTCAAAGCCACTGTTGGATGATTGGAAAGATGGAAGGAGAAGAGCAACATAAAATTCAAGAAACAGCATGGTGAGAAACAAGACGCTGATGACTTTGGTGCTGAAATTGGGTTGTTTCAGTTCTTCCTACCATCTTGAATGAGTTTGCACCTCATGACATTTTCAATGCTGACGAAAATGGTCTCTACTGGCGAGCGATTCCTGATGGAACACTTGCATTCAAACATGCCGAAACTACTGGAGGTAAAACGTTGAAGGACCGACTGACGATCCTCCTTTGCTACAATATGGATGGGAGTGAGAAGTTGGAACCCCTCGTCATTGGAAAGAGCAAACAGCCCCATTGCTTCAAGAAAGTTAAACAACTTCCTGTGTCAAACGAGGCTAACGCAAATTCATGGATGACTGGGGAAAATTGGAAGCAGTGGCTAAAGAAGTTAGACATTAGAATGCGGGCACAAAAGCATCAGATTTTGTTGCTTTGTGATAATTGTGCTGCACACAGTGACGATGTCAGGCTGTCTAACATCAAGGTGGTCTTCCTGCCACCAAACACTACCTCTCCGATCCAACCTATGGATCAGGGCATAATAGCCAATTTCAAACAACATTATCGGGCTCTTGTGCTACGTCGTCTGAGGAGCGTTGTGGATGACTAGACTGGCAAGGATAAAAGTGCTGTTGAACTGGCTTGTAATCTATCACTGTTGGATTCCCTACGTATGCAGAAAGAAGCCTGGAATCATGTTACACAGGCAACCATTGTGAACTGCTACAAGCGGGCAAGCTTTGTTAAGGATGTGGAGAGGGACGAAACAGATGCAGCTGTTGCAAACGCGTCAGATGAGCAGGTTATTGACATCTCAGCCAGTGTTACTGAAGAGGAGTTTCATCACTACGTAGCTGTTGATTACGATCTACAAACAGCTTACGACCGCACTGATGTTGAGATATGCGCCTACACGCAGACAACAATGGCTGATGATGAAATAGAGGATGAAATGAGCAGCGAGTCACATGCTGACGAAATTCAACAACCTCCTCCTGTCACTTTTGCAAGAGCACTGGAGAGTCTCAACACCGTGTGGGCCTATCTGGAGGCCACTGAATGTCAGTGCTATGACAGTTTTTACCGTCTGGCAGACGTAGTCTATGGAACTCACAGACCCAAGAGTGTACAGAGGACTATAACTGATTACTTCAAGTAAGCCTAACGTCAGTTAACGGAGACTGTATACTGTATGTATAATAATAAACAATACTGTACATATGTTTATCAGATGTCAGCCTTCTTTGGGTCACAACGGTTAAGTGCCCTCTCTGGTTAACTGCATGCATTTCTTTGGTCCCAGACCCTTGCACTTAAGCGGATTGCACTGTATATATATATATATATATATATATATATATATATATATATATATATATATATATATATAACGCACCTCCAACATTCTAATGAAGCCTCACTTTCCCAACGTTCTAAAAGTGAGGTGGCAGAGACCACTTTTTTGCTCCTTGAGTGTCTGCCCCGCCCACGCGTCAAACGCAATGACGACGGGGGCGGAGCAATGACACTCCTCCCCCCCCCCCCCCCCCTTAGTCGCTGTCCTCTCACTCTCAGCACCGTCTACCTGCCTTTCTCGGCACTCCAAACTTCACTTTAACACTGCTGCGCTGAAGGCATCCTGCTTTTCTCACTCACCCAAACACACTCTCTCTCTAACATCCGACCCATGAACAGCACGTTATGTCAAAGGAGGAGAGAAACTAAACACAGATGGTTCTGCCAGGTAAAGCAGAATTCCTTCATCACAGCATGCACAGTCACAGAATTTGGCCAGCATGTCAGGCATAATATTTACTTCATTTAAATTTCTTATGTACTGCCTGCAAGCTCTTGAAACACTGTGCGTCACTCTCTCGCTCTCATACACTCTCTCGGTCTCACAGAGCAGTGGCGTAGCCACAGGTGGACCTGGGTGGGCCAGGGCCCACCCACTTTGGACTCAGGCCCACCCAAAATTGTGACAGTCTTGCTGTGGCTGGTGGGGATCCTCAAACCTTGCCAGATGAAGATTTTCTCTCCTTGGGCACCAGCGCTCTTCCAAATGTCAGCCAACGGCACTTGCCTGGAGACGGCCCTTCTGCACATGCTCAGTTTTCGCACATGCATAAGCACTGAGCATGCACGACAAGCCGATAGCACCATCAGTTGGAGGCAAGTGCTGCCAGCTGCCTCGAGGAGGAGGAGGAAATCTTCAGGAAGCAGAGTTTGGGGATTCCCACCTGCTCAAGTATTTAATATTTGGGGTCTGTGGGCAGGGAAGGGTGGAGAGAGGAGCAAACCAGAGGGGGATTGGGGGGATGTGAATTCCATGCCCACCCACCTTGGGCTCAGGCCCACCCAAATTTGACCATCTGGCTACGCCCCTGTCACAGAGAGTCTGTGTATCACACACATACTCTCACACACTCTCACACACACTGTATCTGTGTAAAACACACTCTCTCTCTCACACTCACTGTGTCTCACATCCACACTTGCACACACTCTCATTCTCACACACACACACTCTATCTCTCACAAACACACTCGCACCCACACTCACTCTCTGTCTCACACACACACGCACTCACACACTCACTCTCTCTCTCTCTCACATAGTCACTCTCACAAACATACACACTCCCAGGAAAACCTTGCTAGCGCCCGTTTAATTTGTGTCAGAAACGGGCCTTCTTTACTAGTATATATATATATATATATATATATATATATATATATATATATATATATATATGCATTTTTTATGTCCACAAAGATATACATACTACATAGGAGTTTGGCTGCAATCCAACCGCTCTAGGAAAGTATACTGCTTTACAATATTCCTAGGAATGCTCTTTTACAGTTATATGGTTTTTAATTATTTATCTTTTTTCATATATTTATGTTTTTTATTTATGGATTTTGATTTATGGATTTCTTAATAGACCCCTGATGCAGGCCGGCAGGGCCGAAACACGACTCGTGTTGGGTCACTTTTATGTTTATAGTTTTTGAATAAGGAGCTTGTTAAGGACACCATCTGAGAGAGGTGACTTATTCTCCATTTTTTCGCTTGGCATTGATCTTCAGTGGAGAGGCTCCCTTCTGTTGGAATTGACTCATCTATTCAGTGCCAGTAGGCATACTAATAGAACTGGTAAGAGTCACTTTTGTGGTGTCCCAAAAGTAACATACACAACTTTTCACTTGTGATCGATAAGACTAAAACCTATCGCTAGCTTCGAGTGAGAGAATTGTAAGGAGTTCTGAAGTGATGTAGACAATTACAGAAAAACAAACTGATTTGCAAACAATGAGGATAAACCATGACCTATTATTCAGGTCTTGCCAACAAGAGTGCCCTTTTGCTTAGAAATAATTTCTCCTAATGTGGCTGTTCCAAGTTATTTTAGTTTCAATGATTTTATCAAATGCCTGAGGTATTCATTCCATGCACAAAGCAGAAACCTGTTATTGGGACTGTTTTGCAATTGCTTCCAAACACGGGCCTCATTTATCAAGCTGCTTTAGCGGCTCCCGGTGTGGTAATGCCAACAACACCCATTCAATTTGACGGGGCTCTGTTCGCATTGCCGTACAGGAAATGCTAGCTAGCGCAGCTTGAAAAAGAGGCCCATAGTGATAAACTTATCGTGCCCATGCCTCAAAATCTTTGAGGGCCACCAGTGGGATTGGTTTTGAGGATATCCCTCATGAAGATACATGAGACACATTTACATGCCTACTACCGCCACTGTATGCAAATCTCTCTCATGCATATTTGTTGGGGATATCCTGAAAACCCAACCTGTTGGCATGGACTGGGAGTGAATAGCACTTCCTTTTAATGTCACTCTCCCTGAAAAGCTGCATGCAGAAACATCAATTTACCTGGGAGCCATACGAATGAAGCAGATTATCCTCATGTATCATAAACCTGTTATAGTCCCAGCTAGATTAGAAAGCCAAGAACAAAATCCTTTTATTCTGGAGGTGCGAAGAGAACATTCTCGTCATGTAGTCAATCACCCTCATCCCATGGATGCCCAGTGAAAGGAGAACCAGGGAAATATTGCCCTGGAATAGTTCATCTCATCCTAAAGTGCAATGCAAAGAACGAACAAGGCATATTTTCTAAACAACACTCCCTTTGCATGATCTTTTAATCTTCTTTTGAGCTTTGCAGGTCATCAGTGAAATGTCATTTATTATTTAATTTCTATTTATTTAGATTTAGCTCACACATTTTCAGTAGTAGCTCTTCATAACTTTGGCTTCTCATTTACAAAAATGAAAATAGAATTGGCACGACATTTACTATACTTTCTTATGAGCCTCTCACAAAATCTGATCTTTGCTTGCCCCTATGAGCAGCTCATGAGATGCATCCTCATCGATGCGATTTAAAGCGAGGAACAGTGAAGTGAAAACAAGGGAAGGGAGAGAAGCTGTAGATCTGGCTGAAGCATTAGTACATCCGAGAGATAAACATGACAATGTGTAGCTTTCCTGCTCACTGCTCCTACCTGAGAGACAATGAATGTCACCTGCATTAGCAAACGCACCCATCCCCCCTACCCCCCCAGGAAAAAACAAATGCTCTCATTTCTTGGCCAAACATACTCAAGATGACTTAGCAGAGGAGCCATTAGAGTGCAAATATATGAGCTGTGACTTCAGCAAGTGCCTGTCATGTTGAATAGCAGGAGAAAGAGAGAGTAATTATTGCCGAGAACCCATTAGAGGCCTCCTCGGTAAAACAAGCAGCCGGAGCAACCTAATGGACTAACAGTCCACGGCCATGTCTCTTCCTATTCCATTTAGCTGCACATCACTCCTATCAAATCATCTGACACTTGCAAGACAGGCAGGCTCAGTACAATTAGCAGGGTCTATGACCCTCTGGGAACTCCTGGGGTGCATGCCACGAAACACCAGGCGCTGTATGGCCAAGCAATGACTCCTTAACCGTGCTGCACGCTTTAAATGCTGTGCACAAAGCAGAAAAGAGGCCTGCCAGCCAGATTCCAGTGACAGAAGCCCCAGGCTCCCCTTTATTTAGGAAGAATTAAGCCCCTTTCTTGCCTGTTTCTACCTTGCCTCAAGCATCTTCTTAGGGAACAGTGCAAGTTGAACTTTATAGGTCGCTTCTAGAAGCCACAGAATATGAAAGAGGCAATTTTATAACTGGATGCTTCCGTTTAGGTGTCCCGAGGATGTGTGGTGGAAACCTATTCTATAATGGCACCTGAATACAGAATACCAACATAACCTGGTATCAGCATGCCTAACATTTAAGCACCTGCAGTTACACCAGACCTAGATCTGGATGCATAATTGCGGGTAACTTAACTGTATTCTGTCACATAAATAACTGGCATCCTTGTCCATGTCCCTCCCTGCATTGCTGTGCTGTGTCATATACATGACCATTGCAGAATAGCGCTTAGGCACCCTGTTGGCAAAAGTGCTAGTGTTCTATACATCCACTCACACAAGGGACGCATAAATGTGGGTGCCTACATTATAGAACTGTCCTTATAGTGACCAGCTGCATAGGCGGGGCTGACCCAAAGATATCCAATGCTGTAGGTGAACCTTCAGCCACATGTCTCTTTCCCACCACCCCAGGGCCAGCAAAAGACCTTATACCATACCCTCTCCCACTGTAGTCTGGCACCTCCCCTTCCCTACTCTCCAACAGTTCAGCATCTCCCATCTCTCCTTTCCCTAACCCCCCCAAAGTCCAGTATTTCCTTTCTCCCTTCTTAATCTCCCAATAGTCTCCCCTCCTCCTCCTTACCCCCCAGTCCAACATCTCCCCTTCCCACTCCTGTATCCAGCATCTCCCCCTTTTTCTTTCCTTCCACCAGACTTACTGCTGCCGTCACCCTTCCTCTTCTGGAGCATAGCAGGTAAGAGGATGCAACGCTAATGCTGGACCTTGAAGCATGGCCCTGCACTCAATGAGCTGTCTAGTCCTGCTCTCTTCTAACACAGGACTTATTCCTAGAGAGTGCATGAGCACAGGCCTGGGATTTAAGAATCTCTCGGGTGATGAATTCACTTTCCTTTTCGTCTCTGGAAGGGAGAGGGCGGTAGCATCAGCAGCTTGAAGAAGAGAAAAGAGGGAAGATAATATGCAGAACTCCTGCCTCAATCCACCCTAAGTGCTGCTGCCCCCGAAGGGTGCCAAGTCTGCCCAGTGGCAGGCCTGGCCTGTGAACAGATTTCCTAAGTTGGTGCATCATGGTTCCTCTCTGACCTTATTCAAATCTGGTTTAAAACACCACCTTTCTGAGGCTGCTTTTAAATCTTAACCCCTGATTCTTCCATTCACAACCTTGTTGATTTTATTTCCACCGCCCCCCCCCCCCCAATCTCTCTTGTACTGTACATATGTGCCAGAGCCGGTGGTGGGAGGCGGGGCTGGTGGTTGGGAGGCGGGGATAGTGCTGGGCAGACTTATACGGTCTGTGCCCTGAAGAGGACAAGTACAAATCAAAGTAGGGTATACACAAAAAGTAGCACATATGAGTTTATCTTGTTGGGCAGACTGGATGGACCGTGCAGGTCTTTTTCTGCCGTCATCTACTATGTTACTATGTTTTGATTAGAATGTAAGCTCTCTACACAGAAGGGGCTGTCTCATATATGTTTTTGAACAGCATTGCATACTTCAAGTAATGGTGTAGAATGATATGTAATAGTAGAAATCACAGTAGTAAAAGCAATATAGGAGCCAACCATTTACTTAACTTACCACAGAATTCATCAAGCCAGATGTGCACACACCTATCCTCAGGCACGTTCTGTATGCTTCCATTTATTTTCTTTCTGAAAAAAAAAATAAAAAGTGTGTACTGTTTTATCCCTCATCCTAAAAGGCCTGTGGTGGCAGTCTATTAAATGGGACCTATATGTTCTAAAAACAAAGGGGTCCTTTTACTAAGGTGCACTGAAAAATGGCATGTGCTGTTGTACACGCGTGTATTGGACGCTCGCAGGTCCATTTCTCAGTGCACCTGCAAAAAAGGCCTTTTTTGGGTCCGAAAGTGGACGTGCGGCAAAATGAAAATTGGCGCGTGCCCATTTTGGGCCTGAGATCTTATCACCACCCATTGACTTAGCGGTCAGGTCGCATGCATTAACTGGGCAGTAATCGTCAGTGTGCATACAATGCCTATTACCTTTCGGGTATGCACGCCGGGGCGTGTAGTAAGCACGCATAAAAAATGAAATTACTGCCCTGGCCACGCGGTAGCTGGGTGGTAGTTCCAAATTGGCACACATTGGCCGTGTGTAGCTGCCTACACAGCTTAGTAAAGGGGCCCCAAAGAGAAAAAAAAGCCGTTGGCTCATGGGAACTAGTGCATTTACAGACTAGTTTCAGCCAGGGGCGTAGCTGCTATGGGGCCACGGGGACCTGGGCCACCCTGCCGGCGACCCTCTCAACCCCCCCTCCCGCCACCAACCCGCCACCTGCTACCTTTGCTGGCGGGGACCCCAACCCCCACCAGCCGAAGTCTTCTTCCTTCGTTTGGTTTCTGACTGAGTCTGATGTCGTGCAGGACGTCAGACTCAGTCAGAAACCAAACGAAAGAAGAAGACTTCGGCTGGCGGGGGTTGGGGTCCCCCGCCAGCAAAGGTGGTAGGCGACAGCGGGCGGGGGGTGGAGAGGGTCATCGGAAGGGGAGGGGGTCAAAGTTGTTGGAGGTGTTGGCAATGGCGGGAGGGGGGGTCGGTGTCAGCAATGGGGGGGGGGGTCGGCAGTGCCGGGGGGGGGGGGGGGTAAAATGTGCCCCCTCACCTCAGCTCTGGACCCCCCTACCGTTGAAGTCTGGCTATGCCCCTGGTTTCAGCATGTTTGAAAATCGACTGTAAATCCCCAATAAGCTAAATTTCTGAGCCCTAAACCAAACAATTGACTAAGGAAGTTGTTACATTAATCACCTGTTCTCCTTTCCTTGGCCTGCATGTAGTTCTGTGTTCCCACTGCCTGGGACATCTGTTAATTAGCTATTAGCACTCTCTGAGCAAGTTGTAGAGCACCCCGCATGCCCTCCTTTACCACTAGGGCAGCAGGTTTGATCTAGTACATTTTAAAAAGCTGTAAATAATTCCATGGTTTTAACTTTTAAAACGTCTGGCAGCCCTGTCTCCTGCAATCAAAGCCAAACAAACAAAATAATAATATGAATAATAATGAAAAAAAGTTCAGGCTATGTTTTTATGGACCAGTGCCCTAAGCCATTTCTGAAATGTGCTTGTTGAGTTTTTGTTCTATCACTATTATTCTTTCAATAATAAATAAATAAAATACAATTTGAAGAAACTTTGCAAGAAAGACTTTGAAGATTTTTTAAGCCTAGCAGCTTCCTTTGTGACTCCAAAGTATAAATAGAACAGTACAACACCGTGAACCTTCAAGTATACCCATCCATACTTTTCTCCATTTCTCCCTAACCTCGCCATCAGTGACAGTCCTCGATCAGAAGCCATAAAAGCCAGTACTCGTGTTACCTAAGTCTGGCCACTAGGGGTTGCCATTGTGTAACGGTTGAGACTCCCCTCTCCTCTCCTTAACCCTGTACAGTGAGTGGGCAGGATCCCAACACCTATCTGGTTCAAAGAGCAGAAGGCAGGCTCAGGAATGAAATCACAGCTAAAAGTTTAGGTAGCATCAGTGGGAGCCTTAATGAGTCAAAAACTGACTGGGACAATAAAACCCTGCATTCTGCTTAAATGCTGTGAACTGCGAGCCTGCAGGGAGGTGAGGAGTTAACACAAAGCATTCTGACTATCTGGAAGACAACCTCCCTTTAAATGAGACACTGCTGGTAGCAGTAATGGGGAATTTGCAATGAAGGAAAGGACATGCAATTATAATCTGGCTGGGCCCCACTGGACAAAAAAGTGATTTACTTGAAAGCTGCCTTCGCACTCAGTAAATGTTCCTCTTATGGGCTGCTCAGCCTGTGACAGCTTTCCAGATGTCAATCAAATTACCAGCTATTTACAGTTGATTTGGTAGTGTCATTTGCAATATTCCCCGCGTTTCTGATGAAATTGGAAGCAGAGAATTTTCTCCAGTTTGCCCTGGCACTCGGGTGGGCAAACTGCTCTTTGCAAATGTCATGTGTCCGCTTCTCGAGGCTCCGAAGGGAGAGATCTTCCATGCAGCTGAGTGAACCGCTACCAGATGCAAATCTCCCAATCATCAGGGGAGCAGCATGGCAAATTTTAATGTGCTCTGAAAAACTCCGTTTACATCAGTGCTCAAGGTGCGGCTTTACCCAAGCTAACGGTTTTTGTATAACAATGAGCCTAAATTAAAAAGTGAAAAACAAGGAAATTATTTAACCCCTTCTTACACTCAAGAAAAAAATAATAAAACCCAGGCTGAACACACCAATACCCCAACTAGAGTTACTTAACACTCTGCACCATGAGTATACGAGGTGAAGTTCAATTCTACCACCATTCAGCTACACAGATGAGCGGTCAAGGCATAACTCCCCTATCCATAGATTTGTAAAACTTGCATGGATAATATTGGACCGTTTTAAATCGCCGATTGGCCAGATATTATGCATATCATTATGGGCCTAAGTTAAAAAGTGGAGCGGAGGTGTCCCTAAAAATTAGCCACTTAGTGGCGATACTCATCCACGTAAGGGGCAATTGCATAATGTAGGCACCTGCATTTAGGCGCCTGTTGCACAAGTAAAAAAAACTAGGGTACCTAGGAAAAAGGCAGCAGGGTGTCTTAGTGCTATTAAGTAATGGCACGCATAACTTACACAGTACATGCAACAGAACGTACACATGGGTAGGACATGGGCAGGGTCTCCTAGTTATGTGCATAATTTAGGGGGTCTTTTACTAAGCCGCGGTAGCAGTAGAAATCAGCTGGTGGTAAATGCCGAGACACCCATTATATTTCTATGGGCATCTTGGCGTTTACCGCCAGCCGATTTCTACTGCTACCGCGGCTTAGTAAAAGACCCCCTTACAGAATACTGTCCGTATCACAGTTAGGTACCCACAGGTACCCTGATACCAAGTTATGCTAGTATCTTATAATGGAGCCTGGGTGCCCAAGTACCTGTTATAGAATAGGGACCTACTGCATGGCTAGTTATACCTAAAGATTCTGCCAGTGAGTTCAGAGCTGTATATAAGGTGCATAGAGGGAGAGCCTTAATTCAGAATACTGTAGATAGAACGTGCTAATGCGTGCTCCCTATCTAAAAGAGTTCATTACCAATGCAGTGTATTGGGGGGGGGGGGAGGGATTACAGTAGGATGCATGAAAATGAATGATTCTTCCCATATACAGTATATTGTACTATCCCATAGCCCACCTCCTCCAGGTCTTTTCACTTTGCTGCTGCTTAGATGTGGATCCTCCAGGCTACAGGAGGTGTGCAGCAGGCAGACAGCCAGGGCAGCCAGGGTTCAAACATGTCTGCAACAGATGCAGAGGCATTACCTTTCACCGAGTTTGTAGCTAATATTCTCCACTTTATTCCCTGTCCCTTTCAAAATAATTCTTAACATTGTACTTGCTCTTTGAGCACTGCCATACACCTGAGAATTCCCATGTATTATCCACAATGATCCATCAAGGGTGGTGACTCCTAAATTAGAGCACTACTACTCATTTCTATAGCGCTACTAGATGTATGCAGCACTGTACGCATTATATGCAGGTACTTCTCTGTCCTAGTGGGCTCATAATCTAAGTTGTTTTTTTTTGTACCTGGGGCAATGGAGGGTTAAGGGGTCCTTTTACTAAGGTGTGCTGAAAAATGGCCTGCAATAGTGTAGGCGCTGGTTTGGGGCATGCGTAGGATAATTTTTCAGCGCACCTGTAAAAAAGGCCTTTTTAACATTTTTGCTAAAAATGGACGCGCGGCAAAATTAAAATCGCCGAGAGTCCATTTTGGGTCTGAGACCTTACCACCAGCCATTGACCTAGCAGTAAAGTCTCAAGCGGTAACTGGGTAGCAATGACCAAATGCCACTTGGCGCGCATCCAGTATACGCGTGGCAGAAAATACAAATTCTTTTTCGGTCTCGTGCATCGGACATGTGCCAAAAATGCAATTACCGCAGGAGCCACACGGTAACTCCATTTTGGCATGCATTGGGCGTGCATAGACGCTTACGCAGCTTAATAAGGGGGCCCCTCAGTGACTTGCTCATGGTCACAAGGAGCTGCAGTGGGAATCAAACCCAGGACACCAGGATAAAGCCCACGCATTAACTATTAGGCTACTTCTCCACTCACGCTATCACGTACCTGTAGTTGAGGTTATCTTTTCCTACATGCATCACTTTATATTTGTCCACATTACATTTCATTTGCTATTTGGATGCCTGGTCTCCCAGTCTCATCCAATTCTCCTGCAACTCCTCTCAGTCCTCCTGTAATTTAAAAATGTTGAATAATTTTGTGTTATCTGCAAATCAGATCACCTCACTTCCTTTTTTTGTTTTTGTTCCCCCACCCCCCCCCCCCCCCCAGATCATTTATAAATGCGTTAAAAAGCATTAGTCCCGGTCCAGATCTCTGGAGCACATTACTATTACCTTTCTCCACTATAAAACTGACCATTTAGTCCTAATCTCTGTTTTCTATCTTTTAGCCAGTTTCCAGCCCTCAATAGGACATTGCCTAATACGCTATGACTTTAAAAAATAAAATTTCTCAGGAGTCTCTCAAGAGGGACTTTGTCAAATGCCTTTTCAATATCCAGATTCATTGCCTCAGTTAGCTTACCCTTAGTGAAATGTTTCTTAACCTCTTCAAAAATTCTAACCTTCCTTTAGCCAACGTAATATTCTATTGTCGCTTACTGGTACATGCTAAACTGTCCTGTTTCCCTTTCTCCTGATTCTGAAAGGACAGGAGCTACAATGTTGAGGGCCTTGTGGGATCTGAAATTAAATCTGTTTCTCCAATCCCTCTGAATGGGTCTGTAAGTAAAGAACTGTGACAGGAGAATTCGCTTGCTCTGACAGCTTTTACGATCTTATCCAGATGGGAGCCAAATAAATGTTTACCTTCAAAGGGTAACCCCATCAAGTGCGCCTTAGAAAAAGTCAACCAACCACTGTTTTAGCCAGAGGCCCCTCCTGGCAGAGGCCCACATGCCAAGATCCAGGCTGCTGTTGCCAAGGAATGAATGTGAAGCTGGAATTAAAGAGGCTGCAGTAATATAACAAGAAAGGGAAAGGGGGCACACTAAATGGGCCCTGTAGTCTTTTCCTGCTATTGGATTTCTGTGTGCCCACTAAGAACTTAGATGTCAATGTTAGAGTCATTGACTCTCATCTTGTGGCTTTGCCTGTTACCGGATCTCTTTCCAGAAGCTGGACCCATTTCACAAAGGTTCTGGACCTCTGTGCCAAGGAGGGGCCTGTAATATTTATTTGGTGTTTAGATTTATATCTAACTAGTAAAAAAGCCCCGTTTCTGATGCAAATGAAACGGGGGCTAGCAATGTTTTCTTCTGTGTGCATGTGGGAGTGTGTGTGTCCCTGCCCTCTGGCCTCTCTCCCCTCCCCCTCTGAGTCCTTCACTGTTACAGAGCCAGCGATTTGATTTCGTGCTCTGCTGTTTCCTTCACTGACTGTGTTACAGAGAGGGCGGGGCAGACACTCATAGGGAAACCGGATATCTCGCCCCCTTCACACTTCCGGCTGGAGGCTTCATAGAATGTTGGTTTTGCCTTTTATACAGAGAGATATTTAATGATTTGCCTTTTTCAAATTTTAACCCAAGGCTAGATACAATCAGGTACATGAGCCTTTTCTTTGTACCCAAGTGGACTATACCTGGGATAATGGAGGGCGAAAGGACTTGCTCAAGGTCACAAGGCACATCAGTAGTAGATGAGGAATTTGTTCCCTGGCTTCTCTCATTCTCATCCTGCTGCTCTAAATAGGTTGTTTCTTCACTCTGTGACTCCATTAATCTCATAAATCCATTTTAGGGCTGTGTCCATGCACTCTATCCATCAGAGGTGCTGTTCCTTCTATGGTAGTAGCCACATGCTTTCAACAGCCTTCACTTTAGGGGCTAAGTTCCACTAGCCCATTTCTCTTCCTGCAATAGCTTGATCAGTTTGGAAAGAGGCTCTGGAATAGCTCCTTTTTGGTTCGAGGAGCCCATTCATTTATATTCTCTCTTATAGTAGGCTGAATAGGAAGACACACTAGTGTCTCTAGAAGACCTACTGGTTATGGTCAGACTACTAATTAGAGGTCCACTGGTGAACTATGGTTAGTGCATTGTATGTACATTGCAGTATAAAGCAGAGCAATGCTGAGACTGTGAATTCAAGCCTAGCGTGGAGCACATCGTATTTGGAGTGGAGGACTAGCCTAGTAGTTTGACCAAATGGCTAACAATGAGGGAATACTTCAACAAAGTTTGAAACTTAATCCACATATAATAAAGTCAAACACTCAACCAAAGTGTGTCTATATACACATATAAATACCAAGCTTAATAGATGGAGGAGTGGCCTAGTGGTTAGGGTGGTGGACTCTGGTCCTGAGGAACTGAGTTCAATTCCCACTTCAGGCACAGGCAGCTTCTTGTGACTCTGTGCAAGTCACTTAACCCTCCATTGCCCCAGGTACAAATAAGTACCTGTATATGTAAGCAGCATTGAGCCTACCATGAGTGGGAAAGTGTGGGGTACAAATGTAACAAAAAATAAAATAAAGGGGAAAAGGCCTCAGAAAGTCTGTGGTAGTACAGCATCCTACAGACTGGTCTGCAATATGCAAGTGCTGCATTTACAAACTATGAATAGTTTGACTATGTTGCTTATACTGACATGTTGAAGTAATTAAAGTTGAAATAGGCAAGTTTAAGGGGTTTTCTGGCCAATGATAGAACGTGGTCTGAAAAGTATTGCTTTAATTAGCGCACCACAGATCAGTCCATGTACTACCATGGACTTTGAGGCCTTTACCCCTTATCTATTAAGCTTGGTATCTATATATATCCACTTTGGTTGAGTGTTTGACAATTAGGGAAGCCAAGATTCAAGTCCTGCTGCGCTCTTTGTGATCCTGGGCATGTCACTTAACCCTCCATTGCATCAGAATCAAACTTACAATTTAAACCCTTTGGGGACAGGGGAGTATCTGAAAATAGGGTTGCCAACTAGCCATTATTTGGCCAGCCTATCCAGTTTTATATAGGGGTGGCCGACAGAACAGAAACCGGCCAATGTAAGTGCCAGTTCTCTGTCTACTGCCAACCTCAGAGGCAGCCTTGTGCACTATCTCCCTTTCCTATCTGCTAGCCAACCCTACCCCTGTGATGTTGCAGCCTCCTCACCCCTCCCTAAGAATTGCAGCAGCACCTTTGAACATGCGGAAAGAAAGTCTTTGACGTATCCCGCCCCCTCCAATGCAGACTTCCTGTTTCCTGTGGGGACAGGACACAGCACAAAATTTTATTCAGCACACTCACAGGCTGAATGAGGCCCCATGTTTCCTTTCTGTTAGTACCTCTGGTGCTGCTGCAGGTCCCAGGCAGGGATGAGGAGGCTATGACAGCAGTAGGCTTGGCTGAATGTAATTTGCCTTGAGCCACTACTGAAACAATATGAGGTAATCCCAAATTAATCTGCCTTCCTGTCTTTCCCAGGTTCCTTTGCCCAATGCCATCCATTTAGTTAACAATCCTAGGCCTCCTATTCATCCTGCGGCAGTCAATGATTTTTAAGCTGCTGACAGATGTGGGTTGAATTAAGCCCAGATATTCAGTGGCAGGACATGTCCAGCCTTTGGCATTTAATATCCAGGTAAATGCAATCACCCACAAGTTAACCAGGTCCCGGTCGATATTCAGATCAGTTGGTGGACAACGTTAGGACTGCTTTTTTGCTGTACTAACTTTATGCAGTTACCCTCAAATTCTATATAGTGCGGCCTAAGTTACGCGTACAAATATGGTTGAAGGGGAGCAGACTCAGGACTAATATCAGGAAGTATTTTTTCACAGAGAGGGTGGTGGATATGTGGAATGCCCTCCTGCTGGATGTGGTGGAGATGAAAACAGTAATGGAATTCAAACGTGTGGGATAAACACAAAGGAATCCTGTTTAGAAGGAATGGTTCCGCGGAATCTTAGCGGAGATTGGGTGGCGACGCCGGAAATTGGGAAACAAAACGGGAGCTGGCCAGACTTCTATGGTCTATGCCCTGATTGTGACTGAATAGATAGGGATAGGCTGGAGTGTAAATTTTAAGGGGCTTCAACGTAGCTTCAGAACCTAGTACAAGAACAGTGCTGGACAGACTTCTACGGTCTGTGCCCTGAGAAAGGCAAGGACAAATCAAACTCGGGTATACATATAAAGTATCACATACCATGTAAAATGAATCTATCTTGTTGGGCAGACTGGATGGACCGTACAGGTCTTTATCTGCCGTTATTACTATGTTTACTATGTTACTGCTCTTCTGGCCAATATATTGCAAGCGGACTAGGCTTGGCTCTATTCTTTCTTATTAAAAAAAAAATCTAACTAAGCAGAAGAGCATCTCAGGCTATCCAAGCCACTGCACCTGCACAGAGTAGGAGGCAAGTGCATCTATCAGAGTCCACATAACTGCTGCATTTGCACCAAGTGAAAGTTGGAACAGGGAACCAGCTCCACACACTCTCTGCAAAGGAGTAAGAGGTAGAAGGAACAAGATCGAGGAGTAGCTTATTGGTTAGAGCACCAGTCTTGACGTCCAGAGGTGCCTGGTTCAAATCCCACTATTGCCACTTGTGATCTTGGGCAAGTCATTTAACCCTTTATTGCCTCAAGTACAAAATTTAAATTGGGAGCCCTTCAGGAGGGACAGGGAAATACCCGGTGTACCTGAATGTAACTCGCCTTGAGCTACTACTGAAAAAGGAGTGAGCAAAATCCAAATAAGCTTGAATAACCAAGAAGGGACCAGAGAAGAAACAACAGGACAGAGAACCTCTATAGTCATGAACCCACCGCAGAAGGGGCAACCTACAAGGACTTTGTATCTGCTATCTAGAAAAGGAGCAGCTGTTCTCTGGAGGAAGGGTCCAGAGAGAGTGCAGCAGTAAAGGGCTCTTAGCCAGGACCTCTAACAAGGCAGAGAGTTCATGAGAAAAGCTACTCTTTGAAACTACCTTATTCTACTACTGACTGTAAATAGTTAATACTAAGAAGCTGTCCCTTGTTCTTCTGCATCATTAAAGTTTAAGTTGACCTTTTGCTTCAGAACTGCTGTCCTGGGCTGATTTATTGGATGAAAGGAGAATGCTGAGTGAGTGGTTTGATGCACCTTTGGGCCTCCCTGCTGTTGCTGAACCTGGCCATGACCTCACAAACCAGTTCTAACATTGCTTAAAGTAACCCACCCTGATGCTCACCGGGCAAGAAAGGGTCACATGGATAAAGGAAAAGTGTGGCATATTACAGTGTTATTCATTGCTGTACAACTTCAGGACAGAAAGACTACCTCAAAGTAGTAATTGTTTTCTACTTGTCATCAGTAAAGAGAGTTGGCTCACCCCATATCTGTCTCTGTGATTGTCTGAAGAGACCTCTACACAAGGTCTTAAAGAGTAATTCCTTCCACTGGGGACAACCTTGAATAAGTGTTTGCATGCACTGAGAAAAGAGGGGAGAGGACCAGGAGAAAATGTTTTTTCTGCAAGAGCCCTGGGATGTGAATCTGTCAATAGCCCACCCTGGAAACTGAGACATCCTCCCCCCTTCATCCTCATGTTAGAACACCCTTTACTCCTTGAGGTCTCATTTGCATCTTACTCTCCCTCCCAATGGTGCCCCAGCGACTCTCCTTGTTCTCTGGACCTACCTCTTCACAGATCAGGCCTACTAATTCTGCACTAGTAGGATACATCTGTAAGGGAACCCCTGAGGAACTCCCTTTTTGGTGAGGTGGATTCTGGGGTTACACAAACATGTTTAATTTGTTAGGGTAGAGGGAGGGGGGTTGGTTGGAGAAAGAAACAATCTACAAGGCCCTGATGTGAAGCACATTTCTTTGACAAATCTACTACACACTAGGTTGTAAATTAAAATTATGCAGGCTGATATTCAAAGGGAGGGCTCCTAACACGTTTTCAGCGGCACATAACTGCATGCAAACCTCAGTAGAGTCAGGGCGGCGCTGGAATTTATCTGGTCAGTGATTATATTCAGACTGCTAACTGGATGGATAAAGTTAGGATGGCAAAAAGGCAGCGGTCAATGCCACGACTACTGATGACCACCAGGGGCTGAACATCTGCCTGATAATCTAGTGATGGTTCGTTTCAAACAAAATTAATTATGTTGGTGCTCAGGAAATAACAAAACCATTAAAGATTATTTACTTTCTTCTGTGTCAATACTGAGCCACTGGCAGTCACCGTTTCTGTAAATGCTGGCTTCCTCCAGCAAAACTGGTAACACCTTAACTCCCTTTGCCGTGCAGCCTGCTGCCGGAAAAACAATTTGCTTGCCCTTCCTCTTCATACATGCACCCAGTTTGAAATCACTGTTATGATCACCTTTTCTTACCAGGTGCCTATTCTTAGAATTCCTTTTCTCCTACCAATCGGAGGAGGCATCCTTCCCAAAATTTAAAGTGAGCTTAAACAGTGTTTTCTTTGGACAGACTTTTGGACAAATAGGCTAGGGACAATGGTTAATAAGTTAAGCGGGCATTTGCAAAATAGTGCTTAGGCAGATCATTTGGCATGTATGGACATATATGTGAGAACCCGGTTTATAGAATTGCCCTTTACTTGGGTACAGCCAGTATTCAATGCTGCCCCTGCATAGCTAACTGGCCTTTTGTATGATCCAACTTGCCTGGTTAGATATGTGGACACTGGCACTGGATAATGCCAGTCTTGCAAAACTCTTGGATCTGCCCTGACTCAGTATAGCTATGGAAGTCAGATTCGATATTCAGGGCACTCTCTGGCCTCTCCTTTCTACTTAAACCATAAAGAATATTGACCCCATTGTTAATATTTGTTAACCGCTTTGATGCGCTTTTACCAAAAGACATCTAGAAAGTTCAAATAAATCAAACAAAACTAATAATCATGTTGTACCTTCTGATCACATGAAAGTTATTCAAAGTTGTTAAATCGCAAGAGGATTGTGAAAAATTGCAAGAGGACCTTACGAGTCTGGGAGACTGGGCATCCAAATGGCAGATGACATTTAATGTGAATGAGTGCAAAGTGATGCATGTGGGAAAGAGGAACCCAAACTATAGCCATGTGATGGGGGACTTCCCTAACAGGAAAGGCTACGGAGGCTGTTCAAGTTGGAGAAGAGGTGGTTGATATGATAGAGGTCTATAAAATACTGAGTGGAGCGGAAGGGGTAGATGTGAATTGCTTGTTTACTCTTTCCAAAAATACTAGGACTAGGGAGCACGCAATGAAGCTACAAAGTAGTACATTTAAAACAAATTAGAGAAAATATTTCTTCACGAATTTGTTGCCAGAGAATGTGATAAAAGCAGTTAGCTTAGCAGGGTTTTAAAAAAGGTTTGGTTAATTTCCTAAAAGAAAAGTCCACAAGCCATTATTAAGATGGACTTGGGGAAAATCCACTGCTTATTTCTAGTACAAGCAGCATAAAATCTGTTATACTATTTTGGGATCTTGCCAGGTACTTTTGACCTAGATTGTCCACTGTTGGAAACAGGCTACTGGGCTTGATGGATCTTGAGTCTGACCCAGTATGGCAACACTTATATTCTTATGTATCTCAGATCTCAAACTCATACAGCATCAACCCAATTACTTTCAGACTTCACCTCCCTCACAGGAAAGGAAGGCAAAAGACAAAACTTTTCTCCAGTATGCACCTCTGTCTCATTTATGTAGGTAATCTTTCTTTTTTATTTGCACGACTGATTTAGTGCTTAAATGCCCACTTTAACAGGAGCCTGAGGTCAATATGTTTTTTTTCAGTTGCTGCACACTAATGTGAGCATTAGTACCAAGCCTGAAAAAAAAAATCAGAAACTGGCAATTTTATGGCTGCGGTAAATCTGGGCTTAGTGGATGGGAAAATCCCGCTTTACCATGCACTAAGCCCATATTCTACTGTGGCTTTCTAAAGGACCCCAAAGTCCACCCTCCAGCATAAAAAAAGATACAAACAGGAGCAGAGGGCTGATAAATATATAATGGGCCCTGTTTACTAACCCGCAGTGTAGGCGTGCTAACATTTTAGTGTGTGATAAAAATCAGCACGTGCTAATGATAGAGATACACATTATATTTCTATGGGTGTCTCTAGCATTAGCACGCACTAAAACATTTATGTGCCCTCAGCGTGGCTTAGTAAACAGGGCCCAATGTGAAATGAATAATAATCAATAAGTATTAAAAATTACAGAAATAAATTAATTATGAAAACACACACACACTCATGTGCTTGACACTCAAACATGTGTTTTTATTATATCTATTTTCATAGGGGACCTTTTACTAAAGGGCGGTATGGCTACCGCATGGGTATCAAGTGCCAAACCAGCACCAGCACAGGGCATGCTGAGGCATCCCAGGATATTGCTGTGATCAGCACGTGCTAATCTCCATGGTAGAAAATAGGAATTATTTTCTAGCGTGGGGGGCAGGGAGTAGGCGTGCTCTGTCGCAGGCACATTACTGCATGCTACCCGATTAGCACAGGAGTAGCACAGGAATCCTTACTGCCTCCTAGATAGATGGAGGTAAGGGCTCCCGGTGGTAATGACCATGTGCTAATGGGACAATTACCGCGTGACCATTAAAAAAAATTAAAACACCAAATGCGGCCATTTTTCAGCCACGCTAAAAAGTGACTGGAGTGCTCAGCAAACCCACACTCTAATTGCAGCGCCGGCTACTTTCTAATGCCACTTAGTAAAAGGACCCCTTAGTCTGATCTTATTTATTATATCTTATCCTAGCTTTGTTTACTAGTTATAAAGGGGCCCTTTTACCAAAGCTTATTGCTTAGCTATGAGCGTCTTAGCATTTAGTGTGCGCTAATTCTATTAGGGGTCCTTTTACCGCAGCAAGTAACAGGCTGTATTTTTCTTGAAAACAAATGGCCGTGCGGTAAATGATGATGATGATGTACGCACAGAGAAACAAAAGCCTTGCAGACTTGCAATCACATTGGAAACAGCAAAGGTGACTCAAAGAGGAAGATTGAACAGCATGCTTGAATACAGATTTTATTAATCAATCTACAGACTCGAAACGGCCATGTTTCGGCCAAAGGGCAAACCTCAAGAGTCTTAAAATGCTGCAAGTGTTACCTATATCCAGTGTACTTCTTCTAGTGAAAAGGTGCCAGTACTCAAATGCTAGGCCACCCTTCAGGGGTGGGGGTAATCACTGAGGGACCCTCCCCACAATAGCCAGGCCCCCTGCAACCAGTCACAGAACCTGTGACAAGGCAGAACTGGTGTGTAGAGCCTGAGCTCTTTCATTAACACTTGGGGACCATGGGTCAATTTTAGCAGCCAATGGAAAAGGTGCCGGTACTCAGTACCCCCTCAAAAAAAAGTCCTGCCTATATCTCAATTTGGGATGATTAAGCTGAAGTCAGTCAATGCTGGTAGCGGGTCTTGGCGGGAAGATAAAAACTGCCGCAGCTATTAGAACTGGAATACTCAGGAAGTGATGTACAATTAAATCGCCAGACTAACGCAAACAGTGTCGCTGCTTCAGAAATGAACCACTTACTGTGTGGCCATTTCAGGGGAGCAATTACTGTCACCCGTTGAGGTGGCGGTAAGGGCTCTTGCACTAACCCGACGGTACGCACCAGTATTGTAAAATTAGAAAATATTTTTGTAGCGCTAGAAACGGCGCACGTGGAGGTTGGGAACTACTGCCGGGTTCCTGCAGTAGTTCCTGATTGGCGCGCAGCAAGCCTGTTGCTGTGCACTTGCTGTGCACCAACTAGTAAAAGGGCCCCTTATTTTGTACCATTCTTAATATTTATTATTTGATTATCATTATTAGCCTTTCTTCTGTTTGTTCTTATCTTTAAGTGATCCTCCATTTTATACTCCTTCCCCAAAGTAAAAGGAAATATTACAAACAGAAAATAAGTGATCGAGAACTCATACTTTTCACACTGCTAGGTGCCATTTTAAAAGGAAACCATCCTTTGAATCTTACAAGCTTTTTACACAAGCACACACCAGAGGTAAAAATCTTTCCCACTTTAATTAAAGTTATTGGGCCCAATAATAAAAAAAAAAAATCTGAGCTCACAAATTTCAGGCCCTAAATTTGAGCCCTATTTTCAGCCATACAGAAGTTTTCATCTTAATTTAGGAGCTTAAAAAAGCACTATAGCGCAATCCAGTTAGTGCTGGGGAAGTCTGGAGGTGTAGTTGGGGCTTATAGAGGTGAATTCTATATATGATGCTGAAAATATTGGTGCAGAAAACAGCACTATTCTATAAGCTGTTCTTATGTTAGGTGCGGTTTACAGAATAACACTTACACCCGGGAATCACACTAAAGTCCATTTGCACCACCTGAAACGTGGTGCAAATCTATGCACCTACATTAGGTGCATATCCCCCCTCATTCTATAACAACACGTGTAAATGTTAGGAATGCCCCCATTCTGCCCATGAGCCTCCCATTTCCGTGCTCCCTTTTAGAAGTCACATGTAACATTTAGGCATGGATCCTACACCTACATTTACACACATATATCCTAATTAAATCTAATTAGTGCAAATAATTGCTTGTTAAAAGCCAATTATTGGTGCTAATTGCCTCGTTATTCCATTAAATTGTGTGTGCAAATTGTGCGTGCACTCAAATTTTAGCAACTTTTATGGAATTAGGGGGGGGGGCTAATGTTGTCTTAGTTATAGCTTTAGCACACCCTTACCTGGGTCTTTCCTGCGCACTAAGGCTGTCATGTCCCCTACCTCAACACAAGCAGTGTTGGGCTGCGCAAGGTCCCGTTGACACACACATACTTAACTGGCACAGCCCTAAGCCATGTGTGTGTAGTTCTTCTCTGGCTGCAGGCTCCTTGATTGCTTTGCTTCCATGCACCTGGCTCTGCTCTCTCTCTCTTCCTGAATTCCAGTCTCCTTGATTGCTTTGCTTCCATGCACCTGGCTCTGCTCTCTCTCTTCCTGAATTCCAGTCTCCTTGATTGCTTTGCTTCCACCCACCTGGGTCTGCGCTTCCTCTGCCTGGCTTCCCTTGCTTCTCTCCTATTGGTCTTGCGGTTCCTCCTTCCCTGCTTTTGTCCTATGGCTGTGCCCCTTCTCCCTGCTGATGTCAGACGCCAGCACTTTATCAGCTGAACTCTCCCTAGACTCCTTGCTTTGGCTTCTACTTTGGTAGGTGTTATTTGCTCAGTAGTGTGCTTCTCCTCTACTTTGTTCCTCGTTGCTGACTTACCTCGTTGCTGGATTACTCTTGTGTCTGCTGCCTGCCTACTGACTCTGCCTGTACCTGGATTACTCTCGTGTCTGCTGCCTGCCTACTTACTCTGCCTGTACCTGGATTACTCTTGTGTCTGCTGTTTTACTACTGACTCTGCCTGTACCTGGATCACTCTCTTGCCTGCTGCCTGTCTGGCCGTCACGTTCATAAGTACATAAGTAGTGCCATACTGGGAAAGACCAAAGGTCCATCTAGCCCAGCATCCTGTCACCGACAGTGGCCAATCCAGGTCAAGGGCACCTGGCACGCTCCCCAAACGTAAAAACATTCCAGACAAGTTATACCTAAAAATGAGGAATTTTTCCAGTCCATTTAATAGCGGTCTATGGACTTGTCCTTTAGGAATCTATCTAACCCCTTTTTAAACTCCGTCAAGCTAACCGCCCGTACCACGTTCTCCGGCAATGAATTCCAGAGTCTAATTACACGTTGGGTGAAGAAAAATTTTCTCCGATTTGTTTTAAATTTACCACACTGTAGCTTCAACTCATGCCCTCTAGTCCTAGTATTTTTGGATAGCGTGAACAGTCGCTTCACATCCACCCGATCCATTCCACTCATTATTTTATACACTTCTATCATATCTCCCCTCAGCCGTCTCTTCTCCAAGCTGAAAAGCCCTAGCCTTCTCAGCCTCTCTTCATAGGAAAGTCGTCCCATCCCCACTATCATTTTCGTCGCCCTTCGCTGTACCTTTTCCAATTCTACTATATCTTTTTTGAGATACGGAGACCAGTACTGAACACAATACTCCAGGTGCGGTCGCACCATGGAGCGATACAACGGCATTATAACATCCGCACACATGGACTCCATACCCTTCTTAATAACACCCAACATTCTATTCGCTTTCCTAGCCGCAGCAGCACACTGAGCAGAAGGTTTCAGCGTATCATCGACGACGACACCCAGATCCCTTTCTTGATCCGTAACTCCTAACGCGGAACCTTGCAAGACGTAGCTATAATTCGGGTTCCTCTTACCCACATGCATCACTTTGCACTTGTCAACATTGAACTTCATCTGCCACTTGCACGCCCATTCTCCCAGTCTCGCAAGGTCCTCCTGTAATCGTTCACATTCCTCCTGCGACTTGACGACCCTGAATAATTTTGTGTCATCGGCGAATTTAATTACCTCACTAGTTATTCCCATCTCTAGGTCATTTATAAATACATTAAAAAGCAACGGACCCAGCACAGACCCCTGCGGGACCCCACTAACTACCCTCCTCCACTAAGAATACTGGCCACGCAATCCTACTCTCTGCTTCCTATCTTTCAACCAGTTCTTAATCCATAATAATACCCTACCTCCGATTCCATGACTCTGCAATTTCTTCAGGAGTCTTTCGTGCGGCACTTTGTCAAACGCCTTCTGAAAATCCAGATATACAATATCAACCGGCTCCCCATTGTCCACATGTTTGCTTACCCCCTCAAAAAAATGCATTAGATTGGTGAGGCAAGACTTCCCTTCACTAATCCGTGCTGACTTTGTCTCATCAGTCCATGTTTTTGTATATGCTCTGCAATTTTATTCTTAATAATAGCCTCCACCATCTTGCCCGGCACCGACGTCAGACTCACCGGTCTATAATTTCCCGGATCTCCTCTGGAACCTTTCTTAAAAATCGGAGTAACATTGGCTACCCTCCAGTCTTCCGGTATTACACTCGATTTTAGGGACAGATTGCATATTTCTAACAGTAGCTCCGCAAGTTCATTTTTTAGTTCTATTAATACTCTGGGATGAATACCATCAGGTCCCGGTGATTTACTACTCTTCAGCTTGCTGAACTGACCCATTACATCCTCCAAGGTACAGAGAATTTGTTTAGTTTCTCCGACTCCCCCGCTTCAATATTCTTTCCGGCACCGGTGTCCCCCCCAAATCCTCCTCGGTGAAGACCGAAGCAAAGAATTCATTTAATTTCTCCGCTACGGCTTTGTCCTCCTTGATCGCCCCTTTAACACCATTTTCGTCCAGCGGCCCAACCGACTCTTTGGCCGGTTTTCCTGCTTTTAATGTATCTAAAAAGTTTTTACTATGTATTTTTGCTTTCCAACGCTAATTTCTTCTCAAAGTCCTTTTTTGCCCTCCTTATCTCCGCTTTGCATTTGGCTTGGCATTCCTTATGATCTATCCTGTACTTTCAGTTGGTTCTCTTCTCCACTTTCTGAAGGATTGTTTTTTGGCTCTAATGATTTCCTTTATCTTACTGTTTAGCCACGCCGGCTGACGTTTAGTCTTTTTTCCCTTTTTTCTAATACGTGGAATATATTTGTCCTGAACCTCCAGGATGGTGTTTTTAAACAGCATCCACGCCTGATGCAAGTTTTTTACTCTGCGAGCTGCTCCTTTCAGTCTTTTTTTCACCATTTTTCTCATTTTGTCGTAATCACCTTTTCTATAGTTAAACGCTAGCGTACTTGATTTCCTAGTTTCACTTCCTTCAATGCCAATATCAAAACCGATCATATTATGATCACTGTTATCAAGCGGCCCTCGTATCGTTACCCCCTGCACTAGATCATGAGCACCACTAAGGACTAAGTCTAGTATTTTTCCTTCTCTTGTCGGCTCCTGAACTAGCTGTTCCATGAAGCTGTCCTTGATTTCATCAAGAAATCTTATGTCCCTTGCGTGTACAGATGTTACATTACCCCAGTCTATATGCGGGTAATTGAAATCCCCCATTATTATTGTGTTGCCCAGTTTGTTTGCGTCCCTGATTTCCTTTAACATTTCCGCATCCGTCTGTTCGTCCTGGCTAGGCGGACGGTAGTACACTCCTATCACTATCCTTTTCCCCTTTGCACATGGAATTTCAATCCACAGTGATTCCAAGGAGTGTTTTGCTTCCTGCAGAATTTTCAATCTATTTGATTCAAGGCTCTCGTTAATATACAATGCTACCCCTCCACCAATCCGATTCACCCTATCACTACGATATAATTTGTACCCCGGTATGACAGTGTCCCACTGGTTATCCTCCTTCCACCAGGTCTCAGAGATGCCTATTATATCTAATTTTTCATTTAGTGCAATATATTCTAACTCCCCCATCTTATTTCTTAGGCTCCTGGCATTCGCATATAGACATTTCAAACTATGTTTGTTGTTCCTAAGTACATCATGCTTAGTACTTGACAGTATTAATTGGCAATCTTTTGTCTGATTTTTATTGTTATTTAAAGATACCCGATCTACTACAATCTCTTTTGCAACCTCACTATCAGGATACTCTATCTTCCCTGTTATGGTGATATCTTTGAAAGATACCTTATCCCGAACCATGCTCTTTTGAGCGACTGTCGGCCTTCCCCCCATTTCTAGTTTAAAAGCTGCTCTATCTCCTTCTTAAACGCCGATGCCAGCAGCCTGGTCCCACTCTGGTTAAGATGGAGCCCATCCTTTCGGAATAGGCTCCCCCTTCCCCAGAATGTTGCCCAGTTCCTAACAAATCTAAAGCCCTCCTCCCTGCACCATCGTCTCATCCACGCATTGAGACTCTGGAGCTCTGCCTGTCTCTTGGGCCCTGCGCGTGGCACAGGTAGCATTTCAGAAAATGCTACCCTGGAGGATCTGGATTTCCTGCTCCATCTCGTATGCCCTGCAGGCCGCCCACACCTAGGGGCTCAACCTCTGGGGAACGGCGGTCAGAGCAGGTGAAACCCGGGGTTGTCCGGCCGCCAAGCAGAACCTGGGCTGAGTACCGGGCTCGGCAGCACTCTACTTGGTACAAGAACTCACAGGTCTGACAAAGGCCACTTTTACCGTAGCCATAAAAACCCCAATTTTCTTTCTTTTGCATTAATGGCTATGCATTAATGTTGCCATTAGTGGGCAGCCATATTTTTAAATTATTATGTGAGCAATGCCGCCACCCATTTTGAATTCCATGCACTATCCAGTTAGTGTGTGGCAATGAAGATGCGATGACTGGTTAGCTCAAGAAAGCCCACTCTCTGAAGCTGGCACACCCCTTCAAAAAAACAGAATGAGAACAATTTTTTTAATGTGCAGTTAGCACGTACATATTCCAAAATTACCACGTGACGTAGCGCGTCCCATGGTACTCCATTATTTGTTGTGTTAGGTGCGGGTAACGGGTTAGCGCCTATTGCAGCTTAGTAGACATGGTAAGTTATCTGGATTCAGTTACTGAATATAAGCTGAATCTAGGCAGGGCCGCTGAGAGGGGGGCAGGGGGGGGCAACCATATGCATTGCTATGGGGTGGCACAAATAGCTTTGCCACCCCAGTTTTATATGAAAAACCAGCGTTGAATTCTCCCCCTGTCCGGTTCAATATTCCTCTCATCTATCTCTTCTCCCCTCAGCAGTGTTCCTGCAGTCTACTGGCAGCATCAAAAAAGAAAGAACCTGCCTTCAGCTGGCCTTGGAAGTATTCCCTCTGCTTTGTCCCTCCTCCTCTGACACAAGTTCCTTTGTCTGTGCAGGCGGAACACAGCAGAGGAAACACATTGGAGACCAGCCAGAGGCAAGTTGCTTCTTTTTTGATGCTGCCAAAAGCCCGCAGGAACACTGCAGAGGGGAGGAAGGAAGGACGAGAGAGGTTGTGAACCGGGCGAGGAGGTGGCACTGGTGGGCAGGAGGGAGTGCGGTGGCAGTGGGTGGGTGGGGGTAGCAGTGGCAGTGGGCGGGTAGAGGCAGCAGCAGGCAGGCAGGGGGGATGCATTGTTTGCCCCAGGCCCAGCTTTGTCTCTTGGCGGCCCTGGACCCAGGTATCTTCCAACAGCATGCAAAGACCTGGAAATGCAATGCTGGCAGCCTGATTTGGCCAGCACTGAATATCCAGGTCTAATTCAGCCCACAACAGGCAGCGTTTAAAAAATGCTGACCGCTGCAGGCTAAATATTGGACCCTATGCTCCTAAATTTAGACCTGCCATTCATTTGGCTAGATTTATGAGCCTAGTGATGGTGGATTATAAATAATAAATCTAATAATAAATCAAAATCAGTGCTAAGCTCCTAACTTTTTTTCCCATCATAAACTGACCTGTTGAAACCCACACATGCTTCTAAATTTAGGAGTTCAGTGAAATTTTGAGTATTGATTTAGGCACTCAACCCTAGTAAATTTTCAAAGGCCAAGTTTGAATATTGAGCCCTTCATTTCTATTATTATTCTTATTGTTTTGTTCATAAAATCAACAGCAGGTATCCCTGCCGCAAAACTATACCAGCAACAATGTTTCAAATAATCTCCACAAACATTGTTGTTAAATATTGAACTTGATTCAATAACACTGTAACTCTCTTCCTCTTCCTCCCCTCCCCCCCCCCCCCCCCCCCCCCACTGATAGCAATGTTATATATATCTGACAACCTATAGATTCCACAGTAAGTGAACAACTCCCCACAGATTATGCCCTGGTACAGTTAACAATTAATCAGTATCTTGCAGAAGATAGTACTCCGTCCACCAAGCCCTATATGTCCCCTGCATTTGAAGAACAATTTTTCCCATATGTGGAACCTCCAGTACTTTTTAGCACTTTGCTACCTGCATTCTCATCACTGCTATGCATATTAATAGCCATCACCCTCCCAGCTAATTGGAAGATGACTCATGAAAACAAGCCAAGGTTTCAGTTGAGGCTCACACTCTGTATTTTCTTTGATTAACTGGACCACCTTCCCCCACAAACCTCACATAAAGGGACATCCTCACCACATAGGCTCTAAACCCCTTTCTTGCCTGCAGCCTCTCCAGCAAAGTGGGTCTTTCACTCTTTTCATACTGCAGTGAAACTCCGCTTATATGTGCACCATTATTGCGTAGGTCCAGTGTATGAATGATGGCAAAATGCCTCCTGGTGATGCTGGGTTTGTACACAGGACTCATTTGTAAGCAGTACAATGTGTAGTCCTTGATGCCTAGTTTTATTTTTTTATCAGCAGCCTCCTGCCTGCCTCTGGAATTCTTTTAGGAAAGTCACCAAAAAAACACTCACAACCAAGGAGAGCATTGCACCCATCCGCCCCCTGCAAAGCAGAACAGAAAACCCCACACAGCAATTGCCTCCCTGTGAAGTCCCACTCAGTTGCATGGAACACAAATTGTAGGCACAGTTCATGCAACTCACAGGACAATACTGTATAAGGTAAGACAACCCGAGAGGCAGGCGGGAGGCCACCAAAAATCCTGGTTGTGTGCGTGTTTTTTTGGTGACTTTTGTAAGAGAACTCTGGAGGCAGGTGCAAGGCCGTTAAAAAATCTGGTTGCGTGCATGCCTTTTTGGAAACTTTTGTAAGACAACTCCGAAAGCAAATTTGCTTATACACACACCAATAATGGTTAGAGCACGTCTTGAAATCCAGAGGTAGCTGGTTCAAATCCCACTGCTGCTCCTTGTGATCTTTTGGCAAATCACTTAACTCTCCATTGCCTCAGGTACAAACTTAGATTGTGAGCCCCTCTGGGACCAAGAAATATCCCGTGTACCTGAATGTAACTCACCTTGAGCTACTACTGAAAAAGGTGTGAGCAAAATCCAAATAAATAAAAATAGTACATAGTTCCAAGGTCCTTGCCTCCAATCCCTAAATATGTTTTGTATATGAAATTATAGCCTTCTTCTAATAAGAAGATTGAGAAAGAAACTTTGCCCGTATTTCTAATCACCTCTGCCCAAACAGCATCAGCCCAAGAATGTTCTACTTTTTCTTCCCACCATATCATAAAAAGTGCCTTACTGGAATTATAAAAAAGCAAAAGCTTCTAGAAGACAAATAGTAGGCCCTTGGATCCACAAAATTTAGTATAAATCTGTTCAAACAGTATTAGAGGTCTCATTAAGTCTCACCACACTTCTTGACTTCTTAGGAAGTGCCTTAGTTTTAGATAGGGATAATAGCAGTCTCCCTCAGAAATCCCAAAATGCTCCTGTAATTGTGCAAAGTCAGACACCTTATCCCCACCCTCCAATAAATGCTCCAGGCGTAACAGGCATTTACTAGGCCATTTTCAGTAAAGAGAAGAAATCTGACCTGGTGCAAACTTCGAGTTAAAATAAAGTAAATAGAAAACAATCTAGAGAACATTTTGCCCTCCAGTAACTGAGGAGGAACTATCCCAAGTATCTGTTCACCATAAGGATTAAAGCTTCCCACCTTAATTTTCCTCATAAGATATATCCATGGTACCATCTCTACCTCTTCCAAGCCTATCCAAGACTTGCCACCTGACCTGCCCTTCCATTCTAGTACCATGTGCAGCTGTGCCACCTCATGATAATTCTGAATCTAGGGAATCCCCAACCCCACCTTTTCCTTAAAAATATACTAGATCGTCTTAGCCACTCTTGGTGGGTACCATCCAAATAAAGTTAAAAAAATTCACTTCTGACATGCCCACCACATCTTTAAAGGAACTTACAGTGGAAGAGCATTAAACAAAAACAGAATTCTTGGTAGTATATTCATTTTTACTATGGAGATTCATCCCAACCAAGAGAAGCTGTAACCACCCCAGATTTCTGTATAATGACCTTCAGCAACGTTCATAATTTGATGAAAAGAGTTTCCCAGGATCCTCACTTAACTGCTCTAGATACCGAATGGGTTCCATTGCCCACTTGAAGAGAAGCACTATGAGGCCTTTCTTCTAGCTGCACTGGAATATGCACAAGCAACAGGTCCAATTTACTGAGATTTAACTTGTACCTTGAAATCTGACTATAGGCCACTATTTCCTGCATCAGCAGTGGAGGTGATATTAAAGGGTTTAAGAGCTTGATTTTTAGCTATGGGTGAGTTAACTTCTCTGCTCATTTCCCACCTCTAAATAAGTCTCCATCGCAAAAGCCCACTTATAAGGAATGTCTTTGGCCTCTAGCCTACATAACTCACTACAAACCCCATCTTACTCTCTCAAGATTTATGATAACAAGGTACTCTTATATTTGGCCTCCAGCACTCTTAACCTTTCTCGCAATACTCTCTCCTCTTGCCTCCTTTTGAGGAAGCTGATATCAAATGGCCCTGTACTACCTCTTTCAAGGTGTCCCATATTGCACCATTGGAAACAGAACCCTCATTGAAAATGAAATTCTCCTTTGAACATTTTACCCCCTCTGAACATTTTGCTAATAATTGGATCCTCCAATAAATATTCATTTAATTTCCAAAATTTCAACTCATCCCCCTTGCATTCTAATGCCAGTCTCATGAAGACTGGAGCATGATCTGACCAAATAATGGCTAAAATATCAGTCTTCACTACCTGAGAAAAAAACAAATTCAATTGATATCCTATAAACATCATGGGGCGAAGAATAAAATTTATTTATTGCCCTTTTGAAGAAATTCACCCATGCTGGTATGCAGCAAGAATAAGTCAAACATTGGCAATAGAAAATTATAGCAGTAAAAATATTCAAATAATAGTACATATTATGGCATATAGTATGCTACTCATAATGCCAACACAATATGCAATAATACATCTTAATAGACACCATAGGGCTTAAGAATGGGTGGATCATTGAGGGCCCTTTTACTAAGCGGCAGTAAAAAGTGACCTGCAGTAGTGTTGGTATGTGGAATTGCCTCACGCCGAGACCACTTTTTTGTCATGGTGGGGAAAATGGCATTGGAGTCATTAATGGCCGTGCACTATCAAAATTAGCACATGGCCATTTACAACCTGAGCCCTTACCACCATCTATTTAGAAGGCGGTAAGGGCTCACACGCTGACCCAGAGGTAACCGGGCAGCATGTGGCAATGTGTCCATGCTGCCGGGAATGCCTACTAGAAAATAAAAATTATTTTCTAGTGTGGGAAACCATGTGGCAAACTCAGAACTACCGCTGGGCTGTTTTGCCTGTGCACTACTCACACGGTAGCTCTACTGTTGCTTGGTAAAAGGGCCCTATAGACAGGTAAGATAGAGTAAAAGGGGTTAAAAGAGAACATAGGGGCTAACTTGCACGTGGAGTGAGAAATGTGCATGAATAAGTACCTGTACATACTATGTACACTGCTTCGAATGTAGTTGCAACCCCCCCCAGAAAGGTGGTATATCAAGTCCCATTCCCTTTCCCTTTCAGGGAGTGCATTCCAGAGTGTGTAGGCTACTCTTGAGAAGGCCTGTTGGCAGGTGTCACATCTTGTGACCTCATATGGAGAGGGTGTACATAAGTATTGCCATACTGGGAAAGACCAAAGGTCCATCAAGCCCAGCATCCTGTTTCCAACAGTGGCCAATCCAGGTCACAAATACCTGGCAAGATCCCAAAAAAGTACAAAACATTTTATACTGCTTATCCCAGAAATAGTGGATTTTCCCCAAGTCCATTTAATAATGGTCTATGGACTTTTCCTTTAGGAAGACGGACAAACCTTTTTTTAAACTCCGCTAAGCTAACCGCCTTTACCACATTCTCTGGCAAAGAATTCCAGAGTTTAATTACACGTTGAGTGAAGAAAAATTTTCTCCAATTCGTTTTAAATTTACTACATTGTAGCTTCATCGCATGCCCCCTAGTCCTAGTATTTTTGGAAAGTGTAAACAGACATTTCACATCTACCCGTTCAACTCCACTCATTATTTTATAGACCTCTATCATATCTCCCCTCAGCCGACTTTTCTCCAAGCTGAAGAGCCCTAGCTGCTTTAGCCTTTCCTCATAGGGAAGTCGTCCCATCCCCTTTATCATTTTCATCGCCCTTCTCTGCACCTTTTCTAAATCCACTATATCTTTTTTGAGATGCAGTGACCAGAATTGAACACAATATTCGAGGTGTGGTCGCACCTGGAGCGATACAAAGGCATTATAACATCCTCATTTTTGTTTTCTATTCCTTTCCTAATAATACCTAACATTCTATTTGCTTTCTTAGCCGCAGCAGCACACTGAGTAGAAGGTTTCAAGGTATCATCAACGACAACACCTAGATCTTTTTCTTGGTCCATGACTCCTAACGTGGAACCTTACATGACGTAGCTATAATTTGGGTTCCTCTTTCCCACATGCATCACTTTGCACTTGCTCACATTAAACATCATCTGCCATTTAGACACCCAGTCTCCCAGTCTTGTAAGGTCCTCTTGTAATTTTTCACAATCCTCCCGCGATTTAATGACTTTGAATAACTTTGTGTCATCAGCAAATTTAATACTGACCATTTAACCCTACTCTCTGTTTCCTGTCTTTTAACCAGTTTCTAATCCACAATAGAACACTACCTCCTATCCCATGACTCTCCAATTTCCTCTGGAGCCTTTCATGAGGTACTTTGTCAAACGCCTTCTGAAAATCCAGATACACAATATCAACCAGCTCACCTTTATCCACCCCTTCAAAGAAATGTAGTAGATTGGTGAGGCAAGATTTCCCTTCACTAAATCCATGTTGACTTTGTCTCATTAATCCATGCTTTTGAATATGCTCTGTAATTTTGTTCTTAATAATAGTCTCTACCAATTTGCCCAGCACCAACGTCAGACTCACCGGTCTATAATTTCCCGGATCTCCTCTGGAACCTTTTTTAAAAATCGGCGTTACATGGGCTACCCTCCAATCTTCCGGTACCACGCTCAATTTTAAGGATAAATTACATATTTCTAACAATAACTCCGCAAGCTCATTTTTCAGTTCTATCAGTACTCTTGGATGAATACCATCTGGTCCAGGAGATTTGCTACTCTTCAGTTTGTAGAACTGCCCCATTACATCCTCCAGGTTTACAGAGAACTCATTAAGTTTCTCCGACTCATCAGCTTCAAATACCATTTCTGGCACCGGTATCCCACCTAAATCTTCCTTGGTGAAGACCGAAGCAAAGAATTCATTTAATCTCTCTGCTACGGCTTTGTCTTCCCTGATCACCCCTTTTACTGCTCGGTCATCTAGCGGTCCAACCGATTCTTTTGCCGGCTTCCTGCTTTTAATATACCTGGTTAAGGATATTCCTTGGGAGGACCTTAGTGAGCTATTAGGAGGGAGATCCTGTTCTTCAAATGGTCTGGTTTTTGGGCCCATTAGTATTGTACATTGCTTTTTAACACAAAGTGGTATGCAATTGTTTTAACTTTCAAGCCTCTAATCTGCCCTCTCCACCAAGACTGCATGCTTTTAAATATTAAACTTGGTTGTGTGTTTGTGTGTGTGTGTATCATGTACACAAATAATGAGGGCAGTTTCCAAAGTCAGGTAAATGAGTCCTTTGAAAACTACATACCCCTTCAGGCAGGTAAAAGTACACATTGATATTTCTTTGAGTTTGTGTAGCTGTCAGGACCTATTGTTTTGCTTTGACTGCAGTTGCCTCCCAAAAGTTTCTGCCCTAGGTGACTGCCTAGCCTTGCCTATTGGTTGGACCAACCCTGACTAAAAGCATTAGTAAACTCCAGGCTCTGGAAAAAATTAATAAGCGAATAGCTAGATGCCATTCTCATACTGAAGGGCGGCATTCCAAACAGCAGCACTTGCAAAGCAGTGATGACTTTCCTTCCTATAGCAGAAAAGGGTTTCAGATTCCTGAGGGATATTTTCATGTGGTTTGAAAGTGGTGTCTTGCTATCTAGTGCACAGCAAAGGTGGATCAATACTGAAACTGCCTCAAATCTTCAAACGTGCATTACTGAATAATCCATGGTCTTAAATGGCCTGATGGAGCACAAGCCATCTGCAAAGACAGAGCAGACAGCAGGGCTATACATAGGCAGCCTATTTTGGCATATTGTCTACAGAGGCCAGGTGAGAAAGATTAATACCCGATCAGCTCGCTAATAATTCTTCTCATTAAAAACTGTAGTGCTATGCTTCAGATTATACAGCCAGCTAGCCAATCGCTAAGCACCAAAGTAATAAGTCTTCGACCAGTTCATGGATGATATATTACATGTAAGACAGATACTATGGAACTGGAGCAATTAATGGACAGCATACTGTTGTGGTCAATCAAAATGGACTCCTTAAGTGTATACACAACACTATAGATTTTTCTTTTCAATTCCATTTTAAAACATTAAAGAGGTCTACGTACCAATCCCACATTTATACTGGTAAGATAATTATGGGTAATACACATGACTTTAATGATCAATGTATCAAAATAACGATAAGCGAACATGGTGGCACGCAAAAAGGCCGCATTAAATTGAACACAACCATTGTAACATCGCTGCTCTCTACACTGTCTCCTGCAGTCTGTATTGCTAGGACCTGAGAAACAGGGTCATAGCCACCGGTTGCAGGGGTCCCCAGGTTCATGATGGGATGAAGAATGACTTCTCTTTTTCTCCCTCTTCAAAAACAACAGAGCTCTGGGCTCTCAGTTCCCATTCCTCATGATGAAACGACAGCTCTCTGGGTCCTTATCTTCACACCACACACCAATGCCCCCAAAAGAGTGGGCCCCCCAGACCTTGAACAATCCTCCTGCTAAAAAGGTCATCTGGACCTTAACCTCCTGCACACCTTGAAGCCAGAAGAGGTGAGGCCTTAACTGCTCTCACTTAAAAAAAACAAAAACAAACAAATGACAACTTGTGGAGCTTTTTCTGGAGTTGACTGCTTCCATTGTGACCCCCCCCCCCCCCCCCCAAATTGGCAACTCTTATCCCTTGTAGGATGCAGCAATGTTTCATCAACAGGAGGGAGCTAGGTTCCCTTATACTGACAGGAAATCAATTTTGAAATTGAGTTGGTCCACATGTGCAGGCACAGTATAAAAGGAGAGAGGGAATTCAAGGCCAGAAGGGCTCTTGTTTAGAAAGAGTTTTCAGGGCTGGGAGGCCTATTCCTTTTGTTAATTTTCTCACACTAGGAGGCCCATGCTCAACCTCACTGGATACTAAATCCAACATTAATACATAAAGAGCTTATTTGAATACACTTTTATGGGTTTTAACATTTTCAAATATATTAGCTCAGTCGTCAGAAACTTTAGCAATAATGCTAACGTATATGCAAATTACCCACATTACCAACCTAAGCACATAGGTCCAGTGGGTGCTTAAGCACCTCCAGCATTGAGCGAACTCCTTCACCGTGTCCATGGAGGAGTAATTTGTATACAATTAAGCACCCCTCCTATCTATTTGGCCTTTAGGACTAATATACTTCATCACATAGGCTCCTCATGCAAAAGTAACCCAATATGGTCTTAAAAGACCAGTTTTTTTTTTACTTTACACATACTTTTACATAAGGAAGGTCACTTGTTAAGCCATTTCTGTGATTAAAACAGTGCTTTATCCATGTAATGCAGGTACAAATATGTACAAAGTGCCATTTTGCCTCATTTATATTTCATTGCTGGGGTGGGGGGGAGCCATTCCTGGTGCCATGGATGAAGTACAGTTTAGAACCACACATAACACTTTTTTTGTTCAAATGTATGCGCATATGATTAGTGGAAAAAAAAAGGATCCACACAAATTAGAAGGTGTGCAGGTGTGGGTAGTTTTCCTGGGACAGTTTTTAAAGTAAAATATATGGGAACTTTTACTTTGATACGACTGCAGAGCTCAAAGAGTGAAAAATACACTTGGTCAATATAAAGTCACCCCCAAATAGTTTACAAAATGCAGAATTTCAGAGTACCAAAATGGGAATGTACAGTATGCTCTGACATATATAAATCGATGGTTCAGTGCTAACATATGCGCTTCAAAGTCATTGAAGGAAGTCAAGAAGGAGTGTGAGAATACCCCAAATCAGTGCCCCACCCCCACCGAATATTTCTCCTCCTCAAGCCTATCGAAGTTAAAACATTTATTTTATATCTGTTGAAACTACCTCTGTTCACTTCTTTGTTTTGAACATATCGCCCTGTTCAGCAAATTCCTCATTCCTCTCGTTAAGCACAGGCACTGCTTGTCTTGTGACTTACCGTAGTAATAAAAAACTGGGAGCAGGAACAAGACAGTGCTATCAGCACTGGACCCAGTGTCCTCTTGCTTCAGAGCACTTGTAAAAATAGTTTAAAAAAAAACCCTGGCAGAAAAGCCCCTACATGTTTGAGAAGTGTTATTATCTTCTGTCTGGAACAGTCCTCCTGGTTGCATATTTCATTTCCCCCATTATTGTCCCGACTGCTGCTATGTGCCCAGAGTTGAAGGTCACAGGCAAATATGACTCTGTGACTACAGGGACTCTGTTTAAACAGAGGACTTATTTAATATTCTTTCTTGATGTGTTTACCAGTGATGGTTTCAAAATAGGAAAGGACAACAGAGACATTTATTTCTTGTAATGGAGAACTCCTGCAGGAAAAGGAGAGAACTCTCCTTTTCCTGCAGGCTGTAATCAATGTTTCGGAAGAGGCATCAATAAAGCAACTATGCCAGAGCATTACAGTTATTTTCCATTTTCAATATTTTGTAAATGATCAAAGCACTCCAACTGACATGTAGGGAGCCATTTTATCAATCTGTAATATCACCAGTAGCATCCATTATGTGAAATTGATAAAGAGTCCACAGAAGTAACTGCATCCTTTTTTACTTGCAACTTCTTTACCATATAATCTTTTCTCTAAAGCTTAACTGCAAAGACAACATGATCCAAGGAAGAAAAGTAAGTTCAGTATGCATAACCTTAACCAGACCCTAACTGATAGCATTAGCTGTTAACAAAATGGCTTCCTCCATGGCGGTAATAAATTATTAGGGATGTGTAGGCAAAAAAAATGTGTTTTGTTTTTCTGTGCCATTTGCAAGTTTTTCTCTTTTTATTTTATAAATTTTCATTTTGTTTTATTTTGTTTTTATAAATATTTAAGTACAATTTTGCTACTTGAGAGGTGGCTGCAGATGTTTTCCAAACGAAACACCCAGATCACATCCTCAGTCCATGACGACATCTTGCACTCCCCTATGAGTCTCACCCAACCCACCTTTGATTCCCTCCAATACCCCCTAGAACCAGAATTAGGCAATGTATCATCCCCATACTAAAGAGGCAGCTGGACCTCCTTGGCACTTATTGGGGCTATCGCTGGTGGTATAGTTTTGGGGCAAAAATGATGCCCCTTTGCTCCCAGACCCACTATGCTAAAACAAAGGTAGCTGTAAGCCTCTGGACTAGAATACCAGGAATTATTAGAAGCAGGAGGCTTTGAAACATAGCTGAAAGCCACAGGAATATTTGGAACATGTGAGGGCACCCAAGACCTGAGAGTCATGGCAGCTACAATGTTTTTCAGATTGCATAGAATTGGGCTCATCTGGCAGGGGAGAAACCTAGCAAAACGTTTTTCTGTTGATGAGGAGCAATAAAACCCCACTGGGTCTCTTTAGTGGGTTTGTCAGGAACCACTGGAAGCAATTCATTAGTACTCTCTAATACAGAGAAGTCAAGTTAGCCAATTCAGGGAGGGAGACGTTTTGTCCAATCCTGGTTTTGAGCATACACCCCAAAGAGGTGTGGGATTTGTAGTTCTTGATTCTACCCATTGAAAGCTATGTTGCAGGTCCCGTAGTGTATCATAATATGTTTGTGGGAAAGGTAAGACTAGCCTAAAATCTCCCTTTTTGAACTGGGTAACTCCACAGCTCTTCTGCTGTTGGCACTCAAATGTAGTTGCGTTCTTCTACCAGCCTTTATTATTTAGATGACTGAGTAAATCATTCAGTACCTTACTTTGGCTAGTTCATTCTGTAACAGAGTGCCTAGCAGGGTCTCCTGAGGCTTGAATACTAGACCAGAACAAGACAAGGACTAGGCCTGCTCAAGGTACAACTTAATGTCAATGTACCTCCAAGAAGTGCGTCCGACACAGACGAACAAAGATTACTGAAAGCAAAAGGCCTGAATCCTGAGGCTTCAAGAAGAAAGGCAAACCAGGAACAACATACAGCTGGACAAGGAAACAACACCGAAGCCACAGGAACAAATCCAGAGGTGGAACAGAAATTCTGAATGAATAAACCAGAGGGAAGCCGCAACACAAACCAAAGAGCAGAAGACCTAGAGTATGGTGGGCCCAGATGGGAACAGCAGGAACAAAGTGGAGCCTCAAACTGGACGGGTCCTTCAACAAATTTTGCTTCCTCCGATTTGAGGCTCTGCTTTCTTCCTGCTGTTCCCATCTGGGCCCACTACACTGTACTTCTGCAGATATGCTAAAGCCTGCCCTGAGCTGGTTTCTGCTGGGCCAATCACGAAACAGTAACTAAGATTACCAAATATACAAGACACAGCTAGGAATGGACTGGCTACAGCTATACACAAGAGGCAGATTAGTTCCTCCTGGAAAGTAGCTACTATAAACCAAGGTTCACAGTTCAAGGCTGGCTTGTGCCTGATAGTTATTGTTATTGCACCCTCCCCCCCATTTCAGGTTGGACAGTTGACATTTCAAACTGATGAACATCTATATGAACTATACAAAAAATGAAAATCAAATTGTGATTTTATACATTACCTTATGTATTCAGGTGAAACACTACTCTCTTTCTTAACTGGGGATGCTGATGGAACAGTAATGAGTTTGCAATACCTTTCTATAGCTGCTCTATGACTTCTAGTTAATGTGTATTTCCTTTGTCAATTTACATCAGTCAGTTTTTGTACAGTAGTTACCTGTCAAGCAACTGAGCTCTCTACCATATGTATGTGGAGGATGTCTGGGCTGTGAAGGCACATAGGTGCATGTTGTTCCTATTTTATACAGGCTAAACATCCAAAAATTGACCTTAAACTATTCAGGTTCTCAAAAAAAAAACTACCATAGAAAAACTCGAATAAGCTTATCCTTCCTTATTTGATTAATTTAAGAGGCAATATAAACATTTAAAAAATATATATTTTGTTCTGAGCATTGAAGGAAGAGACTTGAACTTACAAAAAATTTAAACAAATGAAATCACAACTGCCACAGAAGGTCTACATAGATGACCTTCATAGATGACCACTCATAAATTGCTGTAATCATTGGTTTCAATTAAAGCACCAAAAAAGTAACAGTGAAAAACAACTCCTAGAAAATGGGGAAAAAAACCACAGTTACAAAAAAAGATGCTATAAAACTATAGGAACAATACTCAGGCTGAAAAAATACAACTATATGAGTCCTTTGTGCACAGGAAAAGAAAACATATCACTTAGTTTAGGATGAAATATTTCACGCCAGCATCCAAAAATGCAGCTGATTCAATCCTGCTCTATTCTTTATTCATTTACTGTAGCACAAGGTCCATAATCCTAATCAAGGTTCCCCTTGTTTCCATTTCTTTTTCAGGAGGAATAACGCACAAACGATCAGTTTGGCTCCAAGATGGCGGTTACCAGCTTAAAAATGCTCTCACCATCCAGACTTCCTATTTGCTGTAGAAGAAATCGAGATGAGGGGGACCCTTGTTGAGGAATATAGAACCTGTGCTACAGTAAATGAATAAAGAATAGAGCAGGATTGGATCGGCTGCGTTTTTGGATGCTGGTGTGAAATATTTCATCCTAAGCTAAGTGATATGCTTTTTTCCTGAGGAAATTGGAGAGTCATGGGATAGGAGGTAGTGTCCTATTGTGGATTAAAAACTGGTTAAAAGATAGAAAACAGAGAGTAGGGTTAAATGCTCAATATTCTGAATGGAGAAGAGTAGATAGTGGGGTTCCTCAGGGGTCTGTGCTGGGACCACTGATTTTTAACATATTTATAAATGACCTAGAGATGGGAGTAACTAGTGAAGTAATTAAATTTGCTGACTACACAAAGTTATTCAAAGTTGTTAAATCTCAAGAAAATTGTGAAAACTTACAACAGGACCTTACGAGACTGAGAGTCTGGGCGTCTAAACGGCAGATGACATTTAATGTGAGCAAGTGCAAAGTCATGCATGTTGGAAAGAGGAACCCGATTATGTAATGCAAGGTTCCACGTTAGGAGTCACAGACCAAGAAAGGGATCCAGGTGTTGTCGTTGATGATACGTTGAAACCTGCTCAGTGTGCTGCAGTGGCTAAGAAAGCAAATAGAATGTTAGATATTATTCGGAAAGGAATGGAAAACAAAAAAGAGGACATTATAATGCCTTTGCATCGCTTCATGTTGAGACTGCACCTCGAATATTGTGTTCAATTCTGGTCACTGCATCTAAAAAAAAGATATAGTGGAATTAGAAAAGGTGCAGAGAAGGGCAACAAAAATTATAAAGGGGATGGGATGACTTCCCTATGAGAAAAGGCTAAAGCAGCTAGGGCTCTTCAGCTTGGAGAAAAGAAGGCTGAGGGGAGATATGATAGAGGTCTATAAAATAATGAGTGGAGTGGAACGGGTAGACGTGAAGCATCTGTTTACACTTTCCAAAAATACTAGGACTAGGGGACATGCGATGAAGCTACAAAGTAGTAAATTTAAAACAAATTGGAGAAAATATTTCTTCACTCAATGTGTAATTAAACTCTGGAACTCATTGCCAGAGAATGTGGTAAAGGTGGTTAGCTTAGCGGGGTTTAAAAAAGGTTTGGCCGGCTTCCTAAAGGAAAAGTCCATAGACCATTATTAAAATGGACTTGGCGATCCAAGATGGCGCTTGCGAGCTGACGTACATCGTGAGTGCTCCTGAACTCCAAGTTTGAGCTGGCTGTTTGGTGCGTCCCCAGGAGATGGGGAAAAGAAAGGGAAAAATCGGTACCCCAGCCCCCTCGGGTCCGATTGGAAATTTCCCCCCCACACGCCAACCTACCTTGGAACAATATGGAGTCCTGATGTCGGGCATTCCAGCGAATACTTCAGGGGAAATCAGGCAAATAGCCGCGAGCAGCAGCACGGAGGGAGCTACCTTGAGTCCTCCCCCGCAAGGCATGACCCTGCCACAACCCGGAAGCAACGGTTTGTTGGTTAGCGAACACTTGGAGGCGTCCGGCGTGGGCTCACCCGTCCAGGTGCTCGGAGGAGGCCCTCTCACCGTACTTTCTGCTGGAGAGATATCGGATGGAGCGACGAGGAATACCTCAACGCCTATTCAGCCCAGAGGAAGAGTTTCCGGGGGAATTTGTGGCTCGGTAAGACCTGCCTTAGTCACATTAGACACTCTTTGGGATGCCATACAGGGGGTGAACTCATCTTTGGTGAAAATTTCTGAATCCCTTCGAGGAGAGAAATTAGAACTTAAAAATAATTTGCAACAGGTGTCTAATAAAGTGGAAGAACAAAAGAGTGACTTTAAAAGATTAGAATGTGAGATGAAAACAGCTAAGGAAGTAATGGCAGCACTGATAAAGGAAAAAAACGTGACTGTAAAGAAAATGGAATCATTTGAAAATCAACTTAGAAAAAATAATCTGAGATTTCTTAATTTTCCTGTTTCAACTTTTATTTCCCCGATGGAACTCTTAAAGAAATATTTTCATGATATCCTGGGATTTACAAAAGACAATTTTCCACCGGTTGCAAAAGCATATTATATGAAAAGAAATATGAGAACAAATGTTCAAATGCTTAGAGAAGATTTAAATGTTACCGAAATTCTAGAGACATCAGTGGAATCTGAAAGAGCAACTCTGCTTGTATCTTTTGTTTTTGAATTAGACAAAATCAATGTTTTGAAATTATATTTTCAACATATGAAAGATGTTTTCATGGGTGCTATGATAAATATATTTCCAGATTTGTCCAAAGAAACCCAAATGAGAAGGAAGGAGCTCTTGGTGTTTAAACCAAGAGTGGTAGCCCTAGGGGCAACCTTCTTTGTTAAATTTCCTAGTAAATGTTTGATAAGTTATGAAAATAATAATTTCCTATTCATCGACCCCAAGAAACTTCAAGAATTTGTAATAAGCAAAGAAAGGATGAGAAACCCCCCGGTAGAAGCTAACCAGAATAATGCTGCTGTCTGATTGTATTGTTGGTATGCTCTCTGCTCTAATAATAGAATGTAATTGCTGAATTTTATTTTACTTTCATCTTGGATCCACATGTTGTGGTCAAAAAGTTTTTTGTAGAATTTCCTGGCGATTTGCTATATTATTTTTTTCTTTTATATGTTAAATTCAGATATTTCTGATAACTAATTCATGTTTGAATGTTATAAGAAAACTAATAAAGAAATTAAATAATAAAATGGACTTGGAGAAAATCCACTGCTTATTTCTGGGATAAGCAGCATAAAATGTTATGTACTTTTTTGGGATCTTACCAGGTATTTGTGACCTGGATTGGCCACTGTTGGAAACAGGATGCTGGGCTTGATGGACCTTTGGTCTGTCGTAGTATGGCAATACGTATGTACTTAAGCTAAGTGATATGGTTTTTTTCCTGTGCACAGAGGACTCATATAGTTGTATTTTTTCAGCTTGAAATGAACATTGATAGTGAAGAGACTGTCGTATTGTTCCTATGGTTTAATAGCATCATTTTTGTAACTATGTTTCTTTCTCCTGTTTTCTAGGAGTGTTTTTTCACTGTTACCTTTTGGTGCTTTAATTGAAACCAATGATTATAGCCATTTATAACTGCTCATCTATGTAGACCTTCTGTACTAGTTGAGGTTTCATTTGTTTAAATTCATTACAGGTTGAAGTCTTTTCCTTCAATGCTCAGAACAAAATATATTTTTTTATTTTTATATTGTTGAATTTTGTTCTTTACTCTTTGTGATATTTGTGATTAATTTAAGAGGACCATCATACAGGAAGCCAAATTCACCTTCCATAAGTTCAACCAGGCTTTTGTTATTTAGGGGCCCTTTTACTAAGCCGCATATGTCCGTACGTGCGTCCTTCGTGCATCAATTTTGAACTACCACCCGGCTATCACGTGGCCCGGGCAGTGATCAGCATTGAATGTGTGTAGACCATTATCGCCCGGTTAACACGTGAGACTTTACCACTAGGTCAATGGGTGGCAGTAAGGTATCAGGCCCAAAATGGACGCGCACCAATTTTTAGAGTGGAGGAGTAGCTTAGTGGTTAGTGCAGTGGACTTTGATCCTGGGAAACTGAGTTCGATTCCCACTGCAGCTCCTTGTAACTCTGGGCAACTCACTTAACCCTCCATTGCCCCTGGTACAAAATAAGTACCTGAATATATGTAAACCGCTTTGAATGTAGTTGGAAAAAAAAAACTCAGAAAGGCAGTATTTCAAGTCCCATTTCCCTTCCCTTTTATTTTGCCGCAAGTCCATTTTCGGCAAAAAAAGGCCCTCTTTTGCAGGTGTACTGAAAAATGGACTTGCGCGCATCCGATACATGATTCTACACCAGCGCAGGCCCTTTTCAGTGCACCTTAGTAAAAGAACCTCCTCAGCCTTTAGGTAATGCCTCAAAATCTAATCATTGGTCCTATTATAGATAGATAGATGGATAGATAGATATAAATACAGATATAGATATATATATGAAAAATTTATTTAGGTTTTGCTCACACCTTTTTCAGTAGTAGCTCAAGGTGAGTTATATTCAGGTACACTGGGTATATATATATATATATATATATATATATATAATTTTTATTATTTTTTTGCAAATTAAAGTCTCTTGACTAAAGAATAGTCTTAGCAGCAAGTAAAAATGTAAATTTAAATTGTAGTATATTTCAAGGAAATAACTCAAGCAGCTTCTCAAATTGCAAAATCTTCCCAGCAACTATAGAATCAGCAATTATCTTTTTTATCCACTGACTTCTATTATGTCCAAATCAGAAGTTGTATCGAGCAAAACTCCAGTGATTCCAACAATAGGTATATCTGGAGCTATATAAAACAGATCACCAACACGATCATGTTTTAAGCAGCCCACTAATCTGCTTCAGGCAAACATCAAATCTTAAAGCAGAGAGGTCCTACTCACTGACTTATACTGACTTAAGCTTAAGTCATAGGACATCTTCGCGGTTCATCTTATGCAGTTAAGTGCTGAATATTGCACTTAACTGCATACGTTTTAGTCTGGCATTGAATATCTGGGCATGAAGTTGACAAAAAAAATAAAATAAAGGCCGCTGTCAGCTGAATATTGACCCCCTAGGTCTCACTGCATAAAATGTAACCTGAGCTAAAATATCACAAGTTAGTGATAAAAGAATACATCTTAAGGGTAGCCCACATTGATAACTTACCCCTTTAAATGGATAGATATTCTTCAGATAATTCCATAAATATCCAGATAAAAGAGTTATGTATTGGCCACCTGGTGGCCAATACATAACTCTTTTTGAGTATTGAGCAGATAAAAAGTTTAGGCTAAACCTCAATAAGACTAAATTTAGTCTGGAATTTCATTAGATTCCAGTCTTTGAAGTTTTATTAATTCATTTAGGGGTCTTTTACAAAGGCATGCTGAAAAATGGCTTGTGGTAGTGTAGGCACGGCTTTTGGGTGTGCGCATCAATCCATTTTTCAGCACACCAGTAAAAAAGGCCTTTAAAACTTTTTTTTGACAAAAATGGACGTGCGGCAAAATCAAAATTGCCGCATGTCCATTTTGGGTCTGAGACCTTACCACCTGCCATAGACATAACGATAAATAATCTGGGCAGTAATGACCTACGTGCGTCAAATGCCATTTGGTGCGCGTCCATTACATGTGTCCGAAAATAAAAAATATTTTTCAGACGCGCATATCGGTCGCGCACCGAAAATGAAATTACCGCAAGAGCTACGCGGTAGTCGGGCGGTAACTCCATTTTGGCCCGTGTTGGGTGTGCGTAGATGCTTACGTGGCTTAGTAAAAGGACCCCTTATTGATGCATGGCAGGGCACATCTGGTATCATGGGCATAGGTATTAGGGGGCATTGTCATTGCTCTCTCCTTCCAGTATCTTAACTGTGCTCTCAGTTCATATTCCAGCAGAATAAGGTTATTAATCACTGAATCTTTGGTTTGGAACAGTATTTCCAAGTCCTCAGAGAAGGGAGTAGAGCTTAGGTTCATTTAAGGGCCCCTTTTACTAAGCTGCACCCATTGGCACCATGTTGGACTGGCGGTAATTCAAGGCTGCCACGCAGCAAGCCCATTGCCGAGCGGCAACCCTTTGATAAAGTGCCCCCTAGGGAATCACAATCAAGAATAGGTTTTGGAGGAGGTGGGGTTAAAGCAGAAAGGAGAGACTTCAAAGGAAAAGCATTGGGTATTGTGAGATGCTTTCTTCTCCCATGACTGCAACTCAAGGCTCTAAGGGGCCTTTTTACTAAGCTGTGGTAAAAGGGGGCCTGCGCTAGTGGGGGCAGCAGCCATTTTTGCTGCACGACAGGGCTCTTTTTACCACAGCAGTTGAAAACAGCCAAAAATGAAATGGCCATGCGGTAAGTTCGCACTTGCCACAAAACCATTTTGAAGGGGAGGGGGCACTTACCACCACCCATTGAGATGGTGGTGGAAGGGTTTCCGCGCTAACTCGGTGGTAATCAGGCAGCTCGTAACGCTGTGGGATTACTGCCGGGTAACCCCCTGCGGAAATATGTTTTTGTCACGTCTGTGGCCGTGACCACCCTCATACTTACCCTGTTTCTGGGAGTCAGTGGCTGTGCTGGCTTCTGCTTGTCTCTGTGTCTGTCTCTGTCTTAGTTTCTCTCTGGCTCTGTGTGCTGATTGCCCTACTGAATCTCACATGTGTGGGCTTTGCCTCTTCCAAGATGGCTGCCGCTTCCTCCTCCTTGCCAGTATCCAAGATGGCTCCCGCTGTTCCTTCCTATGGGATGACTGCTTTGTGTGTCAAGCCTCTGTTTGGTTGCAAGGTGATTGCTGCAGCTGTGGCTCTGGTGTTGATGAGCTTTATTAGTGACTTGGAGACTACAGTCCTGGCCTTTGCATTGCCATTTCCTCCGCAGTGCCTTAGGTCCCGAGGTTAGTGTGCTGTTAGCACTGTTTGCTTTTCTTGTCTTGTGCTCTGTGGGTTTTCAGCCCTTCTGTGTTTATTGTTCTGTGGGCTTTCTGCCCTTCTGTGTTTATTGCTTTGTGGGTTTCCAGCCCTTCTGTGGTTTTTGCTCTGTGGGTTTTCTGCCCTTCTGTGTTTATTGCTCTGTGGGGTTTCTGCCCTTCTGTGTTTATTGCTTTGTGGGTTTCCAGCCCTTCTGCTCTGTGGGTTTCCAGCCCTTCTGTGACCATTGCTTTGAACCTGCCTACTGCCAGAACCCGGACATTCCCTGCCTGTCTGCCTTGCCATCGCCTAGGGGCCAGGGGGCACTCCTGGACCTTCATTCCGGCGGTTCCTGTAAGTCCTACCGGCTGCCAGAACCTGAGGGCTCAACCCAAGGGGGAAGGCAGTCAAGTGTAGGTGAAGCCTAGGTCCAGGGTGTTCCAGTTCCGCGGGTTCCGCTCCAGTGTGTTCCAGTCCAGCGGGTTTCACTCCTGTATGTTCCTGTCCAGTGGGGCCACTCCAGGGTGTCCAGTCCAGCGGGCCCCACTCCAGTGCGCACCCGTCCGGTGCGTTCCAGTTCCGAGTGTTCCGGTGTAGAACTCCAGTCCGGAGTTCCGGTCCAGTCTTGTCTCATCTCTACCTTGTAGGTGATCTTGCCTGCCACTGCCGCTCCACGGTAGTGGCCCAAGGACTCACGAAACCAGTGCTCCCGGGGAAGAAGCCTGACAGTGTGCCAAGGTCCTCGTGCACGCGACAGAATGCAAAGGCCATGAGTCCGGCAAGATCATCCGCCCAGCGGGGACTACCGTCCATGTCCGAGTTCCTCACGAACCATCCGGAGGTAGTCCTTAATTTGTGGTCCGATCCCTATATCAACCCAATTTTTTCTGTGAATCGTTTTTTGACCCTCCGCGACTACCGGAAGAAACTTTTGTCTGATCCAACCCTGAGAGATACTTTGGAAGCGGCAGCTGAGCGAAAGCGTCTCCAGAGGTGTAGGGTCCGCCATAGCCCAGTTTCGGATATTGATCCGTTGACTCAGCTTTATGAATACCGCTACAGACTTCTCGAGGAGCCAGCCCTGCGGGATACTCCAGAAGCGGAGGCTGAACGAATACGCTGTGGAAGGCCCACGCTCGGGGCTTCCCAGCGGGTGGTACAGAACAATCGGGGTGCCCCTCGCAGTTCAGCTCCTGTTCGGGATGTCAAGTCCAGCCAAGCTCCTAAGCCGGTCCAAGGGGTACTTCCTACCAAGCCCCTGACCCCAGTTCAAGTAGCGTGGCCGCTTAAGAGCCTGAGTCCAGTCCAGGGGATGCTTCATACTGAACCTCCAATTCAAGTCCAAGTAACGATGCCACTTAAGGCTCCGAGTTCAGTCCGAGGGAGGCTTTCGATGGAGCCTCGGATTCCTGTTCGAGTGGTGCTCCAGGTCGAGCCTCCAGTCCTCGTTCAACTGGCACGCCCTCTGAAACCTCTGAGTCCAGTCCGTGGGGTGCTTCTGACGGAGCCTCAGATTCCTATGCAAGTGGCGCTCCAGGTCGAGCCTCCAGTCCTCGTTCAAGTGGCACGCCCTTTGAAGTCTCCGAGTCCAGTCCGAGGGAAGCCTTCGATGGAGCCTCAGATTCCTGTGCAAGTGGCGCTTCGGGTCAAGTCTCCGGTTCTTGTTCAAGTGACCCGTCCAGTCAAGCCACTGAGTCCAGTTCGAGGGGGGCTTCTAACCAAGCCTCCGATGCCAGTCCACAGGGTGGTTCAGGTGGCACCTCCGCTTCCAGTCCAGAGGGCACCTCCTATCAAGCTCCTAAGGCCAGTTCGAGTGGTGCTTCAGACCGAGCCTCAGTTAAAGTCCAGTTCGCGGGGCGCTCCCAGCCAAGCTCCTGAGTCCAGTTTGAGGGGCCCTGCCAGTCAAGCTTCTGATTCCAGTCCGGGTTCCAGTCCCGGTTCAACTCCTGTTCAGAATTCCTGTTCCAGTCAAGACTCTTCCAGTCCGGGTCCCAGTCCCGGTTCAACTTCTGTTCCAAGTTCCAGTTCCAGCCAAGATGCTGACCCTGCTCCGAGCTCCAGTTCCAGCCAAAATGCTGAGTCAGTTCCAAGTTCCAGTTCCAGCCAAGATGCTGACCCTGCTCCGAGCTCCAGTTCCAGTCAAGCTCCTTGACGCACGCCTGGGTTCCAGTTCCGGTTTGCTTCTTGACTCTAGTCCGGGTCCCAGTCCCGGTTTGCTTCCTGAGTTCAGTCTGGATTCCCTCAGAGAAGGGTTCCTTTTGAACATGGTTCCTCTTGATGCATCCAAGTTCCTGAGTTGGCCCAGCGGTGATTGGAAGGAGCCTCCTGTTGACAAATTCCGCTCCTGTCTGCCAGTTTTGAACTTCTTTGTGACTTCCAGTCCAGTGATCCATGTCTGGGGGTTGACACCGATCAGAAGGTTTCACCACAGTTACCCCTGGACACCTGACCTCCTCAGGGAGACCGAGAGGGGGGTCTTGAGGAGGGGGTACTGTCACGTCTGTGGCCGTGACCACCCTCATACTTACCCTGTTTCTGGGAGTCCGTGGCTGTGCTGGCTTCTGCTTGTCTCTGTGTCTGTCTCTGTCTTAGTTTCTCTCTGGCTCTGTGTGCTGATTGCCCTACTGAATCTCACATGTGTGGGCTTTGCCTCTTCCAAGATGGCTGCCGCTTCCTCCTCCTTGCCAGTATCCAAGATGGCTCCCGCTGTTCCTTCCTATGGGATGACTGCTTTGTGTGTCAAGCCTCTGTTTGGTTGCAAGGTGATTGCTGCAGCTGTGGCTCTGGTGTTGATGAGCTTTATTAGTGACTTGGAGACTACAGTCCTGGCCTTTGCATTGCCATTTCCTCCGCAGTGCCTTAGGTCCCGAGGTTAGTGTGCTGTTAGCACTGTTTGCTTTTCTTGTCTTGTGCTCTGTGGGTTTTCAGCCCTTCTGTGTTTATTGTTCTGTGGGCTTTCTGCCCTTCTGTGTTTATTGCTTTGTGGGTTTCCAGCCCTTCTGTGGTTTTTGCTCTGTGGGTTTTCTGCCCTTCTGTGTTTATTGCTCTGTGGGGTTTCTGCCCTTCTGTGTTTATTGCTTTGTGGGTTTCCAGCCCTTCTGCTCTGTGGGTTTCCAGCCCTTCTGTGACCATTGCTTTGAACCTGCCTACTGCCAGAACCCGGACATTCCCTGCCTGTCTGCCTTGCCATCGCCTAGGGGCCAGGGGGCACTCCTGGACCTTCATTCCGGCGGTTCCTGTAAGTCCTACCGGCTGCCAGAACCTGAGGGCTCAACCCAAGGGGGAAGGCAGTCAAGTGTAGGTGAAGCCTAGGTCCAGGGTGTTCCAGTTCCGCGGGTTCCGCTCCAGTGTGTTCCAGTCCAGCGGGTTTCACTCCTGTATGTTCCTGTCCAGTGGGGCCACTCCAGGGTGTCCAGTCCAGCGGGCCCCACTCCAGTGCGCACCCGTCCGGTGCGTTCCAGTTCCGAGTGTTCCGGTGTAGAACTCCAGTCCGGAGTTCCGGTCCAGTCTTGTCTCATCTCTACCTTGTAGGTGATCTTGCCTGCCACTGCCGCTCCACGGTAGTGGCCCAAGGACTCACGAAACCAGTGCTCCCGGGGAAGAAGCCTGACAGTGTGCCAAGGTCCTCGTGCACGCGACAGTTTTCAATATTTCCACTAGCACTGGAAATGGTGTGCGCTGTAGGCAGAATGCTCTCTTTTGTTTATAATTTTGCCGCCATTGCAAGACACTGAAGCCGTTCGGGAGTGCCTGAGATGTTCCGCTACTTGTCTAAGCGTCTGTCAGTGGTAGTTCTGGGTTGCTGCGCAGCAACCCTTTAGTAAAAGGGCCCCTAACTCTTTAATGCGCTTTTTCCCAGAGGGAACTTATCTTCCACGCGCTAGGAAATGTTGCTGAAAGTTGCCAGGTCAGAGTCCTGTTAAGAGATATACAATTCCAGGGCTGTTAAGTGATAGACAGAAAGCGGATGAAAGGGCTGTGCTGGTGGTTCTGTTTCTTTGGCTGTCAGTAGAGGAGTGTGGTAGCCGTTTTAGTCCATTCTTAAGGTTATCAATAGAAATCAAACAAAATAAAACATGGAAAAGAAAATAAGATGATACCTTTTTTATTGGACATAACTTAATACATTTCTTGATTAGCTTTCGAAGGTTGCCCTTCTTCCTCAGATCGTGCTAGCTGACAGTGTATATAAGTGAAAACATTCAAGCATTACTATGACAGTCTGACAGGGTGGGAGGAGGGGGGTGGGTCGGAGGTATGCATGGGGACATCAAAGCATATCATTGATATTCTAACAGGATGGGTGTGGATAGGTGAGGGGAGGGTGATCAACAGAGAAATACAGCTTTATGGTTTATAATGGGCTAGGAACCCCAGATCCTGAATATTTTAACACCCAACAGAAAGGACTTAACAAGGATCTGGGGTTCCTAGCCCATTATAAACCATAAAGCTGTATGTCTCTGTTGATCACCCCACCCCTCACCTATCCACACTCACCCTGTTAGAATATCAATGATATGCTTTGATGTCCCCATGCATACCTCCGACCCACCCCCATCCTCCCACCCTGTCAGACTGTCATAGTAATGCTTGAATGTTTTCACTTATATACACTGTCAGCTAGCACATTTGCTTATTTCCGATCTGAGGAAGAAGGGCAACCTTCGAAAGCTAATCAAGAAATGTATTAAGTTATGTCCAATAAAAAAGGTATCATCTTATTTTCTTTTCCATGTTTTATTTTGTTTTATTTCTATTGATAACCTTTGGCTGTCAGGAACTGTTATGCTATTATAGGGCTGCTGATCTGGGAGGAAGAGAAGAGAGAGAAGCCAATGCAGAAAGCCGCACATCTGAGCCGTGAGCCGATAGCTGAGTGCATAGCTTGTAACGCAAACCTACCAAACAAGTTTTGCTCTCCAATGCCGTAAACTAATAGGTATAAGTGGTACCGTCTCCGTAATGTCCCAAACCTGCTCCCTGTTTGGTTGGATAATTTTGACTGTATAATAATTTATACACCCAAAATTGTCCATTCAAGTGGGACAAATTAAAAAAAAATTAGAAGGGCAGCACTGCTGTGTTTGAATATCAATATTTACAGGTTGGAAAAGAAGCCTGCGACCTCATGTGTCACATCCCACACAGCTGAGACAAAGAAACATTCCTCTGTCTTAAGTAGAATGTTTTAAATGGAAGGAGCCGAATCCTCTTTGAAATTCCTTTGTAAATGTAAAATCAAAGTTAAGGATCTTGTTTACATTTTCCTGGTTGGGGATTGGCTCATTCCTGCTCTGTCTAATATAATTTAAAAGTGGTTATGAGCAGTGAAAATATACCATCCACCAATGCTTCTGCTTTGATGGATGAGACATGAATTCAGCCAGACTTATTAATATAGTTGACGTGAGCTACTCAGGTTCCTCCAGGTCTGTGCTAGGTTAATTGAAAAATGGGCAACATTAGTCTGTCTTACCATCTCTTGTCATCGGAGTGAATGGTTAGTTAATACCTCAAGTTCATGATTAGATTTGATCCTTGCTTCTCTCCCTTAAATCAGGCGACTTCAACTGTAATAGACAGGGTTGTACAGTTTCTTAAAAATATTATGGGGCAATTGTGTAAGCTAGTGTCTGCAGTAACACACCACTTACATGCATCAAAGGTACCAATAATTACGGGTTTCACGAGTAAGTGCGCTACATTCTATTCTATAAAGTAGCGCCTAAGGGCTATGGGGTAAATTCTATATATGGCGCCAAAATAATCAGCACTGAAAAAAGCACTATTTTATAAAACACGCTTAAAGTTAGGCACAGTTTATAGAATAGCGCTTACGCTCAGAAATCGCACTTAACATTAGGTGCAGCCATTTGCACCTGCTAGAATATGGTGCAAATACCAGCTCATAAATTTAGGTGTTGCTGCCCTTATTCTCTAACTATGCACATAACTTAAAGGAACACCCCAATCTGCCCATGACCTGCCCATTTCCACACACCCCTTTTTTCACTTGTACGGATCCCACGCCTAAATTTATGCATGTACATTTCCATTTTATCTAATTAGTACCAATAATTGCTTGTTAAAAAGCCAATTATCAGTGATAATTAGCTTGTTTTTCAATTAAATTGCGCATAGAAATTGGGCATGCAACCAAGTTTGTATGCACAATTTTTAGCAGATTTTATAGAGTTAGGGGGATAGTGTGTAACTCCAAAGAGAGCAGATATGTGGGAGGAGCTCTAGCATAACAAGGGTGGAATAGTGGGGGCGGTCCACCCCGGCTGCAGGCACAAAGGGGGTGCAAGAAGCAGGCACATGGCTGTCAGCTCTGCCAGTCCCCTGCCTCCTCTGACATCATATTTCTGTTCCAGGGCTGGGATGTCTGTGTGGCCAGTCTACTAAAAATGCTGGTCCCTAGGTATCCCAATGTCTGGTTTTAAGGTGTTTTTCTCTTGGATGTTTTATTTTCCAAAATGATCCTAAAAGAAAAATTAGCTCCTAAAAAAACTGGTGCCAAAAAAAGCGCATAGCTGTATTCTATAAACCGCACCTAAACTTAGGAATGATTTATAGAATAGTGCTTAAGCCCATGGATCACACCTACATTTAGGCAAGGCAGTTTACATCTACAAAAACATGGTGCAAATGCCTACACATATATTTAGGGGTGGAGCCCCCTTATTCTATAATTACACATTAAGCTAAAAGTCACGCCCCCGATCCACCCTGATCTGCCCGTGGCCCTCCCATTTCTATACCCCCTTTTCCGATTCATTTGTCAAATTTAGGCATGGATCCTGTGCCTAAATTTACACATGCATATGTTAATTGAATCTAATTAGTGCCATTGATTGCTTGTTAAAAAGCCAATTATTAGGATTACATGATGCTATGTCCATGGGAGGCTGCTGAAGAGTAGCGCTATAGAAACGATAAGTAGTAGTAGTAGCTTCTCTGATCACCCTATTCTCAAACCCCAATTTTAGCAGTGCTTCAAACCCCTCGATTATCTTAACTTAGCTTAAACGGTTAGCGGAACATCTCAGGCACTCCCGAACGGCTCCAGTGGCTTGCAATGGTAGCAAAATTACAAACAAATGAGAGACACCGCAGCAGAGTGGCTGAGGGTGACAGTGCCCCCGAGCCCATCGGGACCAACAGTGTCCACAGCCTGGGAAGCAGAAATCACTGCAGAGATGACATCGGCGCTTGGAGCTGTGTTGGAGAGACAGCTGAACCCGATTGACTCCAAGCTGTAACTTATGCAGTCCAGGATTGTGCTGGTTATCAAGCCTGTTCAAATGCAGTGGAGGTCCGTGTCACCACACTGGAGGACTCATAGGCAAAACTTACAAATTGGGTGGCAGTGCTGAAAGATAAAGTGAAGGATTTAGATAATAGATCCTGGAGGAATAACCTCTGTCTGGTGGAATTACCAGAATCTATTATGGGTAAAACACTAATTGGTTTCCTTGAACTCTGGCTTATTCAGGAACTACATCTCCCAGAGTGCTATGGGCCCCTGCATGTGGAGAGAGCACATAGAGTGGTCCCTAAGCAGACCACGTCCACCCATGTGTGGTCATTCTTAAGGTCTCAACTTTGCTCACAAACAGCAATCATGCAGGCAGTGCACTCTGGGAAATCATTGACCTATGATAACAAGCATGTTTTATGCTTTCAGTACTATTCCACCAAAGTTGCAATGCAGTGCAAGGCTGTTGCCTCAATTTGTTCCAAACTGTTTTCCCTCAAAATCTGTTTTGCTCTCATCTGTCCTGCCACTCTATGGGTGACATACAATGGTACTGCACAAGTTTGTGCCACAGCGGCGGAAGCTGCTTTGCTCTTTCTGAGGTGTTTCACTGTAACACCTTGGTTTAGTGGAGCGACTGCACATGTTCAGTCACTCAGTTCACTTGGGTAGGAATCTTGGAACACTCAATTGGGAACCATGTTTTCTTTAGGCTTTAAAAGACATGTGGGGCAATTGGTTCTTGCTGGATAAGCCTGGGGTATTCCAGGGCTTGCTATTCTGTAAAATGTGTCATGCTACCAGACACATTTTACAGAATGTGTAAAATGGCTATCCCTCAAACCCCTAGCCTTTTGGCATTGAAGAAATCAGTTACATTTGCTGGTGACATGGGAGGCTAGAAATGCAAAGGGATCACCTAAACGTAGAAAGCAATCTTTGTTGATCTGGGATCCTTATTTGCAAGTCCTTAGTCCTGCGGTCGGGGTTTGATTAATAGTCTGTGAAATATATCTATTAAGACTTTCACCTGCACATAAGGTAATATTCTTTCGGTAGAATTAGGGGGTGGGTTACAGTAAAGTTTGGCTATTTCTTTAGTTTATGACTCAGAGGGTCATAAGAACTGAGACCCTCTGTAGCTCACTATTGGTTGCACTTCTTTGGAATGGGTGGGGGGAGGAGAGAGTGGTTGGGTGAGGGGGGTGTTTCTGTTTTCTTTTTATCAGTGGTTATTATTACTGTTGTGCAGACAAAAAACACAAACTCAGTTTGTGTTTATTTTCAATAAAATTGTTAAAAATAAAAAGCAAATTATTGGCATTAATTAGCTCGTTATTCAATTAAAATGTGCATGCAAATTGGGCACACGCCCAAATTTGCGCATGCATTTTTTAGCTCTTTTTTATAGAATTTGAGGAAAATGTTTAGAAAAAGGTGATTTTTGAACAAAAGAGATAGATGCTTTTCAGGTTAAAAAATGGCTATGTTCACCATTCAATTGTTGGACGTTTTTAGCAAAACATCCAAACTCGGACTTAAACGTTTTATCAAAAATGCCCCTCCACATGTAACGAAAGATGACTTAGACGTAGACAAAACAACTATTCAAAGTACATAGAACTTCAGCTATCATCTAACTGCAGACATTTTACTTACAAACTATCCTTCAACGATAAAATAATAAATGAAGCAGACCTTAAGGAATTGTTCCTTTCCATTAAAAACACAAGTGTTTGGCCAACCTTGCCAATGCCTTGTTGTGTGTATTACCACATACAACCTTACAGGCATTACAAGTGGCACAAAACTCTGCAGCACGGCTAATTACATGGGCCAGTAAACTGGAGCATATTACTCTATACTTACAGAAACTGCATTGGTTACCTATTACATAGTAACCTAGTAACATAGTAAATGACTGCAGATAAAGGCCTATACAGTCCATCCAGTCTGCCCAACAAGATAAACTCATTTTATATACTTTATACCTGAGTTTGATTTGTCCTTGCCATTCTCAGGGCACAGAATGTAGAAGTCTGCCCAGCACTGTTCTTGTACTAAGTTCTGAAGCAAACATTGAAGCCCCTTAAAATGTACACTCCAGCCCATCCATATCTATTTAGTCACGATCAGGGTGTAGACCGAAGAAGTCTGACCAGCACTGGTTTTGCTTCCCAATTACCGACGTCGCCAACTAATCTCCACTAAGGTTCCGTGGATCCATTCCTTCTAAACAGGATTCCTTTGTGTTTATCCCATGCATGTTTGAATTCTATTACTGTTTTCATCTCCACCACATCCAGCGGGAGGGTATTCCACATATCCACCACCCTCTCTGTGAAAAAATACTTCCTGACATTAGTCCTGAGTCTGCCCCCTTCAACCTCAATTCATGTCCTCTAGTTCTACCGCCTTCCCATCTCCAAGAAAGGTTTGTTTGTGAATTAACACCTTCAAATATTTGATTTTCTGTATCATGTCCCCCCTGTTTCTCCTTTCCTCTAAGGTATACATGTTCAGGTCAGCAAGTCTTTCCTCGTACGGTTTGCAACGCAAATCCCATACCATTTTTGTAGCTTTTCTTTGCACCGCTTCCAGTCTTTTTACATCTTTAGCAAGGTACAACCTCCAAAACTGAACACAATACACAATACTATTGTTTGACAGGTTGAGTTTAAGCTGCTGGTGTTGATTTTTAGAGCTTTACATGATGATGTTCCATTGGCCTTGAGTCGGAGGTTGTGGGAGTATTGTCCTGTTCGGTCATTTTGGTCTCAAGGTCAAGTGTTGTTGCAAATTCCTTCCCTTCATGATGTTCGTTTGCAAATGATTCGTTTTCACATTTTCTCTGTTGTTGGCCCCATATTGTGGCATGCTCTTCCACGTCTTTGCGTCAAATTTCTTCCTTGCCTTTCTTTAGGAAGTAGTTGAAGACTTTTTTGTTTGGTAAGGCTTTTTCTGGATAGCAGGAAGTTTAGACTGTTTTGATTGTTTTGTGCTAGTTAAATGCATTTACAGCAATGATTGCATTTTTCATTTGTATAACTAGTTTGCATTTTATTTTTAATTTTGTAAGAATTTTGTATAGTTGTAATGTCTATTTGTTTTAATGATGTTTGTGATTATGATTATGTCAATTTTATCGTAACCCGCTCAGATGTTACGATGTGTGGACTATAAATTGTGTTAAATAAATAAATAAATAAATAAATAAACGTGAGAGAATCAGGCTCAAATTCTAAGCATAAGTGCATAAAAAAGAACCACTTACCTGCATATGTGCACTATGGCCCAGATTCTATATACGTTGCCTAGAAAATCCACATGGAAAACATTTCTGCCTAAGCGTATTCTATAAGCGCCGCCTAGATTTAGGTGTGGGGTAAATCCCGGCACATAGCTTTCGGCGCAAAGGGCCATATTTGATAACAACACACGTAAATTTTGACACCCATTTCCCTATCCATAACCACACCCTTTTTTGCCTGCTTGTATTAAAATGTAGGCGTAGTGCATTACAGAATACGCTCATGGAGTTTTGCATGTAAATTCTAATTATTGACAATTAGTGTTCATTATTGCTTGTTAAGTGCTGTTAACAACACTGATTGGCTTGTTAAGTCAATTAACTTACATGCGTTGTTACAGAATATGCTTGGATTTCGGCACAGATATCTAGGGGGGCATGCGCTAATCTATAAGGTAGTGTGTAACTGTAGGGGAGGGGCATGGATGTGTCTCCAACACAGTGGCGTAGCTATGTGGGGCCACGGGGACATGGGCCCCCATAGATTTGGCCCTGGACCCCCCTGCCGATGACCCTCTCGACCCCCCTCCCACCGCCAACCCTCCCCCACCATCACCGTTGGCTACCTTTGCTGGCGGGGGACCTGAACCCCCACCAGCCGAGGTCCTCCTCTTCCGGTGTAAGGCTTCGTTCTGTTTCTGTGAGTCTGACGTCCTGCATGTACAACGTGCAGGACGTCAGACTCACAGAAACAGAACGAAGCCTTGCGCCAGAAGAAGAGGACCTCGGCTGGTGGGGGTTGGGTCCCCTGCCAGCAAAGGTAGCTGATGGTGACGGGGGCGGCAGGAGGGGGGTCGAGAGGGTCGTCAGCAGGGAGGGTCAAAGTTGGTGGCGGCGGCGGGGGCGGGGTCGGCAGTGCTGGGGGGGGGGCTAAAATGTGCCCCCTCACCTCGGGCTCTGGACCCCCTCCCGCCAAAATCTGGCTATGCCCCTGCTCCAACATACACGCACAACAATATTATAAGCTATGTAGTTTGCATGGTACACTCAGGTGCATCCATTTTCCTCTGCCATTGACCTGGTGTAAATGGTGCCACTTAAATCTAGGCATGCCAGTAGATTTACACTAGTACTCTATAATGCCACCTTGGCGCACAGATGCCATTACAGAATTGGCATTTAGCTGCAGTATTGATATGTCTAACTGGAAACACCACGTTAATAAATTGCTTCCATACCAGTTTAGATAGTTCTTGAGCTACAGCACGATTAGCAGCAAATACATTTCCTTCATAGGGCTTCTACTTCTGGCCTGGCTAGCTGAACCAGTTTCAACTTTACAGACTCAGAAGCACTTCCAAGGCCACTTCAGTTGGCTGCTGGGTCCCTGTTTACATGAGCTGACTGGCAACATTAAACTTTGATACAAGCCTCAGAGATGGCCAGGAGATTCCAGCTTTCAAGTTCTGACTGTTTTCAAAACTCTGGGCTGGAAATATGAATCACTCCCAGTAAACATGTACAGAAAGATAGAACAAACGCCAGCTGCAAGGCCATTCATAAAGGCTGCTGGGCAGCCTCCTGCTAGGGGCCACAGCAAAGGTCAGCCTGAGAGATAGCGGGGCAACTGGGATTTTCCATGCTGCTATCAGAGCTCAGAAGGAGAGATGTTAATATCCCATGCTCCCTGTGGTAAGTTAGAAAAAAAAGACCTCTAAAGGATTCTGTCCCCTGCTTCAGGGGGTTATCTATAAGAATTTTCTTACTGTAGCTTAAAGACACAGAAACCACATGCTAAACCTAGCAGAACGCTCACACGGAATCTAAACTTGTCCCGATAAAAATGGCGAAGGGTCTACATTATAGACTATGAGTTCCAAAGACTATCAAGTTTCATATTAAATATGATCTTACATAAACAATTATGCTCAGCCATGTCTAGCTAGTTAATAAGATGTAATGTAATATTGTACACTGAACAGTTCCACTGTAAGTTATTACTAATTAATGTTAGCTAATCTTTTGATATCATACTGTTAAATGTAATCCGCTTAGAACTTGTTGGTAAAGCAGGTTATACATGCCAAATTAAATTAAATATCTTTTCACAAGGTTAGGTTCCAAATTATTTAACAACACAGGGTTATTATGCTGCTTCAGTGCTGTACTTCTTACCCTGAGAGATAGAAATAAAACACAGGGCCCAATATTCAGCCTGTGTTGATCAGTGTTTTGCTGACCACTGACAGTGTGAAACCTGGAAATTCAAAGCTGGACCATGTCCAGGCACCGGCATTTATTTTCTGGGTTTTCTGGAACCAGTTAACCATAAGTGCAATATTCAGCATTTAACCGGCTATGGGGCACTGCATAAAGATATAAGTACATAAGTAATGCCACACTGGGAAAAGACCAAGGACTGACTTTTATGAGGTCCTATTTATGCAGTTACCCTGGTTGGTTAAGGTAAAATTATGTATAATCATACCTGATAATTTTCTTTCCATTAATCATAGCTGATCAATCCATAGACTGGTGGGTTGTGTCCATCTACCAGCAGGTGGAGATAGAGAGCAAACTTTTGCCTCCCTATATGTGGTCATGTGCTGCCGGAAACTCCTCAGTATGTCGATATCAAAGCTCCATCCGCAGGACTCAGCACTTAGAGAATTACACCCACAAAGGGACACTCTGCCCAGCTCACCACCGCCGAAACGGGGGAGGGGAATTAACCCAGCTCATCCCCACACAAGTGGGGGAGGGGAATCCGTCCAGCTCATCCCCGCGGAGCGGGGGAGGGACACCACACCCGCCGATGCGGGGGGATCTGGCTTATCCTGCAACCGCAACCGCGGGAGGAGCTGACTGACCCGAACACCGCCGAAGCGGGAGGGGTACAAAGCTGCCCTACAACCGCACGAAGCGGGAGGGAGTGCCGGCAGAATTTAAATCTCAATCCAGCCCCGTAAAACGGAGGGGAGAGGAATGCAGCAGCTCACTGTAACACAAACTCGTCTCAACTCTTGAAGAATCCAAGTGAAGGAAGAACTTGAACACGAAGTCTTTCTGAAGTAACTGAAGACTAAACTTGAACCTGAAATGCAACCAGAATAAAAACAGTACAGATATCTGGGAGGGGCTATGGATTGATCAGCTATGATTAATGGAAAGAAAATTATCAGGTATGATTATACATAATTTTACCTTCCATATCATCAAACTGATCAATCCATAGACTGGTGGGATGTACCGAAGCAGTACTCACCCAGGGCGGGACATAGAAATCCCTGACCTCAACACTGAAGCTCCAAACCGGGCCTCCGCCCGTGCAGCCACAGTCAAACGGTAATGCTTGGAGAATGTATGAGCCGAAGCCCAAGTTGCCGCCTTGCATATCTCTTCCAAGGAGACGGATCCGGCCTCTGCCATCGAGGCCGCCTGAGCTCTCGTGGAGTGAGCCTTCAGCTGTATAGGCGGCACCTTCCCCACGGCCACATAAGCCGCTGCAATGGCCTCCTTGACCCATCTTGCCACTGTAGGCTTAGCAGCCTGCAGACCCTTACGAGGACCTGCAAACAGGACAAACAGATGATCCGATTTCCGGAAATCATTGGTCACCTCCAAGTATCTGATGATAACTCGTCTCACATCCAGATATTTAAGAGCAGAGTACTCCTCTGGGTAGTCCTCCCTACGAAAGGAAGGGAGACAGAGCTGCTGATTCACATGGAAGCAAGAAACAATCTTGGGCAGGAAGGAAGGCACTGTGCGAATAGTCACTCCTGCCTCAGTGAACTGCAGAAAAGGCTCTCGACATGAGAGCGCCTGGAGCTCGGAAACTCTTCTGGCTGAAGTGATAGCCACCAAAAAGACTGCTTTCAACGTCAGGTCTTTCAGAGATGCCCTCGACAAGGGTTCAAAAGGCGGCTTCTGCAATGCCCTCAGCACCAGGTTGAGATTCCACGCAGGCACCACTGAGTGCAGAGGAGGGCGCAGGTGATTAACTCCCTTGAGAAAGCGCACCACATCTGGCTGGGAAGCCAGGGAAGCACCCTTCAGGCGGCCCCTGAAGCAAGCCAGAGCCGCTACCTGGACTTTAAAAGAACTGAGCGACAGGCCTTTCTCCAGACCTTCTTGCAGGAACGCCAACACTGAAGAAATTGGAGCAGTGAAGGGAGAAAGTGAGCCTGCTTCACACCACGCTGCAAAGATACGCCACACCCTGGCGTAAGCAGTAGAAGTAGAGCGCTTCCTCGCTCTCAGCATAGTGGCGATGACCTTGTCTGAGAAGCCCTTCTTCCTCAGACGCTGCCGCTCAATAGCCAGGCCGTAAGACCAAAGGGGGAGGGATCCTCCATCACCACGGGACCCTGATGTAACAGGCCCTGCTCCACTGGCAGTCGCAGAGGATCGTCCACTGAGAGCCTGATCAAGTCCGCATACCAGGGACGTCTGGGCCAATCCGGACCCACCAGGATTACCCTGCCGGGATGCTTTGCAACCCGGTCTAGCACCCTGCCCAACATGGGCCAGGGCGGGAACACATAGACGAGCTCTTGTGTCGGCCACTGTTGGAGAAGAGCATCTACTCCCAGGGATCGAGGGTCCCGTCCTCTGCTGAAGAAGCGCGGCACTTGGCAATTGGCCGATGACGCCATCAGATCTAGGCTCGGCTGGCCCCAGCGCTTCGTGATGTCTAAGAACGCCTGAGCAGATAGCTGCCACTCTCCGGGCTCCAAGGTATGGCGACTGAGAAAGTCCGCCTTGACATTCATGACTCCGGCAATGTGGGCCGCTGAAAGCTGCTCCAGGTTCGCTTCCGCACACTGACAAAGATTCATAGCCTCCTTGGCTAGAGGGGCGCTCTTGGTACCTCCCTGGCGGTTGACATAGGCCACAGCCGTGGCATTGTCCGACAGGACCCGTACAGGCTTCCACACCAGTACCGGGATGAACTCCAAAAGCGCCAACCGAATGGCTCTGAGTTCCAGGAGGTTGATAGACCACTTTGCCTCTGCAGGAGACCAGAGCCCCTGCGCTGTCCTTCCCAAGCAGTGGGCTCCCCAGCCCGACAAAGAGGCGTCCGTCGTGACGACAATCCACTCTGGGGTCACCAGAGGCATTCCCGCAGACAACTTGTCTGTCTGCATCCACCAGCTCAGCGCCTTGCGCACTGCTGGGTCCAAGGGAAGTCGCACAGCATAATCCTCCGACATCGGAGTCCAGCGCTGCAGCAAAGAGTGTTGAAGTGGTCTCATATGAGCCCTGGCCCAGGGCACTACTTCCATCGTGGCCGTCATAGAGCCCAACAGCTGCACATAGTCCCAAGCCCGAAGAGGAGAGGCTACCAGGAACTGGTCCACCTGAGCCTGAAGTTTGACAATCCGATTGTCTGGCAGGAACACTCTGCCCACTTGGGTGTCGAATCGAACTCCCAGGTACTCCAGGGACTGAGTCGGGCGCAGCTGGCTCTTCTCCCAGTTGATGATCCATCCCAGGGAGCTCAAAAGAGCAACTACCCGGTCCACAGCTTTGCCGCACTCTGCATAAGAGGGGGCTCGGATCAACCAGTCGTCCAGATAAGGATGGACTTGTACCCCTTCCTTTCGTAGGAAGGCCGCGATGACCACCATTACTTTGGAAAAGGTCCGCGGAGCAGTAGCCAACCCGAATGGGAGGGCTCTGAACTGGAAGTGTCGTCCCAGGACTGCAAAACGCAGAAAGCGTTGATGAGGAGGCCAGATGGGAATATGCAGGTACGCTTCCTTGATGTCCAAGGAAGCCAAGAACTCTCCTGCCTTCACTGCCGCTATAACAGAGCGGCAGAGCGGCAGAGCGGAGAGTCTCCATGCGAAAGTGCCGCACTTTCAAGGCCCGATTGACCCCTTTGAGGTCGAGGATAGGCCGGACAGAACCTCCTTTCTTTGGTACCACAAAGTAAATGGAGTAACGTCCCTTGCCAAGCTGACTTTCTGGCACAGGAACGACCGCGCCCAGGCGGATCAGATTGTCCAAGGTCTGCTGCACTGCCACAGCTTTGACCGGAGACTTGCAGGGAGAGAGTACAAACCCGTCTTTTAAGGGTCGGCAGAACTCTAGCTTGTAGCCGTCTCTGATGACTTCCAGCACCCACGCGTCTGAAGTTATTGTGGTCCACTCGCCCAGAAACGAGGACAGCCGTCCTCCAATCTGCACTGGGGCGTGGACCAAGGCCCCGTCATTGGGTACGAGACCCTGGGGGAGGACCGGAGTGAGCACCTCCGGGACGGCGGTCTCTGCGAAAGGAATGCTGCTTGGGGGAGAAATTCCTCTTGAAGGTAGAGGGGGCAGAGGAACCCGACTTGCCCGGGCGGTACCGACGGGCTTCCTGCAACCGTCCTCTAGAGGTACCGGGACGAGTACTAGCTTGAGCCCTGACCTCTGGTAATTTCTTGCCCTTAGACGTGCCGAGATCGGTCACGATTTTGTCTAGCTCGACCCCAAAGAGCAGCTTGCCTTTAAAAGGCAATCTAGCCAGGCGGGATTTAGAGGCGTGGTCAGCAGACCAATGTTTCAGCCAAAGCCACCGCCGCGCAGAGATTGTCTGAGCCATGCCTTTAGCTGAGGCCCTCAAGACATCATACAGCAAGTCTGCCAAATAGGCTAAGCCCGATTCCAGGGCCGGCCAATCAGCCCTCAAGGAATGATCCGAGGGGGAAGCCCGCTGCACCATAGTCAGGCACGCCCTGGCCACATAGGAGCCGCAAACTGAGGCCTGCAAACTTAAAGCAGCCGCCTCAAAGGACGACCTTAAGGCCGCCTCCAATCTTCTGTCTTGGGCGTCCTTTAGGGCCGTGCCACCTTCCACCGGCAACGCCGTTTTCTTAGTCACCGCAGTGATTAAAGAATCCATGGTAGGCCACAGATAGGCCTCACGTTCACTCACAGCCAAAGGATAGAGGCGGGACATAGCCCTAGCCACTTTAAGGCTCGCTTCCGGGACATCCCATTGAGCCGAAATTAAGGTGTGCATGGCATCATGCACGTGGAAGGTTCTAGGCGGGCGCTTCGTCCCCAGCATAATGGCAGAGCCAACAGGGGCTGAGGGAGAGACGTCCTCCGGAGAGGAAATCTTCAAAGTGTCCATGGCCTGTATCAACAGGTTGGGCAAATCCTCTGAGCTAAAAAGCCGCGCTGCAGAGGGGTCATCCGCTCCATCCGAGCGGGGATCCATCTCCTCCAAGGAATCCGCAAAGGACCGTTGGGAGACCTCAGACACGCTGCCCTCATCTACATCGGAGGAGACAAAGTCCTCCAAGGCCTGGGAATCAACCCGAGGGCGTTTACCTCTGGGAACCTCAACCTCTTTTCCAGACGAGGGAGTAGGGGCAGCGTTTTGCATGAGGAAAGCCTGATGCAGCAGCAAAACAAACTCGGGGGAGAAACCCCCCAGACTGTGCACTTCCGCAGCCTGGGCAACAGCCCTAGACGCACCCTCAACCGGCGCTCGCCAGAGCGGGGGAGAGACATGCTGCGCATCCAAAATGGCGTCCGGCGCGACACTCCGCCAAGGAGCCGCGCGGGAAGAACGGCGCTTAACTTTAGCCGCTTTTGTGCCGTCGCCCAAATTAAGGGTGTTCATGGCATTAATGTCTCCAACCTCAAGGGCGGCCCACGAAGAAGCCGACCGAGCCGCGTGGCCGGCCAAGATGGCGGAGGCGAGGAGCGGGGGATGGGCGTTTATGGCGGGAAAAACCGCCACGCCGGAGGAAGGACCGGGACATTCATCGGTCACAAAACTGTCACCCAACAAGGGCGAATCAGGCTGTAAGACCCCCGCATCCCCTCTAGAAGCGCTCAAGCGATCCGGGGAGCGACCCTTTGTGCCCTCGCCCTCCGACGCCATATGCCACGAGGAGAAGAATCGGGGAACCCCCTGCCCGCTATAAAAAGGTAAAAATTACCTGCTGTCCGCTCCGAGCTGTAACGAACTGGTGTCCCAGTGAGTAGCTGCAATGAACGTTTAAATAAACGTCGAAATAAACACCTTTAAGGACGTTTAAAATTTTTTTTTTTTTTTTTTTTTTTAACGGAGCCAGCGGGAGGGGGGAGAAAAGGAGGGACCTGGCACCACCAGGTTTGCACTTGCTCAAAAGAGCCCTCAACCCCAGGCACTCAACAAAACCTAAAAATTAGGCTTGGAGGCCTAGCCAGAGCTGCTGCTGTGTGTGACCACCACCTGCTGAGATAGAGAACATACTGAGGAGTTTCCGGCAGCACATGACCACATATAGGGAGGCAAAAGTTTGCTCTCTATCTCCACCTGCTGGTAGATGGACACAACCCACCAGTCTATGGATTGATCAGCTTGATGATATGGAAATGCTGAATATTGGCACTTAACCAGTGAACTGCTGACTCCGCCCCTGGAATGCACTCAAAATACCCAATTTTGAGTTCAGCACTAACCGGTTATTTTCTACGGCACTAACCAGGTAAGTGCCACTGAAAATTAGTGGTTAGCCCCAACAGGTGATTTAATTGGCCAGGAGCCTTTTCTGGCCAGTTAAATTGTTTTGAATATTGACCCCAAAGTGTATTTTTCTAACCTTTGTCTTTGTACATAATCAGAGCTGCCAGAGGGGCCAACCTTCCAAGCAGGAGATTTAGGGCTCACTCATAGCTCCTCCCCACACTGCCCATAGCTCCACCCACCTCTGCCCACAGCTCCACCCCTGCACATGCTGATTTGTGACCAGGGGCACCAGAAGTAGCCTCCCTTTCCAGCTGCAGCAGGAGATGGCCTAGTGATTAGAGCACTGGTCTTACAATCCAGAGGTGGCTGGTTCAAATCCCACTGCTGCTCCTTGTGATCTTGGGCAAGTCACTTAACCCTCCATTGTCTCAGGTACAAACTTAGATTTGGAGCCCTCCTGGGACAGAGAAATATCCAGAGTACCTGAATGTAACTCACCTTGAGCTACTACTGAAAAAGGTGTGAGCAAATCACTGGAAAGCGAGTCTGTTCAGCAGGAGATCTCAGCTCCACTGTGGGGATATGAAAGAGGACCTGCAAAAGCAGGAGTCTCTTGCAGGTATGCATAATACATATCTGTAACGATGACACACATTTCATTAAAATACTAAAAAGAAAGCAAAGCTAGAGTGCAACCATGGCAAATCTCAACATCACTGAATGAAAGTCCCAAAACATTCCCCAGACTGAATAGCATGTATGGGTGTCTAACAATACATTGATTTTCCAATACAAACGATCTCAGCAAGTTGAGTATGTCATTAACTCATGTAGAGGAGAAAATTTCCAGTATTTAGTAATTGTGAATCTTGCTGCCAGTAGCTGAGTTCTGGTAAATGACTGCCTTTTGGAGGAGCTGATTTGGGGCAGGGGACCAAGCTAGGATTGCCCACTGTCCTCACTGTTGTTTTTGCTCACATCAGAACCCTTGTTATAGTTGGTTCACAAAATGCAGAGGTGAGAGGGGTGCCAGTGGGAAGGAAAGTGTTTAAGACTGAGGTGTGTGCGGATGATTTGGTAGTTCATCTTATAACCCCCCACCCCCACCCCCGACTCTTCCAAGCAATTGATGGTGTTTTGGAGGTTTGGAGTCTTCTCAGGATTTTGTCTTAATCTGGACAAATCTGAGTCATTAGGGCTAGGGAGTGGAGGCATAAGGGACTGGGAATCCCTTATAATGGTGTGTGTGTGTGTGTGTGTGTTGGAGGGAGATGACCTATTCTGATATTTAGGGATATGGTTGCCACAGGATATGAAGCCTCTTCGTGGGAGGAATGTATCTCATTTAGTGAAGTATACCAGAATAACTGTCCCAGTAGCAGGCCTCTCAGTTTCCTGATGATCCTGTCCCCCCTGTGGTTTTACCTCTCTCTCTCTCTCTCTCTCTCTCTCTCTCTATATATATATATATATATAAGTACTGCCACTGCGGTTATTGAGAAAGGATCTGAAGAGTGTTCAAAAATTATTAGGCAGATTTCTTTGGACAGGCAGGTGGTTGAAAACTGCTTTACAGGGCCCAATTCAAGTTTAGCAGAAAGGGGGGGGAGGCATGGCCCTCTCTGACTTGGAGAAATATAATTGAGTCTGTTTACTGCATTATTTAAGGGATTGGCTCTATGATACAGAGCACTATATTCCATTTCTTGGGAAAACACTTTAGAGGCCCAGTTGCATTTATCTATGTTTTATATACACAGAGCAGAAGACTCTCCAAATGTTTGAGGGACAATGTATTGGTGGCTTCGCTGTAGGCAGCCTGGTGTTACGTGTGTGAGCTGCTTGGGCACTCATCTTCCTTCTTCAGACCGAATGTGGAGTTTGAGTGAAACAAGAGGGGGAATAGATCACTGGATCAACTTGTGGATGGTGCAGGGTTGTTTATGTTTAGGAATGCCAACTGGATCACCCAAGAGAGTTAATCAGTTTCTGGGTTTACCCCACTTGCATGTAGGAACTTGTAATTCTGATTTCCCCATGGCATGCCCTAAGAAAAGCAAGATTATAAGTCCCCACCTGCAATGGGAAATGCACAGGACTGGATCAGCCTTGTCAGGTGAATCTGGATCCAGTTGGCAACCTCAGTTAAGACAGACAGGATTCCAGTTTGGAGCATAAAGAGTTTTAGCCTTGTTTGTGTACATTCAAACGATTGGGCACAGCTGGGAGAGGAGTTTGTAGAGGAACTGGGAGCTTTATTCCAGGCTGAGTGATCCATATTCCAACAGTAGGGATGAAACTGAGGGTTGAACTCAACGGAAAAATGTGGGCAGCCTATATATGAAGTAGAATATGTTATGTAGCTACAAACAGCTGCAAGTATTTCACTGCTCATTGAGAGGTCCAGTTGCTAACATTTTTGGAAACTGAAATAGTCCATGTTGCATAAATTTGCAAATATTACTGTATCCTCAGGAATCAAAATAATAATACAGCATCCTACAGTATCATAAAAGGGTCAAGAAAACCCTGAAAGAATAATCTGTGGATGCCAAATATTTCCACCTTCTTATTTTTGAAGCTTTTTGACATGAGTTTTGAAAGCAACATTCACCCAAGTGAAGCTCTGTCTTTCATCAGAACAAAGTATGTAAAATGCCAGAATAATAAAAATACACATGTGGTAATATAAATGTAGGCTTTATTCAATGCCAACTATCTTGCTTTGCTACAAGAGTTCACCATTGCAGAATTTGACTACATTTCTCATGCAGCTGTTATCAGCTCTGGTATTAGAAATGATGGGGCACAGGGCAGAAACTCCTGAGGAAGCCTCAAACCCTGCCTGCAGGCTGTGCCTCCTTCAACTTCAGACAGGTTTGGAGCCCCATGTGACATGGGAGCCCAGTGCAATTGCCCTGGCTGCCCGCTCATAAACCCAGCCCTACTTGTAATTGATTATAATCTGCTATCTGTTATTTATACGGGATGTAGAATGGTAGTTGCATTAATAAGTTCTTTTCTTTGGAGCCCGTTTCAAGATGATCGAGAACTCAACTCAGTTATCAATAAAACTGGGCTCAAAACCTGCTTAATTTGTATTTATCTTACATCTTATGCTTTGAAAACTTGTCCCCCCCCCCCCTCGCTTGTTGTAGTTCTAATGTTTTGGAGTGTTAAAGTTTAAAACTTTTACTTTAGACAGATACTTCTTTTTGCCTTTAATTACCTGACAAACTGTAGTGTAGATGCATTAGTTTTAGCCTGAGGTTAAAGCTGGAGCTGGGCCTAATCACTAACTTGAGACATTGTTCTGGCTAACTTAAGCAGAACACATTTGTATGCCTGAACAATGGGAAAGCAGTAGAGCTAAGTATTCCTTTAAAAGCTGTTGAGGCTAATTAACCCTTTTTTGGCTTCATCAGAGATGATGAGGGGAGAGTGTGTCCTCTGCCCCTACAAAAAAAAAAAAATCCTACAGGTAATTACTTTTCACTAACTTCTCCCCCTGTGATTGTGCCCCATTATACCAAAAAAACTCATTGAGGTTGATATTCAGACCACGGGAATGAGCTGGGCTGCCTCCTGTGGTCGGCGGCAAACCCAGAAATACAATGCTGGGCTGTATCTGGCAACCCGCATTGAATTTCTGTTTTTTTTGGCTGCTAAACACATAGCTGATTAAGTTGATATTCATTGGCAGATCAGCAAAGTTATAAAGGCCAAAGATAAACCTGCTATTTATACGTATCTATCTGGCCACTAAACTTAGCTGGTCAGTCAATGAATATTGGTGCTAACCGGCTATATCGCACGACATAGCTGGTGACTGGGCTAGCTGCTAGCTGACTATTTTGCACTGATTATTAGCGCTTAGCTGGATTTAGGCTATTTAACCGGCCAGGAGTGGCTCCTGGCCGGTAAAACAGTGTTGAATATTGAGCAGATTGTTCATCGTCTCTTAAAACAGAAAAGTCCAAGGATTAGGAAGGACAGGATTAACCCTTTTGTGGGCCCTGAGCAAACAAGCACATTGTCCCCCTGCCGCCCCCATTGTAATACATATGCATTTTAATACTCCCACAAATGAGATCCGGCATGGTTTTAACTAAAGAGAAAATCCAGCATCACTACTCACTGGCGGACAATGGTGGCAAGAATAGACAGACCTCTGTGTGTAGCAGTGGCTCAAGTTATCTGATACAGAGGTGTAGCTAGGTGGGTTGCCAGGAGAGCAGCCATTCCCCCAAATGAACTTCCGAAGGTGCCACCACGTATTTTTCATGGGATCTGTCACATTTAAAGTATGTGCTGGCGCTGTCGGCAGTCCGTTCTTCCTGTGACCTCAACCTGCCTACGCTACTGATCTGATAGTACCTCTCCCGAGCATTTGAACCCTAGACATGTGCTTGCCTATGCTTTAATCCTGCCCTGCTTTTGAAAACTCATGAAGGAGTCACTCTACACACATACAGCAGGTTCTGCTAGGTCAGCCTCAGTGGCGTACCGAGGGCGGAACGTTGTGGGCGGGGAGGGGTGCAAGGAGCAGCCACGCGGCTGTCGGCTCCGCTGGTTCCCTGCTCCCTTTGCTGTTACTTCCTGTTCCGGGGCAGAGGCAGCAGGGAACCAGAAGACCGACATCCGTGCGGCTGATCCCAGCACCTCAGCAGGTAACAAGAATGCACTGGGGGGGGGGGGAGCATGGAGGTGATGTGCCAGGGGGAACATTGCACCTGGGGGGGTGTCGTGCTTAGTAAAAGGACCCCTTTATTTGTAAAGCAAACATACATGTATTCTTCCTATTTCCAATCAAGGTTTGTTTTTTTTAATGTGGTCAAAAAACCATAGATAACTGCATTGGGGCAGTGGGTAGGAAATGGGGGGGAGGGGGGAGAGAGTACAGAAAAATGAAGACAAATCAAAACAATAAAGCCACAAAATAATTTATGAAACAATTTATATATTGACTCACAATCGTCAACAGATGCTCATCATCAAGATAGCTAGTCAACAGGACAACTCTTTGCTGGAGTGAATCATAGGTTCTTTGCCCCCAAATTCTTCAAACAGAAACCTACTTGTTAACATTTCAGAGTATGAAAGGAACATAAGTTTTCAAAAACCCTTTGGTTTTAAAGAGATCTAGACTCTCATTGGGGCCCCCCTTTCACTAAGCTGTGCTAACAGAGGCCATGCGGGTATGATTAGCATATGGGTTTCCCTGGGTGCTGAGGCCATTTTTAACACCTGAGTGCGTTCCGCAGTAGTGCTTTTTTGTGCACAGTAACACACATTAGTGCTTATCGCCGCATAGTAAAAGGACCCCTCTGTCTGGTGGAAGAGCTGCTGATGCTTCCCATCTATGACAATTGCAATACTATATTGAATTTAATTGAAAAAAGATAATCAATAGAAATCAAACAAAATTAAAACACGGAAAAGAAAATAAGATGATACCTTTTTTATTGGACATAACTTAAAACATTTCTTGATTAGCTTTTGAAGGTTGCCCTTCTTCATCAGATCAGAAATAAGCAAATGTGTTAGCTGAGGGACTGATATATAGACTGTCAGCTAACACATTTGCTTATTTCTGATCTGATGAAGAAGGGCAACCTTCAAAAGCTAATCAAGAAATGTATTAAGTTATGTCCAATAAAAAAGGTATCATCTTATTTTCTTTTCCCTGTTTTAATTTTGTTTGATTTCTATTGATTACCTTTAAGAGTGGACTAACATGGCTAACACACCTCTTTACTTATTGAAAAAAAGAAAAATAGTATTTCACATTTACATAAGAAACTCTATGTTCAATATGAATCACGTGGATAATTACAACAAAACAATTACAAGAAATTTAAAGTATATAAACAAATCCCATACAAAGCAAGAGCTAACCCCCCCCCCCCAAAAAAAAAAAAACAGAATAGCAAAAAGCAAGATCTCTAAGGGGTCCTTTTACCAAACTGCAGGAAAAGGGCCCTGTGTTAGAGGCGGGGGCCGTTTTTCCCACATGCCAGGACCCATTTTAATGCAGTGGGTAAAATGCCCCCAGACAAACTTGGCCATGCGGTAAGAGAACTCTTACAATGTGGCCATGCAGTGGAGAGCCCTTACCACCACCCATTGGTGAAGCGATGCCCGATTACCGCCAGGTCACCACTGTACAAGCCATTTCCAGTGATTTTCTTTTTCCCCTGGAAATGGTGTGTGCATGGGGCAGAACTACTGTTGGGCCAGCGGTAGTTTCAATTTAGTGTTCGGTAAACCCGCTTTGTGCTTACCGACACTTTGTAAAAGACACCCTCAATGTCCAGGCGTGGACACACACACACACACATCCTGAATGATGAAGTACTGACCGGCAGATCATTTTATTGGTCAATATTCTTATATTATAAAATGAAATTCTACTCATAGTTCTGCTATAAAAGAAACAATCTCCTAGAAAAGGTGGATAAATTTCATCATGTTTGTTGCAGCCTACCAAGCCAACTCCTAAGAAACTTATTTGCCAGCTTCAGAGAATAGTAGTTAATTATAGAAGTCCCCTGGATTGTAGCAAAATGAAATCATTATCTCAGACCCTGCCTGTGATTAAAGATTACACCAGAAATGGCTGACTTGTCTATTGACCAGTCAGTAGCTCATACATCTGGCACTATATACATTTAAATGCCACATTTATTCTGCCAACCAAAGTGGGAAAGAAAACTAGAGTTATCAGGCGTCACTTACAGATTGCAGCTATTCTCAAATTTGCTTTCACAAAATTTGTGTTTACTGAGAGAGAGAGATCATGTCAAATTATTTAATACATTTAAAGCACTTGATGTTTTGTACAGAAGATGACAGAGGTAGCCTATAGAGAGGGTGTTCCCTTTGAGCCCCACTCGGGATGTGCACTCATTAGCATACATTCGATTCACTAGTTTGCCGTAAAAATGTTGAGTGAGCTAAATAATGCGTGACGTGTATTAATCTAGTAAATAAGCATCTTAAGTTGATTAGCAGGCATTACAATGTTTATTAATGTGCATTAAAAAATGTTATTAAAACAAATGAATTAAACTAATTGAAAAAACAAATAGGAGAGAATATTGTGAGTGAAATAATTTTCACTCAATGAATAGTTAAGCTCTGGAACTGTTTGCAGGATGTAATAACAGCGATTAATGCATCTGGGCTTAAAAAAAGTTTGGACAAATTCCTGGAGGAAAAGTCCATAGTCTGCTATTGAGACAGACTTGGGGAAGCCACTGCTTGCCCCAGGATTGGTAGCATGGAATGTTACCACTATTTGGGTTTCTGCCAGGTACTTGTTTCCTGGTTTGGCCACTGTTGGAAACAGGATACTGGGCTGCATGGACCATTGGTCTAACTCAGTACAACTATTCTTTTCTTACCCAAAAATCAGGGCAGCTTGCTAAAATGACCCAAAACTAACTGAATATTCTAGTCCTGCACATATTCCTACTCCTTGCTTCTTTAAGGCACAGTGGGAGCTCCAGGCCCTGGAACTGTAAGGCAGTAAATTTTGCAATATGGAGGGTTCAAAATGTTTGTCTTGAACCCCACACAAGCATCGGAACATTAAGAAAGGAATCAGTCCTGAATACTGGCAAAAACAGTACATCCCTTCCCCAACTTCTCCACACTGCGGGAATCCCAATAAAAGTCATTTAAGGTGTGTATAAAAATACCTCAACTGAATACTGGCAAAAACAGTACATCCCTTCCCCAACTTCTCCACACTGTGGGAATCCCAATAAAAGTCATTTAAGGTGTGTATACAAATACCTCAACCTCTAAATTTCATCCTCAAGTGTGGCACAATCTATAGCTCTTGTGAGGACTGAGGTCTTATACAACACTGGAAGTCATGTGTTTGGACTGTGCACCCTCCTTTGAGATTCCCAAGACAGAAGTGTACACCAGCTGCAAAGGGAAAATGACCCAGCATGGCAGAGTCCTGTCTAAATTAATGGGACATGCTGCTACAAATCTGATGCGTTAATATCCCTGTGAATATGATAAGGTTGATAGTGAAAAGCACTTATGAATAAATTTTTGACTTTTAATCCACAGCCATTCCACTTATAATTCTGGCCACTTTATTTGCAAAATGGCCAAAGTTACACAACCAGAAAAATGAGTGAAAAGCGAGACAGAAACTAATAATTCAGGTTATGAACATGCAAGTTACACATCTAAGTGCCAAAGTAAAAGAGCAGGAATAACTTTAAACAAATAAATCATCCAGCCAGTATCCAGCATATTTATGTCCACTGCCAGTTGTATTCTCGGATATTCAATGTCAGGCCATGTCTGGTCACTGGCATTGAATATCTGGTTATAGGTTGGCCTCTAAAGCTGATGTGGTTAAATGCAATTTTCAGCCCTTGACCGCAGAAACGGAATCGCTTACAGGAAGGACTGCTACTTATGTGGCCCAATTTAAATGGTTATCTTATACAATCAAGGGCATGTGGGCTTTCCTGTGTGCTGAGGCCAGTAGCCTTTAACGGATATATGTAAATACCACCTCAGTGAGACTTAGGCAGGAAATTGTCAGCATGGGCTACTGTTAAGACGTTATTTTACTGTTAACCCCAGTTATTAGTTAACCTGTTCTAAACTAGCACAAGTTAGTGGTAAATACAGGGCTTGATATTCAGCCGGTGCCAGTCAATGTTTTGCTGACCATTGCTGGCTTTTGTTCCCGAATATTCAATGCCGGGCCATGTCCAGACATCAGAACTGAATATCCAGGCATGCGTGGCCAGATAAAACTAAGCTGGTTAAGTGTGATACTCAACACTTAACCGACTATGATTGAACCGCATAAAGATAGGAATGTGTTTTTTATGCAGTTGTCCTTGCCAGTTAAGTGCTGAATATTGACGCACAAAATAGCTGGTTTTGGCTTGGGCTGTAACCGGACATTTCCTTCAGCACTATCCAGTTAAGTGCCACTGAATATGCCTGGTTAGTTCCAGACAAATGATATAAACAGGAGCTGTTTCTAGCTGTTTAAATCGCTTTGAATATTGCTCCCAATATATTTGAACCGTTCCCACATTGATAACGGTGCCCCTTAGGGGTTTAAATTTAGAAATCAATAGGGTTTGTTTGTTTTTTAATTGAGTGTGTCCACAATGGATTAAAAATTAACTAATCAGGTTTTTTTTAATGTAACACTATTTTTGATAGATTAATGGAGATCATGTGATATGAGGTCATTGAACATAGAAAGCTACCCATGCCATCTACTATCCCTTCCTCTCCCTTAGAGATCCTTTGTACTTGTCCCAGGTGTGCTTAAATTCAGATACAGTCTTCATCTCCAGCATCTCCTGGGAGGCCGTTCCACAAACTCAGCACCCTTTTCATAAACAAGTATTTCCTCAGATTACTCCTGAGTCTGTCCCCTTTCACCTTAATCTTATGCCCCCTCATTCCAGAGCTTCCTCTTAGTTGAAAGAAACTCACTGTCTTTGTAGTTATGCCACTGAGGTATTTAAACGTCTCTATCATATCTCCCCTCTCCTGCCTTTCTTCCAATGTATACATGTTGAGATCTTTAAGTCTGTCTCCATACAATTTATAATGAAGATCACTGACCATTTTAATAGCCACCCTCTGAACTGACTCCATTCTGTTTATATGTTTTTGAAGGCATGATGTCCAGAATTGTACCCAGCAGTGGCGTTCCTAGGGGGGGCTGACACCCGGGGCGGATCGCCGATGCACCCCGCCCCCCCCGGGTGCAGCGCACCCCCCCCCCCCCCGTGAAAGAACCCCCCCGCCCGGGTGCACGCTGCTGGGGGGTGCCGCATGCGCCTGTCCGTCATTCGTTCCATGCGCCCTATGCCCCGGAACAGGAATGTTCCGGGGCAGAGGGAGCATGGAACGAATGGACAGGTGCGCGCGGCACCTCCTCAGCGGTGTGCACCCGGGGCGGACCGCCCCCACCCCCCCCCCCCCTAGGAACGCCACTGGTACCCAGTACTTTCTAAAATAGATTTACATGTCACAATTCTTCCAGTATGTTAAACATTGGAAACGTTTCATCGATGACGTGTTCTGCATATGGACGGGTACATCTGAGTTGTTACAACAATTTGTCAGTTTTCTTAACCTGTGCCATTCTAGGATAAAATTTGAAGCCACGAGTCATAAGCAGCATATAGCCTTTTTGCATGTATGGGTGTAGAAAGAGGGAGAAAGTTTTAACACCACAGTATATTCCAAACCGACAGACCGCAACACCCTTTTACATTATGGGAGTATGCATCCTCTCCATATGAAAAAGAACATCCCATATGCCCAATTTCTACGTCAAAGGCGTATATGTTCTCAGGAAAGCGACTTTAAGTCATGCACAAATGTACTAAGTGAGAAATTACTGCAACGTGGTTATCCAAAACAGCTGATTAAGAAAGCAGTTAAGCGAGCAAAATATAACCCGAGGGAAGCGTTACTAGAATACAAATCCAAACATCAAGATGAGGATATATTGCCTTTTGTCTTAAAATTCAATGCAGATACTGTGAAAACAAGAAAGACTATAAAAAGACATTTTGAGTTACTTAGGACGCATCCCGTGTTTGCCCAATCTAACATTTTGTTCTCACACCAAAGAGGATGCAATCTAGGAGATCTGCTAAGTGTCAATAATGTATGGTCACCTAGTAAATCATCGATGGAAGTAGGCAGCCACAAAAAATGTGGTCGCTGTTCGGTATGTCATATAATGGCTGAAGGCAGTGAGTTCATTCAGCCCAGAACAGGGCACAGATGCACCTTGAAAGCTAAAACCACCTGTCAATCAACTGGTGTAAGATATGTCATCCAATGCCCCTGCGGATTACTATATATCGGGCAAACCACGAGAAGTCTGAAGGTGAGATTGATGGAACACCGATCATGCACATAATGAAAGACAACAGCATAAATTTGATGAATTATCATGAATGGTATTAGAACAAATTAAACCATCACAGAGACGGGGTGACTTGGGCAGAATGCTCCGTCAGAAAGAACAAAAATGGATCTTGTTTTTCAATACTGTGGAACCAGAAGGGTTAAACGTTAGAGTTGAATTGTCGGCATTCTTTTAATGGGAAGTAGCCGTACCGACTGAGATCTGTGAATGATACATCTAAGGAATTTTAGAATGAGGAGTGTATACACAGCTGGAGGAAGTGATGCAATCTGAGTTTGAGGACGAGATGGGAGGAGCTTATGCTCCTTTTAAAATGGTATCTGAAACTAATGGAGGCTTACCAACCTGCAATAACTCTGAGCAGGAAACGGAGTGGAACAACTGTGGATGTAATTTTGTGTGGAAAACTTTGGAAACAACCCCTGACGCAGCACCAGCGAAACGGGGGCTCCCTGTCAGGTTTTGAAGTGGAGAGTGCCGCCTGGAGAGGAACACCAGAGCGATAGTACCGAGCTAAGTGGTTTCGGGTGACACCTTCTAAATAGACTTGCTATTTGCATTCTACAGAACATTGGTTGATTTGAGAATTCCACTAGTAGCATACAGTACATTGACATAAGTTATAGTGGACACACAAAGCAGACAGCAGTGCACAAAGTGTATTTGGTGATTTCAAATTTAACACACATGTAGGAGTGGAGGTTTGTTTGTTTTTTTGAAGCTATATGATGGCACGCCGAGCTCAAGCCTTACAGTCTGCTTAGTTGGACTGGCTGGGTGGCGACTCTGAAGCTTTTTTTCTCCACTTTTAAAACAATGGATGAAGCTGTTAACTGAGTGGGAGTTCCACATTACAATTACACAGGGAGTGTGAGCCTGTGTTAAGAATTTCATTTAAAATCTAAGTACACCATATCTAACACACTACCTCAGTCCAACTCTCTAGTCACCCAGTCAAAGAACTTAATCAGATTTGTCTAACAAGACCTGCCTTTAGTGAAACCATGCTGTCTCTGGTTCAGCAGGCTATTGGATTCTAGAAACCTCACTGTTCTCTATTTTAGAAGCATTTCCATTAATTTACTTACCACAGAGGTCAGACTAACCGGCCTGTAGTTCCCAACTTCTTCCTTACTTTCACTTTTGTGGAGAGGGACCATATTAATCCTTCTTCAATCCTCTGGGACCACTCCCGACTCAAGAGAAGCATTGAAAAGTCAGACAGCAGAGCTGCCAGAACTTTCCTAAGTACTTTCCAGTACCCTCGGATGTATGCCATCTGGCCCCATTGCTTTGCCCACCTTTAGTTTAGCTAGTTCCTCAAGAACGCAGTCCTCTGAAAATTGTTCACCTTTCCATTCCTATTTGTGTTTGTTTTCTGTGGTCCTACTCCCAGCCCTAGAAAAATTTGTTAAGCAATTCCATCAATTCCACCTTATCCTTATTGTCACGTCTGTGGCCGTGACCACCCTCAGACTTACCTTGTTCCTGGGGGTCAGCTTCCTAGCTGGCTCCTGTTTCTTCTGTCTGTCCTTTCTGAGCTAGCTCTGGCTCTCTGTGCTGGCTGCATCCAGCAGCATGACACTAATTGCCTCACTATACTGCACCTGTGGGTGTTGCCTGGGTTAGCTCTCTCTCTCTCTCTCTCTCTCTGTGCTGGCTGCTTCCAGCATGACTCTAATTGCTTCACTACACTGCACCTGGGTGTGGGAAGCCTCTCTGTGTTTCACTGTGCTTTCTGCCTGCTCTGTGGTTTGTACCTGAGCAGCCTCCGTAGTTACTTAGAGATTGTTGCAGCTGTGCCTCTGGTGTTTAAGGGCTTTATTAAGCACTTAGAGACTGCAGCCTTTGCCTTTGCATCGTATAAAGTCCCTGGTATGCTAGAGTGCTCTGTGCACTGCTACATTGTCCAGTTCTGTGTGATTGCCTAGTGTTTGACTAGTTAGCTTGGGCACAGCCTTGCTTGGTAGCCTGTGTACAGCTTTACTAGTTCTTCTGTGTTTGCTCTGTGTGAGTTCCTAGTGTTTGCCTAGTTAGCTTGGGCACTGCTCTGCTTGTTAGCTTGTGTACAGCTTCTAGGTCTCCTGAGTTTAGCCTCTGGTTTTCCCTGGTGGGGTTTCCTTGGTTTCTGGAGCTTCAGCCCTAGTCTTGTCCTTTGCCAGTTCTCCTTGTTACTGGAGCTCCAGCCCTAGTCTTGCTATTGGTTCTGACCCTTGCCTGTACCTATCTACTGCTCTGCTAGCCGCCTGCCCAGAGACTCCTGCTTTGAACCTGACCACGCCTGTCTCTGCTTATTGCCTATACTCAATTATTCTCTGCCAGCCACCTGTCTCTGCCTATTGCCTGTACTCAGATCTTCTCTGCCAGCCACCTGTCTCGGACTTTTGTCAGAACCCGGACATTCCCTGCCTGCCTGTCTCACATTAGCCTAGGTACCTGGAAGCACTGCTGGATCCTGACTACGGTTATTCCTGTTGCTGGTTCCAGTTCTGGTTTTCCTGTAAGCCCTACCGGCTGCTCGAACCTGAGGGCTCAACCCTCGGGGAAAGACAGCTAAGCATAGGTGAAGCCTACTCCAGTGTGTTCCGGTCCGGTGCGTTCCAGTCCCGAGTGTTCCAGTGCAGGGCTCCAGTCTGGGGTTCCAGTCCAGCCTTGTCTCTTCTCTGCTCCGAAGGTGATCTTGCCTGCCACTGCCGCTCCTCGGCCGTGGTCCAAGGACTCACGTACCCAGGGTTCCCGGGGAAGAAGCCTGACAGAATGCCAAGGTCCTCGAGAACACGACACTTATCACCTTCCATGTATTCTTCCCGTTCCCCTTTGAGTCTCGCAATGCCACTTTTGCACTTCCACCTATCACTAACATATCTAAAATATGTCCCCACTTTATACTGGTTTGGCTATTTTTTCTTCCATTTATATCTTTGCTTTCCTGATTACTTTTACCAGCTTCTCTTAGCTTTTCCAGATATTGTTGCCTGTCTTCCTCTTTCTGCTATCTCCTGTATTTTATGAAAGCTAACTTCTTTTTCCTTACCTTTCCAACTACTGCTCTTGAGTCGAAAGCAGCTTCTTTTCTTCATACTTTTATTTTATTTCCTTACAAAAAAGTTTGTTGCTTTTAAAATAGCTCTTTTTGGTTTTGCCCACTGCCTTCCTACTTCTTCCAGATGTTTGCAGCCAGCTAACAACTCCTTAAGGTAATCCCCTATCTCAACATAGTTTTTTGAAGTCTAGAACCTTGACCTGTAAATGAACCCTCTCCACACTTCTCTTAATACTGAACCACATCATCTGGTGGTCACTGGATGCCAGATGATCATCCACTATAACATCAGAAACACTCTCCAGTATGGCCCCAGCCCACATGGGTTCCATTTGCATCTGCTGTCTAGAAGATCCTGTAAAAGAGATACCCCACTCAACATCTGGTATATTAAAAACACATATTAGTAGTATTTCCCCTTTCACAGCTATATTTTGAATGTCTTCAATTAAACCTCTGTCCACTTCTTTTGTTTGTGAAGGAGTTCTGTATATCACACCAGCGTAAACACATTTTCCATTCCTTCTTTCCAGACTGACCCACAGTTCCTCTTTCTTGCCCTATAAGTCCTGCAGTTCTGTCACTTAATATTATCTTTAATACATAATGCCACTGCCCCTCCATTTCTTCCTACCTTGTCTTCCCTGAACAGATTATAGGCCAGGATAATTATATCCCAGTCATGTCTCTGTGACCACCACTAATTCCAAAACAGCCTCCTCCATCACAGCTTCTAGATCCAGACTCTTATTTCCCATACTGCAGGCATTAGTATAAACTGTTTTCCTATTTGTGTAGAGGTATTTAATGTTTCACTTACCTGAGGGCTTATACTTACCTAGGGGCTTTGATTACCCAGCCCCAAGGATTCTAGTTTAAAAGGTTAGCTAGTCTGCTGCTGAAGACACTTCTTTCCTTCTTTGATAGATGGCCACCATCTCCACTCAGCTTCCAAACAGAATTTCTATTCATAAAATATGTGATGATGGTAATTACCATCTGACAGAGAAATCTGAGGTTGTTGATTGGTTAAAAAAATCTGCTGACATTTGAAGTTGTATGTCGAATATGGAATGTTGCAAATCTCTTATGTTTGATTCAGAAGTTCCTTGAAAGCAGGTAGGTGCCAAAGCATCGATGTTGGGAACCACAGGAGATTCATATGAGATGGGAGATTCATGTACGATGAGAGCTTTATCAAGAACTTTGTAACTTTGAAAAGATAAGTACACAAAAGTTATTCCACAACATCAAGAAAAATTCTCTTTGTTTAGTTGAAGACTGGAAGATGATTTCACTCACTTAGTGATTATATTAGAAGAATACCATATTCCAGTTTCCATACATTGCCGATTCTAGCTTAAAATTAGTTCATGATTATTTTTTAAAATTATACATAAATAGGTTAGCATCTGCTTTATTTCATAAGAGAATAAATGTAAAAGTTCTGGAGACAGATTCCTACCCTAAAAACTGAAATATTTTTGGTTTACATATTTCTCCTGTTTGACTTTGACTAATTAGTGCATAAAGTTTAGCTTCCCATCTGGCCTAAAGTTTTGTTAGAATTTACAGATACTAATTTCTAAATCCCCTTAGGTGTAGTTCACAAATCCACTTTTGTTCCAGTTAAATCAACTACAGATCAAGGTCCGCACCTCAAATGGAAGGCAATATCTGCTCCTCTTTAAGAACATTATAAATGCAATTACTGAACAAACATAAACACATAAATTCATCTATCAATATCAATTTTGTATGCATATATACGTATATCTATCTATATCTACATCTAAACAAATCAGAGAAAATATTTCTTCACTCAACGTGTAATTAAGCTCTAGAATTCTTTGCCAGAGAATGTAGTAAAAGCAGTTAGCTTAGTGGGGTTTAAAAGAGGCTTGGATATCTTCCTAAAAGAAAAGTCCATAAGCCATTATTAAGATGGACTTGGTGAAAGTCCATTGCTTATTTCTAGGATAAGCAGCATAAAACATATTGTACTATTTTGAGATCTTGCCAGGTACTTGTAACCTGGATTGGCCACTGTTGGAAACAGGATGCTGGGCTTGATGGACCATCGGTCTGTCTCAGTATAGGAATACTTATATACTTAAGTTCCTTCCTGACTGACAGGGTGGGAGAGATACATCTCTTGGAGGGAAACTCTGGGCTGATATAAAAACCCAGCCCAAGGGGGGAGAGGGGGGTCCCAACTTTGTTTCCAAATCTCAAGCCGTTCTACCTTATTACAAGGGAGCCAGGTTTTTTCTCTCTGAATTCCTAGCCTATTCCTTACCATCAACGCAAGGGGAACAGAATCTAACAATTAAATTCCTGGCTGCAGCATCTACTTTTTCTACTAAAAGAAAAGTCTCTGACTAACACAGTCTGTGACCCTAAATTACCAGATGTGGAAACAAGCCTCAAAGCAAGGAAAGCTGCTGGACTCTTTCAAGGGAGTACAGGAATGGGGAACTTCTGTACTACCACTGCCTGCTGAGGAGCAGAACGAGCAGAGAGAGAAGAGGTGCTACAGAATCCTTCCAAAAAGGAAAAAGTAGGGACAAGGAGAGTCTCAGAAGTTCAGCCAAGGTAAAGCTTCCAACATCAGGTATCCCTCTGGGGAGAACCAGCTTTACTCTGAGTGTAACTAAGAACAGAGGATTAGAGAAGAGAATATAAATGGCTGTAACTGTGTTATCTAACAGGCTTATATAAGCTTAACTGATACAAGTGATGTAAATAGTTGCTCTGGAGCATTGCCCCAATTATCTGAACTCCAAGTTTGAGTAAATTGTTGGAACAGATATCCACATATGAACTGCTTTAGAGGTGTACGGAGAGTGTGGATTAAGTGCCAGCTGGCCTCCTAGCTTTTGCTAGCCCAGGCCCTGACCTTGTAAAAAAACAGTCCACAAACTCTTACAATAACCCACCTGATGCTCACTTCCATTTAATCATTCCTTTCATACTTCCTCAACAACCACCGATCCCCTCTCTCACCCCTTTTGATACCTTCTATTGCTGCATGGCTTCTACAGCTCCCAGGGCACCTAACACCACCTCCATGGCACAGCAGCCACACTCACTGCTTCCACATGTGGAGAGTAAGTGTTATAACATTGCATTTACTAAAAGTGTTAATTAAGGTGCCTGTTTTATAAAGAAAAGTAGGCACTTACCTCCCCCCCTCCCCTGATATTCAAAGCTATTTAACTAGCCAGACACGGCCACTCACCAGTTAGATAGCAGATTGGCACCTACTAATATTCAGGGGGAGATAACTGGTTATCTCTGCTGAATATTAGTGGTTAGCAGTGGTGTACCAAAGGTGGGATGGAGGGGGCAGTCTACCCCAGGTGCAGAGAGCAAGGGGAGTGCATGAAGCAGGTGAAAGAAGCACTGAATATAACAGTCAAAACACACCACGGACCCTGATGCAGTAGGCGAAACTCGGGCCAAAGTTGGGCCGTGGACAGGGTTAAGAAGACTGAATAGCTGAAAACGACAGAATAGATAAGTGATCCTCACAACATCATTACATGAAACTGAATGAGTTGGGGGGTCATAGAAATAAACAGAGGAGGTTTTTCAGCCAGTGATGATTGGATAGAGCTCCCTTAGGTTGAATTCAACAAAGGAGTTCCTATCTGTGTTTGAGGCTTTTCCTCCAAACTATTCTATTACACCACGTTACTAGTTTCTATAATAGAGATCGATACATGTGATCAGTTAAATAAAGTTAAACAATTGATATATAAAAATATAGTCCTCTGGAGAAATATGAGTTAGTAATAATGTCCCCTATTTAAGGAACTATTTGTTACAGTAATATATGTACACATCTTGAGTACAAAGTCACATAGGAGATAAAAAATCTTCCATGAAATCACTCAATGACCGTAGCGCTCACAAATCTCACAAAGATGCTACTAACAGTGTAGCGCAAGTATAAAAGTGCAGGGAGGGGCAGGCAGGTTCAGTATTCTAATACATAAGTCTCTGCTTCTAGTTGTAAACTCAGGGAGCCTTTTACATAGGTGCGGGAGGGCTAACGCACAGGTAGCACGCGCCCAATCAGCACTACCACCAGGGTATTGCATGTGCCCAGCGGTAATTCTGATTTTGGTGCACACCCAATCCCGCAATAGAAAATTGTTTTCTACCGTGGGGGCATTCCCGGCCATAACCAGCAGTGCTCCCATGCTGGCGCCCGCTGCATGGTTACCGTGTGGGTAGTGCGTGAGCCCTTACTGCTAGGTCAATGGATGGCGGTAAGGGTTCTGGCCATAAATAGGTGCATGCTAGTTTTAATATTAGTGCAGGCCCATTTCCTGGCCCATTAAAAATAGCCTAAAAGACATGCCCACACTAGCGCAGGCCATTTTTTTTACCATGGTTTTGTAAAAGGACCCTTCAAGCTGGTCAGATCCTAAGGAGAGACATCTAGTCTTACAAAATGGTCTTGCTGGGGAAAAATTGTTCTGATAAATATTTATATACCCACCCAACAGTGGATAGGGGCTGTTTGTTTGAGTATTAGAGCAAATGTTTGGCAACATTTGATGAGTATCTACTTTATTAGGAGGGCACTGGAATACATGCTTAAATTCTGAGGTAAATCTCATGTATCAGAATCTCCAAATGGCGTCTTCTCTGAACTGTCAGGATTAATCAAGCTTTGCAACTCTCAACATATTTGGAGGAATAAATATCCATCAGCAAGTGATTACCTATGCAATTGCGGGAGATATCAGTCTTCAAGCTGGATTGACCTTTTTCCTGTGCTCAGCTGATCTGGCCACAGATGTGCAAGCTTATAATATTTTAACTAGCTGTATTTCAGACCACAACCTGATTCTTGCCATCACTAAATTTATTGGATAAATCTCTTTGGTCAAGTGCTTGACGACTGAATTTTCAGTTATTGAGAGATGGACTTAAACGATAAAGCAGTGGAAGGTAATTTAAATCATTATCTCATCACACAACATGTTCCAGTCTCCTAGCAGGAAGTTCTTAGAGCAAAACATCATGGACAGATAATGTTGTATGCTAGCTTTCTAAAAAGAAAGGCTTGAGTCTTTGTAACAGATATTGGAAGCAGCTGTAGCTCGATGAGTCAAAAAGAAACGAGCATGCTCTTTAACTGGGAGATCAGACTACATTCACAGGGGATCATGCAAACTTTCCAGAAGTTCTTCAGCTCATTGTGCCCTCAGGGAAAAAAGCGCATGAGGGCATATCGCATAATGTTCCCCAGAACTATTGCCGCCGCTCACTAAAAGGGGTCCTCAATTTGTTAAACTTATATCCAAAACAAAATGTCTTTGTTATTAAATCTTTATTTACTTATACTTCTATCGCTGTAATTACATAGAACGAGTATGGTGGCGGCGCCAGTGAGATCTTAAGCATAAAATGGCGAGTGGCAGTGGGGGCCCTGCTCTTATTTAACGTGGTGGGTTTTTTGTCAGGTCAGGAGACCGAAACGCTACTTATTCTATGTAGGCGTCGGGTGTATGCTTCAATAATTAGAGCACTGGACACTTATGTCTGTTAAGTAAAGTGGTCGCTATCTGTTTCTTTTCACCTTTGATTGTAAAGAAGAAATATATATAACTATATTATCAGGAGTATTGAGGCAAATGATTGAGGACTATCATATGAGCTTGGATATGGAATAGCTGTGTGCTATAAGAGGTCTGATAGCTTGCCTTGTGGGCTCTCTGATACCTCTGTTCCTCTTTTTTCTCCTTAAAAAAATAAAACAATAATAATAGATAATAAATATAAGTAAATAAAGATTTAATAATAAAGAAATTTTGTTTTGGATATAAGTTTAACAAATTGAATTATCGAGTGTTGAATAACTGAGTTTTGCAATATTTTTCATTGACACGTTGGTAATACTCCTGTTTTGGCTTGGGACTAATCTTGAGGAGTGGCCTTTTTTTCCCCTTTTGAATATTTAGAACTAATAAAATCTGCCAAGTCATATTGTAGTAAATTTTCAAAGAGGCCAATTTAGGACCATAACTTTCAGAGTTAGGAGCATAAATAATTTGGAATATTAGGCTCTCCCTTCCTTAGAACAAAGTTTGATTTTCTCAGGATAGCTCTTGAATGCACGGGTCATACACTAGTGTGGTGCCAAATTAAAGTTGCTTTTGCTGATCCCTGGCTGTGAAGATTTCTTGGTCCACCCCTACTTTTTGGTTCACGGTATACAAAATCTACCACATATATGTATATGTAATGAAATCACCATGTATATGCCTATACCTACCACCCATGCTTATATCCCCTTGTACCATGGCTTTTTTGAACACATACATTTCTAAAACTGCTCTTTCTCCTGTGCATGGAGCCAGTTCTACATGCATCTTTGTCAATGCTGTATCGTTTATTTAATTACTCAAAATATTTATAGCATGCCTATCCACACCTCTAGGCAGATAATAATTTCCATGCACAAGCAATAAAATCACAGACCACTAAAGTGCAGCCCATCTCACAAACCGTCATCTAGCAACTTTCACGTCAACAACAGAGATCTTTTGATGTGGAGCAGTATTGCAAACGTTTTGCCTGCTAAAATGGAAACGGTTGTCTAAAATTTGCATGCACATCTGCCTTACTCATAGCTATTCGAGCATCAGTAAAGTTTTATGGGATGCTGCTATGGAAGGCTTTATTCTTACACAATGTCCTTACTAGACGTCAAAAATCCATGGAGTGTACATTTGGAATCAAAAACTTATTCCTCGGAGCTGCAGGAAAATGTTCTTCTTGCACTTTGTTTCACTATGGACTCATTTTCAAAGCACTAGACTTACAAAGTTTGAAAATACGCCTCTTTATCTCTTAACTCCATATAATACTATTAACTAGCATGTTTATACAATATAACTAGAAGTTAGGATTGCTATTCATGATGATATCTTTAAGCTAGGTTCATTTTCTTTACAAAATGTTTAAAATCTGGTTACAATTGTAAAATTAGATTTTTAAATATGTTTTAAATGACTGACTTTTGTCCACCTTGGATAAAACTATGCACATTGTGTTATAATGCGTATAGTTTTGCTTACATTATAAGGAGGTGTTCCTGTAGATGCATTCAGGTTGAGGAAGGTAAATAATGTGCTTAGATTGGGGGGTGGGGCAAAGGAGAAGTCAAGAGGTAGTGTCCAGAGACCACTGGGCAGCATTTGCCACTGGGTAACCCTTGTGAAAACATTTTAAAACTATTTCTGCTAACGCTGGAAATGGCACATGCGCTGGGAGCGGAACTACCGGCGGCACTCACGTTGGGCCAACGGAAGTTCCGGTTTGCCATGCAACAACACTTTAGTAAAATGGCCCCTAAGTGCTATTGTACCACAGCTCAGTATAGAGCAGACCTAGACAAATTTCCTTTTGATTTAGAAGTCAACTCAGAAACTTACAAGCCAGCAACTGAGCCACCTCCCCCATTGTTTCCACTGAAGTTGTGGGGTGGGGGACAGATCTCTTCTAAGGTCTACCTTAGATCTTTAGGGCCTAATTTACTAAAACTGTGTTTTCATTCCATAGCCAAGGGAAAAAGCTTAGTAAATCAGGCCATTAATGTCCCCTGTAGGCCACTGGTAGACATACACAGCCAGCTACTATCTCCCCCCCCCCCCCCCCAACCTGTCATCACCCAATCTCACTCTCTCCCTCCACCCTGTTTCACCCAGTCTCACATTGGCTCTCTCCCCAAAACTCTGTCTTCGCTTAGTCTCACTCCCTTTCCTCCCACCAAATCCGTGTTATCATCTAGTCTCCCTTCTTTGAAACCGACAGCCCCCAGCTCCTACTTCAGTTAGCCCTCCCCACCCAGCAAGCCAATGAACCCCCCCCCAGCCACTCAAGAAACCAGTCAGCAACCCCTCATCACTCAGTAAGCTAGTCAGATTCTCAGCCACTCCCCTACCTCTGCAAAATTAGCCACCCCCAGCTAGCCACTTAGCTTCCAATGTCCAAGCATGTCCCCCTATCCCTATAAGCCAGTCCACCTTCCCAGCCCTTATCCCTTCCTCTGCAATACAGGAAGCCCCCCACACACAACCAGCAAGTCTATCCCCCAGCTCCTCAGTCTCTCTTCTCGCCTAAAAGCCAGTCAGCCCTCCCTCAGCCCCCAATCCAAACGCCCCAAACCAGCCACCCTTTCTTTTCCACATATGGATGTCTGTAACCACTGTTGGAGCATGGATATCCTCCTCTGTTTTACAGCACTGTGTGAGTCTGAGCCAAGCTTTGCAGAAACTATCACGCGAACTTGACAACCCAAGACCAAAGCATGAGTTCCTGCACTGCATAGCTCACTCAAAGCCGCACGGTGCAAAAAGAAGCAGGTGAAAGAGAAGGTGCCAAAAGAAAATTTCTAGTCACCATGGCAACCTAATGCCTAGGATTTGTTGAGCCCTGATAGAGAGGATCTTAGTGTTTAAATCTAGGCAAATTAATTGTAGGTTAATATCCCATGTACTTCCTGTTATTCACTCAATCCTACATCGCTAAAATATTTCAATTATTTTAATATATAAATATGAATATCAACATAAACAATATAAAACATATAACATATAACCCCACAGTGCCCCCAGTATTCCTACAGATTTTCCCCCCCAAAAAACCAATCCCGGTCATTCATACTCATGCATAAGTCATCCCCCAACAGCTGTGGGATATACACAACTAGATATAGACAGATACAATTTTTATAAACATTTTCTGTTGCATATTCCAAGTTCTATAACCAGCAGGCTCAAATGACTGTCCTTGATGACTATCTTTTTAGATATTCGGCTTAGCAACCGATGTAATACTGTATCAGTCAAAAGTACTGCGCCATCCGGCTTCAACTGCTGGCAACTCTCTTCGATATTAAGGAGATTCAAATTTTTTTAAATATCCATGAGTGTGATCCTCTATGTATTAAGACCGTCAGTGATTAAGGGATCCAGCTACTGAGAGCACCTTCAGCGCGTCCTTAATCAGACATGTTCTCACTTTCGGTTCTCTTTGCGAGACCGCATTTCGCTCTAGGCTTCCTCAGGAGAACCGCAACCACCAACCCTACAGGCTGTTTCCCAACTCATGAGTGTCGTCATTTCCTGTCCGCACAGAGTTGGGAAACTCCTGAAGCGTCATATAAGGATCCAAAAAAGGAACTGGACTAGCATAAGGGTCAAGGTCAAAATCAGAAGACCCTCGGATTGTCCATAGGGAACGAACTCATGGGCAGGAAGCCCACCTGGACCGATGATCTTGCCGGACTCATGGCCTTCGCATTCTGTCGCGTTCTCGAGGGCCTTGGCATACTGTCAGGTCCTCAAGACAGCACTGGGAATCATGAGCCCTTGGGCCCCTGCCGCGGAGCGGCAGAGGCAGGCAAGACCGTCTTGGAACTGGACGTCCGGAAGGACTGGACCGGAAACTCTGGACTGGAAGTAGGCAACTGAACTGGCAGTACAGGAACCGCTTCACCTGTACTTAGCCACCTTTCCGCTAGAGTTGAGCTCTAGCGTGCGGGCGGCCGACAGGACTTGTAGGGCAGGGCCGGAACGGAAGATCCAGAGGACCCACCTCGGGTCTAGGAAACACAGGGGAACAATACTAGACTGCACTAAGCGCTGCACGCAGCCGCTAAGCCAGACACACCAGACAGACTAGACAGACAGAAGCTTATCAGGAGCAGGAACTAGGAAAGACATGCAAGCAAGGGAGAAGGGGAGACTGGGAATGCCCCCTGGGCAAACCCACTAGCTAGGTCGAGGCAGGTAACAGGATAAATCCCCCATAAGATATACGCTAGCTAGACAGATACAGGAATCAGGATACATAAGCAGGGATCCGGATAAGCACACAGGATATACCAGCAAGGCACAAGGTAGACACATGGGACAGAAGGTAGCTAGGCAGAGCGGGAAACCGGATAACACTAGCTAGCCAAAACCAGGACTCAGGACGAACAAGCGGGAACCAGGATGTGCACACAGGATATACAAGGTTCAGGATGTGCACACAGAATATACAAGCAGGGAGTAGGGCAGTCTGCCAACACAGATGGGGAAACCCGGACTGAGCTGCAGAGGCTACCTCCACAGCGAAGGCAGAAAGACTAGCAGCCAGGATGTGCACACAGGATATACAAGGTTCAGGATGTGCACACAGAATATACAAGCAGGGAGTAGGGTTGGCTGTAAACATAGACGGGGAAACCAGGGCTGAACAGCAGGCTCTAAACACAGACTAAAGGTAGAAGGATAGCAACCAGGATGTGCACACAGGTTATACAAGGTTCAGGGTGTGCACACAGAATATACAAGCAGGGAGTAAGGCCGGCTGTAAACATAGACGGGGAAACCAGGGCTGAACAGCAGGCTCTAAACACAGACTAAAGGTAGAAGGCTAGCAGCCCAAGCAGAAGGGCAAGCAGCCCACAGGTACTGGGCACCGAAGGGCACTAGCCCACAGAGAAGGGCAAGAAGCCCACAGGTACTAAGCAGAAGGGCAAGCCCACACAGAAAGGCAAGAAGCCCACAGGTACCAGACAGAAGGGCAAGCCCACACAGAAGGGCAAGAAGCCCACACAGAAGACAGGCTTAGAAACAGCGCAGCAACACACTAACTAACCTGTCTGGGCATGACACCAGACAATGACACCATGCGAAGGCACTGACTGCAAGCACAGGCCTTCCTTATAAAGGAACTCACTGATGAGTCACCACCAGCAGGACAGAAGCAGGAAGTTCCTTGCCTCCAAACAGAGGCTTGACACACAGAGGAAGTGAGCCCACAGGAAGGACAAGCAGGAGCCATCTTGGATACTGGCATAGAGGAGGAGGCGGCAGCCATCTTGAAAGAGGCATAGCCCACACAGGTGAGGTCCAGTAAGGCAATCAGCACACAGAGCCAGAGAGAAACCAAGACAGACACAGACACAGAGACAAGCAGAAGCCAGCACAACCACTGACTCCCAGAAACAGGGTAAGTCTGAGGGTGGTCACGGCCACAGCCGTGACATAAAGTTTTTCTGTTTGGGAAATACTATAAGATTGATGGAACATGAAATAATTTTTATGGGTTTTTTTGTTGATTATCTTGTATTTTTCATTGGTTGTTATCCACATTGAACCTGCTTTTGCAGGGATTTGGCAAGCTATAAGTACTGTAGCATAGCATAGCATAGCATCTGGAGCAACACTATAGGAGAGGGAACCCCAGATACAAAGCAAAGTCTGCTCTGTGCAATGTAGGCATTACTCAGAGACCTCACTGACAAGGTGTCCTAGGCACTGAAGCTGCAGATAAACAGGGCTTAGTATCTAAACCAAAACAACAAAAGCCACTTCTGAAATTAAGCAAGCCCATCAGACCATCAATTGTGCTTCCCTCTCTCAGGCAATGAAGTCATGCAGATCCTCAGGGTGCAAAAAGGTCTGATCTTACTGAAGGAGTAGCCTAGTGGTTAGTGCAGTGGATTCTGATCCTGGGGAACTGGGTTCAATTCCCACTGCAGCTCCTTGTGACTCAAGTCACTTAACCCTCCATTGCCCCAGGTACAAAATAAGTACCTGTATATACTATATAAACCGCTTTGAATGTAGTTACAAAAACCACAGAAAGGCGGTATATCAAGCCCCATTCCCCCCCCCTTAAGAAATCTACATTTGCATGGGGTATATTATGCCATAATGAGCCCCAAGATCTTTAATACCTTTCATTAAGAACAAGAAAATAGGCCCAGAGGTACTCCAAGATACCGGGTCCTACTCCTAACCACATCTACCTGATTCACAGAGAAAACCAGAGAAGAGAGAAAGGAGACCGAGTTTGGGCAGCAGCTTGAGTCGAGGACTAACAGGTTGGGACGCGTAGTCTTTCATTATTTTTGAAACAAAATTTTTGTTTTTCATGTTTCATTGATATTGTTTTGGGGGAGCACTTCCTGGACTGGGTACGGATCCAACCTCGTGACATTGGCGTTCATTACAACATTGAAAAAATCCGCAGTTAACTACTTATATACAGCGGTTTAGCTGTGTGATACTTTCTGTCTATATGAGAGTGCTACTTCATTCGTGGACACATTACGGTGACTATCCACCTTATAATTGAAAGAGAAAAACGCCTAGATTTCAACCCAAATCGGGAGATAGACGTTTATCTCACAAAAACGAATAAAGCGGTATAATGGAAAGCCGATTTTGGACGTTTTCAACTGCACTCCATCGCGGAAGCGTACAAAGTTGACAGGGGCGTGTTGGAGGCGTGGCGAAGGTGGAACTGGGGCATGGTTATCGGCCGAGGAGAGATGGGCGCCTTTCGCCGATAATGGAAAAAAAGTATGCGTTTGTAGCTAGAATTTAGGGCACTTTTCCTGGACCCTGATTTTTCACGAATAAGGCCCCAAAAAGTGCCCTAAATGACCAGATTACCACCAGAGGGAATCGGGGATGACCTCCCCTGACTCCCCCAGTGGTCACTAACCCCCTCCCACCACAAAACATGATGTTTCACAACTTTTTATTTTCACCCTCAAATGTCATACCCACCTCCCTGGCAGCAGTATGCAGGTCCCTGGAGCAGTTGTTAGGGGGTGCAGTGGACTTCAGGCAGGTGGACCCAGGCCCATCCCCCCCTACCTGTTACAATTGTGCTGCTTAATGCTTAGTCGTCCAACCCCCCCAAACCCACTGTACCCACATGTAGGTGCCCCCCTTCACCCCTTAGGGCTATAGTAATGGTGTAGACTTGTGGGCAGTGGGTTTTGAGGGGGATTTGGGGGGCTCAACACACAAGGGAAGAGTGTTATGCACCTGGGTGCTCTTTTACCTTTTTGTAAAAGTGCCCCCTAGGGTGCCCGGTTGGTGTCCTGGCATGTGAGGGGGACCAGTGCACTACGAATCCTGGCCCCTCCCACGAACAAATGCCTTGGATTTATTCGTTTTTCAGCTGGGCGCTTTCATTTTCCATTATCGCTGAAAAACAAAAACGCCCAGCTCACAAATTGTCGAATAAAACATGGACGTCTATTTTTTGCGAAAATACGGTTTGGTCCGCCCCTTCACGGACCCGTTCTCGGAGATAAACGCCCATGGAGATAGACGTTTTCGTTCAATTATGCCCCTCTATGTACAACTATATTAAAGTGTTGTTTCATTATTTGTTTAGCATCTTGTTCCAGCTAATATACTATGAGATATCCCTATTCAACATAAGTATATCTCTATTCAGTACAAGTATCTTTTGATGTAAACATTTGATGTAAACATTCATGTCATCAATAGCACAGCTTTTATAGTTATCTATTGAAGTTCTTCTGCTGCTCGATATCTATGGGGCCAGTGTAATTGATCCCGAATATTTGAGAACGCCAAGAGTGCGATGATGGTTCTCTACTAGGCCAGTCACGTTTACAATTACTGACGTGTGCACTGAGCACTTTTCAAATTATATTTAAAATTGATCTTTAGAGTATATTTTAAGCATATTTTGTGGACAAAGTTTTCTTTAATGGACTTTTATACTTTATGATTAAATGGACTTTTATACTTTATGATTATGCTCTTAAAACTGGATGCCAGATAACATGAGGACTCTGACTTCTGATTTGTACTCCTCAACATGCCAGGCATGTGTTCTGACAATTAGCAGAAAACAGCAATCAGATGGCAATTAGGTCACAATATCCCTTGGTTCTTGCAGAGATGTTAGCCTAAGGGGCTATCTTGGAACTGCTCCTGGCCATGCCCCTCAGATGTTAGCTAATATCCAAGTTCACAAAACCATTCCAAGCCAACTTAAACTTAGAAATGCAAGAAGGCATCCTAAACATGGGGCTCACAGGAAAAATCTTTGACTTATCTACGTTACATAAGTACATAAGTATTACCATACTGGGAAAGACCAAAGGTCCATCAAGCCCAGCATCCTGTTTCCAACAGTGGCCAATCCAGGTCACAAATACCTGGCAAGATCCCAATTGTATAGCAGGAGATGTCTTCACATAGATAGACAGATATAGATAAATACTGCTCCTCTCTATCCTATACCAAATGGAATTCTTATCTTCTTTCTATTGACCTATTTCTGCTTACTCTCATTTCGTCTATTCTTTATTTTAACTTATGTTATATCTAATATAATAAAACGCACCCTCAACGTTCTGAGGACAACGTTCTGTGAAGCCATGAAGCCATCTGACGTCACTCCCAGGCTGAAGGGTTCGTGGATTCGTGGTGTGAAGCCTTCAAGCCAGCCAGCCGTCTCTGCCCCGCCCTCGCGTCTAAACAAACAAATCCGGAAGCGAAGCGTCAGGGAAGGAGGCAGCGCTCCCGACGTCTAGCCTTCCCTTCGCTGTGTTCCGCCTTCAAAAAAAGGCGGAACACAGCGAAGGGAAAGCTAGACGTCGGGAGCGCCGCCTCCTTCCCTGACGCTTCGCTGCCGGAAACGCCACGGAGGTAAAGTTAAAAAGAATAAAAAAAACAAAAAAGGGATGCATGGATGCGAAGGGGGGCGGGGGCATGGATGCGAAGGGGGGGGGCATGGATGTGAAGGGGGGCCAGGCTGGGACATGGGAGAGAGAGGAGCATGGATGCGAGGGGGGGGGCCATGGAAGGGAGAGAGGGGACTTGCTGGAAAAGGATGAATGGAGGCGGCATGGGACAGAGGAGCATGGATGGGCATGGATTGGGAGGGCAGGGCTCAGGGAAAGAGGGAAATTGTTGAAAAGGGATGAATGGAGGGGGCAAGGGACAGAGGAGCATGGATTGGGAGGGCAGGACTCAGGGAGAGAGGGAAATTGCTGGATAGGGATGAATAGAGGGGACAGATGGGCATGGATGGATATGGATTGCAGGCCAGGCCTCAGGCAGAGAGGGCAATTGCTGGATAGGGATGAATGGAGGGGCCAGGTGACAGAGGAGCATGGATGGGCATGGATTGGAAGGGCAGGACTCAGGGAGAGGGGAATTGCTGGATAGGGATGAATGGAGGGGCAGATGGGCATGGATGGATATGGATTGCAGGGCAGGCCTCAGGCAGAGAGGGGAAATGCTGGATAGGGATGAATGGAGGGGGCAGTGCCCATGGAGAGAGGGGAATTGCTGGAAATGGATGAATGGAGGGGGCAGGGGACAGAGGAGCATGGATGGGCATGGATTGGAAGAGCAGGACTCAGGGAGAGGGGAATTGCTGGATAGGGATGAATGGAGGGGCAGATGGGCATGGATGGATATGGATTGCAGGGCAGGCCTCAGGCAGAGAGGGGAAATGCTGGATAGGGATGAATGGAGGGGGCAGTGCCCATGGAGAGAGGGGAATTGCTGGAAATGGATGAATGGAGGGGGCAGGGGACAGAGGAGCATGGATGGGCATGGATTGGGAGGGCAGGACTCAGGGAGAGAGGGAAATTGCTGGATAGGAATGAATAGAGGGGACAGATGGGCATGGATGGATATGGATTGCAGGGCAGGCCTCAGGCAGAGAGGGGAAATGCAGGATAGGGATGAATGGAGGGGGCAGGTGACAGAGAAACATGGATGGCCATGGATTGGGAGGGCAGGGCTCAGGGAGAGACTCACTCTCTCTCTCACACACTCACTCTTTCACTCTGACTCTCAAACAGTCACTCTCACATACACTCTCCCAAACATACACACTCCGAGGAAAACCTTGCTAGCGCCCGTTTCATTTGTGTCAGAAACGGGCCTTTTTTACTAGTGTATTATGTAAACCGCCCTGAAAACCTCTGCTGTTGGGTGGTATTATCAAAGTTTAATAAAGCTCAAACCTGATATCTATCTATCTATCTATCTATCTATCTATCTATCTATCTATCTATACGCTGCTTTTGACTACTAACCACTACTCACTTGCCCTGTACCCCTTTTATCCCCACCTCTTTAATTCCCTTACCTCTTAGTTGTTCTGTCTGTTTGTCTGTCCTATTTAGATTGTGAGCTCTTTGAGCAGGGACTGTCATTTCATGTATGGTGTACAGCGCTGCGTATGCCATGTAGCGCTATAGAAGTGATAAGTAGTAGTAGTAGTAGATATATCAACATGTCAACTCTTTACGTTGATATCTTATTATGAGATATTTCAGCAAACTGAAAATCTTGGAATTGTTTTGTTTACTACATTACTGCAGCTAAGAGTTCATATTGTGTCTGTATACTAAGTACACCACTTTGAGTTGTTTTAGAGAAGTGCTCAATAAATGCAACTATTACATAAATAGACAGCAAGTATATTGAGTGCCTGTAAACAAATAAAGAAAGAAAAAGACTGCACAGTAGTGGAGATATGGGATAGGCCTTTTTAGTCCCACTTCCACCTCTGGTCTTGAAGAGTTTTGAAAGGTAATCATTAATCAATGTTTATGTTTGCGTCCTTAGGCATGACTAGAATAAAAGAGTATATCTTATGTAATCAGGTAAAAAATTAGTATATTTTAGTATTAAAAAAATATGACCAACCAATTATTGTCAAACACTTATTAGCATCCAATGCCAAAATTAGTCCTGGAATTCTCTTTATTTTGCAAGAGAAAGCAAACTGAATAGTAATTTCATGCAGCTGGACTTTTTCCAATCAAATTTGAATATTTTTTAAATGCATTTTTACATCAGTGTTAAGAAAGGAAATAGGCCAATAAGATTCACAACTAAGGACTCCTATCACAAAGCTGCGCTAGTGATTCTGGCGCTGCAAATGCAATGAAGCCCATTCAATTCCTATGGGCGTTGTCGCATGTGCCAAATGGGAATCACTAGTGCGGCTTTGTAAAGGGTCCTTACCATTAAGATGGGTTATTTTACTATTAATCCTAGTTATTAGTAACTAGGTCTCATTGCATGAAATGGAACTAGTGCTAAAATAGAATGAGTTAATGGTAAAATAACCTGTCTTAATAGCACCCCTCCAAGTTGCTTAGGAGAGCATGTTATAACTACATTCATATGTAAAATACATAAGCATACTCTTTTCCTGTGCGGGCTTCAGCAAAATTAGCCCAGGGAATTTATTTGTTTATATTACCACACACACATTTTCTGTGTTAATTTAGTCACATACAGCTGAATTTTCAAACGTATGTATGCAAATGGAAATCCCACCAAACCTGCCTCTGGGAACACCTCTTCTCAACTAAGTAAAGTTATGCACATAGGACTGGATTCTATATTTGATGCTGAAAAAATTGGTGTGGATGGAAAACGCGCCTACATGTATTCTATAAGCCATGCCTAGATGAGGTTTATAGAATACATGTAGAGCAATCCACATAGGCACATCCATTAAAAGCTGGTGTACATGCCCACACTTAACTTTAGGCGCAGAATAAGTTACTCTATAACACTGTGCATAAATTTTAGGAACACCCATGACCTGCCCATGCTCCTCCCATGGCCACGTCCACTTTTGAGATCTGAGTGGTAGAATTTACGTGGACTACTTTATAGAACACGTTTAGCGAGTAGTGCACGTAAATTCTAATTACTGCTGATAATTGCTTGTTAAAATCCAATTATCAGCGCTGATTGGCTTGTTAACTAATTTGAGTTGCATGTGCAAATCAGAATACACCCAGAGTTGCGTGAGCAACTCAAGTCACACTATATAGAATTTTTAAAAAAAGCCTATTTTTGCATATGAAACACTGTTTTAACTACAGAAATGTTTCTGAAAATTACTTCCTTAAGGAATAATCACCCCTTTATGTATGGCAGTTCTAGAGCTCCCACAATTTCCATTTCTGAAAACCAAAAGAGAACAGCTAACAACAGCACTGTAACAATGTCCCCTCCTCGCTGTTCTTTGGCTGAAACTGTTATGCAGTACCACTATGCAAAAAAAAAAAAAAAACCTGGCACGAGTTACAACCAAGAGGTGACTTCATGCATGTCTGTGTAATGCTAAGATGATCGAGTTTGTTGGAAACGGAGCTTCCATAAAAGCCTCTGGACACATTACAGTAACACTTTATGACTGTTTGGAAATTCTTGTACAGTGCAATCAATATTAACCCCTTTTGTTGGTCCAATTTGTGACTGAAGAAGTGTGATTGAAGAAGTGTAGCCAATGCTGTGGCATTAGGGGAGGGGTGGGGACATTTCTAACAAATGAAATAAGTCACATACTGGGTTCAGTTCATGGCCATGAGAAACTGGGGGCCCCTTTTATAAAGCGACGGTAAGCCAACGCGTGCTTACCACTCACTAAAAAGGAAGTACCGCTGGGTTAGCACTGGAGCCCTTACTGCCACCTCAATGGGTGGTGGTAAGGGCTCCTCCCTGAAATGGCCATGCGGCAAGTGCTTCACTTTCCACATGGCCATTTCTTTAAAAAAAGAAAGTCCTACCTTTTACCAGCTGCAGTGAAAGGGGGCCTCGGTGAGCATCAAAAACACGCGCCAATGCCAGCGCAGTCCCCCTTTTACCGCAGCTTGGTAAAAGTGGCCCTGGAAGAAGCCTTTATGTAGCGAATGAATTTGCTGTTTCTCAGTGTGTTTACAGTCAGTGTTTATTATCCACTCCCACAGGTCCCTAACACAAATACGAAACCGTAGTTCAGTGTCCTGAAAAGACCAGAGTGTCTGAAACAAAATACTCCTAAATAAAAGTGGGACATTTTGTTGTCTCACAGTATGTGAACCCCAAAGGGCTAATGCAGAAAGCTAGCGCGGGCAGAAATGCACGCATTGTGCACACATGTTCCTGGCCACATGATGCAGAAAGGGGTTCACCGCGGCAGTTAACTTGTGCAGTAGATATCAGTGCACACCATACTAAAACAAATGGTAATGAAGCCATTAGTTATTCCTCTGGAATGCACAGAAGTAAACAGGAGATTTTAACACGTGCACAGGGCAGTGTAGAAGGGTTTGGTGGACAGAATTTAATGCAGAACAAGAACTAACAGCACTGTGTGCATATCCGAAGAAAACTGAAAATGGCAGCACAGATTTGCGCATGAACCAGAATGCTATACTGTGCATGTATTTGTCAAAATGTGATGTGCAAGAACTTTTGCAAGGCTAGTATTAATGCACAGAACAACATTCTGGTTCATGAGCAGATGAGTGCAGGAACTTTCATTTTTGCTCAGACACACGCATAATAAAGGTACCCTTACCACAGAACCTTTGTGCGCATGTTCTTTGCATATTGAATTTGCGTGTTATTAGCTTACATCAGCTCCGCAGAATACTTTCTCGTTCATCTCATGGTAGAAGTCACATGCTCTACCACTGGCGTGCCGCTCTACTGCATGGCTTTCTATATCGGCCCCCAAATTATTGGGTCCTTTTACTAAGCCGTGCTAGAAAATGGCCAACGCTGCGAGTAGCGCATGGGTTTGCCACACGCTCCAGTCACTTTCTAGCGCAGCTGAAAAATGGCTGCTTTTTTTCAATGGACACACACTGATTTCATTAATATTATAAATGTGGGTTCTCATAAAAGAATGGAAACATCAGAAAAAGCAAGGAAGGAAAAAGCCTCAAGAAACTCCCAGCAGTTAACAATTAGCTGGTCAAGCAGGACTTCTTCATCATCGGCATAAAATACCTCCCAATGCAATATAAATTTTTTAATTCAGTTTCTACAGTTTTTAAAACAGAGACAAACTTAGCTGCATAATGTGGATTTCTCCAAATCCAACACAGACCGTGACTGATGATGGCCAGTGTTTCAATATAGCTGCCTAGGTTCAAACAGTCATAGATCTTATTGGAGCAAAATGGCAGCCCATTTCCCCATTAGCGCATGGGCATTAATGCTGGGAGCCCTTACCAATGGCGTACCGAGGGTGGGGTGATATGGGCAGTCCGCTCAAAGTGCACGCCACTGGGAGGGGGTGCTGAAAGCAGCAGGCGCGGCTGTCAGCTCCACTGGTTCCCTGCTCCCTCTGCCCCAGAACAGGTTACTTCCTGTTCCAGGGTAGAGGGAGCAGGGAACCAGCAGAACCGACAGCAGCGCGGCTGCTCCCAGCAGGTAAAAATGCACTCGGGGGAAGGGGCTTGGGTGATATGCTGGGGAGGGTGTTGATGCACCAAGAGTGGTGCGCAGCGGCAAACCGCCCCGGGTGGCAGCCGACCAAGGATCACCACTGGCCCTTACTGCCACCTATTTAGGAGGTGATAAGGGTTCCCGTGCTACTCCTGTGCTAATTGAGTAGCATGCATTAATGTGCCTGCGCTACCTGATTAGCGCACACATGCCTACACTGCATGCCCAGACATGCCTCCTGCAGCAAAAAATATTGTGCGCTGCTGCCCAAACTACCATGGGACACCTCAGTGCATCCCATGGTAGTACCCTTTTACTGAACAGTAGGCCTGGATGAAGGGAGATTCTATATATGGCGCTTAAAAATCGGCGCTGAAATCAGTGCCAACTAAGCATATTCTATAATCGGTGCCTAGACTTAGGCACCGATTATAGAATACGCTTAGTTTATATTTCAGCTCCTAAATCTACATGCATCCATTTACACCAACGAAAACGTGGTATAAATCCCACTGCGTAGATTTAGGCACACTGGGCCTTATTCTATAATTAGGTGTGTAAATTTTGGAACGCCCTCGAAATGCCCATTTCTCCACCCATAACCACTCCCCTTTTTGCCTGCATGCATTAGAAGTTCGGCGCACGTCATCACAGAATACGCTTAGCGACTTGTGCGCCTGAATTCTAATCAGTGCCAATTAGTGGTCATTATTGCCTGTTAAGTGCTGTTATCGGCATTCATTAACTTCTTAAGCTTGTTAAGTTACGCGCCTTGTTATAGAATCCACACCGATTTTGGCGCAGATCTCTAGGCGGGCTGTATAGAATCCAGGAGATTAGGCCTACTGTGCCTTAGTAAAAGGGTCCCTATGACTCAGAAAAAGTCACTTTTTCTTCCTTTGCATCCCAGACCCACTGCCTGGTCAACACATTGAAGAAAACAAAAAACGATAAATGATTTTTTGTTAGGGCTCTACAGACTACCAGGAAATACAAACAGCACTTTCCCTAATCTTATCTGAAATCATTTGTGTGTTTATATAGCTTCCCTTGTTTTACTTGCACAGGTGTCTGCACATTTGTTTGCTTATAGTTACTACAACTTTGTATGACTGATTTCTGTCCTATTTATATTTTGGTGTTCTTTTCCTTCCTTTGAATTTTTAGCTAATGGTTAGTGCTGTGTCCTGAGAGCCAGGGGAACTGGGTTAAATTCCTACTGCAGCTTCTTGTGACTCTAGGCAAGTCACCCAACCACCCATTGCCCCAGGCATATAATAAATATGTAAACTGCTTTGATTGTACCACAGAAAGGCAGTATACCAAATCCATGACCCTTTAGCACTGTAAACCACTGTGCCTTGTCTGTTAGATAAAGTGATGTAGAAAATCTTCAATAAACAGAAACATAAACCTTTTCAGGGAGAAGTCGATTACCAATTCTGGTCACCACATATCAAAAAAGATATAGTGGAATTAGAAAAGGTGCAGAGAAGGGCGACGAAAATGATAAAGGGGATGGGACGACTTCCCTATGAGGAAAGGCTAAAGCGGCTAGGGCTCTTCAGCTTGGAGAAAAGGCGGCTGAGAGGAAATACAAAAGAGGTCTATAAAATAATGAGTGGAGTTGAATGGGTACATGTGAAGCGTCTGTTTACACTTTCCAAAAATACTAGGACTAGGGGGCATGCGATGAAGCTACAATGTAGTAAATTTAAAACGAATTGGAGAAAATGTTTCTTCACTTAACGTGTAATTAAACTCTGGAATTCGTTGCCAGAGAATGTGGTAAAGGCGGTTAGCTTAGAGGAGTTTAAAAAGGTTTGGACGGCTTCCTAAAGGAAAAGTCCATAGACCATTATTAAATGGACTTGGGGAAAATCCACTATTTCTGGGGTAAGCAGTATAAAATGTTTTGTACTTTTTTGGGATCTTGCCAGGTATTTGTGATCTGGATTGGCCACTGTTGGAAACAGGATGCTGGGCTTGATGGACCTTTGGTCTTTCCCAGTATGGCAATACTTATGTACTTATGTACCAGTCTGCATGTCTCCGTATCTCAAAAAAGATATAGTAGAATTGGAAAAGGTACAGCGAAGGGCGACGAAAATGATAGTGGGGATGGGACGACTTTCCTATGAAGAGAGGCTGAGAAGGCTAGGGCTTTTCAGCTTGGAGAAGAGACGGCTGAGGGGAGATATGATAGAAGTGTATAAAATAATGAGTGGAATGGATCGGGTGGATGTGAAGCGACTGTTCACGCTATCCAAAAATACTAGGACTAGAGGGCATGAGTTGAAGCTACAGTGTGGTAAATTTAAAACGAATCGGAGAAAATTTTTCTTCACCCAACGTGTAATTAGACTCTGGAATTCGTTGCCGGAGAACGTGGTACGGGCGGTTAGCTTGACGGAGTTTAAAAAGGGGTTAGATAGATTCCTAAAGGACAAGTCCATAGACCGCTATTAAATGGACTTGGAAAAATTCCGCATTTTTAGGTATAACTTGTCTGGAATGTTTTTACGTTTGGGGAGCGTGCCAGGTGCCCTTGACCTGGATTGGCCACTGTCGGTGACAGGATGCTGGGCTAGATGGACCTTTGGTCTTTCCCAGTATGGCACTACTTATGTACTTATGTACTTATTATAACAGCACAATTTTTCTACCTTTGACTTGGCAAACATTTTCTGGAAAATGTCTGCTTCCTTCCCCCCAAAACTGAATTGGACTTTTTATTCAAAACTTTATCTTTATTGGCATATCTGAATAGCAAAGAACCATACACATCAGTAAAAATAAAAAACGGCTTAAGCAGTAAAAACACCCTTCCCTCAACACCCTCCCTCCCCACCTATCTCCATCCTCCTTGTACACCCCCCTCCTGTGTCAATACCACCTCTGTATCCCAGCATACAAAACACTAGGTCAGTCCAAACTAGAAATTACCAGGAAATCAGATCTCCAAGGTATTCAAATAAACTGAGCAAACACTCATAGTATTTAAATACAGCAGCCAGATTTTCAAAAAGCGTTTCTTAGTCTTTCACCTATTCCTTTCTAAAGACATATGCTCCATGATGAGGAGTTCATGCATCTGATTGATTTTCTGAAACAAAAGGCAGATATGGGAACATTTCTGTGGAAAATTTGGAGAGATTTCCACCGGTACTTGCAGCTCCATCAGAGTCAAGTCTGGGATATGGTTCATGAGCTTACATTCACAGTTGCAGGGGAATATCTCCATTATTCTCGATTCCCTTCTGCCAATGCACATCAAAGGCAATTCTATAACTGAGGACATGCAGTTACATCTCATAGCCTTGACCCATAAATGGACCCAGCAAGATTTTAGCAGTCTGAAGCAACATTTTGTATTGCCCCCAATCTTGTGTCACTCTAACCCAGCTAAACTATTTATACTTGAAACTGATACCTCCAAATTCTGGGCGGGGCAATATTATCATAAATCCAGATGTCTGTCTCCTCCCATGCAACTAATTCTCTAAAACATTTTGTTCTCTTGAATGGAATTATGATGTCATAAACTGGGAGCTTCTATCTATATATAAAATGAGCTTTGGAAGAGTAGTGACATCTACTGGAAGAATGAATCTCTCCAATCACTTCATTATGGATCATAAAAACCTACTTTATACTGTCTGCTAGACTACTAAATGGGATCTAGATTAGAATAACCGACACATCTACTGGAAGGAGCTATTTTTCCAATCACAATCCTTATGGATCATAAGAACTTTAAATTGAGGCTGCTAAACAATTGAATCCAAGACAGGCTCACTGGGAAATGCTTTTGTCTGGTTCCAGTTTTTTTATTTCTTGCCATTCTGTTTCAAAGAATGTAAAAGTTGATCCCTTCCATGGCAGTTTTCCACAGAGAAAATCCATATGCCTGAGAACAAGGGGCCCTTTATACCATCTTCTTGGATATAATCACTATAGTAAATATCCTTCTAGGAAGTACCTTCCAGAAGCCAACATTCAGAAATCTTCTGTTACGAACCCAATTGGCTGCTTTTCAACAAGATAGTGTCAACTGGAGTTTCTCAAATGGAGACATGACTTTAGGATCGCCAGGCATTTGGGAGTGAACCCCCCCCCCCTCCCATGTAATTGATCTCTAAAAACATTTGGTGGCTAGCATTATATGAGGATTGCAGGGCTTATGTATGGCTTGCCCACTGTGTGGCACAACTAAGGTTCCCAATGAAAGACCTTCTAGTGAGTTGCAATCACTCCCAATTTCTTCTTATATATCTTGGACCCATTTTTCTATGGACTTCATTACTTATCTTTCAACCTCAACCAGGTTTATTATAATCCTGATGACAGTAGATCATTTCTCAAGGACAACCTATTTCATTCCCATTTAGAAGATGCCTTCAGCACCACAATTTGCCAGCATCCATGTTTATGGGACCCTAGCCTCCTTTGTTTTGGATTGAGGCCCTCACTTTGTTGCCTAGTTTCGGGTGGGGGGGATCTTTTGTAGGAATCTGGATATTAAACTCCAATTCTCTTTAGTATAAAACACTTGCAAACTCCAATTCTCTTCAATACAAAACACTTTCAAACTAATGGCCTGACTGAGAGGATAAATCAAGACCTTGAGTAGTTCGTACATTATTTTGTTTTCTGTTCATCAGAATGACTGGATAAAGTGAATGATACATACCTGTAGCAGGTGTTCTCCGAGGACAGCAGGCTGATTGTTCTCACGACTGGGGTGACGTCCGCGGCAGCCCCCACCAACCGGAAAAAGCTTCGCGGGACGGTCGGCACGCAGGGCACGCCCACCGCGCATGCGCGGCCGTCTTCCCGCCCGTGCGCGACCGCTCCCGCCAGTTGAATGACTAGCAAAAGATGAAAACGCAACTCCAAAGGGGAGGAGGGAGGGTAGGTGAGAACAATCAGCCTGCTGTCCTCGGAGAACACCTGCTACAGGTATGTATCATTCACTTTCTCCGAGGACAAGCAGGCTGCTTGTTCTCACGACTGGGGTATCCCTAGCTCTCAGGCTCACTCAAAACAAAAACCCAGGTCAATTGAACCTCGCAACGGCGAGGGTACAACAGAAATTGACCTACGAAGAACAACTAACTGAGAGTGCAGCCTGACCAGAATAAATTCGGGTCCTGGAGGGTGGAGTTGGATTTACACCCCAAACAGATCCTGCAGCACCGACTGCCCGAACCGACTGTCGCGTCGGGTATCCTGCTGGAGGCAGTAATGAGATGTGAATGTGTGGACAGATGACCACGTCGCAGCCTTGCAGATCTCTTCAATAGTGGCTGACTTCAAGTGGGCCACCGACGCTGCCATGGCTCTGACACTATGAGCCGTGACATGACCCTCAAGAGTCAGCCCAGCCTGGGCGTAAGTGAAGGAAATGCAATCTGCTAGCCAATTGGAGATGGTGCGTTTCCCGACAGCGACCCCTAGCCTGTTAGGGTCGAAAGAAATAAACAATTGGGCGGACTGTCTGTTGGGCTGTGTCCGCTCCAAGTAGAAGGCCAATGCTCTCTTGCAGTCCAATGTGTGCAACTGACGTTCAGCAGGGCGGGTATGCGGCCTGGGAAAGAATGTTGGCAAGACAATTGACTGGTTAAGATGGAACTCCGACACCACCTTCGGCAGGAACTTTGGGTGGGTGCGGAGCACTACTCTGTTGTGATGAAATTTGGTATATGGAGCATGAGCTACTAGGGCTTGAAGCTCACTGACCCTACGAGCTGAAGTAACTGCCACCAAGAAAATGACCTTCCAGGTCAAGTACTTCAGATGGCAGGTATTCAGTGGCTCAAAAGGAGGTTTCATCAGCTGGGTGAGGACGACGTTGAGATCCCATGACACAGTAGGAGGCTTGATAGGGGGCTTTGACAAAAGCAAGCCTCTCATGAATCGAACGACTAAAGGCTCTCCAGAGATGGCTTTACCTTCCACACGATAATGGTAAGCACTAATCGCACTAAGGTGATTCCTTACTGAGTTGGTCTTGAGGCCAGACTCTGATAAGTGCAGAAGGTATTCAAGCAGGTTCTGTGCAGGGCAAGAACGAGGTTCTAGGGCCTTGCTCTCACACCACACGACAAACCTCCTCCACTTGAAAAAATAACTCTTTTTAGTGGAATCCTTCCTAGAGGCAAGCAAGACCCGGGAGACACCCTCAGACAGACCCAACGCAGTGAAGTCTACGCCCTCAACATCCAGGCCGTGAGAGCCAGGGACTGAAGGTTGGGGTGCAGCAACGCTCCGTCGTTCTGCGAGATGAGAGTCGGAAAACACTCCAATCTCCACGGTTCCTCGGAGGACAACTCCAGAAGAAGAGGGAACCAGATCTGACGGGGCCAAAAGGGCGCTATCAGAATCATGGTGCCGCGGTCTTGCTTGAGCTTCAGTAAGGTCTTCCCCACCAAAGGTAGGGGAGGATAAGCATACAGGAGGCCGGTCCCCCAATGGAGGAGAAAGGCGTCCGACGCTAGCCTGCCGTGTGCCTGAAGTCTGGAACAGAACAGAGGCAGCTTGTGGTTGGTCTGAGAGGCGAAAAGGTCCACCGAGGGGGTGCCCCACTCTCGGAAGATCTTGCGTACCACTCTGGCATGGAGCGACCACTCGTGCGGTTGCATGACTCTGCTCAGTCTGTCGGCCAGACTGTTGTTTACGCCTGCCAGGTACGTGGCTTGGAGGAGCATGCCGAACCGACACGCCCAACGCCACATCCCGACGGCCTCCTGACACAGGGGACGAGATCCGGTGCCCCCCTGCTTGTTGACGTAATACATTGCAACCTGATTGTCTGTCCGAATTTGGATAATTTGGCAGGACAGCCGATCTCTGAAAGCCTTCAGTGCGTTCCAGATCGCTCGGAGCTCCAGGAGGTTGATCTGCAGATCCTTTTCCTGGAGGGACCACAGACCCTGGGTGTGAAGCCCATCGACATGAGCTCCCCACCCCAGGTGAGAGGCATCCGTCGTCAGCACTTTCGTGGGCTGCGGAATTTGAAATGGACGTCCCAGTGTCAAATTGGTCCGGATGGTCCACCAGAGCAGTGAAGTGCGGCAACTGGTGGAGAGGCGGATGACATCTTCTAGATTCCCGGTGGCTTGGAACCACTGGGAAGCTAGGGTCCATTGAGCAGATCTCATGTGAAGACGGGCCATGGGAGTCACATGGACTGTGGAGGCCATATGACCCAGAAGTCTCAACATCTGCCGAGCTGTGGTCTGCTGAGACGCTCTGGTCTGCGAAGCCAGGGCCAGGAGATTGGTGGCCCTCGCTTCGGGAAGATAGGCCTGAGCCGTCTGGGTATTCAGCAGAGCTCCTATGAATTCCAGAGACTGGGCTGGCTGGAGATGGGACTTTGGGTAATTTATCACAAACCCCAGCAGCTCCAGAAGCTGAATAGTGCACTGCATGGACCGGAGGGCTCCTGCCTCCGAGGTGTTCTTGACCAGCCAATCGTCGAGATATGGGAACACGTGCACTCCCAGCTTGCGTAGGTAGGCCGCTACCACCACGAGGCACTTGGTAAACACTCGTGGGGCAGAGGCGAGCCCAAAGGGCAGCACACAATACTGAAAGTGCCGTGCGCCCAGGCGGAATCTGAGATACTGTCTGTGAGCTGGCAGTATCGGTATGTGAGTATATGCGTCCTTTAAATCCAGGGAACATAGCCAATCGTTTTTCTGAATCATTGGCAGAAGGGTGCCCAAGGAAAGCATCCTGAACTTTTCTTTGACCAGGAATTTGTTCAGGCCTCTCAGGTCTAGGATGGGACGCATCCCCCCTGTTTTCTTTTCCACAAGGAAGTACCTGGAATAGAATCCCCGCCCTTCCTGCCCGGGTGGTACGGGCTCGACCGCATTGGCGCTGAGAAGGGCGGAGAGTTCCTCTGCAAGTACCTGCTTGTGATGGGAGCTGAAGGACTGAGCTCCCGGAGGACAATTTGGAGGCAGGGAGGCCAAATTCAGGGCGTATCCGCACCGCACTATTTGGAGAACCCACTGGTCGGAGGTTATGAGAGGCCACCTTTGGTGAAAAAATTTTAACCTCCCTCCGACCGGCAGGTCGTCCGGTACGGACACTTGTAGGGCGGCTATGTTCCCGTGGATCCAGTCAAAAGCCCGTCCCCGGCTTTTGCTGTGGAGGCGCAGGGGGCTGCTTAGGCGCACGCTGTTGACGAGAACGAGCGCGCTGGGGCTGTCCCTGTGCCTGACGAGGCCTTCGGGCCGGCTGGTTATACCTACGCTTCGCAAAAGAGTAGGGTGCAGCCTGCCGGGCCCGGGAAAAACGTCCACCTGTGGAGGTGGATGCTGAAGGCGCCCGGTGGGAGAGCTTGTCGAGAGCGGTTTCCCGCTGATGCAGTTGGTCCACCATCTGCTCGACCTTCTCACCAAAAATGTTATCCCCCCGGCAAGGGACGTCAGCCAGTCTCTGCTGGGTGCGGTTGTCCAGGTCAGAGGCACGCAGCCATGAGAGCCTGCGCATCACTATACCTTGGGCCGCAGCACGAGATGCCACGTCACAGGTGTCATAGATACCCCTGGACAGGAACTTTCTGCACGCCTTCAGCTGCCTGACCACCTCCTGATAAGGCCTGGACTGCTCCGGCGGGAGCTTCTCGACCAGGTCCGCCAGTTGTTGCACATAGGTCCGCATGTGAATGCTCATATAGAGCAGGTATGACTGGATGCGGGTCACGAGCATGGAGGATTGGTAGGCCTTCCTCCCAAACGAGTCCAGAGTGCGAGACTCCCGCCCCGGGGGCGCCGAGGCGGTATCCCTCGAACTCCGTGCCCTCTTGAGAGCAGAATCCACGACCGCTGAGCAGGGGCGTATCTGGACTCCGGCGGTAGGGGGGGCCAGAGCCAGAGGGAGGGGGCACATTTTAGCGCCCCCCCCGCCGCCGCCGCCGCCGCCGAGCCCCCACCGCCACCAATAACTTAGTCTCTCCACCCCCCTCCCGCCGCCAACCCTCCCCCGCTACCGTTCTTACTTTTGCTGGCGGGGGACCCCAACCCCCGCCAGCCGAGGTCTGCTTCCACCTGCCGCTGCCTTCAAACCTTCTTCTTCAGCCGGCGGGGGACCCCAAACCCCCGCCAGCCGCCCCGCGCTGTTTAAAATTCATCTTCGGCCTCCGTGGCCGTGCTGCTGGGATAGGCGGCGCTGTTGAAATCCACTTCGGAGTCTGACGTCGCAGCACGTACAACGTACAACGACGTCAGACTCCGAAGTGGATTTCAACAGCGCCGCCTATCCCAGCAGCACGGCCACGGAGGCCGAAGATGAATTTTAAACAGCGCGGGGCGGCTGGCGGGGGTTTGGGGTCCCCCGCCGGCTGAAGAAGAAGGTTTGAAGGCAGCGGCAGGTGGAAGCAGACCTCGGCTGGCGGGGGTTGGGGTCCCCCGCCAGCAAAAGTAAGAACGGCAGCGGGGGAGGGTTGATGGCGGTAGGGGGGGCCAGGGCAAAATCTGCGGGGGCCCAGGCCCCTGAGGCCCCACGCAGATACGCCCCTGCCGCTGAGTCATGGGGCAATTGGGGCCGCATTAGCTCTGGGTCGGAGTGGATCCTGTACTGGGACTCTGCTTTCTTGGGAATGGTGGGGTTAGTTAATGGTCGCACCCAGTTCCGAAGCAGCGTCTCCTTAAGGACATTATGCAGCGGCACCGTGGAGGACTCTCTAGGTGGTGATGGATAGTCGAGGACCTCGAGCATCTCGGCCCTCGGCTCTTCCACAGAGACCACGGGGAAGGGAATGCTGATAGACATATCCCGCACAAAGGAGGCAAAGGAGAGACTCTCGGGAGGCGAGAGTTTCCTCTCCGGTGAAGGCGTGGGGTCCGAGGGAAGGCCCGTAGACTCCTCTGAGGAGAAATATCTAGGATCCTCCTCTTCCCCCCACGAGTCCTCATCCTCGGTGTCGGACATAAGCTCATGTAGCTGAGTCCTGAACCGGGCCCGGCTCGACGTCGAGGCACCAGGATCTCGGTGTCGTCGAGCGGTGGACTCCCGCGCCGGCGGGGACGGAGCTCCCTCCATCGACGTCGACGGGGACTCCACCTGCGTGGCGGTCGAGACCGGCACTGCAAGCGGTGGCGGCGTCGACGGCCCCGGCGCCGGGCTAGAGCTCGCCGGCGCCACAGTCATCGGCGCCGAGGGCGCAAGCACCCCCGGCGCCGGCACAGCCTGGCGCATCAGCCCTTCCAGGATCCCCGGAAGGATGGCTCTGAGGCACTCGTCCAGGCCCGCTGCCGGGAAAGGCGGTGGGGCCGGTAGGGGTGTCGGCGCCAGAAGCTGCTGGGGGCCAGGAGACAGCACCGAGGTGCCGGAACCCCGATGCGTCGGTACCTCCACAACCGACGGAGACCTCTCCTCCCGACGATGACGCTTCGGCGTCGCCTCCTCTCCGACATCCGGATGCACCGAGGGCGACCGGTGACGACGCTTCTTATCTTTTTTGCGATGCCCGTCACCGGCGCCGGAGGGCATGGAGGAGGAGGAGGTCGATCCCCCTCGGTCTCGAGGTACCGGGTCAGACAGGGTTCGGTCCCGTGGCCCACGAGCTGAGGGAGTGACCGGGGCCGACTGCCCACGCGGCCTCTCACCCCCACTCTCACCGGAGGACCGGCGGGCCGACGGGACCTGTTCTCCTGGGGTCGCTGCCATCGGTGCCGATGTCTCGGGCATCGATACCGGTACCGAAGGGCCGGTCGTCGATACCGATGACTTTGAGGTCGACGTCGAGGGGCCGGCGCAAGTTCCAAAAAGACGGTCCCGCAGAACTTGCCTCGCAACCTGAGTCCGTTTCCGGAGACCGAGACACAGAGAACACGACTTGATATTGTGCTCCGGCCCGAGGCACTGGAGGCACCAAGCGTGGGTGTCGGTCTGCGAGATCGGCCGGCCGCAGCGACCACACTTTTTAAATCCACTCGGGACCTTCGAGGACATCGACGGAAAAATCGCGTCGGCGAAGTCAAAGTCGTCAATGGTGGCTGAAATCACACCACGAAAAGGAGAAACGACCGAGCGGCCACTAGGCTGCAACGCGGCGTCCCCGCTGGAAGCGAGGGAAAAAGGGAGCGCGTGCTCCACACGCGCAGGGTTTTCTTTTTTTTTTTTTGAAAAAACAAAGGAACCGGGCGGTAACTAGACCGGAAACCAAAGAGAAAAAAGCGCGATCGCGTAAACGCGATCGAAAATCCGGCGGCTGAACAAGAGAGAGCGGCGAAGCACGACTCTCTCCAGACGCGGAAAAAAAGGAACTGGCGGGAGCGGTCGCGCACGGGCGGGAAGACGGCCGCGCATGCGCGGTGGGCGTGCCCTGCGTGCCGACCGTCCCGCGAAGCTTTTTCCGGTTGGTGGGGGCTGCCGCGGACGTCACCCCAGTCGTGAGAACAAGCAGCCTGCTTGTCCTCGGAGAATGTTATTTCCCTAGACTGATTTCACCTACAATAATCATACCAGTGAGGTTTTAGGGAAGTCTCCATTCTTTACAATATATGAGCAACATCCTGTCTCTTTGCACTCTTCTGTTACACCTACTGAGATTTCTACAGTGGACGATCTGGTCCAGTTGTGCCTTAAAACCTGGTTTGAGGTGTAGAGTAACCTAGAAGAGTCCATAACATGGAAGAAGAGGTTCTCAAACCATCATCATCAACCAGAATCCCACTATCAGGTGGAGAATAAAGTCTGGTTGTTTATGCCTGAAACTACCCTGTGCTAAGCTGAGCCCTAAGTTCATTGGCCCATAAGTTACTACAGAAATGATCAACCTTATACCCATGTATCTTCAGCTTACTGAAACCCTCAAGAGCCCAACCTCTTTTCATGCCCTTTTAGAGAATCCTGTTCTGGACCCTTTTGGTATAAGACTTGAGCATGGGCTAGTCTAAATTTGAGGAAGAAGATATACCAGATTCCACTAAGTCGCATCAGAGGGCACAGAATCTAGGTCACTGGAAGAGCGATGTTGCTGAAGAGAGATCCTGAGTAGATGCAGATGATGTCCATGCACCCCTTCTGCTAAGGAGGTCCAGGGAAAACAGCCTATGAGACATGCAGAGCCCATCTCAAAGAAGGGGTAATGTAAATCCCTGGGAGGCAGTTCTTGCCCTCTACCAGCAGGGGCTTCTGTGCTCCTGAAGGACTAGCCCACCCCCCAGCTCTATGGCTCACACTTCATGTTGGTGGCCAGCTTGTTACTGGTTCAGGACATATGTGTACTCCTAGCCGTCCTGATTATAAGTTGACAAAGCATAGTCTCTTCTTGCACCTTGTATGTAGGAATTCTTCCATCAGGAACTTTTTTGCTGTTCAAGTCCAGCTTTCTTCCGTCCATTGTCTTTTAGCTTTGTCCTGTTTGGGATCTAGCTTTTCCTGTCCAGCCTTTCTTAGTCTATGCTGCTGTCAGTACATACAGTGTCAACCCAAGGGGAAGGCAGCCTGTATAGGTAGTTGTCCTCCTGGTCCATCCAGAATCACTAGATTTGCTTGGCCTGTGTGTGCCTCCTCCTGCGTAGGGCTGCTTGACCTTCAGCTAGCTATATCATGATAGTTTCAAAGATAGTGTGAATAAAAGACACCGATTCAGAATTAACAAAAAAACTTCTAGATTACGATAAGATTTTTCTGTTAGCACACATTAATGGAAAAATTTAATGCAGGATAGTGGCAAAACGTCTTCAATAATGTTATAGAGTGACAGAGGCTGTGGTTGTCATGTGTGTGTGGGGGGGGGGGGGGGGGGAGAAGCAGCCATGTCGTTACTACTTGTTAATGCAGTGGTGTTTACTTCACAAGCACTTAACTACACCTCTGGAGTGTAGTTAAATATCTGTTGTAACAGTGTGTCTTACTATTAGTGCATGTTACGGGTATCACATCTTACCGCTCTTTCCAGCCCTTCCCTGCCTGTTTCACACACTCTTCCCTGTATTTAAATAAAATTCCCCAACAGGTGTTTAATGTGGGATTTAATGTGTGGCATTGGTATTTAAAAACACATTATGGATTTTTCATGTGCATTTAATCCCTGTGAAATATCTAATGCCATTTAGAAAGCAGACCCTTAAATGATTTACATAAATAAAATAAGAAAAGGTGCAAGTTACATCACTAATCCTGAAGTCAGTCCATGCATGCCACCAGCACATCACCATGCCTGTATAATATTTCAGAATCGTAGCCCCACCCACCAATGGAGTTAACAAGTCCAGACCTTGACATGAAGCCAACACAGGCTCTAATGTCAAGGAAGCACATGCCTTGCTCCAATGCAGAGCTGCTCCAGTTCTGTCCTGGCGGTTTGACTATTGACAGTGCTGAGACACTTTCACAGCTAAACCTGGAACACTTTTGGCAGGGCTGGAGCTAAACATTGACACATGTGGCCCCATATGCTCCTCCTTTTATTAGTCTGGTTTCCAAAAAAATTTTCTTAAAGGCTTATGGGATTGTGGCACGTGTATATATATATATATATCTGTATGTGTGTGTGTTTCAATACAATAATACAATACAATGCTACAGTAGTTCTTTTAAAACACAATTACCCAACAATTTGGTTCAGAGGGGGATAAGAAGCTAGTACAATGCTATGAATAACAGTATCAAAAGTTTAAAGAATTTAAGAACTGAATTAACCAACATTTAAAAACTTTCAAAATAAATATGCCTTCAGTTTCTTTCTAAACAGCATATGATTAATTTCTGGCCTAATATCTATTGGAAGTGAGGTCCAACAACTAGCAGTATGGTAAGAGATTAACGATGAAAAGATTTTTTTAATGCTTGACCCCTTTCACAGATGGAAAAAAAAGTAAGGTATACCTATGTTTACGAGAGACTTTATCTGAAAACATAGGTATACGTTGCTTTATTTTCCATCTGTGAAAGAGGTCAAGCATAAAAAAATCCTTTCGTACTTTCCACATGTCCTGGAAAGTAATGTTTAGGAATGAAGAAGCAAACATGTCACTGTTTTTATTCTTCTTCATTCTTAAAAATTATATACACGCACATTAATTAAATGAAACGGAGGAGCAGAGAGGGAAATAAAATCACAAAAATGTCTTTGCAGTCCCTGATGAATATGTATTCATATCTGGGAGCTTTTGTAGACATTTGTTTTACCATCTACATGGCTGGGTGTAGGTGGAAGTGATGACTGAATGCCCTCCGGGCCCCTCAAACCTCCCTGTCACATCAAGTCGCTGCTCAACAGGCCCTAATGCCATTCCTGTTATGACAAGAATCAGCCACTTCAAGGCACCACACCTCTGCCCCTGCAAGAAATACTTTCCAAGAGGCAGGAACCACAACAACACTGTCTGCAGGAGCTGGCAAAGAAGAATGAAGGGCAACACTTTGTCAGAGACCATTAAAAAAAAAAAAAGGTCCAGGGAAAAACATTTTCTTTTGTTTGAATTCTATCACAGCGGGAGGAAGGGTTCTGATGAGAATGGCTCTGGCTATTATGATTTATTTATTAGGATTTATTAACTGCCTTTATGAAGAGATTCACCCAAGGCGATGTACAGCAGGTATGATGAACCTTTTACAGTTTTAAAACTATTTTATACCCCATGAACACAAGGGAATAGAGATATAGAAAGATGGTGTCCCAACTAGAGTAAGGGAGGTCTAGTCCTTAGCCCCAATCTGCCATCTGGCATTAAGTCACATCAGATCACACCTCAGATGTGTTTCATCAAACAAATCACATCGTTTTAATCCACCCCCTCCATCCATTTTTCAAGAAGCTGAGGATTGAGCAAAGAATGCCACACCAGTATGATATTACTGTAAAGATTATATACAATGCTATTTACAACATTTCCTTCTTAGAATTCTCATTCTGTGTTGGTAGGGTCACATTTTAACAAATTCCAGATGGCAGATGTTTTTGGAATTATTCCCCTCCCCCCGAAAACAGCAACAAAAGAAACTTATAGGGGCAATTCTACAAAGGGGGGCCCAAATTAAGGCACCAGAATGGGGCATGTTTAGCACCAATGTTGTAATGGCATTGAGGCAAAACCTAACCCGAAAGTTTGATGCAACCATTTGTGCCAGGAAAATGGCTGGCAGAAGTTGCCATGCTTAAGTGTTCCACGCAGTGTGCGCATTCCCCCAGATTCTATATATTGGGGCCTAGCATTCTGAATGAAATCCATGCGCATTCTATAACAACACATGTAACCTAATTGGCATAACAAGCCAATCAGCATTGTTAACAGCACTTAACAAGCAATAATGAGTGCTAACTGGCAATAGTTAGAATTTACATGCATAACTCCCTTAGTGTATTCTGTAATGCACTGCACCTAAACTTTAATGTGTGCAGGCAAAACTGGGCGTGGAAATGGGCGAATCATGGGCATTCCAAAATTTGCATGCGTTGCTATAGAATATGACCCACTGCGCCTAAATCTGCTCACTGGGATTTATGCCATACTTTCGCTGGTGTAAATGGAGGCCTGTAAGTTTAGGGGCTAAATCTAGGTGCCGCTTCTAAAATACACTTAGGCGGAAATGTTTTCCACGCAGATTTTTTAAGCACTATATATAGAATCTGGCCCATTATGCTATAAATTGCATGCACTGCATGGTGACACATCTATGCTTCACCCACAGCTATGGCCCACTTTCAGTTAAATGCTATTCAAGCTGCACATTAATTTTATAAAACAGGGCCATGCATTTATGCATGTATGAGCCAATTAATGGTGCCAATCCTTTGCATAAGTGCCACTAAACTTGGGAGTACAACTGGCACCTAAATTTGAGGACCTTTTATTAAAGGGTTGCCATGCGGCAACCTGGAACTACCGCAACCCCAACACGGCCACCAGCGATAATTCTGCCTTGAACCCACACTGTTTCTGGCACTACGGAAAATAATTCTGTCATTTCTAGCATGGCGCTAACCTGGCGGTAATTGGACAGTGTCTCATGCTACCCTGTTATAGTTTATAGTTTATTAAAACTTGATATACCAATGTTGCAACAGCATTGATCACAGTGGTTAACAATAACACCCAAATAAAAACATAAAAGAAAAGAATGCTATAATTTGATAGGATAGAGCCATATATACCAAGGGAGGAATCACTGAGATGCCAGAGACAGTTCATGAAGGACACCAAACTCAAGGCTTAACCATGATAGGGTCATGGCCAAAGGCCAGACAATAAAATGTGTTTTTAAAAGTATTTTGAATTTAGCAAATGAAGATTCCCCTCTAATAGCATAAGGGAGACCATTCCAGAGATGAGGGGCCTGAAAAAAAATTGCAGAAGACCATGCAGATTCGTAGTGGGCCATTGCTGGGTTACCGCAGGAGTCCTTACAGTAATGGCAAGGTGCAGCGGTATATCAAAAGCTAAAGGGCTTAGAACAGGAACACAGCATTATTATGTTATCAGAGAAAAAGAGCGGTGAGGGGTTAAACCTATGGCACCTCATTATTCCTAGTTTTTAGCTGTGAACAATTTGTTTTGACTTTTAAAGTCATACCTAAAAGGCAGCAAAGGAAAACCAGTAAGAAAACTGGAAGGCATGCTGTGACACAGATACTATACACAAGGGAAAGTCAGAAGTGACCTTACATGCAAATAAAATGTACTTTTCAAGTACACATCGACTCGTTGCCAAGTTTCTACTAACTAAGCAAACTCTGTTACAACTGCTGGCTTTTACTGCCTCATACTTATAAAAGTAAAAACTGTGTTCCATCAATAATGCATACATGACATAAGAGAATCCTTCCAATTCTTCACTATGCCATTGTCCTCACAATAAAGTACAATAGTTTTGTGCCCATGAAAATAGCAGGTCAGCCCATGTTAACCATCTGGAAATGCTGTTAAGATAAGCCAAGTTGCAATGTCAAACATTGCTACTTCCCTAAGTACCCCCCACCACAACCAAACAAAGCTTCATAGATATATAGACAGATATGCACACAAATGCAGACACAGTGCAGGCATAGTAACATACATAGTAAATGACAGCCAATAAAGACCTGTACGGTCCATCCAGTCTGCCCAACAAGATAAACTCATTTTACTTGGTATGTGATACTTTATATGTATACCAAGTTTGATTTGTCCTTGCCATTCTCTGGGCACAGACCGTAGAAGTCTGCCCAGCACTGTTCTTGTACTAAAAGTTCTGAAGCTAATGTCGAAGCCTCTTAAAATTTACACTCCAGTCCATCTCTATTCAGTTACTATCAGGTCATAGACCGTAGAAGTCTGCCCAGCACTGGTTTAGCTTCCCAATTACTGGTGTTGCCACCCAATCTCCGTTGTTTCCATGGATCTATTCCTTCTAAACAGGATCCTTTGTGTTTATACCACGCATGTTTGAATTCCATTACTGTTTTCATCTCCACCACCTCCCGCGGGAGGGTATTCCATGTATCCAGCACCATTTCCATGAAAAAGTACTTCCTGACATTACGCCTGAGTCTGTCCCCCTTCAACCTCATTTCATGCACTCTAGTTCTACCACTTTCCCATTTCCAGAAAAGGTATGTTCGCGGATTAATAACTTTCAAATATTTGAACGTCTGTATCATGTCACCCCTGTTTCTTCTTTCCTCCAAGGTATACATGTTCAGGTCGGCAAGTCTCTCTTCTTACGGTTTGCAACGCAAATACCATACCATTTTTGTAGCTTTTCTTTGCACCGCTTCCAGTCTTTTTACATCTTTAAAAAGACTGGAAGTGGTATCAAGTCTCACCTCACACAGCCACACACATATTTATTTGGATTTTGCTCACACCTTTTTTAGTAGTAGCTCAAGGGGTGGGCAATAATCAAACCTCTCTCTCACACACACACATAAAGTGGGTAATAATCAAATCTCACATAACACACACACACATACACATATATGAAATGAGCAATGATTAAACCTACAGTAAACAAAACACAGCGAGGATGACAACAAATCCACTCAGTCAATGGTGCTATAAACTTTAATCAAAGTTATACATGACTCAACACAGGCCTGTGTTTTGGCCACCTGACCTGCATCAGGAGTCAAGTACTTGTGTGAATGTCAGAATAAATACTCTATGAACCATAAATGACAGGTCTAAAGAAAGTTGGTGACCCTATTAAAAGATCATTTCTCTCGATTATTGCTAATCCGGCTTCAGTGTGAACTGCACTGATGTAGACCTAGTGTTTATGGTGCATGGAATATTTATTCTGACAGTCACAAAAATACTTGACTCTTGATGCAGGCCAGGTGGCTGAAACACAGGCCTGTGTCGAGTCATGTATAACTTTGATTAAAGTTTTATAGCACCATTGACTGAGTGGATTTGTTGTCATCCTCACTGTGTTTTGTGTTGGTGTGCGAGGACAATTTCTTCTGTATCTTTATTTTTTAATAATCAAAACTCACACACACAGAGCATGGACTGCAAACCTCCCTGTGTTCCTGGGGACATCTATACGTTGACAGAGGGAAACAGCACGCACAGATAATATGTTCAATTCTTTCCACCTTATTTTCCAAGGGAAAAAGTACTCACAGCACAAGCAGGCATAGATATCTGCAGGTACATCTTTCCTGATGGCAAATATAATCCAAGCAAATTTATGTGCATAATAGCTTTGCTTTGATGACTGGTGCAAACCCCAAGGGTGAAAGGCACCCATAGGAGCTTGCACCAATGCAGTCAGTTTGAAAATTGCCCTCACATACATCAATAGATCTGAGTTTGGTGTCATTGGGATTATTTTCTTTCACTTTCCATTATTTCCTTCTACCGCAATCTCTTATACCACAGCCAAGCAGGGGAAGGGTCTGCAGCACCATCTTTTGCACCTCATTAGCCCTGGGCTGGAGCTTTGAGAAAGCTGATATTCCCTGTACATTTTTACAGATGCTTCTAGTTTACCAGTTCATGACTGCGGTACAAGGAGACACTTCCGCCGCTAAACTGCTTGCTGGCACGGAAGCTCAATTTCAAAATCCCTGAGAAAAGCAAACCTTTGTGAGGCTCAGTCATAGAAGCCAGCACTGTGAGCGATTCAGCACCTCCAACACTGAGCAAACTCCTTCACTGTGTACAATGAGAGACAATTGTCTTGAGTTTAGCATCCCAATTATTTTGAAAAGTTGGCTCCTGTGGGCTCCTTTACCTATTCTTACTCCACATTCCCCCTCCCCCCTGAAAAAAGCCCCCCATCACAACCTAAGTTTCACATCTTATTTATCAGGATGACACCCTTAGACAAATTCAGAACTCCCATAAAAATGAAGTGTGTGGAGGTAAGATATACAGAGGTGGCAGCCTTCAGGCCTATTTCTCCTTATTCCCTGGCCTGCCACTTTCACATGTCCGTCCTCAAGGTGAAGCGGAACACGAGGGGTCAACTGAACTCTTTAATATCTTTTTTCAAAAACATGTTTCTCTCTTCCCCCTTTGGTTCATGGCCTTTTAAAGTGAATTTTTCAAAAGTTCAGAGCAGGTGACATCGGCCTGTTCTTAATGTTTAGTGCTTTAACAATGCTAGGACTAATGAGGAAGGACACAAATCCCTCGACGGAGGCAAACGCATTCCAAGCTCCCCGACCCACTCAAAGCACTAATCCCCTGCAGCTGGATCTCACTTACTGCTAGGAACAGCTAATACATTTTTAAAAAGCTAGTCACTGGTGACAAATGTAAACTGGACCTTGCAGTTCCCTAACACCCGTCTTCCCCCTCCCACTATCATCTCGCAGGCCCTGAGGCCTGGCTGCTGTGATGAATGTGATCTGCTTCCTCCCCCAGATCTGGCAATGCTGGCCTCTTATATACCGCTTCCCCTCTGGGCTCCTAGAAGATTATAACATTATCTTCAGCTGCTGGAATATAATAAAAACAAACAGCCCACATACATGCACAAAAAAAAATCAACTTTTTTACACAAACATTTCACAACCAGAGAAAATAGCACAGGGGCATTTATTAGTCAGCTTGTAGTTCAGCCATTTTGGAAATCCGTTGTTTGTTTAGTTACTATGGTACTAACCACCTGTGATACTATTAAGTGCTTGATGATCTTAGGTTACTCGTGTCCTGTTGTATGTAGTTTGTTTTTGCTGCTGTAACAGTAGATATGTGGGCCAATATTCAGCCTATGGTGATCATCATTCTTACAAACAATGGCTGCTGCAGGCTTCTTAAATGCTGTATCCAGCACTAGCCATATGCAGATATCAGTGCTGAATATGCAGATATAATATAGTCGCTGGGACCTATCTGGGTACCAGTGATATTCTGGATAGCTGCCCAGATAAAATTAGGACAGGCCAGTTCCAAATGAAGTGAGCAGTTACTAAACTGCAATAAAATGTCACCACAGTTTAGTTTACTGTGGGAATCAAAACCTGCAATAATAACTCAGTACCCATGGTATATGAATAACTCTACTTATGGATTTATGTTCCTGAGGACATCTAGAAGAGAGTGGTATGTATGAATTGGTGCCCTTCCCTCTTCATAATCTCCTGGGCAAAGACCCCTCCACCCCACAGAGCAGTTCCCCTCCTCCCAATGAAGTCACTCGCATGGACCATCCAACCCCACACAAGATCTCCTCAGATCCTACTAGTGGTTCCCTGGTTTCCAGTGGCTAAGTCACTCCTGCTTAGGGTTACCATATGGCTCCAGAAAAAGGAGGACAGATTGAGCCAGTCTGGGTTTTACTTCCACTGTTTTCAATGGAAGCAAAACCCATACTGGATCAATGTGTCCTCCTTTTTCTGGAGCCATATGGTAACCCTACTCCTGCTCAATCAAATTCTGGGATCAAAAAGGTACCAGTTCAACCCTAGCGGTAGTCTCACATTACTACTACCTGGGGTCAAGCTGCAGAATAAGGGTGGCATTTGGCCACTTGAACCTTAGCAGTAGTACCATGAGATTACCACCAGGGGTGAACCAGTGCCATTTTGAGCCTGGAGTCTGATGGGACAGGTGTGTCTCAGGAATGCTCCTGCCCCAGCCACTAGACAACAGGAACCCCCCCCCCTCAGTAGACCCTGGAGGGGGGGAGATGAGGAGTTTGTGGGATGGAGGGTACAGGGGGATGACTTCAGGGACTTCAGGGGTTGAAGGAGCACTGATTCATAAAGACCAGTCACTTTAAGAAGTGCCTTGGTTCGTTGGACTGCATGCCAGTGGCCCAATGCACCCAGAGTGGAAAAATAAAGCCAGCTCAAAGCTGTCATTATATTTTCATGAATAACACAGCTTGCGAAGTTCAAAAGAAGCAGTTATTACATTTACAGAATAATTAGGTGCTTTGCATACATTTGCATATCATTATTATGTAATGCAAATTATTTTGCTGTTTAATGTGCATTAAGAGACAAATATTGTACATTATTCCTTGAAGTCGTGTTATTAATTACCCCTCCTGAACTGGAAGTCCCCTCCCCCCAAAGGAGAAAACTGCCAGTCTTTAAAACAAAAGAAAAAAGTATCAAAACCTTCACCCCTCACTCAGAACAAGGCTTGGTGAAGGACTAAAGCTACCTCTTTTCAAAGTCAACTTGAAAACCAAAGTTGAAGGTAATATACATTGGCTGTGTGTGTCTGTTATGGTTTCAAGAAACTCGGCAGTAATTATTATGATTTCAGTTATATTACTGTACCACTTAGGTTTGCAGATAGCTACCACAACACTGAGTGCCATACTTAAACTTTATTAGATTTAATTATAGCAAAGTTACATCTGTTGAGGGAGGTATAACCCTCTAACCGTTCTCAGCACTAGACCCGGAGTTGGGTCTTTGTATGTCACACAGACTTAAGCAGCTTCTGAATACAATTCCAACCATTCAGTGCACTAGTTAATAATGTGTGAGTGCAAGGAACGCAGAGAGACAGCGACAAATAGGTCCCTGTGAATTGAAATCGGGTCTAATTACGTGACCTTTTCATGTCCCTTTGAGACCTCCTAAGGGCAGGTATTTCAAGCTGCCTTGGTGACTATTCTCAGTGGTATCCACATCGATGGAATGTGAAAGAACAGAACAGGAGAAGAAAGAAAAAATTAAAAGTCACAGAACAGAACGTGCATCGAGAAGGCAGCGAAGAATCTGATTTATATAAGACAACATCAGGTCTTTGCAAAGCTGTTTCCTTTATCAGCAACAGAATAGTTGTGGAATGAAAATACAGCTCTTGATTTTGCCCTAGAAACCTTGTGGTGAAAGTACACATCTACGCCTGTGTTTGTATACTCACCCTGGGAGTAATTCTATAACTGGGCAACTACTAGATGTCATGATTCCAGGGGGTGAGCCCTTGTGCTGCAGCCAAGTTGATGATATCTGGCCAACCCGACGATTAGCTAGGTCCCAACTGGCGGCAGGCACCTAGGCTAGGCACAGAACAGACTGGAGTAGGCACTATCGGACAGGCCTGAGTCAGCACAAGCTGGAGAGGAAGACGAGGCTGGAACTGAAGACTTGTAAGCTTGTAAACTTCAGTTCCAGCCTTGTCACCACTTCCTGCAACTTTGCAGGAAGTGATGACAAGGCTGGAACTGAAGGCAAAGCTGGAACTTGTAAACTGGACTGGAGCTGAAGACAAGGCTTGGAACTAAAGACTTGGCTAAAGTCAGGACAAAGGTGAGGCAGGTCGGGAGTGGAGGAAGGCTAAAGTCAGGATGGAGGCAAGACAGGTCAGAACTGGAAGCAAGGTTGGAGTCAGGATGGAGGCAAGGCGGGTCAGGACTGGAAGCAAGGCTGGAGTCAGGATGCAGGCAAGGTGGATCAGGACTGGAAGCAAGGCTGGAGTCAGGATGGAGGCAAGGCGGGTCAGGACTGGATGCAAGGCTGAAGACAGGACAAGCTGTAACACACTCTAGGAACTACTAGGCGACCTGTTGTAAGGGCACTGATAGGGAGGCAGGTGCTTCCTAATATTCCCCTCAAAGAGAAAGTGACGCTCTCAGCAGATGTCCAGGTCTCCCTGCTGCTGGCCCTTTACAACTGACCTCAATAGACACGCGCCCACCCTACGTGTACCAGGAGTAGGGGGTCAAGAGAGAGTGGCTTACACCACCAGCAGGAGTGTTCAGTATGCTGGGAGCCATAGCGTGGGCAGCCCACCATCTCGGAGAGCTGGCCAGGGATTCCGAAGAGGCCCGAGGAGGCTGGCCGACGCCTCCCATTGGCAACCAGGTAAGCCAGGGTGTGGAGGGAGCAGGCAGGGCAGCGGCCGTGACACTAGGAGCCTACATTATTCTATGAGGGACTGTAGGCACCTACTTTTCTTTATAGAATACTATTGTAACAGCAAAAATATTCACCTATAAGCAGTGACGATCCTAGGTCGGCTGCCACCCGGGGCGGATCGCCGATGCGCACCCCCCCAGGGTGCAGCATGACACCTCCCCCCACCGGCGCAATGACACCGCCCCCCCCGGGTGCATTTTTAGCTGCTGGGAGCAGCCGCACAGCTCTCAGCTCCGCTGGCTCCCTGCTCCCTCTGCCCCGGAACAGGAAGTAACCTGTTCCGGGGCAGAGGGAGCAGGGAACCAGCGGAGCCGACAGGCGCGCGGCTTCTCTCTGCACCCCCCCAGCAGCGTGCCCCTGGGGTGGATCGCCCCCACCGCCCCGCCCTTGGTATGCCGCTGCCTATAAGTTAGACATCAGCACTGATGTAGCCATAGAGCCGGTGTAAGTGTGTGTGCCTAAGTTCTGGTGGTATACCCTGGATTCTATGTATGGCACCTAGATTTGTGCAGCAAAATTAGGGCGTGCACCCAAGATAAAGACAACCAATTATTGATGTTAATTGGCACCCATTACAATTAGCGCTGCATCTGGCTGCGCATTATTCTATAAGGCATGGCGCGCCTAACTCTAATAGAATGTAACTCCAAAGAGGGTGTTGCAATGGGAGGAGTATGGGTGTGTCAGGGGTGGTCCAAAATATAGATTACTGCCTCAGCGCGCCTAACTTGGGTGTCAGTATTTACATCAGGTTTCAGCAGACGTAAGTCTGGCACCACAAGATAGGCACGGGAATTGGAGCTTACACGCAATTCTATAAAAACACGCACCCTTTATGGAATTGTGCTTAGTGCTAATTTTTCCCAGTGTCGGATTTTGAGTTCCATTTACAGAATTCCCCCTGTGTGCAGATGAATCCCGCCCATGCTCCACCCACTTATGTGTACACATACATGCTGCGTAAGATACGTGTGTATTTACAGAATAACGCTCAGGTTGGCATTTATGCATGTATGTGTACACATATTTATTTACTCATTTATTTTATTTTTGAGGATTCATTTATCACCTTTTTGAAGGAATTCACTCAAGGCAGTGTATAGTAAGAATAAATCAAACATAAGCAATAGACAACTACAGCAGTAAAAATAATCAAATAACAATACAAAGTATGGCAGAGTATACTACTTACAATGTCAACAATATATGTAATAAAACATTTTCATAGACAGCGTAGTGTGTAAGCAAAGATGGAACATATACATAGGTAAGACAGTAAGAGGAATTAGAAATTAAGGGGACTAATTTAAAATAAAATAAAATTATTTAATACAATTTCTAGACCATTTAAACCTAAGCGGTTTACAAGTTAAGACATGCACAATCCACAATACAACTCAACATACAGTAACAACATCATACTGCCACAATAAAGAGCCCTCTAATCTAAAAACAGCATCTGCCAATTGATTAAAAACAAAATGCAAGATCTCCAACAACTCAGTCAAAAAAGCCTGAGCAAAAAGATACATTTTCAATGCCATCTTAAACTGTTGCAATGATGTACTTAACCTTAAATAACTAGATAAATTATTCCATAACATCAGTCCTTTGATGGAAAAAGCAGCAGCCTTCGTTTCTGCATAATGGATACGTACCAAAGATGGAACCGTAACTTTTCATGACCCATCTGACCTCAATGCTCTGCACAGATAATTGGCATGAACTGGATGTGCGTAAAGTGAATTTCATAGTCATGCCAAAACTGTGACAAACACTTGTATGAAGCAGCCATGGCCTTCACCGCTGGCGATGGGGAAAGCAGCAGTTTATAGGCCACAGCTATCAGGCACAAATATTTCTCTCGCTCCTAGTCAAACCGGATAATTTAGAAAAAGGTTTGAAATCTGAGCTGTATTCTGCTCATTCAGAACAATTTTTGTAATTAAATAAAAATATGTGCATTTCTATAAAGTGGTACCTAGAGGTAGGCAGCGCCACTTATGCGCGTCAAAGACACCATCAAATTGACAGTTAGGTGTCCACGTGCACCAGGCGCTATTCCATAAGGTAGAACCTAATGCCATAATTTATTTTATTTTATTTATTAGGATTTATTTACCGCCTTTTTGAAGGAATTCACTCAAGGCGGTGTACAGTAAGAATAGATCAAACATGAGCAATAGGCAATTAGAGCAGTAAAAATATTCAAGTAACAATACAAAGTATGGCATGGTATACTACTTGCAATGATTACACAATACGAAATAGAACATTATAATTGGTAGTGAAGGGTAAGGCAAAGTTGTAACATATAGATGAGTAAGAAAGTAGGAAGAATTAGAAAGTAAAGTGATTGATTTGAAGAAAGTTGCACGTAAGGTCAGAGAGGTTAAATATTATCTCAGCTAGGGTAGGAGTGGATAAACATGTCCCGCTGCAGTATGTGCAGCCCGAGTCAATCCTTGTGTGTGTGAGTGAGACTAACAAGTTAGTTACTTCTTCCATTAAACGCTTGGTTGAAGAGCCAAGCTTTCACCTGCTTCCTGAAGTACAGGTAGTCTTGTGGTAAGCGGAGCCTTTCAGGCAATGCATTCCAGAGTGTGGGGGCTACTCCGGAGAAGAGAGAAACTGCAAAGAATGCCTAACTACAAGGGGGGGGGGGGGTGTACATGTGGGCATGTCTCCCTGTTACACATAGTTTATAGCATATTATATACTACACAAGTCACACAGAACACCTAGGAATGCCAACTTACGCCTGCCACTGACGTGGCATAAGAGGGTCCGCTGGCACATGGATGTCCAATGCTGACCTTACGTTAGTATTCTATAATAGAACCATGATGCTATTGTAGAATTGGTGCTAAACGAACGGCATTGGGTCACACAGGCTGAGCTGCCAAGTTATAGAATTGTCCTTTAACTTTCTATCAACAGTGAAGTTAAACGTGGTTACTGTGCGTTTTGCTACACTTCTTTGGAAATGTAGCAAAGAGTGACATTAGCTATCATTACAACTGATTTGCAGGGTCTTGCCAGCCCACTGCCAGAAACCAACACAACCTCTCTCTGATTATATCCTACAAGGGTGTGCCAGATATATGTGATAACAATATTTTCATCATCTCACTGGATGCCAGCTAATGGATAGCTTTTGGCTGAATTACAGTTCCTCTACCTCACTTCCAAAAGATCAGAGGGTTTACAAAAAGCAAATCGGAAAATTCACTTAAAGAAATAAAAGTTCACAACTGTTAGGACAGAAGAAAATGTTATTTGCCATATTTAGAAAGGGAGGATGGGAGGTGTTCTGGTGGTGAGACATTCAATTTAATGGGTTAGCTGTAATTTTTCAGGCTTGTCAGGGTAAGTCTATCTATTTAAGTAAATTTAGAAAAATGCTACCTTAAATAGCTTCAGTCATATCTGGATTTATTTCTGCATATCTGATGCCATATACCCTATGATTTTTAAAGTTAGGAAAAGTCACCTATTGAAGAGCCCATTGCTTTATTTTTTTTTTTTCGTATCAATACATTTTTATTGAACCACCATAAAGCACTACAGTATATCTCAACCAACAATTAGAAACAAAATTCCATATAACAAAACGTCAGCTTGGATCTATCTGGAGTGTATACAACCCCACAAAACACCCCATTATACCAGTACAATACAGCAGAATGCACTTAACAATGCAAATGACATATCCCACCATATCCCTTCCCCCCTAAAAAAAAAAGTCAGACATCCTTAGAGCACCTTGTTCCTTCAAAGCAACTTTAGCTCAGTTCTCACCCCCTAGCCCCCTCCCCTCTCAGCACTGAAAATTAGAAATCCATGCTTTCATCTTAAACCAGTTCAGTCTGTGTCACTCATAGCATCCCCTTCTCTGTAAGACATTCCAACTTCAACATGGTATGTAAGCAATGAGACCAGTCAGAAAGAGTTGGTACACCACTCTTCTTCCAGTTAGCCACAATAAGGCACTTAGGGCTAGATTCTAATATGGCAACTAAAAAAATCCATGTGGAATTAAATGTACTCTATAAGATTTAGGCGCTGTGTATAGAATACGCTTAGTCGATACTGTAGTGCCTAAATCTACGTGCGTCCATTTACGCCAATAAAAACCTGGTGTAAAGCTCTGTGTATAGATTTAGGCGCACTAATCCATATTATGTAATTATGTGCGGAAATTTTGGAATGCCTAAACACACCCAAAAACACGCCCTTTTCAAGCTACGCGCATTTATTTTGAACTGTGCGCTTTGCAATTTAAGTGCAGTTCTTTATAGAATACACTTAGTGATTTCCGTGCATAAATTGTGATAAATACCAATTAATGCTCATTATTGTTTGTTTAGTGCTGTTAAAAATTTTGATTACCTTGTTACGCCAATTAACTTATGCGCATATCTCCATGCAGAATCTAGGCACCGCATATAGAATCCGGGGGTTAGCGGCGGCTAGGCCCAAACATAACAGCTTATGCTCCGAGCGACAAGTCCGAACATTATACAGTCCCAGTAAAGAGCCTTGAGTTGTGACTGCTAGGGTTTTCTGAAGCACCCCAAAATGAAAGCAGGGGCATATCTGGACTTCGCCGGTAGGGGGGTCCAGAGCCAAGGTGAGGGGGGCACATTTTAGCCCCCCCGCCCGCCGCCCACACCCCCCCCCCGCTGCCATTGCCGCTGCCGCCACCGCCAGAACTAGAACCACCTCCAACAACTGTCACCCACCCGACGACCCTCTCGACCCCCCCCCCGCCCGCTGTCGCCTACCTTTGCTGGCAGGGGATCCCAACCCCCACCAGCCGAAGCCGTAGTCCTTCGTTTGTTTTCTTCTTTCTGAGTCTGACTCGTCTCTGACATCCTGCACGTACACAACGTGCAGGACGTGTGCAGGACGTTAGAGACGAGTCAGACTCAGAAAGAAGAAAACAAACGAATGAAGGACGACAGCTTCGGCTGGCGGGGGTTGGGTCCCCCGCCAGCAAAGGTTGGCGACGGCAGGTTGGCGGCGGGAGGGGGGTTGCGAGGGCCATCGGTAGGGGGGTCCAGGGCCAAATCTACGGGGGCCCTGGCCCCCGTGGCCCCATTACAAATAAGCCCCTGAATGAAAGAATTAAAATACGATCCCACCAAATATGTAGAAAGGTCTCTACAGACAAAGCACATCTCCAACGTTGATCAGAAACAGTAGACAACATTTTACGTCTTTGCACAGGGGTATAGTACCACCGGGAGATAACCTTATACGCATTCTCTTAGACCAACACACATACTGAGGCCTGCTGAACCTCGGAACATATACGCTGCCATTCCCTCATCGTGACTAAGACACACCCCAAATCTGACTCCCAGTGTAAAGAGCCCATTTCTTAATGTGCATGAATGCATACACTATTTAATGCAAGCCACCATTATTCTCAAGGAGGCCTATTTACTATTATAAATGAGGCCTAAACAGCAGTTCTCAAACCACATCAGTATGGTGGGCCTGCTGTACCAGCCTGTTGCTACAGAGGCACAATGTAAGAATCTGCTAGTCTGGCCCTCATGTGTTCTGTGACAAATGGATTCTCTATCACATTGGTATTCTTGTTTGTAGCATTAACACAATGTAGATTTAATAAATACCAGCTGGGTACTAATTATGCTGAACTAACATCCAGGACAGCCCGGAGGTGCCTTGGCAATACAGAAACACTCTGGGCTCTTGCCATAAATCCAGCACAGATGAAGCAATCCAGTTCACTTTGGTGATGTTTTGTGGCCTGTCATTCACACATGTAGTTTCTGGGCATGATGCCTCCCCCCCCCCCCTTTTATTTTAATGAGGGACAGTTAAGTTGCAAGATCAGCAGCATTCCTCAAGCACACGGTGACCCTGAAAATTAAAAAGACTCATTTTTTTCCAATAAAGCCAAAGAATAGAGTCTATTTTTACAGGCCACTGCTAAAAGTGCAGAGGTGAAAGTACATTTTCATCAGCTAGACTTTAATTATTAAGCAATTTTTTAAAATGTTATTTATTTTAGGAAACATATACAGTATTCTGCTTATTTCCTTGTGTTTGGCAATCACACACTGCGTGGTCTTGAAGATGCTTAGAGAATTCTTACATTGAACCAATAAAAGAGATGGAAATTTGCAACAAATCCAGGGCTGCTAAGGGTTAATGAACTCTACACAGGCAAGACAGTGCAAAGTATTATGGATGAAAGTGCTGAAGTTAAAACTGTGATGCAAATTGGTGGAATATTAATTTCTTTGAGTAATAATAGCAAAACTGACTATTTATAGATGATCCACTAAAGGTAAAAAACCATGGCATTCCATTTAGGGAATGAAAGTACATTTGGACTAGATCAGCAGGGAATAACAAAAGGGAGTTTGTAACGAAACTGTACATTCACAAAACACTTAGAAATACTGTTACTGGCTTTTTTTTTTCCAGACTTTGAAGTGGTTTCAGAAAACCTTTACATCAAGAGCAGGGAAACACTCACCTCTTTGTGGAAATGGAGACACAGAAGTGACTTGAGCCTGTGTGAAATAAAAACTGTCCCTTTAAGCTAGAGGACCTGCTATGTTAAAACGTTCAAAAGCCAAAAATAAAAAAAAAGTTCTGACGTTTAACTCTGAGGAGCAAACATTTAAGTAAACTGTTGAAAGACAGCAGTGTACAGTCCCACCAGTGAAAAAAAAAAAGTTTTTACCCGGTGACAGCTCTTCTTCCAAACTAAAAAATGTCACAGTCTCACTGTATTAAACCATATGCTCCCTGCCCTGTGAAGAAAGCAAGGGTCACTAATTAGTTCATTCTGTGAGAGAAGCCTCTCCTGATCCTGGTGACTTTTGTCTCTCCCCCTGCCCCCCTCAATAACCCCCTACCCCTGGTTAGCTCAAGCTATTTCTGTCATGCAACTTGAAAATCACTGGAGGGAAGAAGATCGCCATAACAACCGCTGAAATGATCTTGTGGAATGTGTCTAGTGGCACTGGAATAACCTGAATATGTGCTCCAGATGTGTCGGCTGTCACGGAAAAAGTAAACACATCTGATGGACAACGTATGACTGGATGGCCTCATGGTGGACTCCAGGGAGCTGGGGTAGGGGTGAGAGAGTGGAGAGAATGATTAAGGGGGTTGAGGGGGAAAAAAAGAGGAGGGGGCGTCAGGGAAAGGGAGGCGAGGGCCAAGTGAGAGTCACCCTGTGGACCTGTGCAGCCTGGAAGGCTGAGAGGGGAGAGGAATGGGCCAGATTGTATCCTGGTCTGTCCTTCCTCTGTGTGGCCTCTGAAGGACTGCTGCAGCTTCGCAGTTTCCATCTGGCACAGACTTGGGAGCAAACTGAAATATGAACTGCACAGGGAAAAAAAGCAAAACAAGAAAAAAAAAGGGAAGAATGGCTTACACGTCCAAATGAAACATCTCTATAATTAATGTGAAGACCTCAGCAATTTTTTTTATTAAGTTTTCTTGTTCACTGTGTTATACTAGTAAATCTTGAAACTGCAGAGCATTGCTACAAGGCGATCCCTGGACAAACTATAAAGAAAAACAGGGTCAACAGCTCAGAACTGGTCCAAACTTAGATTCTGCACCAAACTGAACAAAAAAGCAGGAGGAAATCCTTCCACAGACTCTACAAGCACTAAGGGTGACGTGGTCTTCACTCATACAGTTCACCAATCCTGTGGAACAAGACAGGGAATTCCACAAATGACCCTTGATCAAATCTTCAAAAAACAGGAGACAGACAATAAGGCCTAGATTCAGTAAATGACACTCAAAGTTGGGCACGAAAAAAAAATCAATGCTCAATGCCGTTCTATAATGGGCATCCATTATAGAATTAGTACTGAGTGATGATTTTGGCACCCAAATTTAGGTGCCAGGAGTTATGCCTGCTGAAAACAATTTGGGCACACATCCATTATCTATGAACTATAATGCAATACCACCTTGTAATCTACTCTATCATTTACGAACTTTAATGCTATACCACTTTGTATTTATCAGATCCGGAAATGGCATCTATCACTACGGAATATTGTAAGCCACATTGAGCCTGCAAATAGGTGGGAAAATGTGGGATACAAATGCAACAAATAATAATAATAATAATAATCCCTAGTATTCTATAATACTGCATGCAAATTTTAGGAACAGACCCACCTATGGACCTCTCATGACCACACCCCTTTTGGGCTGCATGCTATGGGATTGAGGAGCACATTGTTATAGAATAGCGTATAGCGAGATAGGCACCCAAATCCAAACCAGTGGCAATCAGCAGCCAAATATGGGCACCGATTGGCTTGTTAACCAATTTAGGGGCCCTTTTACTAAGAAGCACCAAACAATTGCCTGTGCTGGTGTAGACGCATGTTTTGGAAGCGCGAAGGTCCAGTTATCAACGTGCCTGCAAAAAAGGCCTTTTTTTGTGGCCGAAAATGGACGTGTGGCAAAATTAAAACCAGCGTGTGTCCATTTTCGATCTGAGACCTTACTGCTACCCATTGACTTAGCGGTAAGGTCTCATGCGTTAACCGGGTGGTAAACGTCAGCGCACGCACACTGCCGATTACCGCCGAGTAAGCACCACGTGGTAGAAAATTTCTATCGGGTGTTTTGGTCACGCATCACAAAGTGGAATTACTTCCTGGGTTACGCAGTAGCCAGGCGGTAGTTCCAATTTGACGCACGTTGAATGTGAGTAGGCGCCTATGGCGCCTTAGTAAAAGGGTCCCTTAGTTGGGCACACATCTTGGATCGGGGCACCATATATAGAACCCAGGGGTAAATGTCATCACGTGTCCAGTTATCAACGTGCCTGCAAAAAAGGCCTTTTTTTGTGGCCGAAAATGGACGTGTGGCAAAATTAAAACCAGCGTGTGTCCATTTTCGATCTGAGACCTTACTGCTACCCATTGACTTAGCGGTAAGGTCTCATGCGTTAACCGGGTGGTAAACGTCAGCACACGCACACTGCCGATTACCGCCGAGTAAGCACCACGTGGTAGAAAATTTCTATCGGGTGTTTTGGTCACGCATCACAAAGTGGAATTACTTCCTGGGTTACGCAGTAGCCAGGCGGTAGTTCCAATTTGACGCACGTTGAATGTGAGTAGGCGCCTATGGCGCCTTAGTAAAAGGGTCCCTTAGTTGGGCACACATCTTGGATCGGGGCACCATATATAGAACCCAGGGGTAAATGTCATCACGTGTCATATGTAGATCATAAGCAAAAGAGCCCCCAGATTTAAAGCCATGTTTTGCTTTGTTATGAGGCACTTAGACTTACAAGGTCCATGCCTGGAAAGGCATTTAAATTTAGATTAGAGATAATATAACATGCTCATGTTTCAACTGACTAATCAGTGGGGAGTGCAAATAATAATGAGATGGGCATCAAATATAAGTCTGGAAGTTCACTTATTTTTGATTCTTGGTCAGTCTTCCCATTTTAATAATGTCTAGCTCTATATGACCCCATAACAGCAAAAGAATAATTCATCATATCATGAACTTGATTTCTGATCAGGTTAAATGTCTTCTTGGCCTTTTATCTCATATGGACCTGCCTTGCCAGATGCCAAACTTTAGATTGTCTTGAGATTTTTTTGGTGGTAAAAAAAGGACGTAGCAGCATCTCCCATCAGCCTTGTAAGTGCTGAGAATGGGCTCTGGAGTGCAATAGCACATACAAAAAGAAAACAGAATTGGGTCAAAAATCCTTTTTTTATTTTTATTTTTTAAATTTGGGGCCACCTAAAGGATAACTTTTGGAAAGGAATGGAAAACAAAAATGAAGATATTATAATGCCTTTGTATCGCTCCATGGTGCGACCGCACCTTGAATATTGTGTGCAATTCTGGTCACCGTATCTCAAAAAAGATTTAGTGGAATTAGAAAAGGTACAGAGAAGGGCAACAAAAATGATAAAGGGGGTGGTATGACTTCCCTATGAGGAAAGACTAAAGTGGCTAAGGCTCTTCAGCTTGGAGAAAAGACAGCTGAGAGGAAATATGATAGAGGTCTATAAAATAATTAATGGAGTATAACGGGTAGACATGAATCACTTGTTTACTTTCTCCAAAAATACTAGGACTAGGGGACACGCAATGAAGCTGCAAAGTAGTAAATTTAAAACAAATCGGAGAAAATCTTTCTTCATTCAACATGTAATTAAACTCTGAAATTCGTTGCCAGAGAGTGTGGTAAAAACAGTTAGGTTAATGAGGTTTAAAAAAGGTTTGGATAATTTCCTAAAAGAAAAGTCCATAAACCATTATTAAGATAGACATGAGGAAAATCCACTGCTTATTTCTAGGATAAGCAGCATAAAATGTACTGTTTTGGGATCTTGCCAGGTACTTGTGACCTGGATTGGCCAGTGTTGGAAACAGGATACTGGGCTTGATGGACCTTTGGTTTGTCCCAGTATGGCAATGCTTATGTTCTTATGCTCTTAAAGTTATTTTAGAAGAGGGAGGGATGGAAGGCATTCTAGGGCCAGGGTTGCAATCTACTTATTTATTTATTTTTAAATTTGGATTTACTTACACTTTTTTCCAATAGTTGCTCAAGGTGAGTTATATTCAAGTACAATAGGTATTTCTCTCTTCCTGGAGGGCTTACAATCTAAACTGTTAGAGAATACTAGCAAACCACAGTGATGCACCAAAATACAAGCATGACCTCTATGACAGATCAATGGTTGGTGAAAGCTGGCACTCCTAAGTACATATTGCAACACAAGCAATAGTATGCTATAAGTAATAAAGTGATAGGGCTGGAAGGCACACATCTGAGGGAAGTTCTGGTGGCTCTGCTGGCTGACCTTTCAATGCTTCTCTAGAGTCAAGAATGGTTCTGGAGGACTGGTCTTGCTCCAGGAAAGCAGAAGTAAGGAAGAAGTTGGGAACTACAGGTCGTTAAATCTGACTTCTGTGGTAAGTAAATTAATGGAAATGCTTCTAAAACAAAGAACAATGAGGTTTATGGAGTCCAATGGATTGCAGGACTCGAGGCAGCATGGTTTCAGTAGAGGCAGATCTTGTCAAACAAATCTGGTTAACTTCTTTGACTTGGTGACCAGACAGTTGGGCAGAGGAAGCGTGCTAGATGTGGTGTACGCAGGTTTTAGCAAAACCTTTGAAATAATTCTGCACAGATGACTAATAAACTGAGTATGGGCCCTAAACTGACTAACTGGGTTAGGAACTGGTTGAATGGAAGGTGACAGAAGGTACTGGTGAATGAAGCTCACTGTGAGGGACAGAATGTTATCAATGGTGTGCTGCAAGGTTTGGTTCATGGGCTTTCTAACATTTTTGTAAGTGATATTGCTGAAGGGCTGTCCGTTAAGGTTTGCCTCTTTGCGGATGATATCACAATCTGCTAATGGGTAGACACCCTTGATGGTATGGATAAAATGAGAAAGGACCCAGTGAAACTTGAAGAAAGGTTCAGAATTTGGCAGCTAAGATTTAATGGTAAAACATGCAGGGCCATGCATTTGGGCTGAAAAACCTGAGGGAATGGTACTGTTTAGGGGGCGAAGAGTTTTTGTGCATGAAAGAGGAGTAGGACTTGGGTGTGATTGTATGTGATGATTAAAGTAGCCAAACGGGTAGAAAAGGCGATGGCGTAAGCTAGAAGGATGCTTGGGTGCATAGGGAGAGGAAAGGCCAGTAGGAAAAAGGAGGTGATGATGCCTCTGTATAGGACTCTGGCATTACTTATGTACTTATACGTTTGGGAAGCTTGCCAGGTGCCCTTGGCCTGGATTGGCCGCTGTCGTGGACAGGATGCTGGGCTCGATGGACCCTTGGTCCTTTCCCAGTATGGCATTACTTATGTACTTATGATTATGCCCCTCCCTGTCTCCCAAATTTGTAAGGTCCTCTTGCAATTGTTCACAATCCTCTTGTGATTTAAGAACTTTGAATAACTTTGTGTCATCAGCAAATTTAATTACCTCACTAGTTATTCCAATCTCTTATTCATTTCATATTTAAATTGTTTACCCCAAACTCTGCTCTAGATCCCTTGGAATATGATACTTCAGATAACATTTTGAGGGGCAGTATTCAGCCACCTACCACTGCAGAAAGATAAACCAATGATTAATCCATAGTAGGGTTATGGATAAGTTATTAATTTAAGGAATAAGGTCAACTACAGAGATACAGTGTCAGCATAACTCAAAGGAAAAAGTGTCAGAGCTGGGCAGAGAGGTACACACACTACAAGACCAGCTGGCAGGGACAGAGGCTGCACTGACCCAGTTGGACATATCTACGAGGGATACTTTAAAGGAGCTGGAGAATCTGGCTGCCCAGCTCGGAAAAGAGCCTCCCACAAAGGTTACTCTGGTGAACTAGAAGCACACACTGGATGACCTACTAGTAGAGGCTTGGAGAAAGAGGGTGGAGTTAGTTAGCCAGCTTGGAAAAGCCTCTTAAGCAAGGGATTCCAGGAAGGAACAAGCCCAAGGTTTAGAGGACACGCTTAAGGAAGCCCTGGTGAGGCTGAAGGAGGCAGGCTGCGAGAGGAGTAGCCTGGCCGATCCTGTTTAATTATGTGGAGGAATAGCTTAGTGGTTAGAGCAATGGCCTATGGATAGAGATGAGCCAGTCAATATTGTGTATCTGAATTTTCAAAGGTATTTGACAAAGTACCTCATGAAAGACTCCAGAGGAAATTGGAGGGTCATGGGATAGGAGGTAGTGTTCTATTGTAGATTAAAAACTGGTTAAAAGATAGAAAACAGAGAGTAGGGTTAAATGGTCAGTATTCTCAATGGAGAAGGGTAGTTAGTGGGGTTCCCCAGGGGTCTGTGCTGGGACCATTGCTTTTTAACACATTTATAATGATTATACTTTTGATAAGACCAACCATTCTGTTGAAACACGCATGTTGTATTACATGTGGAGAAGTTTATTTGAATATACATGTACAATGTGATCAAAGCGTACAGTGCTATTTCTGACTGGCTGTGCATTCTTTAAGATATGCAGACTGACACTTAGTAGGAGTTGTACATTTGCCAGCAGATAGCAAATGAAGAACTCCCCTATCTGGTCGATATTCAAAATGATTTTACCAGACAGAAACAGCCACTGACCAGTTAAATTGCCTGTTCAGGATTAACTGCTAATTTTCAGTGGTACTTTACCAGTTATCACCGCTGAATATTAGCAATTAGTGCTTACGTGCAAGCCAGCTATTTTAGGGGGGGGGAGGGTGTGAGTAGGCACTTGGCAGCTTAAGTGCTGATATTCAGGACTTAAGCAACCAAGGTAACCATATAAGCGGGACAACGTAAAACACAGTCCTATCTTTATACGGTAACCCTATTTATTTTATTACATTTGATATACTGTCAATTGCCAATTGCTAGGCAGTTAACAATAAAAGCTCAGAGGAGCAGGGGAGGAGAGAGAGAGAAAGGGGTAGAATAGTTAGATAGTATAGACCAAAGGTCCAGAGAGAAAAGTTTAATTTAAAAGCCAGGGTTTGATAAGTTTCTTAAAAACAGGATATGAGGGTTCAGATTTAATATGGAGAGGCAGAGAGTTCAGAGCTTTGGGCCCACATATGCAAAGGAAGTAGCTCGAGTATTATCAAGACATATAGGAGGAGATTCTATATATGGCGCCTAAAACATCGGCGCTGAAATTAGTGCCGACTAAGTGTATTCTCTAATTGGCACCTACATTTAGGCACCGATTATAGAATATGCTTAGTTTATATTTCAGCGCCGATAGCTGCACGCATCCATTTACGCCAATGAAAACCTGGTGTAAATCTCAGCGTATAGATTTAGGCGCACTGGGCCATAACTAGGCACCTAAATTTTGTAACGCCCATGAAACGCATATTTTCCCACCCATAACAACGTCATTTTTTGCCTCCACATGTTAGAAGTTCGGCTCACATCATTACAGAATACGCTTAGTGAGTTGTGTTCCTAAATTCTAATCAGTACCAATTAGTGCTCATTATTGCTGTTAAGTGCTATTATCAGTGCTCATTAGCTTGCTAAGTCAATTAAGTTACGTGCAGTGTTATAGAATCCATGCCAATTTTGCTGCCTAAATCTAAGCGTACTATATTGAATCCAGGGGATAACAGAGGGACGGGAGAAGGGAAAGAAAGAACTCCTGGGATGATGGCAAGGGTTGAAGAGTATGGAATAAGCAACTTGGAGATGTAATCAGGGGATGACTGTAGGAGACTTTTGTATACCAACAGAAGCAGTTTGTAATTGATCCAGTAGGAGTCAGGTTGCTTTAAAAAGAATGTGACATGGTCAAATTTACGCACACTGTGTAAGTTTGTCAGCTGTGGACTGCATCAGCTGTACGCGTTTTAATGAGGATAGTGGTAAACCAGAGAATAACGCATTACAATGGTGATGACTAGAGAGAAAAGAAGGATGCAGATGCTGGGGATAGGTAGATAAGATTTAACTGAACAAATGCATTGTAGAGCGAAGAAAGATGACTGGAATATCAACTTATCCGGCCACGTGTTAGTCAGCGCCACATAAACCGGATATTCAATGCTGAATCCCGGACATGGCCGGCACTGAATATCCAGGACTAATATCAGCGGCAGTCAGCAAAATGCTCACTGCTGCCTGCTGAATGTTGACTCCTATAGGGATAATATTGGGCTGTTTATATCACTAAGTAACTAGAATATTAGATGTATAAGAATGGACTGGATTAAGGAAGGCCTGAGTTGGTGCCACAAATTATCCATTTGGCAACAATATTCAGCCATTAACTCTCGGATTCTATAAACAGCGACTAAGTTCTGATGCGTAGCTGATTTGTGTGCAAAATTAATTGGGTAACGTCAATCAGTGCTGATAATTGGATGTTAACAAGCAATTATCGGTGCATAGCTCGCTAAGCATATTCTATAAAGTGATGTGCATAAATCAGACCATGCGGATCTTAAAAGGGGGCGTGACCATGGAAGGGGCATGGGCGGGTTGTGGGCATTCCTAAAATTTATGTACACTGTTATAGAATATCTTTTTATTTATTTAATTTATTTATTGGGATTTATTAACCGCCTTTATGAAGAGAGTCACCCAAGGCGGTGTACAGCAAGTACAGTTTAACGTAAAACTTATAATTTTGTTAACAGCATAACAATAGTAAAATAACCAAGAATAAACATAAATACAATAAATGAGGTAAACTTGAACGATTCACACCTAAATATGTCAATTCAGAGTTACCGCGTGGCCCAGGTGGTAATTCCATTTTTTACGTGCGTCCGCTATGTGCATCGGAAAATATATTTTATTTTCTGGCACACAGCGAAAACCTGGCAGTAATCGGCATTGTACATGCGTGGACCATTACCACCTGGTTAATGGGTGAGACCTTACCGATAAGTGAATGGGTGATGGTAAGGTCTCAGACTCAAAATGGACGTGTGCCAATTTTGATTTTGCCCCATGTCCATTGTCAGCAAAATTTTTAAAAAGGCTTTTTTTACAGGCGTGCTGAAGAATGGATCTGCACGTGTCCAAAACACGCGCCTACACTAGTGCAGCCCACTTTTCAGCGCAACTTAGTAAAAGGACCCCTGTTCACGTGTCCTTTAGATTGTAAGCTCTTTGAGCAGGGACTGTCCTTCTATGTTACACTGTACAGCGCTGCGTAACCCTAGTAGCGTTTTAGAAATGTTAAGTAGTAGTATTAGCCCATAGTTTTCATATTTTGAGATCTACTTTTTTTCATTGAATGTTAAGATGGTCATATTGACTGATACCATTCTTTCCTTTCCTTGGCCTTCCCGGTCAGAGCACAGCAGTGAATGTGCGCCTTCACAGACACAGAAATTAAGCAGAGAAATCATTCATAGTGCAGGTAGAAATTTTACTCCTTAAGATGAAAATTACAGATGAATTTGACAAATGTACTCCATGCTGATATTGGAAGTAGGGCTGCGACGGATTTTATGTGCTCTTTTGCTTTTGAGATTTAGGGCATTAGTGGCTTTGAATTTCATACCCTAAAAGCCAAGAAAGTTTCAAGTAAGAAACAAACTGGAACCAATTCTTCTCAATTTCAGGCGGTATATTCTTGGAAATACAATGCTGGAGATTTATCATATTCATGTTACACCCAAACTTCCAGCAACATCATCATCCACTTAATAAAATTTAATTAGAGATAATTACCTCTAGAATGTGCCTAATTGCATCTAATTAAGGATGTTTGTTCATTTATGAATTAAAGCATGCATCACATGCAATCCAAATTGCAATTAATATAAAGGAATTTCTTAATATCTTATGCGGAAAAAAAATAGCCAGAATCTTAAAACAACTGTGGGTATGATATGTCAGATGGCAGCATTTCCTGTGCAGTCAGTTGGAATTTATTAACCCATTTCAAACTATTTGTGGTAAGTATACTTCTCATTGGTTCAAAAACAGATAAACCCCATAGTACATCTGTCCCTTGGTACTGAAGACATCTCATTTTATGTCCTGCCTACAGCTAATTATGGTATTGGTGGTAAACCTTTATGAGTTCAGAGGCCACAAATGAGCCAGGCATCTAGAGAATGACTAGATTGATGGGTACCAAAGTCACTGAGCCTTCAGCTTATTCTTAGATGAGCTCTTTCCTAGAACCTATGGAAGTTTCCCAGGGTGGCAAGACCACTTGTCACCCGTGAAGGGCAATTCTGTAAAGGGTGTCTAGATTTAGGCATCAATCGTGTGCATTCACTGATAGAACAGGCACATTATTCTATGATGTCACAAGTTGATATTTACAGTATGTGCGTTTGAGCTAGGCAGTCCATACAAATCTCTCTCATGAATATTCATTGTGGATATCCTGAAAACCTGACTGACTGAGATGTCTCCAGGAGCAGGTATGGGACCACTGCACTATTCTATAAAACTGACGTGCTAGTCGCATGGGACTAGATTCAGTAAATGGTGCCCACATTTGGGTGTCAAAAAAAATGCACTCTGGGAGCTAATCTATAAATAGTGCTCTGAGTTGGATGCCATTTAAAAATAGCAGGTAGCGCCAGTGATTCGCACCTGACTTTAGGCATGAGGATTTACACCAACTGAAACCTAGTGCAAATCCTGGCACGTAAGTTATGCATGGACCCCCAAATGCTATAATGCTACATGCATCTTTAGTGAACGTCCATAGGCATGCCCCCTTTTCAGCTGCACACTAAGAAGGTTTTTGACAAAGTGTCGGTAAGCCCAATTCAGGCTTACTGAATTCTAAATCGGGACTACCGCCCATCCAACATGGCCGACAGTGGTAGTTCTTCCCCGAGTGAGCACCATTTCTGGGGGAAAGAAACACCCCAGAAATGGCTTGCGTAGCAGTAACCCAGTGGTAATTGGGCATCGCTGTGCACTGCCCAGTTACTGCTGGGTTACCACGAGGGCCCTTATTGCCACCTCCATGGGTGGTGGTAAGGGTTCCCCGACTCAAAGCCACGCAGTAAGAGTTCTCTAACTGTATGGCCATGTTTGTCTGGGGACTTTTTACCCGTTGCAGTAATAAGGACCCTGGTGCACGGGAATAACGGTCCCCACTGCTAGCACGGAGCCCTTTTTCCATAGCTTGGTAAAAGGACTCCTTAAAGATTTGTACACGCATCTTTATAGAATAGTACCTAGCAAGATGCATGCGCAAATCCTAATTGGAGCCAATTCACTGCAATAAATGGTTGTTAGTGTCCCATCATTGCTTATTGATCAATTAAATTGTGTTTGTAAATTAGGCTCACACCCAAATTTGCATGTGCAATTTTGGGCACCATTCATAGGATTTTATATATATCTCACTGAGAGTTTTCCACAGAAATCAAAGCGTGTTCTATAACAATGCATGGAACTTAATTGGTTAACTAGCCAATCAGTGCTGTTGGATGTTAACAAGCAATTATCAGCACTAATTGGCATTAATCAAGATTTATGCGCACAACTCACTAAGCGTATTCTGTAATGTGGTGCACTTAAATTCTAAGTCAAATAGTTGAAAAGGGGGTGTGGCCATGGGTGGGGTGTGGGTTTTTCTAAAATCTATGCATGTTGTTATAGCACACACGCACTCTGCGCCCAATTTAGACATCAGGATTTATACCAAGTAAAACATGGCGTAAATGGCTGTGACTAAATTTGATCATGTGGAGAGGCGTTCGGCATATTCTATATACCGCATGGAAATTTAAGCCTATTCTATAAAATATAGGTGTACTTTAGAGAATATGCCTAGGTGTATTTTTGTTCCATGTGGAATTTTCAGCACCATATATAGAATGTAGCCCAATATATAGCATCCGGGGGATGGTCCTTAATAGCAAATGGGTTGTACTAGTGGGTGGAGAATGGGAATGTCATGGGCATGTCTGCCTTGCAATGCACACACCTTATAGAATAGTATAAGATTTGTGCATTTGTAAGGTACACTTAGGCACACCAGCTTATGCCTACGATTGACCTAGCATAAACTGTTGTACCTAAGTTTTGGCACACCAAAGCGGGTTTGGCTTAATGCCATTATAGAGTTGGCGCTAATCACCCTTCTTTGTCACACCTACATTTAGACATCCCTTTATAGAACTGTCCCCAATGTATGTTTTTAGGAAGTTACACAAGTATTTACATTTGGCATTTTTTGTGCCCACTATAAAAAATGAGATGGACTTTATCTCTTCTGGTCAGGAACCTGGACTGACAGTAAACAGAACGTGCACCTACATAAGTGGCAGAGAAATATCAAAGGGCAAGAGAGAGAAAAATCCCTGACAAGAAAGGATGCGATTTTAGAATGTTTATATCTGTTTAAAAAAATAATCCATCGCCACATGTTAACTGACATACACACATAAATGGTAATTTTAGAAGAGACGCTATTTATACCTGCATGCAGGTAACACACACAGATTTGAGGGTGTGCTTTAGGCATGCTTTGGAAAAACGGTTAAATTATAAACCATTTTTCATGAGCAAAACATGTAAACAGGCTTTTATAAAATGCCAACTTGGCATAAAAGTACATGCCATGACACGATAGCACGTACTTGTCTAGTAGGCATGTACATGAGTGGAGTTTGGCTACAGTGTGGGAATGGTTCAAAAGCATGCACATACTGTAGATTATAAAATACACTAATCTGTGTTCCTTCTTGCACAATCTAGTGGACACTTGTACCTGCACGAGAGGTGTAAGTGCCCGCACCTGCAAGCTAGGCAAGAAGCCTGCTATTTACTCTAATATTCCATAAAGCATCATTTCTCAAGCCAGTCCTCTAAGCATACCTGATTGGAGGAGTGGCCTAGTGGTTAGAGCACCGGTCTAGCAATCCAGAGGTGGCTGGTTCAGATCCCACTGCTGCTCCTTGTGAACTTGGGCAAGTCACTTAACCCTCCATTGCCTCAGGTACAAACTTAGATTGTGAGCCCTCCTGGGACAGAGAAATATCCAGAGTACCTGAATGTAACTCACCTTAAGCTACTACTGAAAAAAGGTGTGAGCAAAATCTAAATAAATAATAAGTAAGTACCTATTTACTCCTCGTAAGCCAGGCACTCTGTGATAAAATTACACTTGTGATGGGTACTTCTGTAACTCAGCGCCCATGCCCCTTGTGCACATAAATGTATAGAGCAGTGGCATGTGTAAGTGCACACTTACTTGTGAAAGTGTTAGGAATGTGTCTAAGCACTATTCTGCAAGTGCACATATAGGGATGAATTCTATATATGGTGCTGAAACAATGCTTTTCTACAACCACACATAAGTTAGGTGTGGTTTCTAGAATAGTGTTTACACCCAGGATTTGTGCCTAACTTTAGGTGCGGTCATTTGTATCAGCTGAAATGTGGTGCAAATGTACATGTCTACATTAGGCAGGAATCCCCCGTCACTCTATAATAACATAAATGTTGGGAAAGCCCCCCTTCTGCTCATGACTTCCCATTTTTGCACCCCTTTTTCAACTCACATGTAAAATATAGGCATGGATCCTATTTACTTATATAAATGCCACTTACATCTAATTAGTGCCAATACTTGCTGGTTAAAAAGCCAATTACTGGTGCTAATTAGCTTGCTATTCAATTGAATTGTGCACGCAAATTGGACTCGCCCAAATTTGCACATGCAATTTTTGGCAACTTTTGTAGAATTAGGGAGATAAGGGGCACATCTCGTAATTGTAAAGGTGCATACACACGGATAGGCAATGGATGAGGATCCCAGTTACATGCTGTTTAGCAACCCCTACTGCATTTATGCCAGGACAATGGCTGGTGTAACTTGGTGTGTAAATGTGTGCGATACTGGGTGACACTAGCATTCTATAATGGAATCTGAGTGCCAAGGTGCCACTAAAGAATTGGCTGTGACTGTGCATTCTAAAAGTATAGGTGTAGCCGCTATTTGCAACAGCAATACACATCTGCTTCAAAATATTTCCCAATGGGCTTTTTTTACTGTCAGCTAACTGCCTGTTTGTACCTGGGGTATGAAAGATTGACTGAAGGAAGAACTGAGCCTACCAGTCTCTTTTAGATAGAGCATAGAAGTTGGAATTGAGATATCCAGGTCAGGACATGTCAACTTACGGTAGTATTTCATCAGTGGATCTGATGATGTTGACCCCTTTCTACTACTACTATTACTAATCATTTCTATAGCGCTACTAGATGTACGCAACACTGTACACATTAAATGCAGGTACTTTCTCTGTCTCTAGAGGGCTCACAATCTAAGTTTTTGCACCTGGGGCAATGGAGGGTTAAGTGACTTGTCAAAGGTCATAAGGGGCTGCAGTGGGAATTGAACCCAGGATCAAAGTTTGCTGCACTAACCATTAGGCTACTCCTCCACTCCACTTTCTAAAATGCATGCAGGAATGCATGTGTCTGCACTGGCTATATGCTGCGGGAGCAACCATTTTATAATTGCCAACATCAATGGAGACAACACGGCAATACCCAAAAACTCAGAAATCTCAAACCTGCAAAATTAATAATAATGATAATAATTTAGCTTGGGACCAGCTGCAGATTTGATGGAGGAAAAGGCTTCAGAATTCACCTTTCAGTCATCACCATAAAAAAAACTTCCAACAAAATTTGTACTGGGTCTTCTTGCCTTACTTCCAAATCATACATTGTATATTTTAAATTTTTACAAAAAAGGGACTAAGCTTTTATTATTGGCTGGGAAAAATACACATCTAAGTCTTAGCGCTTAGAAATGTAAGTCGGTATTTCAGAAACTAGATATGTAAATGCCAACAGATAGACGTGCATACCTGCCATTTTGGAAACCTACTCATTTAAATGTTCCCAGTGAAATACAGAATCCACAACCATTCAACACAATCGATTTGGGGGGGGAGGGGAACATTGGAGGACAAAGGGGGGGGGGAGTTTGACCTCCATAAGAACATAAGCATTGCCATTCTGGGACAGACCGAAGGTCCATCAAACCCAGTACCCTCTTCCCAACAGTGTCCAGTCCAGGTCACAAGCACCTGGCAAGATCCCAAAACAGTAAAACAGATTTTATGCTGCTTATCCTAGAAATAAGCAGTGGTTTTTCCCAAGTCCATCTTAATAATGGCTTATGGACGTTTCTTTTAGGAAAAGCATCGAGGTGCCTAATTTGCGGTGACCGATTTTAGAACTGCCCCCATGTGTCGCGCTGCTGAAAATATGCCTAATCTAGGTTACACTCTGGTCATATAATGGACGTCACTGGATGCTCCATTTGATAACTGACCCCTCAATTTCCACTGCTAATACGTCTAGTCACAACTTATGAAAATAGTACTATGGTGAGCATTTATACTTTTGTGTATGGTTTTGTTCTGTTATTTTATGTATGCTCTATTTCAGCTTGCCTTGGGGTGTGACGAAAGGTGCAAAACTCAAGCTTTTACGACTATCGCTACTAATGATAATAATCTGTTTTAATGTACTTTTATTTATTTATTTATTGCATTTATACCCCACATTTTCCCACCTATTTGCAGGCTCAATGTGGCTTACACAGTACCGTCAAAGGCATTTGCCCAGTAAGTGGATAACAAATACAAAGTTGTATAGTGATCATATGAGGTATTAGTGGAGGGTCGAAATGGATGAAGATTGCGTGTTGTCCTGTGCGATCATAGTCATGCTGTGTTGGTATTAATATGTTTCATTAAAATACGCATAGATTTTTTTCTGCGATGTGCCATTCCAACAAAAAACGAAAAACACTTGCACAGAAAGAAACCATCTCTAATTTACTAGGGCCAAGGTAAGCAAACATCCAAAACGAAATATCAACATCACGAACTGACAGTGAGGCAATGATAATGGAGGTAGTGTTGGGCCCTGCTCACTAGTTCCCTCCTCCTCCAAATTCCTTTTTGGCACATAAGGTTGATAGTTATTTTTTTAGATATCTCTGTATGTATAAGGATAAAAAATAACTCACCATTTATATGAAGATACTGTCTCTAGAATAAGCATAAATCATAATTAACTTTAAGCCAGCACACTGAGCTAAGCAGAGGTCAAAATAATTGGTAGGGGCAGTGGTCTAGGAGTCTGCCCTGGAATGAATAATGTGTTGCTTTGTGAGCATTGTACTGAAGACCTCGGTAGTAATGGATTCACTTAGGACCTTTGCATAGGACTTCAGGCAGTAATTAACGTGCACATTGACTTTGTGCAGTTTTGTGAAGACATGCACAATAATACACTTTGAAGTAGGAAACTTTTGTGTGAAATCCACTTTCCCCTGGATTCTATAAAGGTTGCCCAAATTTGGCCGCCACAACTGGGCGTGAATAGCAGATCGGTGCTGAAAATAACAAGTACTTAATTGGCACTAATTAGGATTTTTGGCACCGATCTGGCTGCAGGTTATTCTGCCTAAATTGGATCACACACAACTCAAAAGGGGACATGACCATGGGAGGAGGAGGTGGGTCAGGGGCATTCAAAAAAGATGTGAGCAGTGTTACAGAATAGCAGAGGTCCACACCCAATTTGTCCGTCATACACCAGGTTTCAGCTGGTATAAGTCCTCATGCCCAAAGTTGTATGCCAAAGTTGAACATAAGAGTAACCATACTGGGTCAGATCAATGGTCCATCTAGCCCAGTATCCTGTTTTCCAAACAGTGGCCAAGCCAGGTCATAAGTACCTGGCAGAAACCCAAATCGTGGCAATACTCCATACTACAAATCCCAGGGCAAGAAGTTGCTTCCTATGTCTGCCTCAATAGCAGACTATGGACTTTTCCTCCAGGGATTGGTCCAAACTTTTTTTAAACCCAGATACGCTAACCGCTGTTACCACCTCCTCCAGCAAAGAGTTCCAGAGCTTAACTATTCATTGAGTGAAAAAATATTTCCTCCTATTTGTTTTAAAAGTATTTCCATGTAACTTCTTCGAGTGTCCCCTAGTCTTTGCACTTTTGGAATGAGTAAAAAATTGATTTACTTCTACTTGTTCTACACCACTCAAGATTTTGTAGACCTCAATCATATCTCCCTAACCTCTTGAGCCTTTCCTTATACAAGAGGAGTTCCATCACTTTATCATTTTGGTCGTTCTTCTTTGAACCTTGTCTAATTCTGCTATATCTTTTTTGAGATACGGCGACCACAACTGAACGCAATACTCAAGGTGCAGACGCACAATGGAACGATACAAAGGCATTATAGTGTCATCAGTCTTATTCACCATCCCTTTCCTAATAATTCCTAAGTTGAGCGTTGAATTCGGCAGTCGATGCTAAGCACCCTTTATAAAATAGTGTTGAATCCTGAATTTTATTGGCTCTGAATTTTCGGCACCATTTAGAGAACCTAGCTCTTTATGTCAAAGTTTATTTAAAGTAGGTATTAATGAACGGTTGAGAAGCAGATTCATGTAAAGGAATTCATTAATGTAAGAAACTGAAAAGAGAGGCACAAAAAGGATTAATGGGCTTAATTTTGTACATAAATAATTGTACTTCTGGAAATGTAGTTATTTTTTGGGAACTTAAAAAAATACCCCCTTTGCTTGGTGGCAACAGGATTTAAATGCACACAATCCCCCACAATGCTTCCCCCTGTCCAGACCCAGGGCTAAAATGAATACCAACAGTGTTTCACTTAACACTACCTACATCAGCCCCTGCATCTTCCCTCTGCCGCTCCCCTGTGGAAACAGGAAGTTATGTCAAAGGAGGGGCTGGGGCACAGCAGAAGGAAGATGCCAGGGCTGATGCGAGTAGTATTAGTTGAAATGCTCTCTGTGTTTGAGAGGGGAAAATTGCTTTTAAAGTTAGATGGGGGAAGGTGGCCTGAGACAGAAAGAAGAAGCGAATTGCTGGTTCTTCTTTTTTCCCTCCACATGCAATGCCTTCAGGTAAGCTCTGGGCCAGCTTAACCTACAGGGGTCAGTGACAACACAGGCTCAGACATTTGGCGCCCTTTATCTCCAGCCCTATGAGTTAAGCTGGCTCTGGTTGGGGAAATGAGTAGGGTATTACTGGGCCCCCAAAAGGTACATGGTTTTGAAGGGACTCTTTTTGAAACATTTATTTCCCCAGCCTGGGCTGTAAGGGTATATCGGAAGGGGTTCAGCTGGCCTATTAGGGAATCTAGGCTCTGAAGTGAGGGAGTCTCCAGTTGAGCCATGTGGGCCCTTCAAATCCTCCCACTACCATCCAAAAGGGGCAACTTTTTAAAAAATGTGTTTTGCACATTGCCATGACTGGAAATATGCAAAGCTCCAAGCTGTGGTAACACATGAAAAGCAGCTGCAGGTCAGCCAGGAGTTCCTTAGCATCCTGCACATAAATTTCATTAAAATGGGCATTAACCCATGAATCTTTTTATGGGTTAATACCTGAGGCCCTTACTGTGTTCTTGAAGATTGTATTATATACACTACTCTACTGCATCTTAACTCTTCCTGTGTTTTGCGCATTCCGTTCCATTCTTTCTGTCTCTCCTCTTTCACTACTGCATGTTCATCTGCTTCAGGGCTTCCTGAATCTGGCCTGGGAACAGTCGGCCAGTCAGGTTTCCAGGATATCCAGGAAAACTGTACATAAGATTAATCAGCATATACTGCCTACTGCCTTTCCAGTGGATGGGAATATATCTCCTACATATGAACTGTGTTAATATACTATAAGATCTGTGGATATATGTATGAATGTGGATTGAAACTGAAAATCGCTGTGAAGGAAACTTGATATAAGGATCCGGTTTGAGTGGAGTCATTTGCTTCAGTAGAAGATTGACCCACCCCGAAGATGTTGTGAACTTCTAATTTGGATTCTTTTTTCTATTTATCAACGGACTAGTGATTGATACTCATTAATGAACTTCATGATGGAACATTTAACATTTCTTCGTTTGGAATGAAGATAAGATAAGTCATCTGATATTTCTAATAGGTCATGAACATTTGAGGAACTATATTGAGTATCAGGGGGGATGGAATAGAACACAGTCAGTGTATAAGTAGTTTGTTAAATATTAACCAATGATTATGTTTGATTTGAATAAAGTAATGTGTTTGTAATAATATTTAGTATTGATTTTGATAAAAGGTGATTAGGTCATAATAAAGTGATAGCTACATATGAACTGTGGATACTTTGAAGCCCTGGTCTGCTCCTTTGCTGCTAAATCTTTTTTTTCCCCCTCAATTTCTAGAACAATCTGCCAGCTCTTTTTAAATCTCATTCCTCCAGTCTCTCTCTCTCTTCTGCTCCTGTAGATTCAGAAACAAAGTTCATTTTTCTTGTCTTCTTCTTCAGTCTACTCTGTCATTTATCTGAACCTGCAGCCTGAAGCTTTTAATGCCATTCTTTATCCTCTACCTCACTGCCTTTTGTTTTGTTTTTTTAAATAAAATTATGTGACCGCATACCCATGTAAAAAGTAGGCAAATGGAAACAGTGCATTTACTTTTACAAGGTCCACATGTTGACGTTCCCAGGACGTAGTCTGTGCAGAATGGAGGTGGGGTTACAATGTATGTGCATATTGTATAAAACACATGAGTATACATGCAGAGAACCATGCACATATTTACAACTTTTTCAAAGCAGTTTCTGCCTGGTCACATGGGCATCTTTATAAAATGGGCACCTTAATGGAGTTCCCAACTAAGCATCCTGTCAGGGCTGGTATTAGGGTGTGGCAAAAAGGGAACCTGCCCTTAGCCTCCCTGCCTCAAGCTGAAGGAGGCAAAGAGGAGCATAATCGAACGGGGCCGGCCATCTATAAGGGCGGCCATCTGTAATGACGGTCACGTAAAGCGACGTACCCGACCGTATTATCGAACAAGATGGCTGGTCATCTTTCGTTTCGATAATACAGTCGGGGCCGGCCAAATCTCAACATTTGGGCCGGCTTTAGAGATGGCCGCCATTGGTTTTCGCCAATAATGGAAACTAATGGCGGCCATCTCAAACCCGGCCAAATCTAAGCCATTTGGTCGTGGGAGGAGCCAGTATTTGTAGTGCACTGGTCCCCCTGGCATGCCAGGACACCAACCGGGCACCCTAGGGGGCACTGCAGTGGACATCATAAATTGATCCCAGCTGCATAGCTCCCTTACCTTGGGTGCTGAGCCCCCCAAATCCCCCCCCCAAAACCCAATCCCCACAACTGTACACCACTACCATAGCCCTTAGGGATGAAGGGGGCACCTACATGTGGGGCACAGTGGGTTTTGGGGGGGGGGGGGTTTAGAGGGCTCACATTTACCACCACAAATGTAACAGGTAGTGGGGGATGGGCCTGGGTCTGCCTGCCTGAAGTGCACTGCACCCACTAAAAACTGCTCCAGGGACCTGCATACTGCTGTGATGGAGCTGGGTATGACATTTGAGGCTGTCAAAAAATGTATTAAAACATTTTTTTTGGGGTGGGGGGGTGGGAGGGGGTTGGTGACCACTGGGGGAGTAAGGGGAGGTGATCCCCGATTCCCTCCGGTGGTCATCTGGTCAGTTCAGGCACCTTTTTGAGGCTTGGTCGTGAACAAAAAGGGACCAAGTAAAGTTGGCCAAATGCTCGTCAGGGCTGGCCTTCTTTTTTCCATTTTCGGCCAAGGCCGGCCATCTCAACCACGCCCCTGTCCCGCCTTCAGTACACTGCCGACACACCCCCTTGAACTTTGGCCGGCCCTGCGACGGAAAGCAGTTGAAGCCGGCCAAAATCGGCTTTTGATTATACCGATTTGGCCAGCTTTAGGAGAAGGCTGGCCGTCTCCCGATTTGTGTCGGAAGATGGCCACCCTTCTCCTTCGAAAATGAGCTGGATAGCCTTCAGGAGGGCTTTGGAGCCCCGTCCCAGTAGCCGCTCTGGGTTCCTTAGGGGTAGATTCTATATATGGCGCCTAAAAAATCGGCACAGAAATCAGTGCCAACTAAGCATATTCTATAAGTGGTGGTGCCTAGACTTAGGCATGGTATATAGAATATGTTTGTTGATATTTTAGTGCCCAAAATGATGTACAGCCATTTAGACCCACAAAAATGTGGCATAAATCCCAGCATGTAGATTTAGGCACACTGGGCCATATTCTACAACTACACATGTAAATTTCAGAACACCCACGAAATGCCCATTTCCCCACCCATAACCATGCCTCTTTTTGCCTGCGCACGTTAGACGTTCGGCGCACAGAATATGGTTAGCGAGTTGCACACATAAATTCTAATTATTGCCAATCAGTGCTCATTATTACTTGTTCAGTGCTGTTATCAGCACTCATTAGCATATTAAGCTTGTTAAGTTACACGTGTTGTTATAGAATCCCTAGGCACACAATATAGAATCTGGGGGATAGTTTTTAACACCAGCCTTGCATCTTGCTATCAGATTTTCTCATTGTTGCCCTCTGCTTTCTGACCAACAAATTAAGGGACCCTTTTACTAAGCTGCATTATGCACTAACACATGCCTAACGCACATGGCATACTGTGGGGTACGCCCAGATGTTCTGCAGTAACTGCCAAATAAATGCACTGAAAACTATATTTTTTTTGGAAGGGGCCTATCAGGGGCAGAGAATGGACTTTTCTACGCTAAACAGCACATCCATATAGGGCCGCAGAGAGGAAGGCAAGATTTCCCTGGGCCCAGCATCCAAGGGGGGAGGGGTTAGGGTTACCATATGTCCGGATTTACCCGGACATGTCCTCTTTTTGAGGACATGTCCAGGCAACCAGGCGGGTTTTGCCAATCTGCCCGTTTGTCCGGATTTCTGGACAAACGGGCAGGCTGGTGGGCCCGTTTGTCCAGAAATCTGGACAAACGGGCAGATTGCTAGCCTCCCCTCCCCTTACTTACTACTGCCTTGGTGGTCTAGTGACTTCTTCCGCCTTCGGGGCACGAAAGAGCCCCCTCTTTCCTGCCCGAAGCGCTGCCCTGCATGCATCCTTCCTGTTCCTGATCTCGGCACCGATTCAAAATGGCCACCGACAGTTGAAGTGACCTCGCGAGACTTCAACTCTCGGTGGCCATTTTGAATCGGCGCCAAGATCATGAACAGGAAGGATGCATGCAGGGCAGTGCTCCGGGCAGGAAAGAGGGGGCTCTTTCCTGCCCCAAAGGTCACTAGACCACCAGGGCAGTCGTAAGGTAAGGGGAGGGGGGTAACGGGGATGGGGAGTGATGGGGTGTGTGACAGGGGGGAGGAGAAAATGTGACAGGGGCGGAGCAAGGGTGTGAAAGGGGCGGGGTGTGTGTTGGGTGCAGGGCATGTGTCCTCCTTTTTGGGGGACAAAATATGGTAACCCTAGGAGGGGTGTCCAGTGCCGGCAGACCAGGTGAGATCAAGTTCCCTTCCAACCAAACCCACCCCCCCTTGTCCTCTACTTGCCTAGAGTTATTGAATGGCAGGCAGCAGTGATCGAGAAACACTGATCTGCGTTCACAGGTTCTTCCTATTGCGTCCTTCCTCCTGTGAAGTAACTTCCTGTTTCCACATAGGCAGGACACAGCAGGAAGAAGGACCGGTGGATGTCAGAACAATGTCTCTCAATCATCGCTGCCTGCAATTCAATAACTCCAGGCAAGTGTGTGTGTGTGTGTGGTGGGGTGGGGGGAGGGGAGGGGAGGTGGCAGGCCCCTTAACATTACTTGACCTAGGCCCTGCTTTGTCGCTCAGCGGCCTTGCATTGATACTAGTTAGTGCAGGATTACCGCTTGAGCCTTTAGCACCTACAAAATGGGTGGCAGAAAGTGCTCATGGGGTAATTTTATTTTAATGGCTGCACTGATGGCAACATTAACACATAACCATTAATACAAAAAATAGAAAATCAGCCACTTTACAGCTGTGGCAAACTGGCCTTCATTTGCGGGAAAAAACCCATGCAAGGGCACGCTAAGAAGACCACTTTTTGGCACAACTTAGTAAAAGGACTCCTAAAACAACTCCTAAACCACTTGCATGTTGTAAAAAATTAAAAATTTAAAAAAAAAAAAAAAACAGAGTTGGTAATACTTTCAAAATCCTCCTATCTGCACTTCTCATATACAATTTAGTACAGCACAGACAATGATGCGACGCTGCTCTAATTTAATGCTTTGTTTTAGCATCTAATTTATATTCCTTCCGATAACCCTTGCCAATAGCCTGTACCTATCATGCGTGCCAAAACCACAACTAAATTCCTTAGTCAGATACCAATTCATATTTCTAATTCTCCTGATGATGCTTCTCGCTTGTTTTGCCAAATATATCTACTTTCTGTCTTGAAAAAGACTAAGAACAGCACTAGTAAACTCTGCTATCTAGGGGCTTGGAAGAAAAGAAAGGAGAGGAAAGAAGAGAATGAAAAATGAGACACATTACATTCAGTTTACAGAACCTAGTGATATGCTTCCAAAAGTTGAAAAGGTTAACCCTAAGCTTCACACTGCAAACCCAATGCCGGGAGTGCCAAAATGGTCAGATTTAATTAATCCACAACAGTTAGTAAAGTCAAGAGCTTTTTTTGTGTGTGTGTTTTTTTTATCATCTGCAATTTTTTTTCTTTTCAAATCCAAAGGAAAAGATCCGCAGATGATCCGGACGACGCTATGGTTATGCTAGTAGTCTGGTTACTGTGTCTACTACATTCGGTATGTAAGTACATCCAGACATGTGGAGAAGCCAAGCATTAGCAGCTTCTGGCTGTCCCAGTACTGTGCTCTGGGTATGGCCTGTGACCAGAGCCTGAAAGCATCCCAGAGCTGGAATGTGGGAGGGGGGTGTGTGAGTTTGGTCAGACTGACCTGGTCCTCCCTTTAGCTGATCTGTCTGAAAAACTGTGATAACAGACAATATGGCTTATAAAGCTGACAAGACCCACACACATGCATATATACCATTTTCTTGGGGAGGAGGTGGAGGGAGGGTTGCAAAAGCTGAGAACCAGATCCCTTAAGGTCTGCTGAGACTCTGAAAATGTGATACAGCATCCATATGAAAGACTATGGTCAACTATGCACTGCTACATGTCAGCCAAAAACAAAATAAACACCCCCCAAAAAGCGTTGGCCTGGAATACACCTGATATATGGTATATTGCATTGCTATTTCTTGATTTATTTTTTAGGTATTGCTATTTATTAGAAGTGGAGGAGTAGCCTAGTGGTTAGTGCAGCAGACTTTGGTGCTGGCAAATGGGGTTCAATTCCCACTGCAGCTCCTTGTGACTTTGGGCTCAGGTACAAAATAAGTATCTGTATATACTATTGGGCTCATTTTTGAAAGAGAAGGACGCCCATCTTTCGATACAAACTGGAAGATGGACATCCTTTTCACAGGGTCGTCCAAATCGGTATAATTGAAAGCTGATTTTGGACATCCCCAACTGCTTTCTGTCACAGGGACGGCCAAAGTTCAAGGGGGTGTAGTGAAGGCGGGACTTGGGCGTGCCTAACACTAGGACGGCCTCGACCCATAATGGAAAAAAAAGGACGTCCCTGATGAGCACTTGGATGACTTTACCTGGTTGTGTTTTTCTCATGACTAAGGCACAAAAAGGTGCCTGGAATGACCAGATGACCACCAGAGGCAATTGACCTCCTGTTACTCCCCCAGTGGTCACTAACCCCCTCCCACCCTCAAAAAATATCTTTCAAAATATTTTTTTGTCAGCCTCTATGCCAGCCTCAGATGTCATACTCAGGTCCGTGACAGCAGTATGCAGGTCCCTGGAACAGTTTTAGTGGGTGCAGTGCACTTCAGGCAGGTGGACCCAGGCCCATACCCCCCCTACCTGTTACATTTGTGGAAGAAACAGTGAGCCCTCCAAAACCCACCAGAAACTCACTGTACCCACATCTAGATGCCCCCTTCACCTGTAAGGGCTATGGTAGTGGTGTACAGTTGTGGGCTTTGGGGGGCTCAGCACACAAGGTAAGGGAGCTATGTACCTGGGAGCAGTTTATAAAGTCCACTGCAGTGTCCCCTAGGTTGCCCGGTTGGTGTCCTGACATATCAGGGGGACCAGTGCACTACAAATGGAGGAGTAGCCTAGTGGTTAGTGTAGTGGACTTTGATCCTGGGGGAGTGAGTTCAAGTCCCACTGCAGCTCCTTGTGACTCTTGGCAAGTCACTTAACCCTCCATTGCTCCTGGTACAAAATAAGTACCCGAATATATGTAAACAGCTTTGAATGTAGTTGCAAAAACCTCAGAAACGCAGTATATCAAGTCCCATTTCCCTTTCCCTACAAATGATGGCTCCTCCCACAACAAAAGGACTTGCATTTGGCCGTTTCTGAGATGATGTTCTTGGTTTCCATTATCCCCAAAAATCAGAAATAACCAAGTCTAGGGAGAACCATCTCTAAGGATGACCAAAATTTCAAGATTTGGATGTCCCTGACCGTATTATCGAAACGAAAGATGGACATCCATCTTGTTTTGAAAATACAGGTTTCCCCGCTCCTGCATTGGGACATTTTGCGAGGACGTCCTCATCAAAACTTGTACGTCCCTTTCGATTATGCCCCTCCACGTAAACCACTTTGAATATAGTTGCAAAACAAACCACAGAAAGGCAGTATATCAAGTCCCAACTCCCTTCCTTTATTGTATTTGTAAAATTCTTTGGAGTGGACTGTGTCTAAGGAAAGATATATAGGAACATGACTTGACATAACAACTATGCAAATTCAGCATGTCCTCCTTAAACATAGAAAAAGATGGCAGAAGACCATACAGCCTCTCCAGTTGCACAGCCACACAAATAACCCAGGCTCTATAACCCCTTCTTCTGCCATCTTTTTCTACATTTAAGGAGCACATGCTGAATTTGCATAGTTGTAGTTATGTCATGTCATGTCATGTTCCTATATATCTTTTCTTAGACACAATCCACTCCAAAGCAATTCTATTATTAGGTTTCAATTTACTGTTTTCAAGTTTGCCTCATCTTCTTTAATTCTCATTTATTTATTTATTCTCATATTCTTTAAATATATCCTGACATTACCCCTAAGTCTGTTGTCTTTTATCCTCATCCTATAATCCGTTGTTCCAGAGCCTCCTTTCCACTGAAGAAGGCCTGATTACCTTTGAGGTATTTAAATATCTCTACCATATCTCTCCTTTCCCCCTCCTCTCCCTGTTATAGATTTTGGCATCATTCCTGAAAAGGCAAACATTTCCTGATAGATCCTCTGGAATGTCACAAAAATATTGAGGAACCAGATCAAGGGTCAATCTCTACAGCACACCCTTTCCTCAGAGTAAATTCCAGTTACCACTACCATCTATTACCTCCCGCTCAACCAGCTTCTAACTCAGCCAGTCACTTTAGGGCCCACATTGATCCATGGTGTGACCACACCTTGAATAATATGTGCAATTCTGGTCATCGCATAGTGCAATTAGAAAAAGTACAGAGAAGGGTGATGAAAATGATAAATGGGATGGGAAGAGTTCCCTATGAGGAAAGGCTGAAGCGGCTTGGGTTCTTCAGCTTGGAGAAAAGACAGCTGAGGGGAGATATGATAGAGGTATGTAAAATACTGAGTGGAGTCGAATGGGTAGACGTGAATCGCTTATTTACTTTTTCCAAAAATACTAGGTCTAGGGGGCAGGCAATGAAGCTACAAAGTAGTAAATTTAAAATGAATCAGAGAAAATATTGCTTCACTCAACGTGTAATTAAACTCTGGAATTCATTGCCAGAGAATGTGGCAAAAGCAGTTAGCTTAGCTGGGTTTTAAAAAAGTTTGGATGGCTTCCTAAAAGAAAAGTCCATAAGCCACTATTAAAATGGACTTGAGAACTTCCAATGCTTATATCTGGGATAAGCAGTATAAAATGAATTGTACTGTTTGGGGACCTTACCAGGTACTTGTGACCTGGATTGTTGAGGCTCCTTCTGGAACCCTAAAATCATAAGTCCTAAACCCACCAACTAAAACCATTGTATGAAGACTACAGATTCCCCCCACCTCCTCTCATGCACTGTTCACCCCCCAACTCCCCCATATCCACAGCCTTGGCTAATCTGAGAAGCTGAAGGCCTGAGCCTGGAATCAAAACCAGGTCCTTTTAATTGACATTTCACAGTACTTCCTCTGAGCCAATGTAATAACTGAAAAAGATCTGCACAAAGAGTGTGAGAACAGGTTTATTTTGAAGCAAAAGTTGATATAATAATTATTATTTATTTAGATTTTGCTCACACCTTTTTTCAGTAGTAGCTCAAGGTGAGTTACATTCAGGTACACTGGATATTTCTCCCAGGAGGGCTCACAATCTAAGTTTGTACCTGAGGCAATGGAGGGTTAAGCAGTGGCGTAGCTACGTGGGGCCTGGGCCCCCATAGATTTCATCCTGGACCCCCCTCCCGATGACAGCATGCAACAGAACGAAGACTTTTTTGCACTGACTGCAGGACGAAGAGGACGTCGGCTGGCGGGGATTGGGGTCCCCCCCCCCAGCAAAAGCAAAGGTAGGCAGCGGAGGGTTTGCGGCAGGAGTCGAGAGGTCATGAAAGGTGGCTGCGTGTCGGCAATGGCAGAGGGGGGTCAGCGGCGCCGGGGGGGTAAAATGTGCCCCCCTCACCTCAGGCTCTGGACCCCCCTCCCACCGAGGTCTAGCTACGCCCCTGGGGTTAAGTGACTTGCCCAAGATCACAAGGAGCAGCAGTGGGATTTGAACTAGCCACCTCTGGATTACAACTCTGGTGCTCTAACCACTAGGCCAGTCCTCCATAATATACCGGTTTCAGGCAAGTTGCCACCCGGACAGTTCCAACCCACCAATTCCCTCGAAATAATTCCCAACTAGGATAATTCCCACCTAAGGGGGACCAAGGACTCCCCCCCCCCCCCCCCCCCCACCAGTCATTTCCCACCCTCCCTAGCCTTTCCCACCCTCCCTAGCCTTTCCCACCCTCCCTAGCCTTTCTTCTTTTTACCAACCATAGCTTCTTTTTTGTATCGGGTCCCATAAGTCCTGGTAGTGCCTTTTATTTTTTTTACTAAAGTCGTAATTTCCCTCAAAAAATCTCTGGAAAAAATTCAAAAGGTACAAAACCAGAGAAAAATCTTGTAGGAGATACCCTAGTGAAGGGATTGACCCAGTGCCACTCCGTATAATCAAATTAAGATATAAAAAATGAAAAAATTAAAATAATTTTTCTTTTTTTCTTTTTATAGAGATGTTCTCAGAGTTATACACTCACAATGTGGAAGAGAGGCACTTTCTCTTAGCTTTTTCTAAGCTGCTTTTGGCTGACAAAAATTATCATATACGGAGTTCCTGAGGAAGAATTTCGAAACCCTGCAGAGTCGGACTCGTTATGATTCTATTGTGAAGTCTTATGCATTGTGAGGTTCATAATGAAGAGTGGTGAAAAAACCTTTATGGGATAACAAGTATGGACTTTTGAGGATTACAACCACTGAGGAACCTCTTCATGACTTCTAGAATACGCTAAGTGCCTATGTTTATAGATGTAAAGTGTTGATATTTATTAGAAGATAATAGCACACGTGAATTTGGATGTGCACAGAGGTTTTTATTGGAGTAAGTGTAGGAATTGACTCATTTAAACTCTATATTATATAAGGTATTAGACACACACTTATACTAATATTTAAATGATGCACGGGTGTGTTTGGAAAAATTTATAAATACCTTTAGAGAAGTTCTATGATTGAGAAACTTATCCACCCTCAGAAGCGCCGTTAAGATTAGTGGCGCTTTGCTTGTGTGAGTGTATAACTCTGAGAACATCTCTATAAAAAGAAAAATTCTTTTAATTTTTTCATTTTTTATATCTTAATTTGATTATAAGGACTGGCACTGGGTCAAGCCCTTCACCAGGGTATCTCCTACAAGATTTTTCTCTGGTTTTGTACCTTTTTTATTTTTTTTCCGCATCTGGTTAGAGCAGCATACGATGTACACAGAGGACGTATAATAATGGAATAACTTTTCATAGGTAGAGTAGTAATTTGTTATAAATTGTAATCAGTATGTCATTTTGAGGGGCTGAATTAGGTTGAAACCTATTTTGGGAGGCATGGGGGGGGCATTGCTCACCCACATGAACTGAAGTTTGTATTTATTTATTTATTTATTTATGATTTAGATCCCAGATTAAACATGAATTAGGTTGAAACCTAGTTTGGAAGTTTGTGGGGGGGCATTGCCCCCCACACAAACTGCATGTCTCGAAGAGGAAAGGGATGTGTTAAAATATAATGTTGTGGGGTGTGGGGTGTGAGGGAGTACTGGAACAGAAACAGGAGGGAGATTACCTGTCCTAGTGTGTTTTTTGTATTTTTTGGGTTATGAGTGGGAATTGTCCTCCCTGGTGTGGTGGGAATTGATTCAGTGGGAATTGTCCAGATGGGAATTTGTGGGTGGGAACTGTCCAGTGGGAACTGACCTAGAGCCAATATACAAAATACACAGGCCTGTTTACCAATGAGAAAAATGCAGCAAAGACAAACACACATCTAATGGTTTCAGAGACATATAATTGCTGTAAATTATAAGTAAGCACGGTCCTTACAACTAGAACACATTTAGAGGGCTGGGTTTTTACTGGAAATGCATTATTCCACATAAAGACTAAAAAAAATAAAAACAGAACAGGATCTGACAGTGCCGCAGCCTATCAGCAGTATTAACTGCTAACAGTCGTAAGACCTTAATTGCCATAAGTCTTTAGCTCAGAGACGAAAAGCTGGTGAAATCTCACTTTCAGCAGGTATGGGCAAGAATCCCATGTTTTCCCACAAGTTTGTACATATAAGTCACTACTTGCTGCTACCACAGTCAAGGATATGGATGAAATCTAATGAATATTTGCACATAATCATAGAGGCCGGCTTTCTCCTTTCTGTCCTGTCTCCTTCAACAAAACCAAGCAAGGCTTATCCAGCACACACTTGCAAACTCTCCTAGCAAAATAATAATGACAAGTTGCCTCATTTTGGGGCAATTTTTACATTAAAAAACAAAACAGGAAGCAGTGATAGTGAAGGCTGTGTACAAACCTCTAGAAAGACTGTGCTGCAAGCACAACTTTTGCACTTCATAATTAGTGATCGACACAATATGTAGACACACAAAACAGGAAGATCAAAGCAACTGAAAGTGTGAAACAGTTTCATGTATCGAGAAGCAGCTTGGTGGTGATGTATCTCAGAGACCTGGTAATTTCTGTTTACAGTTTCAAGTTGCTACATGGGGGAAATTATTATTATTTTTTTACCATATCCCCAACACACAACCAAATGCTAAAAATGTATTCTGTGGTAGGTCTACTTTCCAATTAGTAGAAGCAAACACACAAGGGATATAATTAGTTATGACACGGGGACAAGCAAGACGTGTTCCGACACACCAAAAGAGCTAAGAAAAAAAGCCTGCCCACAACAGCAGTGCAAATGGAAAGAAGCGAACCATGTGCTGGAACATTCTCTGGCAGACCTGCACCAAACCATATTCATGGGTATAGAGAGGCACATTTCTACATCTTAAATACCCTTCAGAAAGGCTTTAAAACAGTGGTTCCCCAACCTGTTCTGGGGGACCACCAGCCAATTATGCTTTCAGAATATCCCTAATGAATATGCATGATACAAATTTGCATGCCTGTCACCTCTATTATATGCAAATCTTTCTCATGCATATTCATTAGGGATATCCTGAAAATCCGACTGGCTGAATAACTCTGGTAGTTTCATGACATCTTTACTTTCATCATGTCCTCTGATTTGGTCTTATCTTTTCTTCCTTTTACTATAACTGTTTCTTTTGCCCATCATCCCTCCACCAACACCAGTTCAGCTCTTACTACCTGGTCTTGTTTGCCTTATAAGGATCTGCATTCTAGAACTCTTCAATTCTTTCCTGATGATTTCCTTTCTCTCTCGTTAAATGAAAGGCCTCTTGTTGGAACACTGCTTTATCTTCCTAATTCCCTCACTGTTCTAGTTCTTCCCACTCTGAGCATGTTCTCCCATGCAGACAACCTTGGTTTCATAGTGGACTTCGGTTCCCTCATCGCCAAGTCAGGAAGGCAGAGCGCCTTTGGTGCAAGCATCAAACTCCAGCACACCTTTGTACATTTAGATCACATAGAGGGGCATTTTCGAAAGGTCATCCAAGTATGAATTAAGACGCCTTCGCAAAGTCGGCCAAAATCAGGTAGGTATAATCGAAAAATAGTATGGACGTCCTCAGACATTCCATTATCGCAGTGCAAAACGCCCAAATCAGGGATGCCCAAAGTATAGTAAAAAGTACGCCCATCTTCCAGAACCGCGAAAGGACGTCCCTAAAACTGCCAAAGGACGTCCATCTTACTAGGCCCACCGAAGGACAGTGGGCCTGTAAGAGGGACGTCCTTCAGCAGTTCTGTGAGAAACACGTCCTTGTTACTGTACTTTACACTTATGTATGTTCCTTATATTTCCCGTACCTGGATGTCCGCAACTACATGCACTGTACTTGCAGAACATGCAGCTATGGGAAATATAAGGAACATACATATTTTATTGTGTATATATGAAGAGGTTCACACACTTGATAATGATCTATATAAGGAAGGCTCCGCACGTATGAACATGTACTCATCCAAATAAGGCCCCGCATGTGTGACGACGGTCCATGCACATCATGGACGTCCATGCGTCATGGTCATCCACGGGCTGACCCATCATATATGGGGCAGGACATCCACGTGCTAATTCGTCCATATATGGGATGGTCATCCATATATGGAACTGTGCATGTAAAGACGTCCATCACGCATGGGCGTCCATATAAGGCGATGCACGTTTTCCAACGGTTATTCACTGAGAAACATGGCGCTTCGTAGAGAACCCAACTTTAGCTTGCCGGAGAGTCTGCTCCTGGTGCAGCTTTGCCTGAGGCACCGGCACAGGCTCTTCATGCACCACCACCACCTGCCCCCCAGGACTGTGTCCATTAGAACATGGACACAGATACGAGAAAGGCTGGAAAGGTAAGTGCTTTTTTTCACTCCCCCCCTCACTGTTCCTGGGCTATCAGGTCCCCCTCCTGTAGCACCACATTTAAGAGCTCCCTCAGCAATGTAAGCTCTAACTGTAGTCTGCATTCAAGGGTAATCAGTGATATGTGCACATGCACATTCATTAATAGAATGTATGTACTAGAAAGGAAAAACATTCCCACATCCCTACAATACTGCACACAAATGGTACTCTGTCCTCATGTCCACCTCAATGGCATCACCTGTACCAATGTAATGTCCCCCCCTCCAATCAGTGTTGTGTGTCTCTAAAATTTGGCTGCCAAATGAATTTGTGTTGTGAAAGCAAGAAGGGCCATCCCCTGACTCCTGGTGTACAAACTTGTATCTTGCAGACGTTTTGGAATTCGGAGGGGCCTGGAGTCCCTGAGATGCTGGTTCCGGCATATACGGCGGGACAGCCCCAATCTTGTTAGGAGCGTGTGATGTCGCCTCAGGGCTCGACGTAAGTATTGTAAACAGGGCATCTGTACTCATTTGTAAATGTATTTATTTAATAATGCAAATGTCGTGTACAATATCAGTTTTCATGTGGCTAATAGGCAACTAGTAAGTCATAGCACCTCTTTCCCAGATCAAGGCCTGAGGCTGCTGCTACCCTCCCATGAGTGTGGCTGTAACTTCCAACTAACCTCCTCTGAGATGAATGAGATGACATGCCTCACTTCTGTATCCACCTTTCTGGGGTGGATACTGTTTCATGGTATTCTTGCCTGATGTTCTGCTCTTAGTGGATGTCATAGCTTGATTTGAAAGTAATGTAAAGAAATAGTACTTACACCCCCCTCCTCCCCCCCCCACCAAAAAAAATGGTCATCCTACCATAGTCACAACTCAAAATGCTAACATGTTGCTGAGGTAAGAGTGTTCCTTGCCAACACATCTTATAGTGTATTCCTTTTTCAGACCAGCTTCCAGGGTTCCCTGTCATGTCATCTCATGCATCTCACACCCCAGGGCTCACCACTGACCTCACCTTTCCCCATTCCTGCCTCATGCCAGCCAGCCAGCTCCTGCACTATGCAAGCCATGTTGAATGTGCTGATCTCAAGGACAATCCTTTTACATACACAGGGCGCCAGCAGTAGGAGGAGCAGGAGCAGGAGGAAGAGGCAAAACTGCCTGCAGCGGTGGTGAAGCAGGAGGAGGAGGAGGACCCCTGGCAAGACATGCCTCCCCTTGAGGAGGAGGGCCCAACACCTCCAGCCCTCTCCACACCAGCACCAGCCCCATCACCATCCCCAGCACTGCGCCTCCTGCAGCAACTGGTGAATAGCCAAAACCAGTTGCTACAGGAGGTGTCAGCGATGAGGCTGGAGGTGTCGAAAATGCAGCAGGCTAATGAGCAGCACTTCAGGGCGCAGAGGCTGCTCCTGGTGCTGCTCGTTAGCCTGCTGCATAACGCCATGCAGGGAGGAGGACATAGCCTCCTTTAAAAGACTTGGGGGGGGGGGGATTTGTAAATAGTTATATTTTTTTCGTTTAGTTAAATACACAATTTCATATTTTTCATATAACTGGGTGTGCGTCTACTTTGTGCACTACATATTATCAAATGCTGGGGTTGATGTGAGAGGAGTCAGCAATCTAGGTTGCATGACAGGTGAACTGTGACAGAGAAACTTTGGTACATATGTGTCATAAGTGTGGCCATACAGAAGGCCACCTGTTCATTCCAAACTGCATGGCTGTATGGTAAGGGGGGTGGGGGAGGCTATGGTAAAGGGGGGTGGGGGAGGCTGTTGAGGAACAGAAATGCCCATCTAACCTCTCCCCCCCTTACCATAGAGCCCCACAGCACAGAGTTGTGTAAATAATAGGTATGTTGTCTAGCACTAGTGATCTGCCAAGTAGAAACTTGCAGATAACCACAGGTAGTGCATAGACAATGTTTGCTCTCTGATCATCAGACACCCTTACCTACAACCAAACCACATTGGTGAGGGCGAGGAAGGAGTTACAAACAGCTGGGTCATCTTTTCACATTGAATGTATCAGCAATGGTATATAGTGCTGAGGAGAAAAGGGAAAACAACAGTAAAAGCATTAGATGGATGTTTACTTCATCACAATTGCAATATAATACATTTGGTACAGTAGGGCACCGGCTAGGGGAATTATATAGGCACCGGGCTGTAGCCACCTGCAAGTAATTTAGAATAGGAACTGTAACCAGAACCCCACTTCCTCACCATGACTTAAGGGCTCAAGGCCGTGGTAGGCACACACCTGTGGCTACCTTGAAAATAGTTTGCAGGATAGAATTTAGAAATGTTGCTGTTCCATAACTATGGAGGATTGTAGGACTGTGTTGAAAAATGTGGAAAAGACATTCAGTGCATATATGCTTCCCCCCTCCCCACCCCCTGCAACCTTGAGAATGGATGGGCACTTCATAAAAGGGGCCTGGGGTTCACCACATAAAGAAGGATGGAACCTAGTGGGGAGACACATGAGGTGCAAATCGGGAGAAAAACTACCAGCTGTGGATACCCGTGAACCTGGTGAAATTAGAGGTAAGATTTGAATGCAGAGAACATACAGAGAATGGGGAGCCCTTGACCATGAGGGATGCACATATCCATTCTCAGGGCCTCTTCCCCTCCCCCACAGGCAGCCACAACTGAATGTGTCCAATAGAGAACAAGACATCTGTACAATGAATTGGGTAGAAACAATCATGGCTCTCAGAGTTCAGTGTATTACAGTCCACTGCTGTCTCTTGCAATCCTCTTGACCAGCTGTCCTGCAAGATGCAAGAAGTGTTTGTTTAGCACTTACATAGCAGAAAGGAAAGAGGTGGCTGAGAGGTATGAGCTTACCTTGAACTTGTGGTGCAAGAATCTGTTGGCTCCAAGGGACCAGAGGCTGCCTGCTTCAACAAAGGAGAGAGAGAGAGAGAGAGAGAGAGAGAATGGGGGGCAGTGAGGGAGCACATCACAGACAGCAAGGAGCTCCTGGCGGGTAGAGAATGGAGAGTTGGTCAGATGTAGAAAATGCAGAGTATATGCTAAGCTACCAGCTAACACCTAGTCTGAAACGTTTGGAAAGGAAAGGCACAAAGCCCACACACCAGTTATCTTTCAAGAATTGGCAAAATAAATTCTCCACCCCCAAAAAACAAACAGGTGTACAAAAGCATACAGTTGCAAAAACAAGATTTACTATAACTGAAGCTAAAACGCTTTGAAATACCACCCCATAATCTAAAGAAAAACCTCTAAAGTGCAAGCACAGAGAAAGCCGTTTTAAAGAGGCGCCCATAAAGGGAATGCAAACTTCCAAATGGGAAGAGCAGCTGGGGATGTTTAGGGGTTTTGTCAATAATCGAAATTAGGACGCCCATCTCAGGAACGCCCATCGCGTTCTTACATGGGCGTCCCTGGGAGAGTATTTAAGCGTCCTTCTCAGTATTTTCGATGGCACCAAAGCAACCACCCACCCGCAAGGGTATTTTCAGCGACCCTGAAATTGAACTGCTGGTTCAGGAAATCCAGAAGAGGCACACACATCTCTTTGCTCCCACGGGCCAGAGGCTGGCTGCTACAACGAAGCAGAGAGAATGGGAGGCAGTAAGGGACCGGGTCAACGCGATCTTCCACTGTGGCAGGGATGTGGAAGACTGCAAACGGAAGTGGCGTCGGCTGAGACGTGATGTCAGGAGGAAGGCTGGTGCCAAACCCCCAGCAGATGACACCGATAACTTCACCCCCATTGAGCGAATCATTCATGGGCTCTTGCCCCAGGAGGGGATCCACGGCATTGGGTCCCTTGACACATCAGCACAGCCTAAGGGCTCAGGTAGGTTCACCATTAGGAAGCTGGGGTATCTGTTGTGCTGCACTACACTCTATTTTACGTAAGTGGGGGACAGTGTGGTGCTCCTCAGTAGGGGAAGGGGTGAGAACACCACATGCAATACAAATCACTATTCATTACAGACCATGACTCAGGGAGTAACCGGTGGGGGGGGGGGGGGGGGGGGGGAAGAGGATTTCCAGCAATGTGTGTGTAGGTTAGGTTACCACTGTTTCACAGCTTTGGGGCCCTTCCCCACTCCCTCCTCTTTTCCCATCACCAAACTCTGCATATCTCCTTCCCACACCTATGTGCTGTAGCCACTGTGTCCTCTGTGTAAATACTATGTCATAGAAATAAATGTCAACTTACTCTCACACAAAACTTATCTTGATCAGTCTTTGCCTGGCTCTGACCCCCAGCTGGTGTACACTCTGCTCTGCTCTGTGGGCGGGGGTGGGGGGGTGGAGGGGGCTGCTCATCCTGTTCATCTGGGGCCTGCTGCTGTGATGGCTGTGGCTCTTCTGGGAGGGCCTGTCCTCTGCGCATTGCCAAATTATGTAGCATGCAGCAGGCCAGGAATATCTTTGCCACCTTTTGGGAGCTGAAAAGGAGCTCCCCTCCAGAACGGTCCAGACATCGGAACCTGTTCTTAAGTTGCCCGAAGGTGCGCTCGATGATGCCACGGGTGGTCCGATGTCTACTGTTGTAGTTCTCCTCTGACCCTGTTTGTGCGTGCACTATGGGGATCATGAGCCAACTCCGCTGTGGGTAGCCTCTGTCACCACTGGGAGAAGCAGGATGAGAAAGATGAGTGTGCATTGTTTGGAGTGGGTACCTTGTGGAGGTGGGGGGGGGGGGGAATAGTGGGTTGTGGAGTGAGCTGGAGGGAGACAGTGCTGAGGTTGCCTGGTGGAGGAGGTATAGTTTGGCCAGATCCATGCTGCACTTACCTAGGAGCCATCCGCCGGTGATCTCCCCTTGGTCAAACCTGCAGAAGATTCCCGAGTGCTGCAATATGTAGGCGTCATGGGTGGAACCTGGGTATCGGACACACACATCTAGAATCTCCCCCTGGGTGTCACACACAATTTGCATATTGAGTGAGTGGAATGCTTTCCTGTTCCTATAAGTCGCCTCTCGTGCCCGGGGGGGGGGGGGGGGCGGTCTCAGGGCGACAGGTGTGCAGTCAATGGCGCCTATGACCGAGGGGAAGCGAGCTACACCGTAGAAGTCAGCCATGTTGTTCTGCAGGGCCTGGGGGGGGGGGGAAGGTGATGTACTCAGAGGTGTGGGTAAGGAAGGCATCAAGGAACTGGGTGAGGCAGTTAGAAATGGAAGCCTGGGTGAGACCCGTGTTCACAGATAGGACAGACTGGAAACTCCCAGTGGCTAGAAAAGATAGAGAAGCAGTGATCTTTAGGTGCACAGGGATGGGGTTGTTCCTATGGGTCCTGAGCTGCAGGAGGGGTTGGAGCTGGTCACAAAGGTGCTGAATGGCAGCCCTTTCAAAGCGGTACCTAGTGAGACACTGCAGGTCATTGAGGTCTAGGAAACTGCTACGGGGCCTGAAAACTCTGGGGCGTGAGTACCTCCTGCGGTGCCTCCCCTCTTCCTCCAACATGTAAGCCACCTGTGCATTTAGTGCCTCCATTTCCCCATACTACAGGTGCAATGCAGTGCCACCAGTGCTCACCTCTCCCTACCAACTTGGTGAAACACAGCAGCAACAAACAGAAGCTGACACTCACTCTCCCACCACAGATAAACACAGCAGAGACACACTGCAAGCACTCTCTGACCCACTACAAACTCTCCTGCCACACCCTCTAGCCACTCACTCTCCAAGCAGTCTTCACAAACACGCTGCAGCAGTACACAGAGAAAGAGACAGAGACTACAAACAGGTAAGGGAATGAAATATGAACTTGGGGACAGTGAATGGAGAGGGATAGGGGGAGGGGATGGGGGATATAGAGGAAGGAGTAGTGGTGTCTGGGTTTGGGGGCTAGAAGGGGTAGGGAAAGCTGAAAAGGTAAAACACATATGAAGCAGGTGAGGGCGAAAACGTTCTGAGTACGGCACACAGACAAGGGTAACAGGTACTCAAACTCTCAGCTTTCTCTCCCAACAACGCTCTCGCCACTCTCCAACTCCACAAAATCGCTAATGGGTCTAAAGACAACTTCCCCCTTTGGTCGCTTTTATTTCAGGTCTAACTAACTAACTAAGGACGCCATTGTTCCCGCCCATGCAAAACCATTTCGCTAGCCGTTATACGTTGAGGGCGCCCATCTCGTAACGCCGCCCCTAACACACCCCCTGTGGGGATGACCATAGATGGGCGTCCTTGCGCTGAGGACGTCCTTATGGCCCTGTTTTGATTATTGGATTTGGGCGACCTTCTTTCACGGGGATGCCCATGTGCCTTTTATGTCGCTTTTTGGACGCCTTTCTCTTTCGAAAATGAGCCTGTGTGTGGGTTTTACTACCTTCAACTAAGGAAAACCAAAAACTCTTACTTTACTAACCTTATTAACCGCTCTATCTGCCCTGCTAAAAAGTTATTTCAAGTGGTTTCTCACCCATCCTCAGGCTCTCCATCAAACAACAATTGGATATTCCCATCTGCTGATGCTTGGCATCCTACTTTTGTTCCAAAGTTGCTCTTCTCTACACCTCTTTACCAAGTTCTAACTGCCCAACACAGTCTGTTTCTTCTGATATCCAATCAGAGCTGAACCCTGTTTATTGTTCCATCTGGAATACTTTTTCTCTTCCCTTCTTGACCCAGTTACAGTGGGGGAAATAAGTATTTGATCCCTTGCTGATTTTGTAAGTTTGCCCACTGACAAAGACATGAGCAGCCCATAATTGAAGGGTAGGTTATTGGTAACAGTGAGAGATAGCACATCACAAATTAAATCCGGAAAATCACATTGTGGAAAGTATATGAATTTATTTGCATTCTGCAGAGGGAAATAAGTATTTGATCCCCCACCAACCAGTAAGAGATCTGGCCCCTACAGACCAGGTAGATGCTCCAAATCAACTCGTTACCTGCATGACAGACAGCTGTCGGCAATGGTCACCTGTATGAAAGACACCTGTCCACAGACTCAGTGAATCAGTCAGACTCTAACCTCTACAAAATGGCCAAGAGCAAGGAGCTGTCTAAGGATGTCAGGGACAAGATCATACACCTGCACAAGGCTGGAATGGGCTACAAAACCATCAGTAAGACGCTGGGCGAGAAGGAGACAACTGTTGGTGCCATAGTAAGAAAATGGAAGAAGTACAAAATGACTGTCAATCGACAAAGATCTGGGGCTCCACGCAAAATCTCACCTCGTGGGGTATCCTTGATCATGAGGAAGGTTAGAAATCAGCCTACAACTACAAGGGGGGAACTTGTCAATGATCTCAAGGCAGCTGGGACCACTGTCACCACGAAAACCATTGGTAACACATTACGACATAACGGATTGCAATCCTGCAGTGCCCGCAAGGTCCCCCTGCTCCGGAAGGCACATGTGACGGCCCGTCTGAAGTTTGCCAGTGAACACCTGGATGATGCCGAGAGTGATTGGGAGAAGGTGCTGTGGTCAGATGAGACAAAAATTGAGCTCTTTGGCATGAACTCAACTCGCCGTGTTTGGAGGAAGAGAAATGCTGCCTATGACCCAAAGAACACCGTCCCCACTGTCAAGCATGGAGGTGGAAATGTTATGTTTTGGGGGTGTTTCTCTGCTAAGGGCACAGGACTACTTCACCGCATCAATGGGAGAATGGATGGGGCCATGTACCGTACAATTCTGAGTGACAACCTCCTTCCCTCCGCCAGGGCCTTAAAAATGGGTCGTGGCTGGGTCTTCCAGCACGACAATGACCCAAAACATACAGCCAAGGCAACAAAGGAGTGGCTCAGGAAGAAGCACATTAGGGTCATGGAGTGGCCTAGCCAGTCACCAGACCTTAATTCCATTGAAAACTTATGGAGGGAGCTGAAGCTGCGAGTTGCCAAGCGACAGCCCAGAACTCTTAATGATTTAGAGATGATCTGCAAAGAGGAGTGGACCAAAATTCCTCCTGACATGTGTGCAAACCTCATCATCAACTACAGAAGACGTCTGACCGCTGTGCTTGCCAACAAGGGTTTTGCCACCAAGTATTAGGTCTTGTTTGCCAGAGGGATCAAATACTTATTTCCCTCTGCAGAATGCAAATAAATTCATATACTTTCCACAATGTGATTTTCCGGATTTAATTTGTGATGTGCTATCTCTCACTGTTACCAATAACCTACCCTTCAATTATGGGCTGCTCATGTCTTTGTCAGTGGGCAAACTTACAAAATCAGCAAGGGATCAAATACTTATTTCCCCCACTGTAACTAAGATCATGCCATCCATGCACTTTACCACCTGTTCCCTTGACCATCACCCCCTTTAATTGGCTTCAGCTTCCTAGGCATTATCTCATGCCTCTATTTCTCCAGGTAGTTTCCCAGAGCCTTTCCTTAGGTCAGGTCCCCCAACTCTGGAAAAAGGCACTAGTCATACTGCTTTCGAAGAAACTTTCCTTAGATTCTCCTTGTCCTGAAAATTTTTGTCCAGTCTCTAACTTATGCATCCTTTCAAAGATCACTGAACGATTAGTTTTTGATCAACTGTCTGCCCGAGGTGATCAGCTCTCTGTTTTACATTGACGCCAAACCAGATTCAGATCCCATCACAGTATGGAAACCACAATAACTGCTCTGCTTAGTGAACTTCATTCATCACTTGACACTGGTGATATCATTATTTTGGTCTCTCTCGATCTGTCTTCTGCTTTTGATCTGGTTGACCACTCACTTCTCCTTTCCAGCCTTCAATCCATAGGCGTAGTTTGACTGTTTCATTTGGGGGGGCAAAGAATGGGCGGAGCATATTAGCATATCATTTGCATATATACATATGCAAATGAATATGCTAATGTGGAGGAAGGAATTGAATTTACAGGCAAAATATCACAGATGCACATTTCAAAAAGCTGACACATTTCAATTAATAAATTATGAATAAAATACTTTTATCTACCTTTGTTGTCTGATCATTTAGTTTTTCTATTCGCTTTGGTCCCAGTGTCTTCTGTTTTATTCAGTGTCTTCTTTCCAGTAGGCTTCCCTCTGCTCCCCACCCCTCCCAGTCCCATCCATCTCTTGCTCCTTCCCTCTGCTCCCCACCCCTCGCAGTCCCATCCATCTCTTGCTCCTTCCCTCTGCTTCCCACCCCTCCCAGTCCCATTCATCTCCTGCTCCTTCCCTCTGCTTCCCACCCCTCCCAGTCCCATCCATCTCTTGCTCCTTCCTTCTGCTCCCCACCCCTCCCAGTCCCATTCATCTCCTGCTCCTTCCCTCTGCTTCCCACCCCTCTGTCCCATTCATCTCCTGCTCCTTCCCTCTGCTTCCCACCCCTCCCAGTCCCATCCATCTCTTGCTCCTTCCCTCTGCTTCCCACCCCTCCCAGTCCCATCCATCTCCTGCTCCTTCCCTCTGCTTCCCACCCCACCCAGTCCCATCCATCTCTTGCTCCTTCCCTCTGCTTCCCACCCCTCCCAGTCCCATCCATCTCCTGCTCCTTCCCTCTGCTTCCCACCCAGTCCCATCCATCTCTTGCTCCTTCCTTCTGCTCCCCACCCCTCTCAGTCCCATTCATCTCCTGCTCCTTTCCTCTGCTTCCCACCCCACCCAGTCCCATCCATCTCTTGCTCCTTCCTTCTGCTCCCCACCCCTCCCAGTCCCATTCATCTCCTGCTCCTTCCCTCTGCTTCCCACCCCTCTCAGTCCCATCCATCTCTTGCTCCTTCCCTCTGCTTCCCACCCCTCCCAGTCCCATTCATCTCCTGCTCCTTCCCTCTGCTTCCCACCCCTCCCAGTCCCATCCATCTCTTGCTCCTTCCCTCTGCTTCCCACCCCTCCCAGTCCCATCCATCTCCTGCTCCTTCCCTCTGCTTCCCACCCCACCCAGTCCCATCCATCTCTTGCTCCTTCCTTCTGCTCCCCACCCCTCTCAGTCCCATTCATCTCCTGCTCCTTCCCTCTGCTTCCCACCCCTCAGTCCCATTCATCTCCTGCTCCTTCCCTCTGCTTCCCACCCCTCCCAGTCCCATCCATCTCTTGCTCCTTCCCTCTGCTTCCCACCCCTCCCAGTCCCATCCATCTCTTGCTCCTTCCCTCTGCTTCCCACCCCTCCCAGTCCCATCCATCTTCCCTCTGCTCCCCCCCCCGCGAGGTCCAAGATGGTGACTCCGTTTACCCCATCTCTTCCTCCCTCCCTCCGCCGCAGGCAACAGTCTTCAGCTTTTTCAGCGTTCCTGGCAGCGGTAGCGTTGTACACGCTGCCTTCGGTCTGCTCCGGAAGCCTTCTCTTCAAGTTCCTGTTCCCACCTATGCGGGAACAGGAACTAGAAGAGAAGGCTTCAGGGCAGAGCCGAAGGCAGCGTGTACAACGCTACCGCTGCCAGGAACGCTGGAAAAGACTGCTGCCTGCAGCGGAGGGAGGGAGGGAGGGAGGAAGAGAGAGGGGTAGACGGACACACTCCTCTCCATCCGCTACTCCGCTTGGCTTCCCTGCCCTCTCTGTCTGCGTCCCGCCTTCCTCTGACGTCAGAGGAAGGCGGGACGCAGACAGAGAGAGCAGGGAAGCCAAGCGGATGGAGAGGAGCGCGTGCGTGCATGTGGTTTTTTTTTTTTAAACTAATGGCGCGGCGGCGCCTCATCGTCGTTTGGGGGGGCATTGCCCCCCCTCGCCCCCCCCCAGTCTACGCCTATGCTTCAATCTATAGGGCTTTCTGATACTGTGCTCTCTTGGTTCTCTTTTTTTCTCACAGCTCATTCATTCTCAGTGTCCACTTCCTCTTTTTTGTCCATGGATATCCCTCTCCATTGTGGGGTCTTCCAAGGATTGATTTTATGTCCCTAAGATTTCAACATATTTCTGAGCTCTTTAGCTACCTTGATACAAATTTTAAATATAAAGTTCTTTATCTATGCAGATGATGTTCTCTTTGTGTTCCCCACCTCACCTTTTCAACCTAGTTTGAGCCATCTTCAGTCTTGTTTATCCGCTTTGTCCCAGTTGTTAACTAATCATAGGCTTGTTCTTAACACCGTTAAATGGTTACCTGTTGGACCACTGGCCCATTCTCTAAACCATCCTTGGTTCCACTGCATTTTAATACACCTATTCCTGTGGTATCTTGATGTTATTCTGGATTTAAACCTCTCATTTGATGCTCAAGTCTCACAGGTTCTCTAGCATGGCTTTCTCTCTCTCTCTCCATTGCCTCTGAGCAATTTCTAAATTTTTGACTTTTTTGCTTTTGCATACATTGGTTCACAAATTTGTCATTTCTCAACTAGGTTACTGTAATACTATATTCCCTGGTTTAACAGCCAATCAGCACTGAAGGCTGCAAACCCTACAGAAAGCCAACGCTCGTTTTTTATGTAAGGCTCACAGGAATGACCTAGCATCCCAATCTATATATATAAAAGGCACTTTGAAGCCTCAAGCCGGAAACTTGAGGCGCCCGAGGTATCCGGTTTGGCCTGCAGGCTCCAGTCACTGTAGCTCCGCCCTCGCGTCAAAACGCAATGATGTTCAGGGCGGAGCGGCCCTCGCGTCAAAACGCGAAGACGTTGAGGGCGGGGCGGCCCTCGCAACCACATCACTGAGGGACGAAGGGACGAAGAGGAGAGGTGTGCAACTCGGAACGGAGGCACCGAGGGGGTGTATGCAACTCGGGAGGGAGGACGGGGGGAATTACCCTGCTAGCGCCCGTTTCATTTTTGCCAGAAATGGGCATTTCTTACTAGTTACTAAATAAATTACACAGGCTTCTGGTTAAGTACTGCATTTGGTTTAAAATTCTTAGTATAACCCATAAAACCCTCCATTTAGGCTCCCCTTCTTATCTTATCTCCATCCCCCAGAGAGGACAGGAAGGACAAGGAGATGCACATGAATGGAAGGAAAGAGAGAGAGAGAGAGAGAGAGAGAATATGCACATGCATGGAGAGCAGAGGAAGAAAAGAGATTGGAAAAGATGCACAGGCCACAGATCTTTGTAGCATAGACGTAGACATGTAGGACAAATATTACCACTATCTTAAAGAAAAGAACCAAAATCCGTGAAAAAGAGAGGAAAGAATACAAACCTCCTTCTCCTTTTCCAACCCCAACTCCTACAACCATGTGTACCAATCCATTCCAGTGCCATCTGTATGGTGATAGCTATTTAGACCTCAAAGAGCAAGACCTCAGTTAATGCTGGTTATAAAGCAAGGATGTCCAAATGAGATCTTCAGAGGCCGCAACCTAGTAGGGGGTCTCAAGAAATATTTGCATGCACTGCTTCTACTATGTATACCTCTCTCTCGTGCATTCAAGGACATCCAAACCAGCCTATGGCCCTTGGAGATCACAACTGGACACTCCTGTCATAAGACAACTTTCAAGCCTTGGGTTATTACCAGCCTGCAACAGTTTCAAATAGATCTAAAACCCTCCAATGATCCACTGAGCTGCACAGTCTGCTTGTGAATATTGAGGATGGGAGCAGGCTTTGCCTCCAAATCAAGCATCTACCTTACCATTTTCTCAGGAGAAAATCTACAGTTAACATGGATTTTTCAGACATGCTTAAATTGCAAACCAAAGCATAGATTCACTCTAGAACTTGTAAGTATGAAAACCAAAAGGTTGGTCCATAGTAAAGTAAACAATACAATACATATAAAACTTATATTCTGCAATTTACCTACATGGCTCTAATAAGGATCACAAAAGAAGTCTAGTAGACATTTGAAAGACCTATAATGCAATGTAAATATCAACTGTTGGTCACCAGCCTACAAACCAAGACTTTCTAAATAAAAATGATTTTCATTGTCTTTGAAAAGTCATGTAATCATTTTGTGACCTAATTTTGAATAGCAAAGTATTCCAAACTAATGCTGACAGGGTCTGGCAAAACACTCATTTATATTTTATGCCTTTTGCATTTGAAACATGCAACAGCCAGTTTGTACCTCACTGGAATTGTCTGACATTGTTTGAAAAAGCAAATAAGGTAAGAGGGAGCTTGATCTTAAAATACCTTGAAAATCAGACAGTTTAATTTAAATTCTATATGATGTTCTACAGACAACCAGTGTAATTCTAATAACAAATGCCCCCCCCCCCCATAGGTATCACAACGGAGTGGCACAGGGTGTCAAGTGAGACCCCCAAAAATGGTTTGCCACCCCTCTGCAATCCCAGTTTGTGCTGATCCCATTTCCCTCCCATTGCCATGTCTCTGAATTCAGGTCCCCGACAGCAAGGAGAAACTACCAGGCTCGCCACTGTGACCAGCGTTAACTTCAGCAACAAGGAGCCTTCCAGCCTATCCACTTGTGGAGACCCTGTTGATACTGCCCCTCTGACTCATGCATGTCAGAGAGGGCGGGTCTAACCCAGTGGTGTGCTGGAGCAGGCTCTCACAGGCTCTCAAGAGCCGTTTGTTAAGTTTTTAAGAATTTTGGGAGCCGGTTCTCCATGGCTACTTTAACAAATGGATCCCAAAATGTGGGCTTGGGCCCCTCCTGAATTCTCTTTTACTTTGCTGGCGAGAGATAGCCCCCTGTTAACAATTTACCAGCACACCCCTGGTCTAACCTGACCTTCACCAGAACGTGGGCTGGAAGGCTTCTCAGCACTGAAGATAGTGCTGGTGCTGGGCCTGGTACTTTCTCCTTGCTGCCTGGGGTTCAGCACGGCAGTGCAGGTGGTGGCAGAAGGAGGGAGAGAAGTTCAAGGAGAAATGTTGAACTTGGTAGGGGGGGGGAGAGAGAGAGTGAGTGAGAGAGAGCAGGCAACATTGGACTGAGGGCAGTAGGGAGATAAAGTGGGTGATGCTGGATGGATGGATGAGTGGGAGGGAGGGAGGGAAGAGAGCAGGGGAGGTTGAGAGAGAGAAGAAATACTGGACATGAATGGAGGGGAAGGGAAAAAAGGAGAAAATGCAATTGGATGGAAAGGAGGGAATTGAGAGAAAGGAGATGCACATGGATGAAGGGGAATAGAAGGAAAGAAAGGGAGGAAATGCACATGGACATAGAAGAGAGGAAGGACAAGAAGATGCACATGAATGGAAGGAAAAAGAGAGATAGGATATGCACATGGATGGAGAGCAGTGGAAGAGAAGAGATGGGAAAAGATGCACATGGATGGCGAAAATAGACAAAAGCCAGATCTTCCAGAACCGCTGGATCCACTCTATACCTTCTCCAATCATGTTCACAGAGGATCCAGCTTTTAATTATGCGCTGCCCTGGATCTTCTGCTGCCTCGGACATGGGGCTCCAACTTGCCCTGTTTTGCCCAAGATTCATTACTGCCTCCATCTGCCCTGGATGTATCTTTACCTTTGTGATTTTTTTTAATTGATATTAAAGTTGCATCCAGAGGAGACCCTGGAACCAACTTCAACATTAAAAAAAAAAAATCAAACAAACTTGAAGCTCCTGGACAAGGTAAGCCCTGCCAAAGCAGAGCAGGGCAGGGTGGAGAAGCAGACATTGGTTGCCACTGGATCCGGTGAGGCAGCAGAGAATCCAGGGCAACCACAAAATCTGGCCAAGGCAGCACAGGATCCAGATCAGACCAAGGCAGCAGAGGATCCAGAACAGAACAGGACAAGTTGGAACCCCATGTCCAAGGCAGCAGAGGATCTGTGGCAGTACATAAATAAAATCTAGATCCTCTGCATACCCCATTGTAGAAGGTACAGAGCAGATCTGGAGGACCTGGCTTTTAACCAGTCCTGATGGATGGAGATGTACATGGATGGAGGGCAATGGAAAGAAAGAGAGAGGGAGGATATCCTGCACATAGATGGAATGAAGGGAACAGATGGAAAATTGAGAAACAGACAGAAAAATGGAAGAAAGCTGAGTATGAAAGATAAGTGCCAATAAAGATGGATGAAGAGCAGGAAGTGAAGAAGAAAGGAGGAGAGCAAAAAATAGCAAATGGACAGGAGGTTCTGGAAACTGAGTTAAGAGCACAGATAGCGAGAAAGAGACACAGAACCAGAGACTGGGACATGCATGATCAGAAACACAAAATTACCAAAGGTAGAAAAATAATTTTATTTTCATTTTAGTGTCTGTAATATGTCCAATTTGAAAATTTAGATCTGCTGTCTTCATTTTGCACTCTACAGGAGGAAAAGTGTTTCTGTTTTCCTGGTATTGTGCTGCATGCAGAACCTGGATGCTTGGGATCTCAGGTTAATTTTTGCCTGTATTTGAAGAGGGGCTATCTGTGCTCTGCATGTGTAACCGCAAGGCCAACTGTCTGAGTAGGGATCTGTAGTAATTCAACTTGTTCAGTTTCCCAGTGGTGTATGTTCTAGGGCACATGTATGTCCTATATTTTCCTAGGTATACTCTTTTGTAAGTTGCTGCTGTTATGAAATGGTAGATATGTTCTGCTTTTGTAGTTTTTTTTTTAATTACTTTACAAGATACCTGGTGCTGGAGAGGGTTTATATTGCCGTTATTGAGATGATACCAAAATCAGAAATTCATTTTGTATGGTGAGTTGTACGGGGAAATGTCCAGGTTCTGCTTTGTGCCCTCTATTATATCATTAAGGTTTCTGTGAATGCAGATACCTTGATGATCCAGTGTACAGAGTCAATGGTCATTATTTTACAGGCTACATAATTTAATTATAACAATTTTAGCTCTTTTATATGCTCTGCTGTTGGTACCAGGAAAATGTGAAGCCATGGAGAGCTACACCGTCCCTGAGGACCTTTTATTTCCTAGAAATCACTGGGTAAAAGCGGTCCTGAGCACAGGGCCCACTCTGGTCCAACAGTTTCCTCCCTTCCCCTCCCTCAATGAAACAGCTTCAATATCCTCCCACCCCATTCCAACACCACCACTGCCACTAGCTTTGACGTGCAGAAATGTCATTTTGGCCAGCCACCCCTCATACATAACTTGCACCCTTGTTGTCACCCCAGATATTTCTGTCTACAGATGTCATTGCCCCCCCCCCCCCCCCCCCCCCACACACACACACTGTTAGAAAAAGTTACACCTTCCCTTTTTTACAACTCTGGTTTGTTAGCATGTGCGGACATGCTATTAGCCAAAATCAAAAATAAAAGAGTCGCTGCTGGCATTTCCTAAAAACTCTGCCGATTTTACCACACAGCTTCCATGTATTTTTGTAGGTTCCTAAATTAGATGTTTATTTACAGATAGCCCCCAATCCCATGCAGAGCTTGAAGCAGGGCCAATATCCTATCTATATTACAAAACTGCTCTTTGCCAATTCGACCTCTGCAACTGCTTCAGTCTCTTTGCATTACTTTGGAAGAATATTTACATTAGTCTCCTCTACCCCACCCCTCCCCCGATACCATGCAAGCAAGCCACTCTACCTTTTGTAACAGTGCCCTGCACTGTTCCCTCTAAGCTAAGCGGGAGTCCTCCAACTGCATTGCTGCTGGAAGGGGGAAGGGGTGCTTCAGTATTGTGTTTTCAATCGCTAGGGACAGCCAAGTTCCCTGGAGTTCTGTACAGCTTGCCTGTCCCTCACTATTGAAAATGTGATAGTGAAACAGCACTCCCACTGGCAGGACTGTACGTGGAGGACTGCTGCTCAGCTTAAAGGGAACAGTGGGGTCCTGTCCATAGCAATTCAGACAAGTAGACTTGTAACTAAACCCACTTACAAAAACAACTCCCATGAGACGGTCTCATATCCTGAAACTCATGCAACTGCAGTATGAAAACATCAACCTGGACTTGTTTTAGCTTCATTAAAACCTTCTGCTCTATTTGATGCATATTTTATTTTATATAAATTTGGCGTACTCTGCCCAGATGTGGCAAGAGCGGACTATAAATCTTTTTAAATAAAATAAACAGTAATGTGAATATAGCATAATTCAATGGTGAAAAAGGGAGTGGGGGAACATAAGCAGCCCTCTATCAAAAAAATAGGACACTTATTATGTCATACTTTTTCGTTTTATAACCCAGCACAATGAAAATAGGAAAAGATCCTGTATAACCTATAGAAAACCTTCCACAGAAATGAAGCACACCAGGGTCACATACACACAAAACCTACCTGAAAAACAAAAACCATTAAAGATATTCAAATCCAGAATATGTGACCCGCTGGGCGAAAAGGTACCAAAAGTGGGATATGTGATTTCTGGGATTAATTACACCATAAAATGCAACTGAGGCCTGTGTTTTGAGTGCAGGATCCAAGTATCAGCCTTAATGACCTTTTGTCCATCTAGTTCTTATAGAAGTTCCTTGGTACATTTTTCTCTTGGGTGGAAACTAAACAGTTAATTCATTCATTGTGACTTTCTTTTAGGCAGGATTAAACAAAGAGAATGTAACTGCTACCTGCAACAAAATTTTTAATTTATGATGTAACAGGAATGTGGTTAATTTAAATATAGACACCATTAGTTAGCAAACTGAAAATCGCTGCTAACCGGCTAAGTAGGTGCTTTGCTCATTCTCTACTCCCAGCCCACCCCTAACCTAACTGGTTAGGAGATGGTGATTAGCAGCAATATTCAGTGGTACTATTGTGTGCCAGGTCACTCAGCCTCTCTTGCCTAGTTAAATCCTTTTGATTTCGGGTGGACCCTTGCTGATGCCATTGTGGGTGGACTGCCCTTTGTTTACAGTTGCCCAGCACCTCTTTACTGCCTAGCAGAGAGTTATACACTACTGTGCTTGCACCTCATTCCTGCTTCATGCCTGGTGTCTGCTCTACACCCAGTTCCCGCTTCACACCTGCACTGTTCCATCCTGCCTTGGGCATAACCATTTCATCTACTCTCCTGCCCAGGGGAGGTCACAGACTGATGTGTCTACCCATACCAAATAATATTCAAGAAATTGCAAACAATAAAAATTCTCCAAAAATAATTTATAGGCTTACCAGACTTAGGGGTCCTTTTACCAAGCCACTCTAAACAGTGGTCGGCACTGTTGTCAGCGAGTGAATTTTCCACATGCTGCAGCTACTTTTAGCGTGGCAATAAAATGGCCTCCTCCTTTCCATATATTTTTGTAATGGCCACGCGCTAATTTCCCCATTTTTAGGAAGTGGTAAGGGCTCCAGAGCTACTGCCAAGTTAATGAGGTAATGAGCTACCCACTTAGTGCAGGCACACCTACTCTCCGTACATGGGCACACCTCCCGTGCTGAAAAATAAAAAATATTTTCCCGTGTGGGGTTACTGCGTGCTAAATAGAACATTGCCACAAGACACCTCAGGGCATCCTGCAATAGTGGTCTTTTAACGCCCCGGTAGGCCCGTGTTAGGCCTACTACATCTTAGTAAAAGGGTCCCTTAAAAAAGTATCATGTCTTCGAGTTTTCTAGTGACAAGCCCAGAGTAGACCTTAGAGATGGTCGACCTAAATGTTGAGATGGTCGTTCTTAGAGATGGTCGTCCCTGGTTTTCAGCCATAATGGAAACCGAGGACGCCCATCTCAAAAATGACCAAATCCAACTCATTTGGTCATGGGAGGATCCAGCATTCGTAGTGCACTGGTCCCCCTGACATGCCAGGACACCAACCAAGCACCCTAGGGGGCACTGCAGTGGACTAACTGATGTACTAACTGAACGGAAAAAGCCCTTCCCTTACCGATCCCTTAGTGATTCGGAAAGGAACGGGCATGCATGAAGGAAATCGCATGCAAATGAGCTGCTCACTGTTAGCTCATTTGCACGTGATTTCCTTCATAAGGAGGGGAAGCCAGTGCAGAGCAGCCAAGCATTATGCGTGGCTGCTCTGCGCATGCCAAAGACGGCTTCATACATGCAGACAAGATGCATGTATAATAGCTGTCTACAACCTTAAATAAATTGCCATCTACAACCTTAGAAAAATACAAGTTAAGGTGAAAACATCCAAGTGCTCGTCAGGGACGTCTTTTTTTTTTTTTTTTAAGAGTATGGGTGAAGAACGTCCTTATGCCTCCATCCCTGCAATGGCAGTTCAGGACGTCCAAAATGTGGATGTTTCTGTGAGAAGGATGTCTATGCCTGGATGTTTCTGTGAGAAGGACATCCATGCCTGCTATGCTTCTGACACCCCCTTTATTTATTTGGATTACAAGTAGCAGCAGTGGGATTTGAGCTAGCCACTTCTGGATTGCAAGACCAGTGCTCTAACCACTAGGCCACTCCTCCATTCCACTCCATGCCCTTGACATTTTGTGTCCCTGTGGGGAGGGCAGTTCAGGACATCCAAAATGTTTAAAAGAAGGACATCAACGCCTTCGCTATGCCTCCGCTGACACACACATACCTCCCCTCTCAGGGACCTGCATACTGCTGCGATGGAGCTGAGTATGACATTTCAGGCTGGCAAAAAAAGTTTTTAAAGTTGTTTTTTTCAGGGTGGGAGGGGGTTAGTTACCACTGGGGGAGTCAGGGGAGGTCATCCGCGATTCCCTCCGGTGGTCATCTGGTCAGTTCACGCACCTTTTTGAGGCTTGGTCGTAAGAAAAAATGGACCAAGTAAAGTTGCCCAAGTGCTCGTCAGAGACGCCCTTCTTTTTTCCATTATCACTCGAGGACGCCCATGTGTTAGGCAAGCCCCAGTCCTGCCTTCGCTACACCTCCGACACACCCCCGGGAACTTTGGTCATCCCCGCGATGGGTAGCAGTTGGGGACGCCCAAAATCGGCTTTCGATTATGCCGATTTGGGCGACCCTGAGAGAAGGATGCCCATCTCCCGATTTGTGTTGAAAGATGGGCGCCCTTCTCTTTCGAAAATAAACCTGATAGTCATCTTCCATCACACTGTAGGATCCAAATCCAAGATATGAAAAAACAAAAAAAAAACCATCTGATGCAGCCATTGCCAAGAGGCCAAAGACTGAATGATCACCACAACTTCCTGTGACCCAAGAGACAGGAAGATCGTAGAACAACATAACCGACTCTGCCTCTTTGTCAGCTGATATGTCACTATCACCAGGACCAGGATGTCTTGCAACACCCACACGAAAGCCACCAAAATGCAGCTACTGCAGTGATCTTGGGCACACAGAACCATCAATGCCCTCTTTGAAGAAATGAACCGCTAAGTTGCAGATGAATGACAAAATGACCTCACTGATATTGTTTGTGTTTGAAATTTTACATCTGAGCATCGCAAGCTAAATTTTGAGTCAAACAACTATTTTTTTGCAATTTTTCAGTACTGAACCAGTTTACAGACAGCTGCATGGTTCTTAATAACTGAAATCATTATTATCTCAAGCTGACTTAAAAGTTACTGTGCCTTCATTTTACTTATCATTGTTTGTAAAAATTAAAACACTACAATTAATGTTATTGACTACATTTTTAGCTTTTCTGCCTTAGATATGTTGGACAAACACATGCACTGTGTTGATGAGCACAGTTTGAGAATGCGTTGAGAAAAAAATAATACAACTTTAAGCTCCCATTTGATTAACGTGGAAATTCATAGAACTATGATTAATGTAACATAGCTGCAGAACAAGTTCTTGTTACAGATGAAACTTGGTAAGAAATTTGACCACAGTCTATACAAAATAGGGTCAAAATTGTATCCATAACTTCCTATGGATTACAGAGATATAGATGTTTTAAGTTTGCTATTTTTGAAATGTTTCCCCCCCCCCCCCCCCCCAAAATGTACATTTTTAAAAAGTATTTTAATTACGTCTTTTTTTAAAGACGTAATTAGTCCATACCTGAGGCTGAAATTTTGCAGGATTATACAGTTATCTTTCTATCTTGTTGTATAAATAAGTCAGCGGTTCACATCTGCATCTACACAATTGAAGCCCCATTAAATAATATGTCTGTAGCTTGTAGTCAAATGACATACAATTCTGACCAGCCAGGCCTCAAGCCTGCAAAACAGTAATAAGCATTTGGCTATGGCTGCTGAAATCTAAATTTGATTTTCACATCTTTTTTTTCTATTGGTTTACATTCTATTGGCATTACAGTTGTAGATTGATGTCAAACACGAGAATATGTTAACAGTTGGAGATGTCTTCCTAATTTTTGGAGAATTTTTATTGTTTGCTATTTCTTGATATTATTTGGTATGGGTAGACAGGAGAGTAGATGATGTGGTTATGCCCAAGGCAGGATGGCACAGCGCAAGTGCGAAGAGGGAACTGGGTGTAGAGCAGACACCAGGCATGAAGCAGGAATGAGGTGCAAACGCAGTAGGGTATAACTCTCTGCTAGGCAGTAAAGAGGTGCTGGGCAACTGTAAACAAAGGGCAGCCTACCCACAATAGTATCAGCAAGGGTCCACCCGAAATCAAAAGGATTTAACTAGGCAAGAGAGGCTGAGTGACCTGGCACACAATAGTACCACTGAATATTGCTGCTAATCACCATCTCCTAACCAGTGAGGTTAGGGGCGGGCTGCGAGTAGAGCATGAGCAAAGCACCTACTTAGCCGGTTAGCAGCGATTTTCAGTTTGCTAACTAATGGTGTCTTTTACTAAATCTCAGCTTGAGTTATCTGCAGCAGGGCCCATTTTATTCCTATAGGCCCTGCTGCAGATAACTCGAGCTAAGCTTTAGTAGAAGACCCCCCTAAGTGACTGTATAAAGTTAGGACAACAAAAAGGCAGACCTAACTTAAGAACATAAGAATAGCCATACTGGGTCGGACCAATGGTCCATCTAGCTCAGTATCCTGCTTCCAACAGTGGTCAGTCCAGGTCACAAGTACCTGGAAGAAACCCAAATAGTAGAAACATTCCATGCTACCAACCCCAGGGCAAGCAGTGGCTTCCCCATGTATATCTCAAAAGCAAACTATGGACTTTTCCTCCAGGAACTTTTCCAAACCTTTTTTAAATCCAGATACACTAACTGCCATTATCACATCTTCCAGCCAAGAGTTCCAGAGCCTAACTATTAGTTAAGTGAAAATATATTTCCTCCTATTTCTTTTAAAAGTATTTCCATATAATCTCATAGAGTGTCCCCTGGCCTTTGTACTTTTTGAAAGAGTGAAAAATCAATTCACTTTTACCTGTTCTATACTACTCAGGATGTTGTACACTTCAATCATATCTCCCCTCAGCCGTCTCTTTTCCAAGCTGAAGAGCTCTAACCTCTTTAGCCCTTTACTCACATGAGAGGAGTTCCATTCCCCCTTTCTCATTTTGGTCGCTCTTGAACTTTTTCTAATTCCGCTATATCTTTTTCGAGACACAGGAACCAGAACTGAAGGCAATACTCAAGGTGAGGTTGCACCATGGAGTGATACAGAGGCATTATAGTATTCTTGGTCTTATTTACCATCCCTTTCCTAATATGACCAAGAACACTATAATGCCTTTGTATCGCTTATGCGGTGAAGTTAACTGGGCGCTGGTCTGAATATTGGCTGATGCTTGATTAACTTCTGGGTGACTGCTGAAACCGGGAATGCTGGGAACTGTGAATGCACTGAGGTCAGTTCAGCCTGTGGCTGTGAGCAGCTCAGACACTGCTTACCACTGTGAGCTGAAAATTGGGCAGGGAGTGTCTGCCTGGTTCTCTTGATCACTGATTAGAGGCACCTGTTGCTGGTCCACTGGACTCATCAAGGGGACTGGCATTTCTTTCTACCAGTGGAGTTCATGTTTCCTTGAACTTGAGCTACTACAAAGTGGCCTAATTCTTCAATCTCCAGTACACACAGCCACAGGTCTGAATCCCCCAGTCGGAGAAGAGAAAAGAAGCTGTCTTTGAAGCAATGCAAGTTCTACAGCAAGCGCTGGTGGTAAGTTTGGGAAACTGAGACCCCACCTACCCTAGCTTAGGAGCAGGGGCGTAGCCAGATGTCGGCGGGTCCAGAGCCTGAGGTGAGGGGGCACATTTTAGCCCCCCCCCCCCCCCCCGGTGCCACCGACCCTCCCCCCCAAGCCATTGCCAACCCCTCCCGCCGCCACCACCACCAACTTTGACCCCCTCCCCCTGCCGATGACCCTCTCAACCCCCCCTCCCGCCGCCAACCCTCCCCCGTCGGCTACCTTTGTACGTGCAGGATGTCAGACTCACAGAAACAGAACGAAGCCTTGCGCCGGAAGAAGAGGCCTCGGCTGGCGGGGGTTTCAGCGCACCTTAGTCAGAGAAGAGACCTGCAACCCTGAGACGTATTGCAACAGATACCCCAAAGAACAAGGCTCACTTAGAAAATTTGTGACCATCTCTGGGAAAAGGTAACTAAAGTCACACATGCACAAAAAAGATGTTTAATGAATTCAGTTAGAGCAAACAATTTGTCATACAGCAGTGCAAACCCCCATGTGTTTATGTGAAAAAAATACAAAAGTTACAGAAATTTAAACATGTGAAAAAACAGCCATGCCAGCATTTTGGATCCATTACATTCTTCACCTTTCCCCAGAGATGGTCACATTTCTATCCTGGACGCTCCCTCCCAAATCTATTTTCCGATCACAAAGAGAATGTGTTTTTCCTGATACACAGTCGACAGAAACAAGTTTCTCTCTCTCTCTCTCTCTCCCCCACTCCCATCTCTTTCTGGCATAACAAACCTCTGTAGGACAGAGCCAAATATCCCAAATATGGTTCCCCCCCCCCCCCCCCCCTTCTTCAAGAAGAGACAAACTGCTGCAGGCCACATATTTACGCAACTCAGGAGTTTTGCAAAAGTCCCTGCTCGTTGTCACTGCTCTTATTATTATTATTACAATGGGGAAAACCGTCTCAATCCTGGCTCTCTCTCTCTCTCTTGCAAGGTCCTGACAACCATTCCAGACATTGCAGCACAAAAACATCTGCCTTAGGAGCATTGCTCGGATCCGGGGCTGGCGGCTGCAAAACCCACAACTGCGTGCTTCATTCCTGAAGTATCGGTGACCAGGAACATCTGCAGCAGGGAAGCGTTTACCGCACGCACGGGCTTATGCGAATACATTGAGTGCAAACTGGCAGAGTGTTGCCTGCGTTTACGTCAGGTGGAAGAATGAAACTTTTGTTTAATGAAGCTGGCAAGGTGCCGGACAGTCAGTGTAGTGCAGGCAATCACAGTCTATCAGAAGTTACTACAAAAGTAATTACTTAGGCAGCAATAAATACAAGCCTGTATTAACATGCATGAAAGGAAGGGGGAAAAAAAACAACATTTGGAGCTCCTCGGGACACAAATATTTCATTTAACTCCATAATGGCCTCGCGAGCCACCCTTACCTCTCAGCCGGCTTGAAAGAAATTAATACCTCCCTCTCTGATGAGTTTCTCTTCAGGGAGAAGGAGGGGGTTAAAGGCACAGGATAAATCAAAGTAAGTACAAGCACAGAAACAAATTGCCTCTTCAGCTTATATAAACCCCTTTGCACGGGATGCAGAAATGTAGCTATTTACATCGCTCGGTCTCTTTTCTTTCCAGGGTCTCTACGTTTCAGAGGAAGCAGCCAGATGCACTAGTTCCATGGAAAGAGCCTTTCCCTTACCGATCCCTTAGCGAATCGGTAAAAAACGGCCATACATGAAGGAAATCGCTGCTCGCTGTTAGCTCATTTGCACGCGATTTCCTGCCTAAGGAAGGGAAGCCAGTCAGCCAGCTGAGTATGCACAGAGCAGCCAATCATTATGCTGGCTGCTCTGCGCATGCCAAAGACGGCTTCATACACGTCCTTCAGTCAAAAAAAAAAAAAAAGGACGTCCCTGACGAGCACTTGAACGTTTTTCCCTTCAGATTTTGTGATGGGCGTCCTTCTCTTGGACGTATTTTTTCTTACGTGCCCGAAATGACCACGCCGGAGAGAATCGGGGATCGGGATGTGCGAGGACGTCCAAATCAAAACTATTTGGACGTCCCTTTCGATTATGCCCCTCCAGGTCTCTCTCAGCCAATCATAGCGTGTTTAGCTGTCACTGGTGTCAGCTAAACACGCTGTGACTGGCTAAGAGAGACCTGGAGGGACATAATCGAAAGGAACGTCCAAATAGTTTTGATTTGGACGTCCTCGCACATCCCGATCCCCCCGATTCCCTCCGGCGTTTTTTCGGCACACAAGAAAAACACGTCCAAGAGAAGGACGCCCATCACAAAATCTGAAGAAAAAAAACGGCTAAGTGTTTGTTGTCAGGGACGTCCTGTTTTTTTTTTGAGTGAAGGACTTGAAAGGACATCCCTGACAAGCACTTGGACGTTTTTTTTTTCATTCCAATTTTTGCGATGGGCGTACTCCTCTGCATGGGTCCGCTCACAGCAGCCCCAACGAGAAGTGCAGACCTCCTGTTAAGTTTTCCATGGTGCATGGGGTCGGAAACGGTAGTGCATCACATCGCATTATAATAGTAATTAGCTCATTTGCATTCCATTTTCCTTAGCTGCTACCGTGATGGGAAAATGGCTCAGACAACCCTTTTGTGCATGTCCCAGTTTACTACTTGCGCGCTAAACTGGCTAGAACCAGATTAAAAACCACGTTGCTGACTCGTTAAGTTTAGTGCATCTGGCCCAAGGTTGGGACCGGTGTGAGATTTCATTTCAAGGAGGAGGCAGTGCTTCTCTATACAATTTCTTTCATTTGCGTTTTGGCTTTTCAGTACCTAAGCTGTTTTCCCCTTCATTGACTTCTGAACAAAGAAAGTGGCGTTCATTACTCCTGTGCTCATTCGTTTAGTAAATGTGGCAGGGTGAGGAAAGTGAACGTGCTCCAACCTGTCCATCGGTTTTATCTAAACCATGCTTCTTTTTTTAGTAAAGTTAGTCCAGATTTTTTTTTTGTTTTGTGAAATTATCACATTCTAAATCAAGATACAATGAAACAAATCTAGCTTATTGAGGTATATGAGCAGAGAAGGGGGATGTGCACAGAAATGTTTGGCCAGTTAACACAATGGCTTCCTGCACCAAAAGAAACTCTTGAAACTAACAGAGCAAGGGGGGGGGGGGGGGTGTCAAAGATTGTAAAACTGGCAGTTTTACAGCACTTTGTAACATGTGATAATGTGTCTTCTTCAAAGCACTTGTACACCAGACTAACAATACTTATCATGTCTATAGGATGCATGCGATGCTTACCCAGGGTGCCCTCCCTAAAGAGCTTACCATATAATGGGGCAGTTTTATAACTGGGGCACCTCCATTTAGGGTCCCATGAGAGCCTATTCTGTAAGGAAATCTGGGCACTCTGATTCTATTACAGACTTCTAGTGTAACCTGGTACTGGCATGCCTACAGTTAAGGTGCTGTTAAGCCAGTCGTAGGACCTGGCATAACTACGGGCACCTAAATGCAGCACAAGTGTGTCTTACAGTCAGGGCTTTTTTTGAGGGGGTACTGAGTACTGGCACCTTTTCCAGTGTCTGCTAAAATTGACCCATGGACCACAAGTTTTAATGAAAGAGCTCAGGCTCAAGGCACCAATTCTGTCTTGTCATAGGTTCTGTGACTGGTTGCAGGGGGCCTGGCTGCTGTGGGGTGGGTCCCTCAGTGATAACCCCACCCCTGAAGGGTGGCCTGGCATTTGAGTACCGGCACCTTTTTTGCTAGAAAAATTGCACTGCTTACAGTATTCTGTAAGTTGTGTGTAAGTGGTAGACACGCCCATGTCCCATCCATGCTCTGCCTCTGTATATGCCCCCTGCATTTACACACTATGGGCCCTGTTTACTAAGGTATGCTACCGTTTTTAGCATATCCACAAAATAAGCATGTGCTGACTGTTTAGGTGCACACAATATTCCTATGGACGCCTACACAGCGAGTGCTAATGGTTAGTGTGCGCTAAAAGCACTAACACGCCTCTAGCGCAGTTTAGTAAACAGGGCCCTATGTTATTTATGCCCACTGTTATGGAACAGCACTTACATTTAGAGGCCGACCAAATTTTGGTTTCTGTTTCAGATTCAGCACTGAAACCAACCTGAAATCTGGGTTTAGGTTACAGCCAAAAATGCTGGTGCATTTGTGCCTGAAACCAAAAATCTCCCCCGCCCCCCCCCCCCACACTTGTGAACATTAGCCACCCCCTTTGGACCACCTGACCACCCGTAGGTCCTTCCAAGGCCTACCTTAGGAAGCCCTGATGGTCTAGTGGCCTCCCTGGGGGCAGGAACAAAGTCCACTCATTCCTGCCTCATGAGACTGCCACAGGAAGTCCCAGCAGTTAGTCCTACTTATGTAGGTTCCTATTTCAAAATGGCTGTCAGGATCTCCCACAGCAGTCTTGCAAGGCTGCTGCAGGAAGTCTTGGCAGCCATTCTGACTGAGCAGCGACACTGGGCAGGAATGAGTGGTGTTCGTTGACTTTGTTCTTGCCCCCAAAGAAGCCACTAAACCACCAGGGCTTCTTAAGGTAGGCCTGGGGAGGGCCTAGGAGTGGTCAGGAGACCCGAGGACCAGGTCTCTGCCGGGGGGAGGGGGGGGTTGCGGTGACAGTGGCCCGAAGAAACTTATCTAATGCGGGGGCAGGGGGGAGGTGCATCTTTTACCTGGAAGTGGGTGAGGCAGACATGACAGCCAAAACCAGGAGGCGAATTTCAGCCACGAATACGATTTCGGTCAAAACCAAAACCACCACTTTCACTTGGACTCTACTCACAGTACTTAAGCACATTACTTCTAGTTGTTGGTGCAGTTTTGCACCCATGGGAGCATAACTGTGACTTCCTAGTTTATTGAATTTCCCTTTAACTTCCAGATTCTGTGTAGGTTGTCTGGATACACAAATTTGGATGCACATCGCAGATCCACATGTGAACTAATTAGTTAATAAGGTGTTAATCAATAATTGGTGTTAATTGGTAGTAATTAAGAATTACACATGGATCAGCCCTATAACCTGGGTTTAAATTTTATGACATGGAACTCCAAAGGGGTGTGGAGATGAAAGGAACATGGGTGGGTCAAGGGCCTTCCCAGAAATTAGGCATGATTTTAATCTAATTTATGTGCCCAACTGCCATTAGCTGGGCACCCAACATAAGCTTTAATCTCAGCAAATAACCTTTTCTTCAGCCACAATCATCACATATTTATATATGAGATAAACATGGACCTTCAGAAGCAGCGTGCATTTTACTTTTCAACTGCTATCAAGTCAGCAGAAAGACACTTTCAATCGTCATCGGTCTACAATTCTTCAAGCATTTTTTCCATAACTTTATAAAATGTCATTAGCTAGGCACCAGCATTTATTTCTGACTTCTGGCAGGCGTTACTGCTCACACCCAAAGTTAGGCCCTAGATGTGCACTAAGCCAGTATTCTGTAAAGCTCGTTCCAAGCACAGCTTTTCGCAGAATACTGGCTTACTGCAGATTTTTCCCAGTGCCTAACTTTGGGCCCATTTACCGAGTTCCCCCTTACCCCCTGGATTCTATATAAGGTGTGGCGAGTTGCCCAATTTACACATGCACCTTAATTGAATGACGAGCCAATCAGCACTAATTGGCTGATGGCAACCAATTATCAGCATTAATTGGCAATAATTGGAATTTACACGCACTTCTTTTTAGGTGTGCTCAAAAAAGAGACGCAGTAAATTTTAATGCGCATAGCTGAAAAGGGGACGTGACCAGGAGTGTGGGTATGCTGTGGGTATCCCTCAAATTTTCATGCTTGGTTATAGAATTTAGGGGAACTGTGCCTGATTTAGGCACCGGTGTTCACACCAGGTTTTCAGTGGCGTAAATGGCCGAAACTAAATGTAGGCACATTACCTGGCCCCAAGGGTGTAGCCAGACCTCAAAGTATAGGGGGGGGAGGCAGAGCGTAAAGTGGGGGAGGCACATTTTGGCCCACCTCTCCACCGCTTCTCCCACCGCAACACCCCCCTTGCAGTAACGCCACATACCTTGGCTGGCGGGGGTCCCCAACCCTCGCTAGCTGAAGCGTTTCTCCAGTGCTGCTCTCCTTACACTGTCTGCTCTTCTTCCCCTTACATTGTAAATGCTCGATTTTAAAGAAATTGGGGGCCTTGGATCTATTTTGGGGGGGGGGCAGGCCCTTGTGTCCCCCCATAGCTAGGCCACTGTCTGACCCTATGTGGTATTCTATAAACTGTGCCTAGCTTTAGGTGTGGTTTATAGAATTATGCTAAGCACTATTTTTGGATGCCATTTGCTTTATATTACATTATATTACACAGGCTTATAGCCCACAAATACCATAGTATAGTTCACTGCAGGTAACAATAAATAACAAAAACTGAACCAACCATTCAACATTACATAATAATCAGAATAAATGACAGTTCATTTAACAAGCAACTGTAAAAATCTTTACAAAAAATCAGAGCAGATAAATTTTCTAAAGAGAAAAGTCTTCAATGACTTCTGGAACACTGAATAATCTCTAAATTACTCAGAGTTCAGGAGGGAAAAGAATTCCACAAAACAACTGCTTGATATGAAATAGAAGCAGATACAAATCTAACATACTTAATGTTACATACAGAAAGATGACTTAAAAGAACCTGATTGTGTAACTGTTCAGATTTACCACTGACAGAGATGTTAAATGTCGCTCCTAAATAAGGTGGAACTGCACCATACAGAAACTGGGCCTAAATGTGTACCCAGGGCCGGTCTTAGCAAGTGCGGGGCCCTGTGCAGACCAATTTGGTGGTGGCCCCATCCTAGCCCTGCCATACCTAACCCTGCCCACCTAGCCCCACCCATCCTAGCTCCACCCCATTGACAAGATTATTAAATTTTTAGAAAAAAAATTGTATTTATGAAATTTCAGATAAAGACAAATGAAGCAAAATTTGTACAGAAAAACTGATTGAAATAAGCACAATGCTATCATAGGAAACCTAATATTAAGCAATAACCCCCCCCCCCCCCCCCCCCAGAAATTATTCAGTTCAAGTCCATTACAAACAATTAGGAGTTCCAATTCTCATAACAGAGAAAAATAAAGGAAATATATGAACTAAGAAAAGATCCAAGTATGTGGACAGAGTACTTTAAAATTGCCCTATTACTGTAACCCACCAAACCAGAGAGGCAACACCAGAGATCCCCAAGTAGCCAAAAAGGATGTCCAGTAAGTGCATAGGTTCCCATTAAAGACAAAACTAAAGCTATATATTCCAGTTCCACTCCAGTGATCCTGGGACTTGATTTGAAGACTGATTAACCAACCAAACAAGACCTCTCACCCCGACCCCCTTCATTTTGTGTGGCTGCTAAGTGACTGTTGACGTCTGTTGTGGGGTTCATTAAAAGTGATTTGGAGTCAGTCAGTAGAATAGGAGAGAAGAAAGATTTATACAAATTTTGGAAACCCTTCTGAACTCAGTAGTGCCCCCCAAATTAAGGATATGATACTTAAATTTTCATACATGAGAGACTTGGGGGGGGGGGGGTCTTTTACTAAAGGTTAGCTCAAGTTATTTGTAGCAGGTCCTATTTTATTCCTATGGGCCCTGCTGCAGATAACTTGAGCTAATCTTTAGTAATTATTATAATACTAGTAAAAAAAAAAAAGCCCGTTTCTCATTGAAATGAAATGGATGGTAGCAAGGTAATCACCTTCTGCCATTAATGTTTTTAAGGGAAGTTCCAGCGTCCCCCCTCCTTCCCAGTTCCAGGGTCCCCCCTCCCTTCTTCCCAGTTCCAGGGTTGTCGTCCCTCCCTCCCAGTTCCAGGGTCGTCGTCCCTCCCTCCCTTCCAGTTCCAGGGTCGTCGTCCCTCCCTCCCTTCCAGTTCCAGGGTCGTCGTCCCTCCCTCCCTTCCAGTTCCAGGCCCCCTCCCTCTGAATTTTAAAAGTCATCCTGACTTACCTCGTCGGGCCGCAGGGGCGTAGCCAGACAACAGATTTTGGGTGGGCCTAGGCAAGTAGTGGGTGGGCACCAAGTGTTCTCCACACCACCACCACCACCACCACCAAAAAAATAGCTAAGCTGGCAGGAAAATGCTTCTTTCCACCTTGGTAGTCTGCAGAAGGCATGCCCTGAAAACTGAGCATTTGCAGGTTCCGGTATTGTTGAGAAGTAGTGTTTTTGTTACCATTAGGCGGAAGTCTTCAGCTGACGGAGCTTTGGATCCTCACCAGCTACCGCTAAATGTGTGCTACTGTTGGGTGAGCCTGAGCCCTAAGTGGGTGGGCCCTGGCCCACCCAGGCCCACCACTGGCTACACCACTGCGTTGGGGTTACGGCGGCCAGCAGCAGCAGTAAAAAGCGTGCAGGTTCGGCACTTACTTCAGTTTTCCTTTCTCCGTCTCTCAGCTCTGGTCCCGCCCTCATTTCCTGTTTCCGCAAGGGCGGGACCAGAGCTGACAGACAGAGAAGGGAAAACTGAAGTAAGTGTCAAGCCTGCATGCTTTTTACTGCGCAAGGTAAGTCAGGATGACTTTTAAAATTCGGAGGGAGGGGGCCTGGAACTGAAAGGGAGGGATGACGACCTTGGAACTGGAAAGGAGGGGGGACCCTGGAATTGGGAGGGGGGATGGACGACGACCCTGGAACTCGGAGGGAGGGAACCAACTTCAGGTGGGTGAATATTATATGCAGCCTTCCCTTCCCTCCGAGGGCGGGGCACTGAGAGCGAGTGCGAGGCCTGTGGTTGGTCCCTTACTCCCTTCTCCTTCTGACGTCGCGTTTCTTTCCCTGGCAACTATACAGAGTTCCCTTGAGGGCGGGGCAATTATGAACCCTACCAACACTACACAGCTTCACTGCCACGCTGCCACGGAGTCAGCTTCAGAACGTTGGAGGTGCAAATTATTATATTAGATGTGTTCTTCTGTTCCCCCACCCCACCCCCACCCCCAACCCCCACATTAGAACACTAGTCTAGTAAAGTAGACTGTAGTAGTACTTACTCTTCTTAGTTCTTCTGTCTTCTAAACTTGACTCAGTCTCTCAGTCACCTCAGGAGTCAGGACTGTTCGGCTGAGTGATGTTGATGCTGCCAAGGAACTAAGTGCCAAGCTCAGGCTGGAACTCTCTGCCACGGCCCGCCCTTGAGGTTGAGGAAGAAAGTTACATGCATCAGGGGGTGGGCGGGCTGTGTGGCAGAGAGAAATTTCTTCTGGTGGCAGCGGACCAGGTGGGTGGGGCCGCGGGGCGTCATTCTTCTGGAGGACCTGCTGACTGTCACCAACACATGTGCCTGGGCCTGGCTGTTGCCTGCAGTGCTTATACACCAGCACTGCAGCCAGAAGGCAGCTGCAGCACAGCAGTCAGCAGACACATATCACCACAGCGGTTGGCGGGGAAGTGGGGGGGTCACAGACAGGGTGTCAGGTGGTGATGCAGCCAGCGGCGGTGTGGTGCGCGGCCAAATCTGGGTGGCATGTGTGGCACCGCAGCACACAGAACTTCATATGTGCAGCGGAGGCACAGTCAAGAGTCAGTCAAGATGGTGGCAGTCTGGCAGAAATTGTGTGGTGCTGGCAGGAGAGGCCTGAGGGGGATAAGGAGGAGGCAGAGTTTGATGAGATCGCATTGGCGATCGCAAATGCATGCAACAGGAAGCAACCAGCTGTGCTCCGCAGGGCCCCTGTGAGCACGAGGCCCTGTGCGATCGCCCTGGTCGCCAGTACCTAAGACTGGCCCTGTGTGTACCTCAGGCAATATTCTATAGCGTGACCACGAAGCTTGGTGCCACATACCCATGTATGTATGATCCAGAATACTAGTACTTACTACTACTACTACTACTTAACATTTCTAGAGCGCTACTAGGGTTACGCAGCGCTGTACAATTTAACAAAGAGAGACAGTCCCTGCTCAAAGAGCTTACAATCTAATAGACAAGTGAACGGTCGGTCCGATCGGGGCAGTCAAATTGGGGCAGTCTGGATTCACTGAACGGTAAGGGTTAGGTGCCGAACGCAGCATTGAAGAGGTGGGCTTTAAGCAAAGACTTGAAGATGGGCAGGGAGGGGGCTTGGCGTAAGGGTTCAGGAAGGTTGTTCCAAGCATAGGGTGAGGCGAGGCAGAATGAGCGGAGCCTGGAGTTGGCGGTGGTGGAGAAGGGTACTGAGAGGAGGGATTTATCCTGTGAACGGAGGTTACGGGCGGGAACGTAAGGGGAGATGAGGGTAGAGAGGTAGTGAGGGGCAGCAGACTGAGTGCATTTGTAGGTAAGAAGGAGAAGCTTGAATTGAATGCGGTATCTGATCGGAAGCCAGTGAAGTGACCTGAGGAGAGGGGTGATATGAGTATATCGGTTCTGGCGGAATATGAGACGTGCAGCAGAGTTCTGAACAGACTGAAGGGGGGATAGATGGCTAAGTGGGAGGCCGGTGAGGAGTAAGTTGCAGTAGTCCAGGCGAGAGGTAATGAGAGCGTGGACGAGAGTTCGGGTGGTGTGTTCAGAGAGGAAAGGGCGAATTTTGCTGATGTTAAAGAGGAAGAAGCGACAGGTCTTGGCTATCTGCTGGATATGCGCAGAGAAGGAAAGAGAGGAGTCAAAGATGACTTACACAGATGAAAGGTGCCACTAACTGGAACTTATCCACATATATGGCAACTGGGATTCCATATATGGAAGGGGGATGTGCACGAGGGTGGAGCTTGGTGGGCAATGGATTGGTCTCCCAGATACACACATAGGCACAAATAATTATGCCAGCTATTAACATGACATAAATGTTGGCGGCTACACTTTTGCATGTAAGTCAGACCTTACTCATACCTGCATGTGTGGGCTTTTACAGAACTGTCCCCAATATAACTTGCCCATGCTCACAAAAAGTGTCAAGGTCAGAGCAGGAATTGAACCCTGGCTTCCCTGGTTCTCAGCCAGAAGGCGTCTCCCTCCAAATTTATCTGAAGCAACATTAGCAGATTAGTGCCACATTGGTTACCCACACTGCCATGATGATCAGCACATTTTTTATTTATTTATTTTTATTTGTTACGTTTGTATCCCACATTTTCCCACCTATTTGCAGGCTCAATGTGGCTTACATAGTACCGGAGAGGCGATCGCCGACTCCGGTATGAACAAATACAATGTGGTGTTGAGGTAGGGTAAGGTTCATCTGGAACAAACTCATTATGGAATCGTACAGCGGAAGAGTTATATTATGTCCATTATATGCTTTGATTTAGTTGTGTTGCAGAGTTCAGGCATTTAAGGTGGATCGGTAGGGTACGCCTTTTTGAACAGGTAAGTTTTTAGTGATTTACGGAAGTTTATGTGGTCATACATGAGGTATCAGGCTGAGTTGTTCCAGAGGATGAATAGGAAAGTGTATTCCAGGTTTACTTCTTGCAGACATAAAAGACAGACAGCTTAATTTCTCTTCATCACTCTCAGTTCAGCTTCCATCACTCAGCCCCTCGCACAGGTACCAGTACATGCATGCACTCAAACCTACATCCTGTCATGCTCGCTCAGTGGTATGCATACAGGCTCACAGGTAAAACATATATACATAGATAGGACATACACAAATTCATAGATACACATACATGGTTAAAGACATGCATCCATAGGGACACAGGCATGCAGGAATATGCAAACATACATATGCAGTCACATGTCCTCACAGGAAAACATACTCCAACTCCAAGATATGTGTGCACACTCAAAGACATGGAAAGTTATTCACACAATAACATACATATCTGCTCCAGTCCTTGGGGCACATCCAGCCAATCAGGTTTTCAGTATATCCACAATGAATATGCTTGAGATAGATTTGCATGGAATGGAAGTAGCACAATCAAAATTCTCTCATGCATATTCATTACTGGTACTTGGAAACCTGACTGGTTAGGTGTGAACCAAGGTCTGGGTTGAGAATCCCTGGTCTAGAGTGAAGGAGGTAGGAGCAGAACACGCAGGTGGCAAAGTGCAAAACCAAAATCTATCCGGGGGAATTGTACTCTTCTTTGGGGAGGAGGAAAATACCCAGATTAAGCCAATCTTTTGCACTGATCTGATTAACTGCACTGAACATTCGTGACTCCAGCAAGCAATACTTTTCCAGAAGAGGAAAATGCTTCCAGTTCATTCTATTTCATCTAAGCCATGAAAAAAAAATCCATTTAACAAGCTGTTTCTCCCCTTTAGATCAAACTTGTAAGGGAACTGATTAAGAACTCTCCTAAAGGCCATCCTTCTTGATCCTAATGCAGCCCATCTCTCCAGCCTCTCAGACAAAATTCCTGCAAGCTGTTTGCATTTGCAATAAACTCCTACAAAGCTCTTCTCTGCCAGCCTGGGGCCTATCCCTTTCCTCCCACACATGTTATGTGTTTATGCCTAGGACCCATTATCAGCATGTGGGACATGTCCTTGACACATAGCCACAGAAGTGGTGCTCCCCAGGACAGCAGTAAGCAGACAATAGCATGGAGTCACACTCTTTATGGTTGCCGGGGATGTAACCCAGAAATCTAATAACTGTGACAGTAGGCCTTTGGGTTTCTTCTGTCCAGCTCTGACACTAATGAAAGGTTAAATGAATAGGGATAGATGGCAAGAGGTACAATAAAGGGGGGCGGGGGTTGGTAATCCATACAAAGGGAGTTGAAGTCCTGGCAGGGGCAGCACATGGCCGAATCACAATATTTAAAACAGCTTACTGCACAGTGAGGTTTTTGGGCTGGCAAAAAGGCAGAAACATGGCTGGGATTGCCCCTCTCTGGACACAAGGAAGGAACTTGCTCAAAGCTGGGGGTTCTCTGTATCTACTTTCTTCACTCAACATGTAATTAAACTCTGGAATTCTTTGCCAGAGATTGTAGTAAAAGCAGTTAGTTTAGCGGGGTTTAAAAAAGGTTGGGATAGCTTCCTAAAAGAAAAAGTCCATAAGCCATTATTAAAATGGACTTGGGGAAAATTCACTGCTTATTTCTAGGATAAGCAGCATAAAATGTATTGTACTTTTTTGGGATCTTGCCAGGTACTTGTGACCTGGATTGGCCACTGTTGGAAACAGGATGCTGGGCTTGATGGACCTTTGGTCTGTCCCAGTATGGCAATACTTATACACTGGGACCCACAGGGCTGGCTCCTTTGGTGTCTGGATACATGTAACACGTCTGACTTAGGAAGGGGAAAATGATACTGGAATTTTAGCATGAGACTTTTTGACAAATATGAGGTCACAGTAAGGCAAAGAGGCAGGAAAAGCTGCAGTGGCAAAGGGCACAACCCACATGTTGACAGTAGCTCTGGACAGCACGGGTGCAAAATATGAGCACAGTAAACGCTGAAAAATGAGAGGGCTGAAAATGCAACATGCCAGACTTAGGGGCCCTTTTACTAAGCTGTGCTAAGACATGGGCTTAATGCCCCCTTACGTGGGTCTTTCCCATGCACTCACGCGATTTCTAGCACAGCCACTGAAAAGGGCTTTTTTCTATTTGTTTCATGAAACACATGGCCATTAAAACAAATTATCTCAAGAGCTCTTACCGCCTCCTATTTACAATGTGCTAAGGGCTCTGGCACGCTTAGGAGCTCTGGCGTCAAAATAATCAGCACCGGAAAAAGCGCTATTCTACAAAACACACTTAAAGTTAGGTGCGGCTTACAGGATAGCGTTTACGCCCAGTAACCACACCTAACTTTAGGCATGGCCATTTGCACCAACTAAAACGTGGTGCAAATACCTGTGCATAAATTTAGGCGCAGATGCCCTTATTCGCTAACTATGTGTATAACGTAAAGGAACTCCCCTGATCTGCCCTTGACCCTCCCTATGACCTGCCCATTTCCACACCCCTTTTTTGAGTCATGTAAAATGTAGGCATGAGTCCTTCACCTCAATTTTTGTTTGTACATTTCAATTAAATCTAATAATTGCTTATTAAAAAGCCAATTACTTGTGCTAATTAGCTTGTTATTCAATTAAATGGTGCGTGCAAATTGGACACACGCCCAAATTTGCATGCCCAATTTTTAGCAACTTTGATAGAATTAGGGGGTTAGTGCTATTGTTGCTGCATTAAGCGTGCGTTACTGCTTCATACAGCTTACTAAAAGGGCCCCTTAGAATCTGAATGAGTCAGTACCTCACGTACCCAACAACAGTACCTCACAAATACAAAAGGATCCTTTTACCAAGCTGCGGTAAAGAAGGCCCTGCGGTAGCAACGGTGGCTGTTTTTGCTGCGTGCCATGGCCCTTTTTAACGCACTAGGTAAAAATCCCCTAAAAAATACATGGCCATGCAGTAAGATTACTCTTACTGTGTGGTCATGTGGTGGTGGGGGGGGGGGGGGGCAGAACTTACAGCCATCCATTGAGGTGACAGTAAGGGCTCCAGCGGTAACCCGGCAGTAACCGATTACTGACGGGTTAGTGCTGTGCTACAAATTATGGAATTATTTTCCATAGTGCCAGAAATGGTGCATGCTCGAGGCAGAACTACCGGCGGCAGCTGTGTTGGGCCACATAGAGGGGCATAATCGAAAGGGGAGCCCAAGTTTTGCTGAGGACGTCCTCACAGGATGTCCCGGTGAAGGGGCGAGGAAACCCGTATTATCGAAACAAGATGAGTGGCCATCTTTTGTTTCGATAATACGGTCAGGGACGCCCAAATCTTGAAATTTACGTCGTCCCTAGAGATGGTCATCCCTAGACTTGGTCGTTTCTGATTTTCACCGATAATGGAAAGTAAGGACGCCCATCTCAGAAATTACCAAATGCAAGCCCTTTGGTCATGGGAGAAGCCAGCATTTGTAGTGCACTGGTCCTCCTGACATGCCAAGGCACCAACCGGGCACCCTAGGGGGCACTGCAGTGGACTTCAGAAAAAGCTCCCAGGAACATAGCTCCCTTACTTTGTGTGCTGAGCCCCCCCCCCCCAAAGCCCACTACCCACAACTGTACACAACTACCAAAGCCCTTATGGGTGAACAGGGGCACCTACATGTGGGTACAGTGGGTTTGTGGTGGGTTTTGAAGGGCTCACATTTACCACCACATGTAACAGGTGGGGGGATGGGCCTGGGTCTGCCTGCCTGAAGTGCACTGCACCCACTAAAACTGCTCCAGGGACCTGCATACTGCTGTCAAGGAGCTGGGTATGGCATTTGAGGATGGCATAGAGGCTGGCTAATAATTGCCATTTAACAATCAATTATTGACACTAATTGGCATGAATTAGAATTTATGCGAACTGTCTAAACATCTATAATAAAACGCACCCTCAACGTTCTGAGGACAAAGGTTCTGAACTCAGAGCACAACGATAAAGGGTTCGTAACTTCATGGTGGTGAAGCCATCCCACTATGACTTTGTGCCCCGCCCACGCATCAAATGTCATGACGACAAACGAACCCTTTAACGTTGTGCTGTGACTTCACAAACTTTGCCCACAGAATGTTAAGGGTGACAACGAACGAATCGCAAACAAGCAGGGGGAGGAGTGTTTCCCTACTCCTCCCCCTGGATGTCCAACACCCACCCCCCACGCCGCACCCCACCCAAAGCCAACCACGAAAAACAACAAAAAACAAGAAGCCCTGCTCCAACATGTAACACCCACCCCCGCGCCGCCCCTCCATCAACCCACCCACGAAAAAAAGCCAACAAAATAAGCAAAGCAACACCCACCCCCACCCCTACCCACCCACCGACGCGTAGCTTTGCCGCCGGGGAACCCGAAACCCCGCAAGAACAAGTCCTGTCTTCTGACTCCGGCGTGATCTTCAGCATTACTAGCCTCTGCAGGCAGGGCTTCTGTGCGTCTGACGTCCTGCACGTGCAGGACGTCAGACGCAAAGAACCCCGCCCTGCACAAGCTACCAATGCTGAAGATCATGTCGGAGTCAGTACAGCACACAACAGAGGACTTCTGCTGGCGGGATTTTGGGTCCCCCGCCAGCAAAACTACGAGACGGTATGGTGGGATGGCGGGGGGGGGGGGGGGCGGAGGCATTATGCGGCGGCGGGTGCCTCGCACAGAGAACACTCCGATGAAAACCTTGCTAGCGCCCGTTTCATATGTGTCAGAAACGGGCCTTTTTCACTAGTATTCTATAATGTGATGTGTGTAAATTCTAAGTCATATAGTTGAAAAGGAGGCGTGGCCATGGGCATGGATTGGGTGGGTCATGAGAATTTCACAGATCTATGCGCATGGTTATAGAATACACCCCAGCCCACACCTAATTTAGGGGTCGGCAATTATACCAAGTTTTACTGCCTTTGACTAAATTTAGTCATGCAGATGGGCGCGCAGTGTGTTCTATAATCCACGTGAAAGTTTAGGCTTATTCTATAAGTATAATCTTTAAATTAATATACCAGGAAGAACAAATACAAAAAACCAAGTAACCCAATTTACTCCATACTACAACTTGGATAGAAAATATTTTTATACGTTTTTGATTATACAATTCTAAAGTGTTTAAATTATTTGAATGCCCTCAGTCTGTACCCATTCCAACCATTATATCCCCAAGAGGAATATGTGGTAGTGTCATAGATGGAACCATCATCGCACATTCGATGTTCCGCCTCCTTATTATGTATGTACATACAACAGAGCCAGCTGAGGAATCTTCACCAAATATATCTTAACACAATGTATTCAAATTACTGTGTATAACACAGACTTTCTTAAACATTCAGATATGTAAATATACTGCATAGTATTTAGCTGAGCTCAAAAAATTGCCCATACATTATAATACGGGTTCAATAGATATTAAATTTATCCTTAGGGAGGAAAATAGTGCTTAGAGACACAGAGATTGAAATCCCCACATATAATACCTAAACCAACATAATTAGCTAAATTCAGATATAAAAGTATCAAAATTTTGTCACTTCCCTTGAGGATATATCGTGCTCGTGTTTGTGCTTCATAAAATCAAATCATAATCCATTCATCCATCTCATTCTTGCCATCACAATAGCTTATTCTATAAGTATGCCTAGATTTAGGCGTACTTTACAGAATATGCCTAGGAATGTTTTTTTTCTGCACAGATTTTTCAGGCACCAGATATAGAATCTAGTCCATTATAGGCATCACTTGGCACCACATCCACAGTCCACCCAATGCGCCTCCTACATTTGCGCCCACCTTGAAATTTGTGCTCCAGCACTTAGGACTACTTTATAGAATAGCACCTAGTGCAATTATGCACCAAACCACCAATAAAAGGCGCCACTGGCATGCATAAGTGGCACGTTGTATAAGTCTCTGGTGAGGCCTCATTTGGAGTACTGGGTGCAGTTCTGGAGACCGCACCTACGGAAAGATATAAACAGGATGGAGTCAGTCCAGAGGGCGGCTACGAAATTAGTAAGCGGTCTTGAATGCAAAAATTATAGGGATAAGCTTATGAACCTCAACATGTATACACTGGAAGAGTGGAGACATGGTAGAAACATTTAAATATCTCAAGGGCATTTATGTACAGGAAGAGAGCCTTTTTCAAATGAAGGAGAGCTCTGGAATGAGGGGGCATATGACAAAGTTAAGAGGGAATAGGCTTAGGAGTAACCTAAGGAAGTACTATTTCACAGAAAGGGTGGTAGAGGCATGGAATGGCCTCCCGGTGGAGGTGGTGGAGTCTAGGACTGTTCCAGAATTTAAAAAGGCATGGGATAAGCATGTGGGATCGCTTAGGAACAGGAAGAATTAGGGGATATAGAGGATGGGCAGACTGGATGGGTCATATGGCCTTTATCTGCCATCATGTTTCTATGTTTCTACATACCTCTAAGCACAAAAACCGAGTTGCCCCATATGTGTTCCACCTCCACTTACACGCTATGATGTTCTATTGTATATTGTGTTGGCATTCTAAGTAATATACTATTGCTGCAAGGGAGGAGTAATATAGTCAACAGGACACTTCCAGAAAGGAACACATGGATGATGAAGATATTCAAAACACGTTTATTCCATAACAGTACTCAAAGGACTCGACACAGCACCGTGTTTCGGCTATGAAGCCTGTATCAGGAGTCTCAATGAATCAAAGATGGAAACAAAAACCCCTATGGTTCTGAACGTCAGTAAGGCAAAGACAGTCTTTAAAAAGAGTCTTGTGGAGAAAAAGTCCAGATTCTTTGAATCGTACTTTTTCTCCACAAGAGTCTTTTTAAAGACTGTTTTCGCCTTATTGACGTTCAGAACCACAAGGCTTTTTTACCATCTTTGATTCATTGAGACTCCTGATGCAGGCATCATAGCCAAAACACAGTGTTGTGTCGAGTCCTTTGAGTACTGTTATGGAATAAATGTATTTTTAAAATCTTCATCATCCACGTGTTCCTTTCTGGAAGTGTCCTGTTAACTACAGTACTCCGCTCTTGCAGGACCCACCTCCGTAGTGTTCCACGTTCCTCCACTTTTGTGATTATCTTCTGCAAGTAATATACTATGCTGTAATGGGCTAGATTCTACATAATTGTGCCTCAATTTCTGCATGAAAATCAAAGTGTATTTTATAAAGTACACTTTAATTTAGGTATTTGTTATAGAATACGCCAAGTAGTGCTCCACGTGACTAAATTTAGTTACGGTCAATTATGCCAACTAAAACCTGGTGCAAATCCTGACACTTAAATCATGTGCAGAGCGGGTGTATTCTAAAACATGCACAGATTTTAGAAACACCCACAACCTACCATTCCACTCCCGTAATCAACCTACCATTCCACTCCCGTAATCACGCTTAGAATTTACATGCACCACGTTACAGAATATGCTTAGTAAGCAGTGCACGTAAATTCTAATTAATGCTGATTAGTGCTGATAATTGCTTGTTAATATCTAATTATCAGCATTGATTAGCTTATTAACTAATTAAGTTATGTGCATTATTATAGAATACCCTCCAATTGCTGCGCAGAAATCGAGGCGCGATATATAGAATCCCAGGAAATATGTACTGTTATTTGAGTATTCATGTACTGGAACTGTCTATTGCCCATGTCCAGATTATTCTTGCTGTACACCATCTTGGGTGAATCTCTTCAAAAGGCAGCAAATAAATCCTAATAAATAAATACATAAACATACAATAAATAACATAAAAACACCTTCTGGAAAAAGGGAAGAAAAGCTTTTAAAAAATGTGACAAAATGAGTACAACCAGAGAGGGAAAAAGAACAAGGGACATGCGTTTGTGATAAAAAGTAAGAGACACAAAGATACAGAATACAGTAGAAAACTGTAACCTGTTCCAGGGCAGAGGGAGCAGGGAACCAGCGGAGCCGACAGGTGCGCGGCCGCTCTCTGCACCCTCCAGCAGCGTGCACCCGGGGCGGACCGCCCCCACCGTCCCACCCTTGCTACGCCACTGGTACTGAGTACCGGCACCTTTTCCATTGTCTGCTAAAATTGACCCATGGTCCCCAAGTTTTAATGAAAGAGCTCAGGCTCTACACACCAATTCTGCCTTGTCAAAGATTCTATAACTGGTTGCAGGGGACCTGGCTATTGTGGGGTGGGTCCCTCAGTGATCACCCCACCTCTGAAGGGTGGCCTAGCATTTGAGCACTGGCACCTTTTTTGCTAGAAAAAAAATGCACAACCTAGTCCCATCAGGTTTTCAGGATACCCACAATGAATATGCATGAGATAGATTTGAATGCACTGCTTTCATGATATGTAAATCTAACTCATGCATATTTATCGTGGATAACCTGAAAACCTGATGGGACTAGGTGTGCCTCGAGGACTGGGTTGAGAAGCACCGTAATACAGTATGACGGCAATTCTCCAACTGGGCACCTCTATTCAGATGGCGTGAGGTTCTGTGGTAGAAGCCTATTCAATAATGGATCCTGAGCACTTGGGTCCATTATAGAACACTAGCATAACTCATAATTGGCGAACCTAACATGTAAGCACCCACGGTAGCACCAACCATTAAGCTGATGTAAGTGGGGGCACAGGTAACTTACAGTATTCTGTAAATTAAATATGTGAGAGCCCTGCCCCCTTGCAAATACTCACTATGTAAATTAAGTGGGTATTTGTAGACTAGTGCTGAGGTGCCTGCTGGCACTTATAAAGATCTGTGCGCATGTACACACGTGAGTGCAGCTATAGTGGACATTTAGGTGCACAAGGGGTGGATAAACGTGGCACCTAGATTATAGAATTTCCCCTCATGTGTCACAACAAAAATCAATTTAAAAAGTGTAAAAGAGTAGAGCGAACCGGCATGCCCATTCACTTTGGTTTAGAAATGCTAACATATAGGAGTGGCCCAGTGGTTAGAGCACCGGTCTTGCAATCCAGAGGTGGCCAATTCAAATCCCACTGCTGTGCCTTGTGATCTTGGGCAAGTCACCTAACCCTCCATTGCCTCAGGTACAAACTTAGATTGTGAGCCCTCCTGGGACAGAGAAATATCCAGAGTACCTGAATGTAACTCACCTTGAGCTACTACTCAAAAAGGTGTGCGCAAAATCTAAATAAATAAATATACCAACTCAGCTTTCCAACACTAGCCCCCCTCCTTTTCCTTAAGCGTACTGCTTTACAGGAGGCGAGCCTGATCCAAGGAAAATTCCCCCTTCAGTCCTGAAACAAGGTGACTCTCCCAGGATCGTTTACATTTTGATAAAAAGCAAGAGAGGGAGAGAGATACAGGGCTAGATTCCATATATGGCACCTGAAAAATCAGTACTGAAAATATATCCGCCTAGGCGTATTCTGTAAACCATGCCTAGATTTACATGCAGTTTATAAATTATTAAAACTTGGTATAAATACCAGCGCCTAAGTTAGGTGCGGAGCAGGTTTATTCTATAACCATGCGTGTACGTAAGTACCTAAATACATAAGTATTGCCATACTGGGAAAGACCAAAGGTCCATCAAGCCCAGCATCCTGTTTCCAACAGTGGCCAATCCAGGTCACACATACCTGGCAAGATCCCAAAAATGTACAAAACATTTTATACTGCTTATCCCAGAAATAGTGGATTTTCCCCAAGTCCATTTAATAACGGTCTATGGACTTTTCCTTTAGGAAGCCGTCCAAACCTTTTTTAAACTCTGCTAAGCTAACTGCCTTTACCACATTCTCTGGCAACGAATTCCAGAGTTTAATTACACGTTGAGTGAAGAAAACGTTTCTCCGATTCATTTTAAATTTACTACATTGTAGCTTCATTGCATGCCCCCTAGTCCTAGTATTTTTGGAAAGCGTGAACAGACGCTTCACATCTACCCATTCAACTCCACTTATCACTTTATAGACCTCTATCATATCTCCCCTCAGCTACCCATGGCCATTCTCCCTGTTTGGCAGCACGCATTAGAACTTACATGCCCCACTTTACAGAATACGCTTAGCAAGTTGTATGCATAAATTCTAAGTAATGCCAATTAGTGTCAATAATTGCTTGTTAAATGGCAATCAACGGCTCTGCTTGGCTTGTTAAGTAATTAAATTGCACTCACAAATCCAGAATATAACCCGATTTGCGCGCACAATTTCGGTCGTGCTATATAGAACCCAGGGGAAAGCAAAGTTCACTGTCACTTTACTGAAAAGGAGCTTGTTCACCTGCTTGCATTTTACGCATCAAAAAGAAGAGACCATACAGTGCTCCACTGATTATGTGCCCCTAAATCTAATCATTTTGCTCAATTATCCAAGGATTTATATCCCTGACAACTTACTAGGGCTGAGTGCTACATTCATAAAATTAGGAGCCTAAAACTTGAATATGAACAAGGGTGGATTTAGGGCAAAGAAAAAAAAGTTAGGAGCTTAGCACTGATTTTCAGTACTAAGTTCCCAAGGTAGGTCCCTAAATTTAGACAAATGAACAGCAGCCTAAATTTAAAAGCCTTGGTGGCAATTCTATAAATTGGTGCCAAGATTTCGACACCCCAATGCCATGCTTAGCGCCTATTCCAGTGGCTCCCAAACCTGGTCCTGGACCTGGAGGCATCCCAGTCAGTCTGGTTTTCAGGATATCCACAATGAATATTCATGAGAGAGATCTGCATGCAGTGGAGGCAGTGCGTGCAAATCTCTCTCATGAATATTCATTGTGGATAGCCTGAAAACCTGACTGATCAGGGAGCCTCCAGGACCAAGTTTGGGAACCACTGCTCTATTCTATAATGACATGCTTATGTTTACGTCTATTTAAAATTTGATATAATGCCTTTATATAGAAAAAGATCAAAGCAGTAAATAATATAAAATGTAAAAGAACATAAAATCAAATCATGAAAAAGGAACACCATTATAAACGGAAACGCAAACAACCATCCAAACAAAAAACAGCTAAAGAGAAAAAAAAATAATTTATACATGCAATCCAAACAGGAATAAGCTAGCATCTGAGCAGCATGATTCTGTTATAGGATATGAGAGTACGTCGGCATTGACACACCTAAATCTTGGCGCCAACGGTCACACTAAGTCAATTGCAGTTGTAACTATTACTGCTTAAGCACAGAAATGGAGCTCTGTGTGGAATGACCTTTACAGAATTTGAGCTTGGGTGTCTAACCCTGGGGGCGAGCACTTATGCCTGCCGAAAGCAGGTGTATATGCTGGGGCCAAACTGAAGGCAGTTAGGCATAGCAATGCAGGTATTCTGTAACCACCCCGACCCAACCATGGCCCATGGCCACACCCCCTTTGGAGTTGCACACTCCAAAGGGAGTCCTTTTACTAAGCCACGGTTAAATGTGGCCTGTGGTAGTGTGGGCATGTGTTTTTTGGCATGTGCTGGGCCCTTTTTTACTGCGGCTGGGAAGAAGGCATTTTTCAATGGGACAGTAAATGTCCATGTGCTAAAATTAAACGTAGCGCATGGTTATGTACTGCCTGAGCCCTTGCTGCCAGCCATTGACCTAGCAGTAAGGGTCACGCACTATTCATGCGTGTGCCAATGTGGCCGTGCTGCCAATTAACGCCGGGAATGCCTCTGCGGGAGAAAAGAGAAAACTATTTTCTACCGTGGGAGCCAGCACATGCCAACTTTGGAATTAGCACTTCCCAAAATTACGCACTCAACTTTGGACAATCTATGCAGAATCCGGTGGCAATTGTGCCCTGAAGTGTGCATAACTTATACTCACGTTAGGTGCGTAACTCACAGACTCACCCATGACCTACCCTCTTTCCACCATGTGTATCCCCTCGAACTCACATGCTAAGTAATTTTGGCGCATATGTATAGAACAGTGCCCAGGCCTTAGTGCATGAATGCCAATGTGTGGCACCAATTGCGTGCATAAGCACTATTACTCCAGAGCTCATGTGCCCAACTGGCACCTAGCTTTTATTTTAATTAATTTATTTATTTAATACATTTGTACCCCGCGCTTTCCCACAAATAGCAGGCTCAATGCAGCTAATGTATAGAATTGCCCTTATAGCTTTTAAGATCCGATATTTAGCTGAATACTTAGGCTCCTATGTTCAGCTGAAAATAGGGGCTACACTTGGGAGCCTAAATTGAAGTGCTCAACCTTTTAAAAACATCTGACCCTTTATTTTTAGGGGTTTAACTAGAAGAACATGATTTAAACCTCAGCAGCCAGAATACGATTTTCTAGCAGTCTATAATACACACTGACTCAGCACAAATCATCAAGTCCAAGCCTGCTTAACTACCCTAATATTAATGTACTGGCAAATTTTATGGCTTAGCCTTTTCTTTGGTTCTTGATTCTTAAGAAGTACAGTTGTGTAGCATGTTATGAATAATATCACAGCCCAAGCATGCAATTAAAATTGTACATGCCTTTCCGAAACATCTCTTTGCAGACCAGTAAAATAAGTTCAACAGGCCAACCCATATCAAGAACACGGAGGCGCTGAGCTGCCCAAATTACTAAAACTGTAATCTGTGAAGTGTTATTTTCATAAGAAGAACCAGACGGATTTCCAAAAACCCACTGCAAAAAGGAAACCAAAAGAATGTAAAAATCAAAAGTGTATGGCCTGTCCCCTGCAATCTTGGGTTCTCTTAATATAAGAACTTGTCACCAACACTTCTCAGTTACTACAAAGTGCTCTGCCCACACCTTTATTTCTGATTTAGCATCGATTGCTTCTTTTTTTTTTTCTTTTGAACAGCTATAATCTCCAACTTGAGCTGTTCAAAGGAAGAACTTGGAAAGCAAGCAAGCAAACAAATAAATAAACATAGAACAATTTTCTGGGAAAGATGAAATGAAGAAGTGTGTGTGAGGAAGGGGGGGGGGGCACGCCACCAGTTCAGAGTGTAGAAATGTGGGCAGGCCTGTTCCTCATTAAGATCTCTAGGGTGCCCCTCCCCCGCTACCTGTCCAGAGCCTTATTAAAGTCCCCTAACCACTCTTCTGGCCCGTGTATCGCACCCTCCTGACAAGTTAGCCCAGCACTGGGGCTGCCACATCAAAGCGCTTTTTAAAACCAGGCAGCTCTGACAAGGTAAGATGAAAACAGAAGGATCTGGGCCGATCCTGAAGCCGGGACAGATAACAGACAGTCATCAAACCATAAGCCTGGAATGCAACCCGACATTCCTAACTACAGTAGTTACACAATCGTGCAACATCTCTGACTGCAACCAAGGTCAGGACAAAAAAATGTTCTGGGAAGCAGGCTGCTTTACTTTTTTGTTTGGTTCTGTTTTATTTTAAACATGCCAGACTGTGGCACCTATCTCAGTACACAAGGGGCCAGCTTTGTCCTTTGAAATGTCATCGTAAGGAGGCCCATTTCCCCTGCTTCAGTGAACCTCTGCTTCCCAGTGAACTATTTGAGACTTAGAGCTAAAGTGGGCTGTGTCCATTTTTTGCACAACATGGCCCATTCTTATACCAAAGACTATGAAGAAAGCAGCCGGTGCTATGAATCAGGGCATAGCTGAAATAATGTTAAAAAAAAAAAAAGTGGATGTGGCCCACTTTTGCTCTGAAGGGCTCATTGGATCAGCAAAGTAATGCTCTCTCTCTCTAGTCTGTAATCGCCGATTCATGGCAAAAGCCAAATCTCAGCAATTTACAAAGTTTAAAAAACACAAATGTGAAAGGAATACCATTTCAGAGAAAAAGAGCCTAACTACAAACATACAGCAATAAAACACTGAATCTGAGCCTGTCTTCCTCCCTGGAAATTAATTGAGGATCCTACAAATGAAAGACTCCCTATGGCTAACATCGCAAATCTCGATCCCCTAAACACTGCAGCCCTAAAAAAGTTTGCAAGTTTTCTAATCTTGAACGTGGGGGTAAGAGCTAAGGTGTGTCCCCAGCCCCCTAAAAATCTCTAGATCTAGAGCCACAGCAAAGCGTTTTAGCCCCGCCCCCCCCCCGAGCGAAGCACACGGGCTCCCCGAAATCCCGAACAGCGTCCCTGCCCCAGTGAACTTACTAAACTCGCGTGAATTAGGCAATTAGACAGGTACAAACCAGGGGCGTATCTGCGTGGGGCCACAGGGGCCTGGGCCCCCGCAGATTTCGCCCTGGACCCCCCCTACCGCCGTCACCTACCCCGAGGTCCGCTCCTGCCGGCTTTTTAAACTATTACTTCAGCTGGCGGGGGACCCCAACCCCCACCAGCCCAGCCGAGGTCTTCTTTAACTTCTTCATCCTCGTGCTGTTGAAGCTGCAAGATGCATCCTTCCACTTGGAATGGACGGAGTTTGACGTCGCAGCACGTTGACAACGGCAGGAGCGGACCTCGGGAGTAGGTGACGGCGGTAGGCGGGGAAAGGGTTGGCGGTAGGCGGGGGAGGATTGGCGAAGGCGGCGGCGGGGGGCGGCGGTAGGGGGGTTATAATGTGCCCCCTCACTCTAGCCCCTGCCCCCCTACAAACTTAGATTGTGAGCCCTCCCGGGCCAGAGGAACATCCAGAGTACCTGAATGTAACTCATCTTGAGCTGCTACTTAAAAAGGTGTGAGCAAAATCGAAATAAATAAATATTAAAATATGCATTTATCCGGAATTTGCAGTGCGGAAAACCACCAAAATCCTACTAAAATAATAACGCAAAAGCGGCTTCAAATGAATTACTAGCTGATGGCAGCGGTTATATGAAAAGAAGAGATTTGTGATGAAAAGGGAAAAAAAAAAAAAAATTTTTTAAAACACACTAGTTTTAAAGCCTTCTCTTCTGCTGTCAGGCAAGGCGTGTGCACTAGTTTAATCGTTCAAGCTTTCTCTGCACTGCTCTCTCGAGAACGGTTTCAAACATTTTGAACTGCCTGCAAGGCAAGGAAAAAAAAATAATACAAGGCCACTTTATTCGGGGCGGTACACGATCGGATTATTTTATGCCGTCTTTTGTACATCACTTTTACAGCGGTTTGACTCGAGGGTAAACGGGAACGGTCATAAATCTCCAACTGCTTTCAAAACCACTTTCATTTCTGTCAGCCGCGCACGCTGCAGTCTCTTTGCTGGCTGGCAGTAGACAGTTTCATTCTGCTTTCAGCCCAGCAGTGGGACTTTCACACCCCGAACAAAACATGTCATATTGGGCAAAAGATAAAGGGAAAACGACTAGCTCCCCAACCTCTATCAAACCTTTTTTTTTTCTCAAAACATTCCCACATCAAATCATCAATGACCTTTATTCATATCTCCCCTCTTTTTTTTTCGAGGTTAAGGGAAAGTTGGAACATCAAGACAAACTAACCATCCTTATTTAATCTGTCTTTCATCTATTGCTGTACCAAGAGAAACAGGATAATTCTGTGCTTCTGCAGTCGATCCCATTTGTTTCAAAAACTGTCCAGAAACAAATGCAACTGTACCTAATGAATGAAAGAAGCAAGCGTGCAGATTTGCACTGCGATTTACTGAATAAGGAATCTACTGTACTCAATACACGGTTAAAAGGCCCGAGGTGAGCTACTAGTGACAGGCCGTGAGCCACCAGGTTTGGCAGTACAGGTTAACTGCTCCCTCTGATGGGCACAACCCATGGGGAAAGTCAGGTGCCAGCCCTGTGGGTGCCGATTACCCCCCCCCCCCCCCCCCCCAATATTGAGCAGGATCCTTCCGTGTGTGCAGGGAGGGGTTGCGTTTTGCACTCTTAATCATTCGAAAAGTTGGCGCCAACGGGGAAAGTGAATCCCAACCACAACATCTTCTAAACGTTTTACAGTACTTAAAGTCTTAGGCAAAAAAAAAAAAAAAAAAAGAGTGAATCTGACATCTGCTCTGAAAACTCTTTCTGCAAGATGAGCATACATTAGTAGGATACAGCAGCCGGCATGCACAACACACGTGTTCATTTTCAGGCACGTTTAAACAAGACAGGGTTTGCACGGTCAGCAAAGCGTATTTAACATCCTCATAGTTAGATAACTCGTATCATATGTAAATACAATGCCGCAGCCGACAAATGAGCTGGGCACGTGCTCGGGGGAAAAAAAAGAGTGCATCATTTTATTTATTGTGGTCTATATTTGTAATAGTATTTTCCTGAATTATTCTTATTGTATTACTAAGTTTCTGTATCTCTTGTTCACTTTGTTAATACGGCGTATTTAATAATGTGAATTTGCAATCAAAATAAAAAAAAAATTAAAAAGAGGGTGCATTTGCTGGAATCTCATTCTCATATAAATAAATAAATAACATAAAATAAAAGAAAACAAAAGAAAAGAAAAGTAAAACCTCTGAGGGAATTACATTTTACTCCCTCAAACAGAAACTCACAAAATGTTATTGCTCATAAGTACAATTTCCTTCTGTGCCTGGAGCAGAAAAGTGGACACCCCCACCCCCACTCTTTCTCCAGTATTTATTATTCCAGCACTACCTTCCTATCACTATTAAAGCCAAACCTTAGGGCCACATATCCCTATCCCATATCCCATAGGGCTTCTGCTCAGTGCTCACTTGGCAAAGGACACCAATTCCTTATTTAAAGTATATGAGTGAAGGTTTTTAAGAAAGTGTTGTGTTCCAGTTAGGAGTTGGAATGAAACATGAAGGGAAATAATCATAATAATCATTTTTAGAAAGGCTACTGACAACTTTCTTACCATCTCTGCACGCAGGTTGGCATGTGCACCCCCTTCCTGCGGGTCTCGGCCGTGCAGGCTCGGACTGGTCCTGACCCGACGCGTTTCTTCAGCTGATCAATGCGTCCCCAGGGCCCGCTGCTGCTGCGAGGTATAAGCGGGGTGGTGGGGGGGCCAGGCCAGAGGGTCAGGGCTCTCAGTTTTGGGCTTTTCCCCTTAACCAGATTTCTTGGAGTGACTTTCCAGTAAAACCCGCCCTGCACCCCCCGCTTAGTTTCTTTGCATGTCCCTGGCCTGTCTGTTCACCGAGTAGCTTTTCTGGCAAACACATCGGTTAAAACAAAAATTCCAGAACGAATGTCACACTTTTAAAAGAAGTTGCGATCTCTCTCTCGGGATATAATAACACAACTGTCGGAGAGGCCAGAGAAAAGGCACAGAGGGTTTTTTTTTCTTTTCTAGAGTAGGGGGAGTGACTGCTTTTCTTCCCCCAACTGTGTCTTTCCTTCTATCTTTCTCTTTTCCTCCTTTGGCTGCTGCCGTTTCCTCCTGGTGAGGCTCAAGGCGGGCAGAGGCGCCGATGCAGGAAAGAAAGGAGAAGCTCCCTGGGGAAGGGACCGACGGCGGAATTAGAGGGGCTGCGGGATAAGCGGGGAGCGGGTGGGAAAAGTTTTGCTGCTCGGATCGCTTTCGCTTGTCAGCCTCTGCTCCTTCTCTCTCTCTCTAGTCGACTCTGGTGTCTGTCTGGGGGAGGCTGAGGGCAGCTCAAGAATTTTTTGTACAGTTTTTTTTTCTTTCGAGTCGTCACGGTGTAGGTTTGCAGGGTAAAGAGTCACATCTGTGTGTGACACTGAGCCAAACAAACTTAACTCTGCCCTGGAGACACGGAAGAGGCGAGCACAGACCTTGCAGGCTCCGAGACATCACACGCACGACTCCAGCAAGAACGAAGGCGCACCCGGGGAAAGAAAACAAGGAACACTTGAGCACATCAAAAGTCCGGTTATGTTATGTTTAGCCTGTTTTTCCATTGCTTTTTCTGCTTTTCGGTGGGGGGGGGGGGAGGGATTGAGTGTGAGGCTGCTTAAGCATGTACCCGGGTAATGATAACTTTATTTCAAGGAAGTTAGCACCCCCTCTTCCTGCCTTACTTGGTCAGAGCAAAGGTCCATCTAGACCTGTATCCTGTTTCCAATTGTGGCCAAAGTCAGGTCACAAGTACCTGGCAGAATCTCAAAAAGTGGCAACATTCCATGCTGGCATCAATACCTCCTGGAAAAAAAAATGGAGCATATTCCATTTATAAAGCTTATTTCTTGCAAAGGCATTATTGAGCCTTATTTGGCAATCTGCAGGTTGGATGGACTGTTGTACAGCATTTGCTGGAGAAGGCTGATTGATGGAAGGGTTTACATACAATGTGGGGTCATACATATAGCTAATGCAGCTTACTTACTGGGTTAAAGCGTGTGCACATATGGGTGGGTGAAGAACTCCTCAAACACCCCCCCCCCCCAGCATGAAAAAAAAATTGGTGTGGATAAGACACTAAGCACAAAACTTTTTTTTTTTTTTTTTTTTGCTTAACCTGGAGTGCTTGAATGAAAGGTACTTTTTTCAACTTACACGTTGCTTTTTAACTTTTTCACTACCAACAACCTCAAGATCGGAACATAGCTATCAAAATTACAGGAAAGGGTTGAAAACTTTCTTTTTCCCCAAACCCTGACATGTGATTCTACCTGTATTTAACCCAAAGACCCCTTCAATACCAATTGTGGTAACCTCTAATGACTATTATAAAATGCTTCTAACCTCTAATACTTACTCTAAACCAGTAAGTGTCTGTAAACCATTATTCAGTGTATAATGTTTAATATATTGTAAACCACACTGAACCTGAAAAGGGGATATTAGTGGTATTTAAGAATAAACGTGACTTGACTTACAGCTTAAGAACACATAAACAGTACATATAGAGATGGTTGCTAGCTAGAAATTTGAGTAGTTGAGATCCTACCCCATATACCCTAGCTGAAGGGTGAAGTTCATTCCTGTCATGGTGTGAGCAAAATAAATCTGTTTGACACTAACCCAAGAATCCAAGAGGAAGCAATGATACAGGGCTGAGAAAATGTTTGCAGCCCCTCCTAGAATGGTGTGTATTGTAGCAAGATTTATACTCAGAACATTATTGGATCCTAATCTAAACCCTGAGAAGAAAGAAAGATAAACCCACTGAATAAATACGTCAGACAAAAAGGATATGGTTTATTTATTCAACAAAAAAAGTTTCAAATATCCTCATATGAAAAAGTATACAATCCATTCAGAAACTGGCAATGCCTCCATGAGCAGAAATAATTTAAATTTAAACTAGTACTGTTGATTAATTGCGATTAACAATTGCAGTTAATGTGCAAACCTTAGCAATTAAAATTATTAATGCCATTAAATCTGATTGCCTTGGGTTGAATTGAGCATCCACCTCCTTCCCAAAGACCCCCTCCTAAAGAGCCCCAGCCCCCATAAGAACCCCCCTCATGAAGACTCTCCCCAAGAACATCCACCAACTGTCAAGGACACCCCTCCCCACCTCACCATGAGCCCCTTGGTGGATGCCCCTGGTGGTCTAGGACAGGGGTAGGCAACTCCGGTCCTCAAGAGCCGCAGGCAGGTCAAGTTTTCAGGATATCCACAATGAATATGCAGGAGATAGATTTGCAAGCACTGCCTCCATGGTATGCAAATCTATCTCCTGCATATTCATTGTGGATATCCTGAAAACCTGACCTGCCTGTGGCTCTCGAGGACCGGAGTTGCCTACCCCTGGTCTAGGGCAGTGTTTCCCAAGTCCGGTCCTGGCGTACTCCTTGCCACTCTGGTTTTCAGGATATCCACAATAAATATGCATGAACTTGATTTATATACACTGCCTCCATTATATGCAAATCTATTTCATGCATATTCATGATGGATATCCTGACTGGCAAGTGGTACTCCAGGATCGGACTTAAGAAACACTGATCTAGGGTAGGGCATCTGGCTTAGTGTTGGTTTGCACTGAGTCTGCTGCAAGCATGGCTTCTAAGCCCAACTCCGCCTGTTGCTCCACTCCCCCCCCCCCCCCCCAAGCGTCTGGCTTGGCGTTGATTTGCCCTGAATCTGTCATGAACCTGGCTTCTGAGCATGACTCCGCCTGTTGCTCCACCCTTAATGGTGACTTTTTAATAAGGCCTGCTGCTGTACCTAATAATCTTGCTGTCTGTTTTATGCTGTGTTGACCCTTGCATTTATTTTTCTTTGTGGTTTTAAGCCCCTGGCTTGACATTGGTTTACCAAGAAAGCAAGTAGGCAGGCGACTCACAAAATCCAGCATATGATGAAAAAAGAAGCAAATCGCCAAAACATTTTCTTAAAAAAGATGAATTTATTCACCACAAAAATTCAAAACAGTCATGAATTTTTGTGGTGAGTAAATTCATCTTTTTATGAAAATTTTTTGGTGATTTGCTTCTTTTTTCAGCCTGTGTTGGTATTGATTTGCACTGAGTTTGAGCCTGACTCTGCCTGTTGCTCCACCCCTGAAGGTGACATCATCAATAGGGGAATTTTTAACAAGGCCTGCCGCTTTGTGGCGCAATCTGCAGGCGTGCAAAAAATGAGCATGTTGTGCTCCTTTGTCCACTCCTTTGTGTACCTCCACTTTATCTTGCTTTCCTTCTTTTTTCTTTTCTTTGTAGTATCCATTTCACAATTCTGAATACCCTGACTCCGATTCCTTCTCACTGGGGTTACAGGCCCGATTGTTCTCATTCTCTCACTTGTCCTCCAGTAAGATGTTTAATTCCTCTTCAGGCTCACTCTCCCCCTGTCCTTCCTGTTTCATCTTGTTCTCCTAATTCTCTTAATATTTCCCAGTTTATTGTCCGCTCTCCATGTAGAAAAACTCACCTAGATCATACTTACTTAAGCCAAACACGTCCTGATATATTTTGTCTGGTTAAAACTTGCCTAGCTGATGCTGATCTTGCCTATCTTCATAACCCTTCTCCCCCTGGTTATCAGTTTTTCTTTCAACACCATCCTTACAAAAAAGAGGTGATTTAGCAGTTTTTATTTCAACTTCCCTCTCAGTTCATCTTATAGATTTTTCTTCTATCTCTCTGCTTCTTAGAGTTTCTCCTCCATTTTCTTTGGATCTTCTTCTAATCTTATCTATCAACCTCCTCCTGTCAACTCCTCTACCTTACAATCACTTTATAACCTCACTTCTTGTCTGATCTTTTCTTCTTCATCTCTCCTTTTTCCTGGTGACTATGAGGTTCATGTAGATGACCATTCTTCCTTACTTACTAAGGATGTTTCTACTTACCTGAAACACTCTGACATTACTCAGCTGGTCTTCTCTGCTACTCTTGCTGGCGGTCACCCGTTGTGGGTCAACAATTTTTTATGTCTCTCTGTTTCTCCAGCTCCTTGGTCTGACCACTCTCTTGTATCTTTCAGCCTTTCTTTCCCTCCTATCCCTCTGCCACCCCTATACCTTATACTGTTAATTTTAATGCACTTACCACTGACAGTTTTTTTTAATCACTTGTGAAGAGCCTAGGGAAATAGGCTGGAAAGTTTCTAGGGAGAGGAAACAGAAGGGTAAGTTTTACCCTGAAGCCTTAAAGAACTAGAAATCCCAGCTTTCCCGAGGCAGATTACCCACCCTGGCTTCACCGGAGAAATAGCCCTTCCATTTCCTCTGAGAGCCAGGAAGACTACAGTTCCCAGCTGCCCTGAGATAGAGCACCTGACCTTGCCAAGGAAGATAGCAGAAACTACGATTCCCAGCCTCCTGGAGGGGAGGGTGGCAGCTGGTTCAGGAGGGCTAATCAGGGGAATTTGAGGCAGCTGGGGGAAACACAGAGGGAAGAACCCATGGACTGGGAGCCCTTAGAGGGAGTTCAGGAGTTTTCCCAGGGAAATGAAGCAGTGGAGCCCGAGCTTATGGATAGCTCTGCACTAGCCAAGGTAAAAGGGGCGAAGCTGAGAGGATTTATAGCCAATTTACTGTCTAACTTAGTTCAGGAGTGGAGGAAGGATTGATAGAAGAAAGTGTTGGAGTTTGAAAGCTTAGAGCCAGCTCTAAGCTCATTGCAAGAACTGTTTCTTGAAGGAAGCACACTCGGTGAAGAGCTCAAATCTGACCCATGTGGGTGGATGCCAGGCATTTGATGCTGGTATAGTAAGGGCAGGGGTCCTTTCAACCTCTACATGTAAAGGGGGTGAAGGAAAAGGGATTTGAGCTAAAAATCAGTGGAACTGTTGTATGTAATTGAACTTCATCTCCAGAAGAACTGTATTCTGAGGGATAAATGAACTTTGGGCTTGTAGAGGATAATTTCAATATACTAGTGACTGTGGGGCCAATACTGGATTCTGCTTTGTTCATGTGAAACAATTTTCCTCCAAGGACTGTGTAACCTGTTGGAGGGGAAGCAAACCCTGACAAAGGAGGCTGAATTGGGCCCTTTTTGCTAGGGCTGCCCTGGGCTAAGCTGAGCCCTTTTTGCTAAGGCTGCCCTAGGCGGGGCCTATATGAATTAACGACGGAATGCTCAGGGCCTGGAAAGACTGCACCAAGGAGTAGATGTAAAATATTTTAGTTTATTAATGATCCTGATTTCAAGCTAATAAAGGTTATCAATAGAAATCAAACAAAATAAAACATGGAAAAGAAAATAAGATGATACTTTTTTTATTGGACATAACTTAATACATTTCTTGATTAGCTTTCGAAGGTCGCCCTTCTTCCTCAGATCGGAAATAATCAAATGTGCTAGCTGACAGTGTATATAAGTGAAAACATTCAAGCATTACTATGACTGTCTGACAGGGTGGGAGGATGGGGGTGGGTAGGAGGTATGCATCGGGACATCAAAGCATATCATTGATATTCTAACAGGATGGGTGTGGATAGGTGAGGGGAGGGTGATCAACAGAGACATACAGCTTTATGGTTTATAATGGGCTAGGAACCCCAGATCCTTGTTAAGTCCTTTCTGTTGGGTGTTAAAATATTCAATCATTCTGACTTCAAAGGTCTTACGTTCTTGTATGGTTTTAAAGTTACCTTTCAGGATTCTCACTGTGAAGTCACTGGTACAGTGTCCTGGTCCTGTAAAATGTTGACCAACAGGCATGGGAACCCTACTGGCACCAGTATTGTTCATGTGATGTCTATGTAAATTGAATCTTGTCTTAAGCATCTGGCCTGTTTCTCCAATATAGCATCCTTCGTTACATTTTTTACACTGAATGATATATACCACATTGGAAGATGAGCAAGTGAAAGATTCCTTTATGTTGAATAGCTTTCCTTTGTGGATGACTTTGGGGTCCTGTGAAATATTTTGGCATAGTTTGCAACTGGATAAATTACAGGGAAGTGTGCCCTTCTGTTCCTTTTCAGTCTGTGATGGAAGTTTACTTCTGATTAGCTTGTGTTTTAAGTTGGGTGGCTGTCCGAAGGCCAGTACTGGTGGAGATGGGAATATCTCTTTCAGTAATTCATCCTTCTGGAGTATAGGTTGTAGATCTCTTATGATTTTCCTCAGTTTTTCCAGCTCTGGATTGTATGTCACTACAAGGGGGATTCTGTCTGTGGATTTTTTCTCCTTGTACTGTAGCAGATTCTCCCTGGGTGTTTTGAGGGAGGAGGCAATATTCTTGCCAACCTTTTTATGGCTGAGCTGGAAGAGACATTTCTGAATACACACCAGACCAAACCTCTAAAATACTACCGGTACATCGATGACATTTTTATGATTTGGACGGAGGGTGAAGAAACTCTGAAACAATTTTATTCTGCCTTCAATACATACCATCCTACAATCAGATTCAAAATTGACTACTCCCCAGAAAAAGTCAATTTTTTGGACACCACGGTCTCAATCGTATAAAAACATCTATATACAAGAAACCCACAGACAGATGCAGCTACCTCCACAACTCCAGCTTCCATCCTTCACATACAAAAAGATCCATCATTTACAGCCAAGCCACAAGATACCACCGTATCTGCTCTGACCCAGGGGACAGAGATAGACACCTTAAAAGCCTGACTGCATCCTTCAAACAGAAAGGCTACAACCCCAAAATAATCTCCAAGAATATTGCCTCCTCCCTCAAAACACCCAGGGAGAATCTGCTACAGTACAAGGAGAAAAAAATCCACAGACAGAATCCCCCTTGTAGTGACATAGAATATCCCTTCAATGTCCCCATCGCAGCCCTGGTTTCACTCTGGTCTCCATCTTCTACATCATAGCTACCCTTCTGCTATTTCTTTCTCTACCTTTAAGGAATAGTCTTTCTTCTATAAATCTCTCATTAAAGCCAATTGTGACTATTTTTCTCATCTTTCTCAACTCGACACCTCACATCTTTATTGCACATTACATTATCAACTCACTGTGCCTCCAAAGGCATCTGTTCCCTCTCAGATCACTGTAAAAGTTCTCACTGCAGCCTTTTATAACAAGGTTGCCACTTTGAAATCTATCCCAATCACAGTCCCTTCCCTGTTCTATATTTCCTTATATTCCTCTCCTACTCCCACTGCAGCTTCTTTGTCGGCCTCCTTTTCCTCCTTTAATTTTCCGTCAGAAACTCAACTCGTTCAGATAGTTTCCTTCCTTAAGCCTTCATCATCTCATACTGATCCACTACCTACTTTTCTTCTTTTGCGGTTTCTTTAGACACTTGTTCTCTTTCTTCATTCAATGGTGCTTTCTAGTTGTCTTCTGGCTCTTTTCTCACCACTTGGTTATACATCCCCTCATTAAGAATCCTAAAAGTGATCTCTCTTCTTTCTCCAACGATAGACCTATATCTATTGTATCCTTTATCTCCAAGATAGTTGAAAAGTTTGTTGCAAATCAATTGTCTGATTTCCTAAACAGCACCAGTGCCCTCCATCCCCACCAGACTGGATTTCGTTTTCACCACTCCACCGAACATACACTTATTGGTTTGGTGAATTACATTAATCTTATGCTTGATGGTTGTAGGAATGGTGTACTCTTTTCTCTTGATAAGACAGCTGCCTTTGATCTGGTAGATCATTCCATTCTGCTTCAACAGCTTCAGGATCTCAACATCTCTGGTACTGTTCTTGAATAGTTTCGATCATACCTTGTTGACCGCTCTTTTGTTGTTTCCTATTCTGACCTTTGTTTTACTCCTTGTCCTTTACTATCTGGTGATCCTCAAGGATTTAATCTTGGTCCCATTCTTTTTAATATTTTTCTAGCTCCTCTGACTTTGCTTCTCCAATCGCTTGATTTCATCTTCTTTACCTATGCTGACAACTTGCTGTTTCTTCTTCCTTTTGACTCTCTGTCTCCCTCATTCTGTGTCCCAGTTTCTTCTAAACTGGACATCATAGCAGATTGGTTAACAGCTAACAATTTACAACTGAACACCGCCAAATCTGCTGCTATGATTTTCTCTACCCAAACTCTTATAACTCATCCTCCTTCTTTCTCTATTAAAGGAACTTCTTTGCTGTATTATAAAGGAACTTCTTTGCTGTATTATACTTCTCAAAGAGTTATTGGTGTTACATTGGACAATGCTCTTTCCTTTAACTTTCATATATCTAAGGTTGTCTCCTCATGTTTTTTCACCCTTAGGCAAATTCATTCCATTTGCAATTTGTTAGAACAGTCATCTCTTCATATTTTACTAAATGGCTTAGTAATTTCCAAGCTTTATTACTGTAACTCGCTGTTATTGGACTTCTCAGTTCCTGTTTGCACAGGTTGCAACTTGTGCAAAATACAGCAATTAAACTCATTTACAGTCATAAGTACATAAGTATCGCCACACTGGGACAGACCAAAGGTCCATCAAGCCCAGCATCCTGTTTCTAACAATGGCCAATCCAGGTCACAAATACCTGGCAAGATCCCAAAAAGTACAAAACATTTTATGCTGCTTATCCCAGAAATAAGCAGTGGAGTTTCCCCAAGTCCATTTTAATAATGGTCTATGGACTTTTTCTTTAGGAAGCCATCCAAACTTTTTAAAAACCCCGCTAAGCTAACCGCCTTTGCCACATTCTCTGACAATGAATTCCAGAGTTTAATTACACGTTGAGTGATGAAATGTTTTCTCTGATTCATCTTAAATTTACTACTTTGTAGCTTCATCGAATGCCCCCTAGTCCTAGTATTTTTGGAAAGAGTAAACAGATGCTTCACATCTACCCTTTCCACTCCACTCATTTTATAGACCTCTATCATATCTCCCCTCAGCCGTCTTTTCTCCAAGCTGAAGAGCCCTAGCCGCTTTAGCCTTTCCTCATAGGGAAGTCGTCCCATCCCTTTATCATTTTTGTCACCCTTCTCTGCACCTTTTCTAATTCCACTATATCTTTTTTGAGATGCTGTGACCAGAATTGTAGCTATAATTTGGGTTCCTCTTTCCCGCATGCATCACTTTGCACTTGCTCACATTATACGTCATCTGCCTTTGAGACGCCCAGTCTTCGGAAATCTGATCATGTCACACCACAATTGATTGCTGAACATTTGCTTCCTGTTTCCTACAGAATTCACTACAAAGTCCTTGTTATATGTCATCAGATTAAATCCTCCAGTTTTCCTTCTTTTTTGGCCAGTCTTTTGATTCTATATCTCCCTACCAGAATACTTCACTCCTCTCAACAACATCTTTTATGCATATCTTCTTTTAGGTCAGTTTGTCTATGATGTTACCAAATCAACCTGCTTCAGTGTAGTCGAACCTACCTTGTAGAATGGTCTTCCTGTTTACCTTAGATTGGAAAGTTCCTTCAAGAAATTTAAATCCCAGTTAAAAGCTTATTACGTTTCCCTTGCTTTTCCTGATTCTAGTAACTGTTGATGAATTTTCATGATTTATTAATATCAATTAATATCGTAGGACAAAAATTATTGCCTCGGCCTATAGGATTGTTTATCCTGTCCTTTTGTTTTTTCCTTCCCTTACTTACCAAAAGTTTTTTGTTTTCAGAGTTTGTACTTCTTTCCTAAATGTTTTCCTCTCATACCTGTCTAGTCATAGGTTTACTGTACACTGATTAATTTTGTATTATTTTAATTTTTGCTAGTCTGATTATACTGTTTTATTTTACTTATTCCAACTTTTTTTAATGCATTGTTAACTGCTTAGATTTTTATTATATTAGTGGTACATCAAATAAAATGAACCTGAATCTAGGACAGCAGAAATGATCCTCAGTCACTCCTGGCCATGCCAGTGATCCCCAGCATCCTGACCCCTACCAGTACTACCATAAGACTAGCATTAAAACTCATGGCTGCCATTTTGAACATGAAGCCGGCAAGGGCAGGAGCCACTGGGGATCACTCCTGCCCACTTTACCCTAGACCACCAGGAAGATGTATTTTTTTTAGGGTATATTTATCCCTCCCAATATGGTGGTTTACCCACCAATACCTAGGGGGAAACAAATCACCCAAGGCTGCATCAGTTTGCTCTTTATTACATACCTTATCAAGTATTTGTATTATTAGCAGATTAGTGATATCTCACTGGGAGTACAGAACATTGCTACACAAAATTACTTCTATATCTGAGACTCCAAAGAATATACAAGCAATCAAGTGCTTTTATTTATTATTCTCCAAATATATGTATAAAAGATTCAAAAACACTTATGAGAAAGCAATAGGATTACTTGCCAATTCAGATGCAATTGATTGATTTCTCATGAGAGAGAGCAGCCCTGGGTGGTTGGGCATAGTGCTCATAACAGTGCTAGTGCATGCTTTGTTACTATAGTAGTTGCTCCCAAAGACCCCCCCTCTCCAGATCATTCATCCCCCTCCTGAAGCTCCCCAGGACACAATTAAAATGCAATTAACTGCAATCTAAATTTTTGTGATTACAATTTTTGCTCAATCAACAGGTATACTTTTATTTTTTTTTATTATTTTTGCAATTTTTACACAAATCTTCTAAGTATTAACATTTCAAACAGAAATACAGAGAGAATTAAGGCAAACGAAAAAGCTTTACAATTACATTATTAGACCACCATCAATAACACGGAGGTGGAACAAAATTTAAAGGAGAAAAAAGAACTAAGCTGGAAAAGGCATAGCATGATAATCTCACAGGTATATGTTTAACATCAGCTATGTCTCAGATACTACAATCTCACTAGAGATGTTCTTCAAGTCTAATAAAGCTCTAAGTTGGTCTGGTGTGAAAAAGACATATTTGACCCCCAAATAATGTATTTGACATTTACATGGATAGGCTAAAAGAAAGGAGACCCCTAATTTTCTAACTTCTTCTCACATTGCCAGAAATCCTTTCCTTCGATCTTGTGTAATTTTAGTCACATCTGAGTAAATCCATATCTTTTGCCCACAAAACAGAGACTGTTGATTTCTAAAGTAAAGTCTCATAATAGCATTTAAGTCCTGCTCAAAAACAAATGAGACTAACAAAGTAGATCTCTCACTTATTTCAGAAAAAGATTCTTTGAATATAGCAGACAAATCGTTATTTAGTGAGTTGACTTTAGAACCCTGTCTTCTCCTCCATCTTACTAGTAACAGTAGGAAGATAGTAGTTTTAATTATTAGAGAAATAGCTTCCTGAGGTAACTTCAAAATTTCTAGAAGAAATTTCTTAAAGTGTTCAAGAGGAGAAAGACTTGGAGTCCTTGGAAAATTTAAAACTCGAAGATGAAGTCTTCTATTAAAATTTTCCAATTGTTCAATCTTATGGTGAATTAAAAATTTATCTTTCAATACCACATTCAATGTCTCCTTAATGCCTTTGATGCAGTTTGGACTTGTTCAGCAGTGTCTCTCTTAACAGACTCCAAAGACAATGAGAGAGAGTCAACTTTACTCACAAGATTGGTAACATCTTGGGAAGATTTTTAAACCATCAAATCGAGCTTCTGAAGACCCTTCCAAACCTTCTCTAGGGCAATTCGACAAGTCTGACCCCCTCCACTCCACTCACCAAGGCAGCGTCTTCCACCGCCAAAGCTCTAAATTCGATGACTCAATAACATCAACAGCTAATTTCAGATCTTGTCACAACTTTTCAGTAGGGTTTAGATTGAGATTTGGACTTGGCCAATCCAAAACACAAAAGGGTAAATATTCAGCTGGCAACAGTGAGCATTTTGATGCCCTCCGCCAGTGTTATTCCCAGATATTCAATGCTGGGCCATGTCCGGGCTTCGGTATTGAATATCTGGTTTATGCGGCATCAGCTAACACATGCACTTAACTGGTCATGGGTTGCCTCATAAAGATAGGTAAATATTTTATGCAGTCCCATTTATACAGTTACCCTGGCCAAGTGCTGACTCTGCCCCTGGAACACTCCCAAAATATCCTGCTTTCACTTAGGCACTAACTCAGTGGCGTTCCTAGAGGGGCTGACACCTGGGGCGGATCGCCGATGCGCCCCGCCCCCCGGGTGCAGCGCCCCTCCTGGTACAGCGCGGCCCCCCTGGTACAGCGTGACCCCCCCCCCGGTGAAAGGAACCCCTCCCCGGGTGCATGCCGCTGGTGGGGGGGGGTGCCGCGCACCGGTCAGCGTCGTTCGTTTCCATGCTCCCTCTGCCCCGGAACAGGTTACTTCCTGTTCCGGGGCAGAGGGACATGGAAACGAACGATGCTGACCGGCGCGCGGCACCCCCCCAGCGGCATGCACCCGGGGCGGACCGCCCCCCTTGGTACGCCACTGCACTAACTGCTAATTTTGGGTGGCGATAACTGGTTAAATGCCACTGAAAATTAGTGGATAGCCCTGAACAAGCAAATTAACCAGTCTGCAGCTGTTTCTGACTGGTTAAATCATTTTGAATATTGAGTGGAAAATCTCTTTGTTTTTAGCTATTCTGTAGTTCATTTACTTAAATATTTAGGTTGGGTTATTGTCTTGCTGCATATTCCCCTTTTGGCTCAGCTTTGTGGATGGGTGATTTGCCATTCTCTAGAATTTTCTGATTATAAAGCAGAGTTCTTGGTTTCATCAATAATAGCAAATGGCTATGAGACAAGAAAGCAGCCCCACAACCATGCCTCTCTACAGATGGGACGAGGTTCTTCCTTTGAAAGGCAATCCTATAATTTGGTGCCAAGAATTAGGCACCACAATGAGACACACTTACTGCCAATTCCATAACGACACTTAGGAATGCCTAAATCATTATAGGATACTAGCACAAACCTGCTTTTTGGCATGCCAAAAGTTAGACCCAGTCACTTATGGCAGCTCAATGGCTGGTATACAGTGGTGGAAATAAGTATTTGATCCCTTGCTGATTTTGTAAGTTTGCCCACTGACAAAGACATGAGCAGCCCATAATTGAAGGGTAGGTTATTGGTAACAGTGAGAGATAGCACATCACAAATTAAATCCGGAAAATCACATTGTGGAAAGTATATGAATTTATTTGCATTCTGCAGAGGGAAATAAGTATTTGATCCCTCACCAACCAGTAAGAGATCTGGCCCCTACAGACCAGGTAGATGCTCCAAATCAACTCGTTACCTGCATGACAGACAGCTGTCGGCAATGGTCACCTGTATGAAAGACACCTGTCCACAGACTCAGTGAATCAGTCAGACTCTAACCTCTACAAAATGGCCAAGAGCAAGGAGCTGTCTAAGGATGTCAGGGACAAGATCATACACCTGCACAAGGCTGGAATGGGCTACAAAACCATCAGTAAGACGCTGGGCGAGAAGGAGACAACTGTTGGTGCCATAGTAAGAAAATGGAAGAAGTACAAAATGACTGTCAATCGACAAAGATCTGGGGCTCCACGCAAAATCTCACCTCGTGGGGTATCCTTGATCATGAGGAAGGTTAGAAATCAGCCTACAACTACAAGGGGGGAACTTGTCAATGATCTCAAGGCAGCTGGGACCACTGTCACCACGAAAACCATTGGTAACACATTACGACATAACGGATTGCAATCCTGCAGTGCCCGCAAGGTCCCCCTGCTCCGGAAGGCACATGTGACGGCCCGTCTGAAGTTTGCCAGTGAACACCTGGATGATGCCGAGAGTGATTGGGAGAAGGTGCTGTGGTCAGATGAGACAAAAATTGAGCTCTTTGGCATGAACTCAACTCGCCGTGTTTGGAGGAAGAGAAATGCTGCCTATGACCCAAAGAACACCGTCCCCACTGTCAAGCATGGAGGTGGAAATGTTATGTTTTGGGGGTGTTTCTCTGCTAAGGGCACAGGACTACTTCACCGCATCAATGGGAGAATGGATGGGGCCATGTACCGTACAATTCTGAGTGACAACCTCCTTCCCTCCGCCAGGGCCTTAAAAATGGGTCGTGGCTGGGTCTTCCAGCACGACAATGACCCAAAACATACAGCCAAGGCAACAAAGGAGTGACTCAGGAAGAAGCACATTAGGGTCATGGAGTGGCCTAGCCAGTCACCAGACCTTAATCCCATTGAAAACTTACGGAGGGAGCTGAAGCTGCGAGTTGCCAAGCGACAGCCCAGAACTCTTAATGATTTAGAGATGATCTGCAAAGAGGAGTGGACCAAAATTCCTCCTGACATGTGTGCAAACCTCATCATCAACTACAGAAGACGTCTGACCGCTGTGCTTGCCAACAAGGGTTTTGCCACCAAGTATTAGGTCTTGTTTGCCAGAGGGATTAAATACTTATTTCCCTTTGCAGAATGCAAATAAATTCATATACTTTCCACAATGTGATTTTCCGGATTTAATTTGTGATGTGCTATCTCTCACTGTTACCAATAACCTACCCTTCAATTATGGGCTGCTCATGTCTTTGTCAGTGGGCAAACTTACAAAATCAGCAAGGGATCAAATACTTATTTCCACCACTGTAAGTGGGCGTGTCTAAGTGTACCAATCAATGCATGCAGCTGATAATATTCTATAAGTTGTGTGCGTTATTTGGTGACACGTCCATGGCCCACCCATACTCTGCCCATGTGTATGCTCCCCTTTCAGTTACCCGATATAGCACTTAGGTACTACCTTATAAAATAATGCCTAGTGAATATACATGTGTCTCTGCTGATTACTGGTGCCAGTGACAGGCATGTGATGCTTACTTATAGGTGCCCATTCATAGAATTGCCCCAAATATCTTTTTTATTTTTCATAAAAAAATGTTTGTTCTTGTGAATGAAACGTTCCATTTTTGGCTCATCAGTCCAGATGACTTGTAGACCACCCAGATGCTCTTTTGTGAACCAGAGGTGAGCAACCATGGCTACCTTTTCAATTCAGGTTTTTCAAGATTAACATATGAACTCTCACGTCAGCTGCCTGCAGTTACAGAGAGAGGCCTGTAGATCTTTAGATGGTAGTCTGGGTTTCTTTGTGAGTTCATGGATGATTTTCTGTTTAGGTCCTGGCATGATCATGCAGGACGACTACTCCTGTGTAGAGTCACTGTAGTCTTCAGCTTTTTCCATTTATAGTAAACAGAAAAAAAATGTGGTATTAACCTGATTATCCCCAGATATTAGTCATCTAATTCATTATTCCACATTGATCATCTAGTTGGCTTCTTCAAGGCCAATACGGTGTATAGTCACGTCATTTCATTGAAAACATACTTATTGTCCAATATTAGTTAGAAATAATACATCTGATTGCATTCTTTCTCTTTTAAAAACCAGAAGTAACGCTTGTGTTCCTTTATAGAATAAGCTCCTACCAGGATCCCTCTGGTCACCTATATATATGCACTCAGTTATGTAATTAACCCCTATCCCCCTAATTCTATAAAAGTTGCCAAAAACTGCGCACGCAAATTTGGGTGCATGCCTAATTTGTGCGTGCAATTAAACTGAATGAGCCAATTAGTGCCAATAATTGGCTATTTAACAAGTAATTATTGGCACTAAATACCTTTAATTGGCACTTACATGTGTAAATTTAGACATGGGATCCACGCCTAAAATTTGTGCACGATCAGAAAAGGGGACGCAGAAATGGCAGGAGCATGGGCATAATGGGTGCATTCTTAAAATTAATGCACATTGTTATAGAAAAACGGGGATACACACCTAATGTAGGTGTGTACATTTGCACCGCATTTCAGTTAGTGCAAATGGCCACGTCTAAAGTTAGGCATGATTCTTGGGCTTAAGCGCTATTCTATAAACTGCACCTAACTTTAAGCATGGCTTATAGAATAGCCCTATATGGATAATGATCCTGAAAATTTCCTCAGACCACTCCAGTATTATTTGTGAAGTCCCAGGGAAAAGAGAAAAAAATCTATCCTAAGTTAAACCACTTAGCTATATGGATAGGAGCTGAACGTTGTCACTATGGATCTTATTTTAGCAGCTCTATTCATTTTTTGGATGTCTGAAAACCGGCATTAAGACATCCATTTATAAAGCTGGGACATGGATATCTAAAACTGTAGTTCATCCTTATGGCAAGGGGAATGGTTTGGGCATGTTTTGGGTGGAACTAGGTAGTTGCCAAAATATGGACACCTAAGTCAGATTTTAGAAGGGGAAGGGACATCTATGTCTAAAAAGTTGGATGCTGGTATTTAGACCTTCTACTCGACAAGTCCAGGTTATAGAAAGGTGCTCTGGTTGAGCAGCTGTCTACTGGAGGGATTAAAGGAAGTCACCCCTTTAATCCTCCAGTGGCTGCTGGCCCTTTCCCCTGAATGTAAAACAGGTAAGGGATATGGGGTTCTGTGACAACTTCAAGGAACTATGGACGTTCATGATTTAAAATGGCTACATAGACATCCATGTAGCATAGCCTAATGGTTAAAGCAGTAGGCCAGGGGGGCTAGGTTCAAATCCTACTGCAGCAAAAACCTTACTGTGCAAGAATTTAGCGAAGATACTTACCTGTAGCAGGTAGTCTCCGAGGACAGCAGGCTTATTATTCTCACCAGTGGGTCGATGATCTGCGTCGGCCCAACGCAGATTGTCGACCCACTGTTGAGAATAATATAGCTTGCTTGTCCTCCGAGAATGCAGATACTTACCTGTAGCAGGTATTCTCTGAGGACAGCAGGCTTATTATTCTCACTAGTGGGTCGATGATCCGCGTCGACCCACTGGTGAGAATAATATAGCCTGCTTGACCTCAGAGAAACACTGCTTCCATAGAAGCTCAAAGTCTATTGAAGCACTGTACATTCAGGTACAGTAGGTATTTTTGTGTCCCTGGAGGGCTCAAAATTTAAAAAAATATATCACAAAGAACTACAGTGGGATTTGAAGCTGGGCCTCAGGTTCTCAGCCTACTGTTCTAATCATTAGGCTATTCCACATGGTTGTCTACATGGCCTTTTAATAACATGGACGTTGCTACGCTGTCACAATGATGTCCGTGTCTCTTTTTTTCTCCCATTCATATTTTGGACGGTGTCTGTTTGTAAAATGGATGTTCATGGCAGCCCTTGGTTAGTACTTAATTAAGTCGTTTCGCCATATTCCAGCTGGAGTCAGTCCAAATCCTGCTACCCACAAATGAAGAAAGAAGACTAATATGATGTTCAGCTCCTGAAGATGCCATTCGGCGAAACACAGAATGGTGTTGAGCTGATATAGTTGGTTGAAAGAGCAAAGTTTCATCATTTGGAGGATTCTATTGTGTTAATTCAGAAATAGATCTTGGATTGTAGATTCTCGAGAAGTAATCTTGAAAGGAAGATACTGTATTAAAATTCGCTATTGGAAGTTCATACTATTGAAATCACGGGGGAGTCCTTCCTGGCAGTAGTCGAGAGAATATGGACTGTTTTTGAGTTTGGAATATTCACCTGCTACATATTCTAAACACATGACTTTGAGACCCACTATAAATTGACTGCTTTGCTGGAGCAGTTAAGTATAGTTTTCTTTTTTTTTTCAATAGTCCTTGGTTATATATGTTTTTGGACCATCAGAAATAGTGTTGTTACTTCCATTTGTCACGGCTATAACTTAAGCAGGGCAATGCTGCAATCGTCACTGCTCCACTTTTATCACTTAGTTCAGTTCCTCATAGCGTCTTCTGTGCTCTTATAGTTTGTATTCAAATATATTCTAAAGATATTTGTCAAACAATCAAAACTGACACTTAGCTTTTTTTCCAACAGACTCACTGCCAACATGGCCAGTGTTTCGTTTCCTTCTTCAGGGTAGTAGTCCGGTGACATAATTCAAGCTTTATATAGAGTGCCTCACACTCTGTTTTGTAATAACAGTAATCCCAAAGCTACTGGGAAACATTGTGGTGGTCCTTCCTGTTGATTCCATACAGATTGGGCAATAAACACGGATCCTAGAACTGGGCTGCTCTGTACGCAATCTCCCACTTCCTGGCTGTATACAGACATCTGAAAATTAGCAACTCACCGTAGAAGGATGAGCATTTGTTCTGTCAGGTACACCTTACAATGGGTGACAGCATTATTTTTTCCTGTTATTTTTACTTCTTAGCAGTTTTATTTGAAGTACAGGAAAATGTCTTGCACAAATGAAAACGAAGAACATATGGGGTAAGTTCTCCTTTACCTATCCATCCTTTGCCCTTTATCTTTTTCCTCCTTATCCTCCCTTCCTTACACTTCCCAATCTCTTTTCCTTTTGCTTCATCCTTCCTTATTTCCTCTGACTTACTCTACTCATTTTCCTTTAAATCCCACCTCCACTACATTTACTACAACTTACAATATTTTCCTTAAAGACTTTGTGATTGTAATTGTAATTGTATTTACTATGTAAGCCGCATTGAGCCTGCTTTGTGTGGGAAAGCAAGGGGTACAAATGTAATAAATAAATAAATAAATGGCACTGAAAGATTAATGCCGAAAAAATAGTGCTTACAGCTATTTTATAAATGATGCTCAAAGTTAGGCACTGTTTATAGAATAGTACTTAGTGCAATTACTTTTAGGCATAGCCATTTACATCAGCTGAGCCAGGTGTAAATCTTCACGTCTAAATTAGGCACATAACACGCATAAAATTCAGGAACACCCTTGGCCCGCCCATGACCCTCCCATAGCCACACCCCCTTTTTGATCCATGCAGAAATTTTACACGTGGATCTGGGCAATAAATTTAAGTGTGTAGGTTTTAATTAATGCTAATTAGCACTGATACTCGATTCTTAGGGCCCAATTATCAGCGCTAATTGGCTCGTTATTTAATTAAATTGCACATGCAAATTGGGCTTGTGCCCATATTTGTGCATGCAATTTAATGCACCATTTGTAGAATCCAAGGGACAAAGGGCAATTCTATAATCTAGGTGCCCACATGTATGAGTGTATTATTTATTAATTTATCAATTATTAATTAATTTATATTCTGCCTAAATTCTAAGTGGATCACAATAAAACATCCATAAAAACTTTACACATACACAACAGTAAAATTCAACATAAAACAAAAAGTAACCTGAAAAGCTGTCCCACTGTATACCTGCATGTAAATATCTAGAATATGAGCACATATGAATGTTTGTGTGCGTATATCCATATAAATGCTAGCAGGGCGCTAAGTACTATTCTGCAAATACCATCTTACATAAGAACATAAACGTTGCCATACTGGGACAGACTGAAGGTCCATAAAGCCCAGTATCCTGTTACCAAAGTGGCCAATCGAGGTCACAAGTACCTGGTAATATACCAAAAGAGTAAAACATATTTTATGCTGCTTATCCTAGAAATAAGCAGTGGATTTTCCCAAGTCTACCTTATGGACTTTTCTTTTAGGAAAGTATCAAACCCTTTTTAAAACCCTGCTAAGCTAATTGCTTTTACCACAATCTCTGGTAACGAATTTCAGAGTTTATTTGCACATTGACTGAAGAAATATTTTCTCCGATTTGTTTTAAATTTACTACTTTGTAGCTTCATTGCATGCCCCCTAGTCCTAGAATTTTCTGAAAGAGTAAATAAGCGATTCACGTCTACCTGTTCCATTCCCCTCAGTATTTTATAGACCTCTATCATATCTCCCCACAGCTGTCTCTTCTCCAAGCTGAAGAGCCCCAATTCTGTATGCTAAGTGAAAAGTATCAAATCAAATGATCACAATATAAACTCATGAGCTGAACAGATGAGAGTATTATTTTTCATCACGGGACATATGGTTTTTTTTCCAGACAGAGAAGCATGGTTCTTTCATTAAAATCAGATGATGAGGGGCAGAAGCAGTGGTGATAAAGATGACATATTTTTATGTGGCCTGGATTTCTAAACTTACTCTTGCTGAGAAAATGGCGTTTTGATAATAATGAATGCCTGTCCAAACTGGAAGCAAAACTCTGTGCAGTTGGTTCTGAGGAAATTGATTCCCTTCTAATAAGAAACATGTAGTAGGAGGAAAAAGCAGGGTTGATGATTGGGTTTTGATTGTAGTTCTATTTGTCCTGAAAAGTCAGTTTGCATCATATGCAGAACCAAAATGCTATTAGGTGGCAAAATTGTATGTAATCCATGCCAGCCTGATGTAGCCCTTACAGGGTTATTTTACTGTGGGGTCCTTTTACTAAGCAGCAGCACTGGCATCAACGTGTGTTGTTGACACGCGCTGAGGTCCCCTTTTACCTCAGTGAATAAAAGGCTGTTTTTTAAAATGGCCATCCACGTGGCCATTTCGGGGGAGGGGGCACTTACCACTACCCATTGAGGTGGTGGTAAGGGCTCCCACGCTAACTCAGCGGTAACCGGGCAGCATGCGGCACTGCCTGATTACCACCAGAATATTTTTGTAGCATCGGAAATGACACACGCTGGAGGTGTGAACTACCGCCGGGCTGCTGTGGTAGCCCAGTGGTTCTTCCGGTTTAGTAAGCGGTAAGCCCGCTTTGGGCTTACTGCCGTTTAGTAAAAGACCTCCCTCTGGCTGACTGGGGCCTCCTTCAGGGAGGTCTTATAAGGAGAAAATATTTATTGGTGAGATTATATAATCACAAGTTGCCATAGTTCTGTTTTGGGGCAGAAGATTGCAGTGATGACATGGAATTTGCAGGGGTAGATTTCTTACATTGTTCCACTAAGGGGAGTAGTTATCATGAATCCTACCTGTATAAACTGAACACTATTCTAATTGCTAAGAATCTGACCAGTCTTTTACTGTCACGATTGTGGTCGTGACCCCTCTCAGGCTCACCTTATTTCCGGCAGTCAGCTTCTGAGCTGGCTTCGGTCTGTTCTTCCTGAGTTAGTTCTGTCGCTGTCTCTGTGTGCTGGCTGCTTCCAGCATGGCTCTGATTACTCCACTATACTGCACCTGTGTGTGTTAAGCCTCTCTGTGCTTCAGTATGCTTTGTGCCTGTGTTTTGGTTTGTGTTCCTCTTGCCCTCTGGTGGCCAGACCTGGTGGCTGCATTGGATTGTCTGTGTGCTGTTTCCCATTCCAGACTTCAGCCTAGTCCAGTCCGGATCTTCCGGCCTACCAGACTTGCTTGGCTTGTTTGAGTCTGCACAGCACCCGCAGGTGCCTGGTGATTGCTGCAGTGAATCTCAGCTGCTGCTGGGCTTATTAGCCATTTGGCTTTTGCTTCGTCTAAGGTCCCTGGTATGTTGGGGTGCTGGTGCACTTCTGCCTAGTCCAGTTTATAGTCTGTAATTCTTGCTGATTCTAGTTTAGTCTTTGTGTAGCTTCTTCTGTATTGCTTGTTTCCCAGTCTTGTTTCTTGTTTGTATGTCTTTGTCTAGTTCTTGGTTGCCTGTGTTTCTTGTTCAGTGGCTGCCTGGCAGCTTTCAGTTCTGTCTCCTGTCTATCAGTGTTTGTTCCCTGTTTCAGTGACTGCTTGCAGCTTTCAGTTCTGTCTCTTGTCTATCTGTGGTAGTTCCCTGTTTCAGTGGCTGTTTGCAGCTTTCAGTTCTGTCCCTTGTCTGTCTGAGAGTCCTAGTCTAGTATTCTGCCTAGCCTCCCTATGTATTCTAGTCCCTGTGTGTACCCTGCTGGTACCCAGTTCAGGCCCTGTCGGCAAGTCCTGCCGGCCACCTGCACCCAGGGGCTCAACTCCTGGGGAAGGGTGGCCAGGTGCAGATGAAGACTAGCCGTCCCTGTCAGAGTTCTGTCTTATCCCTGTGTGGGGTGGTTTTGCCTGCCACTGCCGCTCCTCGGCAGTAGCCCAAGGGCTCACGATCCTAGTTCCTGCTTTGGAAAACGTGACATTTACTAAGCTGCGCCCTTACATGGGTTTTTCTCATGCGCTAAGACCATTTTTATGACAGCCAGAAAATGGCGAGTTGTCTATTTTTCCTATTAATGGCCATGTGCTAATGTTGCCATGGCTAAAGAGCATGGAGGAAACAAGAGGGATCCCAAGTGACCGCTGTTGGATCTCTTTTTCACAAATTAATGAAGAAATTGTAGATAGGGCAGCACGTAACTTTGTTAAGGGTCATTGCAGCAGTGTTGGTAAAGTATTTGCTACCTCAGTTGCTTTGGTGGCTAACAAAATTAATAAATTCTTTTGTAGCTGAAGGGTCCTTTAAGGAGGGAATGAGAAATATTATCCTAGCTCTATTGGTTTGGAACCCTACACAGTACAGAGATAGTTCTTGCTGTGAAAAGTAAGGGGTTATTCAGTTAAAAGGAATCTAGACATTAGTAATGCAGTTTGACTTGTCAGCAGTGTGCGATCTGGTTAATCATGATACACTATGGCGCTTATTTTTGAAGCAGATGGATGACTCAAAATGGCCAAAAAAAAAAAGTCCATCTGCCAAAAAACTTCCAAATTGCAATTTTTGAAAGGCAGAATTTGGAAGTTTTTCACTGCAGTTCATCCAAATAGCAAGGAAGCGTCTTGGAAGTGTGTTTTGGGCAAAACTAGGGTGGGTCCAAAATTAAGACATATTTCAGCAATAATGGAATGGACGTTTTTATCTAGACCTGCTTAAATTTATTTATTATTTATTTATTTATTTATTGCATTTGTATCCCACATTTTCCCACCTTTTTGCGGGCTCAGTGTGGCTTACAATACATTATGAGTGATGGAAGTACAATTTGTTACAATTTGGTTATGGATTACATTGTGAAGAGTTATACGAGACAAAATCAAAGTATCTTTAAGGAATATAGCAATGGAAAAGAACAGTGAAACATTGGAAGGAAACAACGGGATGCTAAAGGGCAATATATAATAGTAAAAAACAAAACAAAACATATGGTATACATTTTTCAGTGATTAAAGGTATGAGTGTGGTGAGATTTCGGTGGGGGGGGGGGGGGTGAGAATTCATAAGTGGATGTATTGATGTATTACTGAACAGTGAGTGTGGACTTTATGTGTTTTGGTTCTTTCCGTAAATTTTATCAAAAAGATGTGTCTTCAATAATTTGCGGAAGGTGGTTTGTTCGTAGGTCGTTTTCAGGTTGCGCGGCAGTGTGTTCCAGAACTGCGTGCTCATGTAAGAAAAGGTTGACGCGTGTAGCACCTTGTATTTCAGGCCCTTGCAGTTAGGGAAGTGGAGGTTGAGGAAAGTTCGGGATGATCTTTTAGCGTTTCTGGGTGGTAAGTCGATTAAATCAAACATGTAGGCTGGGGCTTCACCGTGAATAATTTTGTGGACTAATGTGCATACTTTAAAAGTAATGCGTTCCTTGAGTGGGAGCCAGTGTAGCTTCTCTCGTAAGGGTTTTGCACTTTCATATTTTGGTTTTCCGAAGATGAGTCTGGCTGTTGTGTTCTGGGCTGTTTGAAGTTTCCTCAGGATTTGCTCTTTGCAGCCTGCGTACAGTGAGTTGCAATAATCCCATCTGGTGTACAAAAAGGTGCCCTGATTGAGCAGCTGACCACTGGAGGGATGAAGGCATGACTACTCCTTCATCTCCCAGTGGTTACTGACCCTCTCCCACCCCCTAAGAAGTGAAAGTGACAGTGGATACCAGGCTCTATCACAGCTTTAGGTATTATGGTCATTCCTAATATAGCAGAAGCAAGTGTAAGGAGTAGCCTAGTAGTCAGTGCAGTGGATTTTGAACAACGGGCAGGGGCGTAGCCATGGGTGGGCCTGGATGGGCCCAGGCCCACTCACTTTCCCTCCAGGCCTTCTCAACCAATGTCCGCCCCGCCCCGGGTTTCAGCAGGTGGGGGGGTGCTCCACTAGCGCCGTAGTCCCCACCTGCCTACCAGCTCCGTCAACAGACAGACGACCCTCTTCTGCCACCTGGCACCCAGCCTTTAAAAAAAAACGGTGAAGCGCCTCGTGTCTGCTCTGCTCTAAAGCAAGCAAATCGCCTTGTCGCCATGGAGCGATACAAAGGCATTATAACAACCTCATTTTTGTTTTCCATTCCTTTCCTAATAATACCAAACATTCTATTTGCTTTCTTAGCCACCGCTACACACAGAGCAGAAGGTTTCAATGTATCAACAAGGATGACACCTAGATTCCTTTCCTGGTCGGTGACTCCTAATGTGGAACCTTGCATTACGTAATCTCCTTGGAGCAGGGACTGTCCTTTATGTCAATTTATGTTAATCTGTACAGCGCTGCGTAACCCTAGTAGCGCTCTAGAAATGTTAAGTAGTAGTAATTATAGTTCAGATTCCTCTTTCCCCCATGCATCACTTTGCACTTGCTCACATTAAATATCATCTGCCATTTGCATGCTCAGTCTCCCAGTCTACTAAGGTCCTCTTGTAATTTTTCACAATTCTCTTGCAATTTAACAATTTTGAATAACTTTGTGTCATCAGCAAACTTAATTACCTCACTAGTTACTCCCATCTCTAGATCATTTATAAATATGTTAAAAAGCAGCGGTCCCAGCACAGACCCCTGGGGAACCCCAATATCTACCTCTCTCCATTGAGAATACTGATCATTTAACCCTACTCTCTGTTTTCTATCTTTTAACCAGTTTTTAATCCACTATAGTACACTACCTCCTATCCCATGACTTTCCAATTTCCTCTGGAGTTTTCATGAGGTACTTCGTCAAATGCCTTTTGAAAATTCAGATACACATTATCAACTGGCTCACCTTTATTCACGTGTTTGTTCACCCCTTCAAAGAAATGTAATTGATTGGTAAGGCAAGATTTCCCTTCACTAAATCCATGTTGGCTTTGTCTCATTAATCTATGCTGTAAGGATTATGAGGCTGTCCTACCCTGGTTAGGCCCCTAGAGGGCGCTGACCCCCCTAAAATGTCCAGGGAGAAGGGCTAGGTGAGTCAAAGGGGAGGTATAGCTGGAGCTCGCTAGGACCGGGGAGAGTCCTGGGGGTGGAAACAGGTGCAGCCGGTTATGGGCTGGGTCCTGTTTGCCATTAAACCCTTAATACCCCAAGTGAGAAAGGGAGAAAGTGGGGGAGAGCTGGCAGCTGAAGAAGAGAGCTGGTAGCTGGAGCTGGGAGCTGGTGGCTGGAGCTGGAGATCCCCAGGTCACCCCGAGTAAAAAGGGGTAGGATCTGAATTTGCATAAAATCTGCATACTAAGAACCAGCTCACCCTGAGTGAAAGAGGGACCTGGGAGCCTGAGGTGAGAGCTCCATCCTCACAATTCTTCACAATCATTATCACGCAAGCCTCATCATTTTCACAAATGGTGGCAGTGGTGAGATATTCACTGAACATCCACGTGGGAGCAGTGGAGTCCAGATCAGACCAGATGAGGGGTCGGCGTGAGATGGAGGTGTCCCTGGAGGTTCTAGAGGCGGTGGTTCCAGAAGCCTGTCGAGGGGGCCAACACTAGCAAAAGCGCTTTGCTCACCTACCCCAGGTAAAGGGTATCTAGGGGGGAGGTGAGAGTGGATACGTAAGTGAGAACTGGAGGTTTGGGAGTGGCTGTAGGGGATGGAGGAGGCCACAAGACCCTCCCTGGGAGGGGAGGCGGACACACAGGGAGGTGCAGCACAAGTGAGGGGGCCAGGAGAGAAAACAGGCCACACTTGGATGTTGTTTTTGTGATTGCAGGCTGCACCCCATCGGAGGGCCAGGAAGGCTGGAAGCCGGAGAAAAGTTCAAGCCGGAGAGGAGAAGGCCAGAGCACTCACCAGAGTCAACTACCGCTGGACAGGAGCTATTAAAGCTGGACATTATGAACCAGGTTTTGGGACTTGCAGGGGGAGGGTCGAAAGGGACCTACTGCAGGGGACCCAGCCTGGGGGAGCATGGTAAAAAGGCAGGCACCCTTTTTGTGAGAGGGAAGGGCCCGGGCCATGTGTGGTGCTAAGAGAGGAGTCGTCAGGTGACCCCTTTCTCGGAGGGATCGTGGCCGCAGAGGAAGGGTCAGACAGGACCGGCTGCGGGTAGGCACCTCAGGTCCTCCGGGAACGGGGGGAAGGGCCAGGCCATGTGAGGCTAAGGAGAAAGATAAGGGACCTAGGCGAGCTAGGTGACCCCTCCCTCGGAGGGCTCATGGTATTGGCGGGCGCCCAAGAGGTGGGAGGGGGCTGCAGGAGAAGAGGGTCAGGTAGGGCCCGCTGCAGGGGGAACCCCTCAAGGCCTGGTGAATGGGAAGGGCCCGGGACCATGGGATGTGCTAAGAGGGGGATGAGGAGCCTAGATGTGGGGGTTGGTGAGACCCAGGGATAAAAAAGGGAGCCTGAAAAGTGTACCCTCATGGAGGAATTGCTGCTCCTCAGTGGAAAAGGCTTAAAGAGTTGCTGAGGTTGAGCAGCAATTATCTTAAGGGTGGGGGTATGTAAGGATTATGAGGCTGTCCTACCCTGGTTAGGCCCCTAGAGGGCGCTGACCCCCCTAAAATGTCCAGGGAGAAGGGCTAGGTGAGTCAAAGGGGAGGTATAGCTGGAGCTCGCTAGGACCGGGGAGAGTCCTGGGGGTGGAAACAGGTGCAGCCGGTTATGGGCTGGGTCCTGTTTGCCATTAAACCCTTAATACCCCAAGTGAGAAAGGGAGAAAGTGGGGGAGAGCTGGCAGCTGAAGAAGAGAGCTGGTAGCTGGAGCTGGTGGCTGGAGCTGGAGATCCCCAGGTCACCCCGAGTAAAAAGGGGTAGGATCTGAATTTGCATAAAATCTGCATACTAAGAACCAGCTCACCCTGAGTGAAAGAGGGACCTGGGAGCCTGAGGTGAGAGCTCCATCCTCACAATTCTTCACAATCATTATCACGCAAGCCTCATCATTTTCACAATGCTTATGAATATGCTCTGTAATTTTATCCTTTATAATAGTCTTTACTATTTTGCCCAGCACTGATGTCAGACTCACTGGTCTATAATTTCCCGGATGACCTCTGGAACCTTTAAAAAAAAAAAAATTGGAGCTACATTGGCCACCCTCCAATATTCTGGTACCATGCTTGATTTTAAAGATAAATTACATATTACCAACAATAGCTCTGCAAGTTCATTTTTCAATTCTATCAGTACTCTGTGATAAATACCATCCAATCCTGGTGATCTGCTATTCTTCAGTTTGTCAAATTGCCCCATTACATCTTCCATATTACAAAGAGTTTGAAACAGATAAGGCCAATTCACATGATCAAAAGCCTTTTCGGCATCCAACCCAACCAGGGGCGTAGCCACGGGTGCCACCCACTTAAGCCCAGGGCCCACCCAGGAATGGTGCACCCCGAGTCGAGCCGGTCTTAGGGCGGTGCGGGTGACAGGGCATCGCTCTCTAAGAGGCCCCGCGTGGCGCGCCTCCTTCCCTCCCTCGGCCCGACCGGCAGCCCTCCTCCGCTCCTCCTCCTCCATTCCGTTCCATCCCCCCCCTAAGCAAGAGCGTTGAACCTGTCCTTTTTCTTTTCAGTAGCAGTGAGCGACGTCAAAACACTGCTTCAAGTTCTCCCTTTCCGCTTCACACAGTGTCGGTCCCGCCTTTACGATGACGTATTTCCTGTTTCCGCGAAGGCGGGTCCGACACTGTATGAAGAGGAAAAGGAGAACTTGAAGCTGGCGAACTTGGAGTTCCTTCACGTCGCTCGCTGCTACTGAAAGAAAAAGGGCAGGTTCAACACACTCGTGTGCATGCGGGGGGGGGGGGTGGATGGAGAGGACTCGGGCTGTTGGGGAGCTGAGGGAGGGCAGGGAGAATCACTGGCCATGGATGGGAGGGGAGGGGGGAACGGAGAGGACTGGGAGGGCTGTTGTGGAGCTGAGGGAGGGCAGGGAGAATCACTGGCCATGGATGGGAGGGGAGCGGGGAACGGAGAGGACTCGGAGGGCTGTTGGGGAGCTGAGGGAGGGCAGGGAGAATCACTGACCATGGATGGGAGGGGAGGGGGGAACGGAGAGGACTCGGAGGGCTGTTGGGGAGCTGAGGGAGAGCAGGGAGAATCGCTGACCATGGATGGGAGGGGAGGGGGGAACGGAGAGGACTCGGAGGGCTGTTTGGGGGCTGAGGGAGGGCAGGGAGAATGGCTGGTCATGGATGAGATGGGAGGGAGAATCGCTGGCCATGGATGGGATGGGAGGGCAGGGAGAGGGAGAGGGGAGCTGAGGGAGGGCAGGGAGAATCGCTGGCCATCACGGCAGGGGGAGTAAGAGGGAGAGAACAGATCGCTGGACATGAAGAGGAGGGCGGGGTGGGGAGAGAACGGATCGCTGGAGGGGAGGGGAGACAGGAAATTGCTGGACATCAGGACATGGATGGATGGATGGAGGGGAGAGAGGAAATTGCTGGACATGGATGAGGAGAGGGGAGGGCAGGGGGAGAGAACATAAGGACACAGGAGGATGGTGGGCATGGTGAGTGAAAAAATATCAAATAGAAAGAAGACACTCCATAAAACAGAAGACACTGGGACCAAAGCGAATAGAAAAACTAAATGATCAGACAACAAAGGTAGAAAACATTTTTTTAATTCAGAATTTATTAATTGGAATATGTCAGCTTTTGAAAATGTGCATCTGTGATATTTTGCATGTAAGTTTCAACTTTTCTAGTATTGCTGCATGCTGAGTCTGACTTCTTGAGGTAACTTTCCAGTTCAGAAATTTGCCTTCATATTACTACTACTACTACTATTTAACATTTCTAGAGCGCTACACTGTTGTGTCATGTGTTTTTCATGTGTGATCAAGATGCAGTATTCAGCGTGTAGTATTTGCAGCCCTTTTTGTTTTTGTTTTGTTTCACTAGGTTGTGTACTGGTGTTTTAGAGCCCGGTGTAATTATAGTGCTGCCTTTCCACGCATAAGGTTGTAGCTCGTCCTGCCCTTGGAATTAGTGCTGTTATGGTTTAGTAAGGTTATGAGTGTGTTTTTGCACAAGATTGTGTGTAGTGTTTTGCAGTGGGGAGATTGTGTGTTGGCCTTACTGAGGTGGCACCAAAACATCAGATATGGTGTAGAGCCTAAATCATGACACACTACCTCTTGAAGGATCGTTATAAAATATGGTCGTTAATAAAAGGAGCTCATTGTGAACACTATCCACCCTAAAAAGGTGTTTAGTGGCTCTACATGAGAATTGTGATATGATCCCTTGTTTCATATTGTTGACGGTCTGCATTTTCCGTATGGGTGGTATATTGGTGTATTAGGTTCTGCCCAGTGTAATATTTATGATACAGTAAGGTTCTGAGTGTGTTTTTGCACAAATTTGTGCATAGTGTTTTGCAGTTGAGCGATTGTGGTTAGTATATGCTTTGAGCAACCACTTTATTCTTTGACATATGACACATATCTAATATCTAAAATTCTTTGACATTTGATACATATCTAATATCTAAATTTAATTAAAGGTATTAATTGTCAATGGGGTGGAGCTAGGGAGAGGTGCCAGACCGGGGACTGGAGGCGGGGAAGAGAGAAAAGTGGTGGACTGATTGGTATTAATTGCCTTCGGAGAAAGTCTTCAGCTAACAGACCTTGAGGATCCTCATTAGCTAAAGTATTTATATTTTGAGGTGGAGGTTTGGCGGGGCAGAGATAATTTTGTGCCCACCCACTTTAGGCTCAGGCCCACCCAAAATTGACTGTCTGGCTACGCCACTGAACCCAACTAACATACCTAGTTCTCCACCCAGCTGAGCTCTCAACATCACCAATAGCACCTTGTGGACATTCACCACAGAATGCCTACCCAGGACAAATCCAACCTGATGTTCCCTAATCAAAGACGGCAACAAGTCCGCAAAATGGTTAGCCAGGTTATGGGCCAAAAGTTTGAGGTCACCGTTAAGTAATGAATCATCCTGGAAGATCCATACTTCCTGGCCCTCAAATTGTAAGTCTTCATGCTTCGTTTTATATTGTCACAAAATTTCAACTTTATGAATATAATTGTGAAGCTTCACAATGACCATTCTAGGCCGCAGGTCTCTCATAGTTCTTGGGACCAAATGATGGGCACGCTCCAACCACATGGGACCAAGGCCCTCCCGCATTGGGAATTCAGCCAGGATTCCAATGCTGAAATAAGCTGAGAATCCATAAATGCTTCCGGGATACCTATGAGACGAAGATTCCTATAGCGGGATCTACATAAATACATAAGTATTGCCATACTGGGAAAGACCAAAGGTCCATCAAGCCCAGCATCCTGTTTCTAACAGTGGCCAATCCAGGTCACAAATACCTGGCAAGATCCCACAAAAGTACAAAACATTCTATACTGCTTATCCCAGAAATAGTGGATATTCCCCAAGTCCATTTAATAATGGTCTATGGACTTTTCCTTTAGGAAGCCGTCCAAACCTTTTTTAAACTCCGCTAAGCTAACCGCCTTTACTACATTCTCTGGCAATGAATTCCAGAGCTTAATTACACGTTGAGTGAAGAAAAACTTTCTCTGATTCATTTTAAATTTACTACATTGCAGCTCCATCGCATGCCCCCTAGTCCTAGTATTTTTGGAAAGCGTAAACAGACGCTTCACATCTACCCATTCAACTCCACTCATTATTTTATAGACCTCTATCATATCTCCTCTCAGCCGCCTTTTCTTCAAGCTGAAGAGCCCCAGCCGCTTTAGCTTTTCCTCATAGGGAAGTCGTCCCATCCTCTTTATCATTTTCGTCGCCCTTCTCTGAACCTTTTCTAATTCCACTATATCTTTTTTGAGGTGCGGCAACCAGAATTGCACATCATACTCGAGGTGTATTGAGCTCGCTCCATGTCCTTCTTAGGCTTCACAACATTACAATGGCGGCCCGCTTCTCTCTCCACAAGCAAGCTATTTATACTCGGCATCTGACGTCACTGTTCCGTGAACCAATCAACTAAAGAAAGGCTTTCTATTCGATGGAGATATTCAAGCCCTTAGGCATTACTGTTTGTAAAGTAAAAATCCTTCCTTTGCTGAAGCAACCATCTAATATCACCTTTCCTTTCAGTAACCAGTATAAATAGCTTGCTTGTGGAGAGAGAAGCCGGCCGCCATTGTAATGTTGTGAAGCCTAAGAAGGACATGGAGCGAGTTCAATTCTTGGATGTGTTTGTTTCCTCATTTTTTCCCCTGATGCAGCCGATTGCGGGCGAAACAGGATCTCCCTGTCGGGATATTGTGAGGATGCAGGATTCAGAAGTATGAATATAACATTTTTAACCTGCTGAAGATTGAGGAAGATTTTCTAACGTGGAGTTGTCATCCAAGATAAGTAACACTTTGATTGTTACGATTTAAATGTTCAATTGTGTCTTCATTTATGAGGTTGTTGAAGGTGAATGGACAGTAATTCATGAAGTGATTTGATGTGGAGTTTTTTTGGAGACCTATGATTGAAAAGGCACTCATTCTTATTATAAGGCGTGTCCTTTGGAAGGAAGTGTTGCCAGTTATACTGAGGTCTTTTTTTCTCCACATATTTTTCATGTCTTTGAGTCCTTAATCCCCTCTCAACCTTGTACGGTGTGTAGAAACTTGAATGAATTGTGGTAATTAAAATCACCCATTATTATTGCGTTGCCTACTTTATTAGCGTCACTAATTTCCTTTAACATGACTTTAACAATTCTTCATCCGTCTGTTCATCCTGGCCAGGCGGATGGCAGTACACTCCTATCACTATTCTTTTCCTCTTTACACATGGAATTTCAATCCACAGTGATTCCAAGAAGTGTTTTGTTTCCTGCAGAATTTTCAATCTATTTGATTCAAGGCTCTCCTTATTATACAGTGCCAGGGCCGGTCTTAGGGCGAGGCGACCGAGGCAACCGCATAGGGCCTCGCGCTCAAGGGGGCCCCGCGTGGCACGCCTGAAGTTGCCCTGCCCCGACCACCCAAACTCCAGTCCCCCCACCCTCTGAATGTTAAAAGTTACCTCGTTGTCGATGTCAGGTTACAGCGGCCGGCAGGTAGCAGCAGCAGTGAAAAGCATGCGAGCTGCTGGGCGGCGCTTCGGGAGACTTCCTTTCCCTCGCTTAGCTCTGGTCCCACCCTCAAGGGCGGGGGGCCTTGGAGCTGGGTGGGAGCTGGGTGGGGGGCCTTGGAGCTGGTGGGTGGGAGGGAGAGAGAGAGAGAGAGAGACAGGCCTTGGAGCGGGGAGGGAGGGGGGCCTTGGAGCTGGGTGGGAGCTGGGTGGGGGAGTCTTGGAGCTGGTGGGAGGGAGAGAGAGAGGGAGACAGGCCTTGGAGCGGGGAGGTAGGGGGCCTTGGAGCTGGTGGGTGGGAGGGAGGGAGAGAGAGACCAGCTGGCCTTGGAGCTGGGTGGGAGGCCGGAGGCCTTGGAGCTGGGAGGGAGGCCGGGAGGCCTTGGAGATAGGGAGCCCAGCCCTGGAGCTGGGGAGCCCAGGAGATGGCCTGGGAGCTCGGAGGGAGGGGTGGCCACCCTGGAGCTCAGAGGGAGGGGTGACCGGCCCTGGAGCTAGGGTGGGGGCGGAGCTAGGGTAGGGGTGGGGCTAGGATGGGGCCCCATCAGATTGGTCTGCATAGGGCCCCGCACTTGCTAAGACCGGCCCTGTACAGTGCTACCCCTCCACCAATTCGATCCACCCTATCACTAAGATATGATCTGTACCCCGGTATGACAGTGTCCCACTGGTTATCCTCCTTCCACCAGTTCTCAGAGATGCCTATTATATCTAATTTTTCCTTTAGTGCAATATATTCTAACTCTCCCATCTGATTTCTTAGGCTCCTGGCATTTAGACATTTCAAACTATGTTTGTTGTTCCTATTTACATCATGTTCAGTACTTAACAGTATTAATTTGCAATCTTTTGTCTGATTTTAATTTTTATTTAAGGACACCTGATCTACTATGGTCTCTTTTGCAACTTCACTATCAGGATACCCTATCTTACCTGTTTTGGTGATATCTTTGAACCATGTGCTTTTAAGCGACTGTCAGCCTCCCCCCCCCCCCCCCCCTCCCCTGTTTCTAGTTTAAAAGCTGCTCTATCTCCTTTTTAAATGCCAATGCCAGCAGCCTGGTCCCACCCTGGTTAAGGTGGAGCCCATCCTTTTGGAATAGGCTCCCCCTTCCCCAGAATGTTGCCCAGTTCCTAACAAATCTAAAACCTTCCTCTCTGTGAGGGCTTGTTTGAATAGGAACGATTTGAGGATTTTACGGAATCTAGTATATTCCTGTATATTTCTTATTTTGGGTGGTAAGGAGTTCCACTATTTGGTTCCTAGGTAAGTGAAGTCTGCAGAGTGGACAGTTTTGTAGATCACGTTTTTGCAATTTGGGAGGTGTAGTCTAAGATAGTTTCTTGTCTCATATTTAGTGTTTCTTTGAGGTAAGTTTATTAATGGTACCATATAATCTGCCATTTAGTATTTGAAAGGTAAAGGTACATAATTTGAAGGTGATTTTCATTTTGATGGGAAGCCAGTGTAATTTGATTAATAAAGGGGAGGCACCTTAAAAACGAGAGATTTTGTATATGAACCTGGCTGCAGTGTTTTCAGCTGTTTGGAGTTTTTTCAACAGGTACTCCTTACAGCCAGCATATATGGCATTACAATAATCGAATTGGGATAATGTTAATGATTGTACCAATAGTCTGTTTCTGATGAGAAATAGGGTCTGATCCTTTTTAGTTTCCAAAGAGACCTGAAAGATTTTGTGATTACTGAGGAAACTTGAGTATCAAATGTTAATTTGTCTATAATTATACCTAGAATTTTCAGATTATTGTCAATGGGGAATGAATTGTTGTCAGTTGTGAAACTGTTGTAGTTGTTTTGGTCAAATAGGTTGGTAATGACCATGAATTTAGTTTTTTCTTTATTTAGCTATCTATATGTTCCATCTTTGCTTATACTCTACACTGCAATTAAAATGTTCTATTACGTATTGTGTTGACATTACAAGTATACTATACCATACTTTGTATTCTTACTTGAATATTTTTACTGCTGTAATCATGTTTGATTTATTCTTACGGTACAGCTCCTTGAGTGAATTCCTTCAAAAAGGTGGTAAATAAATCCTAATAAATAAATAAATTAAATTATAGAAGGAGCCCTGGTGCATATCCCCCAGCTAAGAACTACTGTTACATTGACTACTAAAATTTAGGAAGAGCATTTAACAGGGAAATAAATCCCTATCTACTTGCAAGTAAAGTTGCATGAAGCCAAATCCCATCCTTTCTTTGAACTGAACTAGAAGCCCAAAGAAAGAGGAGGAAACTGACAGGTCAAAAAAACCCATCCAAACAAACAATAGACTATATTGCAAGTGGTTACAAGATCAGTGCAGCCAGCAGAGTGCAGTTAAAGAACTGGACGTGACAGAAGGTTTCATCTAGTTAATTCCTAAGAGAAAACTTTGTAGTACATTTTGCCTGAAGCATGCACAGGGAAGTTAAGTGGGTTGCTAGAAGTCACAAAAAAAAAAAAAGACTGAATCCGTGTACAGTGTCTCTTCCTAAGAGAATAGAATAAGGGATCTCCAGCCTGGCAAACAACAGAACTGTTCTGTTCTTTAACTAACTAAAATGATGGAATTGGATATAGGCCTTTCAGACTGAGCAGGCAAGAACCAGCAGTAGAGGATACGCAGAATAAATTAATATATTTACAGCAGAGATTGTGTTTATGTTTATTAAACGTTTTGATTTACTGCAATTTGCCCACAAGAGGATCAGAACGGTTTACAATATAAAATCAACAATTAACAAATAGGACAAGGAATACCATCATAAAATAGGATAGAAAAGAGTAAAAGAAATTACACAGACAAACACATAGGACTCTGATCCTGGGGAACTGGGTTCGATTCCCACTGCAGCTCCTTGTGATTCTGTGCAAGTCACTTAACCCTCCATTGTCCCAGTTACAAATAAGTACCTGTATATAATATGTAAACCGCTTTGAATGTAGTTGGAAAAACCACAGAAAGGCGGTATTATAAGTCCCATTCCCTTTCCCTTTCATCGGACATGTGCATGTACTATTAGTAATTTAAATACATATGGCTTAGTATTTATTTAAACTCTGCAGCCAGCTGTGATATTACATACTTCATGTATATTCAGTGGAAAAATCTGTAGAAGCAATGGTGCTAAAAATATACATAAAGCCAAGCTAGGCAGAAACTTGTTTGTTGTCCAGGCTTAAAGAGCAGAGCTATACGGATAGTAGCTGAATGTATCATCACTATCTGTCCAGCTCAGTGGAATACCTTCACTCCACACTCACTCTACCCCAGCATGCTGGAGATAATTTTAAAGATCTTTATAAAATCCCTTTTACATTCATAAAAAATTACATCAGAAGTAACAGGCATAAACGTGTGTGCAGTACTTTTACGCAACCAAAGTGTAGACGTGTTCAGGGGTGGAGAATGGGCGGAGCATGGGCAGAGTCACAATTGATAGACGTGGAGGGGCATTTTCGATATGACGTTTAAGTCCAACTTTGGACGTTTTGCTAAAAACATCCAAAATTCAAGTGGGGAATATAGCTATTTTCAAAATAGAAAAATGTCTCTTTTATTTTCAAAAAAATGGCTATTTGCTAGATGTTTTGTGCTCTGTGCGTTTATCTTTTTGGTCTATTAAAAAAAAAAGTCCAGGTGAAAAACACACAAAATCAAGCCATCGGGAAGTAGAAGGAGACAGCATCCTTAGTAAACTGGCCACACAGACATCCCAGGAGAGCAATGGAGCACTCTAGGGGGCAATGCAGTGGACTTCAAATAAATGCTCCCAGGTACATCTCACAGTTGCTGCCTTATCTTGTCTGCTGAGCCCTCCAAAACCACCCAAAGTCCACTACCCCCAACTGCACACCACTACAATAGCCCTTATGGGTGAAGGGGGCACCTATATGTGGGTACAGTAGGTTTCTGGTGAGTTTTGGAGGGCTCACAGTTTCCTTCACAAGTGTAATAGGTAGGGGGAGGTGAGGGGCTGAGTTCCCCTTTCTGCAGTGCACTGCATCCACCACTAGGCTACTCCAGGGACCTGTATACTGCTGTAATGTACCTGAGTGTATCAAAGGCTGGCATAGAGGGCCGGTAAGTAATGTTTTTAATCACATTTTGGGGGTGGGAGGGAGGGGGTTAGTGACCATTGTGGGAGTAAGGGGAAGTCACCCCTGATTCTCTCCAGTGATCATCTGGTCATTTAGGGCACATTTATGTGGCACCAAATAGGTACTTGAGTGCCAAAAGGGGGTAAAACAACAGATATATGTGTAAGTGCACTTAGGTGCTATTCTATAATTCGACACCTAAGTGTTCTCACACGTAATTGTAAAGGGGGGGGGGTCCCAAGAGAGAGGTATGGGTGGGTCATGGACGTTCCCATTATGTTAGCACATGCTTTATAGAATACTTCCATTTGTGCATCAACTACAGCATTTAGACATCCCATTTATACCAGCCATAGATATGGCATAAGTGGTCGCACCTAAAGTTGGTCATATACATGTTGACACACTAGTATTCTGTAACAGTTTAGGAGCGATAAGGTGTCATTATAGAATACTAGCTGAGCACCCTTACTTTAGGTGCCTAAGTTTGAGGGTCCTTTATTGAAATTAACCTTGCATAGAGGGGCATAATTGAACGAAAACGTCTATCTCCATGGGCGTTTATCTCCGAGAACGGGTCCGTGAAGGGGCGGACCGAACCGTATTTTCGAAAAAAAATAGACGTCCATGTTTTATTCGACAATTTGTGAGCTGGGCGTTTTTGTTTTTCAGCGATAATGGAAAATGAAAGCGCCCAGCTCAAAAATGAATAAATCCAAGGCATTTGTTCGTGGGAGGGGCCAGGAGTCGTAGTGCACTGGTCCCCCTCACATGCCAGGACACCAACCGGGCACCCTAGGGGGCACTTTTACAAAAACAAATAAAAAAGGTAAAAGAGCTCCCAGGTGCATAGCACCCTTCCCTTGTGTGTTGAGCCCCCCCAAATCCCCCTCAAAACCCACTGCCCACAAGTCTACACCATTACTATAGCCCTAACGGGTGAAGGGGGGGCACCTACATGTGGGTACAGTGGGTTTGGGGGGGTTGGATGACTAAGCATTAAGTAGCACAATTGTAACAAGTAGGGGGGGATGGGCCTGGGTCCACCTGCCTGAAGTCCACTGCACCCCCTAACAACTGCTCCAGGGACCTGCATACTGCTGCCAGGGAGGTGGGTATGACATTTGAGGGTGAAAATAAAAAGTTGTGAAACATCATTTTTTGTGGTGGGAGGGGGTTAGTGACCACTGGGGGAGTCAGGGGAGGTCAACCCCGATTCCCTCTGGTGGTAATCTGGTCATTTAGGGCACTTTTTGGGGCCTTATTCGTGAAAAAACAGGGTCCAGGAAAAGTGCCCTAAATTCTAGCTACAAACGCATACTTTTTTCTCATTATCGGCGAAAGGCGCCCATCTCTCCTCGGCCGATAAACCACGCCCCAGTTCCACCTTCGCCACGCCTCCGACACGCCCCCGTCAACTTTGTACGCTTCCGCGATGGAGTGCAGTTGAAAACGTCCAAAATCGGCTTTCCATTATACCGATTTATTCGTTTTTGTGAGATAAACGGCTATCTCCCGATTTGGGTCGAAATCTAGGCGTTTTTCTCTTTCAATTATAAGGTGGATAGTCACCATTTGAACACCCAAAAATGTGGATGCCCAAATGACAACAAAACATCATTCACCCTGAGTTGCTCAAGAGTACAAAGAGTCACAGTGGGATTAGAACCCTGACATCTCCAGTTCTGACCATCATGCTACACCTTTGACCATGTATTTAGACAGAACTCAGCAAAATCCTTAATCTGCAGGACCTCTAAGTAGGTTCTGCCCAGTAATCATATTTGCTAGGGAAACGAGTTAAGACTTACCAATTGTTCTGGGAACATGTTAAAAAGCCTGGCACCACTGGCAGACCAACTGAATAGGCTTTCACCAGCAGGATAAACTAGATGCTGCGATTCCTTATGCCCTGCTGCAGACCCCATTCCCAACTGAGTCCTTTATAGTCACACTGCTACAGTTAGAGAAAGGCATTTTAGCCAGGCTCCTGGGCTTGGCCTCATCCTCTATGGATATCCACAGCTGTTAAAAGCCCTCTGCTGCTAGGGCTGTTCATATTAATAGGGTGTTCGGAAGGGCCATACAAAAGGGGAATGCCCCTTAGGAAGCCAAAGAGATCCAAGACACCATGATTACTCAGCAGTGCATTCTTCTCCTTCCTGATATTAGCAGATCATGCTGAGGAACTGTTTGGGAGTGCTTCCCAAGATTTTTTTTACCTATTGCAGAGGATAATATTGGAAGAAAATAACTTTATTGCACTGATGTAGAAATAGAATCTGAAGTACACACAAAATCCCCAAAGCACTGTCAAAACAGTTGAAGATACTCGGAGGAAACAAAGAAATGTAATCACTGAGAGAATTAAAAGGAGTAATAAACCTAACATAAAAGGGCTTGTGATTAACGTGAACAAGGGTAGATCCAGTGCCCAGGTAAGACAGAGCCACACATCAGTTGCAGGTAAAGGAAAATAGCATTTATTAAAGCTATTAGGTCAGGGGTCCTGTTTCATTCACAGGTAGGAAGAAAAAGGCAACATAAAACTAGTCCAGAAATGTAATAATGTCCTTGTGTGGCCTGCTCCTGCAGGGCCCCTGTGTACAGTATTGCCTGTCATTCCAGCCACACACCTCACTTGTCCCTGGCCTGGTTCCTCAAAGTTACTAGAAAAGTCTCTAGCAATTACTTAGGTCAAACTACAAAATCTGCAAGGTTCCAAGTTGAAATTGGCCTACCTAACTGTAGCAGTTGTAATTCACATATAAGTGGTGGAGGCACATGCTTTGGAGTGTCGCTGCTTCCCTCTGGGCCACCTTAACCTAGCTATGGCCTCAGATATACTTCCTGGATCATGCCCTCCTGGCTCCCCCCCCCCCCCCCCGGTATTACTTCCCCCTTGAATGGGACTATGGGTTTTAAGGTAGCTCTGACAGTGAGGGGGTGCTAATTAAGGGAGAGGGGTGGGATAATATAGACTCCCTCTCAAGGCTCCAAAATAAGGGGTTAAATCTATAGTAGTGTGCCTATATATAGATGACTAAAGTGAGCCCGATAGGTACATCTTTTATAAAGGGAAGTAGATGTCTACTTTCCTTTATTGAATACTAGTGTAACTGGATATATATGTGCATATGTGCTTAGACATGGGCACTTACACCAGCCATAGAGCTGTGTAAGTGTGTGTACTTAAGCCTGGCCCTGACTCCCAGGAATTGACTCCACCCCTTCTGGCTTACTTCCTCCTAGGGCGGGATCAGTGCTGTTAAGGTAGCCCAGGCAAATTAATTAAGGACTTTTCTTAAGGGTGAGAGGTAGTGTTCTATAAACCCCCTAAGGTCTAGATTCAGTAAATGGTGCTCACTGACTGCCGAATTTGGTGCCCAAATTTGGGCACCAGGACTTAATGCCTGCTGAAACCTGGTGTAATTCCCTGCACCCAATTTGGGCAAACATCCCCAGAATTCTATAACACTGCACACAAATTGTAGGAATGCCCCTGACCAGCTCATGCACCTCCTATGGCTACGGCCTCTGTTGGGTTGCTCACTATGTGATTTGGGAGTACATTGTTATAGAGTAGTGCGTAGGAAAATGTGTACCTAAGTCCAGATTAGTGCCAATTAGCATCCAATTATTGGTACTGATTGGCATTATAGCCAATTTAATTGGGCACAAATCTTGGATCGGAGCCCAACTATCGTTAGAATCTGGGGGTAAGTGAATACAGCTCATCTGTTAGCGCTGCAAAGATCTTGGGCACATGAGCACAGAGTGCTACAGTGACAGGGTAAGAGCGTCTAGGGAATATATGAATCTTAGTGACAAAGATAACTCAGAGTCACAAGCTGCGAAGGCTGAGTGAAAAAGTACCGAGTCTGGTACCATGGAGATGAAAAGTGACTCTTCTGAGTTCACTTTATCTATTTCAAGAAAAGAGAAGGCCAAAGGTAATTTTATCCAGCTCAACACCAGAGTAAAAAGTTCTGGAAGAAAATGCAGTGGGACGTACTCTTATAATAAAAGTGATGATCAGGGTATGCCAACAAATTGCCACCTAGACACTGGATCAGAATTACAACACTTATAGCCAGGTATTTTGCGAAGAGTTTACCAGTGGTCTGCCTTTGATGGACGCTAATTGGATTTATTGGACATCTGCAAATGATCTTTGACATCTCAGTGACTAGAAATTCTCTAAGTGAATGTTGGAGCTGAAAAGACAGTAAAATCCAGAAACAACAGTTTAACAGTGTACAGTTAATTCACTTGTGTGTTGTACAAGTGACAAAATGAAAGAAATAAGGATACATATATTATCATTTATTTTCCTTAGTCAAAAGCCAGTCACATTTACCCCCGGATTCTATATAGTGCAACTTAGAGTTATGCGTGTATCTGCACGTAAATGTATGCGCATTCTATAACTACGCACGTAGATTAATTGTTTTAACAAGCTGTTAAGAATTAACAGCTCTTAACAAGCAATAACAAGCACTAATTGACAAAAATTAGAATTTACATTCGTACATTGCTAAGCGTATTCTCTAATGTACTGCGCATAAATTCTAACGTGCGCAGGCAAAAAGGGGCATGGTTAGGGGGTGTGGAAATGGGCATTTCATAGGTGTTCCAAAATCTACATGCATTGTTATAAAATATGGGCCAGTGCGTGTAAATCTACGGGCAGGGATTTACACCAGCTTTTTGTTGGCATAAATGGATGCACGTAGATTTAGCCGCATGGACTACGCCTAAGCGTATTCTAAATACTGTGCGTAGATTTACGTGTAGAATACGCTTAGGCGTGATTGCCTATCGTGCATTAATTTTAAGTGCCATATATAGAATAGGGCCCTTAGGGGTAACTTTACAAAGCTTTTTTTTTCTCATATAATTACCCCAGGGGTTATGGTATAAAATTATGCACGGTGAAAAGCAGGATGCATACTTTTACATGACCCGGCTGTCGGTGTGTTCAGAAGCAGAGTTTAGGTGGAGCACAGGCTGACCTGATTTATGCGCATTCTTTAGAAAATATGCGCATACTTTATGAGCAGTTGTAACCATCTGTAGCTTCAGTGTATCAGTAATTTTTGCCTCTCTGCCCTTAGGGCCCTGTTTACTAAGCAGCGTTATAGGCGCATTAACATTTTTAATGCACATTAACCATGTACTTGCCTACAATAGCCCTATAGGAGCCGACATGAATAGTGCACGTGCTAAGTGTAGGCGTGCTAAAAACACTAACGGACCTTATAACCTTTATACCTTTCAGGAAATCTAGACTGCCCCTATTTGACTGACTGTACATTTGTCCTTTAGATTGTAAGCTCCTTTGAGCAGGGACTGTCCTTCTATATTAAATTGTACAGCGCTGCGTAACCCTAGTAGCGCTTTAGAAATGTCAAGTAGTAGTAGTATAAATACACATGAATGTGGTAAAAGCAGTTAGCATATCTTGGTTTACAAAAGGTTTGGATAAATTCCTGGAGAGTCCATGAACTATTAAGATAGACCTGGGGAAAGCAACTGCTTATCCCTGTGGTTAAGTAGCATGGAATATTGCTACTCATGGGGACTCTGCCAGGTACTTGTGACAATTTTTGGAAATTGCAGGTCCAGCAGCTAGGGGGCCTGTTTTGGTTGAATTTCTCTTGTAAATGTGTTATTAAATTGGAATATAAGAAATATATTTTTCGCCTGCAAATGTTTTTGACCTCTAGGCTTGGGGGAGTTTTGATCCCTTCTGAGACTGTCCCCGTGACTTCAACACCTTGATTTAAAACTGTTCCTTCTGCTGCTTAATTTCTTTACAAAATTTTTTCTTGTTATTGTGCCTTTGATTTCACCCTTTTTGGACAGTCGATAGTTTTTTCCTTATTAGAATTATTTGTGATTTTTTTTTTTGTGTGTGGTTTTTGCCTTATAACTACCACATTTCTGTAACAAGACAAAATTCTTGGATTGAACTATGTGAAAAATTCAATATAAAAAAATAGAAAGCAGCATCACTTGGAGGTTTGTACATGTAAGTTGCAGCGCTTACACATCATGTAAGAAGCAGATTTGCTTCTGACATGGGTAATCACTGCCATTAACATGGGTTTGGCAAAACTGCACATTCAAGAGGAACCAATTAGGGAGATGAGCGCCAAAGCTCAAAAGTTTTGATTTTTTTGGATTTTAGCTCCAGAGATAAGGTTCCCCCCTCAACCACTTCTACAAACGACATGTCCAAAAGAGCAGAAAATTGAAGATTAATCGTGCCTTCAAGCAAGTGTAAACGTTGACTGGAAAATGTTTTTGAAATAAACGTGTATTGCTGATGCATGTATACTCCCAGGTCTGCCCAAACCAGGTCCAGGACGCAGCCCCTTTAGATCCATGTATACCTGCTTCATACATTCATAAGCTGTGTCTAAAATTGATTTACATGTGTAAATGGTTCTTTTTACACATGTAAAACTTCTACACTTGCCTCCTTACTCTGGGGCAGATGCAGAAAGCTACTATGGGTCTAACCGCACGGTTACCAGGGTTGTGCTCGCCAAACAATGCAGAAAGGGACGGAGCATGGGTGTTAACTTGGCCACACATCTCATTAAAAGGGATGCTATTAAGGCATTGAGTATTTCATGGGAATGCAGAGAGGTAAATAGGGGCTTTTGACGTGCAGTTACCATAAATATTTTTTCACCAGGTCCAGGGCAGTATACATGGGTTCATGGAGAGGATATCATGCTAGTTTTTGAGATTTAACTGCCAGTTTTGTCTCCGTTTGTAGCCAGAAGGAAGTACCTGCAAAGTTCAAAAGCACATTGGAGCAGTGGTGCAGCCTCAGGTCCACCCAAAATTGTGGCACTCATGCTCTGGCTGGCAGGGATCCCCAAACCCCACCATCAGAAGACTTCCTTCTCCTTGGGCATCCAGCGCACTTGCAAAAGGCAGTCAGCAGCACTTGCCTCAAGCTGATGCCGAAACTAGCCTCTCTGCACATGCTCAGTTTTCATCCATGTGCAAGCACTGAGCATGCACTTCCTGCTGGTAGCGGAGTCAGTTCAAGGCAAGTGCTGCTGACTGCCATTTGGAAGAGCACTGGCTGCCTGAGGAGGAGAAAGACCTTTGCTGGCAGGGTTTGGGGATCCCTGACAGCTCAGGTATTTAATATTTTGAGTTTTCAGGTATGGGCATGAGCGCAAGCGGGCAGAAAGAAAGTGGCAGAGAGCACAGCAGGGCTGGGGGGGGAGGGAGGGTAGGACAAATTCATACATAGTAACGTGAGTAACATACTAGATGACGGCAGAAAAAGACCTGCACGGTCCATCCAGTCTGCCCAACAAGATAAACTCATTTGTGCTACTTTTTGTGTATACCTGACCTTGATTTGTTTCTGCCATTTTCAGGGCACAGACCGTAGAAGTCTGCCCAGCACTAACCCCGCCTCCCACCACCGGCTCTGCCACCCAATCTCGACTAAGCTTCTGAGGATCCATTCCTTCCGAACAGGACTCTTTTATGTTTATCCCACGCATTTTTGAATTCCGTTACTGTTTTCATCTCCACCACCTCCCGCGGGAGGGCATTCCAAGTATCCACCACTCTCTCCATGAAAAAATACTTCCTGACATTTTTCTTGAGTCTGCCCCCCTTCAATCTCATTTCATATCCTCTAGTTCTACCGCCTTCCCACCTATGGAAAAGGTTCGTTTGCGGATTAATACCTATACATATTTTGCACAGCTTCATTTGTTATACAGGTGAGACCTATGTTGCCACTGTATGATTTTCGTGGGATAATTCAGAGTATGGTTGTATCTCGACTAGATTACTGCAATGCTCTTTACCAGGAATGTGGGCACTGCAGTTAATACAAAATGCTGCTGCTAGCATAGGCAGTCGGTGGTCCAACTGTTTGGGGAGGCTAAAGGGGGCGGGGTTAGGGGCAGGGCCAGGGGGTGGAGCTTAAATCTATAATTGTCTGATAACACACAGAAAAAAATAAAAATAAAAGTCACAATACCTTTTATTAAATTTAGATATTTGATATGTATCATATGTCAAAGAATAAAGTTGCTCAAAGCATATACTAACCACAGTCGCTCAACTGCAAAACACTATGCACAACTTTGTGCAAAAACACACTCTGAACCTTACTGTACCATAAATATTACACTGGGCAGAACCTAATACACCAATATACCACCCATACGGAAAATGCAGACCGTCAACATGAAACAAGGGATCATACTATCACAATTCTCATGTAGAGCCACAAAACACCCTAATTCATGTTTCATATGGGATAAAATGCCATAAATAAGTAAATAAATATAAACTTTTAATGTTGAGCACATGATTCTCAAAGTGGACATATTCCAAACACTATAATGAAAATAAAATTATCTTTTCTACCTTTGTTGTCTGGTGACTTTTTCTGATCATGCTGGCCCAGTATCCGATTCTGCTGCTATCTGTCCTCTTAACTCTGTTTCCAGGGCTTCCTTTCCATTTATTTTTTTACTTTCCACCTTTCTTCTTCATTTCTTGTCCTACATCCGTAAGTAAAAGCTGGGTCCTCCGCAGACTTGACTGTCCAGTGGATCCAGCTTCTGCCTATTTTCTTCATCCATGTGCAGTTTTTCTCTCTTCCTTTTCCCTCATCTCCTTCCTCACTCTTCCCTCCCCTCCATCCATGTCCAGCATTTCTTCTCTCTCCCTTCCCTCTCCTCCATCCATGTCCAGCAACTACTACTACTACTACTACTTAACATTTCTAGAGCGCTACTAGGGTTACGCAGCGCTGTACAATTTAACAAAGAGAGACAGTCCCTGCTCAAAGAGCTTACAATCTAATAGACAAGTGAACGGTCGGTCCGATCGGGGCAGTCAAATTGGGGCAGTCTGGATTCACTGAACGGTAAGGGTTAGGTGCCGAACGCAGCATTGAAGAGGTGGGCTTTAAGCAAAGACTTGAAGATGGGCAGGGAGGGGGCTTGGCGTAAGGGTTCAGGAAGGTTGTTCCAAGCATAGGGTGAGGCGAGGCAGAATGAGCGGAGCCTGGAGTTGGCGGTGGTGGAGAAGGGTACTGAGAGGAGGGATTTATCCTGTGAACGGAGGTTACGGGCGGGAACGTAAGGGGAGATGAGGGTAGAGAGGTAGTGAGGGGCAGCAGACTGAGTGCATTTGTAGGTAAGAAGGAGAAGCTTGAATTGAATGCGGTATCTGATCGGAAGCCAGTGAAGTGACCTGAGGAGAGGGGTGATATGAGTATATCGGTTCTGGCGGAATATGAGATGTGCAGCAGAGTTCTGAACAGACTGAAGGGGGGATAGATGGCTAAGTGGGAGGCCGGTGAGGAGTAAGTTGCAGTAGTCCAGGCGAGAGGTAATGAGAGCGTGGACGATAGTTCGGGTGGTGTGTTCAGAGAGGAAAGGGCGAATTTTGCTGATATTAAAGAGGAAGAAGCGACAGGTCTTGGCTATCTGCTGGATATGCGCAGAGAAGGAAAGAGAGGAGTCAAAGATGACTCCGAGGTTGCGGGCAGATGAGACGGGGAGGATGAGGGTGTTATCAACTGAGATAGAAAGTGGAGGAAGAGGAGAAGTGGGTTTTGGTGGAAAGACGATAAGCTCGGTCTTGGACATGTTCAGTTTCAGGTGGCGGTTGGACATCCAGGCAGCAATGTCGGATAAGCAGGCCGATACCTTTGCCTGGGTCTCCGCGGTGATGTCTGGTGTGGAGAGATACAGTTGGGTGTCATCAGCATAGAGATGATACTGGAAACCATGAGATGAGATCAGGGAGCCCAGGGAAGAGGTGTAGATTGAGAAGAGAAGGGGTCCAAGGACCGATCCCTGGGGAACACCAACAGATAAGGGGATGGGGGTGGAGGAAGATCCATGAGAGTGAACTTTGAAGGTGCGGTGGGAGAGATAGGAGGAGAACCAGGAGAGGACAGAGCCCTGGAACCCAAATGAGGACAGTGTGGCAAGAAGTAAGTCATGATTGACAGTGTCAAAAGCAGCGGATAGATCCAGGAGGATGAGGATGGAGTAGTGGCCTCTGGATTTGGCAAGGAACAGGTCATTACAGACTTTAGAAAGTGCTGTTTCTGTCGAGTGAAGAGGGCGAAAACCGGATTGAAGCGGATCAAGGATGGCATGAGAGGAGAGAAAATCAAGGCAGCGGCTGTGGACTGCGCGCTCAAGTGTCTTGGAGAGGAAGAGCAACTCTCCTCTCCCCTGCCCCCCTTAGCCATCCATACCCACCCAGCGATTCTATCCTCTCCCCTGCCCCCCCTCCAGCCATCCACACCCACCCAGCGATTCTATCCTCTCCCCTGCCCCCCTCCAGCCATCCACATCCACCCAGCGATTCTCTTCACTCCCCTGCCCCCCCCCCCCCCCGACCTGTATTATGGAAACTGCACTGGGATCTCCAGCAGCTTGCAAGCAATCATTACCATTAAGAAAAACAAAATGATTTAAAATGAATAAAACAGCGCTTCTTAGGTCAGCTTTACCAATGCAATAGAATTGAACAGTGCCAGCTCTCCCTATGTCTCTGGCGCTGGGCGGCTGTCTACCCTGTACCATCAGACAACCTGCAAACCTTGGCGTTGACTGGCAGACTAGGAGATTATTATGATCCTGATCATGGCCTCCCAGCTGCCCTGACTGGCCCATCTAATCTCCACCTTTCATACACATTTAGAGGGGGAAAGTAGCAACAAATAATCTGCAACCAATCAGAATCCCTGGGCTCAAGAGGGGGCTGTTTGTATCCGGGAAATATAGCATGGAAATACTGTACACAACTTGCAGGAGGTTACACAGCACATTTCAAAAATCTGTAAACTAAAAAAAACAAACAAACAATCCATATATCCAGTTTTTAACAGCTATAATAACAAAGCCCCACAATCTTTCAAATTTAAAAAAAAAACTGCTTCTGAAAGTTGCTCATTTTTCGAAATTAGAAATGGCAGGTAAATAGTAAATTAAACATGACTGAAAAAGCACTGCCCACATATAAGCCATTTAACTTTTTAAACTGGAGACCAACACAAGCCAAAGCTTCAAACCTGCCACGAAGCGCAAGATAGTGAGCAAGGGGAGAGGAAGAAAGTTCAGCCATAAATGCTCTCCCCGATCTCCTTAAAACAATTTAGTGATGGAAGAAGAGGCAATATCTGCATCTCAGCAATGCTGTGTGTGTGGTATTGCATCTCTCGCCTACCCCGTCTAGCACATTTCCAAGCTGCGCTGGAGGCTTTCAACAGGCAATAGGTGGGTGAGCTGCTGATTTTTGCCAGAGCCTCAGGTACATCAGATACGCACGAACTCTCTCAGGGGTTAATGCTGGAGGCTGATGAAAACCACAGCAAGCACACTGGAACGTCGACGGGTATGGCTCCAGCCATCCTTCTCCTCACTCCCCAGCATGTATCTAGCCTTGTAAGCCTTCCCTTCATTTCCGTCAGTGTCCCGCCCTCACGGAAAGAGGAAATGACATCAGAAGAAGGCGGGACACTGACGGGAACGAAATAGGGAAGGCTTACAAGGCTAGAGACGGGCTTTTACTGCGGCTGCTGCTGCGACGGAGGTAAATCAGCAATTTAACCCCCCCCCCCCCCAGAGCAGCGGGACTCCGGGAGAAACAGCTGATCCATCCTGCTGCAGGTGTGGAGGCTTAGCCTCCCCAAGCCTCTTATACCGGGCGCCTATGGCTGCTAGATTGGTTGCTGGTGTGTCAAGAGTGACGCACATCATACCAGTTTTGCAATTGTTGCACTGGCTCCCTGTTCAATACAGGATACAGTTTAGGGTTCTCTGTCTTGTTCATCAGGCTGTTACACATCTGCCCCAAAGTATTTGAAAGACTGTTTCACTGTATATCAACCCAATAACGTCTAAGGTCAAAAACTGCAATGTGCCTATCTTTAGATGGGATTGCTACTGTATGATATACTGTTACAAGAACCGTTGCTTTTTTTGGTAGCTGGGACACTATTGTGGAATGCATTGGTGGGACAACTGCATCTATGTGCCAGTATAGTGCAATTTAAGTGGCTCTTAAAAGCTTACTTGTTTGTAGAAGCTTTTTTGTAAGCAAAGTTTCGATGCAGTAAAAGCAGCATTGCTATTATCTGTGATATACATAGATATATGTATCTCTGCATACAGTTCAAACTTCTCTTACTGACCTTTAAATGCATCCATTCTGCAGCCCCCCATTACCTCTCCACTCGCATCTCTCCCTACATTCCTCCCCGTGATCTCCGCTCACTGGACAAATCTCTCTTGTCATCCCCCTTCTCCTCCATTGCTAACTCCAGACTTCGTTCGTTTTCCCTCGCGGCACCTTATGCCTGGAATAGACTTCCTGAGCCTGTACGTCCATCTCGACCTGTTTTCAAATCTATGCTGAAAACCCACCTTTTCACCACTGCTTTTGGCTCCTAGCCACTACTCAATTGCCCTCCCCTTGTTCCTTCTCACCCAGTACTTCCCTCGCCCTTAATTGTCTTGTCTGTCTGTATTTTTAGATTGTAAGCTCTATTACTACTACTACTACTTAACATTTCTAAAGTGCTACTAGGGTTATGCAGCGCTGTACAATTTACATAGAGGGACAGTCCCTGCTCAAAGAGCTTACAATCTAGAAGACAAGTGAACAGTCAAATTGGGGCAGTCTGGATTTACTGAACGGTAGAGTTAGGTGCCAAACGCAGCAATGAAGAGGTGGGTTTTAAGCAGAGACTTGAAGATGGGCAGGGAGGGGGCTTGGCATATGGGCTCAGGAAGGTTGTTCCAAGTATAGGGTGAGGCGAGGCAGAATGAGCGGAGCCTGGAGTTGGTGGTGTTGGAGAAGGGTACAGAGAGGAGGAATTTGTCCTGTGAACGGAGGTTTCGGGCGGGAACGTAAGGGGAGATGAGGGTAGAAAGGTAGTGAGGGGCAGCAGACTGAGTGCATTTGTAGGTAAGAAGGAGAAGCTTAAATTGAATGCGGTATCTGATTGGAAGCCAGTGAAGTGACCTGAAGAGAGGGGTGATATGAGTATATCAGTTCTGGCGGAATATAAGATGTGCGGCAGAGTTCTGAACAGATTGAAGGGGGGATAGACGGCTAAGTGGGAGGCCGGTGAGGAGTAAGTTGCAGTAGTCAAGGCGAGAGGTAATGAGAGCGTGGACGAGAGTTCGGGTGGTGTGTTCAGAGAGGAAAGGGTGAATTTTGCTGATGTTAAAGAGGAAGAAGCGACAGGTCTTGGCTATCTGCTGGATATGCGCAGAGAAGGAGAGGGAGGAGTCAAAGATGACTCCGAGATTGCGGGCAGATGAGACTGGGAGGATGAGGGTGTTATCAACTGAGATAGAAAGTGGAAGAAGAGGAGAAGTGGGTTTTGGTGGAAAGACGATGAGCTCAGTCTTGGACATGTTCAGTTTCAGGTGGCGGTTGGACATCCAGGCAGCAATGTCGGATAAGTAGGCTGATACCTTTGCCTGGGTCTCCGTGGTGATGTCTGGTGTGGAGAGATACAGCTGGGTGTCATCAGCATAGAGATGATACTGGAAACCATGAGATGAGATCAGGGAGCCCAGGGAGGAGGTGTAGATTGAGAAAAGAAGGGGTCCAAGGACAGATCCCTGGGGAACACCAATAGATAGGGGGATGGGGGTGGAGGAAGATCCATGAGACTGAACTCTGAAGGTGCGGTGGGAGAGATAGGAGGAGAACCAGGAGAGGACAGAGCCCTGAAACCCAAATGAGGACAGTGTGGCAAGACGTAAGTCATGATTGACAGTGTCAAAAGCGGCGGATAGATTGAGGAGGATGAGGATGGAGTAGTGGCCTCTGGATTTGGCAAGGAACAGGTCATTACAGACTTTAGAGAGTGCTGTTTCTGTCGAGTGTAAAGGGTGAAAACCGGATTGAAGTGGATCGAGGATGGCATGAGAGGAGAGAAAATCAAGGCAGCGGCTGTGAACGGCACGCTCAAGTATTTTGGAGAGGAAGGGTAGGAGGGAGATGGGGCGGTAGTTGAAGGGACAGGTAGGGTCAAGTGATGGTTCTTTGAGGAGAGGTGTGGCTACGGCGTGCTTGAAGGTGTCAGGGACAGTTGCAGTAGAGAGAGAGAGGTTGAGGATATGACAGATGGAGGGAGTGACAGTATGAGAGATGATGTTAAGTAAGTTGGTGGGGATGGGATCAGAGGAGCAGGTGGTGCATTTCGAGGAGGAAAGAAGGCGAGCGGTTTCCTCCTCGGTGATGACAGGAAAGGAGGAGAAAGAGGCCAGGGACTGTCTCTCTGTATCAGGTGTTCAGCGCTGCGTGCATCTGATAGCGCTATACAAATGCTAATAATAATAATATGTCTAAGAGGATTTGTACTTTTTATTGTATTTTTATTTTATTTTAATGTGTGATTGTATTATATGCTTTGTATTTTTGTAAACCACCTGCTTTTTAAGCAGTATAATGTGGAAACTTTGCGTGAATTTATTGGAAATGTTCTTGGATCTGGAGAGGAACAGCTGTCTTCTCTTTAGGGTTCCCTGTTGTAAGAGAAACTCAATAGGACATGAAACCTTATAATCTGCTTGAAGGGTTGCAACTGGAAGTAAAGGGAAATATAGCTTGCCAGGACTAGAAAACTCCAGAAACTCGCTTAAAGGATCATTGACCTGTTTCTCCTCTTTTATAGAACCAATAAACTATGTCTCAAGATGTAAGAAGGATAATGTTGCACTCTTCGTTGGGGAAACAGATGTCCAAAGCTTCCCATTTAAAACGCAGGTAGTATTTCATAAAAGTATGTTAGACATAAAAATATATTTGGTGCCGTGCTCTACAGAAATGCCCTTTATAGGGAGGTATAGGAGGAAGAGCCTCTAGGGATTTAAAGCAGCATATCATGGCCTTAGTATTGTGACAGGCTGCCAAAGGAAAAACACCCGGCTGAAGGGGGAGCAGATAGGGCACCTAGCAAGTTGGTTAGGTGCCTGGTATCACTTTTCTGAGCCGGTGATCAACTGAAACACGGACAAGGAGCTTAGTTTGACCGGCAAGGTGGGTTATCTGTAAATCTGCAGCAGGATAAGTTTTGAGCCCATACGTAAACTAGAGGTGAATTAGTGAACAGGGTCTCCTTGTCATCAAGCATATGAATCCATTACGAATGGGTTATGTCCATCAACCAGCAGGGGGAGATAGAGAGCACTGGAAAACCATAGTGCCTCATGGCCAGCTAGCTCCATCTGCCTCTTCAGCAGGGGCGTATCTGCATGGGGCCACAGGGGCCTGGGCCCCCGCAGATTTCGCCCTGGACCCCCCCTACCGCCGTTAACCCTCCCCCGCCTACCGCCAACCCTTTCCCCGCCTACCGCTGTCACCTACCCAGAGGTCCGCTCCTGCCGGTTTTTTAAACTATTACTTCAGCTGGCGGGGAACCCCAACCCCCGCCAGTCCAGCCGAGGTCTTCTTTAACTTCATCTTCATCCTCGTGCTGTTAAAGCTGCATGATGCATCCTTCTAGTTGGACAGAGTTTGACGTCGCAGCACGTTGTACGGACGTCAACATGCTGCGACGTCAAACTCCGTCCAACTGGAAGGATGCATCATGCAGCTTTAACAGCACGAGGATGAAGATGAAGTTAAAGAAGACCTCGGCTGGGCTTCAGCTGAAGTAATAATTTAAAAAACCGGCAGGAGCAGACCTCGGGGTAGGTGACGGCGGTAGGCGGGGAAAGGGTTGGCGGTAGGCGGGGGAGGGTTAACGGCGGTAGGGGGGGAGGATTGATGACGACGGCGGCAGCGGTAGGGGGGGGTTATAATGTGCCCCCTCACTCTAGCCCCTGCCCCCTTACCGCCAAATCTCAGATATGCCCCTGGTGTCCATATCCAATCCCTACCCACAAGTTAAAAACCTAACTCTTCCCCTGGCCCTGCATCTCTTCTGGGATTTACTCAAGGGCTTCCTTTGGTGGTCCAATGGAATGGGGCAGGAACAATCCCTCTCTGCTCCTGCACTGTCTGGCTCTGAGTGCAAAGCAGTACCCACTGACCCCTAGCAGTAGTCTCACTGTGCTACTGATAGGGGCAACCTTTCCATATAAGTCTCAGGGGTGATGCGGGGTCTGGGTGGATGAGGGGAGGGTTTTGAACTTGTGGGCGGGGCTTGGATGCAAGTGCCAGTCATATCAGAAGAATTGGATCATGGGGGTGGGACGATAGGGAGCTTGGATTGAGCGTTGAAAGGATATGGGGAATTGCATCGAGGGTGTTGGGAGGATCAGATCAGAAGGGGGATCCGAACAGGGGTTGAAATGTAGGGCAGGAATGTGCAGTGTGATGAGGTGCGTCACCATGGCAGAAATCAAAATTTTTTGTGTGTCGCCTTCATGTGTGGGCTTGCAGGGCAATCTGGCACTGTAAGTAATGCAGTGTCATGTGGTATGTGTCTTCGCTGGGCGTTAAATGCAGGGCACTCTACATTTACTACACAGGCTTTGCACTTACTATGTGCTAGTTTGCAAAAACTTACTGCATTATAGTAAAAGAGACCCTAAAATGAGTACTAACTTGCAAAGAATTCCATGGGTTAATATGTGAGGCTCCTGGTGTGAGAAAACGTCTTTTTTTGAAGAGGAAAAGGTAGGTTAATCTAGATATGAATTAGCCCGAGGACTGAGAACGATAGAGGCATTGACTGAAACCATTTCATTTTATTTGTAACAATAAATGAACTAACATTAGCAAAATATCACTCAAAAAAGGGCCAGTCACTTTACCATAATTTCTCACAATCAGGTGTCAAGAAACATCTAACATTCCAATGTCATTCTCAAGCTTTTGTCAGAACAAGCAAGCTTATTAAATTCTAATTTTTTTTAATTAATGCGCTGTATATCCTGAAGTTAAAGCCTAAATTAAATCCACTTACTATTGTAGTTTAATTTTTTTTAAATGTCTTTTTTATTGTCTATCTGTATTTAAGGAACTCTCAGTGCTACATATAAATTGAAGTTTTTAAATGAAAAACTCTTTCAGATTTAATTGTCTTCAATCTTATTGTGCCCTTAGAATTTTCTGGGGCTATGCCTGCCTTTTTTTTTTTTTTAAAGAAATCAATAAATTCCCCAGACCATTAACACCATATTAAATTCAGGAAGGATTTTCTCCTATATTGTGCCTATGGCGAAACTCCTTAGTGAAAGGGGCCCCAAAACTCAGTCTGAGACAAGCTAACTATATATTATTTAATGCATTTCTTTGGTTGCCGCAGCACTGTGAAGAACAAATGAAAGAAAGAAGCAGTTATGATTATCACGCTGCTACAGATCCATAATAATAGTTCATTTTGCTTTACAGACCAGTTGCAGTGTAGGGATAGAAAGGGATTATTTGTTTATATATTTATTAAGATTTATTTAACACCTTTTTGAAGAAATTCATTCAATGTGGTGTACAGTAAGTATAACTCAGAAATAGGCAATAATTACAACAGTAAAATATTCAAATAACAGTACAAAATATAGCATAGTATGCTATGGGGTTCATTTTCAAAAGAGAAATACATGTAAAAAGTGGCACAAAGCAGCATTTGGATGTTTTGCTTAACAAAATGTTCAAATCGCTATTTTTTAAACCTATTTTGCAGACATATTATCTATGTAGTTCGTCTGCAGTGCATCCAAATCATGAGGGTGTGTTGGGGGCGGGAGTAGGGCGTTCCTACTTGGACATTTTTTTGTCATAATGGAACAAAACCAAAATGTTTAAGATTAAACTAAGACGTTTTGAGTTAGACCCATTTTAATAATGACTAAACCACAAAAAGTGCCCCCCTTACTCCTCAGTGGTCACCGACCACTCCCACCCCCCGCCACCCCACACCAAAGATGTGAAAGAAACAGTATATACCAGTGGAGGAAAGTGTGAGCCCCCTAAAAAAACACCAAAACCCTACTGAACCCACATATAGGTGACACTTGCAGCCATAAGGGCTATTGTAGTGGTGTACAGTTGGGTACAGTAGGTTTTTGGTGGGTTTTGGATTGCTCACCATACAATATAAAGGAGTAATGGTGAAATGTGTACCTGGAAGCTTTTAGGTGAAGTCACACTGCAATACCCTCTAGGGTGCCCCACTGCTCTGCTGGGATGCCTTTGTGGCCAGTCTACTAAGAATGCTGGCTCCTCCTACATCCTAATGGTTTGATTTTGCGCATTTTTCACTTGGATGATTTTTTTTTTCCTGAAAATGGACCAAAAAGATAAATGCACACAGCACAAAAACATCTAGCAAAATGTTTTGCTGTTTTGAGAATCGCTATATTTGCCACTGGAGTTTGGGATGTTTTCAACAAAACATCCAAAATCAGATTTAAATGTCATATCGAAAATATACAGTGTCAACGCAATACACATTAAAACGTCTTAATAGACAGCAAAGGGGATAAGCAGAGGTAATGCAGTAAATTGTGACAGATAAAGACCTGAATGGTCCATCCAGTCTGCCCAACAATCGCGCTCATTATCAATTCACAATTAAACCAATAATGAATGTGATATACTTTATTATTTACTTATTTTTGTACACTTATACCCCATGTTTTTCCCACAGTTTTGCAGGCTCAAAGTGGCTTACAATGCACTGATAGGCTGTTGCCAGATCAGAGGTGACACAGTTACAATTAAATTAAATTAGAATTAAATTAGATAGAATCGACGAAACAGAGAAAATAGATAATAAGGAAAGGTGAAAAGAGTCTAAAAATGGTCCGTAAATATGTTGGTAGGAAGGACTTCAGGTGATATGTTGGTCTTTCTTTGGCATTTCTGGGACATAAACCGTAAAAGCCTGCCCGACACTGTCCTCATGTTCCAGCTACTAAAGTCACTGTCGAAGTCCTTTCCAGCCTATCCTAAATCAGATTGCCATATACGGGACACAGGCCGTACAAGTCTGCCTGGCACCGGCCTTGGTTCTTGACAGCTAGAGCCACCATCTAAGCACCACTCGACACATCCACACACAAGCAGGCATTTAAATTTTTGGATTTTTAAAAATACCATTCATATAGACAGATAAGATAGAGCAATAGGACTGTAGACAGATGATGAGGGTGATTAACTCGAGGAAACATTGCATATGCAGTCAGAAAAACTGCGTGCAACTGATCTGAGCTAAGAGAAGGTGTGGCAAGCAAGCCCCGCTACAGTATGTGCAGCCAGTGTTACACCTCGTGTGGGTTAATAAACAAATAGAATAAATAGGTGTGCACTAGTTTTGATTTTTGAGCACATCCGTTTCCTGGCCCATTAAAAAATGGCCGTTTTCCCAGCCATAGTAAAAAGTGGCCCAGCGTGCACCAAAAAGACGTGCCCACACTACCGCAGGCCACTTTTTACCATGGCTTTGTAAAAGGACTCCAACTACGCTGATTGGGGGATAATGTTTAAGCCTACCGGAGTGGCAATTATGTCTACCCACTCAAAAACTCCAGTACTAAGTATATTTGACCAAATACTGTTAATTACTTCTGTATAACAATATACAGGAGCAACTACCAATATATTATAAAATCATACCTTCACTTCATTCATACATCATGCACCCACATAAACTAACACTTTCAATTCATTAACATGTGTTTACAGATCCTATACTTCAATTTCACATAACCATTCCATTTCACAGTATTGTGCTGCTGAGAAAAAGGCAAAATTAGCCTATCGCAGTTCCTTATATGCTATGTCGTTGTTCACACCAGCTGATTCACAGCTCATGACATTAGTCCCAGGTTTGTAAAAGGATCCCTTAGTGTGGTGAAAATTTTCAAGCCTGAAAATGGCCCAGATCAGACAGTGGGTTCCAGAGAAATAAGCACCCCCTCCCCCAAACATGTTCCAACGCATTTCTATAGGATAAGTAGATTAGTTCTGTAGCATAGATACTTCTATATATTTAGCGAAGGGAATTGTTCCTTTCAAACTGCCTCTCCCTAATTCTCTACTAACCTGGTCTCAGAAACACACACACACACAGACTTAAACACACATACATACAAACGAAACACACACACACACACACACACACATTCCATGAGACATGCTCCATATGCTTTCCCCTCTTTTTTTTTAATAATGAGAATTACAAGCTCTTATCATGGTACTCTTGTTTAAATGAAACTACATTTTTTGCTATGTAATAATGTAAATGTTAATTCAGACTATCTTTTTGTGTAAACTTACGTTCTTTGTGATTGACACAATATAACTACACATTAACTAAAAAGGGTATAAATTAAACAATTTCATGTTTCTTGAGACAATATTGTACAAAGTAGAAACAATGTTCAGATTCATAGTGTGAAATAGTAAGTGAACCCTTTTTGTCCATAGCACAACTAATTAGAATTAAATAACTGGATTAGAAGTCATCGACAAGCACAGAAAAACAAAAAACCTTCACGCAGGTCAAAACGGGCAAGCAAACACAGCGAAGGAGACAATGAAGATGATGGCAAAACATCCAACGGACTCAAAGAGTTCACACCAGAAGTTTACTTCACAAAAAGTACTGGACTCAACACGAATCGTGTTTCAGCCGCAGAGGCCTGCTTCAGGAGTCCCTGTGGTTTGCAAGTGTTGCGTTTTCTGAAAGTTCTAAAACATCTGTGAATGGTGAACCAATACGAAATATAAGGCAGAAGCGTTCACAGTCTGAATCGTCTCAAATGCACAGAAACAGTCCACAGACGTACACAGCTAAAATGAGTCCACGTAAACAGCCAATGTCACATCAAGCCTGTCATACTATAATAAGCAGGTATCCTTTATTAAATCAGCTTCTAGGATATACTTGCTTGAAAAGCCATGTCTTGAGAGCTGTTTTTATATGATACCTCCTTTCTGAGTTCTAGAGGTAAAGAATTCCAAAGTGTAGGAGCCACACAGCTAAAGGCAGTGTGGTGAGAGGAGTACAATCAAAGTGTTTAATGCAATGGAACTATCAGTAAGTAGGCCTCTGCAAAGCACAAGATACAAAGTGGTTGGTGTGGTAGAAGAAAGACATGCAAATATGTTGGTATTCCAGTTTAATATGTCTGATGTACCATAATCAAGATTTTGAATTTGATACAAAACAAAACCGGAAGCCAGTGTTGGTACTGAAGTAAGGGAGTAGATTGGAACCAGTAGACAGGAATCATTTGTTTACTCTTTCCAAACATACTAGGACTAGGGGGCACGCAATGAAGCTACTAAGTAGTAAATTTAAAACAAACTGGAGAAAATATTTCTTCACTCAACATGTAATTAAACTCTGGAATTCATTGCAGTTAGCTTAGCAGGGTTTAAAAAATGTTTGTATACTTTCCTAAAAGAAAAGTCCATAAACAATTATTAAGATGGACTTGGAAAAATCCACTGCTTATTTCTAGGATAAGCAGCATAAAATCTGTTTTACTGTTCTGGGATCTTGCCAGGTCCTTATGACCTGGATTGGCCACTTTTGGAAACAGGATACTGGGCTTGATGGACCTTCGGTTGGTCCCAGGATGGCAACGCTTATGTTCTTATGAGTAACATGGTAAAAAAAAAAATTTGCATTACACAATAATTGTATAGCAGGATTTTGAAATGACTGGCCTTTAATGCTGACATAAAAGGCAACCTTTCAGTAATCAATTCTATTAATCATTAAGGAATGCAATAATACCTATGTTTCAAAGATCTAATTTTTCTCAAATAAGCTCTTCATTGTTTTTGAAATACAGTAAGAAAAAGAGAGACTAGGTTCCCAAATAACACCTAATGAGGTGAACACATTTCTTATTGCTATAGGGGGGGATCTTGACTCAAAGCAGGAAAAGCAAGAATAGATGGACTGGCAAACATCTCACATTTTGCAGGGTTCAAAATAATTTATGATCGTCAAACCATTTTAAAAATCTGATTCAGTAGTCAGAGTCACTGGGGAATGCATGATTCCCCATATCATGAGCTATTACTAGCTCAGCATAAAAATGAGCATGCATTCCAAGATCCTGAATCAAAAGCACCAGTGAAGAGAGAAAAATGTTAAACAAGAAGGTGAAAGGATGAATCCTTGCGCCCAGTAACTTTGAAGGGGCCCCCTTTGAAAATGTGAACTGAGCTTCCCTTTGAAAGTCCACTGCTACAAATGTACACATACTAAATGAAAGGAAGTTTTCAGCCCAGGGAATTTACCCAGCTAGCTATTTAGTTTCCTGGGCAAATTTCTTTGAACATTAGCCTAATACTGGCTTTTCTCTGTCTATATCCTTTCATATACACCAAAGAAAGTGAATTTTCTTTTATTTTCCTGCTTCCATTTGTGAAACTTTTCTCACACGTAAAACTTTGTAAATATATACCTCAGACACGTTGTCCCTTGGCACGTCTGCTTTGTACCAGAGGCAATGGAGGGTGAAAATGACTTGCACAACTTCTTTGGTTCTTGGCTCACTACTGCAGAGCTGCCAAGTTACCCAACTCCAGGAGGCGGAATCTGTGGGAGGGAGAAATCCTAGGGGGATACACAAATATATGTTTGCCTAGAGCCAGAAGCGTAGCCAGGTTGTGATGCCAGGGGGAGCGGAGATGTGCATACATACACACACTACGTAAGTTGGATGGACCACCTAAAAAATAGGTGCCGACACCGTCCTAAGTCTGTTTGGGGGAGCAGTTGCTCTCCTGGTGCCCCACTTAGCTATGCCACTGCTTAGGGCCCAAAATCTACACTTGCTCCCACTAAAAGAACAAATTATATTCAAAACCTGTACCCTGGTTCATAAAATCATTCATGGTGAGGCCCCGATATATATATGTCAGACCTCATAGACTTACCAACCAGGAACACAATAAGATCATCACGAACATTCCTGAACCTCCATTACCCCAGTTGCAAAGGACCTAAATATAAATCAATATATGCGTCTAGCTTCTCCTACATCAGCACGCAACTATGGAACGCACTACCAAAGGCCATCAAAACAACGCACGACTTGGTAACCTTCCGGAAATTACTAAAGACCAACCTGTTCAAAAAGACATCATAATGATCCTTCATAAGTGACCTGATATCAAAACTCGACCAGACCAAGTTATCTGAACTCTTTTTTTTACCTGCTTACCTAAATCACCTTGTCACCAATGAATGTTACGCATCACCTTTGATCTCTAATGCCTGAAATGAACTGTTTATCTACTTACTTATAATTTATTTTTATCATTTTCTGTACTTCAAATATAATAGTACTTTGTATTTCTCATCCAGAAATGACGATCGCCATTACAGCATAATGTAAGCCACATTGAGCCTGCAAACAGGTGGGAAAATGTGGGATACAAATGCAACAAATAATAATAATAATATAGTGTTAATCCAGCCCTGCTGGACACCATGGGGAATGTGGAGAGAAGACATCAGCTAGACTAATATCTATTGGCACAGTTCACAGCATATTGGATGCCTGCCTCGCAGTGGCGTAGCCACAGGTGGGTGTGGGTGGGCCAGGGCCCACCCACTTAGGGCTCAGGCCCACCCAACAGTAGCACATGTTTAGCGGTAGCTGGTGGGGATCCCAAGCTCCGCCTGCTGAAGACTTCCCCCTGATGGTAATGAAAACGCTACTCTCCATGATACCGGCACTTGTGCATTCTCAGTTTTCAGTCGTGCCTGCTTCAGACTGCCAAGGAGGAAAGAAGCATTTTCTCGCCAGCTGAGATATTTTTTTTTTTGGGGGGGGGGGGGGGGAGAACACGTGGTGCCCACCCACTTCTTGCCTAGGCCCACCCAAAATCTGTTGTCTAGCTACGCCCCTGCTGCCTCGTATGCTTTTCGAATGCTAGCATATTCGGTCTTTTGGAGTGGATATATAGATCACGATTAAGAAGACTGTGAAATGTGATTCTGAAGAATCATTAGCTGTTATAATGCTCTGCTCTCTTCATCCTGCCTTTGCATTTCTGCTATGCAAACTGAAGCTTAAAGATATTCTACTTTCCTTTGGCCTCCAATTGGTTCTTGCCAATTGGAAAGTTGTAAAGTCTTTCAATAACACATTTTGGTGAAACTCTGTTTCCCTCTTTTGGAGATATGAGTTTCAGGCAGCAGAATAGACTCAGGCCTATGATAGCCAATTAGCCATCTGGCAGCCTATAGAGTCATTTCTTGTGGTCCTAAGCTATAATATGCTCTCATGGGTCTCCTGTTAACTGTTACAGTTGTTTTGATAATGTTTGCTATTGCTTATTTGCTATTTCCATGGTTAATTTTGAAATTAAAAAAAAAAAAAAAAGATTAGGAGATGATAAACACGATGCCTGCACAACACAAATGACACACCTCAGAAGGCCCACATTAGAACAATCTAATTACACAGATATAATGCTCATAATGTTAGTACATTAAAATGAAACATCTTGTTAGGCAGCCATAGTAACATACTAACATAGTAGATGAAAGCAGCTAAAGACATGAATGGTCCATCCAGTCTGTCCAACAGTCACACACATTATAAATTCGTGATTAAATCAACAATGAATGTGGTATCAAATTTGTGTACTTGATCCTGATCTTTCTTTGCTACTTTCAGGCAGTGGCGTTCCTAGGGGGGCTGACACCCGGGGCGGATTGCCGATGTGCCCCACCCCCCCCCCCCCGGGTGCAGCACCCTCCCCCCGGATGCAGCGCGACCCCCCCCGGCGAAAGGACACCCCCCCATGAAAGAACCCCCCCGGATGCATGCCGCTAGGGGGGTGCCGCGTGCACCTGTCCGTTCGTTCCATGCTCCCTCTGCATGAAATGAACGAAGGACAGGCGCGCGCGGCACCCCCCCCAGCGGCGTGCACCCGGGGCGGACCGCACCCACCGCCCCCCCTAGGAACGCCACTGCTTTCAGGACACAGATTGTAGAAGTCTGCCCAGCACTGCCCTTATATTCCAACTATTAGAGTTGCTATCAAAGTCCACTCCAACCTGTCCTGATCTGTCTTGCCATATATAGGACACAGACCATAAAAGTCTTCCCAGCACTGGCCTTAGTTACTCACAGCCACACTCAGGGCCAGATGCACTAAACCTAATGAGCCAATAACGAGCCATTAACGAACAAGTAGTAAACCCTGGCATGCACTAAAAGCCATTTTACGACGATGGTAGCAGCTAACGAAAACGGAATGCAGATGAGCAAATTGTGTAGAAACCCTATTGTAATGAGATGCACTAAGCTTTTCCGATTGCCTTAAGCTAGAAACTCTAACGAGAGGTCTGTACCTCTCGTTGGGGCTGCGCGGAATCAAAAACTGATGAAAAACCGCTATAAAAATCATTCCGCCCCCCCCCCGCCGCAATATTAAAAAAAAGTGCAGTTGAGGCCGGCCACCGAGAAAAGGCATCTGTTTTCGCCATCGTTCATCTCTGCAATAATAAAGAACGTCTTTTTTGGCCGTACTTCACTCAGCTGAGAGACCTGGAAGTCTCTGAGCCAATCACAGTGCGTTTAGCTCAGCTAAACATGTTGTAATTGGCTCAGAGACTTCCTGGTCTCTCAGTTGTGAAGCACTGCCAAAAAAGACGTTTTTATTATTAAAAAGGGGGGGAATGACAGCCAGAATGGCCAGCCATCCAAAAAAAACGTCCATTTTGGCCGTCATTCCCCCCTTGCAATAATAAAAAGGTTTTTTTGGTAGTGCTTCACAGCTGAGAGATCAGGAAGTCTCTGAGCCAATCACAGCGCGTTTAGCCGAGCTAAACGCGTTGTGATTGGCTCAGAGACTTACTGGTATCTGAGCTGAGTAAAGCACTGCCAGAAAAGATGCTTTTATTATTGCAAGGGGCCAAAATGGACTTTTTTTTTTTTTGATGGTCGGCCATTCCCCCCTTTTTTTTTAATAATAAAAACGTCTTTTTTGGCAGTGCTTCAAAGCTGAGAGACCAGGAAGTCTCTGAGCCAATCACAGCGCGTTTAGCCGAGCTAAACAAGCTGTGATTGGCTCAGAGACTTCCAGGTCTCTCAGCTGAGTGAAGCACAGCCAAAAAAGACGTTCTTTATTATTGTGGAGGTGGATGACGGCGAAAACGGATGCCTTTTCTCGATGGCCGGCCTCAACTGCACTTTTGTTTTTATTATTGCGGCGGGGGTGGGGTGAGCGGCAGGGCGTCTTCGGGAGGCACAGGCGTATTTGGCATGCGCAAAGCAGCCAGCATAATGCTTTGCTGCTCTGCGCATGCTCTACCGGCCGATTTATTGGCCGACTGTTTTACGATGGAATAGAGAATGCAAGTGAGCTACAACGAGTAGCTCATTTGCATTTCCTTTCCTTGATGCATAGCCGTTCCCTACCGATTCGCTATGGAACGGCTCTAATGACGAATTTAGTGCATCTTGGCCTCAGTGTCTAAACACCAGTCAATGTATCATTTGAGTTTTGTTTTTATACCGTTCTCTTTCTAATTAGGATACTCTGTTTTCATCCCATGCCTTTTTGAATTCCGTCACCATTTTTGTCTCCACCACCACCTCCCTCAAGATGGCAGTCCGGGTATCAACCACCCTCCCCATGAAAAAATATTTCTCCAAAAACAAGCAGGGCATTGTTTCTCACATATGGATGACATCATCTGACGGAGGCTGGTATGGATGCTATCCAGCGTTCTGTTACTTTAAGAATCCTTTGGCAGCTTGGCAACACACATGTGCAAAGCCTTTCCACCCAGTGTGAGCATGCAGGACCAGCAGACTTTGTTTTTCCATGGAGCAGAGAGGTCCCGTTTAGTGAGCTGTTCTCAGGGTGTCATATATTTTCTTTGTTCTTTTTTTTTTTTTTTTTTAGTGTCTTCCTTCACAGTACACGAGTCTTTTTTTTTCATTATTTTTTGCTTTCTTTATATTTTCTCCCTTTCCATTTTATTTCTTAGATTTTTCAACACATTTAAGGTTCTTCCTTTTTCTCAACTCCAAGGGCCTGAGTTCTGACCAGGGTAGTTTTTCTTTTTTTTTTCCTTAGAGATTTCTGCATCTTTCATAATCGAGCCGTTTGATTTCACATTGGCTATTTTCCCCTCGATGTCACAAAAAATTCACAGTGGTTTTTAGAGGTGCTTTAGGTGCAGCAGTGTCATTTCTGGGACTGACCCCCATAACTGTCATGCCCTGGCCCTGATCACGAGGCCTCTAATTGTGTTCTCTGTTTACAAACGCAGAAAAGAATCCAATTCTCTGGTTACCCAGTAAAAGAAAACAATCATATTTGTTTGGCACGATTTACATTTGGTAAAACCATGTTGCCTCAGATCTTGTAACCCATTCCAGAAAATTCACTATCCTTTCCTTCAGCAGCATTTTCATTACTGAAGGGAAGCTTACCAACCTGTTCTTTATCACTACTTCTCTGTCACCACTTTTGTGAAGAGGGATCACATCCGCTCTTCTCAATCCCATGGAACCTCTCCCATTTCCAAAGTGGAGGAGTAGCCTAGTGGTTAATATAGCAGACTTTGATCCTGGGGAACTGGGTTCAGTTCCCACTGCAGCTCCTTCTGACTGTGGGCAAGCCACTTAACCCTCCATTGTCCCACATACAAAATAAGTACCTGTATATATGTAATCTGCTTTGAATGTAGTTGCAAAATACCACTGAAAGGTGGTATATCAAGTCCCATTTCCCTTTAAGAGGACCTGCAATAACCTCCCTGAGCTGTCTCAATATCCTGGGATAGATCCCATCCGGTCCCATGGCTTTGTTCACCTTCAGTTTTCAAGTGGTTCACTTTCTTCTGTGAATGGTGCAATATTACTCTATTCTCATATGCACTGTGGTAGGTAGCCTGGAGGACACCGTGGATATGGTCAGAAAAGAGAGGAAAAACAGAGAAAATCCTCGTTCAAATTCAGCTACCTTTTAGGCTTGGTCCTATTCTATTCTTTACATAGCTTATGTTCCCCTACATCTCCACTGGATTCATCATGGATTACAATAAGAAGAACATCTCAAACAAATGGAATTACAAGATAACACATCAGAATAGAATAATAGACTAAATTAAATTAAATCTACATCTGAAAATAAGAGTCTTCAACTGTTTTCTAAATAAAAAATAAGAACATAGTAACATAGTAAATTACGACAGATAAAGACCTGTAAAGAAGAGATAGATCTAATCTGATATGGGATTTCATGCCAAACTTTTACAGCTAGATACTAGAACGAATTACTCAAATAACTTTTTAACCTAAGTTCCTGAAAATTTGGAAACAATAAGATATTAGAATATTTAGAGTGAGAATCTCACCCCATAGACAACATAAAAGAGGTTTTGACTACAACTCCCAGAGGGCTAGGTATTCTGAAGTCAGGAGGGCTGTGCTTAGAGACAAGGAATCAGATGACTCATCAGGCTTCCAGCTGGGCTAATTAGTATTGCCTTCCTGGGATGTGAGAGAGGGAATTTAAAAGGAAGGTTTTTAGTTTTGTGTTTAGAGAGGGACTGACCCTCCTCTCAAGGGAAAGAGCAGCACTTCTGGGTTCTAGTGGGGCTCCAGAAGAAAGAAGGATCTCTATGGTTAGAGGACAGGGCAAGGCTCAACCCTATTGGCTCACAGCTGTGCTTGGAGTGGGGGTGGAAGTTCTCTATTGCAAAGGGACCCCAGCCTGGAGATAGGCAAGTAGGATCCCCTAGGTGATTGAAGGGAAGGTTTAGTGCCTAGAATTTGGGAGCTGGATTCCCGGAAGTTGGAACCAGTCCAGTAGTTGGAACAGGAGGGTTCAAGCCTTAACAGAGAGGAGGAATTTAAGTGTTGTCTGTTTAAGTTCCACTTAACCCAGAGGAGCTCCACAAGTTAGGGTACGTTCCCAGACAGTCCATTGTGTTTAGTCTCCTGAATGGTATGGTAAAGGGAGAGGGATATGGTAAAGTATGGAAGTCTGTGGGGAACAAATGAATAGCTGGGTTATCTATTTTCTTCTAATTGTACTGTGTATTTTCTATATTCTTTACTGGAATATTACTCTGTATTCTATTCCGGAAATGGCGATCGCCACTACGGTATTTGTAATCCACATTGAGCCTGCAAAGAGGTGGGAAAATGTGGGATAAAAATACAGAAAAATAAATAAATCGTGTAGTGGGGGAAAGCCAAGACCCTGTAGCTTATTTAAAGGGTGAAAAGAAATGGTGTTTAAACCCTGGGTTTGTAAGGTAGCACTGTGGGGGACTTCTTGGGACCTTTTCTTCCTTACATCACATTCCTTTTCAACCCCCCCCCCCCCCCCCCCCATCTATTGCTTGTTTGTAAAATAACTTGTGCTTAGAGTTATGCTGTAAAGGACCAGTGGGAAAGCCTGGCCTGGATTATGAGTTTGAGCAAAGTCAGGCAGGAGCTTTAAGTAAGAAGTTGCAGGAATATATGTGGAGTGTTCCTTTATGACAAAGGTTGTGATATGCGTTTTAGTTTACACTTATTAAAAAAAAACTGCATCTTACTGACTGGTCTTAGTTTGGGTCACATTGTGGGCAGCCCAAAAGGTGTGGGAGGCTTCCCAGAACAGAGAGTAAAAGTCTTGTCCCTAGGGCCAGAAGGGGGGGGGGGGGGGGGGGGGGGTGCCTCAGTGGGAGTTAACACAGTAACTTTTTCAGTCAACCATGGTCCTTTTCCAGAATTTTCTTCCCAGAACACAGAACAGAAGTATTTGCTTGGCACATCCGCTTTATCCTCATCACTCTCCACATAGCAGTTCACAGCATCTTTCAGTCTAACGATTCCATTTTTAGCATTCCTCCTTTCATTAATATGCCTGAAAAAAGTATTGTCACCCTGCCTTACATTTCTAGTCATTTGTTTTCTACTTGTGCTTTTGCCAGCTGTATTTCTCTTGCTACTTCTTTCAGTTTCATCTAGTATTCTTTTTTTTTTTTAGTTTCTCCTCTTGGGTTTTTCTGTATTGCATGAATGCTACCTCTTTTGCCTTTATTTTTTCAGCCACTTGTTAAGAGAACCATATTGGTTTCCTTTTTCTCTTGCTTATATTTACTTTCCTTTCAGCCTGGACCACTGTCATAAGAACATAAGCATTGCCATACTGTGACAGACGGAAGGCCTATCAAGCCCAGTATCCTGTTTCCACCAGTGACCAATCCAGGTCACAAGCCTTGGTGTAGCTACAGGGGTCCTTGAAGCCCAGACCTCCCATTCTAGCCTCAGGCCCCCCAACCCTGGTGGACAGTCAAGTGTCTGTTTTGGGCACTATCGGTTGCCCTCCCACTCCCTGCACCGCTGTCCTTCAATTTTCTGGTCCACCAGCAGTGTCAGTGAGGTAAGCACACTGCCTTCGGCGGCCTGGAAGCTTTCCCTCCGCTACAATTTCCTGTCCTGTATAGGCGGGATGCTGCAACAGAGGGGAGAGCTTCCGGGGCCGCTGAAGGTAGTGTGCTTACCTCACTGACGCTACTGGTGGCCTGAAAAATTGAAGAAGGGCAGCAGTGCAAGGAGCCAGAAGGGAGCGAGTAGGAGAGAGCTGACCAGGGAGGTTAGATTGAGAACAGGAGACGGCATGACAGCTGAAGTCCATGAGGTTTGTCTCCTTTCCCTCTCCTCTGCGCAGCCATCATCCCCGTTCACCGTAAACCAGAGGTTCCCAAACCTGATCCTGGAGGCACCCCAACCAGTCAGGTTTTTGGGATATCCACAATGAATATTCATGAGAGAGGCTGTGCATGCAAATATCTCTCATGAATATTCATTGTGGATATTCCAAAAACCTGACTGGCTGGGGTGCCTCCAGGACCCGGTTTGGGAACCTCTGCCATAAACAAAGCAAGCAAACAAACGTATGAGCTGCTCTATGCAACTTGTTCTTTATTATTTGTAGCATTTTTATTTGATCTCACTTATATTTTCAAAACATGCCGGCTTGTGCAGCATAGTTGCACACAGAGGAAATATTGGTTTCATCCGTTAGAGTAGTAATTAGTTCTAAATTGTAATTCATTATGTCATGGTCCAGTCTTTTCATGCACATGGTTTTTCTTTTTAAACTCAAAGGTGACTGTAAGGATGGTTGAACAATTAGGTATAAATTGTGTTGTTTCTAACTTGTTTTGAACTGTTTGGGTCCTACTGATCTGTACATCTGCTGTCTAGAATTTTGGAAGATGGAAATGAGAAAATAACAAAGTTTTTGGATGTACTCTGTAAAAGTTGTTTACTTTTGCAGTGTGTGTATGGATGCCTATTCTGGTATGTGCATGTCTATACATATGGGTATGATTTCTGAACACGTGGCATCATTAACCCTTTAGTGTCCAATGTTCCCGTAATAAGCCATATGGGAACAGATTGGGAACATTGGACACTAAAGGGTTAATATTTTAAAGGCCAGACTATTAAATGTCCAGTTGGGTATTTATGCTAATCTTAACTTTGTTAAATGTTTCAGATATATCCATCTACTTGCTCCCATGATAAAATTGAATTCTATTATTCTGTCTCACTATATTTTCACATGTAAGCCCCATTGAACCCAAGTTTGCTTGGGATAATGTGTGATAAAGGAAAAAATCCTTTATCTTCTACATTTTAAGACACTGCCTATCCAGCTGGATGGTGATGGCACAAGGAAAGCAAGTTTGGTCCAGTGAAGACTAACTCAAAATAACCTGTTCCGTAGCTGGGCTCTAGTATTACCATATTGAAAATGCTTGGATACATAGGAGTCTGACTTGTCTGGCTTTTCTAATAGGAAGCAAATTGAGGTTCTGTATATGCACTGCTGCCTTTTTAAAGGTACGGTAACTGATATTTATGTGTTCAGAACTGGTGCTGTTAAGCTTGCTACATAGCCTCTGAGAAGCTTTTTTGGAGGATTTAAAGTAATTTGGTAGACAATCCTTTATTTGTCTGTGCCTTCGTATGGAGAAGGGGTGGGAAGGAACACTGTCGGGAACTCCAGGGACTTGAACTGGTTAATGTCAGCTTCAGAAAGGAGAGAAAGCAGTAGAACCAGAGGAAAGGACAAGACTACTTATTTTATTAATACAGCTTAATAAGCCATTTTATATTTGTTATAAACCAAAGTTGAGGGATATGTGTCACTGCAGTAATTATTTTCCAGGATACTGTGATGTATGTTGAGAGGTTGACCAGACTCAAGTCTACTATAATGGCAAAGTTTAAGTTATAAGATAATGCAACTTCATTTAAAAATGTCAGTGTTTCCATAAGTGTGCATGTAGTTTATGTTGATCTTATTGTATTATGTGTCCTTGTGGCTTGTACTACATAGGACACACTAAAAGACAATTTAAAGTGAGACTTGCAGAGCATATCAGCAATTTGCATTTGAATAAGGTTGAAAAGCCTTTGGTTGCTCACTGGAATGAATTTAATCATTCCATTGAGCAACTACAGTGTGTTATACTGGTTTAGGTCCCTCCCCTTAAAAGAGGAGGAGACATTAGTGCTCGCTTGTTGAACATCGAGCAACGATACATATTCACGTGGGGGACGGTGACCCCGCATGGTCTCAATCAAGAGGTTGAGTGGATATAGGATAGGGCCCCTTTAAATGATGTAGGGCGGGGGTGGCTGCCGGATATTTATAGTAGGAAGTGTGAGGATTTGCCGTGTAATTCGGTGATGTGGTGTTCAACACCCGCTTTGTGTTAGTACCCGTCGGGCAGGCAGTCAATCATTGGAACAAACCACAAAAAATGGCAGAAGATAAACCAAAACAGACCAAAAACCAAAGGAGTAAGAGCGCCAGAAAAGTTTAATGGGACCCTACACGGTCCGTGTTTCGGCCAGCAGGCCTTCCTCAGGGGTCTAAAATAAACAGAACAAATAAATTAACATATATACAACTTAAATATAAAAATACACATGTTCCAAAATAAAACATCGAAAATAAAGGTTAAAAACAAGTTCGGATTAACAGTAAATCTAAAAAGATCAATATCAATAAAATACCATAACATATAAACACACATATTAAGAATATCAAGACCATAAAATAGAAGACTTGTGTCACATAAAATATAAATTTTCCTATTTCCCTCCTGTAAAACCTAGGTGCGTCTTATGGTCCGGTGCGTCTTATAGTCCAAAAAATACGGTAACTCTTTTCATGATTAAACTCCATGGGCTTCCAGTTCTTGCATGCTGTTTCTTTAAACTTTGTACCATTGTTTATAGGACATTACATGTTCTAGCCCCAAGCTATTTGACTGTCTCTCTTCCTCCTGTCTCCTGCAGATGCTCTGGAGCTAGGAATGCCCTTTTGCTTAATTTTCTCTCAATAACTAAAGTACATTTTAAACAGTCCTTTTGAGGCCCTTTTATTAAAGGGTTGCCACGACAGTAACAGGCTTTTCACATGATAAATCGGAATTATAGCAGGCCTAACATGGCCTCCAGCGCGTGTCCTTTCTGGTGCTACCAGAAATTCCAGAAAAAGATTACCGCAGGGGGTTACGCAGAATGCAGTGGCAATCGGGCAGCACCACCCACTGTCCGGTTACCACAGGAGCCCGTACTGCCACCTCAGTGGGTGGCAGTAAGTGTTCCCCTCGAAATGGCCATGCGGTAAGTGCAAACCTAAATAGCAGTCCTATTTTTGTCTACTACAAGCTTAACTGGCCAAACATCCCCCCCTCCCCGGATATTCAATGCCGGTCACCGGAAACGGCCCAGCATTGAATATCCAAGCTCAGCATCAATCGCAGGACTTAGCTGGCCTGCTTCCTGCAGGCTTACCCCATCGAGTGTGAATTCATTCCATTACTATTAAGTCAAAAAACACTATTTTTCCATTGAGTGAATGTTGAAACATCAGCAGACCTCCACATAGTTAAAATAGATTTCCATGCCAACACAAACAGTTTCCAGAGTAGTGTAATTTTGCTGTGCTTAAACGTTTCCAAAATTAGATCTTTCAAAAAGAAAAATAATTGTGGATGCAAAGACAAGAATTTGTTCAATATGCATATAAGGAAAGTAGGTATAGACTTCCAAAATAGCTTCACCTTTCCTGATGTGAAGGTATGATTTTAATTTATTTTTTTCTTTGTATTGTTTTAATTTGATTATTTAATAAACTGTTTTTTTGGGGGGGAGGGGGGGTTGAATTTTATTTATTTATCTTGACATTTGTACCCCACATTATTCAGAACATACTTGAGCTCAATGTGGCTTACAATAAATAAAACAGCAGGTAAGTTTACAATATCATAAACAAAATATCAGGTAAGAGCAGAGTAGAACTAAATAATCAATTCTGCAGATGGGACTTTTCCATCTGTATCTGGCAGGTTGAAATCTCCCGGCAACAGCACTTCCCCTTTCATTTCCAACTTTTGGATATCTACAACCAGATCTTTGTCAAACTTCTCTGTTTATGTCGGAGGTGTGTAGATGACACCAGTATGGATAGAGGTTCCATCTTCTCTTTTCAAGGTGATCCATATTGCTTCTTTCCCCAGGCCCTTTGCATTTCAGTCACTTTAATAGTGTTTCTCACGTATTCAACTACTCACCTTTTCAAAGATTTCTAAGCTTCTGAAATAGATTATAGCCTGGTATGTGTGTTTCCCATTCATGGGGGCCATTGAATCCTGTCTCTGTGATAGCAACAATGGAGCCGATATTCAGCCCTGTGGCGATCAGTGTTTTGCTGACTTCTACCAGGGCTAAACCCAGAAATTCAATGGAGGGTCATGTTCAGGCACTGGCATTAAATTTCTGGGTTAACGGAACCAGCTAACACGTAGCTGGTTAAGTGCGATATTCAGTAACTGGTTATGGGTTACTGCTTAAAAACAGAACAGACTTTTATGTGGTCCTATTTATGCAGTTAACCTGGTTGGTTAAGTTCTGAATATCTAAGCTCAGTGGCATAGCAAGGGCGGGGCGGTCCACCCTGGGTGTCAACAGGTGGGGGGGTGCATTGTGAAGATGAGGCTATTATGAAGATGAAGCTCCCACCTCAGGATCCCAGGTCCCTCTTTCACTCAGGGTGAGCTGGTTCTCCGTATGCAGATGTTATGCAAATTAGTCTACTACCCCTTTCTACTCGTGGTGACCTGCTTCTCAAAAGGCAAACATAGTCCGGTCTCCCCCACAAGATATTTCTCATACAAATCTTTTATTCCCGCTTCCTGGGGCACACCTCTTCCAGCTTAAAACACTTTTCCAAGCTTAAACAGTTCTGCCAGCTTAACCATTTCTTCCTACTCAGTTCAATCTTCCAGCTTAAGCACCTGGACACACAGTCCTTCCTTATAACACACAGTTCTTATACTTGATACTCTAGGGCCTTCTTACCCCAGCCGTATTAACTCAGTCCTTCTTTGTAACACACGGTTCACCACCAGGCCATAGGGCTCAGCCAGTACTTTCCATGGGGCTCTTCCTGCTTCAGCTACCAGCTCTCTTCTGCAGCGGCTAGCTCTCCTCCCCTCCCTCACAACTCAGGTGGGGTATTAAGTGGTTAATGGCCAAACAGGACCCAGCCCATAACCTGCTGCACCTGTTTCCATCTCCAGGACTCTCCTCAGTCCTAGTGACCTCCTGCTATACACCCCTTACTGGCTCCTTTAGTGACTCACCCAGCCCTTCTCCCTGGACATTTTAGGGGAACAGCACCCTCTAGGGGCCTAACCAGGGTAGGATAGCCTCTTCCTTATCACAGCATCCGTCCACCCCCCCCCCCCGGCGCAGCGCCTCCCCCCGACATGGTCCCCACCTGTCTACGAGCTCCATCCATCTGCACCGCTGCTGTAAAAATCACTTCGTCGGCCCTTCCCTCACTCACTGTGTCCCGCCCTTGAGGAAATAGGAAGTTACGTCAGAGGGTGGGACACAGTGAGTGAGGGAAGGGCCGACAAAGCGATTTTTACAGCAGCGCTGCAGATGGATGGAGCTCGTAGACAGGTGGGGACCGTGTCAGGGTGGCACTATGCCAGTGGGAAGGTGTTGTGTTGGTCTGCACCCGGGGGGCGATCCGCCCCTGCTACGCCACTGTCTAAGCTAAGCCTACCAGTAAAGACTGTCAGCAAACAAAACACTGCTAAAATATTCACAGGAAATCTCACGGTCTAAAAAAAATAAATAATAAAATTATGTGGCGCAGCCCACCAGCCTAACCGCTAGAATATTAATAAGAATGAACAGATAGGGTCGTTAACATTTTTAAAAGTAGTTAAGCAAAAAGTAAAAGTAATGGTTTCAAAAGTAGTGAAGTAAAAGTAGAAAGTCTTATAAAAAAATACGCAAGTAAAAGTAATAAAAAAAGTACAGCTCTTAAAACTACTTTTTTTTACTACAAAGTAAAAAGTATTCTTAACAAGCTGGGCCACTGAATCTAGTGTATTTACAAGCAAACTTCCAGAGGGTTACACAAGGTCCTTCCTAGAAAAAAAACCCTCACCCTGAACATTATAGTGGGCAGAAGAACATTAATACAACTATTGAAAAACAAAACAAGCTGTACAGAAGTCCTAAACAGATACTTGATGCTAACAGAATACTGGGCCGTTTTCACACATGAACAGAGTTAGCCCCTCATGAAGTGTAGAATATGTAACCACAAACTAAAAATGAAAATATGTAGACAAAAATTAAACTGAAGCCATACTCTGCATACAGTACAAAAACAGTGACACATCCCTTTGTACCGAATATAAAGAGAGCAGATGTAAATTTCAAAAACTTACATATTCCAATTGCTACAATAAAAATGAACAAATTAAACAAAAACAGAAAATAAGGTGATGCAATTTTATTGGACTAGCATCATGGGGTTTTTTTTTGACTAGTATACTGTCCTGACCTGAAGAAGTAGGTTTTAGTCTCCAAAAGTTAGTAAAAAAATGTATATAGTCCAGTATAAAAGTGTTGCCTTATTTTTTGTTTTTATTAACTTTTAAAGTGGACTAACACAGCTACTGCATTACTTCATCCTAAATTTAAAAATTAATTTTCTTTTTTCTACCTTTGCTGTCTGGCCATTTAATTTTTCTCATTTTGTTGGTCCCAGTCTCTTGATTACTGCTTTTCCGTCTTCTTTTAACTCTCTCTTTCCAAGGATCTCCTGTCTGTGTGTCATTTTTTTTCTCTTCTTCTGTTGTCTTCACCTCTTCTACGACCAACTCCAAAACTGATCTGTTCCAGCTCTGTGGGTGCTTGAGTACCCCCAATATTCAGCAAACCCTTTGAATGTGTCTGGAGGGGTAATTTCTATTGGGTTTAGCATCCCCAGTCATTTTGAAGAGTTGACTCCTATGTCCCCACATATCCAGTCTTGCACAATTTCTCTCACTCTCCCCACCCTATAGCCTTTGTCCCTTCCCCCCCTTTATCCAGTTTTGCCCCATCTCTCTCTTTCTCTCTCCCTTCCCTCCCAACCAGTCTTGCCTCATTACTGTCTCCCACGCTAATAAAACTACCATAGGAGATGCACAGGACCTGGCTGTCTGCAGTGCAGCTAGTGCTTCTTGCACCAGTCTCAGAAGTTTACATCAGAGGAGGTGGGCCCAGCTCAGGAAGCACTAGTGGTGCTGCAAAGAGCCAGGTCTCACATGTCTCCCTTGGTAGTTTATTAGCGGAGCCTGGCAGAGGTGCCACAGGAGGAAGGGAGGGACTGTGCTGCAGGGCCATGGTGGCTGGGAGGGTAGAGGGAGCAGTAGTTGCTGCTGCTGGGAGGGGGGCCAGAGCACGAGGTGGGGGGCACATTTTAGTTTGTTGCCTCGCCCCCCCCCCCCCCCGCCGCCTCATTGCTTCCCCTCACTGCCTCATTGCTCCCCCCGAAAAAGCAAATACCTTTTCTGGCAGGGGTCCCCAACCCCCACCAGCTGAAGCCTTCTTCAGTGCTGGTCTCTGGCACAGCCACGTTCGCTGCCTTGCTTTTTCTTCTTGCTGAGGTTCTGTGCACGTTCCTTTATGTGAAACTGAGCAGGCAGTGAAGATGCAGTTTAGGCTGGGGAGGCAGCTGAGCCTGACATTAGCAGGTGTAGAGGGCGGGGACTAGGATTTCCAGATGATGTCAGATGCTAGCTTGCATCTGATAGGGTCTGAACTTCTGGTCCTAGCTCCTCTGTTTTTGGAACCAGAAGTTTGTGTCTAATCAGCTTCAAGCTACATAAAGGGAGAAGCAAAGGGATGGAAACTTTTTTTTTAATTAATTTTAAAATTTGTACTGCATTACTAAGCACAAAAGTACAGCTTACTTGTAACAAGTTACAAGTAAAAAGTATTGCAAAACAAGGTAACTCTTTACAAAGTAAGTACTATAACAAAGTATAAGTATTTCATTACTACCCATCTCTGCAAGAATGTAAATTTCCCATTGGGAGTTGCTTACCTCTCACTCTCAGATACTCCGAACAGCGTTCACCTCAATGAAACAGCATGCTCCTCAGCATGCAGGTTTGTATTTTGATTTCATTCATTTATTTGGACAATGATGTTTTCAGTTTTTTTTTACTCTTAAGATTTATTTTTATCATCTGTGAGGATCATTTTATAATGATGGTCTTATTCTTTAGTTCATTGTATATTTTTAGGAAGCATATATATATTTTTGTTTATGAAAATGTTTGTGCACCAAAATGATGTCATGTTTTTTTTGTATAATAATTTGACCCGATGTGTGGTGCTTCCTGTTCCAATGAGGTGAATGCTGTCATAGTATCCCAGAGTGAGAGGTTAGCAACTCCCGATGGGACACTTATTCTTGTTAATATTCTAGTGGTTAGGCTCGTGGGCTGTTCCACATAATCTTATTTATTTATTATTTGTTAGACCGTGAGGTTTTCTGTGAATATTTTAGCAGTGTTTTGGATGCCGACAATTTTTACTGGTAGGCTTGGCTATATTAAATTCCTCAGTGTATGTTCGTTATATGATATGCACTGTTATTTGTGAAGGTTTCAATTGACAGGTGCCTCATGTTGTGTTTGGTTGTCATCCTTATTATTGTTGTCCGCACTCATTGTTGAAAGGGATCATGAGGTCCTTGGAGTTTGTTCAAGTCTTAAATGTGGATTCTTTGTGCAGTTAATCCCCTTCTTTTAACTTTTTTATTTCCATATATATTTAACTTCCATATACTTTTTAGTTTTTAATGATATGTTTTCTGATTTAGGTATACTGACATAAGGCACAGTGTGTTGATATACAGACTAACTGTGAGGTCTTCAGGTAAATATAAGGAACTACATAAGATATATATATTTTTTAGATGGTGGTTTCATTTTATTTTTACACAACCCATTTATTCACACATAGTACACTTTCTTCTTTCATATTCCTTTTTGTTTAGGTCCCTATTTAAATCACAGTGATAATAGGGACAAACAGCATACTATATTAGGACCATGGGTATCTTCACATCTCTTCACTCCCAAATGTTTTACAACTATAAAGAAGCCATTGAATATATGATATTGTGGCTTGCTCTTTTTTTTTTTAATTACTATGATATACTATATTTGTTAGTCACAAAACAATCCAAAGAATATAAATATCATTAGATGTCTCTTTTGAAACTTTGTTGTATCTATATATTTTATTGTCCATTGTCCATTTGGTTGGTGATTGTTTTTAGACTCCTGACGCAGGCTCGTTGTGGCCAAAACACAATTCATATTGAGTCTATTGAAGAACAGAAATTTTTTTGCAGCACCTTTGGTATTGACTCTTTGTGTTTTTGGTCCTCTCTGCTGTATGTTTTTCCTTCTTCTTTTTAACCTGTTCATAAGTCCTCTCACTACAGTCATCTGAACTTCTGGCATTTTCATTCACTTCTGTTGGATGACATTCTCCTACTCTTTCCCACTTATCCACTCTCTCCATCCATTCATCCTCTTCAAGACTGTCTAGATTTAGTACGCAGTTGGTTTTTGGAGGACAGATTGGTTTTGAATAAACAAAAGGCAGTAGCATGTTGGTTCACTGGAGGCCTTCCAACCCTAACTATCTCTTTGAAACACTTTGGAAATCTCATCTTACCTGTTGACTCTTTTCAATACTTAGGAATTACCCTTGACTCACAATTTACTTTCTCTTTTCAAATATCCAGTCTATGCAAGATTGAGCACACTTGTCAAAGAAAACAATCAGAAGATACTTTGATCATAACACTTTTCACTCTCTTATTCTCTCCCTGTTAATAGAATTGACTACTGCAAACAGTCTACCTAAGATCTTCTTGTTATACCTTTAAAAGACTACAGTCCCTGCAAAATACTGCTATTAGGTTACTGTCCTGCTTATAATCGAACGAGAAAAATGCCCAAGTTCCGACCTAAATCGGGAGATGGACGTTTATCTCACAAAAACGAATAAAGCGGTATAATCGAAAGCCGATTTTTGGACGTTTTCAACTGCACTCCGTCGCGGATGCGGACAAAGTTGATGGGGGCGTGTCAGAGGTGTGGCGAAGGCGGAACTGGGGCGTGGTTATCTGCCGAACAAAGATGGGCGCATTTCACCGATAATGGGAAAAAAGTATGCGTTTTTAGCTAGAATTTAGGACACTTTTCCTGGACCCTGTTTTTTCACGAATAAGGCCCCAAAAAGTGCCCTAAATGACCAAATTACCCCCAGAGGGAATCGGGGATGACCTCCCCTGACTCCCCCAGTGGTCACTAACCCCCTCCCACCACAAAAAATGATGTTTCACAACTTTTTATTTTCACCCTCAAATGTCATACCCAGCTCCCTGGCAGCAGTATGCAGGTCACTGGAGGAGTTGTTAGGGGGTGCAGTGGACTTCAGGCAGGTGGACCCAGGCCCATCCCCCCCTACCTGTTACAATTGTGCTGCTTAATGCTTATTAGTCGTCCAACCCCCCCAAACCCACTGTACCCACATGTAGGTGAGCCCCTTCACCCCTTAGGGCTATAGTAATGGTGTAGACTTGTGGGCAGTGGGTTTTGAGGGGGATTTGGGGGGCTCAACACACAAGGGAAGGGTGCTATGCACCTGGGAGCTCTTTTATCTTTTTTTTTGGTTTTGTAAAAGTGCCCCCTAGGGTGCCCGGTTGATGTCCTGGCATGTGAGGGGGACCAGTGCTCTACGAATCCTGGCCCCTCCCACTTGGATTTATTCGTTTTTGAGCTGGGCGCTTTCATTTTCCATTATCGCTGAACAACAAAAACGCCCAGCTCACACATTGTTGAATAAAACATGGGCGTCTATTTTTTCCCAAAATACGGTTCGGTCCACCCCTTCACGGACCCGTTCTTGAAGATAAACGCCCATGGAGATAGGCGTTTTCGTTCAATTATGCCCCTCTGTGGGTCTCATTTTCGAAAGAGAAAAACATCTAAAAAGTGGCATAAAGCAGCATTTGGACATTTTTCTCACAAAAATGTCCAAATTAGTATTTTCAAAACCTATTTTTAGATGTTTTTCTATGAAGTCCGTCAGAAGTGCATTCATATCACAAAGGGGCGTGTCAGGGGCATTTCAAAGGCAGGATATGGGCGTGCCTAACGGTTGGACATTTTACAGCCATAATGGAACAAACAAAAACGTCCAGGACTAAAACCAAGACATTTTGGTCTAGACCTATTTTCAGAGGCACAAATGACCAGATGACCACTAGAGGGAATCAAGAATGACCCCCCCCAAGCCCCCAAAATGTGAATAAAAATATGACTTACCAGCCTCTATGACAGCTGCAGATGCTAAAGCCATGTCTATTAGAGCAGTATGCAGGTCCCTGGAGTAGTGTAGTGGTAGGTGCAGTTCGCATTGGGGGACCCAGGTCCCTATTTCCCTCTACCTGTCACACTTGTGGTGGAAACTGTGACCCCTCCCAAGGTCACCAAAACACTACTGTACCCACATATAGGTGTTCCCTTCACCCATAAGAGCTATTGTAGTGGTGTACAGTGGGAGGATAGTAGATTTTCGGTGGGTTTTGGAGAGCTCAGGGGACAAGATAAGGGAGCAAGGGTGAGATGTGTACCTGGGAGCATTTTTATGAAGTGCCCTCTAGGGTGCCCCATTGCTCTCCTGGGATGTCTGCGCTACAGAAATAAGTAGTAGTAGTATGTCTGGGAGACCATTCTACTAAAAATGCTGGTTTCTCCTACATCCCAATGGCATGAATCTCTATGTTTTGCACCTATTTGGTTGGTGGGGGGGGGGGGGGGGGGGGAATTAAAAAATGGACCAAAATATAAAATGTCCAAATCGTAAAACCTTGTTCTAAACAGTACTTTTGAAAAAAAAAAAAAGATGTTTTTCTTTTTTGAAAATGACCTTTTTTCCTATTCGGATTTGGACGCTTTGTGTAAAACATTCAAAATCAGACTTAGTTGTCATGTCAAAAATGCCCCTCCATGCCACACAAAAAGACATGATCATGTTTTTCCCTTTATTCCTAGAACACCATTGGCTCCCCACTGAGCAATGCATCATGTACAAGCTTTTGACCCTTACTTTTAAGGCCTTCAGGTTGGGCCTACCACATTACCTGGCGAATCTTACTATTCCATACTCCCCAGTCCATCTCCTCTGTTCCATCAATGACTACCATCTGGTTCTTCCCAATCCCAAACGCACCACACTTGAATCCACTAGACACTGTGCTTTCTATTTCAAAGTCCTCTTCTATTAGAATTCTTTTCCCCTTGATATCCATGCTGAATTGTTGTTCAAAAAACATAATCTGCCGTATAATCTTGGTTTTTTCGCCAAGCATATAATTTAACATAATTTCTTCTAGTGTCGTTCCCTCCCCTCCCCTCCCCACCCCACCCCACCTCCCTTCCTTTCCTACTCCTATTTTCCTCCCTATTCTCCCAGGCCACTCATCTCTCTCTGTGTTGTATTATTGGATAAGTGTGTTTGCTAATGGGTTGATGCTCAAAACCTAATGCCATGCTTGAGGCAATTAGCACTGGACTAGCACCATTGTTAATGTGCACAGAATGCTTAGAAGGCTCAAGCACAGGAAATAATGTGTGTGCCAAAGATAAGCACAAATGGCCTTTAAATGTAGGCAAATGGATGTAAATGAGGTCATTAGCTATTCTCTCCCAATGCTCAGAGAAACAGTGCACAAAAAACCTACCGCCAGCTCTGAGGTCATATTGAGGGTAAATGCCAAGATCCCCATAGGACTATAATGGACATCTTGCTGTTTACCGCAAGCTAAAAATTCTACTGCATCTCAGTAAAACAGCCCCATAATTAGCATGCTGCAAACATTGAGCATTGGGAAATTATTTTTGTGTGTTTGTTCTACAGTATTTTCTGGTGCTATTCACTATAGCACTAAAGTTCTGAGCATGAACCCATGAGAGCGGAGAGGAACAGGAAGAAATAAAGGTTCTTGAGGGGTCCTGATGTGTGAATCCATGAATGGACCACCCCCCCACCCCTTACATAGCTTTTTGGTTGTTATCTGATGCACACAGATTTCCAGGACATGCCAGGGGATCCCCAAGGACTCTAACAACTACTGCAATGGAATTTAAGCAGAATGCAAAGAACAAACCTTAAAGAAACTCCAGACCGCTCAAAACATGGCAGCTAGGCTTATATTTGGAAAAACGCGATTTGAAAGTGCAAAACCCCTCCGAAAAACTACATTGGCTCCCAATCAAAGAACGCATTACCTTCAAAATCTACACCCTGGTCCTCAAAACTATCTACGGTGAAGCCCCGGGATACATGACAGACTTAATCGACCTACCATCTAGAAACACATCAGAATCAACACGATCATACCTAAATCTGCACTACCCAAGCTGCAAAGGACTTAAATACAAATCAACTTGCGCATCCAGCTTTTCCTACACAAGCACACAACTGTGGAACGCATTACCAAAAGCCTTGAAAATGACTCACGAGCACCTAAACTTCTGGAAATCACTAAAAACCAACCTGTTCAAAAAGGCTTACCCTACCGATCCTACTTAAATGCCTGATCCCTGCAACACAACAAAACTAAAGTACATAATGGACATAACTCAACTCTTCCGTTGTATGGTTCCCCAATGTGGCTATGCCACATGATCTCTATCTGACCACAACATCACTTTGTATTTGTTCTGACCGGAGTCTGCAAGCGCCTCTCCTGTATTATATAAGCCACATTGAGCCTACAAATAGGTGGAAAAATGTGGGGTACAAATGTAACAAAATAAATAAATATTGTGGTTTACCGATATCAACTGAAAAGACTCCAGTTGGTGCAAAATACAGCGGCGTATTTTTTTTTTTTTTTAATGGCCCTAAAAGATAGCATTAAGCATGAAAACATCTAGAAAATGGTGATTTTCAAAACAAGAAGTTGGACTTTTTCTGGTTTGAAAATGGCTATGTTTGCTATTGGATTTTTGAACATTTTTCCTAAAACATCCAAAATTGGATTGGAATGTCATATTGAAAATGTCCCTCTTAGCTGACTTAATGCAGCAATATAATCCAACTAGAGATCTTAGCTTGGTTTCTCAAGGTCTCTTGTTGAGACCAAGTAAAATTAAATGAGTCTACTTACAAAGGAGATTTTGCAATCCTAGGGCCCAAACTTTAGAATGTACTACCTTTAGAATTACATCAGATATATTGTTATACTCGATTTAAAAAGAAGTTTAAAGACTTGGTTTCTTTGAAGCTGTGTAATGTGATTTTAGGTAACATATGATTTACTATGTATTTTAAATTTGTAATTTGCTTCAAGCTTATTGTGAGGTAAAATATTAAGGGACCCTTTTACTAAAGCATGGCAAGCTGGCATTACTGCAAGAGCCTGATGGTAATGCCTATGCCTGCCCCCACCACGCAACATTTTTTGGGGGGGAGGTTACTGCCGGGGGCTTACCCGGCAATAAACGGGCAGTACCGCACACTGTCTGGTTACTGCTGGATTAGGACGGGGGGCCCTTACCGTCTCCTAAATAGGTGGCAGTAAGGGCTTTTCTGGGTAATGGCCGTGCGGCAAGTGGTTCACATATCGCATGGCCATTTCCTTTAAAAAAAAAAAAAAAAACCTTTTACCTGCTGCAGTAAAAGGTGACTTTGGCGCATGGCAGACCTGCATGCCAGTGCCACCATAGAAGTCCTTTCACTGTAGCTTGGTAAAAGGACCTCTAAATGGTGTAAAATAAAGTAAACTTTAGGGGGATCAATGTATTGCACTAATACGTGTGTGCAAATATTCCACTGAATGCCCTTCTGCTCTGGCATCCTATCCACATCAATGTTTCAGGAGATTTGGGGGGCGGGACAAGAAAAGTTGGACATAGGTACTGTTTTCCTGAATCCAGGTAGGCAGGGCAGATGAAAGCATTCTGGGAAAAATACTCCATTAGTTCTAAGCGGAACTTTCAGTGGCATTATCTTGGATGACATAATCAAGGAAACAGATCGGAGGCTAAACTTCAAAAATAGAAACTTAAAACAGCCAAAGCAAGGAACATTAGTGAACACATTGAGCAATAATGCTCTGAGGCTAGGAAGAATAAAGCACAATGCAGGGGCTTTCACTGGATGACAGACGTACAAGTGGCAGACTTATCAGAGGCCTCTGTCACAGAGTATAGAAACTGGGTGCCCTAGAACCGCTAGCAGGAAAAATAAATGGACTTCTAATGACTTCTAAATAAGCATGCACATAAAACATCATCACCGGTGTCATCAATGACCTGTTCCAACACAGTGCAAGAGGCTGAAATCGAGTCTTCTCAGGAACAGCCCCCACAGAATACTCCCTGGCCCCCGCCACATCAGGTTCCTTGTTTGCTGTCAGGGGTCCCCAATCCCCGCCAGCCGAAGTTTTCTTCAGCGCCAGTCGACTCCGGCGCCTTCATTGTGGGATCATCTATTTCTGATGCCTTATGTCCTGCACTGTGCATGTAGCCCCGTGCAGGACGTAAGGCATCAGAAACAGATGATCCCACAACAAAGGCGCTGGAGTCGACCGGCGCTAAAGAAAACTTCGGCTGGCGGGGATTGGGGACCCCTGACAGCAAACAAGGAACCTGATGTGGCGGGGGCCAGGGAGTATTCTGTGGGGGCCCACGCCCCCGTGGCCCCACGTAGCTACGCCCCTGCCATGGAGGCTTCACCTAATCCATGCTAGGGCTCTTCTCCCAAGCCTTTAATGAAAGGGGCAGCTAACTAGCTGGTGACATGCACAAGAACGAACACTGGCAGCACATACTGTAACAGGGCTTGCTTACCACATGTACTCTAGCTGAGATCCGTTGCATGCATCTTTTCTAACCGCATGTGCAATTTCACCTCAAATTAGTCATCCTTATCTATCTAAACTGCTGTTACTTTGCCTTAGCTGTCTACAGGGCCCTTTTACTAAGCCGCGTAGGTGATTACGCACACCTTATGTGTGTCAGTTTTGAACTACCGCCCGGCTACCACGTGGCCCAGGCAGTAATTTCATTTTTGATGCGCGTCCGTTACGTGCGCTGTAAAATATTTTGTATTTTTTGGTGCGTGTCGTTAACCAGACAGTAATCGGCATTGTATGCGCACTGACGATTGCTGCCTGGTTAATGCGTGAGACCCTACCACTAAGTCAGTGGACGCGCGCCAATTTTCATTTTGTTGCACATCCATTTTCGGCCAAAAAAAGGCCTTTTTTGCAGGTGTGCTGAAAAATGGACCTGTGCGCGCCCAATACACGCATCTACAGAAGCAGGCCATTTTTCGGCGCACCTTAGTAAAAGGACCCCTATATGTTTTACCTCTGCTTGTTCCTTCTGTTCTAATATGTATTGTGTTGACATATATTGTGTACTGTTATGTTTACTAGTGTAATTTTCTATTGCCTATGTCCAACTTCTTAAGTCAGTAAATAAATCCTGATAAAAAATACAGAGAAAGAAAGAAAGGCTCATCAGCATTCCTTATAACTTAAAATTTTTTTTTAAACATTTGACCATTTCTTTTAATAAGTTCATAGTTAAAATTTAAAATATTATTCATATCACAAACAGAATAATGCTTTAGAAGTGTGGGACACAGGAGCGGAGGAGAAGGATATTGTACAAAGTGAAACAAAAGCTGGAAATAATTTGCGAAGCACTCGGCAGCAAAGATATATACTTCATTTTCCAGACATATGTCCAGGAAACAGCAGAACACAGAAACATTCTTGTTGCTTCCATTCAGAAGGAATGCTGGTAATGTTCCAAATTCCCCTTCTTCTGGACAGAATTCCAATTTCAAGCTTATGGGGAAGGCTGTCTTCCAAAGACATTTCCCTGTGTACATGGCTACATGGGTCGAAGACCTATTTGAAAACTCCCTGTCCTGGACACGGGTAACAGTGCACACTAAGACCTATAACATGCAGACTTTTGCTCTACAATTTTGTGCAGGTATCTATGAGGTAAGATTAGGCTGAGGAAGTCGCTAATGCACAGTTTTGCATTGTCTAAACTACATGTGTTATTTTACACGGAAATGTTACCCACAGAAAAAACAGGTGCAAATCTCCTGTGAATTCTTTTTCCAGTGTAATTTTCAAAGGGCAAGGCATGCATACTTTCCCTGTGGGAACTGGTGCAAAATCCATGGAGCAGAAGGACTGGTAGACTTTGCATCAAAATGCACAGTTTTGGCAATTGTCTGAAACTTTCAGATTCTATAAACAGCGACTAAAGTTGCACACCAAATCTGCATGTGTAGCCGATTTGTGCATGCAACTTAATTAACAAGCTAATCGGCACCGATATGGCCACGAACAAGCAATTACCAGCACTAAGTACAATTTATATGTGCAACTTTCTAGTTGTATTCTTAAAGTGGTGTGCATAAGTTCTAATGCATAGATCACTAAAGGGCATGACCATGGGCAGGGCATGGGTGAGTCATAAGCATCCTCAAAAATTATGGGCACTGTGACAGACTATGCCTGATCCTATGCCTAAATAAGACGTGGGCATTTGCACCAGATTTTAGTTAGTATAAATGGCTGCGCCTAAATTTTAGTTGTGGTACGGCTGCTACACGTATTCTATAAACCTAGCTTAACTTTAGGTGATGTTTATAGACTAGCGCTAAGCGTGGTTTCTTTTCGGTACCAATTTTTTTAGCATCATATATAGAATCTGGCCCATAGGGGGCACCAAAAAAGTAAGCACTAAGCTAGAACTCTATAATGGCAAATTTGCCAACAAAACAAAAAATGGTAGAGGACACAATACCCCTATAAGCAACAGACAAGTGAAAAAAGACAAAGTAGAGATGAATGGAAAGCCTTCCAATCAAGTCCACAGGCAAAACTTGAAGGTGGATGGTATATAAACTTTTTATTAATAGCAGCAACTGTGTCTGGACCTTACATGTTATTGTTCTGACACAAGTGAAGTGTGGACACAGTTGCTGCTATTAATAAAAATGTATATACCATCCACCTTCAAGTTTTTCCTCTGGACTTGACTGCAAGGCTTTTTGTCCATCCCAAATTTGCCAACAAAGCCATTATAGAATACTAGTGTAAGTTAGGACCGACCACTTCCAGCTGCTCTGTGGCAGACATAAATGTTCGTGGCTAAGGGACCCTTTTACTACCAACCATCCAACGTGGCTGCCGGTGGTAATTCCATCTTGAGTGTGGGCCATTTCCAGTGCTATGGAAAATACCGTATTTTCTAGCATGGTACTAACCCAAGAGTAATCGGCACTGCCTGGTCACTGTCAGGTTACAGCAGGTGCCCTTACCATCACCTCAATGGGTGGCAGTAAGTGCCCCCCCTGCATGCCAAACACAGAAGAAAGCAGACCTCCGCAATGGAAAATCCAAGAGAAGGGCATAGCGAAGGTGACAAAGTAGATGATGCCAATCAAACTTCTACTGGACTCAAAGGTTCACAGCAAGAGTTTATTATTCAAAAAAATTGACTCACAGGCATCGTGTTTCGGCCACTCTGGCCTGCCTCAGGAGTCCCTGTATGGCACAGTGCTGTTTAGGAAACGTCTTCTACCCAATGTTGGGATTTGCTTAAGACCTGGAAAATGTTAAATCAAAAAAACCTTTCAGCTTTTTATGAACGGCACTGCTCAAACTTTTTTCTTTTTTGTGCTCTTTTTCATAGGGGACTTTTTGTCTTTCTAATTTTGAATTGGCTTACTTATAAGCATGCGATTGAGTTACGTTTTGTGGTGTTGCTTGTCATCAGTCTTGAAAGTGGTGGGAATGTTTCAACAGTTCTGATGCAAAAACAACAATTTATTTATGGAATACAGTACAGCCATGCAGGTTAAATAAGGAAGTAGAATAGCTATTTTGAATTGTGTTTTGAATTGCTCTCCAATATCGCGTTAACCAATCATTCATTAGCATGATTCTGATATTATGATGCACAGTGTGAGAAGTTTTCTTGGCATTCTGCATCAGTTGAGTGTGGTATATTAGGACGGATTTAGAAGAGCGGACCCCCCCCCCCCCCGGGAGCAGCCAGCCGCAAGTTTTGTTTTGCTGTGTTGTGCGGTTATTATTATGAATTGAATTTTTTTGGAACATTTTGTTAATTTGGAGAATGATTTGAACATGGTATGATGTGTGTGGTTTTTTTAATCATTTAGGATAAACTCATTCCTCCTAAGGAAGTTTTGCAAAACTTGGATCCAAGTTGAGGATGAGGACTGCACTTGAGTGTGGGAGCACTGCACTGAAGATATATCACAGTGGAGAGTTGGCAGGCACAGCTTAATACAGAAGGATAGATGCACATCCAATGTGGTTCCAGCATGATGGCGCTGTGGCAAAGGTTTTATAAAAAGATAGGTAGTGATCCAACATTGAATTAGGGTTGGTATTTTGACTATGAATTGTTAAGAGCAAGAATAATGAGCCAATTACTGCCAATAACTGGCTTTTTAATAAGCAATTATTGGCAGTAATTAGATTTAATTAGGACTAGCACACGTAAATTTAGGTGTAGGATCTGCACCTAAAATTTACATGCAGTGTGAAAAAAAGGGGGCTTGGAAAGAGAGGGTTATAGGTGTTTTGGGGCAGAACGTGGGTTGGTTTTGAGTTACACCATAATTAAAGAATATGGGTGCTTCACTCATAAATTTAGGTGTGGGTATTTGCTTGCATTTAAATTTACACACAGCCTCTCCATTTAAACATTCTATAAACCACATTAAATTTTAGGCACGGCTTATAGAATACCAATTAAGTGGATATTTTTCAGCGTTGATTTTTAAGGCACCAATTAATCAGAATGTGGATGTGCCATGATGGTTCTTAACATCTAGCCTCATGCTGTTGTGGCTGAATTACTATAAACTAAGCACATCTAAAAATATATACACTGTGTCCAGAAAAAGGTGAGCCCCCTAAACATTTTGCAATAACAAACTCAAACCTGCACTGAATTAATTAAAATTTTATGTGCACAAAGTGACATCTGTTTGTGTCACCAATGCTAAATTACATAGGAATCCCTCATCTCATTTAAGAGATTTTTAACTTCTACAATCTGCTGTCACAAATCTCAGTTTACGACATAACTTAGGGGTCATTTTACTAAGGCGCATTAACAGATTTAGCATGCGCTAATGATTAGGGCATGCTAAATGATAAGACATCCATAGGAATATAATGGGCATTTTAGCATTTAGCGTATGCTAATCGTTAGTGCATGCTAAATCTGTTAGCACGCCTTAATAAAAGGACCCTTTAATTACTTGCTTACTCTGTCATCATGCTTGATGTCGTGCATCGATAAACAAAATGTTGTCAAAAGAAGATTGAGTTTTAATTAAAATACTCAGAGTTAGAAAAGGATATGGTGCTAAAAGGTCAGATTTAAACATTCGGACTGTTCAGGTTGACATTAACTGTGTTAGAAACTCTAACTTTTGGGTAGTAGTATTTAAAATTTGACATCTCAGTAACATTAAGGTGGATATCTATGAAACCAAACAACATTGTTTGAAATAGACACCACTTTCTGGATGTAAAATGTTAATTCGGTTCAAGTTTGCAGTTGTTGCAAAATGTTTAGGGGGCTTACTTCTTTCCGGACACTGTATGTATTTCTTTTCTTTATTATGTAAAAAAAAAAATTGTGTTAAAAAGTTCTTATATATTCTGATCCATATTGATTATAATTTTGATATTAGGAATAGGAATTGAAGTTTTTGAATGGATATCCATGCCCATAGACTTAGAAAGTTGCACACCATGCCTATTTTGTACAGTTCTGTACATGCCTAAGTTGACTTTATAAATTAAGTTTTACAATTTTTATAGGTGTCTTGTTATAAAATTATTTCCCACATGGAACAGTAATTTCCACAGTTACCTAGAGGAGCTTACATAATGCAAAGGAAAAGAAAATTAGACTACATAGTTTTGACAGAGGAAAATCTCTACATATATTTGTTCATTCCTAGTGCGTTGGGACACCATTCAAATAAATACAATCAGACTTAGCAGAGGATATCTTTCCATCCAGAGGAAGGTCACTGGCCATTTTTCAACCTGAAATGTCCAGCCTTCTCTGAGCTAGAGGCTTCAAATTGGCATTAACCTCCCTATTCTGTATGTGGCACTCAAAACTGCGTGTGCAAATTTGGGTGCATGCCCAATTTCCATGAGCAATTTAATTGCTTAAGCCAATTAGCACTGATAATTGGGTGCTGACAATTGGTGCTAACTGGCAATAATTGAAATTTATACACACATTTATAGTCATAAGAATATCCATACTGGGTCAGACCAATGGTCCATCTAGCCCAGTAACATGCTTCCTGCAATGGCCAATCCAGGTCACAAGTACTTGGCAGAAATCCAATTAGTAGCAGCATCCTATGCTAACAATCCCAGGCAAGCAGTGGCTTCCCCACATCCATCTCAATAGCAGACTATGGACTTTTCCTCCAGGAAATTGTCCAACCCTTTTTAAAACCCAGATAACTGCCGTTACCTCATCCTCCAGCAACAAGTTCCAGAGCTTAACTATTCTTTGAGTGAAAAAATATTTCCTGAAATTTGCACATAGTGTTACAGAACAACGATGATCCACACTTAATTTAGGCACAAAGATTTACACCAGGTTTCACGATATAAATTCTCACACCTAAAATTCAATGTGGATTCCAGAGCCTAATGCTATTTTATAAATGGTGCCCAACTCAAAGAATAGCACTTACTGCTCATTTTTTTGGGCACCATATACAGAATCTAGCCCTCTGAGACTCTCTCTCTCTCTCTCTCTCAGAAATGCTTGTGCACGCACACATACATACACCCACTTTCTCCAAGAAACACACACAGGCACATTCCCTCTAAAAGAAATATATGTTCTGGTCCCCCCCCCCCCTCTCTCTCTCTCTTCAAGAAACACACACATTCTCTTTTTGATACTACAGCTCAAGAACACTCACCTAAGAATAGGTGTTAGGCTAGGTATTCCTTACATTTCTCATGACCAACTTTATATAGTGTGTTTGAATTGGTACTGGAAAAAAAATGTATGTGTTCACCTAACTCTAAAATACAACACTGTATTATCCCAGTGATTTGCAATAAAAATGATCTAAAGTAAATATTCTACAAAGTTTAGCTGACAGGTCCCTTTTTATGAAGCTGTGGCAAAGCATTGGTGCATGTTTTTGACACATGTTGAGGCCCTCTTTTACCACAGCTGGTATAAGGCAGGTCTTTTCAGGAAATGGCCTTGCCGCACTGCCGGATACACACTGGCGCAATAAAAATATTTTTGTAGGGCTAGATATGATGCAAAACAACAGAGCAGATCAGTGGAAAATCAACATGAATTTATTAATAAAACATTAAAAAGCCCGTCACAGGCCGTGTTTCGCCCAATAGGGCTGCGTCAGGGGCTACAAGCAAACAAAGCACATAAATAAACATGAATATAATAATGAAAATAAATATAAAAACCCAGCTGAAAACATATTAGCACCATGACAGGACCTAATATCATAAATTTAGAATATATAAGTACATGCCGCAAATATATAAAATATACAATACGTAAGTAATATAAAAGGTAAATAATAATAATGTAAAAATCTATCTATCTATAAATTACGGACTAAACTTGGAAACTGTCAATATAAATCAATAGATAACCTACATTCATAATATTAAATTTCACTGAAATAAGTAGTACAATAAGTATATATATAAATCGAAATACAACATAACATGATTTTTTAAAATAACAACATCAGATAGGACACCCACCTACTCAAAGATCTTTATTACCAATATTGGAAACTCTATAACCCAGTTGTCATAACTAAATGAGAATTGAGTAATAGTGAAAGTAAAAAATATATATCAATGATAAAAAATTAAATATATAAATAAAAATTAAAAATAACATAATAATAAAACACAGTACAGAGGCAAGTAGATAACACAGAATATAATTTAATAAGACAGAAGAACAGTATTCACGCTCCATATAATGCTGCTGCTCCCTGTCCTGATTCTCCTTTAGGAAACATGCCATTTGAACATTAAACCCTACAGAATCCCAAAGGTATCAGACAGAGACACATTTATTTTACTGCTGATCACAGTAATATAGTAGATGATGACAGATGCAGACTAGAATGGCATGCCAGCCCGATCAGTAAGGTGGTCAGGGTTGTAACTGCCACTCCTGTATAAGTTACCCCCACTTCCATGCCTCAGTTGAGGGTTGTCGTTGTCCTCTGTGCAGGTTACTCCCCATATCTTTTTCCAAGTGCAAAAAGTCATTTCACTGCTGTTTAGATCTTAAGCCCTCAATGCTTGGTTTTTCCATCTTCTTGGCATTTAGGGATTTGTAGTTCGTCATGCAGGACCCTTTCCTATTCACTTAAACCATGCTGAATATTGTCCCCATGTTTATTCAATGGCATAACTTCATTTTTACATTATTTATTTTATAACCAGGCACAGAAGAGAATTGAATTATCAAATGAAACATATCTAGCATTGAGTGGAGTAGCCTAGTGGTTAGAGCACCAGGCTGACAACCAAGTAAGTCACTTTAAATCTTGGGCAAGTCACTTAATCATTCTGCCTTGCAATGGCAAAAGGAAGCAAGCAATTCAGTAAAAATAGGCATTTGCTTCCTTTTGCCATTGCAGGGCAGCATTGCCTCAGATATAAAATTAGGCTGCAAGCCCTCTGGGGGACAGAAAAGTACCTGAACGTAGCTCACCTTGAGTTACTACTGAAAAGGTGTGAGCTAAATCTTAATCAATATCTCACTGTTTAAAAAATTCTATCACTGTTTATATCTCTGCCATCTTCACCAGCAGAGCATTCCAGACATCCACCATCCTTTCTTAGAAAAACTATTTCTATCCAGAGTGGAGGAGTAGCCTAAGGGTTAGTGCATTGGGCTAAGAACCTGGGAAACTGGGTTCAGCTTTTACTGCAGCTCATTGTTGTTTTTTAAAAAATATTTATTTATAAGCTCAATGCAAAAGGAACCGACTCAACAACATAGCACAATTGTACAGCCATAAAACACTTGCATAAGTAACAAAGTACTATCTGTCAAATGGGCATAAGAACAATAGCAAACTTATCATCAAAAACAATAACATAAAACAAAGAGAAAAAGAGATGGCTGCTGGATTCATTGTGTGAAGTCCTTAAGCATTGCATTTTCGTATAAGGGACTAGTTACCTAGCATGCAAACTTGCTTACATACACATCCCACAGAATCACACCGGAACTCGCATTCCTCCCCTGACAAATAGTACTATCATCCTTACCCCCCCCCCCCCCCCCCCCGTACAGTGGAAGAGTCCAGCAGGTTACAGACCAACTGCCTCAGGATAAACCCTCTGTTACTCTGGCTCTTTCTCCAGCTATAAGCCTATTTAGAAGGGAGCACACTGCAAAAACATTCGCAAGTAAAGGACATATTGATCTATGTCTCTATTTTTGGAGGTCTTAATTCGCAATGGCACTCACATGGGAAAACCTGCACGAGGGGGCACTAAGGCTACTTTTTACCGCAGCTTAGAAAAAGGACCCCTTAGTTTTTTTGCTGCTGTTTTTCTTAAAATTGAATTTTTAGATATATACATCACACCTGTTGGTGAGAATCAAGACTGACACTGGATTGAGATAAGTACAAGTTTTGATTATACATTTCTTGTGCAATGATTGTAAAGGAGGGGGGACTCTGAGGAATTGATTGTTATTGTAATGTGGTCACTATTCTCTGTTGTCTTTTTTTTATTATTAAAGTTTTTGATTTAAAAAATGTATTGGATTTTGTGTGTTCCCCAGCTCCAAGTTATTAAAACGTAACTGCCAAGAATTCAACTAGCCTTCCAGTTTATGTAGATCATGTTTCACGTTGTATAACCCCTCAGACTATCTTGTTTCTCTAATTAATTCTCACATGCAATGGCATATTGGTGGCATTCACCAATTTTGTGGTACTGTGGAAAGCCAATTACTATAAGGCACTAGAGACAACTCAGTCACCAAATATCTTCCCATGCAAGGCCTCAACAACACTGATCAGTGTGTGACCACGACATCTACCCCGCCCACCTGCCTTCAAACTTTTATTGTGTGTATTCTTAAGGAAGAGGTGCTGTGAGAGGACCTTCCAGAGAGGGAGAGATCTTCACTGGTAAGAATTTGCTGGGAAATTGTTTTTAAACTTGGGGAAAGAGAGACTTAGTTAAACAGGTAAGCTCAAGGACTTTATTTAAGTTACTCTGCTCAAGTAAACCATTTGCTTAACTATTCACATCAGCAGCTTGCTTCCAGGTTGTCTAAGCCTGACATGACATCATGTTTCGCCTAAACAGGCATCATCAGGAGCTGAAACTGTGAATAAATATTACACACAAAACCAAGCAATTGATTTTATAAACCCACAAACTAAAATACCCAAATGCCCAAACCTCAAAATCTTACAAATCTTACCTTAATCAAATATTCAAACCATTTAGACCACACTGCGATGGAGTAACATCAGTGAGCAGCTAACCACCGACTGCTAAGCACTGGATCCACCCTCCGGAATGATCCTCTTATATCCACCCTAAAGACCAATAAACTTCCTCATTTGACCCCATAGGTTCCACAGTGTCCCACATATAAATTATTCTTTGTTCCTTTTGTAGAAGAAACTGCAAGTTCTCTCCTCTCCAAGGCACAACCTGCAAGAGTACTACAAATTTGAAGTCATCTGAATCATGTTCCGTATTAATACAATGGGAGACTAAAGGCGCCTTCACTCGCTACAAGCGCAAATTGCTTAAATGTTGAGCAATTCTATGCTTGGTCAGGTGGATCAATTGTCCTTTATACCATTTATAACAAATGCATACAACTCCATAAACTACTTCTTTGGAATTGCAATCCATGTCCGACCTTAACTTAAATTGTCTTTTCTGTGTGGGGATCATAATCAATGTGGTCTCAATACAGAAACAACAATGAACACTTACTCGTTTATCAGGTCATATCCTATATAACAATTTGCACCTCCAACGTTCTACGTCCGGATGCCTGGGTTCGTAACAGCCATAAGCACTCACGCCCTCGCGTCAAAACGTAATGACGTCAGAGGGCGGAACAGTGAGAGGGAAGGGAAGCCAGTGTCAGCCAGCCAGAGAACGTTCAGATACGGAGGGAGGGAGGAAGGGGAGGGGAGGGCAGAGGAGAATGAATGGGATGGGGAGAACAGTAGAGGAGAGAATCGTGGGACACGGATGGCAGGGCAGGGAAGAGGAGAATCGCTGGACATGGAGGAGAGGGAAGAATTGCTGGACATGGAGGCATAGGCGCCAACTCCGTGAGTGCTGTAGGTGCTCCAGCACCTACAATATTTGACCCGCCCGAAGTCCCGGATCTGAAGTTCTCAGCCAGCCCGACCTGCGCTGCCCGCCCTCTTCTCCCAGTCCTTTGCCTGCTCCTCTCCTTCCTGCGTGCCGCACAGAATTGAAAAGTTCTTACCTCGGGGTCTGGTGGCAGCATTGAAAGGTGAGCAGGCTCGACGCTTCAGCCTGCCTTCCCTTCTCTCTCAGTTCTGCCTCTGGTCCCGTCCTCATTTCCTGTTTCTGCAAGAGCGGGACCAGAGGCAAGCTGAGAGAGAAGGGAAGGCAGGCTGAAGTGCTGAGCCTGCTCGCCTTTCACTGCTGCTGCCGGACCCCGAGGTAAGAACTTTTCATTTCTGGGCGGCACGCAGAGTGGCAGGCAGTGCAGGTCGGGCTGCCACTCGGAGGAGAGAGAGGGAGGGAGGCGGGGGGGGCCTGGAACTCAGAGGAGAGGGAGGGAGGGAGAGGGCATGGAACTCAGAGGAGAGGGGGGCCTGGAACTCAGAAGGAAGGAGAGGAGGGCCTGGAACTCGGAGGGAGGGAGGGGGGCATGGAACTCAGAGCCAGTTCACAGTACGCGTTAATGAGCGCCGTGTCAAACTCCAGAATGGCTGTGAGGCAGGAACTCGCGCCACAACTGGTCGTTGACGTCCAGTCTCCTGCGCAGCTCAAACTCCATCGTAACCAGCAGGGTGGCGGGAAGCGGGCGAGTGCGGAACTCGCACCACAACTTGCCTCCTAAAGGTTCCCTTAAAAACAACATAATTGCCATTACATGATAACCTTGCTAGCGCCTGTTCCATTTGTGTGAGAAACGGGCCTTTTTTACTAGTTAAAAATAAACAGAAACATAAAGCTCTCAGTATTTGTCCTTCCACATCTTACAGCAAGGAAGCAGGCCAAAGAGATTTGTGTTAAATAAATAATCATTATCATTTGATGATATTATACAGCAATACAAATTCCTAAGAAGATTTTATATCTATATCTTTACAAACACTCACAGACATACCAGTTAGACTAAAAGCATTGGGGTTTTGGCAAGATGATATATACTGGAGGGGAGTGTGGAGAGAGGAGGACCCTGTTTCTGGGGGGGGGGGGGGGGGGGGAGCGAAGTAGGAGAGGTCATTTGAAAGGTGATAGTGAGCCTGCACCTTGGATGTGAAATAATGTCTGTTCTTAAATTGACCCACCCCCCTAGGTACTGGGGAGGGAAAAGAGGCTTTTTGGCTAAAAAGTTAATGGTGGCCCAATGGTGAATGGTAGAAGCACAGGGAATGAATGAGTGGTGGGCTGAAGTGTGGTATGTAATAGAAATGGGGGTGCTAACTGCTAAAATAAGAGATTTGGCTCAATGGGAACCCACATATTTGCTGTTGTTTGAGGTAGCTCCAGACTGTATATGCCCCTCTCCATTTTGTTTTGTCCCTCCTGCTCCACTATCATTAATGTTTTTCCTTTTTAGTCCATCCTGTCTTTGCCTCTATAAAGGTTTCTTCTCTGTTTAATGTTATCAGATTGTAGACTGCCCTGAAGGCTCCCAAAGGTCGGGGTAACAAATAAACTTGGAATATGAAACACTGTCTGCCATTTGATAAGTTGCCTTTGTTCATGCGCAGGTAGAGGATGGGAGGGGGGGCTTTGCTTGGAGAATGAGTTGGGGGATGGAGAGGGGAGTCATTCTTGGTGTTGAAATTTTGTCGTATGATTTGTCACTATGCTATGCACTTGTTTTAAGTTGAAAACAGAACAAACTGCCCCACCATCACCACAACAACTCCTATCTTTCTGTAAAATATAATCTCACTTTCCTTTCACTCTTTAACCATACACATGTTTGATAATGTGAGCCAGATTCATATATATTTTTCTTAATATGCCTGCTTTCAACTGCATGTTCCTAAATCATTATAATCTGCAGTTAATGGCACTTAAACAGCGAGGCAAAACCCAAGGTAGCCCCTTTTAAAAAAGCAGCGATGATCACCGCTTCCTGTGCACTGTATACCTCTGTGAGCCACTCCAGGGGCAGATAACTTATAACTAGGGCTTCAGATTTTAGGTTGTGACCCATAAACACCAATAAAATACACCCTGATGCTAAAGAAAACCAAAATACATAGGTGTTTATCGGATAAGCACTGGAAAAACTCCACTCTCCTTCGTACTGTCTCGCCCATCTCTGGCTTGTCTTGTATCCTTTCCTGTATTGACAAGTCTTAAGTTACACTGAAGAGCAGAAGTTCTAACTATAATATGCAGTTGCTGCTTTTTCCCCTTTTTTTCATGTATGCTTTATCTCTCTTTCATCTTAATACACTGTGGATTAAAGATCTGTTCACGTTCCTATCTCCACTGTCTTGACATTTATTCAGTGCTAGGTCTCCACTGCTCTTGGGCTCCAGGGTGTTTGCTTAAATCGTGCTTAATTTCCTTCATAGCACCCTTGGGGGGGGGGGGGGGGTGAAACTCCTTGTATTTAAAATAAGCAAACAAATAGGAATAGCATTTTGTGGTTCCTCTTTGAATATTTAATTACCATTCCTTGCCAATTTTACTTGCTAATTTTCATCTCAGTTCTATTGCTTTTATGCATCTCTGTAGTTATGTCTCAGTCATGAATCATCCCCACCTGTAAACAGGTATCTGAACTGTGGGCATTCTTTCTATGTCTAAACTTCCTGTAGGTGTGGATAGGGCAGAAAAAGGGAGTGGTTAAGACAGGTCTACAATATCTACATGGAATCCTAATTTTACAATCCATGCCAATCACATAAAAGGTGTTCAATTCAACACAGCTAAGGACAAGGTTTTTTTTGCCAGAGCTGCAGCACGCCAAGTTGCAGGGGCAGATTTGCCGCCTTCTGCACTCTTCTGTCCCTTGAATTTGGGACTACGTTCAAGTTCTCAGGTCGATAGCGGTGACCTAGGATGTGGTGCCATGGGCCCGGGCACACATTTGTCCATTGCAAAAATCTCTTCTCAGTCGCTGGTCCCTGGTATCGCAGAATTATGATCTGGCATTGCGCTGGATGAGGGCAGTGTGCCGTAGCAAGGATTGGTGGCTGATGGATTCCAGTTTGCACAGAGGCCTTCCTTTGGCAACTCTGGCGTGGACGGTGGTTCTCAAGGATGTGAGCCTGACAGGGTGGGATGCTCATTGTCTCCACCAAGTGGCTCAAGGTCGGTGGTCCGCGAAGGAGGCCCAGTGGATGATCAGTTGGTTGGAGCTTCAAGCGGTGTGCTTCGCTCCGATAGTTTCAAGTCCTAGTGGAGGGCAAGCTGGTGTGTGCTCTCTACGACAACATGACGGCGGTGGCTTATATCAACCGGCAAGGGGGCACAAGCAGTGGTCCGCTAGCTCTCAAAGCCCACTTGCTCATCAGTTGGACAGAAACTCATTTGTAGCAGCTCTCGGCAGCACACATTGAGGGGGTTCAGAACATACAGGCGGATTACATGAGCAGACATGTCTTGGATCCAGGAGAATGGGAGCTGGCAAAGTTGGCGTTTCAACAGATCACAGGCAAATGGGGGAAGCCAGTCATGGATCTCATGGTGACTCACCACAATGCCAAAGCCACGCGGTTTTTCAGCAGGAGGCAGGAATACAGTTCAGTCTAGATGCCCTTCTTCAGCTGTGGCCGGTAGTGGCGTTCTCTGTGTTTTCCTCCAAGGCCCATGTTGGGCAGAGTGCTACAGTGCATTCTGCACCATCCAAGTTGCGTGATTCTCGTGGCACTGAATTGGCCACGTTGCCCGTGGAATGCGGACCTGGTCCGGCTGCAACTGGATAAGACTCTTCGATTGACCCTTTGTCCTGATCTTCTGGTTCAAGGCCCAATTCAGATGGAGGATCTCTCCCACTTTGGTCTTACAACTTGGCTGTTGACCAGGCAAAGTTGAAGAAGAAAGGGTATTCTCCAGAAGTTATTGTTACACTTCTTCAGGCAAAGAAGCGATCTACCTCCGTAGCTTATGCACAGGTGTGGTGGCTCTTCAAGGCGTGGTGTGCAGAACGGGCAATTTCTCCCTTTCAGTCTTCTCTTTCCCAGATCTTGGCCTTTATATAGGACAGCTTGGGGAAAGGTCTGGCTTACAATTCTCTGCGGGTGCAAGTAGCGGCCTTGACATGTTATAGAGGCAGACTGCTTCATTCGTCATTGGCGCTGCATCTGGATGTCATTCGTTTTTAGAGGGGAGTAAACTGTCTTAAGCTGCCAGTACACCCTCCGTGTCTGGAATAGAACCTTAATCTGGTGCTTCATGCCCTTCAGAAGGCTCCTTTTGAGCTGTTGCATCTCTCTTCTTTGAAAGATCTGACCCTTTATGAAGAGATTCACCCAAAGTGGTATACAGCAGTGTTGGTGCACCACATTTGTCTGAGTGATTTTTTTGAGGGAGTGCTATTCCAGGGCCTTGAATGGAAATTCCTTTTCTCTGGAGAGAACCTGCTTCCTTGGATAAGAGTGTGCATGTATAGAGGAAAGAGGGGAGAGGACCAGGAATAAGTAAATGTTCTGTGGGGATTCTGGGGATTGAATATGTTGATGGGTCACCCGCAGCTATAATACCCCCTTTACGCAAGTGCTTTAGTGCTGAAGGATTGCCATAGGCCTGATGGAATAGTCCCTCTAGACCAGGGGTTTTCAACTCAGTCCTTGGGACACACCTAGCTCGTCACGTTTTCAGAATATTCACAATGAATATGCATGTAAGTGCTTCTCAACCCAGTCCTTGGGACACATTCAGCCAATCAGGTTTCCAGTATACCCACAATGAATATGAATGAGCTAGATCTGTATGCACTGTCTCATTGGTATGTAAATCCATCTTATGCATATTCATTGTGGATATCCTGAAAACCCAGTTGGCTGGCTTTGCCCCGAGGACTGGGTTGAGAAGCACTGCTCTAGGATATATGAAGAGCTTAAAGTGCCACTAACAGCCCCTGCTCACTCATTCACTGGAGACGAGAATATTTCTAGGGAACTGGGGAAGAACAGGTGTTGTCCGTCTACACAAACGTCGGAGCAGGTAGGAGGCTAGCAGTTATAAATCACTCAGTTTGGTATCATTGGTAGGGATTAAAAACTGAAACAAATCACTCCTAAAATTAATGCTAGTGTGGTATCTTAAATCTAATGGGCCCCCAACATGTGGGGCAGCCTGATAAATCGCAAAGATTCCTTTCAGGGAGATGCTGCAATTGGGTTTTTTTCAGTAACAACATTGTTTCACACAGGGCAGCAGTTCATGATGGGGGTGAAGTACTGATAACCACCAAAGAGGAAAAAGGTCTGGAAGCAATCATGTCTGATGATCTCAAGGTTGCAAAAGGCAACAGGAACAATCGGTGGAATGCTAAAGTGCAAAGGGTTAATAAATAACAAAACAAAAAAGTATATAAAGATGATACCTTTGTATTGAAGTAACAGGACAGCATGAGCAAATGACAGTACTAGAATATAATTATACATGAATCATAAAAGCATTCCAATGATAGTCTGAAGGGTGTCGGGTGGGGAGGTAGAGGGGGTAGACAGAATAGGGCGAGATGGATGAGTGATCAGAGGGTGACAAAGCAGTAGAATTTTATGGTTTATAATGTGATGGGAAACCCCAGGTCTTTGTAAAGTCCTTTTTTGTTAGCTTAAAAGTATTTCATCATTTTAACTTCTAAAGTCTTATTTTCCTGGATTGTTTTGAAGTTTCTTCTTAGTGTTCTAATCTAGAGGTTTTAATGAGGATATAAGTCATTAAATTAGCATTTTACTGCAGAGATTCAAGCAGTTTGCAAGAGTCTTTGATAAAAGTTATGGAAGGTAAAGACAATTTAATGGGAATTAAGTTTAGAAAGAGGGTCATATTGTAAGCATAGTGATTTTAATTAACTAGTTTATTGACTTGTATTGTTTATTGTTCCTGGTTTTAAGATTATATATATATTGTCAGCAGGCACCTCTTCGTGCTGTCCGCTTTTGTCTCGACACCTGTCAGTGCTGTCCGCTCTCTCCTCGACACCTCTCCGTGCTGTCCTTTTTCACCCACACAATTGGAGCTAATCCATCACCTTAGGAGAACTGCTTTTGCTTATTTGTAACAAGTGATTATTCACAGTACTATTTCCCCAACGGTATCAGAGAAAACCAGTCTGCCCGCTGTATTACAGCTGCTAGTCTCTGTGCACCTTGTTTCCCTTCTCCCACACTCAAAAATCCATAACCGTTCAGTTTTAGAATTAGTTAATGACTTGGGATAAACCTGTGGTTCAGTCAATTCCTCTTCTCCTTTCTCTTACTGCCTAGGAGGTAGAGGCATTTTCACCACCCTCACTTGTCAGGCACCAACACTCTGACAACCTCCCACAAATGTTCAGACTGACCTCCTTCAGGTTATTAATTCCCACAGTTCCATGAAGCCAGACCGCATCTAGGCATTGTCACTGAGCGGTCCCACATCTCTGGCTTCTCTCTGCAGTCTCTTCCTTTTCCATCTCCCTTTGTCCTGAGCAAAAGAACTCCATTTGCTCCACCTCAGCCTCCTTCATGACATTTTCACTTTTCTCTCCTAGTTCAATCTCCTCCCACTCCATGGAGTCTTCCCCCACCCTCTCTCCCAGGTGCTGCTCCTCCACCTGATTATCCTCCATCTCCCAATCACCTCCTGACTTTACTACCTGCTGGGAGTTGTAGTGCTGTTTCTCTTGTTCCCTCCTCCCTTGCAAGTGCTGCTGGGTTCTGTAGTTCTCTTCCCTTCTTGCAAGTCTCCTACCCCCTTTTCCCGTCAGAGAGTGCTCTTCCTTTCTTGGCTTACTGCCCCTGTCAGCTCTTCTCTGCTTTCCCTCTACATCCTCCTTACAATATATATATATATATATATATATATATATATATATATATATATATATATATATATATATATATATATGTCAATTGTCACCCATTCAATACAGTGGATGGTGGGAGTTATACATTTTTAAATAAAATAAATAAGGTTATTGGTGTAGTGACCCCTCCCTGCCCATCTTCAAATCATTGCTCAAAGCCTAACCACTACACCTCTACTCAGGAAATCTAGACTGCCCCAACTTGACATTTCGTTCTTTTAGATTGTAAGCTCCTTTGAGCAGGGACCGTCCTTCTTTGTTAACTTGTACAGCGCTGCGTAACCCTAGTAGCGCTCTAGAAATGTTAAGTAGTAGTAGTTCTGAGAAATGTTCCTCCACAGAGGTGTAACCTTGGTTTGTCTCAGGGGCAATTTCTTGAAGTGGGTTAGTTTTGCACATACTATGACAGTAATGAACCTCACTCTTTAGCCAAATTACTGCTAATGATCACCCTAATACTTGCACTGTGCCAAACAGAGCTTCCTTCTGGAGTTCATAAGCTGTTAACGTGTACTGGCTACCTGTCCAGGTGTACTTGGAAATTCCTTTTAAGCAATTCTTGGGTTTGTTTGTGTTTTTGCTTTTTGGGGGGTATTTTTTTTTTTTTTTGTATCTGGCTGCATTTTTTGGTATTTAAAGATTTTCTCTTTCTCCACACATTTCATAGAGTAATCACTTGAGACTGACATCTCTATGATCAATGTATTCTGGTCCGGTTTCTTTGCATCTAGCTTTTTATTGGTTGGAATTCACTTGGATAGGATGTATATTTTTTTAGCAGTTTGTACTCACTAAAGTCCAACGCGATCTTTGAAGTGTTTTCGTAGACAGACTACAAGGTTTTACTCTTGATTCAAATATTGAACATACCTGCATCCTTTTAGTTTCATCAATGTACATCCTATCCAAGTGACTCCTGAAGAAGGCCCTTTAGGGCTGAAACATGGCTCGTGTCAAGTCCCGGATGATTAATAAAGTATAAGTTTTAACATCGTCTACTGTCCCCCCTTTCTTCCGTCGCCCTTGTTGTGACTGAGATATAAACTAAAGCTGAACAAAGAAAAAAACACAAATTACTACAGTTGGATTATAAACCAAACCCACTAACAAAGCAGATCACAAACTTGACTTATCTCTACAACAAACAACTAAATTTCTGGGAATTCATCTGGATCAAACTTTGTCATTCAACTTGCATATCTCAAAACTGATAAATAGCTCTTTCTCCTTGATGAGAAAGCTAAGGGGAATAAGGAAATTCTTCGAGACGGTACAGTTCAGACTGTTAATTCAATCACTGTTATTGTCAAAACTGGACTATTGTAACTTTTTGTTACTTGGAGCCCAGAAAACATGACCATATTTCTCATCTATATTTAGAACTTCACTGGCTTTCTGTGAAAGCAAGAATTCAATTCAAATTAGCATGCATGCTATTCAAGATCCTCAAAGGTGAATGTCCTAACTATATGATCACGCATGTGACATTCTATATAATAAAACGCACCTCCAACATTCTGAAGCTGACTGCATGGCTGAGGCATTCCTGCTCTCTGTATCCATCTCCTGAATTGACATCAAGTACTTCCGGGTTCGTCACAAGCAGAAGTGACCAACCACACAGGGTTTCTCGGCTTCAGAATGTTGGAGGTGCATTCTATTAAATAGGATTGGTCAGTTCCTTGAAGCACAGCCAGAGCTTTCCATCTACATTTCCTGGTATGTGTTTCCAAAGAAAAAAGCAACACTGGGCCTTCAGAACTAGGACAACAGGAGTATTTTATTGATCAATGACCCGACACGGGGCCGTGTTTCGGCGCTAACAAAGGCGCCTGCCTCAGGGGTCTAAATAAACATATAAATACATATATAAAAAATTAATACATATATAAAAAACATTAATAATTGATATAATATAACATGATGGATGCATCGCATTTAAATTTAAAACATAGAAAGTCTGTCAAAAGTGAAAATGATAACAATAAACTATCAAAGATATATCATATGGAAAGTAAAACAACAACCAGAGGAAAAATATGCATAATGTAAATCATAGGAAATTAGACATCATATAGATGAAAATGAATTTCATTTTATAATTCAAGGTATACAATTAATTTTTAATGAAAATTGTCCAGATGGGCTTTTAATGCATATAACTAAACAATTTTGTTTTTTAAAAAAAAATTTTTACATGTATATACGTACATATACATCCACATATATAAAAAATAAAAATAAAAATAATTTTAATTTTATAAATATATATCTCAGATCATTACTAGAAATGTATGTATCCAAGGATGTTGCAGGAACTTGTGGTGTAGGTATATTCACTATATCGGATACAATGTGTGTGTCTTTAAATAAAAAGCGATATATATGGTTTCAGAGATAAATAAACAGTCTTACCGATATGTTGCCGCAATATATACATGCAAAAATTTTTTTTTTAAAAACAAAATTGTTTAGTTACTTTCCATATGATATATCTTTGATAGTTTATTGTTATCATTTTCACTTTTGACAGACTTTCTATGTTTTAAATTTAAATGCGATGCATCCATCATGTTATATTATATCAATTATTAATGTTTTTTATATATGTATTTATATGTTTATTTAGACCCCTGAGGCAGGCGCCTTTGTTAGCGCCGAAACACGGCCCCGTGTCGGGTCATTGATCAATAAAATACTCCTGTTGTCCTAGTTCTGAAGGCCCAGTGTTGCTTTTTTCTTTGGACTTGTTTACTTGTATACTGTAGTGCCCTCTCTGTCTGTACTGGTATGTGTTTCAACATTAGTGATTTGGGGGTGTCTTTTCTCTTTGGGTACCTTCATATCTTTTGTTCCACCTTCATTGCGTTTTCTTTTTCTTCCACCTCAGTTCTATTTTCAGGAACATCACAGTGCTGTAATGGAGCAAATAAATTCTGTAGGGGCAACACTTGTGAGAGCAGATGCTTCTGTGTCACATAACGAAGTCTGCCTGAGCCTACCTTGAACCATCTATTCTTAGGTGGTTTTATCCTTTGAGGCAGTGGTGAAAATTTGGTATGATTCTGTGTAGTATGATTTTGTGCAGTCCTAGAAGCTGCTTTAAGTGCATCCAGTTCCTGCTTTACTTTACTGAGCTCCTGTTTTAAACTAGCGAGCTGATGACAGATAGGACAAGCCTTAAGTCTCCAGATGATTGGCATTGAAACTAAAGCACCACAATTATTACAGAGAATAAAGTCATCCTGATTGGTTGAAATGGGTATGAATAGGTGTACTATGGTGGGGTTAACAGTCTGCAAGATTGCCTGTGTATGACTGAGGAGTAAAGTGGGTGGGAGTATAAGTCCCAGTGAGTCAGCCAAGTGTTGTATCAAAAAGAGTTCTCTAGGTATGACCAGAAATGATACACTCTGATCAAAGAATTTTCAGTTGATTTAACATCTTTCCACAAAATTAGAGTGCTACAGGACCAGAAGCAGTTAGAAAAGCCTATCTTTTATCAGAGCTAGGCAGGAAAGGAAATAGGGTAGATCTATGGGTATAGCTGATTTATGATGATTTTTGATTATCCTGCCAATATGGTACTGCCAACAGTGCGAGAAGCTTGATGAACAAGTTTAAGGAAGAGAAGGTAAAATGGTATCCTCTGTGATATATAATGAGATTAGCAACCAATGGACATGTTAACAGAGGTCCTTTTTATCTAGAGCAGTAAACCTGTGATGCTGAGCAGAAGACTGGGGATTTACTGTGATAATGAAGGGTTTACCTTTCAGAGACAGTTGTAATTAGGGTGGAGTTAATTTGTGACAAGTAGTGTTATACCCCTCTGTATGCAGCCTAGCATCCTTTTGGCCATGGCCGTCACCTTATCACAGTGTTTCTTCACCTTCAGATCCTCAGACACCAACACCCCAATGTCTCTGCTGAGTTGAGCTTACCTATCTCTCTCTTCCTATTCGGTATCTCTCTCTCTTTTGGGTTTCTGCACCCCAAGTGCATCACTCTGCACTTCTTGGCATTACATTTTAACTTTATTTAAACCCACAATTTTAACAAATGTTTATTACTTTATTATCGATTCTTTTTTTTAATTAATTTTTAGTGAGGTCTTTATTGTTATCTAAGCAATCCATTTGAAAACAATACAACTAAGGTATCTTCCTATACATATTGAAGGAAGAACAAACTGTCCTCTTATTCAAACAAGAAATATTGAACCCCGTAACCTCAACACATTTTAACAGTTTTTATCCCATGGCCCCCAACCAACCCCCCATCCCCACATTCAATTGTTCAGGAAGGATGAGGTGAATAGACATCAACCCCTGCTAAGACTCAAGCTGAGCAATGTGTTAGAAATGGTTCCCAGGTGGTTTCCACTTGTGCAAAGTGTGTCGACGTATCGCCAATAAACGTTCCTCGTCACATATATACCACAACTTAGGGCCCTGTTTACTAAGGCGTGTTAGCATTTTTAATGCGCCTACAATTAGCACACGCGCTAACTGTGTAGGCGTTTATAGGGATATTGTAGGTGCATACATGGTTAACGTGTTAAAAACATGAAAGTGCTTATAACGTGGCTTAGTAAACAGGGCCGTAAGTGAGCCATTTGACCAAGGAAGGCACTGTTGTCTGCTTCCAGTGAACTGTTTTAGTGATTTTTGTGTAACGCACATAGCGTGTCTCACAAGGAGAGCTTGTGGTCTTTAAGTCCAGGTATTTTCTTAGGGAACAAACAATATACTGGGGACCAGGGGTGTATCTGGAATCTGGCGGTAGGGGAGGCCAGAGACAGAGGGAGGGGGCACATTTTAGCCCCCCCCTGCCACCGCCGCCGCCACCGACTCTCTCCACCCCCTCCTGTCAACCCTCCCCCGCTGCTTACTTTTGCTAGCGGGGGGCTCCAACCCCCGCCAGCCGAGGTCCGCTTCCTCCTGCCTTTAAAAATATTTCTTCCGCTGGCGGGGGACCCCAACCCCCGCCAGCCGACCCGAAGTCTTCATATTTCTTCTTCGTCCGACTCCTCCTCTTTATATTTCTTCTTCATCCGACTCCTCCGTGGCCATGCTGTAAGTAACGCTGTTGACTGAATCCAGTTCGGAGTCTGAGGTCGCAGTATTCCGAACTGGATTCAATCAACAGAGTTACCTACAGCATGACTACGGAGGAGTCGGACGAAGAAGAAATATGAAGACTTCGGTTCGGCTGGCGGGGGTTGGGGTCCCCCGCCAGCGGAAGAAATATTTTTAAAGGAAGGAGGAAGCGGACCTCAGCTGGCGGGGGTTGGGGCCCCCCGCCAGCAAAGGTAAGCAGTGGGGTAGGACTGATGGTGGGAGGGGGGCCAGGGTGAAATCTGTGGGGGCCCAGGCCCCTTTGGCCTCACGCAGATACGCCCCTGCCGGGGACCATTGAATTGTGCATGATAACCACTTTTGAAGTCTATGTTGAATTGCCCTCCAGAACAAAGATAGAAAAAATCATTTATTTTCATTTTAGTGTTTGGAATATGTCCAATTTGAGAATTTACATCTGCTGTCTTATTTTGCACTGGGTATATTGGAGCTTGTGATATCCCCCTTCTCACTCAGGGTGACCTGGTTCTCAATATGCAAATCATATGCAGATTAGTGTGCTACCCCTTCTCACTCAGGGTGACCTGGTTTCCACTCCGCAAATTAAGCAGGTCTCACCAACTGCATATTTCTCAGGCAACTCTTTATTCCAGCCCCTGGGCACACTTCTTCTAGCTTAACACTTTATGCTTTCATAGATCTTCACCTTGAGCCTCCCCACACAGATACATGGGCTCAGTACTATACCAATACTTTGGGGACTCTCACTCCAGGCTTTGCAGCCTGCTTCTCTCAGTACTTCAGACACACAGTCCCTCTTTGAACACACAGTTCTAGACACCCAGTCTTTTCATCTTCGGACACACGTCCCTCTTTGAACACACAGTTCTAGACACCCAGTCTTTTCATCTTCGGACACACAGTCCCTCTTTGAACACACAGTTCTAGACACACAGTCTTTTCATCTTCTTGGACACACAGTCCCTCTACGGAACCCACAGTTCCTATCACTACTGAGGACACACAGTCAAACACTAATGCTTTAGGGACTTCTTACCCCAGGACTTTCAGCCTGCTGATCTCCTTTGGACACCCAGTCCACCCCAAGTCCATCAGGTTAGCCAGTATCTTTCAGGGGCTCTCTCTTCCTCTGCTGCTAGCTCACTTCCCTTCCTTTCACCACTCAGGTGGGGTACCAAGTGGTTAATTAGCTACCCAGGACCCAGCCCATAATCTCCTATACCTGTGGACCTCCCAGTGCTCTCCCGGGTCCTAGCGACCTCCATCTATTTCTAGCACCCTCTAGTGGCCTACACCGTATAGGACAGCTTCATGCCTTCTCACAAGCTGTAACAGCTTACAGAAATTATTCATAATGAAAAAAAATCACGTTATTTTTTTCTCCTATACTAGTATAATATTTTCAATGATGTCTGTTTAAATGCAGCATGGCTGGTATAAGGGGTGTGGCTATCATAGGGGTGGAGCCATATGTGGTAACCCCACCCATGAGTACCAGCACCTTTTTTTTCTACAAAAAAAGCTCTGGTTAGGAGATCATTTAAAACAATCAATGTCAGAAACAACATATGTTCAGCAATATCAACACCATATAAGTGTGATGGAGAAATACAAACAGGAGATCCATACCCAGAAAGTGGCAAAATTTAAACAAGATGAACTAGATTATACGAAAGGGTTCGTGTACCAGTGGATGGATTCAAGCTGGAAGTGAAGAAGAAACCGTAAGAACAAAAAGGTGAGATTTTTGAATACATCTAGTGATTCATCATCAGGGAAGGAAAACACAAATGATCACACTATGACAAGGTCCATAGGAGCAGTGGGGAATCCCAAAATGGTGACGGCTCCTTCTACAATTGCTACATCTTTTTTACACCCAGTGAGTCAGGAGGCGTTCAGACTCAGCTCCAATCCCAGGCAATCAAACCTCATCAGCTGTTACAAGATCAAAGAATAGTGTTAATTTATCGTCAAAAGTGCTAACATCAGCTCAACATCAAATGGAATTAGGTTTGTCACTTGTAGCTTTTCATAAATATGATGCTTTTTTGTTGAGGCAACAATTGCATCGTTTTTTTTCATAAATTAAGATTAAAGATCTACTTTGATCAAGATATGTAGCTAGTTGAACAAGATGAGGGGATGTCCTTTACTAGATTATATAGAACTCCTTCAGTATGGATGCCTCCAGGTCCCCCCCCAATCCAATTATTGAAAATTTTCAACGATTAGTATTGAGGGATTTACAGAAGATGTAAGATAGCTTGCAGCATCCATTAACCCATTAGTGGAAACATTGGGTACTAATGGGTTTTATTTATTTATTTATTGCATTTGTATCCCATATTTTCCCACCTAATTGCAGGCTCAATGTGACTTATATAGTACCGTAAAGGCAACTGGTAGAGAAACAAATACAAGGTGATATTGTGGTCGATTCAAGGTACATCCGCCTAGTCCGGTAGAGAAACAAATACAAGGTGATATTGTGGTCGATTAAAGGTACATGTGTTTCAGGGATGATGGGGAACGAGGAGAGGAAAGGTTATATAATGTCCATTACCGCTCCAGACCCCCTTCTCCTCCTCCTCCTCTGTTCCTGTCTGCTTTGGTGCCCGGCCCCTTACAGGACTCACCAGTTCTCTCTTTTCATCTGGGGCTCGTCAGTGGGTCCTTCTCTTCCAGCCTGCAGCTCCTCCAGCCTGAGCATGCCCTCCTCTGCCCCAGCTTGCACACTTCCTGCCTGGATCAGATCTTCTCCTTTCAGAGCATGCTTTCAACCTTCTCACTTTGCCCGAGCTTGCTTCTCTTTCCCAGGTTGCCTCTGGGCTCCTATTCTTTTTCTTTGTTCCACCCCTCCTGTCCCCTGGATTAACTTGAAATTTGTGCCAATCTATGGGTCAGGCTGCCTCCTGCCACCTCATTGATCCAAATTCATGCCCCTTAGCAGATTCTGGCTTCTATTGGCTGCCTTCCACACTGCCCCTCAAGATTGCCTTACTTGCCCCTCAAGCTCCCAGCTCTCCCTGGGGTCTCAGTAATGGTTTAAGTAATGTGACAAACGAGCAATTTAATGCTATCAGAAAACTACAATCAGATAAGACTATTGTCATCTCAAGAGCGGATAAAGGGGGAGGAGTTATGCAATGTACTCGGTGGTAAGAAGAGAAGGGATGGGATAGCAGTGATTTTTAATACTGCTTTATCAGTTGCACCAGCTGAATCTTTTATTCAAGAGGGTCTAGAGGGGCTGTGTCTAAAGATAAAATGATATGGGACAGAAGAACCAGTGAGTTTACTGGTGTTTTATAGGCCTCTGAGTAAGTGGGATGACATACAGGAACATTTATTTATGTTTATTTTAAGATTTACTGGTATGTTTAAATCCTGTGTGGTGGCTGGAGATTTTAATCTTCATTTAGAACAAAGAGAAGATTTTAGGGTGTCCTCTTTTTATGAAGTTCATGGAAAATTTGAATTTCGGGTTGGTTAACTCGAGGAATACTCACCTGGAAGGCCATATGTTAGATGAGACTTTTTCCACTGCTGGAATTGAGGGAAGTAGATTGGTGGGCAGTTGTAAATCCAAAGATGTACTTTGGTCAGATCATAAATTGCAGGAGTTTACTCTTTACTTGAGCTTAAAACGTTTGAGGAATAATGCTGTAGAGAAGATTTGGAAGAGAGGGAAAATAGATGTAGACCTATTATAGAAGGAGGTTATAAGTTCACTTCCTTGTGGAGAGGGATTGGGGATTGATGATTTTTAGGAGAGTTGGTATGGCACTGCGACAGAGGCTGTGGATAGAATAGCTCCTTTAAAAGAGAAGAAAATATGAGACAGAGTGTCTGGTTTACAGAGGAGCTGGGTCAATTAAAATGGGTTTGCAGAAGACTGGAGTGTAAATGGGAGAAATTGCGAAATGAAGAACTGAAGGTACAGTGGAGAATTAAGATACAATATTATAAAGACCAAATAGTGTCAGTGAGGAAGAAATAGTATTCGTCTCGGTTAAGTGGCAGCACACAATCCTCTACAGAGTTATTTCGTTTAGTTAAGTCCTTGACAATACCTCCAATTAAACAGCCAACTGTACATATTACAGCTCAGGACTTTTCTAATTACTTTCAGGAGAAAATTAGGCAGAAAGCACAAAGTATTCCTAATATTGATCTGATGAAATTAGATAGTGCTATGTCTTTACAGAGTTTAGAGATAGAGGGTATTCCTACAGATAGGATCTGGAATTCATTTACTCTGGTTTCAGAGGTACAGCTGAGGAGTTTTATAGTGCATTTTGCAAAGAGTGGTTATTTACTGGGTCCATGTTATACAACATTGTTGAAAGTTCTACCCAACTCAACTAGAGTGGAGGAGTATCCTAATGGTTAATGGCTGTGCACTAATTTGGAAACAAGCATGTGGCCATTAATGGCAGAAATAGAATTTTTGCCATTTTCAAGCCACGCTAAAAATTGGCTGGAGTGCGAGGGAAACCCACATACTGCCACATTTTAGTGCGGCTTAGTAAAAGGACCCCTTAGTTTGGTGAGAATAGAGGCACTGTTTTTCTCAGGTGCAGTCCTAGCCCTTTGGAACGAATTTCCTGTTGAACTGAAGAATTTATGTGTTTAATGGGACCCTTTTACTAAGCCGCATTAAACGTTCATGTGTCTTTAATGTGGCAATAATAGGCTAATGCAAGACAGGGTAAAGTGCCCTACGTTAGCTGTGCCGTTAGCATGTGGTAATTGCAAGCTAATTTTTGTGGGGCAGGAGGCGTGTCATGGGCATAGAATGGACATGGAAGCATAAACTAGTTAGCACACTGACATTACTACGTGTTTATGCATAAATAAGGTGGGAGCCCTTAGCTCCTCCTGAATAGAAGGCCATAAGTGCACCTGTGGGTTTTTTTTTTCAGTTGCCATGCACTAATATGAGCGCTAACGTGTGGCCTGAAAAAATAATCAAAATCTGGGTTTAGTGCATGGGAAAGTCCTGCCTTACCACACACTAAGCCCATATTCCACCATGGCTTTCAAAAAGGGCCCCTATATGACTTCTCTAAAGCAATTGAAAACCTGGACATTCAGGGCTCCTTTTACTAAGCAGCGGTAAGCCCAACACGGCCTTACCGCTCACTATACAGGAAGTACAGCCAGGCTATCGCAGCAGCCCGGCAGTACTTCCTACCCCTAGCACGCCGTCCTTTCCGGCGCTACAAAAATATTATTTGTATAGTGGCGGAGTGTACCCGGCAGTAATTGGACAGTGCCGTGCACTGCCCGGTTACCACCGGGTTAACACGGGAGCCCTTACCGCCACCTCAATGGGCGGCGGTAAGGGCTCCCCCTGAAATGGCTGTGTTGCAAGTGCTTTAACTTGCCACCTGGCCATTTCCTATAGGAAAGCGAGACTTCCCTTCCCTTTTACCAGCTGCGGTAAAAGGCAGCCTCAGCGTGCACGTAAAACACGCGCCAAGGCTAGTGCCATCTCCCCTTTGCCACAGCTTGGTAAAAGGGGCCCTTAGGGATTATTATTGTCATTTATGATGCATAAGTGATTTGTGCATGTAATTAAAGGATTGTAGTTCTACAATGTTGCATATTGCATATAAGGATTCTGTACTGTAAACTTTTTTAGGGAATGGTTATAAAGATTCCATACTTTGACCTCCTCTGCACAACCGTTAGGTTGAAAATAGCTAGCTATAAAACCCACATTTTTAATTAAATTATGAACAGCATTTTACATTTACTCTATTGACAGATAAATTTGCGCATATGTTATACCATGAATATAAATTGATTCAAGTTTACTTTAGTACACGTGATCCATAAGTTGAAATAAATAAATAACTATTACCAAATAGAAATGGCAACCAGTATTGGGGGCATATTAATCTCCAAGTGTAATTAGAGGTGCGTGATACCTTACTCATTTCTCAAGGTAAGAAAATTGATGTTGTTCCTGCTTAGTTCTCATATAACTTAGGCATTCACATCATCCAAATCAGATCATACATCAACATATTTACATAACTTTACAATAATAAGTTAAACAAAGACCACTTTTGATAAGGCAAACTCTTGGCCGCAGCTTTATTTAAATTCACTGTTACCATGCAAAACCATAAAAATCACTTCAACATCAAATATTAGAATAATTTATGACTACGCAGTATCCTACTAGTCAGTCCAAACAGTCATAACATCAAATTCCTTGTAATCCACAGCCTGCAGCGACGTCTGATTGAAGATCACTCCATTTCCAATTTCATCCCCTCCATCCTTATCCTGTAAGCAAAGTGGTGTCACATGTGCTTTTATGCCAAAAGTGGGGACTGCCACTGCATGTCCCCAACTTCCCATTAAAGTCTAGCTGCTACAAAAGACTTGCCACATCCTTCTAATACGTCTTAAATACTACTGAAATATATTCCCTGGCCAATATCCAACAAATGAATTCCATCAGACTGATACAGCCCAGGACAATCAGCTGATAATAAATCATACAAAAGTACTAACCCTTTACACAGCACCACAAATTTAGATACTTCAAAAATTTACAGGCTTTCTAAGTCTTTCGATAGCTTTACAACATTTAGTGTCCTTCCAAACTCTGCATTAAATAATTTCAGACCAAATGATAGTTACTTCAGGAAAATAACAACGCATGCTAAATATATCTCTTCTCATCTGCTGAATAAGGTTAATACCCTTAACATAACAAATATCATTGCCCCCTAAATGAATAAAAATACAATTAGGATTACACCAATTCATCAATACAATGGCAGTAACTGAGCCCATCTCATACCCGTAACCCCAATAATAGCTATATAGGCTGCAAAGATCAAATCATAGGAAAACTACAGACAGCACAAAACACAGCTGCCAGACTCATCTTCAGAAAAACACGCTTCAAAAGTGCGAAACCCCTCCAAAGAAGCTTACATTGGCTTCCTATTAACGCTCGCATAACTTTCAAAATATGCACAATAGTCCACAGAACCATCTACGGACTCACACCAGATTACATGATGGAACTTATCAATCTACCAATAAGAAACGTGACTAGAACAGCAAGAGCTTACCTAATCCTTCAACACCCCAATTGCAAAGGTATAAAATACAAATCTTCACATGCTGCCAGCCTCTCATTTATAGGCACACAACTTTGGAACTCACCACCCAAAGACACGAAACTCACAGAAAACTACCTACAATTCAGAAAAAAACCTGAAAACACATCTTTTTCAAGAAGTCTTTCCCCCGTGCATCTGGCTAATCCCACACCACCATACATCATGAAACGTTCAGAAATGGAAAACAATAATATTATGTGCAACAAAACAGAAGAAACCAGTCTTCGCAAGAAAACAACAGAAGACAAAACAGCGAAGATGACTAACAAAAACCAAAACGAAAATAAACAATAAAAATTAAAAAATAAATAGAAAATAAAAATAAAATTGTATTTAAAAATATAAATACATAAAAAAGACGAAACTCTGATTGTGAAAATTAAAAATATATCCTTTATTAGCCATAAATTGGTGGGGAGAACAGGACTCGACACAGCTGTGTTTCGGCCATATAGGCCTGCGTCAGGGATCTTCTCACCGTTGATAGTAGCTAATTCTATCCAAATCTCAAAGAAATATATATATCTTCTTGCTAATGTTGTATCACTGATCAATACTCAGAACAGTATCAAGCACAGCGATTAAAGGCAGCATTTCATATCTCTATAATGGTAGTATAGCGCTGAATTGTACTCAAAAACAAAATTGGGCGAAAAAGTTCTGACGCTGCTCAGAACTTTTTCGCCCAATTTTGTTTTCGAGTATAATTCAGCGCTATACTACCATTAGCAACATTAGCAAGAAGACATATATATTTGAGAGTTGGATAGGATTAGCTACTATCAACGGTGAGAAGACTCCTGACGCAGGCCTATTTTTAATTTTCAGAATCAGAGTTTTGTCTTTATGTATTTATATTTTAAAATACAATTTTATTCTTCAAACAATAATATTAACCTCTCTCACAATATGCTCATATATCAACTTAAGCGTTTATTGTTCTTCTGTATTATGTACTAGAATTCTACAAATCTAAATTTTGTAACCGCCTTTTTAGCAATATGTAAGCCACATTGAACCTGCCATATGGTGGCAAAATGTGGGATACAAATGCAATAAATAAATAAATAAACTTTATAATCTCGCAAATATTCCTGTAGTAATTTTTGAACCCCAAAACATCTGGTTGAGTCTCAAAAGCCAAATATCTTAGACACAAAGCTGACACTAGCCAATGAAGCTTTTACCATCATATTGGACAATTCTAAATGCAGCCTGTGGAGTGGAGGAGTAGTGGAGCACCAGAGGTGGCCAGTTCAAATCACACTACTGCTCCTTGTGATCTTGAGCAAGTCACTAAACCCTCCATTCCCTCAGGTACAAAATTAGATTGTGAGCCCTCTAGGAACAGAGAAATCCCAGTGTACCTGAACCTGAATGTAACTCACCTTGAGCTACAACTGAAAAAGGTGTGAGCAAAATCCAAATAAATCCGAGGCCCACACTATGAAATGCACAACTACATTCTATACAATTGACATTCAAGGCAGAGCTTTTGTAGGCTTTATAACCTCAAGAAATTGCTTCCAACTATTTTCATACAATTTTCTCATTTGAACAAACAAAGAGTTCTTTAACAGTTTACCAACTGTGCTGGAATCAAATCCCAAATACTTTCTCCAATTGCAGTCGGGTACTCCTCCACACCAGGTGCTAAAAACACAAAGTCACGCCCACTGAAAGCAAGATAAAGATTCTGCTATAGTATTATTGACTCCAGGCACATGTCTAGCAGACAACATTAATTAAGCTTTAAACAACGTAATACCAGAATTCTTGTTCTTTCAATGTGTAGTGCTGAATGAGCTGTCTGTTTGTTAATAGACTTAAATACACTGTTATCAGAGTACAATACTACTTTTCTATTCTGTAACAGGTCTCCCCATATAAATGGAGCTATAACAATTGGAAATAACTCTAAAAAAAAACAAATATTCTTGCACCAGCTTCTCATCAACCAATCAGACGGCCAACTACCTGCACACCACACTCCTTTTAAAATAGATGCCGAACCCCACTCTACTAGAAGCATCAGTGAATAAATCCAAATCAATGTTAGAAATTGCAGGAAATTGCCAAATGCGTACTCCATTAAATTTTCTCAGAAAAGCTTTCCACAGTTCCAAATCTTCTTTTACAGCATGAATTACTCTAATAAAATGGTTCATTTTAACTCTCTTAGTCAACAATCCTAATCTTCTCATGAATACCCTCCCCACAGGAATGATTCAACAAGCAAACTTCAAGTGACCTAATAGACTTTGCACTTGCCTTAAAGGTAATTTTCTTTGAATCCGACACTGTTATCTCCTGTAATTTATTCAGCTTCTCTTGAGGCAAGTAAGATTCCATCTTAATAGAATCCAACTCTATTCTTTTAAAAGTTAGTCTTCTACAAGGTCCTTCTGACTTTTCCTCAGCCAGAGGAACACCAATCTTTGCTAAATGCTGGAAAGTGACCACCATATCTGTACATAATGAGGAACCTGAAGGACCAACAAACAAAAAATCAAGATTATGAAGATTGCATCATCTTGAACAGCTTGAACTAACTACCCAATGTAAAACGAAGCGAATACTTCAAAATATGCACATGCAACTGAACATCCCATTGGCAAGCATTTATCCACATAATATTTGCCCAATAAATGAAAACCTAGTAAGTAAAAGGATTCAGGATGAATAGGTAGCAATCTGAAAGCCGAATCAATATCAGCCTTTGCCATTCAAGAACCAGGACCCGAAGCCCTTAACAGAGCCAGCAAACAGTTGGATCTATAAAACTGTTCACACTCACTCCCTTGGGGTAGGATAAATAGTGGATTAGCCTAAATTTGCCTCGCTCTTTTTTTTTTTTGTTTTGAATAATACCCAATGGAGAAATTACCAGATTAGCAAAACAGAGGAAAATCATCTTTCCCAAATCTAATTCTTTTTGTAATTTAGGTGCTACCACCTCCTTCATAGAGTATACGGAAGAAGGATTCCTTGCATTATGAACTAAGTTTGGACCTTCATAAGGAATATGAAAGCCCAAATTAAAAAAAAAAACCTCTCCTGTAACAATTTGGCAGACAAGCAATAAGGATAACTTCTACTCCAAAAAAGCACTTCATTAACATTAATTGGAGACGGGGCCATGCATAACATTTTGTATTGCTAAATTTTACTGATTGACAAAAAGGCAGTTCCTTCGGCACACCAACTCACTACATAAAGCAGGGTGATTATTACCACTCAAACTGCACTTATGCTGAAACCTACAAGCCCGTTTATCATAGAAGCCAGCATTAAAATGAAAGCAAAAATTAGGTTATCCACCTGCCTTCATAGGTGCAGACATCCCTGCAGTACCACTAATACCTGAAAGTACAGACTGAGCCAACTTGTTACTCATAGATGCAACAGTGCCCCAATTATTAAGGTCTACTTGCCCACCAAACCATTACCGATCCTAAACGCACCCATCGTAACTGGAGTCATTTCTGCTAGCCAAATATCCATATCCCTATAACCCAGGCATCTAATTTCTTCTTAGCCAAACTCTTTCAAAATTGCTCAACATAATTTAACCAGGCCCATCCACCATAAGTGCGATGAGCCCGTTAAATTAAATCAGAATATCACGCTGGCCATAACATTAAAAGCTAACAGCCAATTAGTAATAGTTTGGGGAATCTTAGATTGCTTTCTCGTACTATCATCTTTAATCTCATCACGCTTCTTTTTGTCACTTAAATCCTGATGTCTAGCCAACAAGAAAATATATCTGTATATTTCCCTCTCAATATTTTTCTATGCATTTTTAAAGTAACTTAAATATCCAATGCACTAATAGCACACAGTGAATGGGTCCCTTTAAACAACCTGCAGGCTCATTTTCGAAAGGGATCGCCGGCGATCTTCCGACACAAATCGGGAGATCGCCGGCGATCTCCTGATCCCGGCCAAATCGGTATTATCGAAGGCCGATTTTGGCCGGCTTCAACTGCTGTTTCGTCGCGGTGCCGGCCAACCTTCAAGGGGGCGTGTTGGTAGTGTAGTGAAGGCGGGACGAGGGGCGGGGCGGGGTGTGGGTACGAGATGGCCGGCTTCACCTTATAATGGAAAATAAGAGGCCGGCTCGAACGAGCATTTCGCCAGCCAGACTTGGTCCATTTATTTTTAGGACCAAGTTTGGAAAAAGTGCCCCAATTGACCAGATGACCACCGGAGGGAAGCGGGGATCACCTCCCCTTACTCCCCCAGTGGTCACCAACCCCCTCACACCCAAAAAAAACAAAAACAAACTTTTTTTGCCAGCCTGTATGCCAGCCTGAAATGTCATACCCAGCTCCTTGACAGCAGTATGCAGGTCCCTGGAGCAGTTTTTAGTGGGTGCAGTACACTTCAGGCAGGTGGACCCAGGCCCATCCCCCCTACCTGTTCCACTTGTGGTGGTTAATGTAGAGCCCCCCTTCACCCCTTAGGGTTATGGTAATGGTGTAGAGTTGTGGCAAGTGGGTTTTGGGGGGATTTGGGGGGCTCAGCACACAAGGTAAGGGTGCTATGCACCTGGAAGCTATTTTTTTAAAGTGCTCCCTAGGGTGCCCGGTTGGTGTCCTGGCATGTGAGGGGGGCCAGTGCACTACAAATGCTGGCTCCTTCCACGGCCAAATGCCTTGCATTTCGCCGGGTTTGAGATGGCCGGGCCCGGTTTCCATTATGGCTGAAAAACGAAGCCGGCCATCTCATATAAACCCGGCGATCCCTCTCTAAACCCGGCGAGCGATTTGGCCGTTGCCGTTCGATTATGCCCCTCCTGGTCAAATTGCCTTACGTTCCTTCTTCTTTTTCATATAAATTGTGCATCTCTCTCACAACTGCCAGATCCTCAGAATCAGAAGATGAAGAAGTTGACTCAGAAGAGTCCCAAACACTGTCGATATCAGACCTAACAGAGGCAGACCCTAAATAACGCTAACTTTTTTCCCTGTCCATATGTTTTATAACATTCCTTAGGCTTTTCAAAAATTTTCTGTGTCTCAAACGTTACTTTAAACTTGATGCTAACTTTAAAAAACAGGACATTGAAACAGGACATTTAGGGAATCCCAGCAGAGAGGTTTCAACAATGCTGAAAGTAAGCCAAGTGTGCTTAATGAGAGAGCAGGATAAAGGATGCACATTATCCCCTACAACTTCTAAGCAGCTTGTATATCAAAGGAAAAAACACAATTTGAAGTGTCCGTATAGAAATGCTAGAAGCCTAAAAAATAAGATGGGAGAGTTAGAGTATGTAGAACTAAATGATGAAGTAGATATAATAGGCATCTTAGAGACTTGGTGGAAAGAAAACAATCAATGGGACACTGTGTTAACAGGTTGCAATGATAGAGAGGATCAAATTGGAGGAGGGGTTGTGCAATATGTTAGAGGGAATTGAGTCAAATAAAATAAACATTCCACATGAAACAGCGGCGTGGAATCATTATGGACAGAATTCCGTGTGTGAAGGGAAGGAGTATTCTTGTAGGGCTTTACTACGTCCGCTGGAACAGAACGAACAGACAGATGAAGAAATGTTTACAGAGATTAGGAAAGCTGGCAAATTGAGCAATTCTATAATAATGACTGATTGCAATTACCCTGATACTGACTGGATAAATGTTACATCAGGGAGTGCCAGGGAGATATTTCTAGATGAAATAAATGACTGCTTCTTGGAGCAACTGGTCCAGGAACTGACAAGAGGGGGAGCCATTTTGGATTTGGTCCTTGGTGGCATGCAGAAGCGTAGTGTGAGAGGTGGCAGTGTTGAGTCCCCTGGGAAACAATGATCTTAACATGATCAAGTTGAGCTACTATCTGGGATGAACCCGCAAAGGAAATCTACTGTAGCTGCATTTAATTTTCGAAAGAGCGACAATAATATGATGAGGAAAATGGTTAAAAAGAAACTAAAAGGATTGGCTGTTAAGGTTAGGATACTAAATCAGGCATGGACATTATTCAAAAATACTATCTTGGAAGCTGAGTCCAGAGGCATTCCATGTATTTGCAAAGGTGGAAAGAAGAGAAAACGACAGCCAGCATGGTTCAAAGGTGAAGTAGGCTATTACAGCCATTCCTTTAAAGAATGGAAAAAGGATCCAAATGAAGAAAATAAGAAGCATCATAAGCTAAAGAGAAAGGCTAAAAGAAAATATGAAGAGAAATTTGCTGCAGAGGCTAAACCTCACAGTAACAACTTTTTCAGGTACATCAGAAGCAGAAAGCCTGCAAGGGAATCCGTGGGACCGTTAGATCACAAAGGAGCAAAAGGGGCACTCAGGGATGACAAGGCCATATAGGAGAAACTGAATGAATTCTTTGCTTCTGTCTTTACAGATGTAGATGTAAGAGATCTGTCTGTACCAGAAATGGTTTTCAAGGATGATGATGCAGAGGAACTGAAAGAAATCTCAGTGAACCTGGAAGATGTACTGAGCCAAATTGACAAACTAAAGAGTAGTAAATCACCTGAACTGGATGGCATACATCCAAGGGTACTCAAAGAACTCAAGTATGAAATTGCTGATCTGCTGTTAGTATTATGTAACCTGTCATTAAAATCGTCCATAGTACCTGAAGGTTTGAGGGTGGCCAATGTGACGCCAATTTTTTAAAAGGGTTCTAGGGGCGATCCGGGAAATTGCAGACTGATAAGCCTGATATCAGTGCCGGGCAAAATAGTGGAAACTATTATAAAGAATAAATTTACAGAACACATAGACAAGCATGGTTTAATGGAACAGAGTCAGCATGGGTTCAGTCAAGGAAATTCTTGCCTCACCAATTTGCTTCATTTCTTTGAAGGCATGAATAATCATGTGGATAAAGGTAAGCCAGGTGATGTAGTGTATCTAGATTAAGTTCTTTATGAGAGACTCCTGAGAAAATTAAAGAGTCATAGGATAGGAGGCAAGGTTCTGGTGTGGATTAGGAATTGGTTTTTGGACAGAAAACAGAGGGTAGGGTTAAATGGTCATTTGTCTCAATAGAGGAAGGTGAACAGTGGAGTGCCGCAGGGATCTGTATTTGGACCGGTGCTATTTAACATATTTATAAATGATATAGATATCAGAACGACAAGTGTGGCGATTAAATTTGATACAAAACCATTCAAGGTTGATAAAATATGTGTGGACTGTGAAATATTGCAGGAAGACCTTAGGAAATTGGAAGACAGGGCATCCAAATGGCAGATGAAATTTAATATGGACAAATGCAAGGTGATGCACATTGGAAAGAATAATCCGTATCATAGTTACCTGATGCTAGGGTCCACCTTGGGGGATCAGCACTCAAGAAAAAGATCTAGGTGTCGTTGTAGATAGTACGCTGAAATCTTCAGTGTGCAGCGGAGGTTAAAAAAGCAAACAGGATTCTGGGAATTATTAGGAAAGGGATGGTGAATAAGACCGAAAATACTATAATGCCTTTGTATTGCTCCATGGTGCGACTGCACCTCGAGTATTGCGTTCAGTTCTGGTTGCTGTATCTCAAAAAAGATATAGCAGAATTAAAGGTTCAAAGAACAGCGACCAGAATGATAAAGGGGATGGAACTCCTTTCGTATGAGGAAAGTCTAAAGAGGTTAGGGCTCTTCAGCTTGGAAAAGAGATGGATGAGTGGAGATATGAATGAAGTCTTCAAAATCCTGAGTGGTGTAGAATGAGTAAAAGTAAATCAATTTTTTACTCATTCCAAAAGTACAAAGACTAGGGGACACTCAAGGAAGTTATATGGAAACACTTTTAAAACAAATAGGAGGAAATATTTTTTCACTCATTGAATAGTTAAGCTCTGGCACTCTTTGCCAGAGGATGTGGTAACAGTGGTTAGTGTATCTGGATTTAAAAAAGGTTTGGACAAATTCCTGGACGAAAGGTCTGCTATTGAGACAGACATGGGAAGCAACTGCTTGCCCTGGGATTTGAAGTATGGTGTTGCCACGATTTGGGTTTCTGCCAGGTACTTATGACCTGGCTTGGCCACTGTTTGGAAAGCAGGATACTGGGCTAGATGGACCATTGGTCTGACCCAGTATGGCTACTCTTGTGTTCTTATGAGTAGATGTACCAGGAACTGCTTCATCCTCATCCATGTCCTGTAATCCTTCTGCCAGATAATCATCTCTAGACATATGAGGCACAGGTGAATGCATGGAATCTCTATTTGAAAAAAAAAAAACTAAGTTCACCATTTCCATCCATCTCACTCTCAAATTCAGTACACAAAGTTTGCACAGTGGGTTTATCCCTAATTAGTCTCTTTTTGGCTCTGCCTTTATTCTTTTTCATGAACAAACCATCCATTAAACCATGAGACTCCATATTATCCATTAATCTCCCAGGTCTTTTTATTAAACATTTTCCAGGGACAAGAGACTGTTTCCTCTGAGGTTTTTTAGGGCCCATCTTAAAAATCCTTTAAATTCTGAGGAAAAATACTTAAACAAAAACTAAAATGAAGCATAAAATAACCTCACTCAAAACCTGACCCTTTAGGACCCAGCATGTTTCCACACAAACTTCAGTATTGCAGTCTCACACAGCCAACACACTATCCCCAAGCAGCAACTCACAAAAAGTCAGTCTTCCACTTCAACAGCAACCCCTAAATACTGCAATGACCCCTTACCAAAGCAATTTAAAACTTATTAAAACCTGCTCAAAACAACTGCTGAATCCGCAAACTCTAAGGCCCTGATTCTCAAAAGTAAACGCGGACGCTAGAGGCCATTTGTAGTGGAGTAGTGCTTGCATGTTCTGAAAAGGATCCACTGCTTCCCAGCAAGGTGGAGCCGTCCACCAGCTGTTTTCCAGATCTCACCACAATTGCAGACAGTGGCTAGGTCAAACGATTTTTATTATCAAGCCAATAACAGCTGTCACAAACTTCAGTACATAGGTTATCCCCAAAGAAACAGGTTCCAACCACATAGGTTTCCAGTAAAGCAGGTAAATAAAGCAGGCTTCCAAATAAGTCAGATTTCCAATAAAGCAGGGGAATAAAGCAGGCTTCCAAATAAGTCAGGCTTCCAATAAAGCAGGTAAATGAAGCAGGCTCCCAAATACATCATCAGGCTTTCCATAAAGCAGATAAATAAAGCAAGTTTCCAAATACATCAGGCTTTCAATAAAGCAGGTTTCTCTCACCTCCAACACCCTTCCAAACCCTCAGGAGCTGGCCATCCCTGCCTTGGAACTCTCCCACTCCATAGAGGTTTCTCCCCTCTCCTAGGATTCCTCTCCCCCCTGATCTACCGCTTCTCCATATAATCCATCCAATCATCTTCTTCCCTCTCCATGGGCCCCTCTCTATTCTAGCTGGGCCGCATGGTATATTGATTGCATATCCAGGGGATCTGAGCTTCTTCCCTCTGCCTCCCCCTAGTGGGTGACGAAATTATAGGCTCAGCCTGGCTATCTCCCTGGCTCCCTCTACTGGAGCTGGGAATCCATTCCCTTGTCTCCAGACTACTCTGCCTCCCTCCTTGCAATGGCATTAGGGAGTTGTTTTTCTGCACTGTTCTGGAGGTATTTTTATGGTGTTTTGAGCATCTGGGCCTAAATGTCCTTATAAACAACTTCCCGCCTTTACCTCATGCCTTCCCCTTTTCCCAGCCAATACACCTACACACCAATTCCCCGTGTTCCCTACATCATACCCAATTTATGCACCACAAAGGAAAAAAAATCCCATCTTCTTTGGATGTGCTCAGCCAAGTTATTTGTCTTTCCTTTTATTAAGTCGGGCTGTTTTTCTAAACATTTTTTGTAACCCAGAGAAGGAGAAATGTAGCAAGAACGGCCCTGTAAGTCAAATGTACTATGATGTGTATCCACTAGGTGGTGCAGGAGTGCTACCAGTTGGATCTATGCATGGGGACCATAAGGAGAGGTCCCCCATACTGTAGTGTAATTGGAGCCAGGGCTTGGGTGATCAAGGGTGGCTGCCTATGAGTCCAGTATGCATAATTACACTTACCTTGAGACATGGGCTAGGACTGGAAAAGATTCCAGGAGGCCAAAGAGGCTGTATTCCTCTCACTCATTGCTCACTCTTTCTCTCAATAAATACAGACCATACCGTTGTATGTGTTCTGAACAAAGAAATCTCTTTTAATTAAAATCTTTTAGTCACTTAACATTAAGTACAGTATTGGCAGAGGAGTATAAATGCAGAGTTTCTCCAACTATGACCAAATTTACATTAATCACTTCCTTCCTGAGAACTGTAAAGTAGTTCTACCCTTTCTCAAAATTCACTCCAGTCAGCATACAATAAAGCTGTCAGCTGTACTTAGTAGCAATTTAACATATACGCTTACAGTTGTGATGATCCCAGTGGCAAGGGCCTGACAATTGCCTGGTCCTTGAAACAACTCCGTAGGAAATTAGGTTAGATGCCAGTTCAGAAGCTGACGCTCAAAGGTAGAGATGCTGTGGGTAGTTCTCCCAGCCATAAAGATGGTACAGACAAAATCATGCAGCTGTAGATCTGAACAGATGCCAAGTTGGTAAATTACAGAATAGACAGTTTTCTTTTCTTCTTCAGTCCTTAGAAAAAGGGTGAAATGGCTACCCTGTTTCCATGCACCCCTCACAGTACAGGTCAGAGGTCTGGGTGACACTTTTGGTACCTGCTGTTCTTTTAAATTAAATAGCTTACTGTATTCAGTGGTATATTTCTCATACTTCCCTACAGAATATTACTCTTCCTTACTTTAGTGCAGTGGTTCCCAATGTCACGAACCTGGAATTTCAAACGTGGAGCCAGATGTACTCACCTATGATGCGTTTATACCTCTCCTTTGAATATCTCCAGTTTGGGCGTGTCTACACTTTGTGCGCGCCTCCTCTGACGTCAGACGCCTTCACCTTAAAACCAGGAACAGCTCACTACCTCATTGCCTCAGCTACAACCTGTTTGGTGTCTGGTGCATTTTTCTTGTTGCTGTTCTGCCTGATCGGACTACTGCCTGGACCTGACCACTGCTGGATCGCTGCCTGACCTGACTTCTGCCTAGATCTGACCACTGCTGGATCGCTGCCTGACCTCAGCTTATTCACAAGTCTTCTGTGGGGGACCGTATCAAGGGCTATAGGTATGACATTTGAGGCTGGCATAGAGGCTGGAAAAAAATATTAATTTTTTTTTGGGTGGGAGGGGGTTGGTGACCACTGGGGGAGTAAGGGGAGGTGATCCCCGACTCCCTCCGGTGGTCATCTAGTCAGTTGGAGCACCTTTTTGAAGCTTGGTCCTGAAAAAAAGGGACCAAGTGTAGCCAGCCAAATGCTCGTCAGGGCCAGCTTTGTTTTTTCCATTATCGGGCGAAGCTGGCCATCTCGTAACCACGCCCCGTCCCGCCTTCTGTATCCTACCAACACGCCCCCTTGAAGTTTGGCCGGCTCCACGACGGAAAGCAGTTGAACCCGACCAAAATCAGCTTTCGATTATACCTATTTGGCTGGGTTTGGGAAATGGCCGGCCATCTCCCGATTTGTGTCGGAAGATGGCCGGCCTTCTCGTTCGAAAATAAGCAGGTTTATTTTCATCACTCCCCACATAGTCATTCTCATTATCTTTCAGTCTTGCAATTCCATTCCTATCTCTTCTCCTTTCTCCAATATATCTGAAAAAAGTCTTGTCACCTCTCTTTACATCTTTAGCCATTTTTTTCTTCCACTCGTGCTTTAGCTAACCATATTTCCCTCTTCACTTCTTTGTTTAATTCGATAATCTTTTCCGTGATCCTCTCATTGCATTCTTTTGTATTTCTTGAACAAAGCCTCTTTTCCTCTTATTTTTTCAGCTACTTGTTTGGAGAACCATATAGGCTTCCTGCTTGTTTTTGTTTACTTTCCTCACAAAAAGATCAGTCGCCATATTTATAGCAGCCTTTATCTTGGACCACTGTTTTTCCACTTCTCCTATGCCTTCCCATGCCAACAGCTCCTTCTTCAGGTATTCCCCCATTTTATCAAAATCAGTACCTCTGAAATCCAGTACTTTGAGTTTTTTGTGCGTCCACACTCCGCCTTCGCCCTTATATCAAACCATACGGTGTGATGATCACTATTACATAGGTGGGCACCCATCCGGATATCAGAAACACTACCTCCATTCGTGAACACTAGATCCAGCATCGACCCTTACCTCGTGGGTTCCGTCACCATTTGTCTGAGCAAGGCACTTTGACAAGCATCCACAATCTCCCTACTTCTTTCTGATTCCGCAGATGGGACGCTGCAATCCACATCAGACAAATTGAAATCTCCCAACAGTAGCACCTCCCCTTTCGTGCCCTCTATGATTCTGTGCCCAGGATGGCTTGTAGTGCTTACTTTTGGGTTTACTGTATAAGCATCTAATACCTTTGCCCTGCACTGAGCGACACGGTCACATGAACAGAGAGATTAATATATATAATATTTTATATTACGTTTGTGTGTGTGTGAGAGAGAGTGAAATCTCTATATTAGACTCATTTAATACATTTGTTGATTAGCTTTCAGGTCAGAACAGAATGAGCAAAAGATGGCATAAGTAGATCTCGCAAAGCATTTCAATTTTAGTCTGAAGGTGGAAAGTTGGGGAGGGACATCTGATCTGAAAGTGACAGGTAGTAGAATTTTACAGTTCATAATGTGCTGGAAAGCCCAGATCTTTATTCTTATAAGACCTTTCTTGTCAGATTCAAAGTATCTGATCATTTTAACTTCAAAAGTCTTAGGCTCCTGGATTGTTTTACAGTTTCCTTTTTGTACCCTGATTATAAGGCCATTGATGTAGAACTTTGGTCCTTAAAAGTGCTTCCCTGTGGAGATGTCACCTTGCTCTGCTTTGTAGCATTTGATCTTCTGTCTATATGAATTGATTCTTGTCTTTAACATTTGGCCTGTTTCACCCATGTAACACCCTTCTTCACATTTTATACATTGAATTAATATATACTGCATTACAGGAAGAGCCATAAGTAGGTTAAATATTTTTTTCCTATTTTTTTCAGTGGCTTATCCTCTAGGAGTAGTGGTTGTGGGTCTATGATTTTTCATAGTTTTTCCAGCTCTAGATTGTATGCCTCTTCAAGGGGAATTGTTTTATTTGTATTGCAGTAGGTTTGCCTTGGATGATTTAAGAAAGTTGAAAAGAAATCCTAGAAATGATTTAGAGGTTGTAGCCTACATTGTTTGAGAGACAAACATGGTTTAGTGGGACAGAGTCAGCATGGGTTCAGCCAAGGGAAGTCTTGCCTCACCAATTATTTATTTGTTGCATTTGTATCCCACATTTTCCCACCTATTTGCAGGCTCAACGTGGCTTACATAGTACCATAGAGGCGATCGCCAATACCGGTATGAACAAATACAGAGTGAGGTTATGGTAGAATAAAGTTCATGTGTGACAGACACATTGGGAATCATAGGAGGAAGAGTTTAGTTATGTCCAGTACGAGCTTTTATTTGTTGTGTTGCAGGGTTAAGGCATTTAAGTTGGATCATTAGGGTATGCCTTTTTGAACAGGTTAGTTTTTAGGAGTTTCCTGAAGTTTAGGTGGTCATATGTTGTTTTCACGGCGCTTGGTAATGCGTTCCATAGTTCTGTGCTTATATAAGAGAAGCTGGATGCATAGGTTGATTTATATTTGAGTCCTTTGCAGCTTGGGTGGTGAAGATTTAGGTATGTTCGTGTTGATCTTGTGTTTCTGGTTGGTAGGTCTATGAGGTCTGTCATGTATCCCGGGGCATTGCCGTAAATGATTTTATGAACCAGTGTGCAGATTTTGAATGCAATATGTTCTTTGATTGGGAGCCAGTGCAGTTTTTCTCATAGGGGTTTGGTGCTTTCTAATCTTGTTTTTCCGAATATTTGCTTCATTTCTTTGGTGGCATGTGTATCTAGATTTTCAGAAAACGTTTGACAAAGTTCCTCAAGAGAGACTCCTGAGAAAATTAAAAAGTCATGGAATAGGAGGCAATGCCCTTCTTTGGATTAGGAACTGGTTATTGGACATAAAACAGGGAGTAGGGTTAAATGGCCATTTTTCTCAATAGAGGAGGGTGAATAGTGGAGTGCCACAGAGATTTGTACTGGGACTGGTGCTATTTAAAATATTTATAAATGATTTGGAAATCGGAATGACAAGTGAGGTGATTAAGAGCCTCTTTTACAAAACTGCACTACTGATTCCCAGCATGGCAATGCCAACAAAGCCCATTCACTTTGAATGGACTTCATCGGCATTACCACATGGGAATTGCTAGCGCAGTTTGGTAAACTTTGAAGTCAGAATGATTGAGTATTTTGACACCCAACAGACAGGACTTAACAAGGATCTGGGTTTTCTAGCCCATTATAAACCATAAAGTTGTATTTCTCTGTTTATCACTCTCCTCCCACCTACCCACACCCATCCTGTTAGACTATCAATGAAATGAAATGCTTTGATGTACCCATGCATACCTCCTACCCACCCCCACCTTGCTAGACGGTCATTGAAATGCTTTGATGCTTCACTTATATATACTATCAACTAACACATTTGCTTATTTCCGATCTGACGAAGAAGGGCAACCTTCGAAAGCTAATCAAGAAATGTATTGTTATGTCCAATAAAAAAGGTATCATCTTATTTTCTTTTCCATGTTTTATTTTGTTTGATTTCTATTGAAAATCTATTGCTAAATGGAGACTCAAATCACTGATGGGCCGATGATCAGAAGCAAACACAGGCGCTAGACTCTATTAGCGCCATACTAGTGCCTGTGTTTGCTACCGCCCCATGATCAGAGCCCCCGATTGTCTGAAACAATGCGCTCATGGGCTCTGAATGCAACTAGCATGCAGATGCATGCAAAACAGGGCTCGTAGTGGAAATATCATGCAAGTGCATGCTAAACATATTCCTCCTTAATGATCAGTGAGCAGCGTGCCAAACACTGGTACGTTGTCTGCGGCAAACCTTTGCCAGCTCTGAGCTGGCATTAGGGTTTGCAGACCATTGGGGGGAGGAATGATGAGCCCTGTTCAGCATGCATTTGCATGTTAACAGACCCCCCCATTTCCTCCAATGCAGTCTCCTTCTGTGGTGTGAAGCCCCACCCAGTGCATCCCAGGATCCACTGGGCAGGGCTGGGCGCTGCCATTTTCGAGGTGGCGCAGCTGGAAGAGGAGGGAGTCTACCTCCCTCCTCCAACAAAGGTACGGGGGCTGAGATGAAGGCCGCTAGATCACTAGGTCGGGGGGGGGGGGGTTGATTTGCGGCCTACTGGGCCACCAGGGCTTTTATTGGGGGATGCTAGGGGGGCTGGAGACTGACCAGATCTCCAGCCCACTTCAAATTTGTGTTGGGGGGGTGGTTGGGGGACTGGAGGTCCACTAGACCTCCAGTCCCTGTATCGTTGGTTCGGGGTGGGGGTTCGGTGCGGGCACTAGGCCACTAGGGCAGAGGTAGACAATTCCAGTCCTCAAGAGCCGCAGCAGGTTTTCAGGATATCCACAATGAATATGCAGGAGATAGATTTGCATACTATGGAGGCAGTGCTTGCAAATCTATCTCCTGCATATTCATTGTGGATATCCTGAAATCCTGACCTGCCTGCGGCTCTCAAGGACCAGAGTTGCCTACCCCTGCACTAGGGCCATGCTGTTTGGGGTCTGGTGATCCCATGGACCTCCAGCCCCTGTGTTTGACAGGTCAAGTGTGGGAGGATTGGCACAATCCTCCTGCACTTTACTCTATGATCAAAGATAATAGCATGCATAAATTTGCATGCTATTATCTCTGATCATAGGGGCGATAAAATCCCGTGCTGTTCCAGTGCTATTTTAGAGCACTGTTTAGAACAGCGCAGGGCTTTCGATCATCTGGATATGAGGGTGTGTTTACTCCAAAATGATTATTAAGAATAGGCATGCAGCTAAAGCAGTTCCTTGCAGAACTTTCCACTTTTTAGTGATCTCTCATTTAATTTTGTTACCTAAGTGGAAGAACATCAGGACACACATCAGCCTTGATTTATTAACTACCCTCTCAGCAGCAGAAAACAGACAATTCTTGATTCTGATAAAGGTCTTTTTAAAGGCTCATTTTAATGTGCTCCTGGGACAGCCCAACTCAAAGAGCACCTTGGCTTTTCCATCCCACAACAGCAATTTCTCCTTAGCATAAAAAACTGGCAAACTGGAAAATAAACTTTTAATGGACTAATGTAATAATACTTGAGTGCTATATTTTAAATTCATAATCTGTTTCTTTAAATAGCACTTTGCAGAGGAAGGGGATGGCTCAAGGAAATTGGAATAACATTTCAGAGCTTTTTACATCTGGGTCGCCAGGTCATATCCAGTTATGGTCAATAGGGACTTAAAAGGCTAGACCATGTAAAATGAAGTTTTGGTCAAAGTACACTTCCAAATGGATCAGGATCCACATTACCTTTTTTCCCGAGAGAGGAATTTCGTCACCTAATACAGTCAATCGTTTTATGTCACTTGGATTATTGTAACGGAGTTTACGCAGGATGTAAAGAGCAACTTATTAAGAAACTGCAGACCGCCCAAAACACAGCGGCCAGAAAATCCAAATTTAAAAGTGCCAAACCCCTCCAAGAGAAATTGCATTGGCTTCCTGTCAAGGATCGAATCACCTTTAAAATCTGCTCCCTAGTTCACAAAATTCTCTATGGTGAAGTCCCTGGCTATGTGATTAAACTAATCATCCTACCACGCAGGAATGCATTAAGACTATCCCATTCATACCTAAACCTTCATTACCCAAACTGCAATAGGCTTAAGTATAAATCCACACATGCTTCATCCTTCTTCATCAGCTCACAACTATGGAATTGTTTGCCAAAAACTATAAAAACCATCCACAACCATCTAAATTTCAGGAAATCTCTTAAGACCATGTTATTTGGAAAAGCCTACCACAAGGACTCAGCATGTGTCTCCACTGCTTGATACACATCAATTTAATGACAATTTTGGACACATCCACCCTTCCCTCCTCTCCCCTGGTTTCCCTGTTCCTTCCGTTCCTTCCCCATCCTCTCCATTATTTCTTATGTAGGTTTTATGTTGTATTAGCTTAATTTACTGCATTGGCGTCTGCCTCTGCGGTGCGATGTAAGCCACATTGAGCCTGACGCAGTTGGGAAAATGTGGGGTATAAATGAGATAATAAATAAATAAATTACTAAAAAAGAACCTCCACAAACATCATGGTTTGGCTCTAATTGGAACCACTGCTGCTGGCAGACTGAGCAGAGAAGCCAAAAATTGCATAGGCCTGGAGAGTGAACAACCCTTTTACCACTAGATAGGAGTCCCTCCACAACAGGGCTGAGTTTAGTTTAGTTAGAATAATATACCACTTGGACTGATGTCACTTCACAGCAATGTACATATCACGCCGTGAAAGAAACCACAGTATATGAACCACATGTTCTGGCTTCCATTATGTGCTATCAGCCTGTGCCTCCCATTGTAGCATTCCATGTGCTGGACCTGAACCAAAATACTGCTAAGTGATTTCTGATTATCTTATTCTAATTTCTCAACTTTTTGGCTATAGGTTTAGCTACCTAATATTCTCCTTAATTTAATGCTTATTGCTTAATTAATTTGTCCTGTGAATCTGTATTGTGGTACACTGCTCTGTCTTCTAACCCTGCCTAGTTATATTATGGTGGAATTTGAAAGTTAAATCAACTGAAAATTCTTTAATCAGACTGTAGCATTCTGGTTATACCTAGAGAACATTTTTTGATACAGCACTTGGCTGACTCACTGGGACTTATAGTCCCACCCACGCTCCCCACATCCCACCCACCCCAGGGTTTTCTAGTCATATATAGACAAGCCAAAACTCATTAATTTTACTCCTCAGTCACACACAGGCGATCTTGCAGACTGTTAACCCCACCATAGTACACCTGTTCATACCCATTTCAACCAATCAGGATGACTTTTATTCTGTGTAATAATTGTGGTGCTTTAGTTTCAAGGCCAATCATCTGGAGACTTAAAGCTTGTCCTATCTGTCTTCAGCTTGCTAGTTTAAAACAGGAGCTCAGTAAAGTAAAGCAGGAATTGGATGCACTTAAAGCAGCTTCTATGACTGCACAGAATCATACCAACTTCTCACCACTGCCTCAAAGGATAAAACCACCTAAGAATAGATGATTCAAGGTAGACTCAGGCAGACTTTATGTGACACAAAAGCATCCGCCCTCACAAGTGTTGCCCCTACAGAATTCTTTTGCTCCATTACAGCACTGTGATGTTCCTGAAAATAGAACTGAGGTGGAAGAAGAAACAATGAAGGTGGAACAAAAAGATATGAAAGTAACCAAAGAGAAAAGACACCCCCAAATCACTAATGTTGAAACTCATACCAGGAAACTGTTGCTACTAGGGGATTCAATTATCAGAGGCATTAACTTTGAAACACAGTTCAAGGGGCCATGCAAAGTGAAATGCCTTCCAGGCTCTTCAGCTATTAGGAGTACCAAGCAAATAATCTCTATAATCAGAGAAGAAACTAAGGAGTCAAACACTGATGTTGTTATCCACTTGGGAACAAATGACTTGTCCAGTAATACCCCACTTGCCATGCAGAGAGCTTTCCAGGAGCTGGGAGAGGGGTTAAAACCTTTGATACAAACAATAGCTTTCTCTGAAGTACTACATACCTTTTGGAAAGGGAGAGAAAAGATGGCAAAGTACTGAGAATTTCAATAGCTGGCTCAAAGCCTGGTGTCACCAAGAAGGATTTAGGTACATAGGAGGATGGGGCAATACATGGAAAAACAAAAGACTATACTGTAATGATGGGCTGCATCTCACTGTGGCAGGAAAAGAATCCTTGGGGAGAAATTCAGACAATATATTTCTAGGCATTTAAACTAGAAGGCGGGGGTGGAATATGGAGGCAGTTCACTTCAAGTGGTCACCCCCAGCTAAAGCTAAAGACAAGATGCCGCAGTAGAAAAGAAAGCAATGAAAACAACAATCTTAGCAAATCACTTCTTACCAACACAGCAAGACTAAACAAGAAACTAAACAGAAGATAAAAATGCCACTGAAATGTAGATGGAAAGCGATGACCACAAATGCTCGCAGTCAAAGCAATAAAGTTCATGACCTTCAAGCCCTGATGTTGGAGGCAGACTTAGACGTTGCTGCAATCACAGAGACATGGCTCAATGGTTCCCATGAATGGGATGCAAACATACCAGGCTATAATCTATTTAGGAAGGATAGAGATGGTCGTAAAGGTGGAGGAGTAGCTCTGTATGTGAGAAATGATATTGCAGCAACTGAAATGACAGGGACCTGGGGAAAGGAAGAAGCGATATGGATCACCTTAAAAAGAGATGATAGAACCTCTGGCCACGTGGGTGTTGTCTACAGACAATTGGAGGAAATAGATAAGGATCTAATCGCGGATATTCAAAAGTTGGGAAACAAGAGAGAGGTGCTGTTGCTGGGAGATTTCAATCTGCCGGATGTAGATTGGAAGGTTCCATCTGCAGAATTGGAAAGAAGTAGAGAGATCGTGGATGCTTTTCAAAGTGCTCTGCTCAGACAAATGGTGACGGAACCCACGAAGAAGGGAGTGACGCTGGATCTGGTGATCACAAATGGGGATAGTGTGTCAAATGTCCGAGTGGGTGCCCACCTGGGCAGCAGTGACCAACCAACAGTCTGGTTTGATATGACAGCTGAAGTGGAGGGCAGCCACTCAAAACTCAAAGTCCTGGATTTCAAGCATGCTGACTTTAGTAAAATGGGGGAATACCTGAGGAAGAAGCTGATGGGCTGGGAGGACGTACGAGAAGTGGAAGGACAGTGGTCCAGGCTGAAAGAAGCTATAAATATGGCCACAAACATTTTATGTAAGGAGAGTAAATAAAAGCAAGAGAAAAAGGAAACCAATCTGGTTCTCCAAGCAAGTGGCTGAGAAAATAAAGGCTAAAGAGTTGGCGTTCCTGAAATACAGAAAAACTCAAGAAGAGGAACATGGAGAGGAGTGGCCTAGTGGTTAGGGTGGTGGACTTTGGTCCTGGGGAACTGAGGAACTGAGTTCAATTCCCACTTCAGGCACAGGCAGTTCCTTGTGACTCTGGGCAAGTCACTTAACCCTCCATTGCCCCATGTAAGCCGCATTGAGCCTGCCATGAGTGGGAAAGCGCAGGGTACAAATGTAACAAAAAAAAATACCAGATGAAACTGAAAGAAGCCAAGAGAGAGATACGTCTTGCGCAAGCGGAAGAACAAACGGCTAGAAATGTAAGGAGGGGTGACAAAATTCCTTCAGGTATATTAGTGAAAGAAGGAAGACTAAAAAGGGAATTGTGAGACTGAAAGATTGAAAGATGCTGCGAACCGCTATGTAGATGATGAAGAAAATTTGCTAAATAGATACTTTTGCTCTGTTTTCACAGAAGAAAATCCTGGAGAAGGACCGCGATTGACTGACAAAAGTACATATGAGAATGGAGTGGATATAGCACTGTTCATGGAAGAGAGTGTGTATGAACAACTTGAAAATCTAAAGGTGGACAAAGCCATGGGACCAGATGGGATCCACCCCAGGATATTGAGGGAGCTCAGAGAGGTTCTGGCAGGTCCTCTTAAAGATTTGTTTAATAAATCCTTGGAGACAGGAGAGGTTCCGTGGGATTGGAGAACGGTGGATGTGGTTCCTCTTCACAAAAGTGGTGATAGGGAAGAAGCTGGAAACTACAGGCCGGTATGCCTCACTTCGGTTACTGGAAAAGTAATGGAAGCGATGCTGAAGGAAAGGATAGTGAATTTCCTGGAAGCCAATAAGTTACAAGATCCGAGACTACATGGTTTTACCAAAGGTAAATCGTGCCAAACGAATCTCATTGAATTCTTTGACTGGGTGACCGGAGAATTGAATCATGGACATGCTATAGACGTAATCTACTTAGATTTCAGCAAATCTTTTGACATGGTTCCCCACAGGAGGCTCTTGAATAAACTTGACAGGCTGAAGATAGGACCCGACATGGTGAACTGGATTAGGGACTGGTTGATGGACAGACGCCAGAGGGTGGTGGTTAATGGAATTCGCTCGGATGAGGGAAAGGTGAGCAGTGGAGTGCCTCAGGGATCAGTGCTGGGGCCGATTCTGTTCAATATATTTGTGAGTGACATTGTCGAAGGGTTAGAAGGTAAAATTTGCCTTTTTGTGGATGATACTAAGATTTGTAAAAGAGTGGACACCCAGGAGGGAGTGGAAAACATGAAAAAGGATCTGCAGAAGCTAGAAGAATGGTCTAAGGTTTGGCAATTAAAATTCAATGCGAAGAAATGCGAAGTGATGCATTTAGGGAGTAGAAATCCATGGGAGACATACTGTATGTGTTAGGCAGTGAGAGTCTGATATGTACAGATGGGGAGAGGGATCTTGGGGTGATAGTATCTGAGGATCTGAAGGCGACGAAACAGTGTGACAAGGTGGTGACCGTAGCTAGAAGGTTGCTAGGCTGTATAGAGAGAGGTGTGACCAACAGAAGAAAGGAGGTGTTGATGCCCCTGTATAAGTCATTGGTGAGGCCCCACCTGGAATATTGTGTTCAGTTTTGGAGGCCGTATTTTGCTAAGGATGTAAAAAGAATTGAAACGGTGCAAAGAAAAGCTACAAGAATGGTACGGGATTTGCGTTACAAGATGTATGAGGAGAGACTTGCTGGCCTGAACATGTATACCCTAGAGGAAAGGAGAAACAAGGGGGGTGATATGATACAGACGTCGGGAAGTATTTTTTCACGGAGAGAGTAGTGGATACTAGGAATGCCCTCCCATGGGAGGTGGTGGAGATGAAAACGGTAACGGAATTCAAAAATGCGTGGGATAAACATAAAGGAATCCAGTTCAGAAGGAAGAGATCCTCAGAAGCTTAGTGGAGATTGGGTGCCAGAGCTGGTGGTGGGAGGCGGGGCTAGTGCTGGGCAGACTTCTACGGTCTATGCCCTGAAAATGACAGATACAAATCAAGGGCAGGTAATCACATAAAGTAGCACATATGAGTTTATCTTGTTGGGCAGACTGGATGGACCGTGCAGGTCTTTCTCTGCCGTCATCTACTATGTTACTATCCTGCTTATTTTCGAAAGAGAAGGGCGGCCATCTTCCGACACAAATCGGGAGATGGCCAGCCTTCTCCTAAGGCCGGCCAAATCGGTATAATCGACAGCTGATTTTGTCCGGCTTCAACTACTTTCCGTCGCAGGGTCGGCCAAAGTTCAAGTGGGTATGTTGGCAGTGTACTGAAGGCAGGATGGGGGCATGGTCAAGAGATGGCCAGCCTCAGACGATAATGGAAAAAAGAAGGCTGGCTCTGACGAGCATTTGGCCGACTTTACTTGGTCCTTTTTTGTTCACGACCAAGCCTTGAAAAAGTGCCCGAACTGACCAGATGACCACCGGAGGGAATCAGGGATCACCTCCCCTTACTCCCCCAGTGGTCACCAGCCCCCTCCCACCCTAAAAAAATTTTTAAAACATTTGTTTGCCAGCCTCTATGCCAGCCTCAAATGTCATACCCAGCTCCATCATAGCAGTTTGCAAGTCCCTGGAGCAGTTTTAGTGGGTACTGCAGTGCACTTTAGGCAGACGAACCCAGGCCCATCCCCCTCTACCTGTTACACTTGTGGTGGTAAATGTGAGCCCTCCAAAACCCACCCGAAACCCACTGTACCCACATCTAGGTGCCCCCCTTCATCCCTAAGGGCTATGGTAGTGGTTTACAGTTATAGTTTTGGGGTTTGGGGGGGGGGGTTCAGCACACACGGTAAGGGAGCTATGCACTTGGGATCAATTTGTGAAGTCCACTGCCTGTTTGGTGTCCTGTCCTGGCATGTGAGGGGGACCAGTGAACTATAAATGCTGGCTCCTCCCCAGTGGAGTAGCCAGACGGCCAATTTTGGGTGGGCCTGAGCACAAAATGGGTGGGCACAAAATTTTCTCTCTGTCTCTGCCCCCTTCCTCCCCGCATTCTCCACATTTCCCCCGGCACCTCCCAATTCAAAATATACTTTAGCTCATAAAGATCCCCAAGCTCTGTCAGCTGAAAACTTCCTTCGAAGACAGCCACAAATCCCTTTTACCAAGCTTGGCAGGCAGCAATAGCAACAATGCCTTGAGTCACCGATGCTGGCACCCCATGCATGCTTAGTTATCGGTGGCTCAAGGATGTTGCCGCCATCTGCCAAGCTTAGTAGAAGGGAGTTTTAGCTGCTTTTAGAGGAGGTCCTCAGCTGATGTAGGTTGGGGATCCCCACCAGCTACAGCAAGGGTCGGGACTAGTGTTAGACATGCTAGGGCCCAGACTCTCACCAAATACAGAACAAGGGATCACAAATTAGAAATAAAAATATGTAGACAAAAATTGAACTCGGAACCTCGGCATGTTACAGTGGAGAAATAAAATCAGAAATATATTTCTTTTTTTCTACTGAACATAATAAAATGATATCCGCTGTGCACATTTCTCAAGCTAACAAATTTCAGTTAATAAATTCAAAATAAAATGTCTTTCCTACCTTTGTTGTCTGGTCATTTTATTTTTCCAATATGTTGGTTCAAGTTTCTCTTTTCCACTTTCCTGTCTTTCTGTTAATTCTCCTTCAAGCAGCTGCTATTCATTTATCTTTTCTCCACTCTCATTCCATTCCCTCACTACACTGACATATGGATGTTTGTTTCATTTTAGCTCTTTCCTATCTTTTTTCTTTCTTTCCTGCTCTCTGTCCACTCAAATTTCATCTTCTAATCCTTTTCCTTTTTACTTTTCAGATACCTATCTGATTTCCATCTCCTTCTTTCACCCACTAGCTCTCCTATTCCCCATCTCACTCTTTCTCCAGCCTTCAATCTACTCCCCATAATCACTATCATCCTCTCGTTCATTTCCTTACCACCCCCTTGGCCTTCCACATGGTTCCACCATCCCAGTGTCTGCCTCCTTCCAACCCTTCTAGCCCAGCATCTGCTCCCTCTTTCTCCTCTCTCCACCCTCTATCCCCTCCTAGCATCTTCCTGTCCTTTCTCTCTTTCCTCTTGCCCCTTCCCCCAGGGGCCAGCATTTCTCCCCCTCTTCCCTCCCACCCACATTCCAGCATTTCTCCCTCACTGTCTTCTACCCCTGGATCCTACATCTCCCTCCTTCTTCCCCCTGCTCCGCCCTCATGTTCAATATTGTTCCCTCTTTTCCTCTTCTCTCTCACCCTTGCATCCCAAGTTTAACATCTGTTTCCCCCCTTGCAGCATCTCTTCCACCACCAGGTAACATTTCTCCTTCATCCCTCTCTCCCCTGTGCAGTACCTTTTCCTCCCCTCCCTGGTCCAACATTTCTCCTTCTTTTGTCATTCACCCCTCCTTCCCTCCCTACCCTACCCTACATCCAGCAATTATCCCTCTCTCCCCCCCCCCATATCCCAATAATGATCCCCTTTCTTCTACTCTCCCATGCATGTCTCCCTCTCCTACACCCCCCGCATCTCTCCCTCCCCTCCCTAACAATTTCCCTCACTCCTACACCCCCTGTGTAGCATCTCTTTTCTTTCCCTCCCCTCCACTCCCATGCCCAAGCAGCCCAACAATTTTATCTTCTCTCCAACCCCCCCTCCATGCAGGATCAGGAGCATCACGGCACCAGCATGTTTCAAAGGGTTGCTGGCAGCATGTAAGAGAGAATTGCTGCACTGCTGCTGACTGACCCAGAAGCCTTCCCTCTGCTGCGCGTTCCTCCCAGGAAATTACATCATAGTTGGGGGGAAGACATGGCAGAGGGAAGGATTTCAGGTCAGACTCAGCCAGCAGCAGTGATTCTTACACGCTACCAGCAACCCTTTGAATCGGCGCAGCAGAAGAGAGAAGGCAGCTTTGGTCCCTACATTTTTTTCTTCGATCGTCGCCGGCAGCGCTGCCATTCATAGAGGCAGCTTCGCTCCCCTCTGCCGCGTCCATCCAGCCCACTCTGATGCACTTCCTGTTTACGTAGGGCCAGATGGACGCGGCAAAGGGGGGCGGAGCTGCCTGTGTGAATGGCAGCGCTGCCGGCGACGATCAAAGAAAAGAATGCAGCGCTGGCAACAAATTTGTGCGAGCGAGCGACGCGGGCGGGCCTGGAGGGAAAGTGGGTGGGCCTGGGCCCACCCAGGCCCATCCGTGGCTACGCCCCTGCTCCTCCCACGACCCAAGGGCTTAGATTTGGCAGGGTTTGAGATGACCGCCATTAGTTTCCATTATCAGTGAAAACCAATGGCGGCGATCTCTAATGCCGGCGATCTCTAAGGCTGGGCCAAATGTTGAGCTTTGGCCGGCCCCGACCGTATTATCGAAACAAAAGATGGCCGGCGGCCCCGACCGTATTATCGAAACAAAAGATGGCCGGCCATCTTGTTTCAATAATACGGTCGAGTATGCCGCTTTACGGGGCCTTAGAGATGGCCGGCCCCGTTCGATTATGCCCCTCCACGTTACTATGCCTGAGCTCCATAAGCCAATCCAAAGAAATGAGTTTTCAACAATACTTTAACATTTTTCATAGAAGATTCCATACATGTGCGTTTGTAGTGTCTCACAGGGGAAAAGCAGTGCAAGTGTCAAGATGAGCATTAGCAGATTATCTGAAAGACAGAGATAATCTCCTAGATACCCTGGCACAGGGGTGAGGTTCATTTCTGTCACGGTTTTCAGAAAATTAATCCGTTTGAAGAACTTACCTCAAGGGAAACTTGTACTGCTGCTGTCTGTGCTGCACCTGTTTAGGATCCAGGTTTCTGTTGTCAGTTCAGTGCATTTGACAAGTATTAAATTCACTTAGGGGTCCTTTTACTAAGGTACGCTGAAAATGGGCTGCATTAGTGTAGGCGCGTGTTTTGGGCATGTGCAGATCCATTTTTCAGCGCGCCTGTAAAAAAAAAAGCCTTTTTAAAAATTTTTTGCCGAAAATGGACGTGCAGCCAAATAAAAATTGGTGCACGTTCATTTTGGGTCTGAGATCTTACCGCCACCCATTGACTTAGCGGTAAGGTCTCATGCGATAACCGTGCAGTAATTATCTACATGCATAGAATGATGATTACCACCAGGTTTCCAACATTTGCCAGAAAATACAAATTATTTTCCGGAGCACGTAGTAGACACATGTAAAAAATGAAATTACCACCCGGGCCACATGGTAGCCAGGCGGTAACTCTGAATTGAATCACGTTGGGCATGTGTAGACGCCTATGCGGCTTAGTAAAAGGGCCCCTTAGTAAGTAAGAAGAATATGCCTATGGTTGCTTCAGCTAAGACAATGGAATTACTTAGTGGTACAGAGCCTTGGAGAGAGAAATCCTGATAGAGGTTGTTGTAAGGACCAAGAAAGCTCAGATGGATTTAATATAGAGCAGAAAAATATGAATGATTCCACATTACTTGGATCAACTGCTAATATGAAGCAAATTGTGAATAGGAATAAAAGGGGCAATTTTCAAATGGATTTCCATGAGTAAATCTATATTTACCTACAATAAGACCTCTTTTCAAAATGACTTTTCAAAATACATTTACTGTAGCTCAAAACAGGAGTAAATTTGACTGACTTTCCTTTTGCCTACTTAACTGATTAGAGAAGAAAAAGATGTACTTTTTTTTATTTTCCTCCCAAGGAAAATAAATGGAGCCAATCTGTGTACAGAATCCTATTTCTTTTAACAGTCCAGTTCAATTTGCAAGAAATTGAAGAAAAAAATTCTGAAAAAAATTTCCACGTGTAAAGAGGCCTTTGCAACCTTTATTAAGGTCTCTGCTTTTCTCAGTGGAGAGCGTACAAATATGGGACAATATAGAATGAATTGAATCATTTTGCTATGGAACTTCATCTTCAAAGTGGCCATAATAGTACAGCCCAAGGAGTGATCACTGAGGGGTCCTTTTACAAAGCTGTGGTAAAAAGGGCCCTGTGGTAGTGGCAGGGGCCATTTTTGCCATGCGCCAGGGCCCTTTTTACCACAGCAAGTAAAAAGGCCCTAAAAAAGACATGGCTATGCGCTAAGATTATTCTTACCACTTGGCCATGTGGGGGGGGGGGGGGGGGGGAACATTTACTGCCACCCATTGAGGTGGCGGTAATGGCTCCCATGGTAACCTGGCGGTAACCATGCAGCATGCAGCACTGTCCAATTACCACCAAGTTAGCACCACACTAGAAATTACAGAATTATTTTCTGTAGTACCGGAAATGGCGCACACTCAATGCAGAACTACCGCCAGCGGCCACATTTGGCCAGCGGTAATTCCAGGTTACCACGCGGCAACCCTTTAGTAAAAGGGCCCCTGAGTCCCCAAAGATATTCTAATCTACAGCCTATAGTTGGGGGAGGGGGGGGAGAAGGGCCATTTGGCCCAGCCTCATACAGAAAAACATCTTTGTTTAATATTTGTTTAACTGAACAAAAAATGTAAGTGATATTTTTTCATTAATTATAGGTATATTGATTTCAGAAGTAACTAGAAACAGAAGGGTTAATCAAGAAATGTAAGAAAAATAAGAGTTTTGCTCTTCTCAGCAAAAACAGTCAGTGGACCTTAGTCTAGGAAAAAGCATGTGTTCCATGGAATGATGTACGTGTGAAGAAGAATGTATTTTAGTTTCTGTCTCAGTTTGAAAGGAAAGAGATAAGGTAAAAATTCCTGCAATTAGCTGATGCTCATAGAAGCCTTTTTATCTAAAATACTATAAAAATGAATTCTGTTTCTTTGTCTAGATAGAGTAAATTGTAGTCACAGAAAATACTGTGTTCTATATTCTCTCTCACTTGCCTGCATTCTAATGAATGAAACTTTCACTGACAAAAGTTTTGTTATACATTTATTTTAGAATCACAATTTGGGGGCTTATGTCTGGGATCCCAAGGGCCACCCTCCTACTGGACAGGCAGTGAGGAGATTGGAGTGCCTTAAAAGGTGGAGGATAAAGGATTTTTAAAAATTGACACTTATATCACACATTATCTCAAGCAACCTCGGGTTCAATTTTATTTATTTATTTAAAACATTTATACCCCACATTTTCCCACTAGTCGCAGGCTCAATGTGGCTTACACAATACCGTAGGGCAGACCACAGTTCAGTAAAATACAATTAAACAATGTAAAGTAAGGTAGTGATCGTATAGGTATCGTATAAAACAACAAAGATAATAGATAATAAAAGATCAATAAGGTCCAAAATTTTGGTTTGACAAAAAAGGCAGTAACTTGAGTCTGGATGATAAGCCTTCTGGAATAAGGATGTCTTCAGTAATTTCCTGAAATTTAGATGGTTCTGAGTTGAAAAGAATTTGGGCAATGCATTCCATAGCTGTGTGCCAATGAAGGAGAAGCTGGATGCATAGGTAGATTTGTATGTTAGGCCATAGCAATCTGGGTAATGTAAGTTTAAATGTGGGCTTGCATTTGAAAATACAGTGAGTCAGAATAACAGAATTCAGTAACATGGGAACAAAACAATGGATATGTCTGAAACATTTAACAAAGATATTTCAGGCATATCCATCGATCTGGTTCCATGTTACTGAACAAACAAAGATGAGATTACCTTATATACCCAGCTGGGCATTTAAAAGTTTGTCCTTTAGGGAGCCTTTTACTAAGCTATGTAGGTGCATATGCACATCCTATGTGTGTCAGTTTGGAGTTACTGCCTAGCTACAGTGTGGCCTGGGTGGTAATTTCATTTTTTACACATGTCCACTATTCATGTTTGATCTATTCTTACTGTACACAGCCTTGAGTGAATTCCTTCAAAAAGGCAGTACATAAATCCTAATAAATATATATATGTGCCGGAAAATAATTTTTATTTTTCTTTGCGTGTTGGAAACCGGGCGGTAATCGTCATTCTATGCACATAGACGATTACTGCACAGTTACCGCATGAGACCTTACCACTAAGTCAGTGGGTGGCAGTAAGGTCTCAGACCCAAAATGGATGTGCACCAATGTTTATTTTGCCGCATGTCCATTTTCAGCAAAAAACTTTTAAAAGGCCTTTTTTTTACAGGTGCACTGAAAAATGGATCTGTGCATGCCTAAAGCACATGCCTACACTTGCGCAGCCCATTTTTCAGTGCACCTTAGTAAAAGGAGCCCTTAATGATGCATGTTCAGAAATCATAGCCATAAGTATAGACAGTTATTCAAACATTATCACATGCACACACCAAAATACACATCCATACACACATTGCAAAAGTAAACAACTTCTACAGCACAGTTTATTCCAAATTGTTTAACCACCCTTAGGTTTCATCTTTGGGTTTAACAAGCAATACCATGTGCATGTAAGGTGTGGATAAATTAATTAAAACAATCAAAGTTTAAAGCAAATGCCCATAATATGTAATACTTGGAAGCAATAATGAAACAGTGATGGAATATTCACATAGCAAGCAGCCAACAGATTTATTTTCCACTGAACATAATTAACTTTGTTTGAACTTGGCGGCTAATAGCATGCTGCTGGATACTGTATTTTGGTGGTATGTTTGCCATCATAATAAAAATCACACTCATCTATATAAAAACACACAGCTGGGAGATGAAGATTTTTTTTTAAATATTTTATTTATCGTTTTTATACATAGTAAACAAGTATAAACTTGTAAAGAAAAATCCACTATTACAATTAAATCTAAAGATGTTATTCATAACACAAATTAAATATTATAGCTTCATTTAAAGTCCACAACAGGAGTCCAAGATTCCTAAATAGGAGAAAACAGGTAATAAACTTAATAAATCAAATTTTGAGATACAGACTAGTTTCTATTCAACTTTACTTAACTAGGAGCTCTCTTAGATGTTAAAAAATATGACAATTGGTCAGGATCAAAATAAACATATTTCACGGCTTGATAGGAGATTAAACATTTGCAAGGATATTTAAGGTAAAAAGTTGCACCAAGTTGAAGTGTCTCCTGTCTCATCTGTAAAAACTTTTGTCGTCGCCTTTGCGTTTCCCTCGCTAGATCTGGAAAAACACGAGTTTGCAAACCACGAAAGGTTTTTTCTTTATTCTGAAAAAACTTCTTTAAAATCCAGATCTTGTCCGTAGGTAACGCTACTGTGGCCAACATAGTAGTTGGTGTTATCTGTTCTGAATCCGACATTTCAAGAAGGGCAGAAACATCCAATGGTTGCGCATTCTGAATATTATTCCTTTGTAAAGGATCCAAACCCTTCACAGGTATATAAAAAACCTGTGAAAAGGGTGGCATATGAAGATTTTTTTTTTTAAAAGAGCCTTTTACAACCACACAGACTTGAAGAAGAAATAAATATATACAACAGAAATTGGACAATGTTGGCACTTTTAGACTGACTCTGGACAGAAATTCTGCATGAAGGAAGCTCTTCCCTCATTATCTAATATCTGTCTTTGAAACAGTGCTAATAAAAAAAATTAAGTGCATTTTTTTAATATACCACTGCATTCCACAAAACAGAGCAAGTTCCCACATATCTTTTTCTTTTGATGTATGCACAGGAAAAAAAAGATGTCAAATGCTTCCAGGGCTCAACCTAATTAAGGTTTATAACAACCTTTGTACTTATAAATAGAAACTCTGAATGTTGAGCACCTGATTCTCATAACATGACATCTGTTTTGGTGGCCCTTAACTAGGTGAAAACATTTATGTATGAATACAGTGCCTGCTAGGGTGCTAGGGAGATCCTATAACCAGCCCTTACAAATGACACACTGATTATGACTTAGAACAAATTAGTACAGTAACTGATGAAACCGATACTTCCGCTGTGTACATCAGTATGCTGCACAAGCCGGCATGTTTGAAAATATAAGTGAGATCAAATAAAAATGCTACCAACAATAAAGAACAACAACATGAATGCAACAGCTGATAGGTTTGTTTGCTTTGTTATGGGTGTACAGGAATGACGGCTGCCTGGGGAGACGGGACTGAGCCAGCTTCAACTTTTTGATGTCATGCCATCTCCTGTTTCTCAATCTAACCTCCTTGGTTGGGAAAGTGCTGAAGGAAATGTTTTCTGGTTGTTGAATGACAGTAGGGGTGGAGTTTGAAGTTATTAAATATTGTTGTTGGGAAGAGCACATGGTCTTTGGTTGCATCTACCCCCATGAGGACCCATGCAGAGAGGGGGTATCCTGGATGGGATTAATAAACTAAGGCTGAACCAAGGGGAGGTTTCTGCCAGTCCAAGCTGTAACCGATAAGTGGATGAGTGCTCCAGTTGGGAAGCAGAGGACCCCAGCCTGGGAGCAGGAACAGGAAAGGAACCTGTTTGGAGCCAAATATAGTAGGCCTGAGAGGTACTCCTTTGGGAGAAGTGGATAGACAGGGAGGTCTGGTCCAGAAAGAAGATCGCTTGCTGCACCAGTGCTGCAGGCACAGCCTTAAATTGTTTTGCCCCGAAAAGATGGGTTATGGACAGGAGGAACTGTAAATATGTACATACTGTAAGATTTACAAAATTGATCTAGAGGATATAGAACCATATCCCTGAGTTTGGCTCTGACTTATTTGTACAAGATATTTCGTTCGATTAAATTGATTTGTTCTGCTTTGAAAGGATTGCTGCCTCCAGAATATTGGAGATCTAGATGAATTGCCTGTTGCAGAGTTTTCAGTAAAGTTCGAGTATGGATTACAAAAACCCTGGACTGAAGTTTCTTGGTTGCATAAGAGTGAAAGTTATTTTGTTCCTGGACTGATAGGAGAAAGAGAAATGTGTAAAAGAGCCTGGCTAACACCCTACGGCCTACCAGATTTTTACCTGGCCCTGGCCTGCGCCCAGCTCAGAGTGTTGAATAAAACTGTGTGTTTGTGGCTCGGGTCAAGGGTGCCTGACCTTGAGACCTAGTCGGTGCCCAAAGACAGGCATGAGAGTGAGACCCGGGTTACACAAAATGGCGCCGTAACGTGGGGCAATAGGGTTTAAGCCAGGAGAGACTAGTGAACCAGCTCTGCGACTTTGGACATTGTGTCAGTTACTGGAGAGAGCTTACTTAATTGAGAACTGTGATTTTCGAGTTTACCGCTACCAGAGAACTGTGGAACTGGCTACTACAGCTGCCAGGGCATTGCCACAGAGATTAACATCAGAACTGTGAGTACCTGAAGGTGGGAGGAAAAATTGGGGATCAGATATGGCTTCCATTCCCACGCATGGCAGGAAGAGGGGGGGGGGGGGGAAGACACGGCATGCACATGACCAGTGCCTTGAATACTGGGAGCGGCCTGTCCATGGTGGATTGCAGTGAGCAACGTTAGGCGTATCGCTGGAGGGTAGAGGTCAAGCACAAGGCCTTGGGGTGGAGCAACAGGCAGGGATAAAAAGGGTCATGGAGCACATGGCAAACAGAAAGAGAAAGGAGAAGGACCCTGTGGTCATGACCGTTGGATTTAGAGGATGGCTCACAAGGCAAAAGGTAATCAAGGAGTAACTTCAGGAACTTTGTGCACTCCGAGATATGAAACCCTGGTAATATGTAGGGAGACAGACAAGTAGGGAGGGTGGATTAGCTGTAGTACTGATATCTTTGATTTTTATTGTAGATGGGGTATTAAACAAATAAATAAAATGTTGGGTGTCCCCTGTAAAGGAGCCATCCTGGGTCTGCTAGGGCTGCCCCGGGGTCTACTGGAACTGTGGGGGGTTTTTACATGCAAATGATGTGACATGGTGCCTGTTTATGGTTTAAAAAAAATAAAACAAGGATTGGATTCAGGAAAATGTGACCTGGATGGTGGCACAATTTTTATTAAAGTGTAATGTAATTTACCTTGTATTTTGTATGGAAATCCATTTTCTCCATATACTTTAATGGGAAAATCTGATTTCAGAATGTAGTTTGTGAAAAGTTTACAAACTGTAATAGTTGGTTAACCTTCCACAAGCTAGTGTCTGATTGGTGCTGCTAGGTCAGATGGCCTAGCTGCTATCCTGTTGCTAGGGGGAGGCAGAGCTGGATACAAGGAGAGGAACTGAAGAAGCTGAAGGAGCCAGACCTGTGTGCAAAGTGCTGTGCCTGTGTGTGTGTGTAAGAGTTGATTTATACAGGAGAGAGAGCTTAAATAAAGAGTTGTCTGATACAGGGTGAGAGGAACTGAAGACACAGGAGAGGACAGACCTGGGTGGAGAGTGCTCTACCCATCTGTGTGTAACTAAGTGTGTTCAGAAGAGGCAGCCTGAATGAAACATAATTTGGTTGAATCAGAGTATCTGGTGATAGAGAGAGAGAGTAACCCAGTGGGGCAGAAGCATTCTGAGTGTGTGCACATGTGTTGACCTGTCAAGGAGTTATAAAAAAAAAGGGAAAAAAGCTTGCCTGATTTTAAAACCAGCTACAAACTGTTTGTTGGTGACTAGTGAATGTGACTGGTAACTGTGATTGTGTAAAAGCTGGAGTGCTTTATTGATTTGTCAAGGAGCAAAGCTGTAACCACGGTACACTGGTTAGCAGTGAGATGTGCTAACTTGAGTTTAGAGGGAATTGTTTTCCTTAACTGGGCCACTATTGATAAAGGCACTAGTGTGGGGAAATTGTGTAATGTGAGAGTGAGATTGAATTCCCTTTCTGTACTGTTTTGTGAAAGGTGTGACTGGTTATAAAGGGTGATCAATCCGTATAAACAGAAGAGTGTTCCTCATTAGGCAGGGAAAAGTAACAAGGCAGGTCCTGCAATAGGGATCATTAATTATCTGTTGATTTAATCTAGATAGGTTGACCACAGTTTTTGAAAATAACAAAAATCCTTACAAATTTTCCCCCAAAATAGGGAGATAGGGTTTCAAATTATTTCAGTTAACTAGAGTACAGGTACAGAGGCTGTTGGGCAACGCAGGAGGACCATCGCAGGAGCAACACGTGCACCAACTACCACAAACGACCAAAGTTACCATCATACAAGAAAAGTCTACAGAGCAGCTAAGTGTTCCAGCCACCATCTCGTTCAGTAATTTAAGGGACTATGTATAAATATGGATACTTAACTTACCAGATTGCTGACAATAGTCCATAAACCGTCTGAGTCACTTTAAGTAGAAATTTGGGTTCTGAAACAAAGAATTGAACACAAAGAATCAATTCCCTTGTTTAAGTGTATGAAAACTGGTGAAAGTTTGGGTAAAGAGAGGAAAAATTGATTAATGTACTTATCTGATGTGTTAAGGTGTGGTTTGAATAGAAATTGATCACTTCACAGCATATGTTTTCCTGAAATTATACAAGAGTTGGAAGTTATTGTGAGCTGAACTTATTTGTTATTATCAAACATTAATTGCACTTTGAAACCATCCTGTGCAATAAATTATTTAAATCCAACATTTAGTGTGCAAAATTGTCATCATTAAAATTTTGTAACATCTAGGGAAATTCGTTTAACATCTTGAATTGCACACTGTATAATATACAGAATTTCCCCATCTTTCTTTGTACCTTCCCTAAGTGGTGAGTGTTTACTGTGGGACCCTACACCGTGATTTTATTATTGTACCACCCTCTTTTATAAACCTCACCCATAGGGGATCTACATTATCACAACAGACATTTCTCAGTTGAATATTTGTTGATTGGTTCCTGATCCATCAAAGCCTAGCATTTTTGGTGGTTTATTTTAAGAGATTTTTAGAAGAGTTTTTTTTTGTTTTTTCTTTTTAGATTTTAACGTTTGTCTTCTTACACAGCCAGTGAGTGGTATAGCATATTTTTAAAAAATGTGATACACAAAGACTTTTGGCCACTACTGGTTTTTGAATTTACATGTAAATGCATTGATAATTGTAGTCCCAGCTTTTTTTTTATTACCAGCACTAAAGGCACCATAATGCATTAGGATGAGAGCTGACAAAAAATGCAGGAGTAACCCAAAATTTCCCTCCTTGGTTGGGGTCATTTGCAATGCTGGTATAGTGTAGGTGGAATATTTTGGGTTTTTAAAAAACATTTCCATTTGATCGCATGATTGCCTAGATTATTGCAATGCCATCTATGCCGGATGCAAAGAATAAGTCATTAAGAAGCTTCAGACAGCTCAAAACACAGCAGCCAGACTCATATTTGGGAAAGCGAAATACGAAAGCGCCAAACCCCTAAGAGAAAAGCTACACTGGCTCCCTTTAAAAGAACAAATTGTGTTCAAAGTTTTCACCCTGGTCCACAAAATCGTTCACAAGGAAGCTCTGACCTATATGTCAGACCTCGTAGACTTGACTACTAGGAACGCAAAAAGATCATCTCGAACATTCCTCAATCTCCACTACCCCAGTTGCAAAGGACTGAAATATAAATCCACATACGCATCCAGCTTCTCCTATGTATGCACGCAACTAAGGAACGCATTACTGAAGGCCATAAAATCAATACATGACCTAACAATCTTCCGTAGACTACTGAAAACAAACCTGTTCAAGAAGGCTTACCATAACGTTCCATCTTATATAAAAAAAAAAATAGACTTTACACAAACTAGACAAAACCAAACTCTTGTCACTTGACTATTTAACCTCACTGCTATTAAAGAAAGCTACACAATAAGCACTACCAATCTATTTCCTAAATTGAAGATGACATCTCTATAGCCAACGACCTAATTTATGCTACAACTCATTTTATCACTTAGAAACCTCTATGCAATGCCATAATGCATTCCTCTGTACCATGTACGTATGCACCTTGATGCAAAATCATTTGTATGCAATACCACAATGTATTCCTCTTTACCATGTATGTATACAACTAAATGTATTAGCATTTGAAATTTTGTACCCTGAAATGGCGATCGCCATCACGGCATAATGTAAGCCACATTGAGCCTGCAAATACGTGGGAAAATGTGGGATACAAATGCTACAAATAAATAAATGCAGATTGTCATGCACTGCAGCCCGACGGTAACCGGCACTTTATTCAGTGTGTGGGAATGCTGTGATTTTCCTCACTGATTCCTATAGGAACAGGGCAACAATGTGATCAGAAAGTAGTAAAATAACGATATAAGGAGAAACAGCAGCACATCAGGATTTGAATACTATTTTAGGTAATTAACCAGCTTATAATCGAAAGTGATCGCCGGCCATCTTCCGACATAAATCAGGAGATGGCCAGCGATTTCTTAAAAGCGGCGAAATCGGTATAATCGAAAGCGGCATTTTTGACAGCATTGCCGCTTTCCTGTCGCTTCGCCGGCGAAAGTTCAAGGGGGCGTGTCAGTAGATTAGCGAAGGCGGGACATGGGCGGGCATCGGCGTGGCTACCAGATGGCTGGCTTTCGCCGATAATGGAAAAAAAAGCGGCGTTAAGCAGTATTTCGCCGGCTTTACTTGGTCCTTTTATTTTCACGACCAAGCCTCAAAAAGGTGCCCCAACTGACCAGATGACCACTGGAGGGAATGGGGGATGACCTCCCCATACTCCCCCAGTGGTCACCAATCCCCTTCCAAACTAAAAAAATAAAACTGAAAACCTTTTTTCCAGCCTGTATGCCAGCCTCAAATGCCGTACCCACCTCCATGACAGCAGAATGTGTTGTATCCTCCGACAGCCTTTCCCTGGTTGCGATGTGGCTCTGTGGTGAGTGTGACACCTTTTCTGTTAGGTGCCCTGCAGAGAGTCACATTAGCAATGCATTCTGGTGGGTGTAGGGTACTGGGCTCTACTCCCATGGTGTTTTTCCCCCCTGCTAACTGGGTCAGAGTGTGCCCTGTTTTGTTTCCTGTTGTAGTCCATGCGGTAGTGGCCATTTTTGTAAGCCAGTTTTAGTTCCCTTTCCTGTGTTGCCCATGTCAGAGAACGTAGTTCTTACCTTGAATGGTGCTGAAAGAGGGCATTGTACACCATTGTGCCAGCTCTGACCTACTGCTAATCTTAGTACCAGGGGACTCTTTGCCAGTGGGGCACAACCTCTGATCTGCAGTTAACTGTGAGTAAACGTGGTTATTTCAAGAAAGGACTTTTTCAGAGAGATTAGTCTTCAGGTGTGAACTGGTGTGCCAAAGTTATACAGCAGCAATAAGTCCTAGAGGCTGTATGCAGGTCCCTGGAGCAATTTGAGTGGGTGCAGTACATTTGTGGGTAGTGGGTTTGGGGGGCTCAGCTCCCAAAGTAAGGGAGCTATGCACGTGGTGGGAGCTTTTCTGAAGTCCACCGCAGTGACCCCTAGGGTGGCTGGTTGGTGTCCTGGTATGTCAGGGGTGGCCAGTACACTAAAAATGCTGGCTTCTCCCACAGCCAAATGCTTTGAATTTGGCCGGGGTTTGAGATGGCCGACATAACTTTCCATTATCGCTGAAAAACAAACCCGGCCATCTCAAACCCGGCGAACTCCACGGCATTTGGCCGGGCTAAACCGTATTATCGAAAAAAAAAGATGGCGGCCATCTTTTTCGATAATACGGTTCCGTCCAGCTGTAGCGCTGCCGCCAACATAGATCGCTGGCGATATATTTGGCCGGCGACGTTCGATTATGCCCCTCTAAGGCACTGTGGACTGGCTTTTGCATCCTGGACTGCATATAAAGGTTCAGGGCAGCAATTTCCAAACCTGTCCTATTGACCCCCACAGCCAGTTAGGTTTCTAGAGTATCTACAATGAATATATATGAGACTTATTTGCATACACTGAAGAAGCCAGTATATGCAAATTTGTGTCATACATTTAAATTGTAAAAACCACACAGACTGTGGAGTTCCCAGGACAAGTTTGAGAATCACCAGCACATAGTAACACATTTTCCTACTATGAATATTTAACGGACCAGAGAAAACAGTAGATCTCTAGGACATCGCTATTGTGATACTACTGAAAGTATATTCTACTAGATAGACCTATGAACTGCTAGACTAATTTACTAATCCATTCTACATTTGGTCCTGAATTAAAACATCTGCAGAACATGACCTTGGATTTCTCAACTCATTTTGAGTCCATTAAAAGTGGGCACCAGTGACCCCTAGTGGACCAATGTAAAATTATGATTCACGAAAGAAATGTATTTCCTTATTTGAAACACCTGAAGTGCACTGTGGTTTCTCTTTACTAATTTGTCCATACTTTGATAAACATTGCAGTACTTTCTTAAGTTCAGTCACAGTTTGAGTGATTTTGGGAATACTCAGTGTAGGAAAGCATCTTTCACTGTATGATTGTCAGTGTGTTTTGGGTGCTTTGATATTTCTTTCTGAGCAACACGCTAGAATTTCTAGAAGTAAGGGAGCCACTGGTACCTTACTGATAGGAAGGGACACACATCTTAAGAGAAACAAAGCTCAGAAGGACTCTAGTAGGGGACAAAGGACTATAGGCAAAGATAACATTTTTGGTGTCCTCTTCAGAAATTGACCAACGAACTGAGAACACGTATTATTTCATGATACACTAAGTTCTCAGGAAGAGTTGAAGTTATTCTCCAAGCCTGGAATTCCTTTTATCTAAAGGCTGGATAGACATCAGCTTAGCACTGCTTCTCTGCCAAACAAAAATCCCTTCTCTTTGCACAATGTTGGCAGAAGTTGGCAGTGCAGTAGGTTGGCAGATGCTGGGTGCATTGTGCTAGTGATTTACTCAGCCATATGATGGAGAGAGGAGGGAGAACGATGATCCCCAGTTACAGCACAGGGAAGGCACAGCTGTTAGCATTTTAAAAAGAGACGAGAGATCTTACCTTCAGGGCTATGAGACAATACGAAGCAGCAGAAGGAAGACGGGCTGAAATTAACAAAACATTTTGCACTACAAAGTATTAAAATATTATACAATTCAGGTCAGTAGACCACATCACTCAGTATCACCAGTTCCACCTTAATGATCAAAACAAAGGTGTTCTTTTTGAGGAGGAGATGCAGATGGCATAGGTACAATAACTACAATAGCGGGCTATAAGTGACCTAACTGTAACTGTACCCATTATACAGTTACAGTTAGGTCACTTATAGCCCACTAATACTATATTAAATAGTTTACAGTGGGTTACAGTAAGACACCAGGGTGCACCAAAAAGTGGCATGCAGTAATGTGGGCGCGTGTATTGGACGTGCGCTGAATCATTTCTCCAGCGTGTCTGGGGAAAAATAGGGTTTTTTTTGGAGGGCCTGGAAATGGACATGCGGCAAAATGAAAACCAGCACACGTCTATTTACAGCCTCAGCCCTTAACACCACCCAATGACTTAGCGGTAACGGCTCACGTGCTACCTGTGCGGTAACCATACAGCGCACGCCAACTGCCGATTACTGCCGGGAACGCCCCTGCAGTAGAAAATAGAAAATTTTCTACCACGGGTTTTCGGCATGCACCAAACTGGGACTTACCGCCATGCGCACATGCTAGCTGGGCAATAATGCCAATTTGACACACACTGCAAATGCGTAGGCCCTCGGACACAATTCACAATACAGAAACAGTTATAAATTAACTCATTTTAAAGGAAAAAAAATAACGATGTAACTTCAATGGCTTTATTGAGATTTTTTTTTACTGCTGTATTACTCATTCGCGCATTTTTCGGTTAGAAGCTCAGAGTAGGTTTCAGACACGTTTGTTGTGCTAAGAGATGAGAGCAGATTTAAGATAAGTATTTTATCTATGTTTGCTATATACCTGTTAGGCTGGTATACATTATATCAGATTCCCATTGTAATCAGATTTTTATGCTTTTTAGACAGCGTATCATTGGAAGTATTCTAAGAGCAATTAGTTCTGTTCAGGTCCTCTATTTGATAAAAGATATTTGGGAAATGATTTTTTAGTCTATATATTTACAGTATATTAATTTTTTAGGCTCTATATCAGAAAGTTTTTAAATTTCATACTTGTAAAAATTCTTAGTGCCTTTTTTTGGCGCGTTCCCACCAATGGCATAAGGTTTTATATTAGCAAGTTCGTTTAGGCTTTATACTTGTGTATTGCAGCGCCACTATCGGGTGCTTTATGACCATCTGCAATAATTTATTCTTAATGGTCCAGGTTCGATGTGCAGCCCGTACGTTTATTTACTACATTTTGGAGGAGATTTTATATATGGTGCCTAAAAAATTGGCGCTGATATCAGTTCTGACTAAGCGTATTCTATAATCAGTGACTAGATTTAGGTGCCAATTATAAAATATGCTTAGTTCATTTTTCAGCGTCTAAATCTATGCACATCCATTTACACCAATGAAAATGGTGTAAATTTATGCACCTAGATTGAGGCACTAGGCCATATTCTATAATTAGGCGCATAAATTTCAGAACGTTCACAAAATTCCCATTTCCCTGCCTATAACCACGCCCCTTTTTGCCTGTGCATGTTAGAAGTTAGGCACATTGCATTACAGAATGCGCTTAGCAAGTTGTGTGCCTAATTTCTAATTGGTGCCAATTAATGCTCATTAAGTGCTGTTATCAGCGCTCATTAGCTTGTTATGCTTATTAAATTACGTGCATTGTTATAGAATCCGCGCTGATTTCAGCCTGCATCGGGCTTTTCCTCTGAGCTGTCCCACCCCTTTCAGTACAGTTGCCACTGACGCTGCATGGCCAAAGACTTGCCAACAAGGTAAACTGGGTTGGAAGAAAAGGGAACCTGAGAGAGAGCCGAGAGGAGGGAGAGATGCCGCACCATGTGGGTGGGCAGGGGAGGGAGGGAATTGAGAGAGAACCTCAGGGGGGTGGTGAGAAGGAACTGAGACAAAACTGCGCATGGGGGGGGGGGGGGGTAGGGGAGGGAGAGAGAACCATGGGCAGGACCAAAAGGGGGGAGAGGGATGCTGGACTATGCATGGGGGGAGAAAGAAAATGGAGAGATGTTGAATTGAGGGAGAGAAGGATGGAGGGAGGGAATAAAGGAAGAAGATAGAGGGAGAGAAGCTGGGCTAGGAGAGAGAGGGAGATAATGGACCCTGGGGCAGAGAGGGAAGGAAGAAAAAGAGTTGGACTGGGGGAGGGGGTTGGGAGAAAGAGCGAGAGAGATAATGGACCTGGGAATAGAAGGGAGAGAGATGGTCCTGTGGGTGAGAGAAAGGAAGAGGGTCTTTAATCGGTGGTATAGCCACTGGAGAGGTGAGGAGAGTGGCCTTGGAGACATGCCTCCTCCTTTGGGCTCAGGCCCCCTCCAAAGCTGCAGTACCTGTTCAACAGCTGGTGGAGTAACTGAAGCCCTGCCAGCCAAAGAAATCCACTGCCCGAGTCACACCTATCTCCCTCGTACTGCCTCAAGAGCAAGAAAGTCAGCGGAATGCCTCCAGCCGCCAAAGCTTGCACTCTGCAAGCATGCTCAGTTCGAGCATAAACTGATCGTGCTCAGGGGGTGCCAGCACTGGCAGCTGGAGGCACCCCACTTACTTCCTCACTCCTGAGGCAGTATAAGGAGGAAGGGGGCAGCTTTGGCAGTAGATTTCTTTGATTGATGAGGCTTTGGTATCACCACTAGCAAAGGTATGATATCTAATGTGTGTGAGAAGGGAGAGGAAATGTGTGCCCCCTTCCCCTCCTATGCTCCCCCAATGGAATGCTGGTTATGCCCCACCATTAATCACACGATTAATCACAATTAAATTTTTAAGCGAAATGCAGCCCTAATATTTACCCCTCAAGTCCTCAAATTCCAGTACCAGACCCTTCTCAAAAAACTAGCCAATACTCACCAAACTTGCTTTCTCTTTCTGCGCAAGTCCCACCTGTGCTGTCTGACCAACACTTAAGTCAGCAAGCACGATTCAGCTGCTGATGCTGGCTCTCTTACGTATGCTCAGCACAGTGACTAAACTGAGCATGCATGGGAGAGTCAATGTTGGCAGCTGAAGTGCACTGCCAACTTGAGCACTGTTCTGGCAGCACAGGCAGGACTTGTGCAGGAGACCTCTTCAGCTGGCAAGGCTTGGCATCCTCATCAGCAAAGGTATATTTTAATGTGATTTGGGGGGGGGGGGGGGGGGGAGGTGAAGAGAATGCCTGGCCCTTTCAGTCCACCTTTAGGCTCCCCCTCAAAATGGAACTCTGGCTACACCCCTGAATAGCCAAAATATCCCCAATCTCATTGCCTAAAAACTTTTAAGGAAGGTTGCCAGAGATTATCAAATTTGGCTCTTTGTTGTAACTGAATAGCTCTGAACTTTTCCATGTTATATCCCACATTCGAATTAATCAGTTGTTCACAGGTGACGGATTAGCTGTTTTCCAACTAGAGGCTAAAGTGAGTTTTGGCTGCATTTAAATAGTGGGTTATCAGCAAATACTGCAGTACTTTAAAACCAGGCACTTGCTCATGTAGTAGATAAACCCCCGGTCTCCATAGCAGGGGTACCTCCAGAAGATAGGTAATTGTAAATTGAATAGCTTTCCAATAAGCGTGTACTTTCAGGCAGTCCCACCAAGTATGAATCAAAGTACCCCCTTTGGGACAATTCTTGTTATTGGCCTTTACTCCTGGGCTCAGACATTCGTGTAGATCTACCACTAGCAGGTTCCTTGGTGCTGTTGACCTGTAGTTCTCCCTTTTTTAAGGGTAAAACACCTTTTTATAATTTTGTTTGTCCCCAAACTAAGAACTCTAACAGCTACACCCCAATGACAGGGCATGACCAAGACCTGTCACAGTATATACTAATGAAGTGAATGCTTGCTAATGAGTGTACACTACTAATACAGCACTGATCCTTCCACAGCTTTGGACATACTGAAGCTGTCAAACCACGCAAAGGTGAATTCCACCACCCCCACCCCACCCCCATTTTTATGAGAGCCTTCACATGTACCCTATTCACTTTTGCAGGAACCATAAACCCAGAATATCTGCAGTTTCTCTTAGGGTTTATTTGAAATACAAATTTGAACCAATTTATAGACTTGGTAGTGGCAGTGTCCAACATTCCCACAAGATGTGGCAGCGTCCCACATTCCCACAAGAGTAACAGTACTCTTTATGGCTTGAAAAGGCATAATAAATGGTAAAATCAAGTACCACTCTACTCTGAGGTTAAAATTTTATCCTGTAACTTATTATTAATATTATCGAGACAAACTGATTCTACCTTTGGAACCCAAGGTCTCTTCACAGTGTCTACAGAGTGGATTTCAGACTGACCATCAGCTCTTGGATAGAGTGGTATGATAGCTCTACTTCCATGTAGTATGTCACATTCTACTACTACTACTACTACTACTATTTAGCATTTCTATAGCACTACAAGGCATACGCAGCGCTGCACAAACATAGAAGAAAGACAGTCCCTGCTCAAAGAGCTTACAATCTAATAGACAAAAAAATTATTGTCTGATGATTTATATATAATACACAGATCTCAGTAGAAGCCCAGAAACAATGTCAATCATTGGAGTACAGGGCTTATGCGCATGGTCCTCTGCCACCTGGGCTAAAGAAGCAGAATTTAAAATTGACTTGAAGCACTTGGGTGGGCACTGCCGCTCCTTGATCCTCCAAACTATGCCCATGTTTGCCTGGCACAGTAACTTCCCTGACTCGCGTCCTTACTCAAAGATGGGTGGCCCATCCCAAAGCTGGAGATTTATCACCACAATGCTGGAGATTGAAGACCATAAGAACATAAGAATAGTCATACTCAAGTCAGACCTATGGGGCTACCAACCATGTCCATAGCAGACTATGGACTTTTCCTCTTGGGACTTATCCAAACCTTGTTTAAACCCAGGTGCGCTAACCACTGTTACCACATCCTCTGGCAATGAGTTCCAGAGTTTAGCTATTCATTTTCCTAAACTTGCTGGTTCCAGTCACTGGTTTCTGCTTTCCTCTGTCTTCCTTCTTTCTTTCTTTCTTTCTCTCTCTCTCTCTCTCTCTTTTTAATGCAATTTTTAACATGCATATCACATGTATCTACTTTTTTTAAGAAATAAGAGAGAAAATATTTTCAAGGAAAAACAAATCTTAATTAAGACAACAATCTTCCTTAGACCACAATAAGTGGCAGAATGGCAACTAAAGAGATAAGGAAATCAAAATTAGGCAAAAAAGGGAAAAAGGAAAGAATTTAACATGAAAATATCCACAATCCAATAATCCAACATTCAGCCCAATTATAATATCTTTTTCATTTCAATGAAAGCCTTGAACTGCTTAGGAACAAAGAATACATATTTAGTCCCACCAAGTCTGACCAAACATTTGCAAAGGTAGGCCAACATACAAGTTAGCTCAAGATTTTTAGTCTCTTGTCACAATGCTAGAAAGGCCTTCTTTCTCTCCTGTGTAGTTTTTACAATATCAGGATAAATCCACACCTAACCATGAAACATAGCCTGGGCATTATATGGAAATAAAGTTTCATGACTGCATTCAAATTTTGTCTTCTCAACTCTCTTGCCAGGGTCCCTTTTTCCATTTGACATTTCTTCTCTCTCCATGTTTACCATCCACCTTCCCTCTATGTCACTATCACCATGTCCAGTATTTCTCCTGTATCACTGCTCCTATCATACTACCAAGTATCCTTCTTCTCTGTGTCTATATTCTTGCCCTATCCAGTATCACCCTCATGTGTCTATCATCAACCCTCTGTGTCCCTATCACCCCCCCCCCCCCCCACAACAACCTGGCCAGCATCCCCCTGACTTTGTCCTTCTCTCCCCACTTCCTCCCCAGGAATTCATCAAAGGTTTCTCTCTCTCTCCTGTCCCCCACCACCTGTGGGTCTAGTATCTCTCCCTCTTCCTCCTTCCCCTGCAGGTCCCGACATTGTTTCATTTTCCTTCCCTTCCCTCACAGTATGGCATTCCTCACGCTCACTCTTCCCTCATCCAGGCGACCCTCAGGGGGAGGAATGCTGGCTTCGGCCTAACCCCTGGTAAGCCTTTCCTCAGCTGAGAGGTGCCCAGCTCTACCACGGCTGCCTTTCAGGTGCTGTGGAGGACTTGCAGCTCATCTGCATATCCTTACAGCCTTCTCCGGGGTGACACCCAGGTCCACTCCGATCCACTCAGGGCCTCCGCTCTAGGTGCCCAGCGCTCCCACCAGGTGCTGTGGAGGACTTGCAGCCCTTCTGCATTTCCTCACAGCTGTATCCGGGGTGACTCCAGGTCCACCCCGATCTTCCCAGGGCCTTCGCTCCAAGTGCACAGAGTTTCCAGGTGCTTTTTGGCTAGGATCAGGCGACCCTCAGGGGGAGGAATACTGGCTTCGGCCTAACCCCTGGTAAGCCTTTCCTCAGCTGAGAGGTGCCCAGCTCTACCACGGCTGCCTTTCAGGTGCTGTGGAGGACTTGCAGCTCATCTGCATATCCTTACAGCCTTCTCCGGGGTGACACCCAGGTCCACTCCGATCCACTCAGGGCCTCCGCTCTAGGTGCCGCGCGCATTTTTCGCTTTGTATCTAATCTTTTTCCAGTTGCTAAAGTACCTCAATCGTTAATGGCCCCTATTCACATTCTCTTCCTAGCTCTGTCCCTTCCTAATCTTTTCCCTCACCCCCTACCTCTCTCCGCTACAGGAACTCACTGCCCATCCATTGACTTCATCACCTCACCTTCTCTCCTACCCTCTTCCTCCCTCTTGGCTTTTAATCTCCGTCTCTTTCTTCCCTCCATTTTGCCTTCCCCATTCCACCTAAATACCTCTCACCTTCGATGCCTTCGTGGCCACACCTCTCCTACTCCTCCTCCGCTCTCTTTTACTCCTTCTCTTACTCTCAGCTGGTGACATCAATCCCAATCCTGGCCCTCCTCACCAACTATTATCCAAACTCTACAGATCTCACCGTGACCTCTCTAACCTCATCTCTATTGCTCTACTCCCCTCCTCTTCTCTGCCCTTCTCTTGCGCCCTATGGCATGCCCGCTCTATCTGTAACAAACTCCCCTATATCCATGACCTCTTTATCTCGCGTCACCTCCATCTGCTCGTCATAACAGAAACCTGGCTCTGCCCTGATGACTCTGCTTCAGTCGCAGCCCTCTGCCATGGCGGTTATCTTTTTTCACATACTCCTCGCCCTACTGGTCACGGGGGCGGTGTTGGACTACTTCTCTCTCCCTCCTCCAGATTTCAACCCCTTCTTCCACCTCAATCTCACTGTTTTTCCTCCTTTGAAGTCCACTCTATCCGCCTTTTCTCTCCTCTGCCTCTTCGAATAGCGGTCATTTATCGTCCCCCTGATAAGTCCCTTTCATCCTTTCTCAGTGACTTTGATGCCTGGCTTACCTTCTTCCATGATCCTTCCTCCCCCTCTCTCATCCTTGGTGACTTTAATATTCCTGCTAATGATCCTTCCAACTCTTATATTTCCAAGTTACTCACTTTAACATCCTCCTTTAATCTCCAACTATGCTCCATCTCCCCCACTCATCAAAATGGTCACTGTCTTGATCTCATCTTCTCCTCCAACTGTTTACCCTCTAGTTTCCTTGCCTCCGATCTTCCCCTCTCTGATCACCATCTTATAACTTTCACACTTAAATCTCCTCCCTCCCAGTCCCGTCCTATCTTATCTAATTTATCTAGGAATCTTCACGATATTGACCCTTCATCTCTATCCTCCCATGTTTCAAACCTCCTCTCTACTGTGGCACCATCCACGTCTGTCAATGAGGCTGTTTCTTCTTACAACAATACTCTATCCTCTGCCTTAGACACTCTTGCACCTTTGATGACCCGCCCTGTAAGGCGTACAAAACCCCAGCCTTGGCTGACTTCTAATATCCGCTACCTACGTTCCTGTACCCGCTCCACCGAACACCTCTGGCGGAAATCTCGGGCCCTTGCTGATTTCTTACACTTTAAGTTCATGCTGACCTCCTTCCAATCTGCTCTTTTACGCGCCAAACAGGATTATTATATCCAACTGACCAACTCTCTTGGCTCTAACCCTTGACTTCTTTTCACCACATTGAACTCTCTCCTCAAGGTGCCCCCTCCCCCAACTCCCCCTTCATTATCTCCTCAGACCCTTGCTGAATTCTTTCACGACAAGGTTCAAAAGATAAACCTTGCATTCTCTACCTCACCACCTCCCCCTCCACTGGTCCGTTCCCCTCTCTCTCCTCCCCCTCATTCCCTTTCCTCCTTTCCTGAAGTTACTATTGAGGAAACTACACTTCTCCTTTCTTCCTCAAAATGTACCATCTGTTCCTCTGATCCCATTCCCACCCACCTTCTTAATGCCATCTCTCCTGCTCTTATTCCTTTTATCTGTCACATTCTCAACCTCTCACTTTCCACTGCAACTGTCCCTGCTGCCTTTAAACATGCTGTGGTCACACCTCTCCTTAAGAAGCCTTCACTCGACCCTACTTGTCCCTCTAATTACCGACCCATCTCCCTCCTTCCTTTTCTCTCCAAATTACTTGAGCGTGCTGTTCACCGCCGCTGCCTTGATTTTCTGTCCTCACATGCTATTCTTGACCCACTACAATCTGGTTTTCACCCTCTCCACTCAACCGAAACTGCGCTTACTAAAGTCTCCAATGACCTATTACTGGCTAAATCCAGAGGTCTCTATTCCATCCTCATTCTTCTTGATCTTTCCGCTGCTTTTGACACTGTCGATCACAGCATACTCCTTGATACCCTGTCCTCACTTGGATTCCAGGGCTCTGTCCTTTCCTGGTTCTCTTCCTACCTCTTCCTCCGCACCTTCAGTGTTCACTCTGGTGGATCCTCTTCTACTTCTATCCCTCTGCCTGTCGGTGTACCTCAGGGTTCTGTTCTTGGTCCCCTCCTCTTTTCTATCTACACTTCTTCCCTTGGTTCATTAATCTCATCCCATGGCTTTTCCTACCATCTCTATGCTGATGACTCCCAAATCTACCTTTCTACCCCTGATATCTCACCTTGCATCCAAACCAAAGTTTCAGCGTGCTTGTCTGACATTGCTGTCTGGATGTCTCAACGCAATCTGAAATTAAACAAGACCAAAACCGAGCTTCTCATTTTCCCCCCCAAACCCACCTCCCCACTCCCCCCGTTTTCTGTTTCTGTTGATGGCTCTCTCATTCTCCCTGTCTCCTCAGCTCGAAACCTTGGGGTCATCTTTGACTCTTCTCTCTCCTTCTCTGATCATATCCAGCAGATCGCCAAGACCTGTCGTTTCTTTCTTTACAACATCCGTAAAATCCGCCCCTTTCTTTCTAAGCACTCTACCAAAACCCTCATAAATCACCGGGACCTGATGGTATTCATCCCAGAGTATTAATAGAACTAAAAAATGAACTTGCGGAGCTACTGTTAGAAATATGCAATCTGTCCCTAAAATCGAGTGTAGTACCGGAAGACTGGAGGGTAGCCAATGTTACTCCGATTTTTAAGAAGGGTTCCAGAGGAGATCCGGGAAATTATAAACCGGTGAGTCTGACGTCGGTGCCGGGCAAGATGGTGGAGGCTATTATTAAGAATAAAATTGCAGAGCATATACAAAAACATGGACTGATGAGACAAAGTCAGCACGGATTTAGTGAAGGGAAGTCTTGCCTCACCAATCTAATGCATTTTTTTGAGGGGGTAAGCAAACATGTGGACAATGGGGAGCCGGTTGATATTGTATATCTGGATTTTCAGAAGGCGTTTGACAAAGTGCCGCACGAAAGACTCCTGAAGAAATTGCAGAGTCATGGAATCGGAGGTAGGGTATTATTATGGATTAAGAACTGGTTGAAAGATAGGAAGCAGAGAGTAGGATTGCGTGGCCAGTATTCTCAGTGGAGGAGGGTAGTTAGTGGGGTCCCGCAGGGGTCTGTGCTGGGTCCGTTGCTTTTTAATGTATTTATAAATGACCTAGAGATGGGAATAACTAGTGAGGTAATTAAATTCGCCGATGACACAAAATTATTCAGGGTCGTCAAGTCGCAGGAGGAATGTGAACGATTACAGGAGGACCTTGCGAGACTGGGAGAATGGGCGTGCAAGTGGCAGATGAAGTTCAATGTTGACAAGTGCAAAGTGATGCATGTGGGTAAGAGGAACCCGAATTATAGCTACGTCTTGCAAGGTTCCGCGTTAGGAGTTACGGATCAAGAAAGGGATCTGGGTGTCGTCGTCGATGATACGCTGAAACCTTCTGCTCAGTGTGCTGCTGCGGCTAGGAAAGCGAATAGAATGTTGGGTGTTATTAGGAAGGGTATGGAGTCCAGGTGTGCGGATGTTATAATGCCGTTGTATCGCTCCATGGTGCGACCGCACCTGGAGTATTGTGTTCAGTACTGGTCTCCGTATCTCAAAAAAGATATAGTAGAATTGGAAAAGGTACAGCGAAGGGCGACGAAAATGATAGTGGGGATGGGACGACTTTCCTATGAAGAGAGGCTGAGAAGGCTAGGGCTTTTTAGCTTGGAGAAGAGACGGCTGAGGGGAGATATGATAGAAGTGTATAAAATAATGAGTGGAATGGATCGGGTGGATGTGAAGCGACTGTTCACGCTATCCAAAAATACTAGGACTAGAGGGCATGAGTTGAAGCTACAGTGTGGTAAATTTAAAACGAATCGGAGAAAATGTTTCTTCACCCAACGTGTAATTAGACTCTGGAATTCGTTGCCGGAGAACGTGGTACGGGCGGTTAGCTTGACGGAGTTTAAAAAGGGGTTAGATAGATTCCTAAAGGACAAGTCCATAGACCGCTATTAAATGGACTTGGAAAAATTCCGCATTTTTAGGTATAACTTGTCTGGAATGTTTTTACGTTTGGGGAGCGTGCCAGGTGCCCTTGACCTGGATTGGCCACTGTCGGTGACAGGATGCTGGGCTAGATGGACCTTTGGTCTTTCCCAGTATGGCACTACTTATGTACTTATGTACTGCAATCTGCTTCTTGCTGGCCTCCCACTTAGTCACCTCTCCCCCCTCCAATCGGTTCAAAACTCTGCTGCCCGTCTTGTCTTCCGCCAGGGTCGCTTTACTCATACTACCCCTCTCCTCAAGTCGCTTCACTGGCTCCCTATCCGTTTTCATATCCTGTTCAAACTTCTTCTACTAACCTATAAATGTACTCACTCTGCTGCTCTCCAGTATCTCTCCACACTCATCCTTCCCTACACCCCTTCCCGTGCACTCCGCTCCATGGATAAATCCTTCTTATCTGTTCCCTTCTCCACTACTGCCAACTCCAGACTTCGCGCCTTGAATAAACTTCCTGAGCCCCTACGTCTTGCTCCATCCTTGGCCACCTTTAAATCTAGACTCAAAGCCCACCTCTTTGACATTGCTTTTGACTCGTAACCACTTGTAACCACTCGCCTCCACCTACCCTCCTCTCCTCCTTCCTGTACACATTAATTGATTTGATTTGCTTACTTTATTTTGTTTTGTCTATTAGATTGTAAGCTCTTTGAGCAGGGTCTGTCTTTCTTCTATGTTTGTGTAGCGCTGCATACGCCTTGTAGCACTATAGAAATGCTAAATAGTAGTAGTAGTAGTAGAAATCCACCCCCTTGGTTTGGCACCTGTGCCCCCCCCCCCCCCCCCCACACTCCAGTTCGGCATCTCTCTCCTACTTCCCTCCTGGTTCGACATCTGTCTCCCGCCTATGGGCAGTCCATGGGGCCTTCCCTTTGCCAGTCCCACCTCCTCTGGAAACAGGAAGTAGAATCAGAGAAGGCTGGAACAGCATAGGGAAGGCCCCATGAACCACCCACAGGTAGCCTGTTTTCAGCTCTGCAACTACCGGTGCCGACCAGAATGGAGGGCAAGTTTAAAGGACCCCAAGGTGGGAGAGGGAGCAAGTGATAGATGTTGAACTGTGAGGGAAGTGAGAGAGAAATGCAGAAACCAGAGGAGGGGAGAGGGGGAGGCAATGCTGGAGGAAAAGGTACTCTGGCATGTGAGCCGGAGAAGGGTAACACATGTGTGTGACTTGGCATGTCTGCTCTCTTCCTGTGATTAGAGCTGCCTTCCAGTGCCCCAGGACTACCACCTTTCTGTTGGCTGGATCCTAGTCACATCTCTGCTGCTAGTAACACTGGAAGCAGGTACAACAAACACTCACTTGGCCAGAGGGACGTGGAGGGATACTACTACTACTTATCATTTCTATAGCGCTACTAGACGTACGCAGTGCTGTACACTTGAACATGAAGAGACAGTCCCTGCTCGACAATCTAATTAGGACAGACAAACAGGACAAACAAGAGATAAGGGAATATTAAAGTGAGGATGATAAAATAAGGGTTCTGAACAAGGGTTAGGAGTTAAAAGCAGCATCAAAAAGGTGGGCTTTTAGCTTAGATTTGAAGACAGTCAGAGATGGAGCTTGACGTACAGGCTCAGGAAGTCTATTCCAGGCATATGGTGCAGCAAGATAAAAGGAACGGAGTCTGGAGTTAGCAGTGGAGGAGAAGGGTGCAGATAAGAGAGATTTATCCAGTGAACGGAGTTCCCGGGGAGGAATGTAGGGAGAGATAAGAGTGGAGAGGTACTGAGAAGCTGCAGAGTGAATGCACTTATAGGTCAATAAGAGGAGTTTGAACTGTATGCGGAAATGGATAAGAAGCCAGTAAAGTGACTTGAGGAGAGGGCTAATATGAGCATAATGACCCTGGCAGAATATTAGTCGTGCAGCAGAGAGAGAAATTTGAACAGGCTGGTTTTAGACATGCTGGGGCCCAGGGCAGAAGTTTGTGAGGAAGCCTAAAAGCCACATTGGCTGAGTGAACTTTCTTCTACTTTGGGCAGGTTTGGAGCTCCATGTGGCATTAGGACCCAGAGCAACTGCCTGTTTGCACTTCCCTAATGCCAACCCTGAAATGGAGAGCTGCAGAGAGAAGTTTTAAACTCTGAACTCTTTTATTTATTTTATTTACAGAAACTTGATATACTGTATTTGCTAGGGACTGGGTTCTAAGAGGTTTATATAAAATAACAGTTTACTGCCAGAAAAAGATGGGAGGAGAATTAGAGATAAGCAGGGTAGGCAAGACTGAAGAAATTAGTTTTTAAAGTTGCTTTAAATCTGATACAAGAGGGTTCAGACCAAAGATGAGCAGGCAAAGTATTACAAAGCATTGGACTGGCACAGCTGATGGCAGAACATGAGTGGAGTCCAGAAGGATAACAGAAGGGGGGTGTAGTTGCAGAAGGTCAGCAGAGGTTGAGCGAAGTGTGCAGGATGGGGTATAAGGAATGTGGAGGTGGAAGAGTCAGGAGCTGAGGGGAGGCGCCTTTTGAACACGAGAATTAGAAGCTTGAACTGTATATGAGCAGAAAGGGCAACCAGTGTTCGAGATGGAGGAGTGGGGTATCATGATCAAAAAAACTAGAATGATGTAAGAGTTGGACTGCAGTAGATTATACCAAGTGAAGGCGTTTCAGGGAGTAGTGAGGCCAGCATAATGAGAGTTGCAGTAGTCTAGGCGAGTGATAACTAAGCAGAGAAGAAGGGCACAGAGAGAAGAGAGTGAGGCCGGACTGCCCAAATAAGGTGGAGGGCAAAGAAGGAACTGCATTGATTTGAATTTTAAAGGTCAGATTGCTATCAAAGTAAACACCTAAAATCTTCACAGAACACTGGTCAATGATGAGATTGGAGGGGATGGGAGTATAAGCTTTAGGAAAGAGAATAGCCTCACATTTGGTGGAGTTTAGGAATAAATGCTTATCCCATAGCCTGGAAGAGACTTTCTGAAGGCAAAGATTACAGACTTTTGTTGCATTAATGTGCAGAAGAATGGCTAACATCTCTGGATATTTTCCAGACAGTTTTAATTAGCTCATTGGGACTTTGCTTAGGTCAAGCTGGTTACAAGTCTTTCAGTTATGCTAATGACATTATTGTATTGTTACCAGTTACTCAGTCAGTGGAGGTGGTATCTAAACGGGTAGCAGATTGTATTGGTTTGTAGGAGAATTGGATACAGGTCTCATCATTTGAAGCTTAATAAAGAAAAAAAACTAATCCTCCCTGTTTACAAAGCCACGCAACAATGCCAACATAGCCCATTCAAAGTGAATGGGCTGGATCGGCATTAGCGCACAGCAGTCACAAGCGCAGCTTAGTAAACAGGGGTGTAAGTTCTTAATGTTTGGACAAACTTCAGAAGTCTGGAATGATAACATCTTAAAATTGAGTAATTCCAGTTTTAAAGTTTGAAAATCTAAAGGTATTAGGAGTCACAATGTCCAGGTCCTTGTCTCCACAATTACATATTAGGGCACTGATAAGGAAAACATTTTTTCCTCATCAAGAAATTATGGAAAATCAGAAATATGTTGACACCCCAGACATTTAATCTGGTGGTTGAAAGTTTAATTCTAGGGCAACTTGATTATTGTAACATTTATTTAGTCTGTCCAAAATTTCTCCTTAAAAAAATTACAGACAATACAAAATACCACAGCCAGATTAATATTTTCAGCACATATTAATGAGCCATTTACCTCTCTATTAGCTCATTTCCATTGGTTGCTGATAGAGGCCCGAGATGAGTTAAAACTGTGTGTTATAATTTTCAATATTCTATATGGTAATAGTCCATTTTATATGCTGGAATTAGTCATTTTCCTAATCCAGGTAGGCTTATCATATCTAGAAATCTTTTATTGTTACAATATCCAAGTTCGAAGAATGTTCATTTGAATTTGGTATTTTCTACTACGTTCTCATTTCAAGCAGCATGGTCTCGGAATACTTTACCAGTTCAGTTAAGAACTTTAACCAGCTATGGCCAATTTAGAAAGTTTTAAAAAATCTTTTGGTTTAAGAAATGTTTCTTAAATGTTTAATATGTTAATTGTTGTAAGGTATTACTGTAGTTTGTAGTTCTCCAGGAATTTGCCTAGACTCTTTAATTGTGTAACCCACGTAGAACTTGGTGGTTATCGTGAACTATAAGAACTATAATTGTATATGTTCTGCCCCCATGGTCATAGAGGCAGAGTGTATTGTGATGTGTATTTGGTGTGAGTATTGTTTGTATTCAATAGCATTATCTGTGTGGTAGATGGCACTGTGTATTGGGACTGCTTTTCCTATGGTTTGCAGTGTCTTGTGATTGACTCCTTGTGGGCTTTCCCTATTGGCTGTTGGCTTTGGGCTAGGGCCAGTCTTCCCTCTCTGTGCCTGCAGGTTGTGTGAGAGAGCCCAGTCTTGCTAGCATGCTTTGTGATCAGAATCTCTTCTAGGGCTGATCCTTCCTTAATGTACTGTAATTACATCAAGATGTTTTGACCATCTCCCCAAGTCATTCCCCTTTTATTTTCCCTGAGTTTCTCCCCCTTATTTCCTTTGAGAGTTACAGCTTTTCCTCTTAGCTGGGCTGAGGTTCTGCCCAAATCCTTGCCTCCGGGGGGGCTAGATGCAAACCGTGTGCAGCAGTGGCGTAGGAAGGGGGGCGGTCCGCTCCAGGTGCACGCTGCTGGGGGGTGTCGGCTCCGCGCTGGTGCACTGCCCTCTCTGCCCCGGAACAGGTTACTTCCTGTTCCAGGACAGAGGGAGCAGTGAACCAGCGCGGAGCCGACACACCCCAGCAACGTGCAGTCAGGGCGGATCGGCCCTCCTGCCCGTCCCTCGCCGCAGGTATGCGCTCCGGGGGGGGTATGCGCTCCGGGGGGGTGTGCGCTCCAGCGGGAGTAGGGTGCGCCGTGCTGCACCCAGGGGGGTGCGCAGCGGCGACCCGCCCAGGGTGTCAGCTCCCCTCGGTACGGCTCTGGTGTGCAGAAGGCAACAATTCTGTCTAGGCAACTGAACTGTAAATTGGATTTTCCTTGTTTATTCTGAGTACTAAAATAAAGAAGATTTGCTTAAGAACTGAGAGTCTGCTGGTAAAGCTTCTACTTGGGGATGGTTTAAACTGGCTATTTAAGCTACACTATACTTTCCTGCTTATAATCGAAAGAGAAAAATGCCTATATTGCGACCCAAATTGGGAAATGGGCGTCTTTCTCCTGTGGGCGCCCAAATCGGTATAATCGAAAGCCGATTTTGTGCGTTTCCAACTGCAATCCGTTGGGGAAACGGGTAAAGTCAACGGGGGCGTGTCGGAGGCGTGGTGAAGGCGGAACTGGGGCGTGGTTATCGGCTGAGGAGAGATGGGCATCTTTAGCTGATAATCGAAAAAAAAGGCATTTTTACCACGATTTTGGGTCACTTTTTTGGGACTTTTTTTTTCACGAACAGGTCCCAAAAAAGTGCCCCAACTGACCACTGGAGGGAATCGGGGATGCCCTCCCCGGACTTCCCCCAGTGGTCACTAACCCCCTCCCACCAAAAAAAACCCACTTTACAAACTTTTTTTTCCAGCCTCTATGCCAGCCTCAAATGCCGTACCCACCTCCATGACAGCAGAATGTGTTCTATCCTGTGACAGCCTTTCCCTGGTTTTGATGTGGTTCTCGGGTGAGTGTGACACCTTTTTCTGTTATGCGCACTACAGAGTCACATCAGCAATGCATTGTGGTGGGTGTAGGGTATTGGGCTCCGTGATTCCACTAGCTTGTGGCAAATGCTCACGATGTTGGTAGTTGGTAGGCTGTACTCCCATGGTGCTTTTCCCCCTGCCTACTGGGTCAGAGTGTGCCCTGTTTTGTTTCCGGTAGTCCATGAGGTAGTGGCCATTTTTGTAAGCCAGTTTTAGATCCCTTTCATGTGTTAGCCACGTTACAGAACTTAGTTCTTACCTTGAATGTGGCTGAAAGAGGGCATTGTACACCATTCTGCCAGCTCTGACCTACTGCTAATCTCAGTACCAGGGAGACTCGTTGCCAGTGGGGCACAACCTCTGATCTGCAGTTAATTGTGAGTAAGCGTGCTTATTCCAATAAATGACGTTTTCGGAGAGATTAGTCTTCAGGTGTCAACTGGTGTGCCAATGTTATATAGCAGCAACAAGTCCTAGAGGCCTGCGTGTATGCCAGTGGCGTAGCCAGACCTGACATTTTGGCTGGGCCCAGAGCTAATATGGGTGGGCACTAATATATATATATATATATATATATATATATATATATATATATATATATATATATATATATATATATATATATATATATATATATATATATATAGGCATGAGTAGTGTGCCCTACTTCTAGCATTTTTCCTATCTCTCCCTCCTTTCATCCAGCATTTCTCCTGTTTCTCTCTCCATCTGACCAACCAGGGTCTCTCCCCTGCCCTTTTCCATGTCCCCTCTTTCTCCCACCATCTTTCCATTCATCTTTCTCTCTGTACCCCTCTTCTATCCAGCATCCCAACTCTTCTTTCTTTCCATCCAGCTTCTCCCCTCTCACCTCCATCCAACATGTCCCTTTCTCTCTCCCTTCCACCATCTTCCCTCACTCTCCACCTTCTGTCCAGTGTCTTCCTCCTTTCATCCATCTCCTCTCTCTTCTTCCTTTCATCCAGTGTCTCCCCTTTTTCTGTACCCATGCAACATCTTTGATCTCTCTTCCCCCCCCCCTCCACCATGCAATATACACCCTGACACACTTTCTTCCTCCTCCCCTTCCAAACAAAATATTTTTTCTATGCTCCTCCACCCCAGCATGTTTTGTTTCCACGTACCTTTTTTATTATTATTATTATTACATTTGTACCCCGCGCTTTCCCACATGTTGCAGGTTCAATGCGGCTTACATAGTAAATACAATTACAGTCATGAAAAGAAACATACTAATTGTAGTAAACGAGTAGTTGTAGGGTTTGATATAAATGCAAGCTAAGATGGGATAACAAACAGAAAGGAGATAGGGAAGGCTAAGAAGTAAGAAGGATGGTAAGGAAAGGTAGAGTGATGTCATTATGTGAGTGTTTGCTCTTTCCTATCAAAAAATAGAGTCAAAGCAGAGCAGAGCGCAACATCAAGTCCGAAACTGGAGATGATTTGGGAGTTGGTACACAATGAGGCAATATCGGATCACTAAAAGTATGCAAGGATCCCTGCTTACAAATAAGATGCGCTTTTGTACTAGCCAAAGTCCGAAGACGAAGAGCCGTGTCATGAGGGATTTGCATTTTTCATGGGAGAGAGAAAAAAATATAAGCAGCTATCCGTTGCGACAAAGTACGTTTTGTGAATGGGTTGCCAGATAGCGTTAAAATTCCCCAGCCTAAAAACAGCGACATCCCCAATCCCCATCTTGCTCACCTATGTGCTCTGCCTCTTCCTCCACGTGTGGCACTAGTACTGCTTAGCTGGCCAGCTCGGGCCCTCTTTCTGCTTCCCCCCCCCCCCCCCCCCCGCTCGTAGCAGCCTTCAGGCATGCGCTGTTGGTCTGCCGGTCCTCAGCCCTCGGAACAGGAAATTGACGTCAGCAGGGGCAGAGAACGGCAGAGCCAACAGCGTCTGCCTGAAAGCTGCTGCGGCCCCGAACTTCATTTTCTTCTTTTGCGGAGCGGCGGCGGTAGTGGCTGGAGCGGAGGATCAACTCAGACTTGGCAGGTGGGCGGGCCTGAGCCAAGATTGGGTGGGCCTGGGCCCACCCAGGCCCACCCGTAGCTACGCCCCTGGTGTATTCAGGTCCCTGGAGCACTTTTAGTGGGTTCCGCAGTGCACTTCAGCCAGGTGGACCCAGGCCCATCCCCCCTACCTGTAACACTTGTGCTGGTAAATGGGAGCCCTCCAAAACCCACTGTACCCATATGTAGGTGCCCCCTTCACCCCTAAGAGCTATGGTAGTGTGGGTACTGGGTTTTGGGGGAGGGGGGTTGGGTGCTCAGCACCTGTGGTAAAGGAGCTATGCATGTGGGAGCGTTGTCTGAAGTCCAACGCACTGACCTCTAGGATGCCCAGCTGGTGTCCTGGCATGTCAGGGGGGGGCGAATCGTGGCCCCTCCCACAACCAAATGGCTCGGATTAGGACGTTTTTGAGCTGGGCATTTTTCGTTTCCATTATCGCTAAAAAAAACAAACGCCCAGCTATAAAACGTCCATTTCTTCGAAAATACGGTCTGTCCCGCCTCTTCACGTACCCGTTTTCGGACATAGACGCTCATGGAGATAGGCGTTCGCGTTCGATTATGCCCCTCCACGTCTAGAACAGTACAGTATTGTATTGTATATAGATAGCAACCCTAATTTCTGAGCACATCTTACAGGGATCTGCAAAAACATCTGAGTCATATGTGCCTAGTTTGTCTAGGCCTTAATCCAGCCATATCTCTGCCTTCCTACCTTTTTCTTTAAATTACTGACCTGTTTTAGTCAGTGCATTCTGATCCCTCTTTATTAATAACTATTGTTTGAAGGTTACAACAGTGGAGGGATTACATGTATATATTAATTTTAATCTTCTCAGTTAAATCAGAATGGTGTCTTTTTAATATGTCACTGTCTTACTTTTAATTAGGGATAGGGTCATACCTACCAGCTTAAAACTTATCTTGGAGGGTCTGTGTTGTAACATCTCCACTATCATGCAGTTCCATCTATTCCTGAAAGACTTTTTGTATTTTTTTAGGGAATGCCTTGTTTTTTATTAACAACATATTATTCAAGGGCCAGTCCCTGAACCCTGAGTTGGGGGAGCTAAAGAGAGATGTCTAAATTCAAAGATGCATGGTCTATGTTATGAGGATAATTTTATTAACAGGTGCCTATTTCTAACCTGTTTTACAAAGACACAGACACTTGTGTGTCATTATAAAATACTAGCACAAATGTTGCAGAAATCAGCGTGCATATTTTATAAAGTGTATGTGAAGAAATCAGACTCCACCCAATAGGCAGCCTGTTCTCAGCCCTGTGGCTGCCCTTGGGGTGGAGTTTAAACAGAACAGAGCATGGGTGGAGTCTGATTTCTTGGCCATGAAGAAGGGCAAGTTAAAGGTCACTGGGGTGGGGGAGGGAGCATGGAATAAACACACAGGAATCCTGTATAGAAGGCATGGAACCAAACAAGCTTAGTGGTGATTAGATGACAAAACGTCATAATTTATTTATTTATTTTATTGTATTTTTAAAAATTTATATATCTTCTATAACCTAGGCTGTTTACAAAAAATGACATACATAATAGAACAAACAGAAAAAACCCCAATCACATTCCACATATCACAAATGAACTATAAACTACATATACTGATCATGGATGGACAGATTTGGAAGGGCTACAGTGGGGCTTCAATGACAACTTCAGAAGCTGGAGAACAAGGCTAGTGCTGGGCAGACTTCTATGGTATGTGCCCTGAAAAAGGTAAGGACAAATCAAGATCAAGTATACATATGTAGTAGCACATCATGCTAGGAGTTTATTTTGTTGGACAGACTGGATGGACCATACAAGTCTTTATCTGCCGATATCTATTATGTTACTATGAATACACATAGACAAATGCATATATATTTATGGTAGGGTAATTTTATAAGAGGTATTATATACGCTTATTTGTATTTGTTTGTGTGTGTGTTTGAAATGCATTTATATGCCTCAACCTGGTAAACCATTCTGTGTAGTTCATATAATACCACGCATAATAATAAAAACAGGCATTACTGATATATTAAAGCAAACTAAATAATACTAAAACCCATCTAAGTCACTCAAATGTCTCCTGAAACAAGTAGGTCTTCAACATCTTTCTAAATTTACGACCGTCCAATTCGACCCTCAAATTGTCCATATGTGTGCGAAAAAGGCTTTATAAAATTATTATAAATAACTAAAGGATTGGAAAATTCAAAAGCTAAACAGGTGTGTCACCACTCTTAACTTTGGGATCCAAATACAGGATCTAAATTAAATTATAACCAACGAACCTCAAACCACCTCATGGACACCCCATTGCTACTAAAGCTTGGTTTGCCATTCAAATGAGGAGAAAATTACTATCACTGGTTCAAGTGGAGAGGATTGGAGAAAAAAAGGCACCCAAAAAAACTCAAATATAATTGAGAAAACTGGATGGTCTAAAAACTCCTCGCCTCTCCACAATCAACCAAAGTTAAAAGGTGCACCACCCCTAGCAAATCTACCCCCCACTACTTCACCTATAAACCCACCTGAACAAAACCTATCTGCCTGCTACAAAATGCTGCTGGCTTTAAGCACTCTTTTATAACTGTATAAATATTCCTTATTGGTTCAACCCGTTCAGCAGTCACTTATCTGTTTGCTGTTAGCGCAGGACTTCTTAGGAATACTACATTCAGGCTGGAGAAAGTCGAAGGTGGAGCTGGTACCGGTGCTCAACTGTCAAGTTACATGAAACACCTTCCGTGTCTCTTTAACAATTGCTATTCAAGTTGTCAGAAACACCTTATATGTCTTTCTGATAGTCACATATCCGACAAGTGCGCCTTGTTTCGCCAAAATCTGGCTGCTTCAGGAAAATTGCAAAATTAGGATCCTACTCAGGACCTCAAAATTATCGAACTTGTTCACAGTTTAAATTCACAGAATGGCGCTAAGAAGCAGATCGCTACCCGGAAATATAAACCCTGCCACGTAACAACTATAGACTGGAAACGCCCCGCCTCCAAAAAGGCTGCTCCAATCACAGTGTTCCATGACTGAAAGGTGGCCTATAAGCTTTAATAATAGGCATTCCACTCTATATTACGATTCAAACCTTGCGGTTCCACTGTTTGTAGAAGATAGATCCAAAACTGTTCTTTTCTCCATAATATGGTTTTAACATCCCCCCCTCTCTTGCCCAAAATCACTTGGTCAATGACCATGCAGGTTAATTGATCAAATTGGTGTTGGAAATGCACGCAATGTCGAGTCATCGGTGCCTCCAGCTTCAGTTTGGTTATGCAATGTCTGTGTTCGATGACCCTGGTTTTAAACTGGCGTGTAGTGTGTCCCACATACATTAAGCCACACGGGCACCAAAACACGTACACCACATTTACAGACTCACATGTGGTATTATGTCTCAGTTGAAAATCTCTACCAGTTGTTGAAGAAAACACTGAACCTTCCTTAGTTATTGAACAAATCGAGCAGTGTCCGCACTTTAGATGGCGTCCTACTGTATGATTTTGTTGTGTCCACACATCTGCATAACTAAATTGATCTTGAAGATTTCTATTGCGTGCATAAGACATCATTAAATGATGATCAAGAAATGCTGGCTGTGTAGACATGATGTTCCAATGTTTCTTTAAAATAGCCGCTATCTGGGGAGAACGATTAGTGAATTTTAAAATACAAGTTGTAACTTGTGAATCCCCTTGTTGCCTTGTATCTATCTGATTTTGTATTTCTGGAGATAATAAAGATTCTCTGTGGTTATACAGAGCACGTTTGAAAGAATGTTTAATCAGTTTATCAGGATATCCTCTTTCTCTAAATTTCTTCTGCAAAATTTTAGAGGATTCCTGATATTGCTCTGTCGTGTCACATATCCTTCGGTAACGAAGGAACTGGGAAAACGGTAAGCTTTGTTTTAGATGGTAAGGATGCATGCTGTCGTATCTCAACAATGAATTTCTGTCTGTACTTTTGACAAAAACATCTGTTCTTAAAGACCCCAGGTCTTTTTTAATGAGTACATCCAAAAAATTAATCGTCTCTAGATGACTGTTACTTTCAAATTTAATCGTTGCATGACATCTATTCAAGCCAATGACGAACTCCTCCAGTTCTCTTTGTGAACCTTGCCAGAGAAGGAAAACATCGTCAATGTATCTTCCCCAGTATTTGACTTTCTCAAATCCCTTTGCCGTATATACAAATTGTTTTTCATATTGTCCCATGAAAATATTTGCTATTGAAGGGGCAAATGAAGCTCCCATAGCTATGCCCGAAATCTGTAAATAAAGATCGTTATTGAAAATAAAATGATTATTGAATAAAGCAATCTCCACCATATGTACTATGAACTCAGTAGGTACTGTGTGTGGACGAGGACGACCTTCTAGTGCATTTTCAACTGCCTGTGTAGCTTCTTTTTGAGGAATTGAAGTATAAAGTGAATGCACATCTAAAGTGACTAACAATGTCTCTTCATTGATACTCAACCCTGTTAGTATTTGCAAAAAATGGGAAGTGTCTCTAATATAAGCTGGTATATTTTGTACTAATGGTCTTAAGAAACAATCCGTGTATTTGCAAACTCTTTCTAATAAGGAATTCCTTGAAGAAACAATAGGCCTACCCGGGGGAGAGGGAAGGTTTTTGTGGATTTTAGGGACCGTATAAAAAATCGGTGTAACTGAATGTAAAGGACACAGAAATTGTCTTTCTTTTTTGGTCAAAAATCCTTCATTCTCAGCTTTTTTTGTTAATTCTTGTAGCTTACTAAGTAAGTCATACGTAAGATCTTGACTCAACTTTCTATATGTGTTTTCATCTGCTAGTTGTTGTTGTATTTCATTAATATAATACTCCCTATCTAACACAACCACCGCTCCTCCCTTGTCAGCTTTTCTAATAACTATGGTGCTTTCATTTTTAAGTTTCTGAATTGCTTTGAATTCCTCACGAGTCATGTTGTTTCTGTTATTACCCTGGGTAGTCTCCATTGTAGCCACATCTCTTAACACTAGTTGTTTAAAAATCGCTATAGCGGGGTTGAGCGGACCCGGGGGAATCCATTTACTTTTTACTACACAATCCGAGAAACCACGTGTACCTTCTTGAGATTCATTGAAAAAGCTCTTAAGTTGAAGACACCGGATGAACTTTTCAAATTCAGAACGGAATTGAAAAGGCAGATGTTTCGATTGTGGAGAGGCGAGGAGTTTTTAGACCATCCAGTTTTCTCAATTATATTTGAGTTTTTTTGGGTGCCTTTTTTTCTCCAATCCTCTCCACTTGAACCAGTGATAGTAATTTTCTCCTCATTTGAATGGCAAACCAAGCTTTAGTAGCAATGGGTGTCCATGAGGTGGTTTGAGGTTCGTTGGTTATAATTTAATTTAGATCCTGTATTTGGATCCCAAAGTTAAGAGTGGTGACACACCTGTTTAGCTTTTGAATTTTCCAATCCTTTAGTTATTTATAGTTCTTTAAAGATACGGATTTGGAGTGTCCCAGTAGAAATATTTAGAGTGTTTTATAAAATTATTCCCATAAGTCTATAATGCATTTACTAACTTTTAACAATGAGATCTAAATTAAGCAAAAATAAATCAATAAGAGAATGTGAATTATAGACTTGAGAGTAGCATGAAAAGTCAGAGCTATGTGGGTTCTTTACCCTCAACGCGTCTACTAATAAAAAGTCATTAATGATATCTCCCAAAGTTTTCTCGTTTAATTCTCTATGAGAAACTGTTCTGGTGCTATCTAGGTGAGAATTAATTGAGCAATTAAAGTCACCATTTACTATTCGAAATACATCAGAGAATTCTATAATCTTTGCAAGAGCCTCTGTAATGAACTTAGTCTGATTTTTATTAGGAGCATAAAGGTTAGCCACACACATCCTGTCCCTGTCCACCTCTTGCTGCTGCATAACTAGCCTGCTTTGCTTGTCTCGGAAATGCTTAAGGACTTTAATAAGTGAGGATTCTCTGATTAAGGTGGCTACTCCTGCATTGTTGAGCTTTGTGCTGAGGAATATATTTATCCCAGCCAATGAGCTCTTAATTTAATATGATCTTTCTTTTCTAGGTGAGATTGTTACTTGCTCCTTTTTTTTAAATTTTTTTTGCCTTAGGTGCAGACTGAAAGCCTCCCATGTTAAGTAGGTAATTTTTAGACCATCCACTTCGGGATAAGGTTCATGGATACATTTTCCCCATTACATTTTGTGCCAGGTTTTAAAGAGAAAGTATGTACATGCTTTGACTTTGAAACTTACAGTTGCTTTTTGTGCGGGTACAGGTATATAGTCTATGGAAAATAACACATGTAGATTGCAGTTTCAAGCATATGTGTGTTATTTTCCAATCCTACTGGAAATATGCCCCCAGAAATGCCTCCTCTAAATAAGGCCATATACGTACAAATGATGACAGAGTGTAATATTAGTCTTTTAGGCGAGGCACAAAAGTATTTGGTAAGCATTAACACACTCTAGGACACTACGGGCTCCTTTTGCTAAGCAGCAGTAAGCCCAACCCCTTTTACCAAGCTGCGGCAAAGGGAGCTGGTGCTGGTGTCGGTGCATGTTTTACATGCGTGCCGAGGTCCCCTTTTACTGCAGCTGGTAAAAGGGAAGTCTCAACTTCCTGCTTCATTGGGGGATGCCTACTTTGACCAAGCTGTTTCATCTCCTTCATCTAAGGCGCCAACTTTCCTCCTCCTCCATATGCAGGTACCAGTCTGATTTTCACTTTTATATTTGATACAAATATCATTTGTTCTATGACTGTTACCTGTTGACAGTTAGGGAGTCTTCAGTTGTGTGGCTACAAGATCTTGCTGTCCATGGAGAAAAAAGAGTTGCTTACCTGTAATGGTAGTTCTTCGTGAACAGAAGATCTTCTAGCCACACAAACCCTCCCTCCCTCCCGTAGTTGCCACCAGCTTTAGAAAGAACTGATATTGTGGGCTGGATTTACAGTATTTAGAGTTAGTGTACAGTAGTAGGGAAATAGGGACATGCGCAGAATGTCACCATGGTGTTACTTCAGTAGTGTGTGGATAGAAGATCGTCTGCCCATGGAGAGCTACCATTACAGGTAGACAACTTTTTTTACTGGGATACAGAAACACTTCCTTCCTGCCTACCTTTGCAGCCTGCAGCACAATGAGGTTTAATTGCCTATCTGGCCCAATATATGGGCTGAAGCTTGCAGCCATACTGAATCACTCAAAACATTCGCAAACTTGTGAGGTTTATATTGCTTTTTTTAAAGCTCCTTGACTTTGCATTCTTTCAGTTAGGAGGGGAGTTGTGGGGGGGTTGGGGAGTTTTTGAGGGGTTCGTTTTGGGTATACCAATATGGTAGCTGCTGGGTTCAACTTTTTGACATCACGCTGTCTCCTGTCTTATTAAACCTCCTTGCTGCAGCATGGCGATTTCAGCTCCTAATTTGATAAAGTATATCATAAAAATATTGGGGGTGCCCAAACATTCACAGCACTGGTGCCAATGGGTCCACCAGCCCTGGCTCCCTTGAGGTGTCCAGGTCCCCCATGCCACTCAGCCTCCTCATCAAGCATTTAGAAGACTTGCTCTTCAATGGGTGTCAGTGCTGACGTGCCAGGTTAGAATCCACCAGCAGCCTTTGCCTTGGCACTTCTGCGCAGCTTGTGCCACTTGTACCTCAGGACTTCTGTGTCATGGTTTTTATGAAACACAGCATTAAGGCGCTGGCATATGCCAACCCACACCTTTTGTTTAGTATCGGTGCTACGACTCTGCCCTCCTGCACCAAACAGATGTCTCCTCTGTGCCATTACCTCCCGCATCAGCAGTCCATGTGAAGTTCCCTTTGAGGGACAGGACTTGCAGCTTAGGAGCAATAACACACCTCCCTAGACAGCTTCTGACAGAGATTGTAAAATGGCATGTAGAATGTTTAAATAGCCGTGGGAAAAATGTCATGTGGGAGGGCTGTAAACATGGCTAACTGCTACATTGAGATTTGTGAAATAGGCAGCAGATGTTAGGGCTTCAAAACGTCCCTGCCTGCCATTTTACAAAACTGGCTGCAACAAGACTTGAAAAATAAATGTTTTGCCTAAGCAAATGTCTCTGCTGTCCTATTTTACAATTGGAAGCCAACCTTTCATTGGGGAATGCACTTGATAGATCAATAAGATGCCCTGAATAAAGCAGCTGTGTTGGCTACTCCTTGTGGTTGCTCCCTAGACATGTTGCCCCCACAATTGGCTGCCAAATAAGCTACATTGTGCACAGCTGTGGGATGTGAATGGGCTACCCTGATAACCCTGGCTGACTACAAAGCTGTAAAGGAAATCACCATGGTGGGAGATGAATCTCTAAAGTGTATGTGTACCCCCAAAGCTGTGCCTGTTGAGCTGATTTGTGACTACCATCAAGGGTATGTGAGAACCTTTATCACTCTGTTCCTTATATCTGTCCATATCTTTATTCACAGGTGCCACCTGCCTGGAGTAGAGCTTGGGATCCATGAGACTAAATCTGAGAGCTATATAGCAGATTCATGGCCAGTATTGGAAAGTGTATGAGGTGAAGGGCGCTCATGTACATGGGGGCATGTATCTGATCTGTTGGGGTGGTCGGACATATGAGTGATATACTCTAGAGCTGTTGGGGGCATAGGGGTTGGGTTGGTATGTAATAGATTTGACTATGTTGGGATGGGGGAGGGGGTTGTAATGTGTACATGGGGAGCTTTAATGTTACCAGAGCTATGGCCTAATGGTTATAACATTTGGCTTGAACCTGGAGACCCAGGATTGATTCCTACTGTGCTCTTTCTGGCTTTGTACATTTCCAGTAGCCCTCTAGGGCCCAACGTAGACAGATGATGTTTGATAGCACTAGGGCCTAAGTTAGTCTGTCAGATGTTCACCACCTTGGTTTGACATAGAATAGCAGTATCTCTCATTACAGACCTTTACTTTACTATTGCATTCTCTGTTACAGGGAGCATTTTGCATAAGAGATATGGTAATGCTCCTTCCCTTTCGAGCTTCTGCGGTTGTATATGATTGTTCTATGGGGTTACTGTAAGGGCTCTTAGGTTTCTGTGTAACTGTTGGGGTGTGGAGGGGCTCAGATTTATGGAGAGAATTGGTCAATTTCTAATAGATTTTATCACTTGGATGTTAACAAAGGGAAAAGGAGATATTAACAGAGGAATGAGTATTGCATTCAGTTCTGGTGCCTTATCTCAAAAAAGATATAGTGGAATTAGAAATGGTTCAAAGAATGGCGACCAAAATGATAAAGGCTAAAAAGGTTAGGGCTCTTCAGCTTGGAAAAGAGATGGCTGAGGGGAGATATGATTGAGAATCCTCAAAACCTGAGTGATGTAGAAAAAGTAGAAGTGAATCGATTTTTTAACTCATTCGAAAAGTACACAGACTAGGGACATTCAATGAAGTTACATAGAAATACTTTCAAAACAAATAGGAAGAAATATTTTTTCACTCAACGAAGCATTAAGCTCCGGAACTCTTTGCCAAAGGATTAGTAACAGCAGTTAGCATACCTGGGTTTTTAATTTATTTTTATTTTATAATTTCAACATAACACTCAAGAACACACTTGAAAAAGAAATCAGAAAAAGACTAAGATACAGAAAACCCACTTAATAGAGGAAATAAACATCATTCATTAGTTCACAATATTGTTGGAGTTAAGGCAGGAAATATAATATAGAAAAAGAAATAAAGCCCTAACAACAGGACAGAGCAATCCAATACTGTGAAAGCCATATTACGTGCTAATCAAAGGGAACTACCATCGCAATCGGACCACCCTCCCAAGTCACCAAAAATTCCAACAATTGCTTAGGTTCAAGAAATAAATCACTATCATTAAATTTTTACATGACATATAACAGGAAATTTTAACAGGTATGATGCCCTTATCACCAAGACTCTTGGGCAAAATCCCAGAAAAAGTCTTTTCGGCACCTTAGGAGTCACCAAAAAAAAATCAGGAAAAAGGTTACTAACAGAGTAGATCAAAATGCCCTGTATTTCCACCTTAGCCTGGATAACCCCAGACTTCTCTGAAGATATCTTCACAGTTTGCTATGGGGACAGATCCAGCATCTTGATGGCGTCATAGTCAACTACTGCTGGTTTCTGTAATCCACCGAGGACTGCACTATGCTGTGCTGAACCAACCCCGCAGCATCAAAAGTTGTTGTAATGTTAGGCCTTGATCATCAATAACCACTCTCCCTGCCACCTTGAAAGGAGGTGGGGGGAATGGGGCATTCCATGCACTGGCTCCCCGCTTAATGAGGCTAAATTCTGCCCCTTCACAGACAGTGAAAAAGCCAACAAGCTGCTTCCAAATATCGATGGAACCAGTCTATCTTCTGGGCTCAAAGAAACCCACTCTCCACTAAGGCACGATTCATTGAATGTCAGGCCCTCCAAAGGCACTGTAGCGGATCCATGGGTCATGGTGCCAGCAACCTCGAAGAAGGTCTGAATCAGCTCAAGAACAGAACTGTGCACCTACAGGTAGGTACGTATCTAAGCTCTCTTCTTCCCCCATTGTAACCATCACAAACAGGGAGAAAATGGCTTAAAACAGATGCCAACACAGGAGCTGACTCACAGCACTTCTGCCTTAAACACCATCTTGACTCCTGCAGTTTTGGGACACTCTTCTCCTGGTTTCTCCTCAGAGGCCTGTCTGATATGGGTGGACCTACAGGCATAGCCCTCTGAGTCATTGAATCTCACAAGCCTCTCCATCACTACAAGGTGGTGTCCCTTTGGAGGGGAACATACCTGGGTTTAAAAAAGGTTGGGGGAAGTTCCTGGAGGAAAGGTCCACATTCTGCTATTGAGACAGACACGGGGAAGCCACTGTTTGCCTGGGATTGGTAGCATGGGATGTTGCTACTATTTGGGTTTCTGCTAAGTACTTGTGACCTGGATTGGCCACTGTTGGAAGCAGGATACTGGGCTAGGTGGACCATTGGTCTGACCCAGTATGGCTATTCTTATGTTCTTATGTGATGTGATAGCTTAGGAGAGGGTACATAAATCTTCATTGATGTAGAATGGGACATGGGAAGTAACAGAGAATACCCCAGGGTTTTGTACAGGTCTGCAGATATGTAAATGAGGACACATATACAGGTGTTCACTCAAAAGCTGCATCTTTTATAACATTTCAAGGTATGTGTACATGAAGAGATATGTGAACTGTACAGATAATGTGTGACAACATAATATATTTGGCAAATGTACACTACTATACTTTGTCCATTCTGCATGGGGGCTGCTGCGAAAGGGTGGGAAGGGGTAGCATCAGTTATAACAGCTGTGGGGTGGGGGTGGTGGGATAGTGGAGCTGAAATATATGCCTGGAGTTGTCTAAAGGCCACCATAAAGGCAGGTACCTCAGCCCATATCCCCTCCATAGTGCTGACCATGAGGCCCATAATCCTGTTGTAATGAGCGAGGATGGTCAGAAAACCACCACAGAGATTAGCAAACTCCTGCTGGACCACACCCACACACTGAAGAAAAGTACTAGTATTACTAGTTTACAAACTTTGAAGTTCACTTATATGTGTATATATATACAGTGGTGGAAATAAGTATTTGATCCCTTGCTGATTTTGTAAGTTTGCCCACTGACAAAGACATGAGCAGCCCATAATTGAAGGGTAGGTTATTGGTAACAGTGAGAGATAGCACATCACAAATTAAATCCGGAAAATCACATTGTGGAAAGTATATGAATTTATTTGCATTCTGCAGAGGGAAATAAGTATTTAATCCCTCTGGCAAACAAGACCTAATACTTGGTGGCAAAACCCTTGTTGGCAAGCACAGCGGTCAGACGTCTTCTGTAGTTGATGATGAGGTTTGCACACATGTCAGGAGGAATTTTGGTCCACTCCTCTTTGCAGATCATCTCTAAATCATTAAGAGTTCTGGGCTGTCGCTTGGCAACTCGCAGCTTCAGCTCCCTCCATAAGTTTTCAATGGGATTAAGGTCTGGTGACTGGCTAGGCCACTCCATGACCCTAATGTGCTTCTTCCTGAGCCACTCCTTTGTTGCCTTGGCTGTATGTTTTGGGTCATTGTCGTGCTGGAAGACCCAGCCACGACCCATTTTAAGGCCCTGGCGGAGGGAAGGAGGTTGTCACTCAGAATTGTACGGTACATGGCCCCATCCATTCTCCCATTGATGCGGTGAAGTAGTCCTGTGCCCTTAGCAGAGAAACACCCCCAAAACATAACATTTCCACCTCCATGCTTGACAGTGGGGACGGTGTTCTTTGGGTCATAGGCAGCATTTCTCTTCCTCCAAACACGGCGAGTTGAGTTCATGCCAAAGAGCTCAATTTTTGTCTCATCTGACCACAGCACCTTCTCCCAATCACTCTCGGCATCATCCAGGTGTTCACTGGCAAACTTCAGACGGGCCGTCACATGTGCCTTCCGGAGCAGGGGGACCTTGCGGGCACTGCAGGATTGCAATCCGTTATGTCGTAATGTGTTACCAATGGTTTTCGTGGTGACAGTGGTCCCAGCTGCCTTGAGATCATTGACAAGTTCCCCCCTTGTAGTTGTAGGCTGATTTCTAACCTTCCTCATGATCAAGGATACCCCACGAGGTGAGATTTTGCGTGGAGCCCCAGATCTTTGTCGATTGACAGTCATTTTGTACTTCTTCCATTTTCTTACTATGGCACCAACAGTTGTCTCCTTCTCGCCCAGCGTCTTACTGATGGTTTTGTAGCCCATTCCAGCCTTGTGCAGGTGTATGATCTTGTCCCTGACATCCTTAGACAGCTCCTTGCTCTTGGCCATTTTGTAGAGGTTAGAGTCTGACTGATTCACTGAGTCTGTGGACAGGTGTCTTTCATACAGGTGACCATTGCCGACAGCTGTCTGTCATGCAGGTAACGAGTTGATTTGGAGCATCTACCTGGTCTGTAGGGGCCAGATCTCTTACTGGTTGGTGGGGGATCAAATACTTATTTCCCTCTGCAGAATGCAAATAAATTCATATACTTTCCACAATGTGATTTTCCGGATTTAATTTGTGATGTGCTATCTCTCACTGTTACCAATAACCTACCCTTCAATTATGGGCTGCTCATGTCTTTGTCAGTGGGCAAACTTACAAAATCAGCAAGGGATCAAATACTTATTTCCACCACTGTATATATATATATATATATATATATATATATATATATATATTCTATAAGGTGTCATTATCTCTCTACCACTGTAATATATATTATTTTCTTTATTGTTAATCTGAATCTCTAAACAAAATATGTAAGCCACATTGAACTTGAATAAACTTTCGGGATGATGTGGGCTATAAATGTCATAACAATAATAATAATGTTCTAATTGTTTGCTTATTAGATATTCCATCACTGTTATGCTTGCATCATATATCACTGTTATTTGAATTTCAGTGCCGTTAAATGTATATATTTTTGATCTTGTTTCATGACAATCTTATTATTAGGTTTCAATTTGTTGTTTTTAAGTTCTCCTCTTTCATTGTATTTATGTTTATACTTGTACAATTTACTATTGTTATACTGTTAACAAAATTGTAAATTTGATGTTAAACTATACCTATTGTACACCGCCTTGGGTGAATCTCTTCATAAAGGTGGTTAATAAATCCCAATAAATAAATTGTGATTCATGGGCCCCATGGTCAGCACCTGGGGTAAGGGCTGGTGGCCTTGGAGGGGCATTGGCTTCAGGGGCACCCTATGAATTGCAGGCCCCAGGAATGGCCTCTGCAGCTGATGTCCCCCCACCTGGGGTGCCACATGTCCTGGGCTAGGGATTGGTTCAAGGGATGGCCCCTTCCTCTGCCTCCTCCACTCTTTACTCCTTTCTCTCATGGGTGTTGGTTTTGGGGGGGGGGGGACCTAGTGGGTGTTGGGTACTGTGTGCTGCTTTTCGGAGGAGGGGAAGAAGGTGGTGCTGCAGTGCCTTCTGTGACCGTATCATCCTCCCCTTTGCAGCCAGGCATATACGTTTTGCACCACTGCCACAGGCATTGCGAGATGTTTTGCCTTAGAGGCACTGAATGGACACCTGGGATGCTGCAGGGACCTTGCAGATGCTATCCACCTGTCCAGTAGGGGCAGAGCATGTTTGTGTCACCTTCTATGGACTGTTTTCAGGTTCTTGGGTACACTTTTTTTTTTTTTTACATTTTATATTCACACATTTTGGATGTACTGTGCATTTTTCACGGCCTTTTAGATGTCTTGGTCAGGGGGCGGAGATATGTCGATTTTACATAGGCTTATACATTTAGTCCTGGATTTATAGAATATGTCATATGCTCTAGACATTTTGGATAAAATGTCTATATACCGACTTTCATGTAGTTTGTAAAATGGAGCAGTATACAAATAGTATCGGTTCGTTTAAATGACTAAGAGGCCATTTTACAAACCGGTGATAGGGCTACCGCTCATGCCAAATCACCACTACCACCCGGTTAGCAAGCCCACTTGGTGGTAATTTTGAAGTTGGCGCACGCTGTTTTGCGTAATAGAAAATATTTTTCTATTTTCTACTGTAGGAGCATTCCCGACAGCAATCAGCAGTACGACCACACTGGCACATAAGCCCTTACCGCTAGGTCAGTGGATGGCGGTGAGGGCTAAGGCAGCAAATAGCCGCATGCTACTTTTAATTTTAGCGCATATCCGTTTACTGCCCCCATTTTTTAAAAAAGCCTTTTTCCCTCAGCTGTGGTAAGAAATGGCCCAGTGCATGCCAAAAACACGCACCACAGTATCACAGGCCACATTTTTACTGCAGCTTAGTAAAAGGATTCCTAAATAACCCAATACTGTCTTTATAAATGTGAGCAGTTTAGGGGTCAGATGTGGCAGAGCAGATCTAAAAATTATCTACTTGGCATTTCTGTTGAAAATAAATTGAGCAGACTAGATAGCCTCGTGGTCCTCATTTGTGGTCATACTGTATGTTTCAACATTAGAATAAAAAATGTGACAGGAAATCAAAATACACAAAATATGCTTTTGATGGGGCTCTGTGCCATTATCAATAGAGTTTAGCAGTGGTTCAATAGAACTGGAAAGTTAATTCTGTCTCTGAAGAACAGCTTTGCTAGTTCTCCAGACATAGGGAATGTTAAATCACCTTATATGAACCAGTCCAAAGCTCTAGGGATTTGTAAGTGAAAAACCAATACAAACTGTAAGCACCGGACAAACCAATGTGTTTTTAGCTGCTGTGTTACAGCAGGGGATTGCAAACCAATATTTGTTTTCTTCCTGAGGCTAAACAAATGACATAAGGGAATAAGGACATGGTTAAAGTGTCTGGGATGCTAGGCAGGAAGACTGTTTACTGAAAATTCTTTACAAAGCTGCACATTTGCTCAGTTTTGAAACAGAAAGAAATTCAAGCAGAATTGATGAATAAAAATGATCATGTTTTTTTGTTTAAAAAAAAGCTTAGAGATCCTGCATGCATATTTCAGGAAAAATGAATAATCTTCATTCATATTTGCATTTAACTCTGTACTGAACAGTATTTCTGGGCTCCATTTGCTTCTGAAATTCTGTCAATAGGGCTGGCAGTCTGCAACAGTACACCACAAGTTGCCATAACATCAAACACACATCTTGTTTTTACCTTTTGCATATGTTGAGGTTTACATTAAGGAGCACCTTTTTGTTGTTGTTACTTTCAGTTGAGCTGATTGTCCTTAACTTTCACTGTTTTCCTTGACATAATTTTGTTGCAGTACTACTATTGCCTTTAACAATACCAGCATCCGTGAGACACAGTGCCTTATACAGGCTTGCATTGTAGCTCCAGAACAGTATGGAAACGAGCATATAGACCAGTGGTTCCCAAACCTGGTCCTGGAGGCACCCCAGCCAGTCAGGTTTTCAGGCTCTCCACACTGAATATTAATGAGAGATATTTGGAGCACTACCTCCACTGCATGCAAATTAGACAGCATTAGATAGCATTTCTGGGTTTAAAAAAGGTTGGACAAGTTCCTGAAGGAAAAGTCCATAGTCTGCTATTGAGACAGACATAGGGAAGCCACTGCTTGCCTGGGATTGGTAGCATGGAATGTTGCTACTATTTGGGTTTCTGCCAGGTACTTGTGACCTGGATTGGCCACTGTTGGACACAGGATATTGGGCTAGATGGACCATTGGTCTGACCCAGTATGGCTATTCTTATATTCTAAGGGGGAAAGACAGAGAGGGTACATGGACCACAGAGGTAGAAGGGAAGGGAGAGGGGGCAGGGAAATGCTGGTCCATAGTGGTGGAGAAGAGAGGAATGGTGGGACAGGGAGATACTGGGCTACAAGGTTGTAAGAAGGGAGAGGGAGGGGAGATTCTTGGCATGGTGGGACCATGAGGGAGGCACAATTTGGGTTCTCGAGGAGATGAGTCAGAGGAGGATGGTAAGTACAGAGGATAGAATTGTACTAATGGGGAGTGGGTGAAAGAGAAGGGAATAGGAAGCCAGAGAAGGAGTGAGACAGGAGATGCAGGGGTGAGAGGAGGAGATGGAAAGTTGATAGATACTGGAAGTGAAACATAAGTGAAGGACTAAAGAGTGAGAAGCTGAAATTTGAGGGGAGAGACAGAAAAGAGAGAGAGAGTAAATATATCAGAGACAGATAGAGGGGTCCTTTTACTAAGGTGCACTGAAAAATGGGCTGCAGTAATGTAGGCGCGTGTTTCGGGCCCTTGCAGATCCATTTTTCAGTGTGCCTGCAAAAACCCTTTTTTAAATTTTTGCCAAAAATGGACACGTGACAAAATCAAAATTGGCATGCATCCATTTTGGGTCTGTTACCTTACCGCCAGCTATTGACCTAGTGGTAAAGACTCGCGCGGTAACAAGGTGGGTAATGAGTTACGCATTTAAAATGCTACATGGTGCACGTCTGATATGCACGTCTGAAAATAAAAATTATTTTTTTGACATGCGTATTGGACGTGTGCCAAAAATGAAATTACTACAAGAGCCACGTGGTAGCCAGATGGTAACTCCATTGTGGCACGCATTGGGCGCTCTTAGATGCTTATGCGGCTTAGTAAAAGGGGCCCCATAGTGAGGGAATAGAAAAAGATCAGAGGAAAGCAGAGAAAGGACAAATGAACTGTACTTACTGGAAAGAGAGCAGAATACAGGCAGCAAAACAGAAAAGAAGAAACTGGGACCAATATGCTTGGAAAAATATCCAGACAAAGGTAGAAAAAAATGTTTTATTTTGAATTTATGTGGTGGAATATGTTAGCTTTGGGAAATGTGCATCATGGATTTCTGTTTTTATTTCTCCTATGTTGTGGTACATGCCTAGTTTGACTTCTTGGGGTTCCCAATTCAATTTTTGTCTTTATATTTCTATAAAATATATTGGTCTATATTTGGTATATGCACAGAAACTACTTGCTGTTCTGTTGACAAGCAGTTTCTGTGCAGAACTCTAGCAGTCCCACTTGTTCTGTTTTTTACCTGTAGTAGGTGTATTGGTGTTCTAGGGCACCATGTAATATTTCTAGTGCTGCCTGTTCTTAAGTAGGGCTCTTGTTGTTTAAATCATAAGAATCAGTGGTATTGTTCTGTGGTAGATTTGCTACATGTATGTTGAGTTAGTATTTTTTCAGATTTTGTGTTATTTCACAATATGCCTGGTAGTGGAGAGGATTATTTAGCTATTATTGAGATAGCATGAGAATCAAACTTTTATTTTTTTGGATGGTAACTTCCATGGAGAAAATATGCTACTTATGATCTCAACCTATTGTTGTGGGGGGGGGGGGGGGGGGGGGGGGAGGTGGAGAGATAAGGTTTTTGTGGATGCAGAGCATGTTTACATTTAATATATAAGAAACAACATACTGTATTAGACCAAAGGCCCATGAGCGTCATGCATGCAAGCATCATGCTTCATGTGTGTCCTGTATGAAAAAAGGTTGAAAACCACTGGCTTAAGTGTAACAGCAGGTTAACTGTGCAAGCCAAGCTAAGCTCTCACCACACTGGTGAGTTGGTTTGAGCAACAAGGAGAAATAAGGAGAAGCTATTTTTGTCATTGTTGTGCTTGATTGGAGGAGACGAGAAAGCTATTGTATATAATCGGCCATCTGTTTCAGATTTTTTGAAGCTGTACCTTCATCAATTGAAGGAAAATAAAGGTTCTGGTTTTCAGCAAAGAACTGGTGTGGTCTCCATCATTTTGTGAATTGTGAAGTCTGATGTAGAGCTTGTATGGCCTCCTGGGTATATCTTAGTCCCAACCTGGTCCCAACAAATAAATAATAGTGTGCACCCCTTTTGTCCACATATCCTGAGCATAGTCTAGGCAGCTGCCTAGACCATATCAACCAAGGAGATTTATACATCTTCCTTACTGGACCCATCCAAGGAGGGAAAAACTTAAAACCCTCCCTTATATCTAGATTTTTGTACTTCCCTCCAAAATCTAGAGCTTCAGTTCTGTTTGTGCTGATTCACCAGAATAGACCATATTTTCATTATTATTATTTTGTTTTAACTGGCACTAGATTGGATCCTTGTGACTCTGGGCAAGTCACTTAACCCTCCATTGCCCCATGTAAGCCGCATTGAGCCTGCCATGAGTGGGAAAGCGCGGGGTACAAATGTAACAAAAATAAATCAAGGAACTAGAATGTTCCTCCTACAACTGCATAGGAAGGCACATTTGTCGTCCTTCTACAGAGTATTTTTTTAAAGAATTTATTCTTGGATCTGTTGAAAAATCTTGTAAATAAGTAGGGAAAGCATGTGGAGCATGGCTCATGGAATTCTGTTCAATTCCTCTGCAAGTATATATATGTGTGTGTGTGTAGCTGTGTTGTCTTAGAGGGGAGGAAGTAGCTTGAATGGTGCAGTACCCAACTATTCTGTTGGTTTGGAAAGAGTAAACAATCTGTAGAACCTTTTTTTCATGTAGAGCATAATTAAGATGTGGAATCTGTTGTCAAAAGATGTGGTCAAGGCGACTTCACATATTGGCATTCAAAAGAGGTTTATGATCTCAAGTCACTGGAGGAAAAGCCCGTATCAAGATATTAGCCAGGTAGATAATAGGAAAGCCATTGCCGATCCCTGGAATGAGGTATGACACACATCTGGTTTTTGGGATCTTCCAGTGTGACCAGGACTAGCCACAGTCAGAGGCAGGTGTTGGACTCAGCATGTCTTTTCTTATGTTCTGATGTTCTTAAAATTGAACCAGCCCTGATAATATATAAAAAGATTAGATGTTGTATTGTATTATATTACACCATTTCTATTCTGCTTTTAACCTAACAGTGCAAAGCAGATTACAAAGTAAAGAGAAGAACCACAAATGGGGCGGGACACAGGGCAGGGAGGGAAGGCTCGAAGGGAGGCGATCTGCTGCTGCTACACTTTCACATGGTGGTGAGGCGCTGTGATTTGAATGCAGGGGGCCCGGCCTGGTGGTGGACGGTCGACGGAGCCGAGGGCGTGTGGGTGAGACTGGGGACTGCGGTGCCGGGCCCGGGGAATTTTGTCCTCCCTGCCCCCCATCTCTATGCCATGGACCGCCCCTTTCTGATGTAACTTCCTGCTTCCGCAGGGATGGGCCACGACAGAAAGAAGGTTCCGGTTGGCAGCAGACAGCCTAGGCTGGGACCCTATATGGAGAAAGGAACTTGAGGTAAATGTTGGGGGCGAAGGGGGAGAGAGCTGAACCTGGTAATGGAAGAGAGAGAGGGGAAGATGTTGGCCTAGAGAGGGAGATAGATGTTGGACCCAGTTGTGGGGGAGGGGCAGAGATGGTGGAGCTGTCAAGGGAGGGGGCACAGATGGTGCATCCAGGGGGAGGGAGATGCAGAGTTGGTGCACTTGAGGGAGGGAGAAAGAATGAGAAGGAGAGAGATTGCATTTGGGAGGAGAAAAAAGATGTAGAACTTGCGGGAGAAAGATGTTGGATCTGGAGAGGGGGAGGGGGAGAGATGTGGGACCCGGGGGGGGGGGGGGCATGACCCTTATTGCCAAGGGGTCCAGATCCCTGTCAGTCCACCCCTGAGTGGTACACAGTCTTACTACCAAAGATGTTGCACTTAAAGCTACAATGCTACGTAAGTTGTTCATAATGTTGTTGAATAAAATTACTGTTTACAAATGATATGTACTTGAAAACATTTCATTCATAAGTACTGTGATAAGAATTCATTATGTCAGTCATTAGGTCACAGCCTTTGTCATAAAGACATGATTGTGCAACCTAGAGAAGTGTGTAAATAAAGTAAAAAAAAAAAAAACTGTTTTGTCACCATTTGTGAGAGCGTTGCTGCTGTTTACCCTCAACCAGTGATGAAACTGTGGTTCAGTTTTTGACAGCATAACATGCTATTGCATATTGTCACATGTTTTAATGTTTATGTTTAATTAGCATTTGATATACTGCCTCTCAAATAAAAATCAAAGTGGTTTACAACAGACAACCAACTCAAGTTAAAACAGAGAACAAGAGAAGCAAAGAGGAGGAAAAGAAAAAAAAAGGCAAGAGAGCAGCTGATGGCCACAATCTAACACAGCCACAGCCCTCAAGGAAAGGCCAAAGTGAATAGGTTGATCTTCAAGGTGGCCCTAAATTTTGGATAAGATTGTTGGGACCGGATCTGGGGAGGGAGGGAGTTCCATAGGGAGGGTGCAAGCAGTGGTGTGCTGGAGCCGGCTCGCACCGGCTCGCAAGAGCCGCTTGTTAAATTTTGACAGCTCTTGCGAGCCAGTTGATGTATGGGCGAGCCGGCTCCACTGCACGAGGTAAGCATGGCAGGAGGGCGCCATGCTTACCTCCCCTCCCGCTTCCATCCATGTGTAGCAATGTCCTTCGCCCCCCCCCCATCCTCCCCTGCCGCTCCCATCCGTCCTTTAATTACCTGCCTCGACGCGCCGCATTACCTAAAGCCTGCCTGCTGCCCGTCTCCAGCTGCCTGCCTTCCCTGCTTGCTTCTCAGGAGTTGGTTCGCGCCTTAGTCCCGCCTTCTGACGTCATTCTGACATCATTTCCTTTTCCCGCGGCGGGACTAAGGGCGCGAACCAACTCCTGAGAAGCAAGCAAGGAAGGCAGGCAGCTGGAGACGGGCAGCAGGCAGGCTTTAGATAATGCGGCGCTTCGAGGCAGGTAATTGAAACGGACGGATGGGAGCGGCAGGGGAGGATGGGGGGGGCGAAGGACATCGCTAGACCTGGATGGGAGCGGGAGGGCAGGGGAGGGAGGAGAACTGCTGGGCATGGATGGGCAGAGGGAGGCAGGGGAGAGAATGGCTGGGCATGGGTGGGCAGAGGGAGGCAGGGGAGAGAACTGCTGGGCATGGGTGGGCAGAGGGCGGCAGGGGAGAGAACTGATGGGCATGGATGGGCAGGGGAGAGAATTGCTGGGCATGGATGGGCAGAGGGGGGCAGGGGAGAGAACTGATGGGCATGGATGGGCAGGGGAGAGAATTGCTGGGCATGGATGGGCAGAGGGCGGCAGGGGAGAGAACTGATGGGCATTGATGGGCAGGGGAGAGAATTGCTGGGCATGGATGGGCAGAGGGGGGCAGGGGAGAGAATTGCTGGGCATGGATGGGCAGAGGAGGGCAGGGGAGAGAAGAGAATTGCTGGGTATGGATGGATAGAGAGGGGCAGGGGAGAGAGGAGAGTTTCAGGACATGGATGGTGGGGAGAGCAAGAGAAATTCTGGACATGGAGGGAAGATAGAGGAAGGAGATTAGATGAGGGAAAAGGAAGTGAGGAGAGAAACTGCACATGGATGGAGAAAGTAGGCAGAAGCTGGATCCACTGTACAGTCAAGTATGCGGAGGACCAGAAATGAAGAAGAAAGGAGGAAAGAAAAGAAATAAATGGAAAGGAAGCCCTGGAAACGGAGTCAAGGGAACAGATAGAGAGCAGCAGAATCAGATACTGGACCTGCATGATCAGAGAAACAAAGTCACCAGACAACAAAGGTAGAAAAAAAATAATTTTATTTTCATTATAGTGTTTGGAATATGTCCACTTTGAGAATCAGGTGCTGAACGTTAAAAGTTTGTTTGTTTACTTATTTATGGCATTCTATCCCATATTAAACATGAATTAGATTGGAACCTGGGATCATTTAATTTTTTTTTCCTGGAGAGAGTAATGTGTTGGCCGCCGCCCCCCCCCCCCCCCCCCGGGTATAGCCAGCTCTGCAATTTTTTTTTGGGGGGGGGGGCGCAGAGGTGGATGTGGGGGCGCCGAGGTGGACGGGGGGGGGGGCGCCGAGGTGGATCGGGGAGAGAGCCTGTTGTTAAAAATTTACCAGCACACCACTGGGTGCAAGGCAGAAAAATGCTGAGCGCTGTGTGGACCACATCCACAAGCAATAAACAGTGGGAGCCGTAAGTCAGTTCTGGGAAGCAGAACGTAAAGCACGTGATGGCAAATAGGGAGGTAATGAGGGAGGAGAGATGAGTAGGGGTACTGGAGTAAAGAACCTTGTGGGTTAGTGTGAGGATCTTATGCTGGATGTAAAGGGAACAGGGAGACTGGAGAGATGTGGTCGAATCTGCAGACACATGAAAACAGCAAGAACAATGATACAATAATCCATCCACAAAGCTACAAGGGAGTATAGAAACGTAGAGCAGCCATTATCATCTAAGTAGCTGATTCAGGAATATATAAGAGGCAGGGAGGTGAAAAAGGATCTGGTGGCTATGGATACATGGGGTTTGAAAGACAGTCGCAAATCAAGGGTGCATTCAGTGTTTCTGTTCTGAGAAAATTCCTTTGAAAACTGCCTTCACTCTATCTGGCGAGTTTCAACAAACTGCCTCAGATTTCAAGACCCTTTTCTGTACCCTGTTTGACATCTTCAGAACCACTAGTTAAGAACCCTTGATCTACATCCTACCTACAGTCTCTGACTAGAGCTGCTTCCACTGCTTCTGGCCCCAGTGCCTTCCCATTAGCTGTATCTTATCCATACTCTCTGCACACTGAATGCTGCTTTATGAATCTCAGACATTAGGATCTGTATCAGAGAAATGAACCTCTTCAAGTTAATAATATACTAAGCTTTTAAATTAAATTAATGTAATTGTCTCACTCCTAATTTTTATCTCTACACTTTTTACATTATTCTAATTCTCTATTGCATGCTAATCACATCAAAAAGGCTACCCTTCCTGTGAGACTTGTCTATCAATCAATATCTATAGAACAACCTACTTATCCAATCCATAATGCCAACTTCTAAATCTAGATGTTGGGGAATAGATATCCAAATGACTAATGGATTTGTCAGATGAGTCACAGGGTTCGTGCTATAAATCATTTTATGGAACATGCAGGGTTGTTTTTTGGTTTAATGGTTTATTTTCTTTGTTTTGTACCATGCTCAATAATGAGCAATTTTCACTTGACTAATTCCATGAAATTGCAGTATAGAAAAGTATTGATCATCCTGGTATGACACATTGAGAATTAGTGATTGCACATTAAATCACAACAGAGTAGCCACCATCTAGGCAGAATACAAAACCAGAAGCAGAAATGAACATCTGTATTAGATTCAAAGTTACCACAAGTAGAGTTATATGTTACTGAGTGTGGTAAAACACCATTTGTCAGAAGCACAATCGTACACCAACCAATATTTTGATGTGGTGCATCCATCTATTTAATTTGGAACTTTGACCATGGGTAGGCTACTATTAAGGTATGCAAAGTTTCAGTGGAAATATCCTAGCCTTGTCTTAAATGTGCAGGATGACCAGGATGAGTGAAAATTCCCCAGCAGTTAGTCAGTGCTTGGAAGTCCTTCATATCATAGTCATTGTGCAAAAAGGGCTCTACACCACTCATAAGAAAACTAGACCTTTTTGACTCATTTGGAAAACTTTTCACTTCTGGGAATGGTTACATGATTGTCTAGACAGAGGTAGAATAACTTATTCTGAGGGCGATTACAAAATCTGTGAATATACTAAATTGCATCACATCCATTACCACAGGGAAAATCAAATAATATCCTCCTTTATAAAAAAAATAAAAATTGGATGCCATCCAATTGCATAACAGACATGGCAGGTATGAAGTGATGTCAGCATGTCTATATCTAGCTAAAATAAAGATGCTGAAATACATCACAGGAGCTGCTGCAGGTGGTCAAACTGTAATGCAGCATGTGTGCATACACATTCACCCACAAACTGGGCTCAGCAGGCACACTCTTGCACTTCAAACAGGGCTTAGCATCAGAAGTAGCAGCCAGCGTGGGTTGCAATCAAAGGTGAGGCAAGCCAGCCAGGGGCATTGAAGATTGCAATGTGAAGTATATACCAGGAGTGGTAGGCTGTTCCTTATGGTTGGGAGGAGGAACCTGAGAGACTGGGAGGGGGGAGAGTTTAGTGTGGGAGAAGGAAGTACATTGGAAGACAGAGGCTAGGACTTAGCGTGGAGAGAGTGGTGGAGAGTAGTGGAAAACATGATTTAGAAACTAGGAGATTATAGGGAGCCAACTGGGGTGAAGGGAGACTGAGAGTGTGAAGGGTAGAGAATGATACACTGAGCTGGCAAAAGATTAGGAGATTGGGGTGAAGTGGAGGGACCCTGGTAGACTGAGCTACTGGGCCAGGTAAAAAGACATGGAGATGAAGAGTGACTGGAGTGCTGGAAGTAGACTCAGAAACCTGGGGGTAGAGAGTAACAGTTGGGTGAAGATAGCCTGGCAGACATGGGGAAATGTAGGAAGACTGGGAAACCAAGAACTTAAGGGCAAGGAGAAAATTGGGAGAGACTGGAGGGTGGAGGGAGACTGGGAGATACCGGGGTAGAAGGAGACTATAAGACTGAGGGAAGGGAGCAGACACTTGGGAGGTGAATGCATACTGAAATATTGAGAGACTGAAGGTTGGGAAGAAGACATAGAGACTAAGACGGTGAAAGGAGACTGGGGATGATAGAGAGAGATTTGGGAAATAGAGAAACTGAGCTACTGGGATAGGAGTAGAGCAGGGGTTTTTAACCTTTTTTGGTTATCACACCTTTTTAATTGATCAATGAAGCCTTCACACCCTCTTCCTAAACGTGTCCACTAGCAACTACTGACAGTTACATATGTTGCTATTAGCCGCTAAGAGTGCTAACTGCTAACATCACTAAAATTACAGTAGGACACAGTTATGACACCAATAATTGTCCCAAAAAATGCCTTCTTTCTGTCTAGAAAGTTTCAATAAATTGCCTTAGATTTCAAGACCCTTCTTTGCACCCTGTTTGACAGAGGTGCGGGAACCCCTGGAGTAGAGGGACACAGACTACAGTGGGAGTTGGAGGGATACTAGGAGAAGGCAAAACTGGGAGGATGGATGGAGACTGAGAGATTAGGAGGTGATAAGTGATTATGAACAGAGAGAAACTAAGAGACCGGGGGTTTTAGGGAGACTGAGACAAGCAGATGAAGGGAAATGGGAAGAGATGAAGCATTGGAGAGAGCCTGGCATACTGGAGAAGATGTGGAGGGACACTTTAGATTGAGAGCCAGGAGAGGGCGGAGAAGAGCTGCGAGAATGGGGGTAAAGGGAGATGGAAAGACTGGTGGAGAGAAGAAAAAGAAAATATGTTTGTTTATGATTACTAGGTAACTTGCTATACTGTCATTGTATGTGGGCTCCCAGTTAATCCATATCAGTAGAAGTGGGGGAGGTAGCAAACCGCCACCTCCAACCTGTCTTCTCTAACCCATACCCCTCCTCCTTTCCCTCCACAAATTAAAAGAATTAATTCCATCTTTCTACCTATTGCTACAGAGGAGGTGCAGAGGAGTTCAGGACACTACTCAATGCCAGAGGGGTTGTGGGGAAATCAATGCTATCAGGAACAGCTTTTGTAAAAGCTGAAGTTATGGAAATTTGGAGAGAACAAGATGCCTTTTTTTCTCACATGTAGTGTTTTAAAATCTCTGCTCTTGATGACCTTGCCAGTGTAGTATGTACACCACTCTCACTCTGCTCTGTTTAGTCAGTTAGAGCAGTATATCAAGTGACGATAAACTGTATAACTCCTGCAAGTCTTTATAATGGGAACTATGAATGTCCTGATATGAACGTCTTCATTCCCGTCTCAACGTTCTCTGTACAATGGGCATTCATGTGTACTAATACCCATAGTATAGGAAATAAATATGATCATTTTATATTGATTCACATTGGCTTGTTATAGAGGCCAGAGTTTTATGTAAATTATGTTGTTTGATATTATTTGAGGGATGGCACCTTATTATATAAATGAATTGCTTCAAGTACCTCATGAAAGACTCCTGAGAAAATTGGAGAGTCATGGGATAGGAGGTAGTGTTCTATTGTGGATTAAAAACTGGTTAAAAGAAAACTGAGAGTAGGATTAAATGGTCAGTATTCTCAATGGAGAAAGGTAGATAGTGGGATTCCCCAGGGGTCTGTGCTGGGGCCGCTGCTTTTTAACATATTTATAAATGATCTGGAAATGGGGGTAACTAGTGAGGTAATTAAATTTGCTGACGACACACAGTTATTCAAAGTTGTTAAATTGCAAGAGGATTGTGAAAAATTACAAGAGGACCACAAGACTGGGAGATACGTTGAAACCCTCTGCTCAGTGTGCAGTAGCAGCTATGAAAGCAAATAGAATGTTAGGTATTATTAGGAAAGGAATGGAAAACCACATTTCAAATATTGTGTGCAATTCTGGTCACCGCATCTAAAAAAAGATATAGTGGAATTAGAAAAGGTACAGAGAAGGGCAATGAAAATGAGAAAGGGGTTGACGGCTTTTCTATGAGGAAAGGCTAAAGCAGCTAGGGCTCTTCAGCTTGCAGAAAAGATGGCTGAGGGGAGATATGATAGAGGTCTATAAAATAATGAGTGTAGTGGAACGGGTAGACATGAATCGCTTGTTTACTCTTTCCAAAAATACTAGGACTAGGGGGCACGCAATGAAGCTACAAAATAGTACATTTAAAATGAATTGGAGAAAACATTTCTTCACTCACCATGTAATTTAAACTCTGAAATTCGTTGCCAGAGAATGTGGTAAAAGCAGTTAGCTTAGCAGGGTTTTTAAAAGGTTTGGGTACCTTCCTAAAAGAAAAGTCCATAAGCCTTTATTAAAATGGACTTGAGGAAAATCCATTGCTTATTTCTAGGATAAGAAGCATAAAATGTATTGCACTGTTTTGGGATCTTGCCAGTTACTGGTAACCTGGATTGGCCCCTGTTGGAAACAGGTTGCTAGGCTTGATGGACCTTCGGTCTGTCCCATTATGGTAATACTTATGTACTTAACCATTGCTGCTCCATTAGTAGTAAGGTGGTATACAAGCTTTTGGGCACCATCAAGGAGCTTAGGGCTCCTTTTACCAAGCGGTGGTAAAAGGGGCTCTGTGCTTGCGTCAGCACTTGAATTTGCCACATGCCAAGGCTTCTTTTACCACAGGGAGTAAAATACCAGAAAAAGAAAATGGCTGTGCAGTAAGTGCACACTTGCATTGTGGCCATTTCTGGGGGGGAGCCCGGCGGTAACCATGCAACGTGCGGCACTGCATAATTACTGCTGGGTAAGCCCCTGAGGATAAAAAAATTCCATCATGCCAGAAATGGTGAGTGCTGGGAGTGGTACTACTGCAGGCATCCCCAGTCGTGCCAGGTTGGCATGTGACAACGCCACGGTACCTCTACCGAAGCATTGTAAAAGATCCCCTTAATGCATGTACATAAGTACATAAGTAATGCCACACTGGGAAAAGACCAAGGGTCCATCGAGCCCAGCATCCTGTCCACGACAGCGGCCAATCCAGGCCAAGGGCACCTGGCAAGCTTCCCAAACGTACAAACATTCTATACATGTTATTCCTGGAATTGTGGATTTTTCCCAAGTCCATTTAGTGGTGGTTTATGGACTTGTCCTTTATGAAACCGTCTAACCCCTTTTTAAACTCTGTCAAGCTAACTGCCTTCACCAAGTTTTCTGGCAACGAATTCCAGAGTTTAATTACGCGTTGGGTGAAGAAACATTTTCTCCGATTTGTTTTAAATTTACTACACTGTAGTTTCATTGCATGCCCCCTAGTCCTAGTATTTTTGGAAAGCGTGAACAGATGCTTAAAGCGTGAACATCAGCTTAAAGCGTGAATATCAGCTGGTGCATTTTTATTGTAGATTAGTTTTACAGCCTGTATTGGCTGGCTTAACCTTGGGCTCAGAGAAGAAAAAGGCTTGAAATTGAGTTCAAACCATAGGTACAAACACATTTAGAGGAGGATTAATGCACTACAAAAAACTAAAAAGACTTTTTTGCTGTCCAATTCAGAGAAGCATGTTAGCGTTTCATGTCTGTATTGGATCCCTTGGTAATTTGGAAGTGGCATCAAATAAATCATCAATAAGGTCACGAGCATATTTTGTTTGAGTTATATTCCCTATAACAGAATCTCCCACAGTATAAGGAAGCATTTGTGCCTTCTCCTACAATTACTAATTTACATTATTTGCACATAGAACATAAATATAACCTAAACTATGTTTAACAATAAAAAGCATATTTGCTCCCCTGCTTATGTACTTATCCCTTACCTAGTATTATTCGCATTATGCTTATAATTTCCCTTGATACAGGAATGGAGTTCATCATGTCTGTCACATTCTGATGATTCACCAGAGAAAAACACAGCTGTAGAAAAAGATTTATCTGTGGTTAGTAAAATGCCATTTCCTTAATAAAATTATTTTTAATAATACAGTAAACAGAAAGCTTATGAAATGAATTTTAAATTGCCCCAATACTCCAAAATGAAAACAAAAAAGTGATGATAATTAAGCAATTATGTTTCAGTAAAGCAGATCATTATTATCCAGTCTGGACAACAAAAAAAGTAAGGTAAATTGACCTTAGAAAAATGTGACTTTGTTTTAGTGCAAAAAGGCATACAATACAGACTGGAATTCAACCGTTCTTGATACACTGTGGATGTATTGTATAACTGTTTGCATTAATGTAAATTATGTGTATACTTTTCATGTTGTAGACTCTGTAAAGGCAAAATGCCCATGTATCTGATGTGGCTGAAGTTTTGACTGTGCTGTTTCTGAGCTTTAGGACTCTTCACCCACAGTTCTCTCTGCCTGCCTGGCTCGGCCCCCCCCCCCAAAGATTCACCAGCCATGTGACCACCACACGTAAGTCGCTCTCTCAGCAACCTTTATTACTACCTCAATGGCATTGTACTGTGCTGCAGACACTTGCTGAAGAAGCTCACTCAAGATGCTCCTTGGGGCAAACCCTTTCTGAACCCTTTGTCATGCTTTTGTTTCATTCATAATGGTTACCCTTGCAAGTTGAGTCTGGCATTGCTGCTCCTTCACTGATGTCTGTAAAGTACTTGACTGTCTCAACCTCTGGAATGCTGCCTCCTTGCCCCATCCCTGCTCACTGGGGCTTTTCCTTGCCTTGGCCTATATCCCTTGCTCTTAATCTTGCACATCAGGTAGGGTCCTTAATTTACTGTCAGCTTCCTCTTCATCTACCCCCTCCCCTCCTCTTTGCTTTGGTCTCCTACTGCCGTTCCCTTAAGTCCAAGGCCACAGATCTTTGCTCTGTCCACCACCTTGATGTCTTTTATATCACTGAAACCTGTTGAGAAATGGTGAGGAGGTCTTTTTGTATCAATGCCTCCCTCCCAGTTATACCGCTTTTCACCTTGCTAGGAAGTCTAAGAGGGGCGGCGCCCTCATGATCTGCCTTCCCTCCTCTTTCTCAGCCTGCGAAATCCTGCCTTCTCAATTTTCCTATACAGAACTGTTGGTTGTTAAAATTACCTCTCCTTATCTTTTGCATCTTCTGGTGTGTTTTTGCCCACTGTGTATTTCTATCACAGAATGGGAAGTTCTTTTACTGTCATTAGCCGAGGCTAGCACTTATCTTCTGAATCTGGTTATAGCTGGCAACTTCAATGTACACGTGGATTGCCCTACTCTCTCACGTTCATTCGCTTCCCAACACACAATCTAGGGCACACACTGGATTTTGTTATCCTTAACGACGCTGACCATCTCATCATGGTTGGATTCTGTGTGTGTCCGTTAGCATGACTGATCATTTCTTCGTAACCTTCAGTATATTGGTCTCTAACTCCTCAGCTATTTCATCTTCAGGTAACAATCCTCCAGTTACTCCCCCACTCAATGTCTTCAATATATTGACACCCCCTCCCCCAATCTATTCCGCCTCTTTTTATCCTGTTAGCATAGAAACATAGAATCATGACGGCAGATAAGGGCCAAATGGGCCATCCAGTCTGCCCTAGCTCTTCCTTTTCCTAAGAGATCCCGCGTGCTTCTCCTATGCTTTCTTAAACTCCGACACAGTTCTCATCTCCACGACCTCCACCAGGAGGCCATTCCACGTATCCACCATTCTTTCCGTGAAATAGTATTTTCTTAGATTCTTCCTAAGCCTATTTCCTTTTAACTTCATTCCAGAGTTTTCCTTCATTTGGAACAGGCTTACCTCCTGTGCATTAACGCCACTGAGGTATTTAAATGTCTCTATCATATCCCCTCTCTCCCACCTCTCTTCCAGCGTATACATGTTGAGGTCCATGTACTGTCCCCATATGCTTTATGACAGAAACCGTTTACCAATTTGGTAGCCGCCCTCTGGACCGACTCCATCCTGTTTATATTCTTCCGTAGGTGTGGTCTCCAGAATTGCACACAATACTCCAAATGGGGCCTCACCAGAGACTTTTTTTCTTGCTGGTCATCCCTCTCCTTATGCATCCAAGCATCCTTCTGGCTTTGACCATCACCTTTTCTTCTTGCTTAGCGACATTAAGGTCTTTGGACACATCCACCCCAAGTCCCACTCTTCTTCTGTACACAGAAGCACTTCACCCTCAATACTGTACCATCCCCTTGGATTATTGTAAACCCAAGAGAATGACCCTACATTTCTTAGCATTGAATCTTAGTTGCCAATTTTCAGACTGGTCTTCAAGCTTTTCTAGAACCTTCTTTTGCCATCCACACCCTTTGGGGTATCTACCCTATTACAGAGTTTCCGCAATATCACTCACAAAAATGTTAAAAAGGGCTGGCCCGAGGACCAATCTCTGCAGCACACCACATAACAGCCCTTTCCTCAGAGCAAGCTCCATTTACCACTACCCTCTGTCTCCTCCTATTTAACCAGTTTTTAACCCAGTCAGTCACTTTAGGTCCCATACCAAGGGCACTCAGTTTATTTAACAGTCACCTGTGTGGAATCCTGTCAAATGCTTTGCTAAAATCCAAGTACACCACATCTAGTGCCCCTCCCCCATCTAACTGTTTGGTCACCCAGTCAAAGAAATCAATCAGATTCGTCTGACACGACCTGCCTCTAGTGAAGCCATGCTGCCTCAGATCCTGCAGTCCATTCAATTCAAGAAACCTCATGATCCTTTGCTTTAGAAGAATTTCCATTAGTTTACTCACCAACCTCCTCCTTACTTCCACTCTTGTGCAGAGGGACCACATCCGATCTTCTCCTATCCTCCGGGACCACTCCAGACTCTAATGAGGCATTGAAGAGGTCAGACAGCAGAGCCACCAAAACATCTCCAAGTTCCTTGAGCAGCCTCAGATGTATCCCAGCTGTTCTCTCTAGCTCATTGAATGATATGGTATCATGCTGGAACACAATTCTTTCATCCTATGTCTCCCCTTCTAACTATTCCCCTAATCATCAGGGTACTGTTCCTTGGAAATACCCATGGTTTCACAGTGATCTCCACCTCCTCCGTCACCAAGTTAGGAACACAGAGTGCCTCTGGCAGAAGAGCTGGTCCCAATTACATCTTCCTCAGTTCAGACCCTTATCCAGATTTTACCATTTCCAGCTCAAAAGACCAAAGAATTCTTACTTTGATCATTTGATCTCTAATGCTAAATGCCCTGCTAGGAAAGTTTTTCAGGTTGTTTCCCATCTTTCAACTCCCCCACTTTCGAATGTAGACTCACTACTCTCTTCAGCGTCCATTTTAGCCTCTTTCTTCTCCTCTAAAATTTCTGCTCTTCGTGAGTCCTTTCCAGTGTGTGTTTTCTAGCAAAAGAGGTGCCGGTACTCAAATGTCAGGCCACCCTTCAGGGGTGGGGTGATCACTGAAGGACCCACCCCATAATAGCCAGGCCCTCTGCAACCGGTCACAGAATCTATGAAAAGGCAGAATTGGTGTGTAGAGCCTGAGCGCTTTCATTATAACTTGGGGACCATGAGTCAATTTTAGCAGACAATGAAAAGGTGCCGGTACTCAGTACCCCTAAGTACCCCCTCTAAAAAAGCCCTGGTCCTTTCCCACTTTGTTGACTACTGCTGTTTCCCAAGCCAATTCTCCAAGCCTACCTATATTACCCTTAGTTCATCTTGGTCAAACTTTTCCCTCCCATCTTTAATGCAACTGTCTAAGACCATTTCATATATGCACCTCACCACCTGTTCCCTTGATCTCATTGGCTTAAGCTCCCCAGACATGGTCTTGCTCTACTCCTTCTTCAAATGGTCTCTCTGTCATTCCACTGGTGTAGCCCCACTGTCTTGGAAAAAGGCACTTGTCCATCCATTGCTGAAGAAACCCTCTCTTGATTCCTCACACCCAGAAAATTTCCGCCCTGTCTCCAATCTTTGTATTCTCTCAAAAATTACCGAAAGCATTGTTTTCAACCAACTCAGTTCATGTTGACCAGCTTTAGGTCCACTCACAGCACCGAGTCAACAGTCACTGCCTTCGTGAGTGAACTTCATTCAATTCTAGACTCTGGCTATCTTTCTTCTGCCTTTGATCTTGTGGATCATTCTCTCCTTCTTTCATGTCTGGCTTCTCTTGGTGTCTCAGGTACTGTGTTTTCTTGGTTCTCCATTTTTGTTGTCTCGCTGTCTTTCAGTTCACACTTCTGTGTTAGTATCAGCTGATACCCCATTGCTCCCCAAGGGTCTACAGTCTGACCTCTGCTGTTCGATACCTTTGAGTCCTTTGGCAACTCTAATTCAGGACTTTAACATTAAATTTTACATCTATGCTGCCAACATTCTCCTTATATTGCCAACTTTTCATTTCAGCCTGATTTAAACCTCCTTCAGTCTTGCCTTGCAGCTCTTGCTCAATGGTGATCAACTCATCAGCTTAAACAAGGACCTGTTGGATTACTGGCCTTTTCCCCAAGCCTGCATGTGTACCCTTTCTGTTTAACACCTCAATTCCCATGGTGCATTCTTTCCATTATTTAGGGGTCATCTTGGATTCCAAGCTATCTTTTCTCCATCATGGTTTCTTTGCTGTTCAGCGTTTACGTGCTATTGCTAAACTCCTATCCTTCTCAATGTTACACACTTTGATTCATGCTTTCAACTGTGATTTCACCTTTTAACTGTGCTGGCTGTTGTTTGCTCTTCTTTCCATCTTTATTAATATGTGGAATACCTCTGGTCTGGGCTTCTGGTATCACGTGGTAACTTGCCTACTCGATGCAAAACTGACAAGCTGCTTGCATCACCTAGACAGCATTTTAGACAGAGGGGAGGATCCTACTACAACAACATAGGAAGGTGTGTGGGGTGGAGGGAGGAGTTCTGAAATCCAAATGTAGAATTTTAGGTAGAAAGTCGAAATCAAGAACTTCCAGGGTAGCATTCTCAGAGATGCTCTGCAATCCACGTAAAAATCAATAACAGTAAAGATCAGTATCAAAGCCAAAGGGTTGGGCATATAAAAAGAAAACTAGAGGGGACCTGATGTTAGCTGAGAGAAGTGATTGCTACCTCATTGAGCATTCTCAATTCAATTGGTGCTGGATTATTTAAGAACAGATAAGTGACTATTTTCTTATTGCTTAAATTATTTTTCTAAATTTAGATTTTGGAATATTTCAGATGAGCACATATTAGAAGTACCAGGCATTTAGGGGCCTTTTTACTAAGCCATGGCATAAAGTGGCCAGTGGCAGTGCAAGCACGTCTTTTGGATGTGCACTGGGCCAGTTTTGGCCACGACCTGGAAAAAGGGCCTTTTTAAAAAGGGATGTGTGGCAAAATAAAAACCAGCGCGCATCCATTTTTGGCCTGAGACCATACTGCCACCCATTGACTTAGCGGTAAGGTCTCATGCACTACTCGGGCGGTAGACGTGAAGTGTGCGTACACTGCTGTTTAATGCCGGGTAAGCACCACACGGTAGAAAATAGAAAATATTTTCTACTATGTGTGTTCAATGTGAACCAAATTCAGTATTACCGCCCAGGGCACATGATAGCTGGACATGAATGCTGATTTGGCATGCGCTGGATGCGTGTAGGGCCGTACATGCCTTTGTAAAAGGGCCCCTTAATTATTTTGGTCTTTATTGTTTTTGATGTTTGTCTTTGTCCAGTTGTGAGGAAACTTAGTATTTTTGGTATTCCCCCATTTCTCTTAAGGCTTGCAGAGCTCCAGAGTATCAGTGTATGAATGAAATAATGATGCGGGGAAGAAAGCTTTAGATTTGTTAGGAATTGAGCAACATTTTGGGGGAAAAGTCAAGCCTATTCCAAATGGGCTCCACCTTAACCAAGGTGGAGCCAGGCTGCTGATACTAACACTTAAAAAAAGAGATAGAGTACTTATTAAACTAGACCTTGGTGGTAGTCACTCTGGGCTGTGTTGTTCAGAGTATAATATCCTGAAAAACTACTGGCAAAACATTGAGTTTAGCCCAGCAGAGATGTTGTGGTAAAAGCTGAAGCTGTGTAGGTGTTTTTATATTAAGAACATAGCCCATCTGCTTCAGCCTCATGACTATTTTACATTGAATCTTTTATTGACCTATCCTTCCCCATTCTTGGGCTGGTCCTCTATCTTTATACTGGAGGAACACACAACTGATACATTAACTTTCATTTCTTATAATGTAGTCCTCTGTGATTTTATCTCCCTGCAATATTACCTCTAGAGGTCTTGGTAGCCATTTTGAGAGATCCAGTCATCAGGGCAGGGTATCACTTCTACCGTACTAAACTCCAAGGACCCCCGATAAGCCTGGGGTATGGATCAGGGGATAGAAGATGAGGGAGGTCTGCTGGGGGGGGGGGGGGGGCACATCATAAGATTTAATAGCCTTTGGGGCTTGTTGGGCCTCAAGGAGAGGGTGAAACATGTTGAACAGCTGGCCACATGTTGGAGGTTGATGCTTCATCAGGGTGGGGTGTATACTGTGGGAGGGGGTTGCTGCATTAGGGTGGTTGTGGCACCTTGTAGGTGAGTAGTCCTGACAAACATTTTTCTGACCTCATGGATGACCTTGATCATCTTCTTAAGCAGATAGTTTCTGGCCCCACTCAGCTGGCTACATGCTAGACCTGGTGGTCTGAAAATAGCTTAGTGATATCTGACTAAGATAGTCTACTCTCCCTTGCAGTTTCTTGGTGTAGTCTTCATTTACTGCCCTTTAATTCCCCCCCCCCCCCCCGCCCCAAAGCAAAGGTTTCCATCAAATAGCTTATTTCATATAAACATCTTCACGAGTTGGCTCTAACCAAGCTTGCAGCAGAAATTCCTGCTAGATCCCCAATTCCTCCTGCTTATATTTGATGAATCAGTGTTCATGACCCCTGTAACACAGAGAATACAGCCATGGTACCCTGCTGGACTACATCTACTTAAAAAGACAAGCATGTAGGATGCAGAAAGCCTGCTTTTTTGTGAGGAACTATATTATAGTTATAAAACTGTGCTCCAAACAGCCAAGACAAATTATTATTCCCTGCTTGTTAGAAAAGCAGTAACTGCCTCAAAGAACTCTTCCAAATAGTCTCTCATTTCACCGAGGCATGTCCAGTAAATGAGGATAACCATGCCTATCCCCAGATGACTTCTGTAGTCTTTCTCTGAAAAGATTGTGAGCATCTGTAATAACTTGCCTCTTATGTTCCCTTCTCTGTTTCTATCATTCATCTACTTCTTCATAGGACAGCACCTTGAAAGCTGATACCCAAACAGCTGATAGTATTTTATGCACATATACTAGCAAAAATAAATAAGAAAAACCTGTATAAAGTTACTCTCATATTGGATGAGCTGGGAACACATGCAAAGATGACATCCATAGATGCTGATACATTTGTCCATTTTCAACTCGGGCATTGGGAGCGCTGAGGGTACAGCATTGGCCCATCATGTGTGGTATAGCCTTAATGATGGGCCAATGCTTTCTGAGTATGCGTATAATATCATAAGATAATAATCATGTAACAACATGCAAACTATTTTGTCCTCTCATAGGATGAACATTAAAATTGTTAAAAGCTCTTCATTTGTACCATTCCAAATCATAAAAATGTCATCAATATATTTTCACACAGTATAAACATATCTGCATTTTAAAATTCTCCAAATTAAATATATCTAACAACGGATCATCAGAGGTGAACTTCCATTAAGAAATTATCTCAGTTTTTGGAACAGCTTATGTCGTCATCAGTCATTAAGACAGCTCTTTTTATTTTTTTTTAAAGTATGTTTTTTTACTCCATTTTTTACTCATTTACTTATTAACTTATATGCACACTTTATGTTTTTTTACTAAAAATCAAGTTCTTATCTTCAGATAATCTTCCACTTGTGCTGACACGTGTTTCGCCTATGCTGTTTCAAGGCAGTCCCCTTAATGTATACTGCGGTGAAATTTCATCCTGCTCCCCTTAGTCACTTAGTGGGGAAAAGTGAAGAAGTCTACCAACAAGGAGAAAAAGAGACTTTGGTAGATGAATTAAACAAACAATATGTACAAAGTACTGACTCCGCTATTATATTGTCCTAGTTATTTGCCTAATTGATTTTAAAATAAATGTGTTGGTTCAGACTTCCAGGCTTGCGGTCTACCTCATTGACTGAAAAGAGTATGCAGTGTATTTGGAAAAAACTGCCTTTGGCCTCCTGATTTCTGCTGTCCCAGCCCTGGTCCCAAAGCAATAAACCAGTTATATGAGAAGTCCCACCATATCATTTATGGGCATACACAAGGGAACCCCTCCCCTTTTGCTTACCATCCCCCCTTTTTGTCTAGCTTTCTTTATATAATGTCTCTAATCCATATCAGGAATTATGATATATTAGTAACAGTACACTATCTTCTTTTTATCTTCAGCACTGCCCTTAACCATTTTTCATTCTTTTAACTTTTATATTAATGGGTTCATGAACAAGTTCACTATGGCTTATTGCTGTACCATGGATGATATCTTCTCCTGGAGGCTTTGCCTTGTCTCTTCCAACATATTTAGCCCTAGTGTGTAAGCTAATGGTGTTTATCACTTTATCCTGGGTGAAGTGTGGCTAATAGGTATCTTTTTCCCTTCCTGCCATACTTCTATTCAACGGTCTGTTCTCATAAGTTCATAACTCCATTCCATGTGTCTATAGAAGTCCAAACTACAGAAACAAAAAATGATGTGAAACCATCTCAAACTTCAATTCCAAATGAATATGCTTGAGAGATTTGCATATAATGGAGGTGACAGGCAGTCAATTCTGTCCCATGCATGTTCATTAGGGATAGCCTGAAAATGCAACTGTCTGGTGATCAGTTTGAGAACCACTTCACACTACCAAAGTGTTTTATGTGTCAGGGGCGGGGAGGTAGTTTCAAATTGGGTCACAACTAGCCTACCAGGGCATTTCCTAATTTTTGTGGTGTTGGTGGGGATGGGGATAGGGAAGGAGGTGGTACAGATTCAGCAGCATTTTTTAATGCCTCCTTTCTTGTTGGTATACGAGTCAATCACTACTGTACTTATTCACTGACAGGAACGGGAAAATTTTAGCAATAAACTGCAGCTTACTGTTGCTATGTGCACATTATGTAACCATTCTGCAACTGGTCCCACAAAGCATGAATTCTTTCCCTTCTTTGTATTCAGCTGAAGAATTAGAGGGCATAATTTATTGAAATTTAGTTCACACCTTTTCCATAATAGCTCAAGCTGAGTTACATTCATTGCTCTGTCCCTGGAGGGCTTAAAATTCTAAGTGTGTACCTGAAGCCATGGAGAATTAGGTGACTTGCCCAAGATGATCAGGAGCAGTAGTGGGATTTGAACCTGGCTTCCATAGTTGTTAGCCCAGTGCTCTAACAACTAGGCCACTCCTACAGTTAGGCCTTCATATGCTATAATGTGCTTCTTGTTCGGTATCTCGCTGTGCCACTATCCTGATCTACAATTTAACCCATGCTCTTCTGCTAACACTAAGCTCTTGTCCTGCTGTCTGGGACCATATGCTGGGCAACAGGGTCCAAGACCCTTCTTTGATATGTATACAACACCATTCCAAGTCTTGTTTACCAAGTCAGAGTCTTAGTTATACAATCTCCCTCACATGAAAAGAGCACTCTGCTAAATGTATGGCTTCTCATCCTCATAGGAACACTGGTCACCTTGATACTGAATCTTCACAAATCCTGGATGCTCTTCAGATCAGGACCATCTTCAGCATTTTACAATGTTTTTGTTGTTTCTTCATGATGGCAATGCATGCAGGCTTCTGGTCACCATCCTCCTGTAGAAAGGTAGTACTAATAATTGAATATTTATATAATACTTTTGACATTGTGTAGAATATTAAACATATAGCATATTAACAAACTGTGAAACTTTAGTGTCAGAAGACAAAAAAAGTTACAAATGAATTGTTTATGCATACAAACACAGAGACACACACACATGCATGCATGCAAAATCCCCAGGTTCAGCCATACAGAAACAGCCCCCCCCCCCCCCCCCCCGCCCAACTGCAGGACACCAGTTAAAGCCTATATCTCAGGGACCAAAATGCTACTGAAAGACTACTGCTAGAGTCATGGCCACCATTTTAAAGCAAGAGTCACTAGGAACAGAAGTGAGTGGGGTTCGCTCCTGCCCAAGTGACCCACTCAACCACCCTGGAACTAAAGGTAAGCGCAAGGGGCCTAGCTGTTCATGGAGGGGAGGGGGGGAATCAGGAGGGGAGGAATTTCTGTTATGTTGTTGGGGTCCTGGGGGGGGGGGGGGGGAATTGGAATTGGGGAGCAGGGAGGGAGAGGAATATTGATCCCTGTATATGGGTCCTGGCTGATATGTGTCTTATGTGAGTCCAGGTTGAATATTTCACTAAAAGGAGCGTGCCCGACGTGAGGGGAAGAGAGAGCAGGGCAGGCAATGCAGCGGCACCACCGCAAACCAGCGCTGGACAAAGTCTTCAGCTGGCGGGGGTTGGGGACCCCCTGCCAGCCCCCATGGCCCCACCTAGCTACGCCACTGCTCAGCAGCCTGAGCCACTCATGTATAACAGCTGACAGTTCCAGGACTCCACCCACCCTACTCAGAGCTCCTCCTCTCAAATCCCCATTAGCTGACAAGAAAATCTGTCTTCTCCAGCTGTCATTTGCTTATTAACTGCCCCTACTCTGAGTGTATGCTTTGCCTTTGTGGGTTATCATACACTCACACGATGCTGTCAGCCTCAACTCCATCACACAGCTCCTGCCTCAGGAGTCCCTAAAAACAATACATAACATGTACATGGTAAAGTCTTTAAAATATACATGATATATATATATATATATATATATATATATATATATATATATATATATATATATATATATATATATATATATATATATAATAAAATTAAACTAATAGCGAAAGACCAAAAGTGAACTTGCAAATTAGTATCATGAATGAAAATAAACCATATTGCACATCCTAGACGCAAACTTCTTGCCTTAAAAATGATAAAATGTAAAAAATATAAATACAAATCTCTCTATATAAAAGGCAACACCAACGTTCTATGAAGCCTCCAGCCGGAAGTGTGAAGGGGGCGAGATATCCGGTTTCCCTATGAGTGTCTGCCCCGCCCTCTCTGTAACACAGTCAGTGAAGGAAAACAGCAGAGCACGAAATCAAATCGCTGGCTCTGTAACAGTGAAGGACTCAGAGGGGGGAGGGGAGAGAGGCCAGAGGGCAGGGACACACACACTCCCACATGCACACAGAAGAAAACATTGCTAGCCCCCATTTCATTTGCATCAGAAACGGGGCTTTTTTACTAGTACATATATAATCCTGCAAAAATGATACAGGAACGACCTTAACATAATCTTGGATAAATGTACTAAAGATAATTAAAAAGATTTGAAAGCAAGTACATATATGATCCTGAAAAAATGATTCAGGCATGACCTTAACATAATCCTTGATATATATACAAAAGTTAAATAATAAAAAAGATAAATATTAAAAAATAAATGACAAAATGACCATGAAAAGGCAAAAAAAAAACCTCTGGGAATGTCATTATCAAGCTCATTTTCAAAGCACTTAGCCTCCCAAAGTTCCATAGAAACCTATGGAACTTAGCCTCCCAAAGTGCTTTGAAAATATGCCTCTATGTATAACAAGTCCAATAATGTAACAGTTTATATACATTATCTGTATAACACACATTAGTCTATTAAGGTCGTTCCTGTATCATTCTTGTATGTCATGTATAATTTTAAGACTTTACCATGTACATGTTATGTATTGTTTTTAGGGACTCGTGTTTTGGCCGCTTAGACCTGTCTCAGGACTTGTGTCGAGTCCAGATTTTATTAATTATACTTTTGCTGTGAACTTTTTTGAGTCCAGTAGAAGTTTTTTGGCATCCTTCGCTGTGACTTTGCTCTTTGGCTTTACCAGTGCGGAGGTTTGTTTTCTTCTGGAAAGAATAAGCAACAGAATATATCAAGAAAATAGAAATAAAATGTGAGCACATGGAGACTTGGGAAAAACACTGTTTATCCCAGAGAGTGAAGGAATGGATTTACTCTTTGGGAACCTGACTGATATTGGTGACCTGGATTGGCCAATTAACAGCAATTATAGCCAATTGGTTAAGGCCAATTAGCAGCTAAGGGCCCTGTTTACTAAGGCGGATTAGCATTTTTAATGCACCTACAATTAGCGCACGTGTATTCGACAGCTGAGCTTTATGGCAGATGGTGGTGAAACCAAAGTGGTAACAGAAGGAGTGGAGCAAGGTTTCTGACAGCAAAATGGTGAACCATCAGGCTCCGCCAAGTCCTTCTATCTGCTCCACGTGGACGGTGGAGATAACTGCAAGGTCACTGCCACAGTGGAAGTCGCTCTTGATATGAAGCTGCAGGCCATTTATGACAGAGCAGAAGCAGCTCATGACCGGTTGGATGATTTTTATTTGGATTTAGACCATATGCAGAAGAGAGTCAGTGATTTGGAAGACAGCATAGCTACAGTGACGGACCCAACGGAGATGCTTCAAAAATGGCTGGCGGAGCAGGAGTCTAAAGTGGATGATATGGAGAATCACTCCCACTGGAATAATCTGCAATTATTATCGGAGTCCTTCAAAGATTCGGAGTTGGTAGGGTTTCTTGAGCGATGGTTACCCCAATCTCTTCAACTGGGGAATCTCCAGGGCCCATTAAGAGTAGAGCAGGCACATTGGGTGCTAAGGAGAGCTATGCTTAGAAGCCCAAGTTAAAAGTATCGGCAGCTTTTTGGCAGTCATCCTAATGCTTCCATTAAAGCTTGTTTATTGGCCTCTCAATCTGTGCTCAATCAACTGATTCACTCAAAAGTTCAACAGTCCTATGCTTATTATCGCTATCAGTTGTATAAGTATGCTAATAAGCATGGCCATGTGTTGGCCCATTTGGTGACCCATGTGGATTTGGATGGATGGTCCGTGTCGGGTAGCTCAGTTGCAGGATTTTTTTGCATATCTGTATTCCCCTCCGGAGGATGTATATCTGGAGGCCTCCTCCTACCTATCAGGTCAATCGTTGCCTTATTCAACAGTCTCGCAACAGGACGTGCTTAATGAGTCTATTACATCAGATGAGGTGCACTGGGGCATTCAGGCTAGTCCTCTGCGTAAAGCACCTGCAGTGGATGGTCTGTTCTCTGAGTTTTATAAAAGTTTGGCTCCGGAGATCGATCATTCCTTTTGTGACTGCGGTGTTTAATTCCTTTACTGGGATCTTGCCAGACACTTTGCGGAAAGCTCAGATTGTGGTCTTACTTAAACTGGGCAGGGATCCTCTCCGGGCAGACTCTTATGGCCTATCTCGCTCATCTCATTTGAGGCTAACGGTTTTGCTAAGGTTTTGGCAAACTGTCTGGCTTGGATTCTTCCAAAGTTGTTAGCAGATCCTCAGGTTGGCTTCATGCACTCTCGCTCGGTGGTGAAGAATATGAGGAGAATTTTGGCCTCTTTGGAGATGGTGGGTCTTCGTTCTATGCCTTCTCTGTTAATCAGCTTTGATGCAGAGAAGGCATTTGATTGCATTCACTGGTCTTTTATGTTTGATGTGTTGCGTACCTATGGCTTTACAGATTCCTTTTTGGCAGCTATTCGAGTTTATTCTCGTGAACCACTTACAGAAGTTTGGGTCAATGGAGTATCTTCTACTACTTGTGCTATAGAGCGGGAGACCTGGCAGGGTTTCCCTCTTTCTCCCCTTTTATTTGTGCTGGTTTTGGATCCTTTGATTAGAGATATCCTGGGCCCTTCAGACATCCAGGGAGTGTGGCTGGGCTCAGAACACTTTAACATTTCTGCCCTTACTGATGATCTTTTATTTCTCATCAGTGACCTTTAGACGTCCTTACTAGTTTTGTTGGATATCTTTTCAGAATGTGGGGACTTTTCAGGGTTTTACCTAAACCTTTCTAAATCAGACATTTTAACGCTTCATTTACTTGACAGTGAGTGGGAGCAGTTGCATGGTCCTTTGCAGAGGGCTCAGGGTGTATTTACTTATTTGGGCATTCAGCTTTGTGGGGACACTACTCAATTATATGTTGCTAATATATCCAAATTATTCTCTTTTACTAGGATTTATTTAAAAGATGGTCTGGGTTCCCATTCTCCCTGATGGGGAGAGTTGCTCTTTTTAGTATGATTATTTTTCCCAAATGGTTGTATTTCTTACAAACTTTGCCACTATATTTGACTACTAGGAACTTGAAAACTTTGTCTAGTCTAATTTCCTGGTTCTGTTGGCAGGGTAAAAAAATGAAAATCACATTTCAGGCTTTAATCGGTAATTGGCGGCGTGGAGGCCTTGGGCTTCCTGACCTCAAATTGTATAACATGGCTTGTCTGCTATGCCATCTCTGTGATTGGCTTTTTCAAGGAGGAGGATTTACCCCTTTACAGATGGAATGCGCTCTGTGTTCACCAGTACATCTTCAGTGTGTGCTGAATGCCCTGTATTCTTTTTTTACCGACCCCTTTACATCACAGTGTATTGGTGCAGTTGATGCGAGCAGTGTGGCGGGACTCGGCGAGACTGTGGACCTTTGATCCCCATTGTAGTGGTCTCTTGCCCATTCAGGGGAATTTGGCTTTTTCTCCGGATTCAGACAATCCTCGGGTGTTGAGTTGGGTGATGGGAGGGTTTACTTCTTTGCATCATTTTCTCCTGCCTGACAGTACATTAAAGGCTTCCAATTTTCTTTCTTCAGATTAACTGGATTTTGCTGATCAGTTTGCTTATCGACAACTTGACCACTATGTTGCTTTCTTATGTTGGACTTCTCTTACAATTGATTTGAACACCAGATTTCAAGATTTTTTTGATGTGCCATCAGGGGACACTATTTCCATTTCCTTATTGCATAAGCGGCTGTTGGTTTGTTGTCCTCCATGAGACTTTGGTCTCCTTGCACAGCGTTGGAAGATTTGCATTTTCCTGTCAGTTTTATTCTTTTATTCTTTCCTGGGGGTATCATCTTGGGACAAGTCACTACATTGGGGGTTCATGATAAATACCACAGAACTTGGATACTGAAAGCCTGGATCTTGGACAAGAAATGTATCTTGAAATATTAGACTAAACTGGATGCCCCATCTTATTGGTTTTATAGGAATGGAATGCATGATCTGCTATTGATGGAGTTGTACAATATTATTTGAAGTCTCGGCGATGATTTTATGCTGTCCGGGGGGCCATATGTTCATTCGTTGGCTCCCTGGGCTCATAGTCATATCCTTAATCAATTTCACTGGATATTTTTTTTGCTTGGTTTCTATTTGGAAGCTGGTGTTTCCTTTTCATTACACACATTCCTAAGGTGGGTTTTAGGTAGTAGTTGTCTGTTATTGGGGGGGGGGGGCTGAGGGTCTATGTTCTCCCTCCTGTGTCTTTTTGGACATGCCTGGGAAGGCAAGAGGATGGTTGGTAGATTCTGTCCTTGGGAGGGGGGGGGGGGTCACTCATAACTCAGGGATTATTTTAACTCTGTTCTTGTATTGTCTCTGTCTTGTCTTTTCACAGTCCTCAATAGTCTACTTGAATCCACCATTGAAGGTAGGGGTGGGTTAGGGGTAGGGGAAGATTTATATTGTTAAACGTTTGATGACGGCCTTTGTACTTCTGGCTTTCTTGTGTATGTTCTGATAATTGCTTTTTTGCACACCCGTATTGTTGGCTGTGTTGGTTTTGCCTGGTCGTCAATAAAAATGCTACAACATTAAAAAAACAAACAAACAATTACAGTCAATTATTGGCTGTTAACACCAATTAGATATTGGAATGTGACTTTGTATATATAATTTCTTATTTATTTGAATCATATGTGAAAATAGTACTAATGGCTCTACTGTAGTCCTTAATTTGGTGTTTTACAGTTAGGGAAAATTCTATAAGGGTGCCAAAATGCTGGATGCTAAGCAAGAATTATATAACACTTTCTGCAGAATAGAGTGTAAGTTGGCATTTGGGTGTAGGCGCTATCAATTATGCCATGTAAAAGACAGGCATAAATGTTAGCACATACATGTTGCATTTTAGCATGTAACTTATAGTATTGGATACGTTATATATGTAAGTGTAAGATCTGCCCACGTCCTGCTCGCATGTACGCTCCATTGTGGTTTCACACTATGCAGGTAGCGTTCTAAGCTTGTAGAATACTGCTTTGCAACCAACCAGCACTTGCATATATGAATGTTACATTCACACACATAAGGGCTAGAAATTCTATAACAGAGCACAAACGGCTTTTACATTTAGGTACTCAGATTATAGAATTAGGGGGTTGGTATTTAAATCCTTCTAATACAATTTTTGGCATATGCATCATTTTCCATGTAGAAATGGGATGGGGATTTAGATGCAATAATTCCCATCCCTCTTGAGTTTTATATAAAAAAAGGTATGAAACATTGAGGGGCATAATCGAACGCGAACGCCCATTTGTAAAAACGTCCATCTCCGAGAACGGGTCCGTGAAGGGGCGGGCCGAATTGTATTTTCGAAAAAGATGGACGTTTATCTTTAGTTTCGAAAATACGGTTTGTGCCGGGCAAATGCATAGGATTTGGGCGTTTTTTGAGCTAGGCGTTTTCGTTTTTCAGCGATAATCGAAACCAAAGCGCCCCAGCTGAAAAACGAACAAATCCAAGGCATTTGGTCGTGGGAGGGGCCAGCATTGGTAGTGTACTGGTCCCCCTGAGATGCCTCTATGCCAGCTTCAAATATCATCCCTAGCTCCATGACAGCAGTATGCAGGTCCCCCGAGCAAATTTAGTTTAGTTGGTGTAGTTTAGTTGGTGCTGCCCGGACCCATGCAAAGAGCAAGAATCTGAAGGAAAAAAAAAACATGCAAGTGCAGTTGGGGACGTCCAAATTAAAAAATAGTAAGAAGGAGATTCAAACCAGCCACCTTCTGATTCCCAGGCCAGTGCTCTAAGCACTGCACCACATGGATTAGTTGTTTAGCCATCCTTCCCTTTCCATTAAGTCCCTCCAAGTTTCTGTCAGCCAATCACAGCTCGTTTAGCTGACAGAAACTTGGAGGGACTTAATGGAAAGGGAAGAATATCTAAACAGCTGGTTCATTTGATGCAGTGCTTAGAGCACTGGCCTGGGAATCAGAAGGTGGCTGGTTTGAATCTCCTTCTTACTATTTTTTAATTTGGACGTCCCCAACTGCACTTGCATGTTTTTTTTTTCCTTCAGATTCTTGCTCTTTGCATGGGTCCGGGCAGCACCAACTAAACTACACCAACTAAACTAAATTTGCTCGGGGGACCTGCATACTGCTGTCATGGAGCTAGGGATGATATTTGAAGCTGGCATAGAGGCTGGAAAAAAAAGTGTTTAAAGTTCTGGTTTTTTTGGTGGGAGGGGGTTAGTGACCACTGGGGAGTCAGGGGAGGTCATCCCCGATTCCCTCTGTTGGTCATCTGGTCATTTAGGGCACTTTTTTTGGACCTGTTCGTGAAAAAACAGGGTCCAGAAAAAGTGTCCTAAATTCTGGCTAAAAACGCCTTTGTTTTTTCGATTATCGACCGAGCGCGTCCATCTCTCCTCAGTAGATAACCACACCCCAGTCCCGCCTTCACCATGCCTCCAACACGCCCCCGTCAACTTTATGCATTCCCGCGATGGAGTGCAGTTGGAAACGCCCAAAATCGGCTTTCGATTATACCGATTTGGGCACCCACAAGAGAAAGACGTCCATCTCCCGATTTAGGTCGGAATTTGGGCGTTTTTCTCTTTCGAAAATAAGCTGGATTGTCACCCTGAAGTCTGGCTATATCATGCAATGTTCTGCAAAAACATTACCATTTTAATCGGCATTACGTAAAAATATGAGTGGTGCCATGCTCAGACAGGTCAGTGGTCCACTGAGCCCAGCATCTTGTCTATGAGACTATGACAGAGGTGAGTCTGCATTACACAGAGGAACACAGCTTATCTTAACAAGTCCACTCTCTACTGCACATGTCCCAGAAGTATGAAGTGGCAACAACCAAATCTATCTCATTAATAATTGTTTATTGATATATTCTCTAGAAACTTGTCCAAACCTTTTTGAAAGTTAATTATGCTAGCATCCTTGATCATATTCTCTAGCAACAAATCTCACACCTTAACTGAAAAATTAGATTCAAATCTGCTACTAGTTTCATGAAATGTCCTCTAGTTCTACTGTAACCCCCACTTCACCCTCTAGTCACATGCTATGGTACTTTCAACAGCTTGGGGATAAGCAGATGCCCCATGCTCCCTGAGTTCTTTCCTGAGAGGTAGAAAGTAAAAGTCTGTCAAGATCCTAGAAACATATAAACAAATGAAGGCATGTATAGACCACATGACCTATCCTGTCTATCCATCCATCCATCCATCCAACTATATCATCTAACGTCTTGTTCTCTCCCTTAGAGATCTTATGTACTTGCCCCATGATTCCTTGAATTCAGATACAGTCTTCCATCACCCTTTCCATAAAGAACTATTTCCTTATATTACTCCTGAGTCTCTAACCTTTCACCTTCATCCTATGGTCCCTCTTTCCAGAGCTTCCTTTCAGTTGAAAGAGACTCGCTTCCTGTGCGTTTATGCCACGGAAGTATTATTATCATTAGATTCTTGATATACTGACTTTCTGTGTTAAACCAAAGCAGTTTACATATTACATACAGGTACTTTCCTCTGTCTCTGATGGGCTCACAATCTAAGTTTTTGTACCTGGGGCAATGGAGGGTTAAGTGACTGTCCCAGGGTCACAAGAAGCCACATTATAAATCAAACCCAGTTCCCGAGATTCCCTATCATATCTTTACTCTTTTGCTTTATTCCAAGGTATACATATTGAGATTTTAAGTCTATCCTCATATGCTTTATGAAGAGGATCACTGATTGTTTTAGAAGCTGCCCTCTGGACCAACTCCATCCTGTTTGTAACTTTGTGAAAATGCGATCTCCAGAATTGTACACAATACTTTAAATGGGGTCTCTGGCATTCTTCTGGGTTTTGTCATTGCCTTTTCTATTTGGCCACCTTAAAGATAATTGGATATGATCATTGTGACAAAATGGTGAATTTTCCAGCATATGAATTAAAAGAATATTTCATGAAGTGTATTTCTCTAGTTTGGCCAGCAGGTGGTGCATATTTATGTTTAACGCTGTTACAGAGAAATGAATGTTCCTTCTTTAGTTTAACACAGAGAAGAAGTTAACCTGCAGTGATGTGGCCAGTTACTTTTCAAATTTGCAGTTCTCAGGAGCTCAAATTCAGCCAGGATGTACTGACTTTTGCTCCAGTCTTAGCCAGGGAGAAGAGAGAGAAAGATCTCTCTGCTGAGGCCTTGTGAATAGTTAAATTTGATAACCTATGAGTAGTTATATGTCCTAAACTCCCCAGATACTATTTGGATAGTAAACAAATGTTTAGATAGTTTGATAATTGATCCATATTTCAGTTACCTGTTATTGTTGGCTAATTGCACCTTTTCTGTTCATTCTAATTTTTCATGACAATAAGCATTTTTAGTTTATTGCCTCTGCTTGTTTGGACTGACTAAGAATCCTGGTGGTTTGTGCGTTGGGTCTGTGGGTGCTTTCTAGGTACTGTGGGACTACTGGGAGTGTGGCCCCAGTAAGCTAGAAATCACTGAGGATAATTTGAGAGCTGGACACTCGCCCAGAGGTGGTTGGGACCCAATCAGTGGGAGAAGGGTGCTAGTGTAGAGTACAAGTGGCAGCTGCAGGTGAACCTGAGCTGTGCTGGTGATAGAGCATCTAAGTGGCTGCGGAGTAGCCCCAGACGGGTGGCTAGGCATTTCGTGACAATAATGCCCAAGCCCTGTTCTTATTTTGCACACAGAAGTACTTCACCCCCTGTACTATACCGCTCCCTTAGATTTTTGTGGCCCAAATGCATAAACTTGCATTTTGTAACATTAAATCTTAGCTGTAGTGGTATAGCCAGAAAGCAATTTCTGGGTGGGCCGAGGGGTAGAATGGGTGGACATGTGCATTTTATCTATGCCCTGTTCCTTCCTTGCCACCCCATATAAATAATTATTACCTTGGTTAGCAGGAATCCCCATCCCCGTCATTGAAGACATTCTCCACAGAACCCCCAGGCCTTGAAGTCTGTCATAGTCAGTGGCTGTATTTCAGCTGCCAACGCCGGCACCCTGGCTGCACATGTTCAGCATTCATGCATGATCAGTGCATGAGTGAAAAATGAGTATGCATGAGGGGGGTGCCAGCATCGATAGCTGGGAGCATGACTGTTGACTGCCACAGTATTCAGAAGACCTGGATATTCCATGAAGAATGTCTTCAGCTGGTGGGGCTTGGGAATCTTCACCAGCTACAAAGATGATATGCACCACTGCTGGGTGGGCCTGAGCCAAAAGTAGGTAGGCCCCTACTCACCTGGGCCCACATGTGGCTAAGCCACTGCTTATTTGCCAAATTCTAGACCATTCTTCTAGCTTCGCTAGATCCCGCTTCATGTTATCCAAACCATCAGGGTGTCTATCCTATTGCAGGTTTTGATATCACCAGTAAAGAGGCAATTTTTCCATTTACCATTACCCTTTGCCACTTTTCACTCAACCAATTTGTAACCCAATTAGTCACTTTAGGGCTATACTGAGGGCACTCAGTTTATTTATGTCACCTATGTGGAACTGTGTTAAAGGCTTTGCTAAAATCTAAGTACACCACATCTAGGGCTGTCCCTTAATCTAACTGTCTGGTCACCCACTCAAAAAAAATGATCAAATTTTTCTGACAAGACTTACCTCTAGTAAAAGAATGCTGTCTTGGATCCTGCAATTCTTTGGATTCCAGAAACCTCACTATCCTTGGTCTTAAAAGTGTTTCTATACACAATCTAACTGGATTATAGTTCCCAACCTCTTCCTGTTTTGTGTAGAGGGGCTGCATTTGCCCTTCTCCAGTTCAGAACTTGGCAGCCATTTTGAAAATACGGTGGCGGCACCCGCATCACAGAACAGCAAAGCGGAGACGGAGGAGCAGCAAAAGGCAGGAAAGAATGGGATTCTTTCCTGCCCCCGCAGCTGCAGAGGCCACTAAACCATCAGGGTGGCCTAAAAGGATCAAGGTAGGTCTTCTTGGAATGGCTATAGTGTAGTGCAGGTTAAGCATGGCAGTTTCTGACTCCCCTTGAATGCTGGCGCCTGCCTACCATGCATACCCTGCTTACCGCATTTCGCCAGCCCTGTATATTATGGGACTTTTGCTCACATATTATTCATATTGCAGAAAGACAAAGAGAAAAACAATATATGAGAAACTTCCCCCACACATCACATGAAATTAGCAGCTGCAGATTCTCCTGTCTGTTGCTCTGCAAACAACTGCTGTAGGAACACTAAAGAGTGAGTTCAACAGTATGGTTAGAGGCTGAAGCCAAAATATACTAACCCCACCTTAATTGGCTTCAGTTAGTTATGTCCCACTGTGATGATGAAGTTCAGGGCATAGGAAAAGTTCAAGTTGTAGTACCACCCTAGAATGCAATGTGCTGTCACTATTTTTCATTCCCTGGAGATTGGAATTTATAGTATTTCAAATGGTCTTTTTGGGATCAGTTTCAGTAGTTGGAAAATCACAGAGCAAAATCCCTTCTCACTAATTCCCAGCCAATGGCAGAATAAAAGCATAGTATCATGCTAGCTAAGCAGAAACTGTATCCATAACTGTCAAGTTTAATATTCAATAAAACATCAACCTACATCTTTGGATTCCTACCATAAAGAGATTTTTAAATGAGGATATTAGTTTAAGAAATGAATACAATCTTTCCTAAAACAAGTGAATTATAGTTTGTTTTGTTACCTTTGTATCCTGCGCTTTCCCACTCATGGCAGGCTCTATGTGGCAGGCAATGGAGGGTTAAGTGACTTGCCCAGAGTCACAAGGAGCTGCCTGTGCTGGAAATTGAACTCAGTTCCTCAGGACCAAAGTCTACCACCCTAACCACTAGGCCATTCCTAGACATCAAATTCTTTTAACACATTGCACAACTTGTCTTCTGTCTTTCTCCTGCATATCCACACTTTGCATAACCTCCTACTGGACATTTTTGGAATACAATAAAAATACATGTCCTGTTAATTTTTATCATGCTATAGACATAAAGGGAGCAAGTCTTCGACCAGGGGCCACAGATACCATGTGAACTGAGTTTGACCATTAGGTGTCACTCATGTGCACTGGCAGAGACTACCTCCACTGGTGCTCTGACCATCCTCTTCATAGCATTCCCAGCCTGAGGAGCAGAAATTGGGCATGGGAGTCAAACTCTATTCTACCCAGTAAGCTGGCCCTCAAGTTTTCAAATAGGGACAGCATGATCTGTTAATACTGGTCAACAGATATGAGTTAGAAACAGCTAATGTAGTTGGGGAGACAGTGATAAGTAAGGGTAAGGGAAATGGGATTTTATATACTTTCTGTGATACAGTCAAAGCAGTTTACATTTATTATATACAGGTACTTTCTCTGTCTGAAGTGGGTTTACAACCTGGGGCAATGGAAGATTAAGTGATTTGATCAGAGTCACATGGAGCTGCAGTGGGAATCAAGCTCATTTCCCCAGGTTCTCAGCCCACTGCACTAACCACTAGGCCACCTCTCCTACACCTGGAGAGAGAAGGAAGCAAATAGGAAGAGAAGGAAATAATAAGACACATTGAGGAATGAGAGAAATAGCAGAGGATAAGAAAAGACATGGAAGGGAAAAGAGAGAAAAGTAACACACGTATCTCAGATGAGTCCTACAACACTGGATTTGGGTCACCTGCAAAAAAGGTTGGAAGCTGTCTCTCATTGCCTAGGTGTATATCATTTAGTATTGAATGTACAGAAAACGAAAATATGTGATTAACTGGGAAAAAAGGGATTTCAGATATTACACCAGTGTTGCTTGGTTTGCCAGTGGTACCTGTAGGATGTTTTAAATATTTAGGAATACTTATTGATTCTAAATTGACTTTTGAAGATCAAATTAATAATGTGGTTAAGGATGGGTTTGTGGTGTTAAGGTGGTTGCGCCCTTTAAAATATCTTTTTGATGAAGCAGCTCTGCATATGTTGGTATATGTCCTCCTCAATGCACAGATTATGTGCATATTGTGTATGCAGGCCTACTCAGCTATCAGTTGAAAAGATTGCAAACTTTACAGTATGCAGAAATATCACATGTATGATCATGTTACCCTGTTGTTTGTGCTCTATCACTGGTTACCTATTAAATTTAGAATATCCTTTAAGATACTAATGTTGGTGCATATGTCAAATTATGTGATCATAATTCCCCTATGTTCTAGGTAGGGCATTATGATCATCAAAGACATGAGACTTGTGGTTCCGTCTAGGGCTAAAATAAATAATGATTGGGCTAGAGACAGAGCTTTTTCTTGTCTTGCACCTACTTTGTGGAAAGAAATTCCTCTATACATTCAAACAGAAATGGTGTTACATAAATTTAAGCTTTTGCTTAAAAGATTTTGGGGATCTTTTACTTAAGGAAGCTGGCGTTTTAGCGTGCATTAAAAATAGGTGTGGGCTAAACGCTAAATACGCCAATGTATTCCTATGGGTGCCTTTAGCGTTTAGCACGCGCCTATTTTTAACGCGCGCTAAAAACGCCAGTGTGCCTAAGTAAAAGACCCCTTTAATTTCTGTCAGGCTTTTAATATTGTTACTGATTCAGGAGTAAGAATTTTTTTTTTAATTTACTGCAATTACAGAGATTTTATTTTTAATAGAAAGTGAGAATAGAAACATAGAAACATGATGGCAGATGAAGGCCAAGTGGCCCATCCAGTCTGCCCATCCTTTGTAACCCCTAACTCTTCCTTTTCCTATGCGATCCTACGTGCTTATCCTATGCCTTTTTAAATTCTGACACAGACCTCGACTCCAGAACCTCCACCGGAAGGCCATTCCATGCTTCCACCACCCTTTCCGTGAAATAATACTTTCTTAGCTTACTCCTAAACCTATTCCCTCTTAACTTCATCATATGCCCCCTCGTTCCAGAGTTTTCCTTCAGTTGAAAAACACTCACTTCCTGTACATTAATGCCCTTGGGATATTTAAACGTCTATATCATATCTCCTCTCTCCCTCTTCTCTTCCAGCGTATACATGTTGAGGTTCGTAAGCCTGTCCCTATATTTTTTTGTCTTCTAGACCGCTTACTAATTTTGTAGCCGCCCTCTGGACCAACTGCATCCTGTTGATATCTTTTCGTAGGTGAGGTCTCCAGAACTGCACACAGTATTCCAAATGGGGCCTCACTTATACAATGGCACTATCACCTCCTTTTTCCTGCTGGCTATCCCTCTTTTTATGCACCCAAGCATCCTTCTGGCTTTGACCATTGCTTTTTCTACATGTTTGGAAGCGTTAAGGTCATCAGACACAATCACCCCCAAGTCCCGCTCTTCCTTTGTACACTGAAGCACTTCACCCCCTATACTGTACCGTTCCCTCGGATTCTTGCAACACAAGTGCATGACCCTTCATTTTTTAGCATTAAATCTTAGTTGCCAAATATCGGTCCATCCCTCCAGCTTCGCTAGGTCCTTCCTCATGTCATTCACACCCTTCAGGGTGTCCACCCTGTTGCAGAGTTTGGTGTCATCCGCAAAGAGACAAAACTTACCAGACAGCCCTTCCGCAATATTGCTCACAAAGACATTAAAAAGAGCCGACCCAAGGACCGATCCATGTGGTACTCCACTGACATCATCCTTTTCTTCAGAGCAAGTTCCATTTACCACTATCTTCTGTCTCCTTCCATTCAACCAATTTTAACTCAATCAGTTACTCTAAGTCCAATACCAAGGGCACTCATTTTATTTATCAGTCGCCTGTGCAGAACCATGTCAAAGGCTTTGCTGAAATCTAAGTATTCCGCATCTAGTGCCCCTCCCAAGTCCAACTGTTTGATCACCCAGTTGAAGAAGTCAGATTCGTCTGACACGACCTGCCACTAGTGAAGCCATGCTGCCTCGGGTCCTGCATTCAATTCAGTTCGAGAAATCTCACATTCCTCCACTTTAGTAGTGTTTCCATTAGCTTACTCACCACTGAGGTCAGACTGATAGGTCTGTAATTCCCAACCTTCTCCTTACTTCCACTCTTGTGCAAAGGAACCACATTCGCCCTTCTCCAGTCCTCCGGAACCACTCCAGTCTCTAAGAAAGCATTGAAGAGATCCATCAGCGGAGCACCAGAACCTCTCCGAGTTCGTTGAGCACCCTCGGGTGTATCCCATCAGGCCCTATCACTCTGTCTACTTTAGTTTGGCAAGCCCCTCATGAACACAGTCCTCCGTAAACGGGTCTTGGTCTACCATACATCCATCCCCTTTAGGCTTTGCTTTCTGCTCCACATGGAGGCTTATTTTCAAAGCACTTAGCCTCCCAAAGTTCCATAGAAACCTATGGAACTTAGCCTCCCAAAGTGCTTTGAAAATATGCCTCATAGTGTCTCTATTTTTGGGCTACTTTATATAGGGTTAGTTGGGCTTGAATTTTTTTTCACCATTTGGCATCTCTGACTGTATGATCAGTATGCATGTATAAACTTGAGTACACTTGCAGTAGTCTAGGACAGTGATTCTCAACTCAGTCCTCGGGGCACACCCAGGCAGATTTTCAGGATATCCACAATGAATATACATAAGAGAAATATACATACTGAGAAAGCAGTAAATACTAATTTATTACATACATATTCATTGTGGATATACTAAAAATGAACCTGATTGGGTAGGTGTGCCCAGAGAACTGGGTTGAGGAACACTGGTCTAGGAGACGCTTTGCAAGCTCGTGAAGCCTCTTATTAAACATTCAAGACCTATTGCAAACTGCGGGCTGTGGAAAGTAATTAAGCTGGTTCCTTTGGGATTTCCAAGAATGGTGCAATGCATTCCTCCAAGCAGCGCCCAGACGACCCCCCAACACAGAGATATCAAGGAAGGTCAAAGCTAGCCCGATGACAATAGCTTCTAGCACGGCAGGAAGCAAACCAGAGAAAGCAAATGTTTAAAAACAACACCCCCGACTGGTATCTCTTCTTTTCTCTTATCTTCCCCAGTCCAGCATCTCTCCTTTATTCTCACCCCTCCCCCCCAGGTCCTACCTTCAAATTTGTCTTTTAGGTCATCCCCAGACAAGGAGGTTAGATAAAACAGGAGACAGGGTGATGTCAAAAAGTTGAAGCCAATTAGGTTAGATTGTTTCCCCTTCCCCTGCGTAGCTGTCATCGCTGTACACTCAGCACAAAGCAAGCAAACCGTGAGCTTCAGGGGCGTATCTGAGGTTCGGCGGTAGGGGGGGCAGGGGCTAGAGTGAGAGGGCACATTATAGCCCCCCCCCCCGGCCACTGCCCCCCTTCCGCCGTCAACCCTCCTCCACTTACCGCCGTCACCTATCCCCGCCGAGGTGCCTTTAAAAATATTACTTCAGCTGGCGGGGGACACCAACCCCCGCCAGCCCAGCCGAGGTCTTGTTTTAAGTTCTTCTTCCTCGTGCTGTTGAAAGCTGCAGCCTGCATCCCTTCCAGTTTCGGACGGAGTCTGACGTTGCAGCGAACCTCGGCCGGGGGAGGCTTGACGGCGGTAGGGGGGGTCCAGGGCGAAATCTGCGGGGGCCCAGGCCCCTGTGGCCCCACGCAGATATGCCCCTGCATCCACGTTGTTGTTCTTTATTGTTGGTAGCATTTTTATTTCATCTCATTTATATTTTCAAACATGCCGGCTTGTGCAGTATACAGATGTACACAGAGGAAGTATAATAATGGAATAACTTTTCATAGGTAGAGCAGTAATTTGTTATAAATTGTAATCAGTGTGTCAATTGGAAGGGCTGGTTACAGGGACACTCAAGCACTGTTATATTCATGTAGAGATTTTTTTCTCCTGCTAAAGGGCCACTAAAACAGACATCATGTTTTCAGAATCAGGTGCTCAACATTCAGAGTGTCTATTTATTTGTGACATTTACATCACACATTAAACATGAATTAGTATTAAAACCTGGAAGCATTTACATTTTTTTCCTGTGCGTACATCACAAGAAAAAGATGGCATATGGGAACTTGCTCCTTTTGTTTTGTGAATTGCAGTGGTATATTATAAAAATGCACTTGCCTTTTTTAATTACTACTGTTTCACAGAAAGATATTGAATAATGAGGGAAGGGCTTCCTTCATGCAGAAGTTCTGTCCATTGTCAGTCTAAATGTGCCAACATTGTCCAGTTCAGACACAATTAGCTGCCAAATTCATACAAATTTAATTATGTTGAATGGAAAATAAATCTGTTGGATCAAGCTGCCTACTATGTGAATATTCCTTCATGGTTTCATTATTGCTACCATGTATTACATATTATGGGCATTTGTTTTAAACTTTGATTGTTTGAATTTGTTTATCCAGACCTTACGTACACATGGTTTTGCTTTTTTAAACCCAAAGGTGAATCCTAAGGGTGGTGGAACAATTAGGTATAAACTGTGTTGTTTCTGACTTTACTAAGAGCCCTGTTTACTAAGATGCGCTAGTGTTTTTAAGAATATCGTGGGCGCCTATACAGTTAGTGCACGCTACACTAACGTGCCTCTAGCACAGCTTAGTAAGCAGGGCCCTTATTTTGTAGTGCTTTGGGTCCTGCTGATCTGTGTATCTGCTGTCTGGAATTTTGGAAGATGGAAATGAGAAAATAAAAATTAAATTTTGGATGTACTCTGTAGAAGTTGTTGTTTACTTTTGCAAGGTGATGGATGCCTATTCTGGTGTGTGCATGTGATAATCTTTGAATAAATTCCTATACTTATGGCTATGATTTCTGAACATGCGGCATCATTAGGTATATGTGTTAATCTCAACTTTGTTAACTGTTTCAGACATGTCCATCTATTTGCTCCCATGAAAAACTGAATTCTATTATTCTGTCTCACTACAAATGCAAGCCACATTGAACCCCGACTATGCTTGGGATAACGTGGGATATCAATTAAAAAAACAAAACACATCCTTTATCCTCCATCTTTTAAGACACTGCCTATCCAGCTGGATGGTGATGGCACAAGGAAAGCAAGTTTGGTCCAGTGGAGACTAAATCAAAATAACCTGTTCCTTAGCCTGGCTCTAGTATTACCATAGTGAAAATGCAACCATACCATATCTCTGGGGTTATGTGGAGGAGTGGCCTAGTGGTTAGGGTGGTGGACTTTGGTCCTGAGGAACTGAGTTCAGTTCCCTGCACAGGCAGCTCCTTGTGACTCTGGGCAAGTCACTTAATCCTCCATTGCCTGCCACATTGAGCCTGCCATGAGTGGGAAAGCATGGGGTACAAATGTAATAAATAACCTTTGGATGCATGACTAGGAACAAAAACATATCCTTATTTATTCATTATCATAATTTGTCATGTATAGCCACAAAACAACATTTTAGAGTGGATAGTGTCAACAATGAGCTCTTTTTATTATCAATAGAAGAAATAAGAGTTTTCAGTTTTGGCACAGTATAAGTCATCACAAGAACAAAATATAAGAAAACCAATAGACTGTTTTAGGGGCTTCTAGCCCATTTAATTATGCTTAAACAAAAGAGATCTGCATGAAGCAATATACATATTTTTATTTTGACATAAAAACACTTGTCCCTGTAAACATGTTCAAAACCGAACACTCCATTTGCGTATCTAAAACGTAAACGTCTACACAACAGATGAAGATGTGATTCCGTGTGCCCCAATTGAAAGGAGAGTTTCATTTTACTTCCATTTAATGTCAGTATATTCCATCATCTTTATTACACCAGGCTTCCCAAGGCAGATTATAACAACAGTTAATATGAACGAGGAAACAGGATAGCCTCACTGAAATTTGGCCATCTGTTTTGGTGATATTCTTGTTTACTATTGTTTTCAATAGCGTTTGGTATTGTTTTGGGTGAACCAGTGTGTCGGCAATCTCCGCCTACTGGCTTCAGATAACCTCCCCCTCCCCCTCCTGCTGCTGTTCTATCTAATCTCCTCATCGCCAGCAGTAGCGGCAATTCATAGAATTCACCCGCGACCGCTCAAACGCTTTCCTTCTTCGAGCCGAAGTCCCGCCCCCTCTGACGCCACTTCCAATTTCCGGTAGGGCGGGAAGCGGGCGGCAAAGAAAGCGGGACGCCGCTGGATTGGAAAACGTTGGCGTCCGGTAATGTGTGAATTGCTGCCGGCGACTTCAAAGATAAGCTTGAAGGTAAGAAGCGGGAGCGAGGACTTTGAAAAAGAGGGGTAGGTGCTGGACCGTTGTCGGGGAAGAAAGGGGAGACATACTGGACTGGGGAGAGTAGAAGGGAGAGGGGTCAGGGTCCTTGGATATGGGTACGAAGAGGGTGCTTAGTGTAGTCAAATGTGTCTTGGTATTTCTGCTTCTGCGTCATGCACCTTTAGTCTCCCTCATTTGCTAACGTTGCATGGCAGTATCGGAAATATTGTGAATATTAAGGGTAGTAGTAGTCTTTTCTCCTCTTTTGAGTATGTACAACGCTGTAATATAAAGCATAGCGTCTAGTTTGAAAAGACGTGGATGTGAAGGCATGTGCATTAAGGTGGTGATTTCTATTACTAGCTCGTCTACACCAAGCCTCCAAAGCAGATATAACTTTGTGTGGGAACTTTTGGGAAGGCTATGTTTTTAAGATAACAATGTGTATAAGTTTTCTTTATGGAAAACAGGTGCAACATATGCAGGTATATTCTTTTCGTCCCTAGAAGTGCTGTTAACTTCCTACTTTGGGGTTGCTAAAGGTAATTATGCCTTCCCTGATCTCAATAGAGATCATATGGAAATAATATTGTTAAAATGTAGAGGAACCCCCCCCCCCCAATTATTTAAGTGCAGGGGTGGGATGTGACTCAAGTTATTGGTCTGTAGCCAGTGGACAATGTGTAGTAATGCTCCACATAGTTGCAATACATGATATATTCTCTCTGTCTCTCCCATCCATCCATCCATCCATGAGGTCTATAGCCCATTCTCCCAAGTTGGCTATTACCTGAATCCCTAGTGGGGCGATGGGGGCAGGAGCAAACCACATTTGCTCTTGCCTTGAAGTACCTGAAGGCAGCTGCTAGGGGCAGACATATGTGGAGTTTGCTCCTGCCCTATTGGACCACTAGGGACTTTATGTAAGCTTTTTTTTTTGGGGGGGGGGGGGGGGGGTGTCCTCTTTGAATTAGAGGTAGGGGATGGGGGGGGAAAGATCTTGCTTCATCTGGTGGGGTTGGGAGAGGGGGCTGTGGACTTTGTTGGGTGGAGGTGGGATTGCAGGGAAATGACCGTTTTTTAAAAAAGTGGGTCCCAGCTGAATATCGGCTGTGGCAGCCAGCCCTTATTATATTAACCCCCCCCCCCCCCCCCGATATTCATCACTGAATAATTGGGGCTAATTCTGCCCACAGTTGTCGGCATTTGAAAAAACGCTGACTGATGCAGGCTGAATATAACCCCCTGGATATCTAACTTCCCTAGACTTCCTAGGGTCTGTACTCCCCCAACTTCTGTTGCTTAGTTAGTCTTTAATTTAGCCTGGGATATCTCTTCTGGTTTAAGGTCTAGTCAACCATGGAGCAAGGGAGGTTGCTTTGGCTGCCTGGAAATGGCATACAGCTTTAAGCCTCATGGGATCTAACAAACACTCCATTGCAAACTGAGGACCTGTGTGTGTGTTTTATTTACTCTAGAACTTATGCTGCAAATATGCCCTTAAACTGGGACACATAATTGACTCATCCTTCATTGTATCATTTTTACTTGGGATATTTAGGAGCAGGGACTGTGTAAATTTCTTTAGCCTGAAGAAAGGAACAAATCTCTGTATTTGTTTTTTAGATTAGTCTTTTTAAGTGTGATTTCAAATTGGGTGGGAGGGCTGTTGCTGCAGTAGTAGAATGCTTCAAATGTTATGGCATTCATTAAATGCCTGCAGTGAGGCTTATTTAATCATAATTGCCCTTTTTCAAACGTTAAAAGCTAATGCAGTTGATTTCTTTAGTGTCTTCATTTTAGTTATTAACTTAAAATTTGATCATTTGGGAGAGGAAGTGATGTTACCGTGCTGAATGGCGGCTTAGCTCCTCAGATCCTGCTAAACCCTACTTGAATCCCCTTGGTTTTGGTCCCTGTTTCATGTGCTCTGTTGCGTAAAATCAGGAGTTATGAGTAAATTAGCAAATTTGACATGCAAGGAGGCAGATTGTCAAGTAGCCCATTCTAATGTGCTTCTATGCATGCTTTGGATTCGGCAAGTAGCCCGTTCTAATGTGCTTCTTCTGTGCAGGCTTTGGATTTGGCGTTTTTGATGGCAGACCCTCCTCTTGCGACTGCAAGCAAGGACATTTCCTGATAAATCTGGCAATGTTTCACCGAGCTTTGTGAAGAAATAAAAGCCTCCTAAGGATGAGATCTTGGACCACGTTAGTTCGGATCTTCGGGAGTTGGGCAGCGTCATGAAAGAGCATATGGAACTCATGAACTCCTCCCAGACACATTCTGCACACTTTGCTGAATAAATCAAGGAACTGGCTTACAAAATGGATGACCTTGAGAATAGGGGCCAATGCAAGAACTTAAGTTTCATGGGGTTCCCGAAGGGGGTGCCACAGAAGATGTACCTTTTTGTGGTGAACACTTTGTGTCATTTCTTGGGCCAAGAGGGAGATTTTGACCTTGGAATTGGAGCGGGCACATTGCTTGCATGGTAAAGCCCAGGAGAATAGACTGAGACATTATTGTATTCTTTGTGCAGCTTTCAGACAAGGAGCGTGTTTTGACAAACGTGTGCCTCATTTCGCAGCTTCAGTATAACGATGATTTGGTCACTGTTCATAGGGATCTGTCAAGCTATACTGTACTACACCACAACATGAAACCTTTCTTGGAATTGTTTACTAAAGCTAATTTTAAATTTCATTGGGCATTCCCATTTGCCTTATGCCTTGCTGTTGATGGGAAATTGCATAAGGTGTGCATGTGGGCGGAAGGTGACTGTTTTTTTTAATGGGATGGTCCTCACTACCTCTGCACATCCTCCTAGTGCTATGGCCCCTGCAACTAAGGCAAAATTACAGCACTGGCAGTGGACTCCAGGTGGATCCAAGCAGCAGTGACATTTTAGTCCAGTGACTTCAGATGCTTTATCTTTCTCTGCTGTTGTTTTTTTTTTCTTCAGATACATCTGTTCATATGTTGGATCTTATTGTCCATGGGGCTGTTTTTCTTGCTATGTTATGCTCTTGTTTGGGTGGCTTATAACCAAGAGTTGTATTTTATGTGTAAAAAAAATTCCTTTGGATTGTGTGTGTGGGATGCCTTTGGTGCGAGGGCTCAGGACCTTCTTGCTCATTTAGGGGCCCCTGCTGTTTTGTTTTACTATAGTTGGAGCGTCTGATTAGTGGGTGTTGAGTGATTTTAGGGGGGTAGGAGCTGGGCAGGAGAATTGTGTGTGGGGGGTGGGGGTTAGGTTTTTAATTTTTTTATGATGGCTATTTATTTGCTAGGTGGATGGGAGAGGGGGTATGGACCCTTCTTAATATTTTTCTTTCTTTTTTACTTGCAATTTTTTTTTTTTTTTTTACTTTATTAAGCTTTTTAACAAACATAATTTCACATTTATGAATGATAATACACAACTTAGAAATAAATTATATAGACAAGCAAATATTTTTTAAGTTTCAAATAGTTATCGACCACAAGAATAAGAAATCAATCCAAGATGTAAGATTAATAATATAATCTAAAGGAAATAAACATACTTTTATAAATTATAATAATGAAGCGTCACGTCCCGAGTGATTCACTCCAAGGCTGTTAAACAGTGTACATATGGGATTAAACCACTACATTAACCTCTTCCCTACTGATTAGAAATTCCTCTAGCTGTTTGGGGTCAAAAAATTGAAACTGTTTAGATTGAAACACTATTCTGCATACACAAGGAAATTTCAATAGGAAGGTAGCTCCTATTGCCACAGTTCTTGTGCGTAAAGCCAAAAAGGCTTTACGCCTCATCTGAGTCTCTCTTGATAAGTCTGGGTATATTCTTATTTTTGACCCCAAAAAAACTGAATCCAAATGTCTTAAAGAAAGTCTCAGTACTGCATCCCGATCCATCTCCAAGGCAAATGAGACTAATAATGTTGCTCTTTTCGTTATAACATCTAATGATGACTCCAAAAAGGTAGTCAGATTCATCACTGCACCGCCTTGAGGAAATTTTTCTGATTCCATTCTAGAACCAGTTGGCAAATAAAACGCTCTAGTTATTGGTGGTAGTGAATTTTCTGGCATACCCAATATTTCCACAAGATATTTTTTTACCATTTGTACAGGGGCAATAAGAGGTGAACTAGGAAAATTTATTAGTCTCAGATTAAGTCTCTTAGACTGATTTTCCAGATATTCCAGCCTTCGGGAAGTAAAGTTCTTATCTTTAATCAATGTTTGACCCACAAGTTCCATTTTTTGAGTTCTTTCAGTAAGAGATTTTACTTCTATAGCTTGTTTTTCAGTCTTTTGCAATTGAATTAATGCAGTTTCTGATAAAGTCTTAATAATTGTAGCATTTTTTGTTACCACAGATTGTAGGGAGGAGTGTGCAGTAAAGGTTAAGTCCCATAGTGACTCTAATGTCACTACAGCTGGTTTTTCCATTTTCTCCAATGTTAATTCAGGAAGAGGTGCTTTGGCAGCATTTTCCAGAATACTCACTGTCTCTGAAAACAATACAGGAGCTGATGTCGCTTCTGGAGCTCCCAAGCTGTCGTCCCTCTGATCTCCCCTTGTCTCCAAAGGGCTCCCTCCCTGCAGACTCTGCTCTCCGCTAGGGGTTAGACCTGCAGGGCTCCTCTGGAGATGCTGACTTCCTGGTTGTGGAGGAGCTGCACGTTCGATGGGGCTGAGAGAAGCCCCTTCTACACTGTCGGCCGACGCAGAAGCCCCAGCCTCAGCTACAGGAGAAGAAATCTGCCCGGGACCCAGTGCGACTGCAAAATCTTCCATCTTAGCCTGCCGAAGTTTACTTGTCCCGTCAGGGAGAGAGGGAATCTCTCTGACTTTGCCTCTCCTTTTCCCCATTCCGGGGTTCAGGTAAGGAGCAACTTGCTGGCGTTTGCAAAGAAGAGTGAGATGCGTCTGGTAACACTTCTCATACCGTCGCCATCTTGGATCACCCTTTTTTACTTGCTATATGAGTGTTGATTTAAAGGCCCTTTAAATCGGGCCATGCAATGGACAATGTATGGAGGAGGGTGAATTTACTACATTTCATTTCTATGGAAGGTTGGCCTTGATAAGGGTACATTGGACCTTTATGGGCAAGGTGTTGGGGAATTTTGGGATGGGCCCCTTTTTTTCCAGGAATTTTTTTTAAAATTATTATTACATTTGAACCCTGCGCTTTCCCCACAATGCAGGCTCAATGTGGCTTACATAGTAATTTAAAATACAAAGTTAAGAATAAAATTTTTAATAAAACAGTAGTAATGAGTACAGGTGTTGTATATATCTCCTAAAGCCTGTGTCTGCATGGATGAAACTTGCCCTTGTCTAGGGGCATTTATCAGGGGCCGCCCTTTGTTTCTCTTGTTACTCGCTATGGTGATAGAGCCTTTTGTTGCTGCACTGAGAGCTAACCCCAATGTCTGAGGGGTGGGATTGGGGGATAGAGAATATAAATTGGCCTTATTTGTGGATGATGTTTTACTTTCCCTTACATGTCCACTAATTTCATAGCCTAATTTGTTGAAAGAGATCTCTGCCTATTCAGCTGAAAGTGGCTAAGACAAGAGGGCGAGATTGGCATTCTCAGGCGATTATTGCTACCCCTCAGTCTTCCTTCTTCAGGTGGGTTTCCTCTGTGCTTTTCTATTATTTTTTTAATATTTAATTTCAGATATCAAGCAAAAAATACAATCTTTCACTTGAACCCAGGTATTACAAGAAATATAAAAATACAAAGAAATAGGTCAGCAAAAACAAAATACAGATCCTTAAAATAAAACTTATGTTAGCCTCTTAGTCCCCAATACGGAAGGGAGCAGAAAAATCAGAGGGATACTATTGCAAACTATTCTTAACTTAAGAAAAGGAGCCAGAGTAATTACTGCTGTGACCTTCCTTGTGCTGGCTAGAATCATTAGGTTTAACCAGACATTTACCATCAAAAAAAGATTGGAGATGCTTTGTGTCAAAAAATATGTATTTTACATTATTAGTCACCAAACATTTGACTGGAAAAAGAAGAAAAAAGTCTGTATCACTCTATTACGGAGAGTTATGCCATCCTGTATCTCTAGAGGTATCTGGAAAACACCAAATCTGCTGAATATATATTCAGTATATAATGTTGAATATATTGAAAATATAAAGTCACTTTATGGTTTCTGTCCATTTCAAAGGGAAAACGTCACAAGCAGAGTTACACGTGTGTCCCAATATTGTAATGGTGATTGCAGCAAATCCGATATATTCAAACTATCTGGAGATACTGGCACTAAATCACCAACTTGATGTCCTGTAAAAATCTTGTTTCTTTGATGGCAAATAATAAACCTTGCTCATTGGAGGGATCCCTGATGGTAATTTAACAATATCAACTAAGTATTTTTTTCAGCAAATCTCTAGGTGTCATAACTAATACCTTAGGGAAGTTTAAGAATCTCAAATTAAGCTTCCTCATATTATTGTCCAATTGTTCATATTTCTGATGTAGAATTAAACAGTCTTGAAAAATTCTACTTTACACCAATTTGAGTTTCCTTCAAATTCTCCTCCAATTTATCTACTTTAGATGTTCTAATAGGGACACTGTATTGGCCAAAGTTGTCAAATCAGTCTGAACTTGTTTCAAATATTTACTCACATTTCAGTCCAAACTATCAATAGCTGTCCAGGTCAATTCTAAGTCACCAGACCTGATGGCAAGTCTTGCACCGAACCACTGCCAAGAAAACTTGAAGATACATTTCCTCCTGCAATGACCAGGCCAGCGAATGCCAGCACTCCTCCTGTGCCTGGAACCTTCTGTGGCGTCTGATCAGTGTCTGTCCCTGGTGGCCCCTGACAACATTCGGTGATTGGTAGTTGCAGCTAGATCCCTTGCTCCCGACAACTGAGGTAGAATACTTCCTTGTGCCGGTGGGTTTGATGCTGGCGGTTGTGGAGTTTGGGCAGGTGCGTTGAGCGAAACTGCCTCCTCAAGGACAGGGAGACCTCCTCCTGATTCAGCAAGAATGCCTCCTTCCTCACCTCAAGAAGGCAAAGCAACTACAAACTGGGTTATTGGAACCTGGGAAGCCTGAGGTGGAACTGGCAAGTTCCCTTTACCTTTCCCTGCTGCTTTCCCATCGCAGATATCCCAGAAAAGCAAAAGGTAGCAGAAAAAGTATACATGGTTAGTGAAAGCAGCCAGCCTGTTGTCAGGGGGACTAGATGGCATACATACAAGGGTACTCAAAGAACTCAAGCATGAAATTGCTGACCTGCTCTTAGTAATTTGTAATCTGCCATTAAAATCGTCCATAGTATCTGAAGATTGGAGGGTGTCCAATGTAATGCCGATTTTTAAAAAGGGTTCTTGGGATGATCTGGGAAATTATAGACCGGACTGGATGGACCATGCAGGTCTTTTTCTGCCATCATCTACTATGTTACTATGTAAGCCTGATGTCGATGCTGGGCAAAATAGTGGAAACTATTTTATAAAGAATAAAATTGCAGAACACGTAGACAAACATGGTTTAATGGGACAGAGTCAGCATGGGTTCAGCTGAGGGAAGTCTTGCCTCACCAATTTGCTTAATTTCTTTGAAGGTGTGAATAAACATGTGGCTAAAAGTGAACCAGTTGATGCGTGTGTAACTAGATTTTCAGAAAGCTTTTGCTAAAATTTTTTAGTCTTAATATTTTTATTGATTTTGTAATAGAGAGAACATTAATAACAATTGTACTACAATATATTATTTAAATTGAGTTAAAAAAAAGACACTAAAGTATGTAAGCAGTATAATGTTCATGCATGTGACACAGATGGTATTAATATACATAAAGAAAAAGTACAATATACACCTCACTTCACATCTTCAAAATAGGATATCAATGGAGCCCATTTTTCTTTATTCAAAGCATGTCGAGATTTTTTTTTTAGCAAAATATGTTTCATATTTATAGGTTTGAACAATAAATTCCACCATTCTTGATAAGTAGCTTGTTGTAAAGTTTTCCAGTGTGTAAAGACTACTTTCAAAGCTAGATTCAACATGGTATTAACAAGCAAACATTCATTAGTCTTTAAAATGGGTCTAAAACATTGATCTTAAGTATCACATATTTATATACTATTGGACCAGAAAGATGGACTATATCTACTAAATCGGACCATATGTCCTTCCAAAACTTTTGAATACATATACAATTCAATGTAATATGCTTAAGAGTACCTTGTTGGGCTTGACAAGACCAACATAAGTTGGAAATAGAAGAGTTAATCATATGTGACTTGAGAGGTGTCCATAAGGATCTATGAGTGAAGAAATATAGAAATTGTGTTATTGAGGAGGATCTGGAGCATTTAAATAAAGAACTCCATACCTGCTCCCAAGATTTGTCAAATAATCTCAGGAGTATGGGACAACTTTTGTATTTGTAATTTACTCTTCCTCAACATTGTATTAAGCTGTAACCATTGGGAAAATTTAAAGAGTCATGGGATAGGAGGCAAGGCTCTGGTGTGGACTAGGAATTGGTTATTGGACAAAAAACAGAGGGCAGGGTTAAATGGTCATTTTTCTCAATGGAGGAGGGTGGAGTGCCACAAGGATCTGTACTGGGACCTGTACTATTTAACATATTTATAAAAAATGATATGGAAATTGGAACGACGAGTGAGGTGATCAAATTTGTAGATGATACAAAACTTTTCAAGATTGTTAAAACACGTGCGGACTGTGAAATATTGCAGGAAGACCTTAGGAAATTGGAAGACTGGGAGTCCTAATGGCAGATGAAATTTAATGTGGACAAATGTAAGGTGATATACATTGGAAAGAATAATCTGAATCAAGTTACATAATGCTAAGGTCCACCTTGGGGGTCAGCACTCAAGAAAAAGATGTGGAAGTCATCGTAGATATTACGCTGAAATGTTCTGCACAGTGTGTGTTGGCGGCCAAAAAAGCAAACAGGATGCTGGGAATTATTAGGAAAGGGATGGTGAAGACCTTGAGTATTGCTTTCAGTTCTGGTTGCTGTATCTCCAACAAGATACATTGGAATTAGAAAAGGTTCAGAGAAGAAGAGCGACCAAAATGATAAAGGGGATGGAACTCCTCTCGTATGAGGAAAGGCTAAAGAGGTTAGGGCTCTTCAGCTGGGAAAAGAGATGGCTGAGGGGGAAATAATGACTGAGGTCTACAAAATCCTGAGTGGTGTAGAAGTAAATCAAAAAAAATTTTTTAACTCCTTCCAAAAGTACAAAGACCAGGGGACACTCGGGGAAGTTACATGAAAATACTTTTAAAACAAATAGGAGGAAATATTTTTTCACTCAACAATTAGTTAAGCTCTGGAACTCTTTGCTGGAGGATGTGGTAACAGCAGTTAGTGTATCTGGGCTTAAAAAAGGTTTGAACAAATTCCTGGAGGAAAAGTCCATAGTCTGCTATTGAGACAGACATGGGAACAACTGCTTGCCATGGGATTTGTAGTATGGAGTGTTGCCTTGATTTGGGTTTCTGCCAGGTACTTGTGACCTGACTTGGCCACTGTTTGGAAAATGGGATACTGGGCTAGATGGACCATTGGTCTGACCCAGTATAGCTACTCTTATTTTCTTATGTTCTTATGCTGTTTGGAGGCCCAGTTGACCAGTAATATATAGGGTCTCTTTTCTGCTAATTATCCCCCTTAGGGATATTGTCAGAGACCTGGAGCCTTGGGTTGATATGGAATTTTCCTGGTTTGGCAGAATTGCTGTGGTAAAAATGAACTTAGTTCCTAGTTTTTTTTTTTAATTTATTTTTTTTTTCAGGTTCTTCCTCTGCCACTTCTTTCTGGTCTTCAGGATTGATGATTGATTTTCATTTTATTTGGCTGCATAAGAGGCCTAGTCTCTCTCTCTCTCATATATATATATATATCTATATCTATATCTATATCTATATATCTCTCGGAGTGTGTATCTTTGAGAGAGTGTATGTGAGTGTGTGCAAGTGCGTATGTGAGACACAGTATGTGAAGTGTGTTTCACACAGATACAGTGTGTGTGAGAGACAGACTCTCTGTGAGACTGAGTGTATGAGACCAAGAGAGTGTGTGTGACATAGAGAGTGAATGTGATACAGTGTGAGACATAGAGGCTCATTTTCAAAGCACTTAGCCTCCCAAAGTTCCATAGAAACCTATGGAACTTAGCCTCCCAAAGTGCTTTGAAAATATGCCTCATAGTGTGTGAGTGAGAGAGAGCGATAAAGATATTGACTGTGAGAGAGGGTGTGTGAGAGAGAGAGTGTGTGTGTGACAGAGATACCCCCCCTCTCTGGTGTCAGGCCCCCCCTCCCTCCCTCTCTCTGGTGTCAGGACCCCCCCCCCCTCTCTCTCTGGTGTCTGAGCGTTACTGTGCAGGACTCTGAGCTCTGGCCGTGCTTCAAGGAACTGACCAATCCTATTTAATAGAATGCACCTCCAACATTCTGAAGCTGAGAAACCTCGTGTGGTTGGTCACTTCTGCTTGTGACGAACCCGGAAGCACGTGATGTCAATTCAGGAGATGGATTCAGAGAGCAGGAATGCCTCAGCCATGCAGTCAGCTTCAGAATGTTGGAAATGCGTTTTATTATATAGGATTCAGGTTTAATCTTCTGTGCCTTTGTCATAGGTACCTGTTAATGTCACAAAGGATACAAGTGTTGTTTCATGTCAAGTTCCATCTTTTCTCTCCATGGTGCCCAGCTACATCCGTCATGCTCTATTTTGCACCTTAAACCACTTACCCTGACTCTGTGGGTTATCCAGTTGTCAGCTGAGTGGAGACTGCCATACCAGTTGCACCTTGTACTTCATTCTGCCTTTCCTGGGCAGGTGGTCTATATGGTGCTCAGTTAAGCAAGAGTTACCAGGTATTTTCCAAGTTTACACGTGTCTTCCATGTTTTGATAAATTTTAATGTTTTCATTATAGATGTTTGTAGAATCATTGCTTGCCTATTTAAAATGCTGACTATTCCAGAGAGGGTCTGGTAGGATTAAAGGAAATAATTTTTCTATCTATCTATCTATCTATCTATCTATCTATCTATCTATCTATCTATCTATCTATCTATCTATCTATCTATCTATAGAGAGAGATGTGCTGACTAGAATTGTGCACAATAGTCTAGGTACAGTCACATGGAGTGATACAAAGTTATTCTCCATTCCTTTCCTGATAATTCCCAATATTCTGTTTGCTTTCATAGCTTTCACTGCACACTGTGTATTTATTTATTAGGATTTATTTACTGCCTTTTTGAAAGAACTCACTCAAAGTGGTGTACAGTAAGAATAAATCAATCATAAGCAATAGACAATTACAGTTGTAAAAATATTCAAATAAGTATGGCATAGTACACTAACAATGTCAACACAGTATGTAATAGAACATTTTAATAGACAGTGTAGGGTATAAGCAAAGAAGGAGCATATAGATAGGTAAGAGAGTTAGAGGAGTTAGAAAGTAAGGTGACTAAAGAAAGTTGCACATGAGGTCAGAGAAATGATAACATTTTATCTCAGCTAGGGTAGAAGTGGATAAGTATGTGCAGCCCATGTCACTCCTTGTGTATGTGAGTTAGTAACTTATTCCATTAAAGGCCACCCTTCAATATTTTGGTACCATTCTAAATTTTAAATATAAATTACATATTACTAATACCTCTGCAAGGTTTTTTTTTTAAATTTATCAACAGTAATGGGCGGAAACAGTATAATGTCTGAAATAAACAGAATATCAAACCTACGACAGCATAGAATATAACAAAGGCATGCAAGCCCCTGCCTGCATAGTTCAAACTCTAAGATCAATTACGAGAACAGCTGAAACCCTTAGAGCGCAAACCCTCAGTCTTGAAAAAAAGATCAATCCGTACTTTTTTAAATCCATTAACTCTCAAAGGCACTTGTTTATCCAGCACCTCGATCAGACCGGCAAATACTACACTCATACTCCCCTGCAGACACAACCAAAACATCCACACCATAATATGTCAATGCCCTACCCCCCCTCCTCCCCACCCAACTGAGGCCAGTGTATAATTGTGGAATAGAGGGATTAGGCAATACATATTTACTCAGGAAGGAACGCTAGAGCGTAACATAGACTTTTTCAGCCTGGTGGGACTGATGGTACGTAAGTGGGCAAAATCCTGCAACAAAATCTTTATTAATGTGTGCACAATACAATCAAAACAGAAAATAACAAGTGCAAGTACACATTCAGTATGCAAGGAACACTAGAATGTAAAGCACAGAATACACCCTTATTGGTAATTTTAAACCAATACCCAAACTAAGGTGCTTAACCCAAAAAGGGGGAGAGCTTCTCAGTCTCATCATCTGACACAGGAGACCCACACAGCAAATGCTATCAAGGGAATCCACCTGTCAATTAAAGAAAGTCTGCAACCTTCAAGGCACTCCCCCCCCCCCCCCCCCCGAATCTTCCATCGAGGTTCAGTTCTATGGATGGCATTCGTTTTTTTAAAACAGTGTAGTTTCACCCTCCATAAATTCAAAGAAGGAATACCAGAGTCCTTCCAGCATGCTGCCAGCGTCAGTTTAGCTGCATTGAGAAAATATCTAACCAATGTTTATTGCTTATGAAAGCCAGGAATGTTCTGTAAGCAAGAATATCACAAGATCCCAGGGAATCTTTGGGCCAGTATGCCGCAAGATCTGGAATTGAATAGATTTCCAAAAAGAGTGCACTTTAGGACAAGTCCACCATATGTGGCCCAGTGTTCCTCAATGATAACTCCTCCAACAATCAGGACCAGATTGTGGAAACCCTTTGCTCAGGCGGTCTGGGGTCAGTTACCAGCAATATAAGATCTTAACATTATTCTCCTTAATGTTGGAGGCAGTAGCACTTTTAGCTATAGATTTATTCTAATTTGTCCCAGTCCTCTGGTTGGATAGTAATGTTCAATTCCCATTTCCATCTCTACCTATGTGCTACAGGAACTAGCAGGGAGTCCCTAAGATAACATAAATAATATTAACAAAAACCTTTTTGTGTCAGAAGTCCTCAGATACATCCTCCAGAAAAGTGCCCTCCACAGTCAAGTGTTCCATACAGCATTTGGTCATTAAAAGGTGTTTCAATTGCAGATAGGTACAGTGAAGGTAAGGGGGTACATAAGTCTCGGGCCAGTGCCCCAAAAGTGTAAAAAAAAAAAAAATAATAATAATCATACAGTTGACCCCAACAAGACAGCCCAGAGGTCTGTGAAGTAGTATACACTGAGGGAATTATTACAGGAGGAAACTAAGGATTACCGCAGATTGATGTGTAACTAGATAGCTGGATGTCACATTTATTACCCATCATGTCCCATAATTTGAAAGTAAGAAGAATTATGGGAGGAACATGTGGGCTCAGCTTACGGTAATGTTTGGGCAACCAAAGCAAATGTCCCACAGGGACTGTGTCCCCCTGCTGTTGCTCAATATGTACCTACAATTTGTAAGTGTGATTCAGATACCATTCCACTGTAGCCTTAATTTAAGCAGCACGATAATAGTACCAAAGATTAGGAACTCCAAGCCCCCCTCTTTCTGAGGTTCCCTATATGAGACCCTTCTTGCAAATCTAGGTCTTCTATCACTCCAGATAAACCTGAGGATACAGGACTCCAGAGACTCAAAAACAGACTTTGGGATCGTCACTGGCAAAACTTGGAACAAATATAAAAGGTGAGGCAGCACATTCATTTTGTTGGTAGATTTTACTAAACCAAGTAAGGGAGAGAGGCCCTTCCACTTTTCCAAATCGGCTCTTATTGTGGAAAACAGTTTTAAGGTAGTTTGCCTCATAAAGGTGAGAATAGTGAGGGAGCAGCCAAACTCCCAAGTACTTCAGACCTTTAGAGACCCAAAATGGAAAGCAATCATGTAAAAGCTGAAGGACACTTCCACTCAAAGTAAGACAGTCCCTCAGGCTTCCCCATATTAATTTTAAACCCCAAAACCTGGGAGAAGGCATTTAACTCCTTCATTACATTTGGGAGAATAATCAAAAGAGATATTGGAGGCAACAAAATGTCATCTGCAAGCAAACTAATTTTGTATTCCCTGTTTCCTACCTGTATTCCATGAATATCTATTGTTTAGATCTGATAGCCATAGTCAGGGGCTCCATGAGCAGATCAAAGAGTAAATGGCAGATGACGTTTAATGTGAGCAAGTGCAAGGTGATGCATGTGGGAAAAAAGAACCCGAATTATAGCTACGTCATGCAAGGTTCCACGTTAGGAGTTACGGACCAAGAAAGGGATCTGGGTGTCGTCGTCGATAACACGCTGAAACCTTCTGCTCAGTGTGCTGCTGCGGCTAGGAAAGCGAATAGAATGTTGGGTATTATTAGGAAAGGTATGGAAAACAGGTGTGAGGATGTTATAATGCCGTTGTATCGCTCCATGGTGCGACCGCACCTTGAGTATTGTGTTCAATTCTGGTCGCCGCATCTCAAGAAAGATATAGTAGAACTGGAAAAGGTGCAGCGAAGGGCGACTAAAATGATAGCGGGGATGGGACGACTTCCCTATGAAGAAAGACTAAGGAGGCTAGGGCTATTCAGCTTGGAGAAGAGACGACTGAGGGGAGACATGATAGAGGTATATAAAATAATGAGTGGAGTGGAACAGGTGGATGTGAAGCGTCTGTTCACGCTTTCCAAAAATACTAGGACTAGGGGGCATGCGATTAAACTACAGTGTAGTAAATTTAAAACAAATTGGAGAAAATGTTTCTTCACCCAACGTGTAATTAAACTCTGGAATTCATTGCCGGAAAATGTGGTGAAGGCGGTTAGCTTAGCAGAGTTTAAAAAGGGGTTGGACGGGGTTGGACGGTTTCCTAAAGGACAAGTCCATAAACCGCTACTAAACAGACTTGGAAAAATCCAAAATCCCAGGAATAACATGTATAGAATGTTTGTACGTTTGGGAAGCTTGCCAGGTGCCCTTGGCCTGGATTGGCCGCTGTCGTGGACAAGATGCTGGGCTCGATGGACCCTTGGTCTTTTCCCAGTATGGCAGTACTTATGTACTTATATAGTGGGGGCAGTGGACACACCTGCCTAGTACCTCAGGTCAAAGGAAACATGGTAGAATTACCTCCATTAACTCACACACAGGCATGCGGGGCTAAGTACGCTGCCTTTACCCATCCACCCAAGCCCACCTTAACAGTACAGAAAGAAGTCCCAGTGGACTCTATCAAATGCCTTTTCCGCTTCGTTTCCCAGGAAGAAGGCCTGTTGTGCAGGCTTTCTAGAGCTATAACTTAAGTCAACAATTTTCTTGATATTATCTGCATCCTGCCTCCTGGGAATGAAGCCCACCTGGTCTGGATGTATCAATTCTGGAAACAATCCTCCAAGCCTCATTCCCAATACCTTGGTATTTAGAACTGAAATAGGTGTATAAGATTGGCAATCAGTCATATCCTTTCCCTCCTTCGAGATAACAGATATCCAGACCTCCAACACAGTGAGTCTCCCCCCCACCATCCTGGATCCCATTCATAAGGCGTGCAAGTAGAGGCAGCTCTGGTACAAAGATTTTATAAAATTTTAACAGGGAGACCATACAAACCTGGTGACTTTCCAGACGCCCGAGCACGGATAGAACCCAGGCCTTCTTCACGTGTCACCAAAGTGGTTGTCTGGGCAATGGACTGGAAAGGCAACTCAAAGCACCCAGATTGTACTGGATAGCATTGGATTGTATCTTAGAATCCCTTGTATACAGCTCTACTAAAAAAAAAATCCCTAAAGTGCCTCCATATCTGCACTGACTTGAACAGCAACTGTTCCAAATGTGTGTTCAAAACCTCTTTGCATTTGCCAACTCTTTGTGAGTATTAAGTAGGAAAGATGTTCCAGCATATAGCCTGTAGAGTGATTCCAAGACAGTCCAGTTGGTCTCCAAAGTAACCTCTGCCGGTTTTTCAAAGGGAGGAATAGATGGCAATGAGGGCAAACCCCCTCCTGATTCACTCCCTTGCGACTGTCCAACTCCAGATCTTTGAGCCAGACCCCTCCCTGCTGGCTCCAGCTGTGAGGAATCTGGTGGCTGCTGTATGCCCTTGGGCTATCCATTCGATGCTCTGCCTGTCGACAGGGGAAACCCCAAGGACACCGAGTCACCACAGTTGGGGAGCGACCGGACCTATCAGACTGAGTGAAACATCACTCCCGAGCGAGGCCCAAGCTCTCCCTTGTGCTATTACCGGCTGGAACGCCCTTGGAGATTGACTAAAAGCCTGTAATCTCGCCTAACTTCATAACAAGTGTCAAAGGCTTTTGGGCAGCTATATCTTCCTCTTCGGTTTAGGCATCATAAAGATCAACAAAAAAACTTGCCAGGAAGACTAACGCTGTGGGAGCAGAAAGTACTAGTGTCTTGTTGCAACACCATCTTGGATTCTTCCCTCCTTTTCCCTAATGTAATTTTTTTTTAACCTTTACAGCTGCTCTTATTTGATTGATAGCCCCTCCCCCATCATGGATTTCCTGTGTGTGCTTATGCCACTTATGAAATCAAATCTGATCATGTTGTTATTACTGTTAATCAAGTGGTCCCTAGTCCTTTTAACTCTTTCACCAGATCATGTGCTCCATTAAGGACTAGGAATAGAATTGCTCCCTCTCTTGTTGGTTCCTGAACCAGCTGCTCCATAAAGCGGTCCTTGATTTCTAGCAAGCCCTGATGTTAGTTATCCAGTCAATATCAGGGTAGTTGAAATTACCCATTATAATTTTGTCACACAGTTTGTTAGCCTCCCTAATTTCTGCTAACATTTCAGCATCTGTCTTATGGCCAGGTGGACACAAGTAAACTCCTATCACTGTCCTTAAAATATTCTATCTATAAGGATTCCAAGGTGTATTTTGTGACCTGTAGCTTTTTTAGTCTTATTTGATTCAATGCCCTCTTTAACATATAACACTAACCCTTTACCAGTTTGATACACCCTATCACTGCGATGTAATTTGTACCCTTGTATTACAGTGTCGCATTGATTTATTTTCTTTCCACCTGCTGAGAGATGCCTATTACATCTAGCATGTTATTTAGTGCAATATATTTTAACTGCCATCTTATTTTTTTAGGCTTTTGGCATTTTGCTTACAGGCACTTCACAATGTATTTTTTATTCTCCGAGGACAAGCAGGCTGCTTGTTCTCATGTGGGTCGATGTCCGTGGCGGCCTAGGAATAGGGAAAAATTTTGCAAGCAAAATAAGTCTTTCCAGAGAGTTCTGTTGCGTGAGCAATGCGAACGACTTGTTGCCTGCCGCTCAAGCGTGCCTCTTTAGTTCTTTTTTTTTTTTCTCTGCGGTGAGGTGCGTTTTATTTTCACGTCGCTCCTCTCTCAGGCCCAGGAAGAACTTCTCTGTGAGATTCTCACCTCTTTACTTTTGTTTTTTCTTTTAAATATATATTTAAAAAAAAACTAGTTTCAAGTAGTTTTCCCGTACTTCTTTTACTTTTTTCCCTGTTAAAGTTTCCTTTCTTTTTCGACATGGCTGGCCTTTGAGCCGCGCGGTTGGGTTTTTCCTCTTTTTGTGCTTTTTCTTTTTTGGCACAATCACGTCGTTTGATTTCGCCGAAGCCATTTTTTCTTCTATGTCATCGAAGACACCCAGCGGCTTCAAACGTACTCGGTGCAACCGGACCATCTCGGGTACAGATACCCACGCCTGGTGTATCCAGTGCCTTGGGCCCGACCATAGCCCAGCCGCTTGTAGTCTGTGTCTTCGTATGAAGAAACAGAGCCAAGCGTCTTGAGAAGCCTAATGAGAAAAACCTTTTGGGGTTCAGTCCGGTCCTTCAACGTCAACATCGATACCGAGGTCGTTGGCGTCGACATCGACAGGAGCATCGACGTCGAGGAGAGAGAGGTAATGGCTGCTGAGAGACCAACTTGTGCTGGGAGCAGTGAGGCGTCGAGTGGGTCTCCACCTGACTCGAGGCCTCCTGTTATGCAGGCCCCCCGGGACCGACCTTTGTCGGACCCTGCCCCGAGGAGACGTGAGGATTCCATGTCCTCATCGGTACCGAGGAGTCTCGATGATGGGCGTCAAGCAAAGGCGAAGAAGCACCATCATCGTTCTCTGATGCACGGTACCGGGAGCTCCAGGGCGTCGAGAGAGTCTGCACCCGAGAGGCGTTGGCGCCGAGAGGACCGCTCCCCCTCGGTACAGGTACCTACTTCCGAGCCTCCATGGATTCCGATACCGCCTGTTCCACCGGCACCGCAGCCTTCTCCAATGGCGGCTCTTGATGAGCGTATCCGGGCCTTGTTTCCACAACTTCTGGAAGGCTTACTGCGACAATCAGCTTCGGTATTAGGGGTGCTTGTGCCTTCTGTGCCATCTGCTGTAGCGGTGTCTGACCCTTCTCCTGTGGTGAGGTCTCCGACTCCGGTGCCACCTTTCAGCATCAGCGTCGATTCCCCTTCGACGTCGGCGGAGAAAGCTTCGCCGCAGTCGGATCGGGTGTCGACTTCTCGACATCGCCACAGAGGACATCGTTCCTCGGCATCGAGGCAGGTCCAGTGTCATAGTACCTTGGCACAGGTTGTGTCTGACACTGAGCAGGAGCGCTTGTGGGAATCAGAGGAAGATCCCAGGTACTCGGTCTGTTTTTTTTTTCCCATGGAGCTGAGAAGTTGCATTTTCATGGTATCTCTTCACTATGTATAATGTATTTTTTAGTGCTTTCCTGTGTGGGATTTTCCTTATAGCTTTGTTTTATAATTCGTTTTCTTATTTTTTAGGCTTTTGGCATTTTGCTTACAGGCACTTCACAATGTATTTTTTATTCCTGTTTATAACTTGCTCAGCAGTCAACAGTGATAATTTGTAATTTTTAAAATCTCTTTTATTTAAAGGCACCTGGTCTACTATGGTCTTATTGCAACCCCACTATTGGGATGCCCTTATCTCAGTTTTGGTGATGTCGTTTAAAGATACCTTATTCCAAACTATACGCTTTTGAGCAACTGTTGGTCTTTCTAGTTTCTAGTTTAAAAGTGCTTTATGGGATAATCAGGTTAATACCACAATTGTTTTCTGTTTACTGTTGTTTAATTGATCTCCTTGTCTTGTTTCACTCTCTCTATTTTGTGGACTAAGGAAGAGTATAGAATTACCTGATTGAAATAATTCTTGTGTATTACTTTCTCTGTATTTCTGGCAAGTTATTTTATTGCTTGTAAATTTGAATTCTTATAAATAAAGCAGCTTTTATTATTATTTTTTTAATCTCTTTTTTAAAGGTTGATGCCAGCAGCCTGGTTCCAGCCTGGTTAAGATGGAGCCCATCTTTCCAGAGTAGGCTCCCCTTTTCCCATAATAGTGTCCAATTCCTGACAAATCTAAAATCTTCCTCCCTGCACCATTGTCTCATCCACGTGGGGATTTGTTTTTCTCCTGGTGGATCATAAGTTCAAATTGCAGTCTTAGAAGAAAGTCCTAGTCCCGAGAGCCCTCCTGTGCACAAAGGGCTATTTCCAGCTTCATGAATCCAAGACTGCAATAGTGGAGGTGGAACTATGGGTGAGGTCCCACATTGGTTCTCTAGAATGTGTTGGTGTCTAGTTGAGCCCCCTGCTCCCAGGAGTTTGACACTTATCTTCCTATTTCCTAAGTCCTAGGGAGGAACCAGGCATGGTGAGACAAACCAGTCTTCCATTTAGGGGATTTCTTTGTTACCCCCTCCCCCCCCTTCCCGAGTAGGTGGTAGTAGCCACCACAGCTAATCTCAAGAGTTAGGGATCTTACTGTTTTTGCTGTCTCGCTCAAGGTTGGTGGTCACAGTTGGAAGCATCTTATACAGTCAACTCTCTGGTGGTGAGGACCATTCGATTAGCACTGCCTTATTGAGGGGGAAAGCGGTCTGGGTGATGTCTGACAGTGCCATAGTGGTGGTTTATATCAATACTAGCTGTTAAACCCATAAAAACGGGCGAGTATTGCAGCCCTCCTCTCTCCCCTGGCCTCACCCTGTCCACCGATCCTCCCCCCCATATCCAGCAACCCTCCTTTTTCCCTTGGCCTCCCCCCTCCCCCTATGTCCAGCAACCATGCCCTCTCCCCCCTGCTCTCCCCCCATGTCCAGTTACTCTCCTCGCCGCCGCTCCCTTCCCCCTCCGTGCCGGGCCTCCTGCACTGACCTGACAGCGCCTCTCACCTCCGTGTGAAAGCGCTACAGGCAGCAGCAGATCGCTCTGCTGCTGTCTGCAGCGCTTCCACACGGAGGTGAGAGGCGCTGTCAGATCAGTGCAGGGGGCCCGATATGGAGGGGAGCAGCGGCGGGGATGGTGGGGGGGGGGAGGGTGCAGGTTGGCTTGCGCGATGTCCGTTTCCAGGCGGCAGCGTCCAACAGTCCGACTCCGTTTCCCTCTCTGTTCTGCTCTCTGATGTCATGCCATCTTGACGCGAGGGCAGGACAGAGAGGGAAGTCTGTACTGCGAATTTGCAGGTGAGTTGGTCACTTGCCGTTTATGTTTGATGCACCTAGGAACCAGGAGTGCATCGGTGTTGCTGGTTGCATCTTGCTGTGCAAAGCCACATCTCTTATAGCAATCTTGTCAGTGTACATTGTAGGTTTGAACAATGTGCAAGCAGATTTTCTCAGCCAGAATGCCCTTAAATCAGTGGAAGTATGAGCAAAGTCCCCCAGCCTTCTATGTCCTAGTGGAACATTGAGGCACACTGTGCTGCATCCTGATGGCATTGTAGTTGAATGTGAAGTATTCTGTGTGCGTGTTTTGTTTTGTTTTTTCCCCCAGTTGTAGAAAGTAGTTCAGCTCGGCCAGCAGTGTGCTAGTGCAGCCTTGGCTGTAGCAGGAACCTATCCAAGTGATTCTACTCTGCACCCTCATCAGCAGATTTTGATTTTGAAGATATTTTGTGATGTTTAAATGTTTTGTTTGTTTTTATATTATGTATGTGATTATGTAATCCACTGAAAACTTTGGATTGAATGGAATAGAAGTTTTTAAATAAAATAAATAAATCCTCTGAAGATTGGCCAAACATCTGTTTCTCGTGATAAGCTTAGCTGTGGACTGGACCCTTCTCTGGTGTACAGATTTGGTTTACCTACTGGTGGGACCCCTGCATCCTCTTTCATGGGATTAGGGACCTTTGAGGGAGGGCTCAATCATGATGGAGGACCCAGATCCCTTCTGGTTTATGGAATAGTTCTTGGTGTCTCCTGAGAAACCAGGGTTACTCGGCCTTGGTCATTACCACTTTATGAAAGGCCTGTAGGCAGTCCACATTCCTGGCCTATAACATATGACTGGATGTGGTGCGCCTTTGAGTAGGGTCACGTGCTTAACATAACCTTTCCTCATGGTGAGCAGATTTGTCTTCTATTTTGGCATTTTTGCACAAGGGGTTAGAACAGGGTTTTCCTCTATTCTCCCTGAAGGTCCAGGTGACAGTGCTTTCTTGCTTCAGGGTTGAAGTCCAGGGAGTTTGCCTGGTGGCGCAGGCAAACGTATGTTTTTGTGCATAAAGTTCAATGCATTCAGCTCTCACTCTGGGTTTTGTCACAGTGGGACCTCAGCCAGGTTCTCGGAGCTCTGGTGGGGCCTCTGTTAGAGCCCTTGAAGTGGGTCTCCTTGAAGTACCTCATCCTACAGACTGGCTGATATTCAAAATGATTAAAGCAAGCATGAGAGGCTTCTGCCTACTTAAATAGCTTGTCTGTGGCTAAACACCGATATTCAGGTTACTTAACCGGTTAGCGCCTGTGCCAAAACTGGCTAACTTGTGGACATTCTGGGGGTGGAGTTGACGCTTAATGTGGTTAAGTGCCGATATTCAGTCATTGACTACATAAGATAACTGCTTAAATTGGGCCGGGTAAATGGCAGTCCTATCTTTAAACAGTTCAGCTTCCTTTTCTATTATTTTCTTTTCTTATTGGTTGTAGTTCCTCTCCAGTTATGATTTATTATTATTTTATTGTAAACTGCCTTCTCTGTTGTAAAGGCAGTATATTAAATTTTAGTAAACTAAAGTTATGTGGTCAAGGGCTGAATATTGCATTTAACTGCATAAGCTTTAGCAGCCAACCTAGAACCAGATATTCAATACTGGTGCATGGACATGGCCTAGCACTGACTATCCAGGAATGTAGCTGGCGGCAGACATAAAACTGCTTACAGTCACCAGCTGAATATTAGCCGGTGTCTTCCTGGTTGCTGTTTTTTCAACCAGATGAGTATCCAAATTGCAGGCCTTGTCCTGTAGGGATCCCTTATTTGTCTTTTGTGGATGAGGTGATCTCCCGTTGTGTGGTTCTGTTGTTCTTACCAAAAGTGGCTTCTCCCTTTTATGTAGACCAGGTGGTGTCTCCCCTGGCCTTTCCAGAAAAGAGAGACATGAAATCTGCATGCATGGTCCATAGGTTGGATGTCAGGGTGCTTTTGCAATATCTGGAAGTTTTATAAATTCCTTCAGGAAGTCTGATAGGCTCTTCGTATCGTTTTAGGGCCCACATAAAGGAGAGGCTGCATTTAAGTCCCCCATAACATGTTGGATTAAGGTAACAATCGAAGTAGCATACGTCTTTCACTGGAAAGCTGTTCTGGTTAGTCTGTGTGAGCGCAGGCAACCTCTTAGGTGGAGGCCCAGGCAGCTATGCCTGAAAACATTTTTAACGTGACCAACTGGTCATCCCTACATCCTTTGTGAAGCACTAAAAGATTGATGTTCTAGCCAAGAGCTATACTACCTTTGGTAGAATGGGGCCTTGTTTGTTTCAACTCCCCCCCCCCACCCCCCCCGGCCACACCAAGTAAGATACATCTCATTGGTCTGAACTGTCTAGCAAGATGAAATGAAGGAGAAATTTATTCATACCTATTAATTTCCTTTACTTGAATCTGGCTAGATGAGTCCAGGGCTTGCTGTGGGAGATTATGGTGATAGAAAATTTCTGAGGACAAGCAGGCCATAGTATTTTCACATCTGGGTGACGTCATCTAATGGAGCCCATTGTGGACGCTAACCAGTGCATATAGTAAGTAGAAAATTCTAGCGGCGTCCCACCGCACGTGTGGGCGCCTTCTCACATGATACATTAGCATAGGTTCCTCAGCCTGTTTTTTTTTTCCCATGGAACTGAGAAGTTGCATTTTCATGGTATCTCTTCATTATGTATAATATATTTTTTTTAGTGCCTTCCTGTGTGGGATTTTTCTTATAGCTTTGTTTTATAATAAGTTTTCTTTATTTGAATAGTTTTCAGCTCTAAGGTTTTTCTTTTGTTTTGTGTTGCTGTTAGGCATCTTTTAGTCCTGTGCACGGATCTTATTTTGAGCTTTGCTCTATTTTGGCATATAAGATTGAGGAATTTCAGTCTACCGCATTAACCACTAGGCTACTCCCCAGGCCTATAAGATTGAGGAATTTCATTTAGCCACAGTTCTTTTTTTCAATGTCCAAAAAACTACTACTACTACTTAGCATTTCTATAGCGCTGCCAGGGTTATGCAGCGCTGTACAAGTTTAACATGGGGAAGGACAGTCCCTGCTCGAAAGAGCTTACAATCTAAAGGTTACAAACTATGTAGTCAGTGTAGGTATCATGACTGGGGAAGGTGGTTAGGTGCCAAAAGCAAGGGAGAAGAGATGGGCTTTGAGTAAGGACTTGAAAATGGGTAGGGAGGGCGCATGGCATATGGACTCGGGAAGTCTGTTCCAGGCATAAGGTGATGCGAGGCAGAAGGGGCGGAGCCTGGAGTTAGCGGTGGTGGAGAAGGGTACAGATAGGAGTGATTTGTCCTGAGAGCGGAGGTTACGGGTGGGAACATACGGGGAGAGGAGGGTAGAGAGGTAATGGGGGGCTGCAGATTGAGTGCACTTGAAGGTCAATAGGAGGAGCTTGAACTGTATACGGTAGCGGACTGGGAGCCAGTGAAGCGACTTGAGGAGGGGGGTGATATGAGAGTAACGGTTCACGCGGTAGATGAGACGTGCGGCGGAATTTTGGACAGATTGAAGGGGGGATAGATGGCTAAGCGGGAGGCCAGCGAGAAGAAGGTTGCAATAGTCAAGACGAGAGGTGACGAGCGAGTGCACAAGGGTTCGGGTGGTCTGATCAGAGAGGAATGGGCGGATTTTACTAATATTATAGAGGAAGAAGCGACAGGTCTTAGCTGTCTGCTGGATATGGGCAGAGAAGGAGAGGGAGGAGTCGAAGATGACTCCGAGATTGCGGGCCGAAGAGACGGGGAGGATGAGGGCGTTGTCAACAGAGACGGAAAGTGGGGGAAGAGGAGAAGAGGGTTTGGGTGGAAAGACAAGGAGCTCAGTCTTTGCCATGTTCAGTTTCAGATGCCGGTTGGACATCCAGGCAGCGATGTCTGAAAGGCAGGCCGAAACTTTGGCCTGGGTTTCGACCGTGATGTCAGGAGTGGAGAGATAAAGCTGAGTGTCATCAGCATAGAGATGGTACTGGAAACCATGTGATGAGATCAGCGAGCCCAGGGAAGAGGTGTAGATCGAGAAAAGAAGCGGTCCAAGGACAGATCCTTGAGGAACCCCAACAGAGAGTGGGATGGGGGTGGAAGAAGAGCCATTAGAAAATACTCTGAAGGTGCGTTGGGAAAGATACGAAGAGAATCAGGAAAGGACGGAGCCCTGGAACCCGAATGAGGACAGTGTGTCGAGAAGTAAATTATGATTGACGGTGTCAAAGGCGGCAGATAGGTCGAGGAGGATGAGGATGGAATAGTGACCTTTGGATTTGGCAAGGGACAGGTCATTGCAGACTTTAGAGAGTGCAGTTTCTGTCGAGTGAAGTGGGCGAAAGCCGGATTGAAGCGGATCGAGGACGGCCTGAGAGGAGAGAAAATCAAGGCAGCGGCTGTGGACGGCGCGTTCAAGTAGTTTGGAGAGGAAGGATAGAAGAGAGTTGGGGCGATAGTTGGAGGGACAGGTGGGGTCAAGTGATGGTTTTTTGAGAAGTGGTGTGACTACAGCGTGCTTGAAGGTGTCGGGGACAGTAGCAGTGGAGAGAGAGAGGTTGAGGATGTGACAGATTGAGGGGTTAACTGTAGGAGAGATGCTGTTAAGCAGGTTGGTGGGAATGGGATCAGAGGAACAGGTCGTGCACTTAGAGGAAGAAAGAAGGCGAGCAGTTTCCTCTTCGGTGATCACAGGGAAGGAGGAGAAGGAGGCCAGGTTAGGTTGGTGGAGGGAGTGTGTTAAGAAGTCACTGGGAGGCAAAGGCTTGAAAGTGAATTCAAGGTTTATCTTCTGCACTTTATCGCGGAAGTAGTCAGCTAGTGTTTGAGGAGAGAGTGAGGGGGGAGTGGGAGCGGAGGGCACGTTAAGTAGGGAGTTGAGGGTGGCGAAGAGGCGACGAGGGTTGGAGCCAAGAGAATTGGTTAGTTGAGAATAATATTCCTGTTTGGCAAGGAATAGGGAGGACCGGAAGGAGGATAGCATGAATTTGTAATGGGTGAAGTCAGACAGGGTGTGAGTGCAGGAGCGAAGGTAACGGATGCAAGGGGTTAACCAGGGCTGAGGATTAATGCGCTTAGTGGGGCGAGGGACAGATGGAGCTAGGGTATCCAGAGCAGTGGAGAGAATTTCATTATAGGTAGAGACAGCCGTGTCGACAGATTCAGAGGACGAGATGGAAGGGACCCTCAGTGACTTAGTGTGCCCAACGCAGATAGGTGATCTCTATAATGGACCTGGCCAATTGGTGTATCGGGTGCCTTGAACCTAATCATGAGCCTAACTCTTGTTCTTTCTGTTTAAAAATGTGTTTATTTGGTTTTTGATTAATCACCAAATCATGCAGTTGAGAGTGCAGCAGGTTCAGGAAGAAAAACCTTTTGGCTTCTTGAAGGCAGATAGTTTGCCACTGACACCGGTAACATCAACCTCGATGGACACTCAGACTTCTACCACTGAGAGGGCGCCGACATTGAGGAAGTGTCCACCTTCCTTGACATTGGGTGCTGATAGTAGGCCTTGAGACTGGTCGACGCCGGACCCAACACAAGGGACATGCAAGGGTTCTTTGTTCTGTTCAGTGAATTTGATGCTGAGCGTTGAGGAAAGCCAATGATACATAGGAATTGGTCGCCTTTAAAGTGCAGTGCTGAGAGCGCCGGGGCATCGGTATTGCTGGTACCTGAGAAGCACAAGCACCGAGAGGGTAGCTTCCCTTCTTTAGCAGGGATGCTAGTGCGCCAATCTCAGAGCAGCTAGGTTCTAGCTACTGGTTCAGCACCAGCATTTTCTCAGGCTCTCTGAACCAGCTCTCCAGCCTTTGCCGATGCCTATTCTTGATGAGCTATACCAAGCCATGCTCAAGGAGGAGCTGACGCAAATGTTTTAGCTGCACGCTGTTCAGGTGTCTAGGGCACTTGGTGCCAATTGCAGCTCTGCCTCCACTTCTTCCTGAGGTCCCAACTCTGCCTTTGGAGTGGTCGTCTAACGCTGATGCCTCGGCGGGTGTCGACATTGACATCGACCCATGTGGTGTCCCTCTCTACATTGGGAGAGGAAGCTTCTCCTCAGCCTGAGAGTAGGGCTGTCCCTCTGCACCCTCCGAGGCATGGACATGAATCCACTAGACCAGGACAGGCGCTGACACCCTCCGCCCATTCCAACTATGGCGAGGAGTTGGATGATGATCGACATTACTTCTCAGAGAAGGAATCCATGTGGAGTTATTTTTCCAACCCCTCTCCACATCAAGATAGGCATAAATCTCCTCCTGAAAGTCTCTCGTTCACAGGTTTTATGAAGGACATGGCTTCGCCCATCCTATTTAAATGATGGAGGAAAAGCCTAAAGCAGAGATGTTATCTGTCAGACTATGAATCCCCTCCAGAGGAAGGGATTATAGTTTCATTACACCCCATCCTTAGAGATGCACTGATGAAAAATTGGGAATTTCCCCTCTCAGTGCAAGTGGTGCTGAAAAAGGTGAGCATTCAATAGTGTATCCAGAAGGCTTCCGGATTCGAACGGGCCCAAGTACCTCACCACTCTCTGGTGGTCAAATCCACCAGGAGCTCCAGGTTTCATGCCTCAATTCCTCCAGGCAGAGGGGCTTGGACTCCAGCTTCATCCTCCTCGATTAGGAGGTGTTCGACTGGAACCAAGTGGTGAACCTATTACTCTCGAAGGCGTAAGTTTCTGCTGCCTTCCCACTCAGCAGCCTCGGTCCCAGAGCGCCCAACCACGTCGGTTCTGTCTGCAGAAATCCTAGCTGGCTCCTCAGTCAAAGCAAGGAACTAGCTTGCTTGTGACTGACTCCAGGAGACCATACTCACAGTAACCATCCCGGACGACCTACCAGTGTGAGAGAAACTGAATTTTAAGGGTGGTCCATCATAACCACCGACCGGTGGGTTCTTCACATAGTCCGTCTCTGTTAAGCACTTCATTGGTGTCAGAAACCAGCAAATTGCCCCCCTTCCCAAGAGCATCTATAAGAATCCAAGAAAAAGCCCTTCTAGACCACTTGTCATGTATTATGTTCTATAGACCTCCTGGAAATTGGAATGAATCTTTCTCTATCCTCACTGATTTCATTTCAAATATGAGTATATCTAACTCCAATTTACTCATCCTAGGAGATATCAATTTACATCTTGAAAACGTGAATTCCCCATCAACACAAGAGTGCAAGGATTTTTTTCTCTCATGGGACTATTCATGGCCCAACTGCAGACCTACACACATAAAAGGTCATACTCTGGACTTCTGCTCCATCAGAAAAATCACAGAACAAAATTTTAAAATAACAGACGCATGCTGGTCCGAAGTCCCATGGTCCGATCACTTTAAATTAAATCTATCAATGCTATGGTTAAAGAAAGGTCATCACTGTGAACAACAACATGCAACAATCACCGCAAGAGGAAAAATAGATCCTACGGAGTTGTGGTCCAAACTATATGACAATAATTGGACTACAAATGCGAATTCTAATTACTTCCTCGACGAGTGGGACAAAAGATGCAACAATATATTAGATGAAATAGCTCCTCTAAAAAATAAGGAGAAAAAAAGATTAAATACTACACCTTGGTATAACGAAGAACTAAAATCCCTAAAATCAATACGCAGAAAAATGGAAAGCAAATGGAAAAAAACAAAAAATGAACTCACACTTGCAGAATGGAAACTAGCCCTTAGAAAATACAAATATGCTACAAAACAAGCACGAAAGCTCTATTATAAATCTAAAATCGGATATGATTATTGTAACCCGAAGAAATTATTCCAAATTATCAACAATCTCCTTGAAACAAATCTGGTAACATCTACAAGCTCAGATTCCCCATCAGCAAATTAATTGGCCAGTTACTTCAAAGAAAAAATCCAAAAATTACGCAATTGTCTCACCTCACAAAACTCTGACATAGATGACTTCCTTAATCTCCTTCAGTCTACCTCTGGAGACCACCCAGCAGATCGCACTTGGCTGCATTTCACCCCTCTATCCATAGAACAAATCACCAAAGCAATTTCTAAATTTTCAAACTCCTTCTGCAAATTGGATACATGCCCGAATTATCTACTTAAATCTGCCCCTCCCTGTTTCATCCAAGATCTCACATCAAGTCTAAACTTTATGCTAAAATCTGGCTTCTTCCCAAAAAAATATGGAAATATACTCCTTACCCCTATTCCTAAAGATAATTAAAAAAAAAAACCCAAGTGACATTACTAATTATCGCCCAATAGCCTCCATACCATTGTTAATAAAGTTAATGGAAAGCATGGTAACCAAACAACTTGTGGAATACTTGGACAAATTTTCCATCATACATGATTCTCAATCCAGTTTTTGTGCCTTATATAGTACTGAAACGGTATTGGTTACCCTTATATCCAAGTTTAAACAACAAATTGCTGCTGGAAAGAGCATACTCCTTTTGCAATTTGACATGTCCAGCACATTTGACATGATTGACCATAACATCTTGGTGCATCTTCTGGACTATTTCGGAATTGGTGGATCTGTACTTGAATGGTTTAAGGGTTTTCTCTCATTTAGATCCTATCGTGTGAAAGTAAACTGAACTTTATCTTCTTCATGGAATGCAGTTTGCGGAGTCCCTCAAGGATCACCACTGTCCCCCATACTGTTTAACATAATGATGGCCCCATTAGCCAATGTCCTATCCAGATTAGGCTTAAATCCTTTTATTTATGCAGACGATGTAACAATATATATACCATGGGCAAATTCTTTCCATCTGAAATAAAATGCCGAAAAGACCCACTGTCTCATTTTATCATCTCAATATAACAAATATAATCCTACCACTTTAAATACCCCCAACCTTTCATTGCTAATCTCGGATAGTTTGAAACTTTTAGGGATCACAATTGATAGACATTTAACACTGGAGACTCAAATAATCAACACCACAAAGAAAATGTTTTATTCAATGTGGAGACTCAAACGAATAAAACCATTTTTCCCCGTGAAGTCTTCCGTAATTTGATACAATCCATGGTCCTAAACCAGACGGATTACTGCAACGCTATATATGCAGGATGCAAAGAACATCTACTCAAGAAATTACAAACGGCTCAAAATACTGCGGCAAGACTGATATTTGGAAAACCTAAATTTGAATCTGCAAAGCCACTCGGAGAAATTCTGCATTGGCTCCCTATAAAAGAGCGAGTAGCCTTCAAAATATGTACTTTAATTCACAGGATAATCTACGGTGTGAGGTACCTGAATATATGCTTGAATTGATTGACTTACCTCCCAGAAACAGATCCAGTACCTCATGATCTTATTTGAACTTACACTACCAAGACTGTAATGGCTTAAAATATAAATCAATTTACGCCTCAAATTTCACTTACATTGGCACTCAACTGTGGAATGCCCTACCCAAACCAGTAAAATCTACACAGAACTACCTAAACTTTAGGAAATTATTGAAATCGGTATTATTTAAAAAGGCTTATTCCCCAGGTTCAGCATAATCAGAATTATACCTTACAATCATATGATCCAATGGTCACTTAATTACATGTTATCTTCTTCATTTTATTATTGATAAATTGTTAATTCTATCTTAATAACTATTGCTGTTCAATTGTTATTCCTATCCTGCTTTTAATTTGCAAAACTGTACTTATTTGCATTGCAACTTTACTACAGTATTATTGTAAGCCACTTTGAGCCTGCAATCAGTGGGAAAATGTGGGATACAAATGTTGATAAATAGTAGCTTGTTGAATATTTTGCATTATTTAATATAGTTTTCCTCTTTCATTACCATCCAGGATAGATGAGCATACTAATGTTTAAAAGGCTACTAAGATGGGCATGAGTTGGACTTCAAGAAATGGAAAGATATTTTGAACATGTTTGTCCCGTATAGTTATCATCTCCTTATAAATATCATACAACATTTTGTTTCAAGGTATATCTTGCAACAAAAGATGGCTGCCAAGCAAGACAACCAGGCTCAGATGTTAATGTTGGCAGAAGAAGTTGGTAATTTATCAGAAGAGCTTGCACAGTGTCAGGTATGTGAAAGGCTTTGAAGCATGTGTGCTTTGCTGTACTCACTTCCTCCTATGTAGTTCCCTTCTTACTTTGTTTCTGTGTATTCTTAATTGTGTAATCTATCCCTTTCCTTCCAAACAAAGTAGTACATTATCAGAATTTTTTTCACTGAAGGGAAAGGAAAGGGATATTTATCTTGCTAAGTACTGATTAATGCACTTTTTTCTGTTGTGGCTTTGGGTTAGTGACAGAAGGAAATTGGAGTAAAGATTTTGTTCTTTTCTACAGCTCAAATTGACATATCTTCCTCCTTTCTTCCACACATTAGTGGGGACGATGCCTCTAATGGAGGACACTGAGATATGGTGCTGTAGTAAATGAGAGCAGGTAAAGACCAAAATGGTCCAGTCAGTCTGGCAATTTGATGTATGCGCAAATTCACCTATGGGACGTGACATCCCACCTGCTACTCCTTTTCTATTTTATCCCTCACCTAATCTAGAAAGTTATGCTGTTGCCAGTTGAGGGTTGCAACTTCTGTTTCCATAGCGTCCCACAGATTAATCCAGAGACTTTGTTGGTTGTGTCCCTCTACCAGCAGGTGGAGTTAGAGAGAACATCCGAGGTTTGCTATATGTGGACCTGTGCAGCCAAGTAAACCTCAGTATTCTCTCTGTCTAGCAGGTGGAGGGACATCTCTGTGCAGCTCTGGTTTGATCCGGCTACTGGTGTCCTTTGGGCCTAGTTTAGCACAGTCAGGGGTTGAGTGGCTGTTTGTAGCTTCTGGTATACACCTGGTGGTGCCAGGTCCTTCCCGGTCTTCCCCTACCTTTCCTCTGTTGCCAGGGGCTGTGGGCCTGATCGGGTGTTGCCTTTCTCTCCTGAGTGAAAAAGAAAAAAAAATGGTAAGCGTCTCTTTAAGAGACTTTGTTTTTGTTTAATCATACGGAGAAGCTAGATGGGCTGCTGAGACTGTTTGAGGGGCAGGCATTTATGGAGCATGTCAGTGCCTTCTGAGGTGGCTAAGCGCTGCTCCTGTTGTGGGGGCAGAAGAGCAGTGTCGGGGGAGTGTGAGTCGTGCCACTGTCAGCCCACAGCGGGTGTTCAGCGCGATGGGGTTCCCTTCAGGCGTCTGGTGAGTCGGAAGCACAGGGGATAGTTTCGGCGGTTTCCTTGGGGCAGTTAGTGCAGCGTGCGTCTGTGGATGCCATTTTTCCTTCTCAGGTGCGACCAGCTCCACACGTGGCAGTTGACAGACAGGAGGCACAGCATGCTTCTGTGGCACAGGCTCCGATGGAGGAAAACAATTTAGAGGGAGCATGGGAGTCCCTTTCAGTTCTTTTTTCCCCGGATTTTGTTTTATTAATGCCTTTCTTGCAGAGACCCCTTCTTGCGTTTTACAGAGGCGGGGGTATCGATTAGGACAATTCCTTCATTTTTGCCCAAGGTGGTTTCTCGTTTCCATTTGGGGCGGTCTCTGCATTTGCTGACTTTTTGCCGGGAAGATTACCCCGAGCAATTCCGGGCTCTTCGCTGCCTCGACTTGAGACGGGCTCTTCTCAGGTATTTGGAGGTGACGAATGAATTTCATCTTTCTGACCATCGTCCTTTTTGGAGGCAGTAAGAAGGATCATATGGCTTCTAAGGCCACCATAGCCCATTGGGTGCGGGAGGCCATCACTTCGCCCTACATGGAATAGGGCAAGCAAGCCCCTGCGCAAATTCGTGCTCATTCTACGTGAGCTCAGGCTTCCTCCTATGCAGAGTCCCGTTTGGTTTGTCTGGAAGATATCTGCAGAGCCACTACATGGGCTTCGGTCCATACGTTCACTTGTCATTATCGGGTGGATGTGGCAGCTCAGCAGGATGCAGTTTGGCTCATCGGTGATTTCTACCGGGTTGGGGGTGTCCCACCCTACTTGAGGACTGCTTTGGTACATCCCACAAGTCTCTGGATTGATTTGTAGGACGCTATGGAAGGAAAAATTAATTCTTACCTTATAATTTTCTTTCCAGTAGTCCCAACAGATCAATCCAGAGGCCCCCCCCCCCCTGGATTTACGGTCTGCGGTTTTGTTTTGGTTGGTTAGTTTTTTCGGGTTTCTTTGTTCTGAATGTTCCTTCGTTTGATTAAATAATAAAAACAAATAAATTTGGAAGTGGTGGAAGTATGTTGGACATTTGGTCTGACAATGTCAGGAGAGTTTTCTATTGTTTCCATTCCACTGCTTTGGTATAGTTCATACTGAGGTTTACTTGGCTGCACAGGTCCACATATAGCAAACCTCGGAGGTTCTCTCTATCTCCACCTGCTGGTAGAGGGACACAACCCACAAGTCTCTGGATTGATCTGTTGGGACTAATGGAAAGAAAATTATCAGGTAAGAATTAATTTTTCCACTGTAGGTACCAGGTGCTCTTTCGCTTTTAGGGTTACCCTCTCTGTTTATCCTATACTTTTTTTTTTTTTTTTTTAACTGAGATATTGTGTGCTATGTTTGTTGTTAAGAGGAAGTGCTTAATACATTTCACACAGACTCGTTAGTTTAATTCTTTTATAGAGTTCCCTTGTTGGGGGGAGGGGGAATTTTGCATATAGTTTACACTGGGGCTTAAGAGCCCGTTCCCAGTAGCAGTGTCTGTTTCATTTTTGATATGGCTGTAATGCTTGTTGTTCTGTCTGTTGGGGGTCATGGGTCATTGGGATCTGTGTGTTTTTCATTATTGGAATTTCAATAAAAAAGATTTCCAAATAAAGGAGTGTGTTTACTAAGGTGTGTTAGAGTTTTTAACACGCCTGTAAATTTAAGGCATGTTAAAAGCTAACGCGCCTATACATTTCTATGGGCGCGTTAGCGTTTAATGCACATACACCATTTATGCGTGTTAAAAATGCAAATGCGCCCATAGAGCTGCTTAGTAAACCTAGCCCAAAGTAAGTACTGAACACAATGCTGCTAAAAGTCTTTGCAGGGTTCATGTTTCCTATAAAGTCATTATGTTTGCCTTAGACCAGGGGTGGGCAACAACCCTGGTCTAAGGGCTTGCAACCCAGTTGGATTTTCAGGATTTCCCCAGTGAATATATGTGAGATCTATTTGTTTACAATGGAGGCAGTGCATGCAAATAGATCTCACGCATATTCATTGGGGAAATACCGAAAATCTGACTGGGTTGCAGCCCTTCAGGATTGAGGTTGCCCAGCCCTGCCCTAGAACGTCTGTCTAAAAAAGATTTTTATATGTAGAGGGAAGTATTAAATTGTCATACATTTTTTTCTGTTTTTTTTCCCCTTGCTCTTATTTTTGAGTCTCCCTTTTCCTTGTCTTTTAAAGATTGAGTATACGTTACATTGAGCCACATGTTTTTAAGCCCTAGTCAGAGAACATGTCTTAATGTTGCCTATATTTGACTTTTAAGGCTGATAAAGAATTTGTGTGGTCTTTGTGGAAACGTCTCCAAGTAGCAAACCCTGATCTGACGCAAGCAATCAGCTTGGTTGTAGAAAGGTGAGCTGAAAGTGTATCTGTATATCATATATCTTAATTTTAGTATACTGATAGACTTTTTCCATTATGCTTTTTTTTAATAGCAATAAAATAATTTATTGCTTTAGTTGCTGATTTAACAAAATTACGTTTCTTCTTTTTCATTTATTCAGTAATTGGTGTTTCAGGCTTAAGAGCTCCTCTTAAGTTATGGTCACTGCTAAAATTTTCCTTACCAAACCACAATCTGTATATGAAGTGTTAACAAAAGATGAACTTGCTGGTGTGTCTCATGCTTTGTGATAAATGTTATTAGTAGCCTTTCTGGCAAATATCCTCTTGTTTGCCCAAAATTGCCTTGTTCTCCAGGGGGAAGCAGTATCTAACCAGGGATTGATCCACAGCATGCTTGGTTACGATGCTATTGATCTCCAAGAGGAAGAAAAAGAGTAAGGGTAACCAAGTTGGTACCAGTATGCTATAGCACTCTTAAACCAACCAGGTAATATAACATAGTAAATGGTGACAGATAAAAACCTGCATGGTCCATCCAGTCTGCCCAACAACATGGAATAAAATACAAATGTTTGATCCTGTTCTGTGTCTGCCATTTTAAAGATACATATAGTTTGCCTGGCACTGGCCTTACTACCCAACGACTGAGTTGCATTCTAAGCACCACTCCTTCCCATGATAATACATCAACTGCCATGAAGTCATTTTAGATTTGTTTTGAATCTTTCCCTTTTCTATAAAGGAATCCTCTGTGTTTATCCCACACATTTTTGAATTTTGGTACTGTTTTTGTCTCCACCCCTGCCAACTGGTAGGGTATTCAGGCATCTACCACCTTTTCTGTGAAAAAGTATTTCCTGATGTTACTTCTCCTAAGTCTATAACCTTCAACCTCAATTTGTGTCCTTTAGTTCTACTGCTTCTCTATCTTTGGAAAAGCTTTTTATGTTAATGCCCTTCAAATATTTGAATGTATCATTTCTTCCCTCTAGGGTATACATATTCAAGTCAAGTCTCATGCCTTTCGGGTCAAACCCCATTCCATTTTTGTTGTCGTCGTCATCCTCTGAATCGCTTCAAGTCTTTTTATATGTCCTTAACGAGATACCTCCAAAACTGAACACAGTAGTCCTCGTGGTCTTACCAATGACTTGTACAGGGACATTAACACATCCTTTCTTCTACTGGTTATGCCTCTTTCTGTGCAGATCTGTTGGAACGTTTGAGGTAGTCTTGTATGTATTGTATTTTAAATACTTAAATGTTATACCTTTATAATATCAGCAATGTAATTGAAGATTATTGTGGATTTTAAATGGTTATTGTAATTGAAACATATACATTATCCATGTATTGTATTTGAACTTTGTTTACTGTATGGGCCATATATCTAGTGATTGCTTTGTACAACTTATATTGCATTGAAACATATCAACATTTTATTTAAAATATTAGAATAATCTTTTCTGGGAGTAGAATAACAGAGGGGTTTAACTGTCTCCAGTTTTTGGTCAGTGGAGGAACCTATATTTTCCTAGCCATATGCTTGAGAGACATGAAAGGGAGACAGTGTGGATGTGGTGTAAATGAAGGATCAATTGGTACGGTGTGTCTAAAAAATATAGACAGTGGAGAAAAATAATGTGAACAGCTGAAAGATGGAGACTTGGAGAAAAAGCTTTAAAACAGAGGAATAACTATCGTTTTTTTTTTCAAAATGCTAGATGTACGGAATATAGTGGAAGAGAAGAAATCTAGGAGCATATAGCAATCCCTAAGAAACATTCTCATTATTTTTGAGCACTTAACTAGTACTGCTTCTTTAATTACTAATTTGAAATTTTTTAATCTGTTAAGTTAAATTGTGGATTCAGGTGAAAAATATTCATGTCTAGTAAGGTATTGTCATATCACTATATGATAAAATGCTGAATCCCTGTTTATAGAGTGATTTGAAACAGTTCCACGCATGATAACTTTAAGATAAGGTGCTCTATCAGTGATCAGTATCACAGTTTTAAAAATTAAATACTAGCCTTTGGTTAAAAGAGTAAATTGTACACAGACCAATGATTACCAAGAAAAGCTGGATGCAGTTCAACTAGCCTTCAGTTTTCAAGTTATGTGATGGTTAATCTAATCAGCTTTTTATCATTGATAGTACTATAATTTAACAGTTGATATATTTCAGTTTACTAAAGCAAGGGATCCACTTCAGAAAATTTACATATTGCATATTCAGAAAGTGTTGGCAGCCTTTAACTTAGGCTTTCAAATTATGTTGATTTAGTAATGATTTTTAATGCCTGCAGTTCAAATGCTGGAGACAGCAACAGTTTCAGCTTTTCTTTTACTTTGGTCCTTGTGCTGCCCTTTATTACTATCTATAAACAATCTGGAAGACTCTTTCCACACATTTAATTCCAGGTATCTTTGTATTTTCATTTTCTTAACATTAGCACAGATCAATTAATAACCAATGTACAACAGTGTAATTATTGTATTGGTTTTATCATCTGTACTTGGGATACTGCTAGACTCATCACCTACTTTGATACCACAGATGAGTCTAATTATAGTGCTTCATGCTATGCTAATGTCATGGCTAGACTACTGTGATACCCTATATATTGGTCAAACCAAAGACTAAATCCCAGCTCCAACTAATTTAGGATGCTGTAGCACACCCTTCCTGCAAAAACTGCATTGGCTACCCATACTGTACAGGGCCAAATTATCTTTGATTTTCAAAGCCCTCAGAAAAAATGGTCAGGGAACCTAAAGAAAGAGGGGTCCTTTTACCAAGCTGTGGGGAAAAAAGGCCCTGCGCTAGTGGCAAGGGCCGTTTTTTGTGTGCGCCAGGGCCCTTTTTACTGCAGTATGGAAAAGAGCCCCCAGCATACATGGCCATGCGGTGAGAGAACTCTTACCGCATGGCCATGCGGCAGGGACCCCTTACCACCACCCACTGAGGCGGTGATAAGGGCTCCCGTGCTAACACGGCAGTAACTGGGCAGCACACGGTGATGCCCAGTTATTGCCGCACAAGCCATTTCCCGGGTTTTCCTTTTCTCCCGGAAATGACGTTCGTTCGGGGTGGGACTACTGCCGGTGGCTGCTTTGGGCCGGCGGTAGTCCCGGAAGAGCGAGCAATAAGCCCACGTTGGGCTTACCCACCGCTCTGTAAAAGGGCTCCTAAGTTAGCTCTCTACACACCTTTTGAGGCCTCTGAAGGAGCATTACACAATAGGACACCTGCCAGGGAGCCTTCTTAGAAGTAGCCCCACACTCTGGAACTCACTAACTTAGACTACTGCTACTTCAGGAAGCACATGAAAGCCTGGCTCATCTTGCAAACCATTAATGCATGTGGTGCCTGACTACTCACTCCACCTCTAGACTAGCGACACATCTTGGAACAAAGAGTAGTTCCACGTACCTTATTAAAATCTACTATAATAAAACGCACCTCCAATGTTCTGAAGCTGACTCCGTGGCTTCAGTGAAGGGTTCGTAACATCGTAAGTCTGTCACATCTCTCTCTGCCCCGCCCTCGCATCAAAACGTGATGATGTCGAGGGCGGTGGACCTATCAGAGGGAACTGCATCAAAACGTCATGACGCGAGGGCGGGGCACAGACAGATGTGACAGACTTACGAATGATACAAACCCTTCAATGAAGCCACGGTGTCAGCTTCATAACGTTGCAGGTGCGTTTTATTACTTCTCCCTAATTTTGCACTTAAACATTGCAGAGTGGCTACAGGGGGGAGGGGAAAGAGGACAATCGCTGGGTGGCTGGAGGGGGGCAGGGTACAGAGGAGAATCGCTCGTTGGCTGAGGAGTGGGAAAGGTTGGGTGGCTGGAGGGGAGACACGAGAATTGCTGCATGGCTCGAGGGGGAGCAGGGGACAGAGGACAATTGCTGGGTGGCAGGAGGGGGGCAGGGGAGACAGCAGAATAGCTGGGTGGCTGGAGAGGGGGGCAGGGGAGAGAGGAGAATCGCTGGGTGGCTGGAGGGGGGCAGGGGAGAGAGGACAATCACACACACTCTTTCACAGACACATTCGCACCCAGTCTCACTCTCTGTCACATACACACACTCGCACGGTGCTGCCAAACACGCAGAGGGGGGGAGAGGCAGGGGGTCCTGACACCGGAGGGGAGGGAAACGCAGAGGGGGGAGGGGGTCCCCAGACCAGAGAGGGGGGAGGGTCCCAAGACCTGGAAGGGGGGAGGGAATCCTGAAACCAGAGGGGAGGGGGTCCTCATACCAGAGGGGGGGGAGGAGGGGTCCTGAGACCACAGAGGGAGGGCGGGAGGTATCTCTGTCACACACACACACTCTCTCACTCACAGTCAGTGTCTTTCTCTCACTCTCACACAGTCTCTCACACTATGTCTCACACTCTATCACATTCACTCTCTGTGTCACACTCTCGGTCTCACACACTCGGTCTCACAGAGAGTCTGTGTATCGCACACATACTCTCTCACACACTCTCAAACACACTCTCACACACACACAGTGTATCTGTGTGAAACACAGTCTCTCTCTCACACTCGATCTGTCTCATACGCACTCGCACACACTCTCATTCTAACACACACACTCACATTCTCACACACACACTCGCACATTCACATTCTCACAGACACACTCGCACCCAGTCTCACTCTCTCTCTGTCACACACACATACTCGCACATTCACTCTCTCTCTCTAACACAGTCACTCTCACACACACACTCTCTCAAACATACACACTCCAAGGAAAACCTTGCTAGCGCCCAATTTCATTTGTGTCAGAAACGGGCCTTTTTTCCTAGTGTATGTATAATTTGCCTTCAATTTAGCCACTTTATCCCAATAATTTTTTCCTAGTTATCTTGTCTGTCTGTATGGCTCAGCTACATTGTAAGCATCTTATTTGTTCTTTGAATGTTCTAATGTGTGTCTATTGTGGTGTATTGTTTTGCTGATAATTATCATATTTCTGTTATGAATGTTCTGCTATGCAGTTTTAATATGCATATTTCTGATTCTGTATCATGTCATCGTTAGGATTTAATTTGTCTATCTCAGTTTACCGAATTATATTTTATGCTTCTATTGTTCTGCTGTTAACACAGCTGTGAATTATTTGTGTCAAGCTCTACCATTTCTACACTGCATTGGGTTGATCTCTTCATAAAGGCAGTTAATAAACTCCAATGAATGAATGCTAAAAACTAATAAACATAGTAGCTGGAGATTTTCATTTATATTTCCTCAGCTCCTGCATGCTCTTGTCCTTGAAAACTTATGCCTCAGTAAATTGGTTAGTATATAAGGTGTCACCGGCTTTGGAAGTTTTTTAAATGATCAATTGAATAATCATAAGATAAAGCATATACAACTAAAAGCTGACATATATGAACAACAAACGTTAACATAAAAAAGGCCTGATCAACTGAGATCTATTTAAAAATAGACATTCTTCTTTAATGAGCAAGATGAATTAGCCACAAATGTGTGGTGCCATCTCATGGCACCAACATGGATTTTTCTCTCTCGTTCCTCTGAAAAACTTAGGTTTTCTGAGAACATGCAAGACTTCCCATGCAGCTCCTACTTCAGTCTGTTTTGTTAGTTATTGCATGGGCATAGTTGGTGTTCTTTGTACTTTTTGTAGTCTATTTTTTTCGTTATTTTTGCATTTCCTCCATCCTCTTAATAAATAGAAAAATATTATTTTTTTTCTTCTTTCCTCAAAACCGAGTTTAACTTTCTGAGCCAGTTATTTTGAGGGTTCACCTCTGTCCTTACTTCTGTTCAATGTCTTTCTAGCTCCTGGATGTGGAGGGGGGGCATTGGTTTACAAAAGCTAAATATAAAAGCATATATTTGTTTATTATATTTAAATACTGTTGACATGGGCTGCTTGGGAAGGCTTCCAACCAGCTTGTCAGCCATGATGGCTATACATGCAGCATCGATAGACGTTGTTTTAAAGCTGACGGTGGATAAGACTTGGGTGACATGGGTGGAAATGGAAGCATGGTCCTGGGATATGAGTTTATTTATGCATTTACATTCTGCCTATACCTAAACAGATTATAATTCAAACGTACATAATAAAAAAAAAATCTTAACACAGCTTATATAAAAGTAGAACAGAGACAAAGGCAAATAACCAGCACATTCAAAAAAAATTGTTTCATAGGATAACTAATATAATAAATTACATTAGATAAGACAAAAATAGCTTGTGAAACGATCATCAGAAATGATGTGTCAAAATCAGCAAGATTAAGCAGGCTTTTAAGACTTAAATTTAGGACTTGAGTGGGAGTGTCTTTGTTTAACAAATCATATGTCTGTCAGCAATCTGAGTGAAACAGGAAGTCTGTATGATTCCTTTGGCCCTTCTATAGAAAGAAGATCTTGTCTCAGAAAAATGGATTTTGAAAATTGATGGAATTCTCAGATGCCATGTACCGTCAGAGCACAAAGATCTTCTTGGACCACCAAAGTAAAGATTATGGGATTAGTAGTATATGCAAGTTTAATGGTAGAGGTCCAGGTGAAGGATTTAAGAAAGCATATTTCCCCCCCCCCCCCCCTTTTATTTTTTGGTGGAACGATTAATGGTGTAATTCTGTCCAAGCAATTTTGGGATGGTAAATAAATGCATGTATTGGTCCTAATGCACATGGACTTTTGCAGTGCGTTACATGTCGGCCATTCAGTTAAGACTGGTAGCTAATAATCTTCCAGAATCTGGCAGCAAAGATAATGGCGGGGGTAAGTGATGATATGAGGCCATGTCTATTCTAATAGCATTATGAGCTAAATTTAACAATTCTTTTTAGAGGTAATTAGGGTGTAGACCCAGAGTATATTACTATTTACAACCGCAAGGCCACTTTGTCAATAACATAACCTTTGCTGTACTGGGGCAGACTAAAGGTCCATCAAGCCCAGTATACTGTTTCCAGCAGTGGCCAACTTGGGCCACAAGAACCTTTCAAGATTCCAAAACAGTAAAACAGATTTTATGCTGCTTATCTTAGAAATAAGCAGTGGATTTTCCCAAGTCAATCTTAATAATGGCTTATGGACTTTTCCTCTAGGAAATTATCCAGACTTTTTTTTTAAACCCTGCTAAGCTAACTGCTTACCACATTCTCTGGCAACGAATTCCGGGAGTTTGATTACACGTTGAATGAAGAAATATTTTCTCTGGTTTGTTTTAAATTTACTACTTGGTAGTTTCATTGCTTGCCTCCTATTCCTAGTATTTTTGGAAAGAGTAAACAAGTGATTCAGGTCTACCCGTTCCACTCCACTCAGTGTTTTATAGACCTCTATCATATCTCCCCTTAGCTGTCTTTTCTCCAAGCTGAAGAGCCTTTCCTCATAGGGAAGTAGTCCCATCCCATTTATCATTTTCATCGCCTTTCTCTTTACTTTTTCTAATTCTGCTGTTTTTTTTTTTTTTTGGTGCAATAATCAGAATTGCACATAGTATTAGGGTGTGGTCGCACCATGGAGTGATACAAAGGCATAACAGTCTCATTTTTGGTTTTCCATTCCTTTCCTAATAATTCCTAACATTCTATTTGCTTTTTTAGCTGCCGCAACACACATCAACAATGACACCTAGATTCTTTGCCTGGTCGATGACTCTTAATATGGACTCTTACAACACATACCTATAGTTTGGCTTCCTCTTTCCCAAATGCATCAGTTTGCACTTGCTCACATTAAACATCTGCCATTTGAATATCCAGTCTCCCAGTCTCAAGGTCCTCTTGCAATTTTTCACAATCCTCTTGTGATTTAACAACTTTGAATAACATTGTGTCATTAGCACAGTGAATTACCTCACTAGTTATTCCTATCTCAAAATTTTGTAAATATGTTAAAAAGCAGCGGTCCCAGCAGAGACCCCGGGGGAACCCTACTATCTCCCTTCTCCGTTGAGAACACTGACCATTTAACACTACTCTGTTTTCTTTTAATCAGTTTTTAATCCACAATAGGACATTACATTTTATCCCATGACTTTCTAATTTCCTCGGGAGTATTTCATCAGGTATTTTGTCAAATGCCTTTTGAGAAGTCCAGATACACAATATCGACTGGCTCACCTTTTTTCATATGTTTATTCACTCCTTCAAAGAGGTGTAGTAGATTGGTCCGGTAAGATTTCCATTGAGTAAATCCATGTTGACTTTGTCTCATTAATCCATGCCTATGTATGTGCTTTGTAATTTTTTTCTTTATAATAGTATCTACCATTTTAAAAAAGGTTTGGACACATTCCTGGAGGACAAGTCTATAGTCTGCTATTGAGACAGGCATGGTAAGCAACTGCTTGCCCTGGGATTTGTAGTATGGAGTGTTACTGCAATTTGGGTTTCTGCCAGGTACTTGTGACCTGGCTTGACCACTGTTTGAAAAACTGTATACTGGGCTAGATGGACCATTGGTCTGACCCGGTATGGCTACTCTTATGCACTTAGTTTGCCCAGGACCAATGTCAGGCTAACCTGTCTATAATATCCCAGATCACCTCTGGAACCCTTTTTTAAAATTGGTGTTACATTGGCCACTCTTCAGTCTTCCAGTACCATGCTTGATTTTAAGGATAAATTACATAGTACTACCAATAGCTCTGTAAGTTCATTTTTTGAATTCTGTCAGTACTCTGGGATGTATACTATCTGATCCAGATGATTTGCTACTCTTTAATTTGTCAAATTTCCCCACTATGTCTTTCAGGTTTATAGATATTTGTTTGTTTCTCTGTCTCATCAGCATTGAATACCATTTCTGGCACTGGTATTTCTCCCGCTTCTTCCTCTGTGAAGGGTGAAGCAAAGAATTGGTTTAATCTTTCCTCTATAGCCTTGTCTTCCCTGATTACTCCTTTTACCCTTCAGTCATCTACAGTCCAACTGATTCTTTTGCTGGCTTCTTGCTTCTAATATACCTAAAAAAGTTTTTACTACGTGTTTTTGACTTCAAAGCAATCTTCTTTTCAAAGTCTTTCTTTGCCTTCCTTATCAGCACTTTGCATTTGACTTGCCATTCCTTACGCTGTTTCCTATTTTCAGTCAGATTTTCTTTTAGCTGTAATAGCTTCCTTCACTTCACTTTTCAATGATGCCAGCTGCCGTTTGGCCTTCCTTCCTCCTTTTTTAATATATGGAATATGTCTGGGCTTCCAAGATGGTATTTTTTGAATGGCATTCATGCTTGATATAAATTTTTGACCTTTGCAACAACTGCTCAAATGTTTTTTTTTTTTTAAACACCCTCCTCATTTTATCATAGTCTCCTTATTGAAAGTTAAATGCTAACATATTGTATTTCCTATGTGTACTTACTCCAGAGATTGTCAGATCTGATCATGTTATAGTCATGGTTATCAAGTGGCTCCAGCATCATTGCCTCTTGTACCAGATCATGCACTCCACTAAGGGCTAGGTCTAGAATTGTTCCACCTCTTGTTGGTTCCTGAATGAGCTGCTCCATAAAGCAGTCCTTGATTTCATCAAGGCATTGTACCTCCCTAGCATGCCCTGATGTTATATTTACGTAGTCAATATTGGTGTAATTGAAATCACCCATTTTTATATTTACCCTGTTTTAGCTTCCCTAGTTCCTGCATTTGTTCATTCTGGCCAGGTGGATGGTAGTACACTCCAATCACTGTCCTTTTCCCCTTTACACTTGGAATTTCTATCCATTCCAAGATGTGTTTTGTCCTGCATACATTTTAGTCTATTCGATTTGTGGAGATGTATCATTAATGTATAGTGGTACACCTCCATGAATTTGATGTACCCTATCACTGTGCTCCAATTTGTACCCTTGTATGACAGTGTCCCATTGGTTTTCTTCCTTTCATCTGGTCTCAGAGATGCCTATTATATCTATTTTTTCATTTAGTGCAATATATTCTAACTCCCCCATCTTATTTCTTAGGCTTCTGGCATTTGCATACAGACATTTCAAACAATGTTTATTATTATTATTTACAACTTGCTCAGCAGTTGACAGTAGTAATTTACAGTCTTTAAAATCTGTCTGCTCTGTATTTAAAGACACCTGTTCTACTATGGTCTCTATTGCAACCTTGCTATTAGATGCTGCATCGTCACTGTTTTTGGTGATATCTTTTAAAAGATACCTTATTCTGAACCTTGCACTTTTGAGCGACTGGCCTTCCCTTATTTTCTAGTTTAAAAGCTGCTCTAGCTCCTTTTTAAATGCTGTTGCCAGCAGCCTGGTTCCATCCTGGTTAAGATGAAGCCCATCTTTCTAGAATTGGCTCCCCATCTCCCAGAATATTGCTCAGTTCCTAAAAAGTTTTAAACCCTCCTTGCTGCATCGTTGCCTCATCCACGCAGTGAGACTCCGGAACTCTGTGTGCAGTGGAGTGCTGGAGCCGGATCGCAAGAGCCAGTTGTTAATTTTTTAAAGCTCTTGCGAGCCGGTTGTTCAGCACGGTGAGCCGGCTCCGGTAAACGAGGTAAGCATGGCAGGAGGGTGCCACAAGCCATGCTTACCCCTTTTACCTCACCTCCCACCACTGCCTTTGTTTGCTTGCGCCACCCAGCGATTCTCCTCTCTCACCTGATTGCCTCCGTCGAAACGGCCTCGTCATTGAAAACCCTGCCCATCTCTCTAGCCTTCCCTTCGAGTTCGTTCCCTCAGAAGGCTAGAGACAGGCAGGGCTTTCAATAACGCGGCCGCTTCGACGGAGGTAATCGGGGGAGAGAAGAGAATCGCTGGGTATGGGTGGCTGGAGGGGGGGGGCAGGGGTGTGAGGAGAATCGCTAGGTATGGGTGGCTGGAGGGGGGGCAGGGGAATGAGGAGAATCGCTAGGTATGGGTGGCTGGAGGGGGGCAGGGGAGAGAAGAGAATCGCTGGGTATGGGTGGCTGGAGGGGGGCAGGAGAGAGAAGAGAATCGCTGGGTATGGGTGGCTGGAGAGAGGAGAGTTGCTGGACACCCGGAGCGAGCGGGATCATGATGATGATGCGGTCCGAGCGAGCGGGGGTCGGAGGGAGAGGCAGAGTTGAGGCGCGCGGGGCCCCCTAAAGCGCAGGGCCCTATGCGGCCGCCCTGGTCGCCTCTGCCTAAGACCGGCCCTGTCTGGCAGACAGTCTATGGAACTCACAGACACAAGAGTGTACAGAGGACTGACTGATTACTTCAAGTAAGCCTAATGTCAGTAAACGGAGACTGTATACTGTACATATAATAAGCAGTACTGTACATATGTTTATTAGATGTCAAGCTTCTTTTTTGGGTCACAACAGTTAAGTGCACGCTCCGGTTAACTGCATGTATTTTTTCGGTTCCAGACCCTTGCACTTAAGCGGAGTGCACTGTATATGAAATTTCCAAGTATATGTACATACTATCTTCCTTTTAATCCACAAATAATTAATGCATTAATCACACAGTTAACTGCAATTAACATGCAACCCTAATTCTTAGCAAGATATGGTCTCTAAAACTGAACACACTATTCAAGTGGTGCTTCACCAATGACTTGTAAAGGGACATTATGACCTTCTCCTTACTACTACTATGCAGCACTGTACACTAAACATGTAAGAGACTGTCCCTGCTTGACAGATCTTACAATCTAATCAGGACAAATAAGGGATTAGGGCAGTGGTTCTCAAACCTAGTCCTGGAGGCACCCCAGCCAATCAGGTTTTCAGGATATCCACAATGAATATGCATGAGATTTGCATGCAGTGGAGGTAGTGCATGGAAATTTCTCTCATGAATATTCATTGTGGGTATCCTGAAAATCTGGCTGGCTGGGGTGCCTCCAGGACCAGGATTGGGAACCAATGGATTAGGGAATTACTTGTGGTGGGAATGATAAAACAGACATGGGTACTGAACAAGTGAACAGGTGTTAAAAGCAGCCTCAAAAAGGTGGGCTTTTAACCTATATTTGAATACAGCCAGAGACTGAACTTAACAAACTGGCTCCGGAAAACTATTCCATGCATATGGTGCAGCAAGAGAAAAGGAGTTGGCAGAGGAGGAGAAGGGTGTAGATAGAGATTTACCTGATGAATGGACATCCTGGGGAGGAGTGAAGGGAGAGATAAGCGTGGAGAGGTATTGAGGAGCTGCAGAGTGAATGCACTTGTAAGTCTTTAAGAGGAGTTTGAACTATGTGTGGAAATGGATAGGGAGCCAATGGAGTGACTTGAGGAGAGGGCTAATATAAGCATATCGACACTGATGGAATATAAATCATGCAGCAGAAGTTTGAGTGGATTGAAGGGGAGAGAGATGGCTTAGTGGGAGACCTGTGAGAAGCAAGTTGCAGTAGACTAAGCATGAAGTGATAAGTGTGGATAAGGGTTTGGTACTGTGCTCAAAAGGTAACTTATGGTCTTGCAGTTCTTCCTTTATTCAGTTCAATTATTCTTCCTCTCCTTTTGAAATATACATTGTTCTAAGGTTGGATATATGTTGTTTTTTTCCCTCTCCTAGTGGTTTGAAATACAACAAGCACTGGAGGGCTTCTTTTTCTGTTTCTCCTTGGAATGATTTGCCTCTGGTACTCAGTCTGGAAAGCTCCTATTATTCTTTTAGGAAAAGATTGAAGACTAATCTTTTCACAAAATCTTACGCTATATAGGGTTCTTTTAGCAACAGCCATTTTTTATTCTTGTTTATTGTTAGTTTATTTGTAGTTTAGCAAGCTTCTAATATTGTAAATTGTTTAAGGTTTTTTGATTAATTTCACTTAGTGATACTGTATTTTTTTTCTTTTTGTATTCTGACATAGTATATAGTTTGTATAGGATGTTTTAGTTTTCTTTTATTATTCAATTATGTAAACCTTCTAGGACCATTTTTTTTGATTATGCGGTAAATAAACCTTAGCTAATAGAAGAATTTTGGTGATGATATAGAAAAAGAAATGACAGGTTTTAAGTCTGTTGGATATGTGCAGATAGAGGTAGGAGTCAAAGATGACCATAAGGTTACGAGCTGATGAGACTGGGAGGATGAGACCGTTACCCCACAAGATAGAGAATGGGGGAAGAGGAGAGGTGAGTTTAGAGGGAAAGATGAGAAGTTCAGTCTTGGCCATGTTTAGTTTCAGTTGGCGGTGAGACATCCAGGCAGCAATGTCAGACAGGTAGGTTGAGACTTGGGCCTGGATTCCTGCTGAAATTTCTGGTGTAGAGAGGAAGATTTGGGATAAAAACCACAGAAGATGGAGAAACTCCAATCCTCACAAATAAGTGCAAAGCCAGCAACAAGGAGTGAGGAGACAATACACGGGGAAGCCAAAGCTAGATGAAATAAGTCTTTATTGCTTCCAAAGTACTGCAAGTGTATTGTCGAAAGACTTCACAGGGCCATGTTTTGGCTGCCGTGCCTTCGTCAGGAGCCTTGACAAATGGAATGCTGCTTGCTTGGTGTCCAGTGGTGGTGTCTTGCACAGCTGTGATCAGTGTGAATTACATTGCATCCTTCTTTATTGAAACAATTGTACTGTGCTTGTCAAAGCTCCTGACGAAAGCATGCCAGCTGAAACACACGTGTTGAGTTGTTTGACAATATGCTTGTGCCACGAAACACCTAGCCCCACTCGCTTGGGGTTTCCCCGTGGTCATTTAAAAGGGTTTATCCCGGCACAGCACAGGTCCACCTGCACCTGCTGCTTGTGCTGTACACTAGCACCCTCCTCCCACTGACTGGGTTCCAACCACCTGCTCTCAAATTATCCCCAGTAACTTCTAGGTTTCTGTAGCCACACTTCCAGTGGTCCTACAGTTCCCAGAAAGCACCGACAGATCCAACACACAAACCACTAGGATTCTTTGTCAGTCTAGACAGGCAGAGGCAACAAACTAAATTGTTTATTGTCTTAAAATTGAGTAGTGAATGTGCAGTCAGCAAACAATAACAGGTAACTAAAATATGGTTCAATTATAACACTAACTAAACATTTGTTTGCTTTCTATAAAGTACCTGGGGCAATCAGGACATATAGCTGCTCACCAGTTATCAAGTATAATTGTTTTTATAGGGCTTCAGCAAAGAGCTTTCTCTCTTTCTTCTCCTGGGCTAAAACTGGAGCAAAAGCCAGTACAATCCAAATGAAATGAGGGTCCTGAGCCAATCAGAGCCCAGAACAACAAGTTTCAAAAATAGCTGGTTACATCACTACAGACATTTCCTTTATCTGTGTGCTAACTAAAAAGAAGGAATGGTCATTTCTCTGTAACAGTTTTAAACATAAACATGCACCACCTGCTGGCCAAACTAGAGAAATACACTTCAAGAAATATCAGTACAATTACAGGCATAATACCCACTGTTTTGTCACAGCTTGCAGTGCTTTGGAAGCAATAAATATCTAGCTTTGGCTTCCTCATATTTTGTCTCTCACTTCTTGTTGCTGAGATATATTTGGGAGTCATCAGCATAAAGATGATACTGAAAACCATGGGAGGAGATCAGAGCACCAATGGAATAAGTATAGATGGAGAAAAGAAGAAGTACCAAGGCAGAGCTCTGAGGTACACCAACTGATTGTGCAATAGAACATACGCTTAAAAGTGTGATAGGAGAGATAAGAAGAAAGCCAAGAAAGATCAGAGCCCAAAAGTCAAATGAGGTCAGCATATCAAGGAGTAGGTGGTGATCAACAGTGTCAAAAGCAGCAGATAGATTGAGAATGATGAGGATAGAATAGAGATCTGTGGATCTTGGTAGGAACAGGTCATTGGAGACTTTATCTAGGGCTGTTTCATTTGAATGTAGAGGGCAAAAAATCAGATGATGTGGATTAAGAACAGCTTGAGAAGAAGAAGTCTATACTACGGCAGCGAAAGCACGTTCAAGTAGTTTGGATAAGAAAGGGAGAAGGGAGATGGGGCGATAGTTGGAAGGGCAGGTAGGGTTTTTTTGAGCAATGGTGTAACTGTGGTATGTTTGAAGGCATCAGGAACAGTTGCAGTGCAAAGTAAAAGTTTGGGGATATGACAGAAGGGATGACAGTAGGAGAGAGTGCTGAGTAGATGGGTAGGAATAGGATCAGAGGAACAGGTAGTCAGTCTGCAGCTCCCTCTTCAGTGATTTCCGAAAAAGAAGAAAAGGTGGCAGGGGTTGAAGGAGGGTTGAGAGAATGGACTGGGGAAGGAGAGGTGGAGGTGACTTGATGGAGAAATCAAAGTTAATCTTGTGAACCTTGTCATGGAAGTACTAGGCCATAGACTGGGAAGGAAATGAAGGGGGTGGGGTTGGAGGTGAAGGCACTCTGAGTAGAGAGTTCAGTGTTGCAAAGAGATGTTGAAGGTTTGAGCCAAGAGAGATTGTCAAACGGATGTTGTAGTTTTGTTTGGCAAGTAACAGAGCATAGTAACATAGTAGATGACGGCAGAAAAGACCTGCACGGTCCATCCAGTCTGCCCAAGAAGATAAATTCATATGTGCTACTTTTTTATTTGTACTGTCCTCTTCAGTGCACAGACCGTATAAGTCTGCCCAACACTATCCTCGCCTCCCAACTACCAGTCCCGCCTCCCACCACCAGCTCTGACACAGACCGTATAAGTCTGCCCAGCACTATCCCTGCCTCCCACAACCGGCTCTGGCACAGACCGTATAAGTCTGCCTAGCACTATCCCCGCCTCCCAACCACCAGCCCCGGCACAGACTGGAAGGAAGTCAGTAAGAAGTTGAAATGTATGAAGTCAGCATGGGGTTTTAGCCAAAGGCATTCATCAGATTCTAGAGGTCAGCCAAGGCTTGGGTTTGGTACACCTGACAGAACAGGGAATGGGAGGAGCAAGAGTACCCAAAGCAGAGGAAAGAATATTATTATAGGTAGAGACAGACTTGGATAACACAGAGGGGCATAATCGAAAGGGACACCCAAGTTTTGGTGAGGACGTCCTTGAAAAACGTCCTGGTGGAGGGGCGGGGAAACTGGTATTATCGAAACAAGATGGACGTCCATTTTTGTTTCAATAATACGGTCAGGGACGCCCAAATCTGGAAATGTAGGTCATCCTTAGAGATGGTCATCCTTAGACTTGGTCGTTTCTGATTTTTGGCGATAATGGAAACCAAGGACGCCCATCTCAGAAACGACCAAATGCAAGTCCTTTGGTCATGGGAGGAGCCAGCATTCGTAGTGCACTGGTCCCCCTGACATGCCAGGACACCATCCGGGCACCCTAGGGGGCACTGCAGTGGACTTCAGAAATTGCTCCCAGGTACATAGCTCCCTTACCTTGTCTGCTGAGCCCCCCAAAACCCACTACCCACAACTGTACACCACTACCATAGCCCTTATGGGTGAAGGGGGGCACCTTGATGTGGGTACAGTGGGTTTGTGGTGGGTTTTGGAGGGCTCACATTTACCACCACAAGCGTAACAGGTAGGGGGGATGGGCCTGGGTCCGCCTGCCTGAAGTTCACTGCACCCACTAAAACTGCTCCAGGGACCTGCATACTGCTGTGATGGATCTGAGTATGACATTTGAGGCTAGCACAAAATATTTTGAAAGATATTTTTTGAGGGTGGGAGGGGGTTAGTGACCACTGGGGGAGTAAGGGGAGGTCATCCCGATTCTCTTCGGTGGTCATCTGGTCATTTTGTGCACCTTTTTGTGCCTTGGTCGTAAGAAAAACACGACCAGGTAAAGTCGTCCAAGTGCTCGTCAGGGACGCCCTTTTTTTTTCCATTATGGATCGAGGATGCCCATGTGTTAGGCACGCCCAAGTCCTGCCTTCGCTACGCCTCTGACATGCCCCCATGAACTTTGGTCGTCCCTGCGACGGAAAGCAGTTGGGACGCCCAAATCGGCTTTCGATTATACCGATTTGGGCGACCCTGTGAGAAGGACGCCCATCTTCCGATTTGTGTCAAAAGATGGGCGTCCTTCTCTTTTGAAAATGAGCCTGATAGCATAAGAGGGATGAAACACTGGTGGAGAGAGTTTGATTGTCAATAGCCTGAAGATTCCTAAATGTATTGGTGGAGATTGGATGGGGGGGTGGGGGGGATGATTAAGTGTGAAAGTTTTCAGATGATGGTCAGAGGGGAGGAACTGAGGTGCAGAAATTGGAGAGTGAGAAGTTGGAGAAGAATACAAGATAAAGACTGCCCATTCTGGTGAGTAGGGGTAGTAGTATGTAACTTTGTAAGTCTATGTGCTTTGAAAATGATAACCTGAATGTTCTTGTGTAGTGCTACAAGATTTGTATTTTATCACTTTTGCTGTCTAATATGTTGAGAGGTTGACATTGTCTTCCCTGAATTTGTCTGTCAGTGTCACACAAGTCCTTATAGCTGCTAGGAAAGATTCCACTAAGAGGGCATATGGCTTTAAATGGAAGATACTTACCTTCAGGTATGAGGTTGAGACCATCGATCCCTTCACTTAACTTACACAAAAATTGCTTCAATACCTTCTACATTGAAGGGGGGCAGACTCAGGAGTAATGTCAGGAAGTTTTTTTTCACAGAGAGGATGGTGGATATGTGGAATGCCCTCCCACAGGAGGTGGTGGAGATGAAAATGGTAATGGAATTCAAACACAAAGGAATCCTAAGGAATGGATCCACGGAATCTTAGCGGAGATTGGGTTGCGACGCCGGTAATTAGGAAACAAAATCAGTGCTGGGCAGACTTCTATGGTCTACGGCCCCGATCGTGACTAAATAGATATGGATGGGCTTGAGTGTAAATTTTAAGGGGCTTTGGCATTAGAGTCAGAACTTTTAGTAAAGACGAGTGCTGAGCAGACTTCTACAGTCTGTGCCCTGAGAATGTCAAGGACAAATCAAACTCGGGTATACATATAAAGTATCACATACTACGTAAAGTGAGTTTATCTTGTTGGGCAGACTGGGTGGACTGTACAGGTCTTTATCTGCCGTCATTTACTATGTTACTATGTTAACTGTATTGGTCAGAGGCAGGTCAGAAGACCAACTTTCTAAGGATTCACCTTACTGCAGTTGGAGCTTGTCATCGCCACACAGAGGGTAGATTCATCTCTATACAGCCTTTAGTTGTTTGCTTTGTGTGGAGCTTGCTACTTATGAAACATCCCATCAATCCTCCTGCACCTTAATGTTGCTCTGTCCCAGCTGTTGGAAGTTCCTTTAGAGCCACTAGATACCTGTCACTTAAAGTACCTAACTAGGAAGGTCTTATTTTTGGTAGCGATTACTTCAGCATGCAGGGTTAGTGGGTTCCAGGCCCTAGTAAATTGTTCTGCCTTATACTGAGTTCTTTAATAATAGAGTGGATTTGCATATCCATCCAAAGTTCCTTCCTAAAGTTGTGTTGGAGTTCCACTTTAGCCAGTCAATAATCCTTTCAATCATTTTTCCAAAACCTCATTCCTACAAAGTTGAAAGCACATTATTTATTTATTTGTTACATTTGTATCCCACATTTTCCCACCTATTTGCAGGCTCAATGTGGCTTACATAATACCGGAGAGGTGTTAGCGGACTCCGGTGTGAACAAATACAAAGTGACTGTGATAAGATAAAGTTCATGTGGAACAGTCAATGGAAGAGTTGTATTATGTCTGTTACGTACTTTACTTTTGCTGTGTTGCAGAGGTTAGGTATTTAAGTTGGATCGGTGGGATTATATACTCTGTATTACAATAGAGTCCTGGTTTTCTATCTGGAGCGGACTTAAAGTCCATAGAAAGTTCACCCAGCTTTTTGTGACTTTTGACCCAAACAAGATGGAGGCTGCCATTGGCAACCATACACTTTTCTGATGGATTCAGGCTGCATTTCTTTCTCGTATATCCAGGATGGGATGACTCTAGTCTAGAGGGTCATGTCACAGCTCATAATGTCAGAACTACGGCTCTGTTGGTAGCCTCCATAGAAGAGATTTGCAGAGCTGCGACATAGGCATCTGTCCATACATTCACAACCCACTACTGCTTAGAATTGGACTCCTGACATGACAGTAGATTTGGCCAGATAGTCCTCCAAAATCTATTTGAGGTTTAGAATCCAACTTCATTCTCCCAGGTCCTTTTCTTTCAGTTCCAGACTGATTTCTGAGAAACTGAATAAATAAATAAAAAAAACCCTGAAAAAAATGATAAATATGGCCTGTTGCCACCAAAAATATTGGTGTCTTGTTGCGGCACCACTTGTGTTATTTCCCCTTTTCTTTTGAAGGCAGCCTGTTCTGAGAGCTTTCCAGATGTAAAGCTCTCAGAACAGGGGGGACAGCAGGGCTTAAATTCTCACAAACCTTCCACCTCCCCAAGGAGTTATATTGATTTTGCTTGTAATGGAATGTAGAGGTACTGTTCTACAGTAGCTAGTGGAAACAGGTGTGATTGCATGATGAGACTACCCAAATGCTTCTGGAAAATTTTGCTGGGGATCTGTTTCCAGTGCTGCGTTCTGTCAGTGACATGACCTCAGAGGTGAGAATTTGAGTCTTGCTGTTCTCTGAGATCACTTGCTACAGGTGACTAAACTTCATTTTGAGTAATATTAACTCCAGATTATTTGAGGGAGAAAGGTTGAAAACCATATTTTCTACCGCTTTCATAAAGGAGGTAGCTTAGAGGTAGGTGGTGGTTCTTCGCTTCAGTCAGTATTAATGAGGTTATATGCTGCCTGCCATTGAACAGCGCAGAATAAAACAGAGGCAAACCTAGTATAGCTTTTTCTTCTATTGTGATTGTCTTCAAATTATGACATTTTAATTCACTATTTCAATGAAAATTCCCAAAACATAAGTTGTTGTTCCATAGAAAAGAAAGTACTTAGTGGCTTGTATTTAGTGCTTGTATGTGGGCATATCTGCATATTGGAGCACAAAATATTGACATGATAATTGCAGTCGAGCCTGACTGAAGAATGGCCTGTGGGAATACAGCTGGTGTTGTACCAACTGGATGTCTGTTCAGGACACAGAAATGCAAGGTGCAAGTTAGCACTTTATTCAGCACAGGTAGGCATCATTTTAAAATCCTTGGGGGAGACCCTGGTGATGTGCAGATGTTAAAACAGTCTGTTCTGTAGTGCTGATATTTTTGAACATTGCAAGAGACCTATATGTTATCACTGAAAAAAATGTTTGTAAAATTATTGATGGAAAGAAGATAACAGCTTAAGTTCTCATGCTGGGACAGTTTACATTCAGCGCTAGTAGATGAGAATGAATGAATATGTCTAGATGGCAGAAGAAAGAAATCTTCAGTGATTACTATATTGAGTTAATTCATAGGGTTGCAGAAATAGTTATTTTCTAGTGCTTCCTTCATTCAGAAATAGACATAGGTTGCAGGGCAAGTGTCTGATATTTAACAGTTTTAAAGATGTCTGTGATTTTGCACTTGTATGTGCAAATATGTAGCGGAGTTTTATAGCACGTTTTTGTCACATGTCCTCGTTTTTTAATACATTTTATTTCTTTATTTTTTAAAATTTCTTAAATGCTACCTGCAAACTGTGTACATTCATATGTAGCAGGTAATGGAAGGTTAAGTGACTTGGCCAAGATCACAAGGAGCTGCAATGTGATTTGAACCAGTCACCCCTCATTCTCAGTCTACTGCTCTAACCATTAGGCTACTCCTCCACTGTAGACGCATAGACTGCGACAGCTGATAACAACCATAATGCTCAACTAACCTGGCCAGTTTCCTTTCTTTCGCAATTCCATGGACTAATGCCATGGATCCCATCTAAGTGTTAGAGAATTAGCTAAGGGACCACAATAGTGACAGGTGTAATTATTTATTAGAAAAGGTATAGAAATTAAAACAAAGTGTATAATATTGCCTCTGTATTGCGTCATGGTGTGACTGCACCTTGTGTATTGTATGCAGTTCTGGTTGCTGTATCCCAAAAAAAGGTGTGAAAGGCAATTTTATAAGCTGGCACCTAAATATAGATATCAATAGCACGTGTTATGTTATAGAATACTAGCACTTAATGTGCATGATAGGCACCAATAATTGAAAGTTAGGTCTGTAAGTGTTAGGTGCTATTCTGTAACTGGCATTTGAAAGTCACTTAGCATGCAACTGCATGGGTGGAGCATGGGTGTATCACCAGGCATCCCGCCCAGTTTATAGAATACTATCAGTTGTGTGCATTGTCTTGCAGTGACATGACATAAATTGGTGCACCTAACTTTCAGTGTGCTAAAGTGGCTTTGCTAGTATTCTATAACAGCTTAGGTACTCTGAGGCCATTATAGAATTGGCGTTAAGTGCATCCCATTGTTGTGCCTACATCTTGCTTCCAATTTATAGAATTGCCCCCATAGTGGAATTAGGAAAGGTACAGAGAACGGCAACCAAATCAAAGGGGATGGAATGACTCTCATTTGAGGAAAGGCTAAAGAGGTTAGGACTTTTCAGCTTGTAGGGGAGATATGAAAGAAGTCTATAGAATACTAAGTGGAGTGGAATGAGTAAATGTGAATTGATTGTTTACTTTTTCAAAAAATTACAAAGACTAGGGGACAGGCCATGAAGTTACAAAGTAGTACATTTTAAGCAAATAGAAGAAAAAAAAAAACGTATTTACTCAATGAATAGTTAGGTTCTGGAACTCATTGTTGGGTGATGTGGGAAAAACAGTTAAAAGTGCTGGTTTAAAAAAAAAAAGGTTTGGACGAATTCCTGGATGAAAAGTCCACAAACCATTATTAAAGTAGACCTGGAGAAAGCCACACCTCATCCTTGGGGTAAGTAGCATAGAAATTACTTTTTAGGATCCTGCCACGTACTTGTGACCTGGATTGGCCACTGTTAGAAACAGAATACTGGACTTGATGGACATTTGCTCTGACCAAATAGGGTAATTCTTGTGTTCTTAAGACTTTTAAAATGAGTTTTAGAAGTCCTTAGTGTACAGTCATTGACTTATTTGATATCCTTGAAATTTGAGGTGGATCGTAGAACTGAAGTTGTTAAAGTTGTGGTCAACTACAGGCATTCATAGAGGTTGTCGAGTATGAGATGCTCCAGCTGAAGAATTTGATTTCTTGCATTTTCACTTGGTTCTGGAAGGAGTGGCTATAATTATGCTTGTGGTACTAATGCTATGCATTATACTTGTAATTTTCATTGTTTTCCAAACTTCAAGAAGAAGTGTCAGTTCAAATATAGGATCTTTATGCTTTGTAGCCATCTGTTTCTTGTGAAGAATCTGAGTCACTGGGAGTGGATTATTCTGAGGCATTGTTGTCTTCATGGTCACAGGAGCGACATGGACAGGAGATGTTTGAGTGGCTTTAGCAGCCCTTTTATGTTCTTGAAGTATAAATTGCTTCAAACGTATTTTGACATAAATGGAGGCATAGAATTATATGTACAGTAATCATCATGTGCTGTGCACTGAATTCATTTCTGGGCTCCATAAACTAATGTTTCGAGAGGGGTCCTTGACTACTCCTAATCTTAATTAGGCATCTTCTATTTCTTCTTCAGCTTCCTTCTTCTCTTGACTTGTTTGATTTATATCAACTACCTTTCAGTCTCTGTGCAATAGGGACAACTTCATCACACCGTCTACTGTTCAGTGTACTCCTTGAGAGTCTGATTTTAGTGTCTCACTTCCAACGTTTTCAAGTAATTTGAATTAATTTCATTTGGTCACTAGCATTTTTTTTTTTTTTTTTACAAAACCTAGAAATGCTCTTCCTTCTCTTTAGAATCAGGCAGTGATACTTGAGCCAGAATGCTTCTAGACCTGTGGTGAAGTTGATGGTTTTAGAGGCTGACTGAATTTTGATTTTGGTTACAGTACTGAAACTGGCCTAAAATCCCTTTTCTGCCCAGTTTTGGTGAAAAGACTATGGCTATGTTTTTGGTTTTGATCGAAACTGTTTTCGGTGGAAGCCAAAAATTTGTGCTTTGTCCTGTTTGTCTCCCTCTCTCTCCCCTTCCCCTCTGAACAGGAGTTGCCGTGTACCCCTCAGACCTATCTTACAATCCCTGGTGGTCTAGGGGTGTAGTCATGGTAGGAGTGATCCCCAGTCACTCCTGCCCATGTTGGCTGTGCTCTCAAAATGGTTGCCATGACCTCTAGTCACAATCTCACTAGACTGTAATACGGCCGGCAGCCATTATGAGAGAAGAGCTGACATGGGCAGCAGAGACTGGGGATCATTCTTGCTCTGACTACACCACTAAACCACCACCGATTGTAAGGTAGTCTGGGTGAGGAGGAGCTACTCTTTGTATTCTTTTTCTGGGGTAGGGGTGTGTGATTGTAAGTAATGCAGTTATGATCTTTCATCATAGTTTATATGGTATATAGAATGCTCCAAATAAATGCTTTTTATACATAAGTTTAGCAGGCTTTTAAGTCTATAAATTTTAGATAATCGCAAAAATCCACGGTGCCCTGAAGCAGGATTCGAAACTTGGCCGGAGTCGGGCCGTGGGCGAGTATGGATCAATAGAACAGCTGGAAGATAAGTGATTCCGACACATTTACGATTAGAGTGTCAGGTCTCATGTTTAATAAAATTAAGGAGTTTTTTTCAGCCCGTGATGAGTAGACAGGACTCCCATTAAGTTGGATTCCAACAAAGGTGTTCCTGTCTGGTTTTGAGGCTTTTTTCCTCCTTTGATCTATTGAAAACATATTTTTGGAAACATAGTTCTTACAAGGGTAAGAATGAAGTTTGCAGGAATTCTGCAATGAGTTGATCCATTTTTAAGAATTTCTTTTGATTATTGTCAGTTCTTCCTTTAGTGGGATGTTCAGATATAATGAATCTATGTTGAATGTGACTTTTATGAGATCTGAAAGATCACCATCAAAATCATTCAATTTTATTATGTGAGTAGCACAAAGGGTCTTGAAAAGGAATCAACAAAGACAGAACATGGTTTCAATATAGAGCCGTTTCAGGAAATAGTAGGTCTCAGCATATTTGAATTTCACACTTGTATACAGATATGGTTAAATTTAGAGTATATATTACATGTGGGGGGCATTTTTGTTATGACTTCTAAATCCGAATTGAGCCGTTTTACCGAAAACATCTCAAAGAAACTTATAGCTCACAGCCATAACGGAACCAGAAAAATGTCTAAATTTCTGGTTCAATTATGGCTTTGAGCTAGATGTTTTCATGCTCAACACATCCATCTGTTGTAAATACCCTTTTCAAAAAAAAAATATCACAAGTAAAAACATAGAAACACAAGCCATAGGGACATCTGGCAGCATTTCTAATAAGCTGGCCACACAGACATCCCAACAGTGCAGAGGGGCTGCTTAGTGGTCAGTGCAGTTGAGTTCACATAAAGAGACCCAGTTACAAATGCCACATAAACCCCTTCGTATTGTATGGTGAGCCCTCAGGAACAGAAAAAAAACCTACTATACCTAAAGATCCACCCCTATTAATAGCCCCCAGGCCTTCAGGCCACTTATATATTAGATATAGGAGGTATTCTATGTTCCAGGAGGGGATCACATATTTGTACTGAAATGAGAGTTAAAGTGGGAATATGTTCACTCTGTACTGCACTGATCACTAGGCTACTCCATCCACTTTCTTCCTGCTTTCTTAGGAATGGTCATAATATCTGGGGCTGTCATTGAGCCTGGCATCTACTGTCACATCTTTGGGGGGTGGGAGGAGGTCATTGACTACTGGGAATTAAGAGGGGGCCATGCCTTAATCCCTTCAGTGGTCAGCTGGTCAGGGCACCTTTTTCTGACTTGTCATGACTGAAACAAGTCTAGAAAAAAAATTACTTCTTTTTTGCCCTGGACCTTTTATTCTGTTCCATTATCACGGAAAAATTGTGTAAATTGTAAGCCCACTCAAGTCCCGCCGAAAACATGCCTCCAATATGCCCCCTTGTAATTTGGACAAACTCTGTTGAAAAAATCCCAATTCTGCCTTATATTGCGATTTAGATGTTTTGTTGGGAAAACTGTCCGTCTGCTGCTCTGTGCCACTTTTGAGACATTTTTCTCTTTTGAAAATGAGCACCTTACAGTTGTTATACCAATGTAATAGAGCGTCTGTTTTAGTTGTTATACATCATCTATTTTTCTGCATAGTGGTGGATATCAGTGAAATCAAAGAACAAACACAGTTATTAGATTATTCACTATGTTTTTATCATCTTTCATGTTTGCTAATAATGCCAAGTTCCCTGTCTTTTCCATATAAGTGTAATCAAATATGAGTGGTTTGTTCTATAAGGCGTGGTATCCATGTTCAGTAACGTATGGTTTCTTGCTTATAAGTATACATACATACCTATTCATTCTTGTAGCCATCAAAGTGTTTATCAGCAATTGATCCAGTGTATATCAGTCTTTGAGTGTATCCACTGTGGTTATATATGTTGCTTTTATTTGTTAATTTTGTCCCCTGTCTTTTGGAATATTTATTTTATTTTATCTTAAGTTCAGAAGGTTCTTAAACTTTGCATAATTTGTTGTTTTTTTGAACAGCATTTGTGTGGGTTTTTTTTTTGTTTCTTTTTTTACATTTTCTTTGTGATTGCTTTTTATTATTGTGCTTTCCATATGTATATGTTTTACAGTTCCTAGACACACAGGGATAGCTTCCAAAATGCGGCTATGTCAGGTCATGAAACCGGTTAACCTTGGTTCTTTAAGATCACATATTTTGGTTTCTTCAGTAAAGTTATTCTGATTGTTTTTTGGAACTCTTGTGTCTCCTTTCGGTATCCTGGGTTGTCACCACTTGTTTGTGGATTTGCCAATTAACCACTAGCTACATTTCACACAAAGGTATGCTCAAGAGCAACCTAAAAATAGTTTAATTAAAGCTCACCCCAAAGCCTGGTGGAAAAGGTGCTAGTCACCTCAAAGCCTGTTGCATTAAATTGAGAGGCTCTACGTTTAGTCACTATCAGTTTTACAAAAACAGCTGGCATATCATACCTTTGTAACCAGCAGCTGCTGGCATGACCTTGGTGATATAGATAGTTGGTAGTAATGGAGTAGATATACTGGGGCCTTGGGGTGGACTGAATGAAGGCACAGAAAACTAGTGAAAGAATGTTAATAAGTAACTAGTAACATAGTAAGTGTCGGCAGATAAAGCACTGCACAGTCCATCCAGTCTGCCCAACAAGGAGGCCAGAGTTGAATCAGGTACTCTGCACAGGTTCCACTTCTTCATGGTTAAACTGTGGTATACTAATTGCCTGTCTGTCTCTGCCAGTTTTGGGGCAACAGACAGCAGAGGTCTGCCTGGCAGTGGTCCTACTTTTCAACTATTAGAGTTGCCGTCAGAGTCCATTCCAGCCTTGATCCTGATCATTTTTGCCATTTACAGGATGCAGACCATAGAAGTCTGTCTGGCATCAACCCCTGAAGCTGCTGTCAAACTCATTCAAGTTATGAGGCCGTGTTTTAGTTTTGCTTTATAATGATCCTCTGTGTTTATCACAAACAAATTCTGCCACCGTATTTGTCTTCAAAAAACCTCCTGCAGAAGAGCATTCCAGGCATCTGCCCACCCTTTCATATGAAAAGTATTTCCTGACATGGCTTCTGTCTCCCACCCTGTAACCTCAACTCATGACCTAAGGTTCTACCACTTTCCCATCTCTGAAAAAATAGCTATATGAGAAAGAATAGGGAAGGAAAAATTTAGATAATAGGCTGATTTGGGAGGAAGCTGCCTAGTGTTTTGAGTACTGGACAGGTACCCATGAATACAGAGTTAAATCCTGCTTCTCCCACCCATCTCCTTGTAACATTAGGGAAAATGCTTTATTTCCTGTTGTCTTGGATGCCCATTTAAATTGTAATTTTTTAATAGGTTTCTTTTTTAAAAAGTTTAGTGGTGTTCTATGGTATGTGATGTACCTGAACCAGAATGCCTTTGGTGGCTGGATAATAAACAATGCAATAAAATAAATTACCACTTTAGGATGGGGGATTTATCTTTGTGCAATTTGTTCTTTAGCATCCTAATATAAAGTATTAATGTTAGAACCTGATATTAATGAATTAAGGATTTATTTTTACTTATTTGCTTGAGCTGTGATGATGAGTTTACAAACAACTTTTCCAGTAATCTAAGATTCTTTGTTTTCTCGATCGTTTTTCACACCTCATTCAATGTTAAATGCTTCTTTATAGTATCTAATATTTCATTTTTGGCATCTCATTAAAAATGGGCCATGGCCCAAAATATGATGCTGCCATGTCATATAATATATAGCATGGGCCATAACACTATAAACATTAAATAGGCTGCTAATGATCTAGACTAAACGCTTAAACTGTTGGACATTTCGTAGCTGGTGATCACTAAATGTGATAATCCAGTGGGGAAAAATACAGCAAACCTAAATGTTCAAAATGGGTACCACTCATGGGAAAAATGATTTGAGCATAAAACTTCTACAAATTGACAGCCTCTCTTCACTCCATTTTTCATCCTAAAGAAGTCTGCACATATTTTAGCTCACATCATTATTGCACATCAGTGGTTGTAATTAGCTAACAGGAGAGGTTTTTTTTTTTTTCTCTCTTTTTCTCAGTCATTGATCATCATCAGCTTTTTGACAGGTTTTTTTTTTTTTTTTTTTTGGTTTTTTTTTTTGCATTTCTCCTATGAGTGCTGTATTAAACCAAAGCTTTTCTGTGTTTAAAATTCTAATATTCTGTTTGTTTTACGAGTCTTTAAAAGTAATAGAAGCACAAGCACAGCAGTGATTTAAACAGCTCTGTGTTACACTAGCCAAAGTACCTCAGTTGGGAAAATACTAGTGAGAGTTTTTGAAATGTGCCAGAAGGAGTTGCTGTTAATAGCATATACAACTTTTAATTTGTCTATTCTTGCTCTTGCTTGTATGGTGCCATTTATGTTAGTGGCTATTTCTAAATGTTTGCAATCTTCAAAGTCTTTATGGCACATATCCAGTTATTAAGTGTGTAATTTTTGATTGGAAGGTATTTTTTTGTGGCATATTTATGTTTGTGTCAGAAATCTTTTTGGTCACTGCTTTCTCATTTACAGTATCTCACACTGTAATTTCAGTATTGATTAAAGTTTCAACATGTGGTAACCTATAATATTATCTTATTTTATTTTTATTTTGTTTACATTTGTACCCCGCGCTTTCCCACTCATGGCAGCTCAGTGTGGCTTACATATACAGGTACTTATTTGTACCTGGGGCAATGGAGGGTTAAGTGACTTGCCCAGAGTCACAAGGAGCTGCCTGTGCCTGAAGTGGGAATCGAACTCAGTTCCCCAGTTCCCCAGGACCAGAGTCCACCACCCTAACCACTAGGCCACTCCTTCAATTGACCATTTATAGAACTTGGTCCAAAGTGTGTTGCTAGTAACTCTGCAGCAGGGGGAGGTTTATCTGTTTACTTGGAGGGAGATTTGAACGTAGTGAGCATTTTAAGTGTTTTATAAAGTACAGCAATGTTAGGTTCCTCAGTATAATAGGTCCATTTTGCAGTAAGGAATGCCTTTTTGTAAGAGGAGGCTGTGCTCTTATAGATGTTAAGAGAGAGGGGCGAAGGACATTGTAGCCATTTCCTCTCCTCCCGGAAGAGTTGGCTTTTATGGCGCCACAGTTGCATGATCATTTAATGGTAAAGTAGAAAAACAGTTCATGTCAAGACTAGAGACCTCCAGAAACGAGGTGGCTGTAATCTTAGAGAGATCCAGGTGAAAAAAGTTTTGGTTAAGGTATTAACAGGGGTAGTTGTTGTAGTGTAATTAAACAATATTAAAGAGTGATCTGACCAAAGTAATAGGTGAGATGCGCAGCATATGATTATCTACAAGCAGTGAGAGAATTAAATCTAGCTTGTGCCCACCATGATGTGTGGAACCAGTCACATGTTGGGCCAAATTAAGATCCAAAATTGAAGCCAGAAAATCTTGGGTGAAAGGGACATTGAGGTCATCTAAATGAATATTAAAGTCTCACAAAATAATTGGATGAGTGCTATTAAGACAATGGTCTATCATAAGTAATTGGAGAAGGTTCAAAGACAATGTGGTAGAGGGGTAGAGAATGTTAGGTTAGTAAGAAAATCTAGAGGAACTGTGATATTTACACAAAACTGCAAAAATTCAACAGTGGGATGGAGGTTCATGGCGTGCTGGGAGATACAAAGTTCCCGTGAGTAGATGACAGCTAAAATGCCACCTCGTCCAATAGTGCAGTTACATAATAACATAGTAGATGACGGCAGAAAAAGACCTGCACGGTCCATCCAGTCTGCCCAAGAAGATAAATTCATATGTGCTACTTTTTTATTTGTACTGTCCTCTTCAGGGCACAGACCGTATAAGTCTGGCCAGCCCTATCCCTGCCTCCCAACCACCAACCCCACCTCCCACCACCAGCTCTGGCACAGACTGTATGTTTACCCAGCACTATCCTCGCCTCCCAACTACCAGTCCCGCCTCCCACCACCAGCTCTGGCACAGACCATATAAGTCTGCCCAGCACTATCCCACCAGCCCCGGCACAGACCGTATAAGTCTGCCCAGCACTAGTCCCGCCTCCCAACCACCAGCCCCGGCACAGACCGTATAAGTCTGCCCAGCACTAGCCCCGCCTCCCAACCACCAGCTCTGCCACCCATTCTTAGGGTAAGCTCCTGAGAATCCCTCCTTCTGCACAGGATTCCTTTATGTTTATCCCACGCATGTTTGAATTCCATTACCGTTTTCATCTCCACCACCTCCCGCGGGAGGGCATTCCAAGCATCCACCACCCTCTCCGTGAAAAAATACTTCCTGACATTCTTCTTGAGTCTGCCCCCCTTCAATCTCATTTCATGCCCTCTCGTTCTGCCTTCCCATCTCCGGAAAAGGCTTGTTTGCGGATTAATACCTTTCAAATATTTGAACGTCTGTATCATATCACCCCTGTTCCTCCTTTCCTCCAGGGTATACATGTTCAGGTCCACAAGTCTCTCCTCATACGTAATGCAAATCCCATACCATCCTCGTAGCTTTTCTTTGCACCGCTTCAATTCTTTTTACATCCTTAGCAAGATATGGCCTCCAAAACTGAACACAATACTCCAGGTGGGGCCTCACCAATGACTTGTACAGGGGCATCAACACCTCTTTTCTTCTGCTGGTCATACCTCTCTCTATACAGCCTAGTAACCTTCTAGCTATGGCCACCGCCTTGTCACACTGTTTCATCGCCTTCAGATCCTCAGATACTATCACCCCAAGATCCCTCTCCCAATCCGTACCTAGCAGACTTTCACCGCCTAACACATATGCCTCTCTTGGATTTCTACTCCCTAAGTGCATCACTTTGGATTTCTTCGCATTGAATTTTAATTGCCAAACCTTAGACCATTCTTCTAGCTTTTTCAGATCCTTTTTCATGTTTTCCACTCCCTCCGGGGTGTCCACTGTGTTACAAATCTCGAATGAGAAAATGTTCTCTTCGAATTGAACAGCAGTTAATTAGCCCTATTTGCAGTGAATGGGAAGATGGTATGAAAGCAATGGTTGGATTTGAAGCAAGGGAGATATTGATTAGTTGTCTTACCTGAAGCTGTGCCTGCAGAGGGAACGAGACCAGGCTGATGGCCCCAGTGTACTGGAATAGGTTAGGGAAAGCCCATGAAGGCAATTGTGAACATGATGAACAAGAAGATTCTATCCAAACAAATTAACAATAATGCCATTGTAGCAATGCAGGTGCATACAAAGGAGCATGTCCTGCTCCTTGTGTGTGCTCCTTTGGTGTGCACTGCTAGTGTGAGGGGTTATAAAGGTACTGTCAAAATGTCACTCCAGATAATGGCGGCAGAGAGGGACAGAGGCTCTGGGGCTGGAAACTGGTGGCAACTGGTGCAGGAGCCTGAAAAGCACAAAGTACAAGGTACAGTCAACAATAGTAGACTGACAGAGGAATGGTGTACGCCACTAGCGTGAAGAGTAATAAATGTACTGACAAACGTCACATCCTCTGTAAGTCAACCACTGAGGAACAGTCCAAGATCATGATTTGTGTTTTATTAAATTTAAAGCAAATGATTATCACCCATCTATTGCACAGTGACAGAAAGGTAAGAATGTAATTTGATAAATGCCTCGGTGTTGGAACACGAGAAAGGGAAAAAAGATGAATATCATCTACATAAAGATATTGCAGATCTAGCATAAAAGCAGAGCATGTGCAATTCATTTAATCCATACAGTACTCATCTATACATACATCGACTGGTGTTCATAACCCCAATGAAAGCCTACTTCCTTGTCAAGGGGATCACTAAATTAAAGACCACTGTAAAGGACGATTTTGAGAGTTGGCAGACAGCCTGGAAAATGTTAAGAATTTTGGGAGCACATTTGTGTCATGGAGCAGCTCAGAGACTGCCTGTTGCTGTATGTCTCTCATATCAATCTATTTCCTACTCATCAAATTATTTTTATAGTGTGGATTCAGGCTGCTTCATTAACATCTCACAGCAGAGCAGTCATTTGAAAATTCATTTATTCAGAGAAATAAATTGCTAGCAAGAAGAAAATCAATGAGATTGACCACCGACAATCATTGTCAGTTTTCCTCTCATGAACCTTCCTATCTCTCTAAAACAGCAAACAAGTTCTCCAGTACTCACTGTAAATTGGATATCTGCCCAAGCTATCTAATAAAATCCGCTCCCCACCGCTTCATAGCAGACCTTACATCACACTTAAACTACATGTTCCAACAAGGTCTTTTCCCTAAAGAAAATGGCAACATCCTGCTCACCCCAATACCAAAAGATACCAAAAAAAAAACAACCCCAAACGAAATCACCAACTACCGCCCAGTAGCATCTATCCCACTGGTAGTCAAGCTGATGGAAAGCATGGTAACCAAACAACTTACGGATTATATAAACAAATTCTCAATACTACATGACTCACAAGCAGGATTCCGCCCCATCCATAGCACAGAAACCGTACTAATTAATCTACTAGCCAAATTCAAACAGGAAATATTAACAGGTAAAAGCATTCTTCTCCTCCAATTCGACATGTCTAGTGCGTTCGACATGGTAAACCACAGAATACTACTATGACTCCTAGATTACTACGGGATTGGAGGAAGCATACTTAGATGGATCAAGGGTTTCCTAACCACCAGAACATACCAAGTGAAATCAAACTCGAACATATCATCACCATGGAAAGCTGACAGTGGAGTACCCCAAGGATCACCACTATCACTGATCCTTTTCAACCTAATGACCCCACTAGCCAAGTCCTTATCCAACCAAGGCCTTAACCCCTTCATTTACGCAGACTATGTCACAATATACATTCCCTACAAATCTGATCTAACAGAAATCACAAACGAAATCAAACTCAGCCTGAACACCATGAACGCATGGGAGAATGCATTCCAACTAAATCTCAATACAGAAAAAACACACTGCCTTATCCTCTCATCCCAATACAACACGTATAAACCTACTAACGTAAACACCCCAGATTACACCCTCCCTATCTCAGACAGCCTGAAAATTCTCGGCGTTACAATCAACCATAACCTCACACTAGAGAGCCAAGTGAAATCCATAACTAAGAAAATGTTCCATTCAATGTGGAAACTCAAAACGCCTGAAACCATTTTTCCCGAGTGAAACATTTCGTAACCTGGTACAATCAATGGTACTAAGCCATGTAGACTACTGCAACGGAATCTATGCGGGATGCAAAGAACAAATCATAAAGAAACTTCAAACTTCTCAAAACACAGCAGCCAGGCTTATATTTGGAAAAATACGATTTGAAAGCGCCAAACCCCTATGAGAAAAACTGAACTGGCTCCCAATCAAAGAACGTATCGCGCTCAAAATCTGCACCCTGATTCATAAAATTATCTACGGCGAAGTCCTGGGATACATGACAGACCTCATAGACCTGCCAACCAGAAACACAACAGGTTCAACACAAATATACCTAAACCTCCACTACCCAAGCTGCAAAGGACTCAAATACAAATCAACTTATGCATCCAACTTTTCTTTATAGGCACACAACTCTGGAACGCATTACCAAACTCAGTGAAAACAACGTTTGACCACCTAAACTTCCGGAAATCACTAAAAACTTACCTGTTCAAAAAGGCATATCCTACCGACCCAACTTAAATGCCCGAACCGTGCAAAACAACAGATCCAAAGCTTGCACTGGACATAATTTAACTTTTCCTCCTTACGATTCCCTAATGTGTATGTAACACATGATCTTTATTTTTCCACAACATCACTCTGTATTTGTTCATACTGGTTTTGGCGATCGCCTTACGGTATTATGTATGCCACATTGAGCCTGCAAATAGGTGGGAAAATGTGGGATACAAATGTAACAAATAAGCTTACATCAGAAGGTCAGCTAACATTCGGTTCAGGTCAGCAAAATAATGAAAGAAAAGAGACTTTGACTATTATTTCAGACTAGATATGTTAACCCTAAGTTTTCCAGATCCACAATAATAACTCATCAAATTATTTTCATAGTAAATTTCTCTTATCAAGACTGGAGATGATATCTCAAGAGCTTCACACCTAGGGCTCTTAGTCTATTCACTACAGAGATTATGGTACAAACATTTTCTAAGTGCAGTGATGAAAGCTCTAAAATCTTTCAGAGATCAAGTGGTCTACAAAGTTGTCTAGTACAAACAGATAACCAGGTGGTAACATTCTCTCTGAACAAGCGGCCAGGGTCCTGGTTGCTCCTTCTGTGTTGAAGGACTGTTAAGGTGTGAGCCATCTCTCATGGACAGGATTTTTAGGGAATCTGATTTTGAACTGTGATTTATTTGTTGTATTTTAAATACTGAAATATGAACCTTTCACTGATATTCAGCTGAGCAGTTAGAATTTGTGTTAAATGCTGGCCACTGCAGTCATCACTGATTTCTGGGTATTTCCTGGTGCTAAATATGTGAGTAAAATGATCAGGATTTACTAGTGAATAACAGCACTAAATATTGCTGATCTCTGATTAACTCTTCACTTTGCCCAGGTTTCATGCCCAGCCCACCCTGAAACTTTCCGGATAGCAGCAGGGTGGTCTGTAGAGATTTGCAATGGCATTATTTGTATATTGCTGCTTAAAATTTGGGTATGGCTTGGTCAGTATTACTTATCTGGGTGTTAGCCTCTGCTACTTAGATAAGTAGCATTGAATATTGGGCCATTAAGGATTTTTTTGTGTGTGTCCTGTTAAATTTTATTGAATAATAAGTATATCATATAACAAAACCAGTTGGTGGCAGGGGTTCCTTACTGCCCACTGATTTCAGAGATAAACCAATAAGAACAACAAAATACAAGCACCTTTATTTTGCTTTCCATTTTAGCATCAAATTCCATTCTTCCTCAACCTAATATGAGCCCCCCTCTCCATCCCCCAAGCCTAACATAAACCTAACTGCAAACATATTAATACTTAAGCACTCATGAAAATTCATTAACAAACATTAATAGTGCACTGCACTGACCACTAGGCTACCTATATATTACCTACATATTCTCACCTAGGAATGTCCGTCCAGAGAAGGAACGACCTCCTCCCCAGCACTTCGTTAATTCTGAATAATAATTCTTAATAATATTACAGAAATTTACTAATTAACTCATAAGTGGGGTATTACAAATTTGCAGAGGAATTCTATAAATGGTGCTTAAAATTGTGCACCCAAATTTGGGCGTGCACCCAATTTGCACTTACATTTTAATCAATTATTTGCACTATTTGGCAACAATTTGAATTTATTTATTTATTTGTTGCATTTGAATCTCACATTTTCCCACCTATTTGCAGGCTCAATTTGGCTTACATCTTACTGGACAAGGCGATCGCTTAGACTGGTGTGGAAACAAATAAAAGTTGATGTTAGGGTCAGGTAAAGCTAGTATATTCAGGTGCCTAGGGATCAAGGATTTACACATGCATAAGTTCTATTAAGATGTGTGCGTAGATTCTTTAGTGTGCAAGTGAAAAGGGAGCATGGCCATGGGAGAGGCAAGGGCAGGTCAGGGGAATTCACTAAAGATGTGTGCACTATTACAGAATTTGGGGGATCTTACAGGGTAGAACACTGCTAGCAAGTCCTCTTTACAGGACAAGTTCCACATTTCATGAATGAATTAGTTGCTGCTTAAGTTGCAAAGGTGTAAATTAAGAGATCCCCTTCATTGAATCTATTACATGTCTAAAGGCTGATGCTGAATTCTACAATCTCAAATTTGGTACTTCCAGACCCCTCTTGTTTTGGATAACATCAGAAGTGAGTGCAGATTTGTGCTTTCTTCCCTTGCCATATGAATCTTCCCAGCCCTGTCTGCAGTCCAACCAGGTCCTTCCTGTCCATTACAAATCAATTCACAATGCAGGCTTCACCTATCAAAGAACAAAGATATGGAATTCTTTACCAAAACCGTTAAGATATGTTACTGATTACCTTAAATTTCGTCAACAGTTGAAAGCATTTTTATTCAGTAAATCCCTTATCAATGCTAGTAATTGTTATGTTTATGGTATACTCGTTACCTTACTCTTGTTATTACAACTGTTGATGTTAATGCATAGTATTATTTATACGTCCACTACAACTGTTTACTAACTGTAAAGTTCTGTTATGAATTTTAATGTTAAGCCACATTGAACTTGGAACTTGTTTGGGAAAATGCGAGATACAAATATCACAAATAAATAAGTAAAATGATGGGATGTAGTTGTAGCATGTAGTGGAATAGTTTATATCATATCTGCTCATCGTTAGAGAGTGGGAGAGCTTCCCATCATTTAAAGCATTCTAATGTCTTTCTGAGTAAGGGGATAGCATTTACCTTATATAATAATGTAATGTCTGAGAGAACATAGATCCTTAGATATCTGAAGGGCCCCTCCATCCCATAAGAGGAAATTGACCTCATCTTGATGCAGTTTTAAAATGTATAGGCATTGCTTATGACTTGAGGTGATTAAGTCACAGACCAGTGTAAGAACCATAGTAACCATAGTCCTTGAACATAGTTAAATACCAAGGGCAAGGTTTGCTCTGTAGTAGTTAAACACATGATGTTGTCCTGCTAAATATTTTATGTGGACTGTCCCAGTTTTTATGCCTCTTGCAGCTTCCCTTTAGAAGTAAACTGAATTTTGGTTTTGGTTATGGCGCCAAAACCAGCCTATCAATATATTTTCAGCCTGATTTTAGGTTTTAGCCAAAAGCTTATTTGAATTTATGGCTATTTTTGTTTTTGGCTGAAAATGATTGTGGAGCTCATTTTCAAAACAGGAAAACATCCATATTGCTATTTTCGAAACACGTTTTTAAGTCTTCATCTGAAGTGCATCCAAATCACAAGGGGTTGCATGTGGGATTTGGGCGTTCCTAACACTTGAATGTTTTTCCGCCATAATGGAACAAAGCAGAAACGTTCAGAGGCTAAAATCTAGACATTTGACCTGTTTTGTTCTAAGGAGTACAACATAGAAAAGAAGTTTCTACTATTTGAGTTTACTATTCCGTTCTTTTTCCTCAGCCTGTGATATCCTTAGTTCCCTCCCGTTGCTTTACTACGTGAGCTAACATTCGACCTACCTTATTCCCATATTTGAAGAGGCAGTATTTGTAATATAAGTACATAAGTAATTCCACACTGGGAAAAGACCAAGGGTCCATCGAGCCCAGTATCCTGTCCACGACAGCGGCCAATCCAGGCCAAGGGCACCTGGCAAGCTTCCCAAACTTACAAACATTCTGTACACGTTATTCTGGAATTGTGGATTTTTTCCCAAGTCCATTTAATAGTGGTTTATGACTTGTCCTTTAGGAAACCGTCTAACCCCTTTTTAAACTCTGCCAAGCTAACCGCCTTCAACCACGTTCTCCGGCAATGAATTCCAGAGTTTAATTATGCGTTGGGTGAAAAACATTTTCTCCGTTTGTTTTAAAATTTACTACACTGTAGTTTCATCGCATGCCCCCGTCCTAGTATTTTGGAAAGCGTGAACAGATGCTTCACATCAATCATGTTCCATTCCACTCATTATTTATGACTACCTCTATCATGTCCTCCCTCAGCTGTCTCTTCTCCAAACTGAAAGCCCTAGCCTCCTTAGTCTTTCGTCATAGGGAAGTCGTCCCATCCCGCTATTATTTTAGAGTCGCCCTTCGCTGCACCTTTTCCAATTTTACTATATCTTTCTTGAGATGCGGCAACCAGAATTGAACACAATACTCAGTGGCGGTCGCACCATGGAGCGATACACGGCATTAATACTCCCTCACACCTGTTTTCATACCTTTCCTAATAATACCCAACATTTTATAGCTTTTCTAGCCGCAGCAGCACACTGAGCAGAAGGTTTCAGTGTATATCGACGATGACACCCAGATCCCTTTCTTGGTCTGTAACTTCTAACGTGGAACCTTGCATGACGTAGCTATAATTCGGGTTCTTTTTACCCACATGCATCACCTTGCACTTGCTCACATTAAACGTCATCTGCCATTTAGCCGCACAGGTCTCTCAGTCTCGTAAGGTCCTTCTGTAATTTTTCACAATCTGTCGCGAGTTAACAACCTTGAATACTTTGTGTCATCAGCAAATTTAATTACCTCGCTAGTTACTCCCATCTCTAAATTATTTATAAATATATTAAAAAAGCAGCGGTCCTAGCACAGACCCCTGAGGAACCCCACTAGCTACCCTTCTCCATTGTGAATACTGCCCATTTAATCCCACTCTCTGTTTCCTATCCTTCAGCCAGTTTTTAATCCACAATAGGACATTTCCTCCTGTCCCATGACCTCCAATTTCCTCTGTAGCCTTTCATGAGGTACCTTGTCAAACGCCTTTTGAAAATCCAGATACACAATATCAACCGGCTCCCCTTTGGTCCACATGTTTGCTTACTCCTTCAAAGAATTGAGTAAATTGGTCAGGCAAGATTTCCCCACACAAAAGCCGTGCTGACTTGGTCTGAGTAATCCATGTCCTTGGATGTGCTCTGTAATTTTGTTTTTAATAATAGTCCTCTACCATTTTCCCCGGCACCGACGTCAGTCTCACCGGTCTATAATTTCCTGGATCTCCCCTGTAAATTAATCGTGCAACTCAGAGTCCTGCCCATGCCCCACCTATATTTATTTATTTGTTACATTTGTATCCCTCATTTTCCCACCTATTTGCAGGCTCAATGTGGCGTACATAGTACCATAGAGGCACGCTATAGTTTCTAATATGTGTTCTTATAGAAGAGCTTAGGTGCGAATGTGCGTAAGTGCTACCTTTTTGAGCACATACATGTACAAAGGGGCACCTTACTCAGGTGCCTACTTATCGAATTGCCCCTTAGGTTTGTACTTAAATGCAATGGAAGGTTAAGTGACATGTCCAAAATCACAAGGAGTATCAGTGGGATTTTGAACCCTGGCCTTCCAGTTCTCAGTCCTGCTGCCTCCAACCACCGGACTTCAAGGTTTAACTTACTGGTCCTTCAGGGTTATTTCTAAGGATAATACCTAACTTCCATTCTGTTTAGGCCCATTTTCCTGCATTCCAGGTTTGTTTGTTTTTATTCTTTGTACAAAATTTGTACAACAAATTCAAGATGTATATTCTGTTATCATTTTTTCTGTTTTGCAAATTCGCAGCTTCACATTAAATATTCTTTATCTAGCAAAGAAACATCAGTGTAACTATATTAGTGATGCTTCTCTTGGAGAATGGATAATTATCCGTAATTACTGTTCTCTAAAGATACCGTAATAGTTACAGAACTCATGGCCTTCCCTTCTGGGATTTGTCAGTTTTTCTAGGAATGGCAGATCTCAACATGCCAACTTCAGGAAATTTCTAAAAGTAAGAAGTAAGGTGCTTTTTTTTTAACCAAGAACTCAAGAAGTCACATGATCTATTATTTGACAATTAGGTTTCGTTGTTCAAAGAACAACAATTACAGGTAAGTAATTAGCCATGCTGATTTATACAAACATCTCATTAGTGAAGGATTGTTATGATCCTTTAGAAGCATGAAAGACTTTCTGTAAACCTATAATAGATTGCTTGTTTTCATAAAATATCTCATGGATTCTGTTATTCAGAGGTCACCATTTTCTTTCAAAGTATTTCCCCAAGTACAGTTGCAGAATAATTTAGTTTGAAAATATAATAGAAGTATCATTATACTTTTGGTCTGTCCAAAGTGATCAAACTGTAACAAAGAGGGTAATTTATATCTGGATGCCTAGTTTAAGGTGGCAAAAACATACCTTTTTCAAGCCTATTTTATAAAGAATAGTAGGCACTTACTTTCCTTATAAAATACTAGTGCAAGTGGCTGAACATGAGCTTTAATTTAAAACACTATTACTTGCACCAGCCCTATAGCTGGTGTAAATGAATAGGCTTCCATTTTGCATGGATGCTCATAAAACATAGCATTCTATAATCTACACGTGCACTTGATTGTACTGCCAAAGCACTGTCCGTACTTCACTCGTTGTACGCCACAGTGAAAATATGTACTGTACAAAACAATGGGGTGTATTTTTAAACTGGGTGGTATTTTATAAGAGGTCATTTATGAATGTACATTGCAATTTATGCCCATAAATGACTAAAATACCAAAATGTATGCATGCCAGTGGCGTAGCCAAGAGTGGGCCCGGATGGGCCCAGGCCCACCCACTTTGGGCTCAGGCCCAACCTGTAGCAGCACACCTATGATGTGGCTAGTAGGGATTCCCAAGCCCCGACAGCTAAAAACTCCCCAAATCTGTCCCTTCTGCACAAATTTTCATCTGCAGCAAGCAGCGACTGACACATACTGCTCAATCCGGCCCCACAGCCTTATTCCCGCCTATGCGGAAACAGGAAGTTGCATCAGTGAGAAGGCTATGGGGCCAACATGAGCATTGTGTATTAGTTGCTGCTCGCTGCCAGTGAAAATCTGCTATTTAAAAGGTATGTGGGAGAGGGGAGATGTTTGAGAGAATATATGGCATGCAGGCGAGAGAAGGAGAGACCAAATCACCTGTGGGATGATGTGGGGTTCTTCTGCCCACCCATCTTGGGCCCAGGCCCACCCAAAATTGGGTGTCTGGCTACGCCCCTGATGCATGCTATGCACATCTAAAACTAGGCATCACCTTATAACATTATCACCATAATGTTTAAATGTAAAAAATTAAAATAACATGAGATCAGCTTTTTATTGGTTTTCCTGTTATGGTAGGGTAATTAACTTTTAAATCTTGGAACAGTAGGGCAAAATGGATAGCAAAAACAGTAGTGGCGGGTATTTTTTCTGTGACCTATTACATGCAATTATTTTTTCTTTCATAAAGAAATTATTTCTGCGGAATGTACAGATGCTTAGTTCTGTTTGGCCAGAGATTGTGTAGCTTATTTGATGCCTTTTTGTATGCTATACCATGTTTTGCTATCCTAAAAGCTGTTTCTTTTAAAATAAAGTTGTCATAACTGTTTGCAGATGTAATTTGCTGTCACTTGCCATATGTTCTCCAATTAATTCTGCGGGGGCTGTCAGCCTTAGTTAATTTAATTTCATATTCTTTTAAATGACATTCATTATCAGGAAATGAAAATTTGACATGATTGCCTTCAAATTATGACTAATAAACTGTCAATATATTTTCTTGTTTCTAGAGAAAAACATAAGGCTGAAGCAAAAGATAGGAAAGTATTAGAAATTTTACAAGTCAAGGATGACAAACTTCAGGAACTGGAACAGGTCTGTATTCTTAGCTGAACACTTAATTATATATAAAAATGAGCCTCTGTTTCCATTTTTTTGCATTTCTATTTACCGTATTTTCGGACTATAAGACGCACTTTTTTCCCCCAAAATTTGGGAGGAAAATGGGGGGTGCGTCTTATAGTCCGAAGGTAGCGGTTTTTTTTACCTCCGTTCCGTATTTACAGGATTCCGTGTTCCCTGGTGGTCTAGTGACGTCGGGGCAGGAAAGAGCCCCCTCTTTCCTGCCCATCGCGCTGCTCTCCGTGCTTCTCAATGCTTTCCGACGGTCTCGGCGATATTCAAAATGGCCGCCGAGATTCTCGGCGGCCATTTTGAATCTCGCCGAGACCGTCGGAAAGCATTGAGAAGCACGGAGAGCAGCGCGATGGGCAGGAAAGAGGGGGCTCTTTCCTGCCCCGACGTCACTAGACCACCAGGGAACACGGAATCCTGTAAGTACGGGACGGAGGTCCAAAACCCGGACAAGACGCACCGGAGCACCTAGGTTTTAGAGGAGGGAAATAGGAAAATTTTTTTTCCTCTTTCCCTCCTCTAAAACCTAGGTGCGTCTTATGGTCCGGTGCGTCTTATAGTCCGAAAAATACGGTAAGTTATATAAGTACAGGTTTGATATCATTGCAGTTTAGGTATACAGTATGGGAGGTAGTTTTAGAACAGGGAGCCTAAACATTTTCCAAAAATGTGTCTATGAAGTTTTGTGAATTAGGCTTCTAGAACTATCCAGAGTAACACACAAATTTACCCTTGCTCCAAGGCAGGTGCATGTACTCTCTCTATATACATACATGTGTATTTTTTAACATATGCACATAACATTGCATCCCCATCAAGATGTTATCCTTGGGAGTGCCTGTGTGCTTAATTTTTTTGTGAATGTATACCCATGTGCAATTTTATAATACCATTTTCTGCATGTATGACATGATTTACTTGTGGAAAATGTTTAATGAAATTACCACCTACATGTGTTTTACACATGTCCTCAGAAAAGAGCTAACATATGTAGCGAAAAGTTGACTAGAATGGAAAATACTGATAAAACTAGGGATAAGAGGTATTCAAAAATGCTAAACATATCCAGGTCAAAACCCGCCACACTTTTAAATTGTCCACATATATTCAGTGCTACTATATACATATTGTCAGCAGTACAGAACGTATATATGGCCATCAAGGTATATCTAGAGCAGCAATATTCATCTTTTTTATGCCAGGAATTAATAGGAAAGGGATAGAAAATAAGACAATTATACAATGCCTCTGTATTGCTCCATGGTGCAACCTCACTTTGAGTGTTGTGTGCAGTTCTGGTTGCATATCTAAAAAAAAAATATATAGCAGAATTAGAAAAGGTTCAAAGAAGGGTGACCAAAATGATAAAGGGGTGAAACTCCTCCTATATGAGGAAAGGCTTAAGAGATTAGGGCTCTTCAACATGGAAAAGAGACAGCTGAGGGGGGATATGATAGAGGGCTACAAAATCCTAAGTGGTGTACAATGGGTAGACATGAATCGATTGTTTATTGTTTCGAAAAATACAAAGACCAGGGGACACTCAATGAAATTACATGGAAATACTTTTAAAACAAATAGGAGGAAATATTTTTTCACTCAAAGAATAGTCAAGCTCTGAAACTTGTTGCCGGAGGATATGGTAACAGCAGTTAGTGTACCTGAGTTTTAAAAAGGCTTGGACAAGTTCCTGGAGGAAAAGTCCATAGGATGCTATTGAGACAGACATGGGAAATCCACTGCTTGCCCTGGGATCGGTAGCATGGAATCTTGCTACTATTTGTGACCTCGATTGGCCATTGCTGGAAGCAGAATATTGGGCTAGATGGACCATTGGTCTAACCCAGTATGGCTATTATGTTCTTATATATAGCTATGTGGTTTAATTTTGGATGGCCTATTTGCTGGCCTAAATTAAACTACATAACTATATGGATAATGACTTACTATCACTACACAAATAGCGAAAAGAAGTACCAGGAACCTTCAAAATCAGGATAGTTACAAAACAGGACAGACCAATTTCCCAGTCCAAGTGGGCAATTGGTCTGTCCTGTGCACTCCTGTGGCAATGAAAAATGCACATACGGGTCCGCGAACAACAATTGTCCTACCTTCTTAAGGCTGTCGAGCTCGCAGTTAATGACCCCTGACGCAGGCACTGTGTACCGAAACATGGCCATTGTCGGGTCACTAAGGATAGAATTGATGTTCAAGTTACATGATTAAAGAAATTGTGTCCCAATTATGAAGGCTCCTGGTGCTTCTTTTCGCTATTTGGACTTTGTTCTGTACTTTGGACCCTCTCTGTGCTGTTTTGTAACTATCACTGCACAACATATGGTTGGGTGGAATGCCCTTGCTCCACCTTAACTAAATTTGGATAATTTCAGGGCTGTCTTAAGAATTTTCTGGGGGCACTACATGTATAGAGGGTAAAATCATCTAGGTTAGGAAGGCAAGTTGGCCTCTATTTGGGTCTATGGGTCCCTTTACTAAGCTGTGTTAAGCAACTGAAGTGAGTTTTATTGCATGTAAGACAGTGTGGGCCTGCACTAATGTCTCCTGTGTTAAAAAGACAGCCTTGGCAGTAAGAATCGCACATTAGCTGCCTAATGAGGGAATGGACAAGAGGTAGAATGGGTGAGCAGAGGTGTGACTGGCTTGCCAGCTGTCATGACTACAAATGACATCACTGAACTTATTGCCACCTCAAGATGAGGTGGTAAGTGCAGCTGCGCTATCAGCAGTCCGTTAGCATAGCTGCTGACAGATGAAGTTCTGTGATCAAATCCTTGACAGCAAGCCTCGCCTTCCTGACATCAACAAACCCCTCCTATCCACTTCCTGACCAGCAAATACCCCAGTTAGCTTTCCAACACAAGTCTTGCCCGTGATGTTAGGAACCCCCCCCCCCCCCACCAACCTCTCCCTGACATAAACAAATCTCCCATTTGGCTTTCTGACAGCAAGCCCCATTCCCAATATCAAAACTCTGCCCATCCAGACCTTTCTTCTTCTCCCGCAGGACCTACCTGGGAGCTTCAGTGGTAGTTCAAGGGGTCCCAGGCAGCAACAGTCACTTTCTCCTGCCATCCAGGTCAGAACTATCATTATATGGAAAGATTCCCCCCTATCAATTGTACAGTGAGACTAACCACTAGGGGTCAACTGTGCCATTTTGGATGAAGTTGCTGACCCGGATGGTAGCAGAAAGTTGACCACTGCTGCCTGGGACCCCCTGAGGTCAGGCCAGTGTGTAGGCACATTTAGGTCAGAAAATTACCCTAACTATTGGTTATAGGCTATCTCATTTATCTAGAGGATGATTTGTGTCTGAGACTCTTTGTAACACTGGTAGTAAGGTTTAGACAGGGACCACATTCTGGGAATTTATTGGTAATATAAAAATATATGAATATTGGTATGGCAAGGCAATTCTTAGCAACAGTGAGGTGCGGTAACAATAGCAGTACAACTAATATTTATTCCTGATACAACCTTTGTATTCCCTAACAGACAAACAGTTACTTAATGAACCAAATGCCAAAGGTCCTGAATCACTCTTGGAACTTAGCAGTGCTTTCTATCTAACCCTGGACTATAGGAAGGAAACCATGGTCCTCACCCGAGTTGTGGGATGCAGGGGTGGCAGGTCTCATCTTTCCCTCTTAGACTCTGAGCTGATATTTCTTGTATCATCCAGGGCCAGCTCCACAAGGTCATGTAGATAGGATGCCCAGCTCCACAGCATCTTGGTTTGTGTTCTCAGTGGAAGGCTGACTCAGCATTGATTCTGGAATACTGAGTGTATGCCATTTTTTCTCATGAACTTAGATGTATGTGTCTGGGATGCTACATAGTACTGGTTGTTTACTCAGCATAGCTAAAACTTGTAGTTCTGGTAAAGTGCATTTCTGAGCACTGAGTGCTCAGGCACTCAGAGTGACCAGATGAAGTACATCTTGGATGACAGAGTAGCACTCATCAGAGAAGAGTGTCTAAGAGTCTAATGGTTTTCAGCTAAAAAATGTCTCTGGCCTCACATCGATGTGTCATAGCCACCAAACTCTCCAGCAAGAGTCCGTGATTATTTGCCAGACATTGTATTACACATAAAACAATTCTGTGTTTGGATGATGGGAGAAGTTGGGCACATGAATTTCCTTGGGACAAATCAAGTACAGGTGTCCATGTGAAAAAGGTTATGAGCAATGGCTGAAGTGCTGATGGACAAAACACAGGCCAGAAAGGAATACCAGACTGGTTTAGGCCAGTGTGCATATAGTGTTGCTAACCAATTACATAAGCCTCAAATATCTTGCCCCAGGTCTCATGATCAACAAAGAACAATGAGCAAAGGCCAATTAATTGTCTCTAGCACAACAAAGTGTCCTTGGCAAAGATCATTATACAGTGTATTAGGAATCCATGACAGGATGGTTATGATGCAGTCAAAGTTTGGTTCCTAGGCTTCAGTGAGGCTAATGGAGGCCTTATGCATACAAATAGGTATGGCAGTATATATCATTACAGGTGGAGGTGGATAGGGGCTTAGGGGGGCAGGACTTTGATGCCGGGGGTGGGGCTTGCTGTTGGGGAGCCAATCGGCTGGGGCGGGTGTTGATATTGGAGAGAGGATTGGGAAAAGGTATGCTGAAGGAGGGAATGTACTGCCTTGACAGTTCTGTTTTATTTAGTTACTTGAACACACATGCTCTACAAAGTGATGTCACATCATTAAAATGTTGGAAATAAGTAGACCAAAGATCACTTCCTGCAGCACACTACAGGTAATGCTCTTATCCACAGAGTGAACTCCATTTACCACTACCCATTTGTCCGTCCCCCCCACCTCCATGCAACCGATTTCTGACCCAGTCAATCCCATTAGTGATAATAACTACTACTACTTATTTCTGTAGCGCTACTAGACAAACGCAGCGCTGTACACTTGAACATAAAGAGACATTCCCTGCTTGAGAGAGCTTACAATCTAATTAGGACAGACAAACAGGATAAATAAGGGATATTACGAAGGTGGGAATGATAAAACATGGGTACTGAACAAGTGAATAGGGGCTAGGAGTTAGCAGCATCAAAAAGGTGGGATTTCAGCCTATATTTGAAGACAGCCAGAGATGGAGCTTGATGTACTGGCTCAGGAAGTCTATATGGTGCAGTAAGATAAAAGGAACGGAGTCTGGAGATAGCAGTGGAGGAGAAGGGTACAGGTAAGAGAAATTTATCCAATGAACAGAGTTCCTGGGGAAGAGTTTAGGGAGTGATAAGAATGGAGAGGTACTGAGGAGCTGCAGAGTGAATGCACTTGGAAGTCAATAAGAGGAGTTTGAACTGTATGTGGAAATGGATAGGGAGCCAATGGAGTGACTTGAGGAGAGGACTAATGTGAACATAGTGACACTGGCAGAATATAAATTGTGTAGCAAAACTTTAAACAGATTGAAGGGGAGAGAGATGGCTACCTGTGAGAAGCAAGTTGCGATAGTCTAAGCCAGAGGTGATAATAGTGTTGATAAGGGTTTTTGGTAGTGTGCCCAGAAAGGAAAAGACAAATTTTGGTGATATTATAGAGAAAAAAATGGAGTCAGAGATGACCCCAAGGTTACGAGACAGGGAGAATGAGTGTTATCCACAGAAATAGAGAATGGGGGAAGAGGAGAGGTTGGGTTAGGGGGAAAGATAAGAAGCTCAGTCTTGGCCATGTTCAGAGACACACAAAAACCAAAAGGGGTTCACACTTTCCACAAAAGTACAGCAGCACAAGAAGAGTGGAAAGAAACCAACTTCAAGTTTTGATTTGGGAGCATCTTACTCTTGCATTTGGACTGATCTCTTGAAGTTGGTTTCTTTCCACTCTTCTTGTGCTGCATGTTCAGAGACATCCAGGCAGCAATGTCAGACAGGCAGGCTGATACTTAGGCCTGGATTCTTGCTGAAATTTCTGGTGTGGAGAGGTAGATCTGGGAGTCATCAGCATAAAGGTGATACTGAATACCATGGGATGAGATCAGAGCACCAAGGGAAGAAGTATAGATGGAGAAAAGAAGAGGTCCCAAGACAGAGCCCTGAGGTACACCAACTGATAGTGGGATAGAAGTGGAGGAGGATCACTAGAGTGTATACTAAAAGTGCAATGGAAAAAATAAGAAGAAAACTAGGAAAAACAGAACCATGAAATCTAAGTGAGGACAGCTTATTAAGGAGTAGGTGGTGATCAATGGTATCAAAAGCAGCAGATAGATCGAGAAGGATGAGAATAGAATAGAGACCTTTGGATCTGGCCAGGAACAGGTCATTGGAGACTTTAGCAAGGGCTGTTTCAGTTGATTGAAGAGGGCGAAAGCCAGATTGACGTGGATCAAGAATAGCTTGAGATGAAAGAAAGTCGGCGGTGAACAGCACGTTCAAGTATCTTGGATAGGAAAGGGAGGAGGGAGATGGAAGGACAGGTAGGATCCAATGATTGCTTTTTGAGGAGTGGTGTAACTATGGCATGTTTGAAGGCATCAGGAACAGTCACAGTGGAAAGTGAAAGATTGAGCATATGACAGATAGAAGGGATGACAGTAGAAGAGATAGTGCTAAGTAGATGGGTGGGAATAGGATCAGAGGAACAGGTAGTAAGGTTTGAGGAGAAAAGAAAATATTCAGTTTCCTCTTCAGTGATTTCAGAAAAGGAAGCAGGTGTTGAAGGAGGGTTGAGAGAATGGACTGAGGGAAGGAGAGGTGGAGGTGACTTGGTTGAGAATTCAAGCTTAATCTTGTGAACCTTATCATGAAAGTACTCAGCCAGAGTCTGGGGAAAAAGTGAAGGGGGAGTTGGAGCTGAAGGCACTTTGAGAAGAGAACTGAGTGTGGCACAGAGATGTTGAGGATTTGAGCCAAGAGAGTTTGTCAAATGGATGTAGTAGGTTTTTTGGATATCCACATTGAATATGCATGAAATAGATTTGCATGCATTGTAGATTAAGGTTCAGTAGTTCAAGGTTGAATCTGTTCGATTAACTGTCTAGGGCTGTGTCATCAAAGCATTTTACATATAACAAAATTACAAGAATGAAAATAAATGCAATATAAATAGGAAAGTTTAGATAACCCTGCTATATCCCACAGGATCCTAAGGCTAAAGCAGTCCAGCCCATTTCTTAAAAATCCAGATATCCTGAAAATCTGACTGGTTGGGTATGCTCCAAGCACTGGGTTGAGAAGCACTGATCTAAGGCTCAGCCCAAAGGGAAGATGGTCAGTACTGGCAGAATTCCATGCTGCTACATTCCAGGTCGAGATGTGCTTCATCCAGCACTACTCACCATCTTCAGGTCCCTTCTACTGCCAAAATCTGTCATGCATTCCCCTTCAAAACTGCCACAAATAAATAGTGTACACAGGTACTTGCTTCTCTTTCCTGTGCATGTTGAACTTGGCTAGAAAAGCACACGCATAAACTTAAAAATGAAATTTATATGTATTTTTTTTATCACCTCTGAACATTTCTTCTTTGTGTGACTAAACGTGCATAACACATGTACTACTTAGGCACATTCAGGATGGGCAAATTCTGCATAACTCATTTATGCAATTAATATGCTGTTTTCTACAGAAATTACTTTGAAAATTGCTCTCCATGTTCTGCTGAGGAGAGGACTGGTAGTGCCAATGTATGTGAGTGCATGGTACTGATTTGTTGCCTTTTCTTTTTGTGCCCGGTCCTACTCAAAACATTCCTGGTGATGCAGGTGTAGGAACCTGGCCCTATTCGTCAGGTCCTCAGTTTGCAAAGAGGAGGGGGGGGGGGGGGGGGGGGAGATTTTAAGTCAGACTATTCATTTATAGAGGATGCTTCTGCCATATTGCTGATTCCAGCTTGGACTCAAGGAATGACAGAAGGCACTTCACTCCATTGCATGCATGCATGTATTCTCAACTCCTAGAAATGGCTCTTCGGGGTTCTCTGTGCCTATCTGGTTCTGGTAGCCAAGGCATGGGACTTTGACTTTGTAGTGGCAATCTACTCTGTGACATGTCACCCACTTGCACTTTCTTTTTCATCTCCTAGGTTTGACTCCTTCATGATGATGGGGGCAGAGGGTGTTGCAGTGTGGGATCAGGGTTCACAGTTTGGTCCCTACATGGAGCAGCTGCTGTGTGGCCCTGCTCTCAGTGCTTCAGCCTCCTCTATCACACCTGTGAGACTCCAGACCAGTGCAGTGTTTCATATTTTTGTTTGGTAGAAATATCTGTCTAAGGTTATGGCTAGTGGTCCAGGCTACCTGCCTGTTACTTGCATTTGGACCTTTTGATAACATGGAGACACTTTCAAACATATCTGACTGTTTAACGTGCACCTCTGGCCTACTTCACCATTTCCAGATCTGCCCCCCGTTTGCAATTAGCTCTCTGGGGTTAGCGGCCTGTACAGCTTTGCCAGGTCCTGTCTATTTTTTCAGTATCCTCCTTCTGATCAGGCACTGAGAACAGTGTTTCTGTCCCAGGAAGAGCCTGGCCAGGAGCGGGACGTTATCAGCCACAAAATGGCTTTCCTGCTTTTAGCAGCAATTTTGCTGATGTCAGCAATTATGGCACGTAGAGTTACACACACATGAGGAGATCTGCATTTGTGTATGTGTGTCCTACCTCAGATGGGTGCTTACTTTTGCTCCTGCATATGCGCATGTTCTGTAAAGTGCGCGCACCCCCTCACCCCGCATACACACTTTCTGGAATAGGCATGCATATCTGAGTGGAGCCATTTTCAAGAAAATCTTTATGAAATGCAGATTTTGCTGTGCAATTTGACCTTCCCTTAGTATAACAACTTCTTCACTTGACCCAGTGTCATGGAAGGCAGTAAGTCTCCTAAGCTGTACTGTCACTATATATAACTGCTATATACATTCTATGGGTGTAAAATGTTTTGTTTTTCTTTTTAAATATATATAGCCCACTTTACAGAAAAAAAAGTTTGAAACTCCAAATAGAACAAAAAGAAAATCTAGAGGGCTCCAGAAAATGTTCTGTAATTCTATTGATGCTTTAACTACTTCCATTCAGAAAATGAACAAGGAAAATAAACTATTATCCTGAAGAAATTTATCAAGTTGCATTGGATCTAGAGAAACATATTGACTTCCTTGATGGTTAAACATTTATAGGAGAGCTGTAGATGGAAAAAAACCTATATGGCTAACACCTAGACTTTCTTCTGGAAAAATGACCTCCTTCAAATCTGAGTTACACATGATATAACCAGAAATGTCAGAAGTTTCTGCCCACAAAATAAAAGATCCTTGTCTTTAAAATAAGTTTATCCTGCTGTCTAAGGAAAGAAACCACAAGTGTAGCCCTCTTGTCATCCTGAGAAGCCTCTAAATACCTGGTAAGGTCAACGCCACCAGCATATACCAGATTGGACTTTCCTTCAGATTTATTTAGCAGGCAAACATTTTTAGAAGCATAACATTTGGATATCTCAGTCCCCTCTGAACCAAGGGAAAGGACTTCCTTGAAATATTTTCTAAACAAACATTCTGGAGAAAGCAAACATATTACAGGAAAATTCAACAGATTTTTTGCTTGAGCAGCATTTTCAGTGCCCCCCCCCCCCCCCCCCCACCATCACAATGCATTTCACATCTGCAGAAATATCAGGGAAAAGTGCCGAGCCTAGCTGTACACATTGCAACAGTAATAGTTTGTGACTGAGCATGGGGATTAGGCAAGCACATGCTTCAAATGAGTGCCTTAATGATTATAACTGGAGAGCTGCCAAGTTACCCAGTTTCAGGAAGGAGATTTTAAGCTAATTGTGGATTTTTAACAACCCTTTCCTGGTACATTATGGGTCCTGCAGCATGGATTTCATGGGTAGAATCAGGGACTACAAATAACACACTGAAATGGGATGCCAGTTCTAAAACAGGGCCGCCAAGAGACTGAACTGCTGCCAGGCCCGGGGCAGGGCTGCTGCCCCTCCACAATCGTCGTCCTCTGGTGCCCCCCCCCCCCCCCCCCCCGGATTGCTGCCGCAATTCAAATACCTTGGCTGGCGGGGATCCCGATTGCCTGCCCCTTAGGCTGCTTTTTCTCTCAGCGCATGCTCAGTTTCAAAACCGAGCATGTGCGCCTGAGAGGAAAAGCAGCCGCTCAGCAAGCAATGGGCAGAAGAGCAGCGCTGGAGGAAGACCTGCAGTGTCTGCTCCTCTGGATTCTCCCCAGCCTCCAAGGGGGGCCCGGCGCCGGAGTTTTCTCTCTCCTTCACCTGTCAGGATGCGATCACTTGGGTTACCAGCAGGAGAGAGAGAGACCCTAGCGCCGGGCCCAGGGAATTTTGCCCCCCCCCCCTCGGCGGCCCTGACAGGAATATCCAAAACTTCTCCCTCCCAGAACTGTTTAACTTGGTAGCTCTGGAACAGTGGAGTGAGAACAGGGAAGTTAGGCAATTCATTTTTACTTTTCATTGCCTCTGGTACAAACCAGAGGTAAGGATGTACAGCCCCAAAGAACACAATTTACCAGTGATCCATCTCAGGTATAAATTTACCAAGTTCTATGTGTAAAAAAGCTTCACAAATGGCAGAAACAAAAGAAAATGATTTATCTTTTTAGTACTTCTGATAAGATATAGACAGAGAGGAGACAGTATTAGTGCAATTTGCCCTGGTAACTGAAAGCTAGGTAAATTCTCCAGATTGAAAACTTCCCTTTACATAGTACATGCATGGATACATTTGTACCAATGGATTTCTCCACTGTAGCCCAAGTTTTCAAAAGGAAACTCTATTTATATGACACCGTCCCCACCAGAGACACAAACATACATATACGCATGCACCTCTTGCTCTTCAGTTAAACACTGAAGTGCACGTTTATGCACTCTTACTCTTCACTTTCATGGAAACTCTTATTCAGACACATTTACATATTCATACTTTCGCTTTTCAGATACATGTATGCAAGTAGTCTCAGGCACACAGATGCATATGCACACACACACTGTCACTTTTCAGATGTTTTCTTTCTGTCTGTCTGTCTCTCCTGAAGGTGTACTTCTGCTTGCTGTTCATGTGCTCATTCAGGGCCCGATGCACAAAGCATACCAGGCCAGCAACGTGTTTTTTAGACTGATTCCAGCCAGTTTAGCGAGCACGTTATTCAGTGGGAGTTGCAAAGAGGGGCTCTGTGGGGTTTTTACTGTGTGGGGCAGCAGACAACGGGAATCCTATGCTAATCTATTTAAATGAGCTGTTAAGCATTCAGGTGTGCATTCTGAGCGATGTACAGCTGTTTTCAAGTGATGCACAGAAGCAGCCCTTACCTTTTATCGTAAAATTTTTACGGGATGTCAGGAATAGTCGTTGCATGACTGGTGGAGCAGTCTGCTGTGTATTTCCAGACGAGGAAGACATGACTGGTTCTTGTGGTCTCTCATTTTGTGGTTCTCATTTTGATTTTCCCATCTCACCACAGTGAAAAAATCAATAATTTAAAAAATCCAAAGGTGCAGACTGCCTTAACATCCTACCCCCCTTCTCCCAAAAGAGCCAGGGGGCTTCATACTCCTCTTCCCCAGACAGGCATAATCTAGGATGTATGGAAGATCCTTGGTAGAGCAAGGGATATTTCCCTTCCACACCCTCACAGGACCTATTGCAAACAGCGCTTCACATGGATGCTGCTGCGCAAGGGGGTGGCAGTGGACAGCAGGGGAGATAGCTGTAGTGGCGAATGTCAATAACAAAAAGTTTGAAAACAACAACAACAAAAGCTACAGCTGGCTTTCATACATGCAGCTTGTATGCAGGCATGAAAACTGTGTATAGCACATGCTGAATGAGCATGCGCAGAGCAGCCACGCTTATCAATTGACTACCCTTCATACTATTCTGCCCCCTGCTGAGCTGCTCGCTGTTTTTACGAGCAGTTCATTTGCATCCATTTTTTTTGAGCATCACCTACTATTTCCACCTCGGTAGGGTGGATATAGCGTGCAGTGCTTTATGGGGACTTCTGTGCCAGGGGCGTAGCCAGACAACAGATTTTGGGTGGGCCTAGGCAAGAAGTGGGTGGGCACCAAGTGTTCTCTCCCCCGTCTCACCACCACCAAAAATATATCTCATTTGGCAGGAAAATGCTTCTTTCCACCATGGCAGTCTTAAGCAGGCATGCGCTGAAAACTGAGCATGCACTTGGAGAGTAGCGTTTTCGTTACCATCAGAGGGAAGTCTTCAACTGGCAGAGCTTGAGATCCCCACCAGCTACCACTAAATGTGTGCTACTGTTGTGTGGGCCTGAGCTCTAAGTGGGTGGGCCCCGGAACCACCCAGGCCCACCTGTGGCTACGCCAGTGTTCTGTGCATTGGCTCCCAAGTCAGTACTCCCCAATCAGCTCTGTCCACTGTTGTGTAAAGTTCGGCATTCTGGCATCTTTTTTTTTCTTGGGCTTCTCCCTGCGATCTCTCTCCCCCCCACCCCCCCAGGATTCTTACTGGTTCCACTGTTTCTCTCCAAGGTCTCTTGTAAGCCCAGTCTCCGCCCCAAGCACTTGTGGTACATCTCCTCCAATATTTGTATGCTTAACAGCTCATTTAAATAGATTAGCATAGGATTCCCGTTATCCGCTGCCTCACACGGTAAAAAGCCTACAGAGCTCCTCTTTGCAACTCTTATAGGTAAACACAAGAAATCCACCTCATTAGTATTTAACTTTCAAACATGAGACTAAAATAAAATGACCAAAGGCCAGAAAACAATTGCAACTACCCCTCTAAGTGTTTTTTTTTATGTGTGGACGTTGTTCAAAAATACATCCTGGAAACTCAGAGAAGATATATTTCACATATTGAAGGTGGAAGGAAGGCCAAGCGATTGCTGGTATAGTTAAAAAAATGGATTAGGGTTCAAATGAACATAATAGGAAACAGCATAAGGAATGCAAGTCAAATGCAAGGTGTTGATAAGAAAGGGAAAGAAAAACTTTGAAAAGCTTGACTCAGAGGCAAAAACACATAATAAAAACTTTTTATAGTACATTTGAAGCAAGAAGTTGGTAATAGAATCAGTCAAACCACTAGATGATCAAGGGACAAAAGGGGCCATAGTCGGAGGAACTGAAACAAATCTCTGTAAACCTAGAAGATGCAATAGGACAAACTGACAAACTAAAGAGTAGCAAATCATCTGGACAGGATGGTATACACCCCAGAGTACTGATAAAACTAAAACATGAAATGCAGATCTATTATTACTAATTTGTAACTTATTTCTAAAATCAAGCATTGTACCTCAAGATTGGAGGGTGGCTAACATAACATCAGTTTAAAAAAAGGGTTCCAGAGGTGACCCGGAAAATTAGACTGGTAAGTCTCACGGTGCTGGGCAAAATGGTAGAGAATGTTATAAAGAACATATACATAGGTCTGGATTAATGGGATAATGCCAACGTGATTTAGCCAAGGGAAATCCTGCCTCACCAATTTGCTACTTTTTTTGAACGGGTTAATAAATATGTGGATAAAGGTGAGCCAGCTGATATTGCATATTTGGATTTTCAGAAGGTATTTGAGAAAGTACCTCATAAATGACTCCTGAGGACATTAAAAAGCCATGGGATAGGAGACAGTGTCCTAATGTGGATTAAGAACTGCTTAAAAGAAAACAAAGAGTAGGGTTAAATGGTCAGTATTCTCAACAGAGAAAGTTAAATAGTGTTGTTTCCCAGAGATCTGTACTGGCACTGCTGCTTTTTAACATATTTATAAATGACCTGGAATAATGAGCAAGGTGATCAAGATTGCTTATTTACACAGTTATGCATAGTTGTTATGTTAAATCACAAGAGGATTGTGAGAAATTGCGAGAGGACCTCACAAGCCTGGGAGACTGAGAATTCAGATGACAGACAAACTTTAATGTGAACAAGTGCAAATTGATGCATGTAGGGAAGAGGATCCCCCCCCCCCCCCCAAAAAAAAAAAAAAAAACAACAAAAAAACTATAGTTACAGGAAAAGGATCTAGGTGTCATCATTGATAATAACATTTAAATCCTCTGCTTAGTATGCAGCAGTGGTTAAGAAAGCAAATAGAATGTTTGGAATTACTAGGAAAGGAATGGAGAATAAAGCAGAGAATATTACAAATGCGTTTGTATTGCTAAAGGGGCTAGGGCTGTTCAGTTTGAGGATTGATGGCTGAGGGCTATAAAATCATGAGTGGAACAGGTGGATGTGAAATGCCTGTTTACTCTTTCCAAAAGCACAAGGACTAGGGAGCAAGCATGCCATGAAGTTACTAAGTAGTACATGTAGAACAAATGGGAGAAAATAGTTGTTCACTTGTTAATTAAGCTGTGAAATTCATTGCCAGAGAATATGGAAAAAGCGGTTAGCATAGCAGGGTTTTAAAAAAGTTTGGACAAGTTGCTAAAAGAAAAGTCCATAAACCATTATTAAGGTGGACTTGGGAAAATATGCTGCTGCTTCTTCCTGGGCTAAGCAGCAAGGAATTTATTTTACTGTTTTGGGATTGCCAGATACTTGTGATCTGGCTATTGCTGGAAACAGGATACTGGCCTTGATGGAACTTTGGTTTCTCCCAGTACTGCAATATTTATGTAGTTATTGGTAGGATGGTACCACAGTCTCTACACTAGAAGAGGGGGAGATTGGAAAGCTATAGAGGGCTAAACTCTGAAAAATATCTCGATACTTTAGGCATCCTTCTGACTTTGAGACAGTTAATTTACAAAGCTGTAGAATCCTGAAAAAAATCTACATAGTTGAAAATCCTAGGCTCCTGAGCCACACCTGAAGCTTTTTGGTGCTCTTGGCTTTAGGGCCGGCGTTTGCTATGTGAGTAACAGGACTGTCTGTACGCCATGGCTTTAGATTTTTGCATTGACTCCTGATACAGGCCTATTAGGCTGAAACACAGCTCGTGTCAAGTTTCGGATGCTAGTAAATGTTTGATACTTTCCCATCATCTGGCTATTGTTTTCAGTCACCTTCCCTGTGTTTGTGTCTGTCTTGTTTGCTGTGAGGGTTTGTTCTGTTTTTATATTGACAGTCGTATTCAACGGCACTTAACTGGATACTGCCACTGAAAATGTCCGGTTGGCGCCCAATGCAAAGCCAGCTATTTTGGGGTGTTTGGGGGTAAAGTCAGCACTTGGCTGGCTAAATGCCAATATTCAGCACTTAATCGACCAAGGTAACCGCATAAACAGGATCACATAAGTCAGTGCTATATTTAAGTTGTATGCCTTTGCCAGTTAAGTGCTAAACGTAACACTTAACCCAGCTGGCTCCATATACCTGGAATTTGAACTCTGGAGCCTGGACATGACCCAGCATTGAATTTTCAGGGATAATCCTGGCGCCAGTCAGCAAAACGCTGTTTGCCACTGGCTGAATATTTGGCCTCTTGATTTTTAAGTGTGTTCTGTGCTGTCATTTGAAATTAGCTTGAAAATCTGTCCCTGATTAATTTTCCTTGTATGTGTAAGAAGTACCAGTATGTGTCAGAGAGATATAATGGGGAAGAACTATCACAGAGTAAATGTAATCATGTTGATAGTATTGACACTGATGATGTAGGTAAAGGAAAGGGATAGCCAGATGGAATACATTTGATAAAACTCTGGTTCTATTCAGAAGTTAATAATAAAGGGGTGCATATTTGATGCCCATATGGTGACAGCACAGACAGTTCTGTTAAAAAGACAGTGATATAAATCTTTGCATTCTATATCAGCGGTGTTGACTGGTTCATCAGTAGCTTTCTCAAGGAACATGTGCAGTTGGAGTTATGTGGAAACTGTCCAAACAACCATATTTTACTCTTTGGATTGTTCATTAATATTTTATTTCTTCTGTGACATTATTCAAAATGTTTTAGCAGAAATGAGCTCTTCAGAATCTAAGTCAGTTAAAGAAGAGATTTAGATTTCATAACTTATTTTAAATCTGTTTTTTCAAGTTTTTGATTAAGGAACCCTATCCTATATAATAAAACGCACCTCCAACGTTCTGAAGCCGAGAAAGTGAAGCCTTGAAACATTCCTGCAATATTCCGGAACTACGGCTTCAGAACGTTGGAGGTGCGTTTTATTATATAGGATGTGCTCGGTGCTTTTCTGTAGCACATGGGGGGAATTTAATATATGCTGATTAAAATGGAGTGGCTGAAGGGGGGCAGGGGAGAGAGGAGAATCGCTGGGTGGCTGGAGGGGGGGCAGGGGACACAGGAGAATCGCTGGGTGGCTGGAGGGAGGCAGGGGAGAGAGGAGATTCGCTAGGTGGCTGGAGGGGGGGGGGGCAAGGGAAAAAGGAGAATCGCTGGGTGCCTGGAGGGGTGCAGGGGACACAGGAGAATCGTTGGGTTGCTGGAGGGGGGGCAGGGGAGAGAGGACACAGGAGAATCGCTGGGTGGCTGGAGGGGGAGCAGGGGTCAGAGGAGATTCGCTGGGTGGCTGGAGGGGGGCAGGGGACAGAGGAGACTCGCTGGGTGGCTGGAGGGGGGCAGAGGAGAGAAGAGCATCGATGGGTGGCTGGAGGGGGGCAAGGGAAAAAGTAGAATTGCTGGGTGGCTGGAGGGGGGAGCAGGGGAGAGAGGAGAATCGCTGGGTGGTTGGAGGGGGGACAGAGGAGACACACTCGCACCTTCAGTCTCACGCTCTCTCTGTCACACACACACTCACACATTCACTCTCTCTCTCTCACACACAGTCAATCTCACACATACTCTCTCAAACATACACACTCCGAGGAAAACCTTGCTAGCACCCATTTCATTTGTGTCATAAATGGGCCTGTTTTACTAGTTATAATATATTGTAAAATTATATGGAATGGCAGCTATTTCACTCTGCTCTCCCCCATTGTATATGTGAAATTGCATGTAACCGTTTAGGGATGCTCACAGAAACCTGATGAGAAATACTGCATTAAAACTGTTCCTTTTCAGACATTAACAATGTACAGTACCTAATTCACGTTAAATGTAAGGCGCAGTTCCCACCCATTCTCTGCCCATTCTCCTCTCATTCTGTATTCATTTTTAATATAGCATCCATATTACCTGTCAGCATCTGTTAATTGTGGTGCTGACAACTAATGTTGCATAGTAAATACATTCTATAATGTAGTAGAATTCACCAGTTAGTTTTGCAAGTTTATTTTTATTGTTTGCAGAATAGTGCATCGTCTCATAGGTACAGATTTGCTCATACTCTGTTAACTGGACTCTGAAGTATGAAATAGAGCCATCTTTTTAAAATTACCAATTTTTCATGGGTAATGTTAATTATACACAGAACATCATTTATGTAGTCTAATAAGATATTTTAATCCAACAAAAGAAGACATTAGAATATCTTCCAAAACCTATACAGTCACTGGCCAGTATTCTGCCAGTTGTGGTGAGTGTTATTTTAAACACTTACTGTCACTAGCTAAGTTAGTCCTAGGTATTCATAGTCAGACCACGTGTGGGCAGTGGCATTGAATATCCAGGCCTGACTGTATAGGAGACAGTCACCGGTACTAATCCGGGTTCCGGCTGATATTCAGCTGGGCATCCGCATAAGGCACTGATGTGGGTCCATGCTGAATATCGGTCAGGATCTGCTTAAGGTCCTCCACCTCCTGATTCTGATTAACTTCTTCTGTCACCCCCCCCTCCCCAGAGGAGCATTAGTCCACCCAGTTCAAATTCCTCCTCCCTCTCTCCCCGTTCCCCAAGATCACAGCTCCCCCAGCTAGGATTCCCCCTACACCCACCCTCTTTAAGCCCCCTCTCTTGAGCCTACCTTTAAAATTCCTAGTGATCTAGGGGGAAAGGGGCAGGAGTGATCCCCACTCAATCCTGCCCATTGCAACTCCTGCATCAAAATAGCTGCTGCAACCTTGTAGTGGGATTCATTTTGATGCAGGAGCTGCAATGAGGGGCGGGGGGAAGGAAGGGAGGGAGGATAACAGTGCACTTTGAGGGGTGGATCAGAATCAGAGGGCACAGTACTTTTCAGGGGATCAAAAGGAGGGAGGGGAGATGGCAATAGACTTTTTTTTTTGGGGGGGGGGGGGGAGGAGGATGGGAGAGAAGATCACAGGACTTCAAGCCACAACCTGGAAGTTATCTGGGCACTAACTTATATTCAGTGCCAGTGTCCAGATAGCTAAATGGAATAGGGAGGATTGCTTTTTATGTGGTCCTATCTACCTGGTTAGCTATTCGGGCACACACTGAATATTGCCAATGCTCAGATAAATACCAGTACAGTGGATTACAAAATCAAAAGAAGGAACACCTACTTTACCCCTCTAGACAGACATAATCATAAACTAGATGACTACATACATACAGTGATGTGAAACAGTTCTCCCCCTCTCCTGATTTACTTTATTATTGTATCTATGTCACCCTGAATAGCTTTTGATCTTTAAACATAATATTAGACAAAATACATTTTTAAATTATTACTTCATTTATTTAAGGAACAAAATTATCCAACAAGAATATCTCTTTGAATTCTGGGGGAGCATTTCCTCCAGATGAAAATATTTTCTGATTTAAGTGCTCAAAGAATATCCTAGGGATAGGAAGGGGGAGCGCCATAAGTAGATACAACAACTTTGGTAACAACATCATCTTAACAGCCAAAACACGTCCCAACCAGGAAACATTTAACCCTTCCATTTCTCAAGATCCAACATCAGTTCCTGAACTTTAGGTGGGAAGTTAGCCTCATACAAGCCCTCCCAGGTGATTGTCTGATTGACCCTTAAGTATCCGATATGCTTCCAAGACTTATGGAAGGGAAACTGAGCTTGCAACCAGGCGACTTCAGAGGCAGGAGCTGTAACATTTAATATCTCAGATAGTCATGTTAACCTTGAAACCAGATACCCATCCAAAACCTAGCAAGAGACGAGTTGCCACCACTAGGGACTTCCTCAGTTCCATCAGGGCCAACAGAATGTCATCCACAAATAGCATTATTTTGTGTTCTATATTCCCTTTCCACTGCTCCTCCTAAAACCTGTGCTAAAGGTTAATTAGAGATAGCAAATATAAGTGGGAATAGTGGGCAGCCCTGATGAGTTCCACAATGTAGCATGAAAGGATGTGTGTAGGAGCCATTAATTTTTATGCAAGCCAAGAGTTTATAAAAGGTATATCCATTTCAAATAAAGACCTGATAGCCCTAAATGCTCCAATATAGTAGCATGAATGGCCAATGAAACCTGTCAAATGCATATTCAGCATTGACAGAGAGTAATACAGTGGGCATGGCAGTTAACCGAGCACACTGTGTTATGTGGAGGGCCCATTGAACATTGTCGAAAGTTTGTCTTCCAGCTATAAAGCCTGCCTGGTCTGTATGGATTAAGGCAGGCAATACCCGCTGCAGTTGGGTCAGAATACTTGGAGTCATCATTGACTCTGACTTATCATTTGTCCCCCAGTTCTCAGCAGTGGTTAAGCATTCCTTTTCAGACTTTGCACTATCTGCTCCTTCAGATCTCTTCTACATTCGCCAGCTGTTAACATTTTGGTACATTCACTGGTAATTAGTCAACTAGTAATTAGTACAAAGGACTTCGTGTTCGGAACCTTCGTCATTTACAACTAGTACAAAACACTGCTATCAAACTCATTATTGGCCGTAGAAAATTCATTCATGTCACCCCACTCTTAAAAGTTTCTCATTTGCTCCCCTTGACTCATTGTATAACCTTTAAATTGTTACTTCTGGTCTAAAAGACTCTCATCTTTGGTAAGCCTGCCTACTTATCCTGCTTTCTTACTCCCTACTGTCCCCCACACATTCTTTGATCAGCCTAGCAAACCAGCTTGTCGTCCCATCCTTTTGGGAAATCCGCTACGACATCACATGCCAGTCTATTTTTTCAGTTCAAGGCCCTGAACTTTGGAATAAATTACCGGTACATCTTCATCTCTCATCTTCCTAATCCAAATTTAAAATTGACTTTAAAACTTTATTCCATGATGCCTATGATTAAAGCTGACTAAACCCTTTTCTTGTGCCGTAGACTGGGCAGTGTCCTTGAAACCACTAAACCCCCTTCCGTCAGTGCTTTCCCTTCCCAGCTTTTCTATCTAGTTATTGTATTTCTCCCCCCATCCTCAGTTTGTTGTCAACACACTCTCTTCCCTACGTTATTTTATTGTAAGCCGCTCAGATAATATATAGTGAGCAGGGTATAAACATTTGTGAAACTTTTATAGTCCATACTTAAAAGGGAAATTGTCCTATATGAACTACAGAGTGAATGGTCTTTTCCTAGTTTCATGAGGTCAGTCATGGCCGCCAAGCGCCAGGAGTGAGGCAACTTCCCTTTCTCCCCAATGGACGCGAACACTCTAAGCAATAGGGGTGCTAACATAGTCCCAAATGTTTTATAAAATTTATTGGTGAACCCATTGGGCATAGTTGCTTTGCCTAAAGAGAGAGTGTTTATGGTCCATTGTATCTCCTCTAAGTCAATTGGCCTAGATAGAAGTTTCTCTTCTCCCTCCATCAGGCGGAGCAGGGTCACATCCTCCAAATAGGAACAAATGGCTTCCCTAGAAAGTTTGAATTCAGGGGTTGTACTCAATAGAGTAGTACTGAACAAAATGGGCTTATTTGGACGCTAGATCCTTGTGGACTGTCTCAGCCCCATCTGTGACTGAAGGGATGTAATTATGATAAGCTTGCTTTTTGAGCTAGCAAATGACTGATCTTGCTACCATGTTCATAATATTCTTGGCGAACCCTGTCCAGCACCACTACCAGTTTAACCAGCTGAGTGTCTCTAAGGTCTGAGTGCAGTGCCTTTAGGTGTTCCATTAATGGAGAGGACAGCTGCGCTCATTTATGCTGGGCTTCTAATTGAGTAATTTGTTGAATGTTTTTCAGCTGCCTGTTTGCAAAGTTATGATGTGTCCCCTCATTACAGCTTTAAGTCCCTCCCATAATATAAGCGGGTCTGTCCCCTCTAGGTCATTATGCTTATGTATTCTTGAATGTTTTTTCCCAGCTGGGCTACATTATTGGGGTCCATCAAGATGGTATCGTGTTCGAGTGGTTTGGTGAGAGTGAGGGGACAGTATTGCGTGATTGGACCAGCTGCGCATTTGAATAGTAATAGTGCGCAATAATGGGAAAAGAGGTGGAGTCCCTAACCATAAGTCTATTCTTGAGCAAGAGTTGTGGACCTATGAGCAGAATGTAAAGTCCCTCAGAGGAAATCTATTAGACTCCAGTGAGCCAGGAAGCATACCAATTTGTCATGCTCTGAGCGGGCATATGTAACCTATGATGTAGAGTTATCCCATTTTTAGGGTCTAAAGTTAGATTGAAATCACCACCTATCAAAAGATCCCCCTCAGCATGCTTTAAAAGTAGTTGAGTGATACCATCCAGGAAGACGCCCTGCTCCCCATTGGGAGCATTAACAAAAACTCAGCTCCCAATAAAATGTTATTAATAAGTAGCGACCACCATAATCCCTGCAAATTTTCTGCACCTGTCAAGTCAGCATCATTGAAAAAAAAAACAAACAATAAATACCCCCCTTGTTTTGTTCTGTAGAGAATTAGAGGCAAAATATATTGTCGAGTATTTGCTATGGGTACAAAGATATTCATTCTTTTGTAGTAAGTGCATCTCCTGGATGAGACCAATGTCAACTCGCAATCTTGTTAGCTCCTTAAAGGGAGCTGGTATTTTACAGGCGTTTTTAGGCCACGCATGTTAAAAGTTAAGACGTTAAGACTAGCCAACATTATAAAGAGTTCAAAACTTTTAAAGGTGTACAGCTCCACACCTGGTGGGCCAAGGGTCCCGATAACTCTTCCCACATTACCAGAGGGATGATTACTAAGAACTAGGCGCTCCTGGATTACCCCTTCCCCTTCTACCCCCCCAAATCTCAACCCATGTCGTACAGGTTGCACTCTCCGCACACCCAATGAGCAGTGTGTGCGCTCGAGGAAGTGTCGCATCCACTCCAAATCCCCACCATTAAATAAGCCGCCAACAACATTCAGGTTAAACTGTTAATCATAAAGAAAGTGTCAAATGTATGAAACCATTATTTCACCAAACAGGATGCAAAAGTGGCCCAAGCTCGACAAAAATTGTAATCCAAAGGCACCTACTCAGAATTCACGGAGACTCGGGGTGCAGCTTGGCATCCGATTGTTGACATTTCAATCTCTTCTCTTTATTTATATTTTTCCACTTTGGTTGTGATGGTAGCACTGTGATCAATCTGACTGAAGCGGTTTGGGCATTGGTAGTGCCGGCCCCTAGAAAACATGCTTGTGCTTTCTGAAGACTGTGAATTTGATGTAATTTGCCCTCCCTGTAAAACACCAGCACAAAAGGATATCTCCATTTGTATGTGATTCCTTTCTCACAGAGTTGCTGCCTTTTTAACATAGTAGAGGAGAGGCTCTGGTAGATCTTTATCTGGTAGGTGTCCCACACAAATTTATCAATTTCTCTCATTTTATGACGAAATGCATTCCTTTAGCTTGAAGTCACTGAAACAGGCAATAATGTCCCTTGGCCTGTTGTTCCGGGGAGCACCCAAGGCCCAATGTGCTCTAACAATCTGGGCGGTGGAAAGGTCCAGCTGGTCTTGCTGTGCAGATAAAAGCACTCTGGTCAGTGACTTCAGGTAGGTTGCAGCGCCTACTCCTGTTTTTGAGATCTTCGATTTTATCCAAGAGTTGCTGCTGCTGCACCTGATGATGATCTTGCAGGCATGTATCCAGACAACCCATCTCCTTTGCATGCTCTTCTAAATGGGATTTAGAGACCTTTATAGCCCAACTTGAATTGTAGGTCCTCAACCAGAGTGTGTAAGTCTGTGCGGACTGCCTTTGTATCCATTTTTATTTGCTGCATCCATTGCCTGAGTTCTCCGAGGGGGGAGCCTGTCTGCGATTCTCCCAGCTCTGCAGCCAAAGACACTTTGCACAAAAGGGCCTCTAGGGCCTACAAAGAGTTAGCGGTCTCCGCGATCTTAGCTTTGTCCTTGCAGGCAGCAGCTGGAGTCCTGGTATAGGCAAACTCAGCCAGAGATCAGAAGCCATTCAGTGTGATATATATGTAATAATAAGGAAAATTGTTAGAGGGCAAAACCTTTTTAATATCACTGTATAAAGCTTTTGAACACAGCTCTCAGGTAAACAGAAGAAACGTTTATATAATTTTCATCACTAACAAGAGCTGCAAATAAAAATCTGCAGAACAACAGTAACATCACCATCAAAACCAACAGTCAAAGGAAAGCTATAGTGATAATGGACAGAGAGAAGTACACAGAAGAGGGATATAGGACACTCTTAGATACTGTTATCTAAGCTGAGCGGGAATCCTCTGACTGCATTGCTGCCAGCGGGAGGTGGTGATTCAATATTGATTTTAATTCATTAGGGACAGACAGGTTCCCTGGAGTCCTGCGGAGCTTGTTTGTCCCTCACTGTTGAAAATGTGGTAGTGAAACAACACCTCCCACTGGCAGGACTAAGAGGAGGGGTGGGATTCTAGTTTAGCTTAGAGGGTGCAGTGCTGTTAGATACTATGTATTACTAGAAACTTAACTATAATGTTTAATATCTACCCCAAGCCACTAGGGGGTCCTTTTACCAAGCTGAGGGAAAAGTTGGCCTTAGCATGCCCTTATGGGTTTTTCCTGTGGACCATGTTTCCCTCAGCTGGAAAATAACCAATTTTCTATTTACTCAGTTAATGGCCATCTGCTAATATTGCCATTAGCGTGCGGCCATTAACAAATTAGCATGTAAGCACTTACTGTCACCCATTTTGTAGGCAGTAAGAGCTCACACGCTAATCCTGTGCTAATCAGTTGCACGCCGTAATATAGATACACTAACTGATTAGTGTAGAAACAATCACTGTCTGCCATCTGACACCCCCTCCACAGAAAAAATAAAATTCTTTTATTTGTGGTTTGCATATGCAAATGTCAGACTTACTGCAGGATGCCTCAACGTATCCTGTGGTAAGCCCTTTTATGCACTGTTAGGTGCACATTAGTTCCTAATGTAGTTTAGTAAAAGGACCCTAGCTGAGCTGATGGATACTTAGTTCTACATCTATGTGCATGATGTGCAGCTACCCATACCCATTGAACCAGACTTATCTAGAGCCCTGAATAAGTTGACTACCTGTTTAACAGCATTCAAGAATCTAATGTAATCTAATCTCAAGTTTTTGTTTACTGCTACTACTACTACTACTTAACATTTCTAAAGCGCTACTAGGGTTACGCAGCGCTGTACAATTTCACAAAGAGAGACAGTCCGTGCTCAAAGAGCTTACAATCTAATAGACACGTGAACGGTCGGACCGATAGGGGCAGTCAAAATAGGGGCAGTCTGGATTCACTGAATGGTAAGGGTTAGGTGCCGAATGCAGCATTGAAGAGGTGGGTTTTAAGCAAAGACTTGAAGATGGGCAGGGAGGGGGCTTGGCGTAAGGGCTCAGGTCCTGATCAGTTTACAATGAAGAAAGCCAAATACATTCATTGAGAAATTACAAAAATTAAATTGTACAGGAAGTCAATCAAATTAACATCATCTTGATTCAAATACTTCCTGAAAACAAACATGTTTAAGTTTTTCTTATATAAGAAATAGGTTGATTGGTGTTTAATATCTAAGGGCAAACTATTCCAGATGGACAGCTCATTTTTTTCAGGCTGTTTATAACACTCGCTTAGAGCATAAACCCTTAGTAGAGGGAAATGTCAATAAATTACAGTCACAAACCCAAAATATTCTGTTAGATTGTGGCACCCACAATCATGTTTACAAAAAATATTGATGCTGGCCAGATAGCATTTGAAATACTAAGCACCCCACCTTAAAAATGATCTGAGCTTGAAATGGATGCCTGTGGGCTCTTATCAACAAAAGTGTGGCTCTGTCAAATTTTTTCATTCTAAATGTCATTTTTAGTGTTTTACAATAAGTTTCTTTTGTGATTTAGGGAGGAAATTATCAACATGGGCTACTGTTAAGATGTTAAGAAATTCAATGCGAAGAAATGCAAAGTGATACACTTAGGGATTAGAAACCCACGAGAGACTTATGTGTTAGGCGGTGAGAGTCTGATAGGTACTGAGGGGGAGAGGGATCTTGGGGTGATAGTATCCGAGGATCTGAAGGCGACGTAACAGTGTGACAAGGCGGTGGCCATAGCGAGAAGGTTGCTAGACTATATAGAGAGAGGTGTGATCAGCAGAAGAAAGGAAGCGTTGATGCCCCTGTACAAGTCGTTGGTGAGGCCCCACCTGGAGTATTGTGTTCAGTTTTGGAGGCCGTACCTTTCGAAGGATGTTAAAAAAATGGAAGCGGTGCAAAGAAAAGCTACGAGAATGGTATAGGAATTGCATTCCAAGACGTATGAAGAGAGACTTGCTGACCTGAACATGTATACCCTGGAGGAAAGGAGGAACAGGGGTGATATGATACAGACGTTCAAATATTTGAAAGGTATTAATCCGCAAACAAATCTTTTCCAGAGATGGGAAGGCGGTAGAACAAGAGGACATGAAATGAGATTGAAGGGGAGCAGACTCAGGAAAGATGTCTGGAAGTATTTTTTCACAGAGAGGGTGATGGATGCTTGGAATGCCCTCCTGCGGGAGGTGGTGAAGATGAAAACGGTAACGGAATTCAAACATGCGTGGGATATACATAAAGGAATCCTGTGCAGAAGGAATGGATTCTCAGAAGCTTAGCCAAAATTGGGTGGCGGAGCAGGTGGGGGAAGAGGGGTTGGTGGTTGGGAGGTAAAGATAGTGGAGGGCAGACTTATACGGTCTGTGCCAGAGCCGGTGATGGGAGGCAGGACTGGTGGTTGGGAGGCGGGAAATCCTGCTGGGCAGACTTATATGGTCTGTGCCCTGAAAAGACAGGTACAAATCAAGGTAAGGCATACACATATGAATTTATCTTGTTGGGCAGACTGGATGGACCATGCAGGTCTTTTTCTGCCGTCATCTACTATGTTACTATGTTACCACAAGTCGGGTTATTTTAGCAAAGGTCCTATTTTATGCTATGAGACCTGGAGCTAAAATAACGTGACTTAACAGTAGCCAACATTGATAAGTTCCTCCTTTAATGGAAATTCCACAGTAAATTGAATTACAGTAATCTGTCTGGGAAGTATCAGCAACTGGACCAATATGGCAAAATGATTTTCATAAAAGTACAATCTTACTAACCTGAGCTAAATTTGAAATGAACTTTTCTAAGTGATTAGAATCCGCATAATGACTGCCAAGCATATGATTGTTTTCCATTCTTCATTGTGCAGTAGGTATGGTTGACCCTAAAACCACCAACCTAACCAAGAACAGTGCCTGTAATACCTATTTCACTTAGATTGGCCATTAACAGAGAATGATCAACTGTATTAAGTGCAATAACACTATCTGGGTACCATAACCTAAAACTCTTTTAACATCTGACTCTAAAGTAATTAGTAATGCTTCAGTATTGTGTAGACATCTAAACTCAAGTAGAAAACTGCGTGAAGAAAGGGCTAAAAATAACAACTTTGGCTGAACCCAAATAAAAAGTGAGCTCCTGTGGACCCCTAACACTGATGGGCAGATGCCTGACTTCAAAATCTCTTTTGGAAGACACAAATTTCCCATTAAAATTAAGAGTAAAGTGGTGCGGTAGCTGTGTTAGTCCACTTTTAAAGGTAATAAATAGAAATAAATAAAAACATAGAAAAGAAAATAAGATGATACCTTTTTTATTGGACTAACTTAATACATCTTTTGATTAGCTTTCGAAGCTAACCCTTCTTCTTCCGATCTGATCTATTCAATCCTAATAAACAAAGAAGGACCCAACACAGGAATAAACAACAACAAAAAAAGAACCCCTGAAAATTGACATTACCTCCAAAGTGGGTACAATCTCAGCTGGAAAACCTGATACCAACCCACTTCTCTGTAGTCTTTAGCTGAGAGGAGCAGATTAGTGACTTTCTTTGAAATCATGATATTATGTGTACTTTGAAGAGAATTAACAGACATCAATGATGTTCAGCATCTAAGACTTTTTACCTTTACAACTTTCATAAATCCTGCATTATTTCATAGTGCATTTCTGCTGGGCCATTGGTGCAGCCTTTCCTTTTGAATTTTAATGCCCAGCCAGCCATATTGGCTCTGTCATTGAGTGTTGCAAAATGAAAAGACTATTTAACTGTATTTTTTAATGAAAAAATTAGAATAAACAACATATAAAATCAAATATTATATTGATGAACCTCAAAAATAAAACGACTTGACCGACAGAGAAAAAATATTGACATCTTGAAACTGTTTATTTTATGGTAATGCATTTGAGTAGGAACTATTTGACAATGTTAGGTGGAAAGAACCTGTATAACCCTAATTACTTTCACTCATGCGTATTTTCTTTTTCGTATACAGAGAACATCAGGGCAGCAGCAAGAACTAAATAACCTACTGCAAAGAAAGATTGCTGTGGATGAAGAAAACACTCGTCTGAAGAATGAACTGAGTGACATGCAAAAGAAATTTAAAGATAAAAGTCATGAACTTAAGGTATATTTTCTTGTATATATTCTTATAAGACTGCTTTAAGCTGCTTCAGCCTTTGTGACGTAGAAAGTGACAAGCTTAAAGGAAAAATTGCCTTAGGCCTTGCTATACCTAGCAGTTTTCTCACATACAAACTAAGCAAAAGATGCCTTAAAGATAAGAAGCCAAGCTTTTGTAACTTTGAGATAAATAGTTAATGATGGAGATGCGGCAATGAAAGTAGGAGTGTGAAGATGTGACTTATTTTAATTAGATTCTGATGGGACTGGCATTATTAATTGATAAAGCTGAGGTCTGAGAGGATATGTCTATGTGGGTCTCAAAAATAGCTGGGGACAGCATCAAAGGCAGTGTGATCAATTAACAAGCTGCTTGCATATGTGTGATCATCAAAGCTGTCATCCAGCTTAAAAAATATGACCTCTCCACCTGCATGAAGAGAGGCCAATAAAATCTCACAGATGACCTTGGCTATCAAGGAGGTAATTCTATAAAGAAGGTGCTAAAATTTATTCAACAAATATGTGCATAAATGACCAGAACACTGGCATACACATGTAAATGCCAGAAATCTGGCTATGTGCTATTCTAGTTAAAGTCTATACGAACATTGGAGAGCAAAAAAAATGCTATGCTGTAAAAATATTGAAAAACATTGCTGTATAAATTGTGCAAATAGAAAGTCTGAACTGGGGTTTTATTTTAAGTCGACCAAGAGGCCTCAACTACCTCGAGGCTGTTCTGTTAATCTAACTGTCAAAGGTCAAACGAAAAGAGCTTTGAAAGTTAGATTTAACAGAACATAAGCATTGTATTACTACGCAAAAACTAATAGCAGAAATGGTTAAACATTGCACTGATTGCAAGCATAAATTTTTTGACTTGAAATGCATGGCTGTAGAACAGATCAGTGTTTCTAATCGAGGAGGGGACATTTCTAAATGCCTTAGGCAACGTGAACAATGATGGATATATACCTTACAGACAGAAGAGCCACATGGGTTAAATGGCCCTTTGGAATGGGATGCTTTCTTTTTATTTAGGGTGAGTAGTATTACTTTAAGAAATTCTTCTTTCTCCAAAGACAAGCAGGCTGCATGTTCTCACATGTGGGTCGACGTTTTGCCAGAGCTTCTTGACAGTCTGTCCAGGTTCAGCCCAAGCGTGCTCGTTCTCGTCAACAGCATGCGTCTAAGGCCTCTGCGGCTCCCCAGCAAAAGCAAGGGACGGGCTTTTGACTGGCTCCAGTTCAGTATAGCCTCAGTAAGTGTCCGTGCCGGACGACTTGCCGGTCAGGGGGAGGTTGATATTTTTTCACCAAAGGTGGCCTCTCATAACCTCTGACCAGTGGGCTCTTCAAATAGTCTGGTCAGGATACACCCTCAATCTGGAATCCAAACCTCCAAATTGTCCACCGGGAGCTCATTCTTACAGTTCCCAGCACAAACAGGTACTTTCAGAGGAACTGTCCGCCCTTCTGAAGGCCCAAGCGGTCAAACCCGTTCCACCAGGGGAAGAAGGGCTGGGATTCTATTCCAGGTACTTCCTTGTGCAAAAGAAAACCAGGGGGGATGCATCCCATCCTAGACCTAAGGGCCCTGAGCAAATTTCTTGTCCGAGAAGTTCAGGATTCTTTCCCTAAGCACCCTTCTTCCCATGATTCAGGAAAACGATTGGCTATGCTCTCTGGATTTAAAGGATGTTTACACACACATCTCAATACTTCCAGCTCACAGGAAGTATCTTCGATTTCGGCTGGGAACATCACTTTCAGTACTATGTACTGCCTTTTTGCCTGGCGTCTGCGCCCAGAGTGTTTACCAAATGCCTAGCTGTAGTCACAACGTTGCTACGCAGACTGGTATTGCATGTGTTTCCTTTTCTCGACAATTGGCTGGTGAAGAGCACCTTGAAGGAGGGTGCTCTGGAATCCATGCGAATGACTATTCGGGTGCTAGATCTACTGGGGTTCGTCATAAATTATCCCATCCCATCTCACCCCAGTCCAAGCATTGGAATTCATTGGAGCCCTGTTGAACACTCAGACAACTCGAGCTTATCTTCCAGAGACAAGGGCGGACAATCTTCTGTCCCTGGTGTCCATGGTTCGAGCATCTCACCAGGTCACGGCTCGGCAGATGTTGAGACTTCTGGGGCACATGGCTTCCACAGTTCACGTCACGCCCATGGCACGTCTACTTATGAGATCAGCTCAATGGACCCTAGCTTCACAGTGGTTTCAAGTTGCGGGGGATCTAGAGGATGTCATCCAACTGTCCACCAGCTTTCAGAATTCTCTCCACTGGTGGACGATTCGATCCAATTTGACCATGGGACAACCATTCCAAGTTCCTCAGCCACAAAAAGTGCTGACGATGGATGCATCTCTCCTGGGGTGGGGAGCTCATTTAGATGGGCTCCACACTCAGGGAGCCTGGTCCTTTCAGGAAAGAGGTCTCCAGATCAACCTCCTGGAATTACGAACGATTTGGAACGCTCTAAAGGCTTTCAGAGATCGGCTGGCCAACCAAATCATTTTAATTCAGGCAGACAATCAGGTTGCCATGTATTACACCAACAAGCAGGGGGGCACCAGATCTCGCCCTCTGTGTCAGGAAGCCGTCCAGATGTGGCTTTGGGCTTGCCGTCACGCATGTTCCTCCAAGCCACTTACCTGGCAGGTGTAAACAACAGTCTGGCCTACAGGTTGAGCAGGATAATGCTACCTCACGAGTGATCACTCAACATGGGTGTAGTTCGCAAGATCTTCCAAGCGTGGGGCACCCTCTTGGTGGATCTTTTTGCCACTCAGATCAATCACAAGGTCCCTCAGTTCTGTTCCAGGCTTCAGGCCCATGACAGACTAGCGTCAGATGTCTTTCTCCTGCATTGGGGGACAGGCCTTCTGTATGCATATCCTCCCATACCTCTAGTAGGGAAGACTTTGCTGAAACTCAAGCAAGATTGCGGAACCATGATCCTGATTGCACCCTTCTGTCCGCATCTTCTTCTGGAATTGTCCTCCGAAGAACCGTGGAGATTGGACTGTTTTCCAACCCTCATCACTCAGAACAAAGGGTCGCTTCTACATCCCAACCTCCAGTCTCTGGCTCTCATGGCCTGGATGTTGAGAGCTTGGAATTTGCCTCCTTGGGTCTTTCAGAGGGTGTCTCCCTAGTCTTTCTTGCTTCCAGGAAAGATTCCACGAAGATGTGTTACTCTTTCAAATGGAGAAGGTTTGCGTCTGGTGTGCCAGCAAGGCCCTAGATCCTCTTTCTTGCCCTACACAGACCCTGCTTGAATACCTTCTACACTTGTCAGAGTCTGGTCATAAGACCAACTCCATAAGAGTTCACCTTAGTGCGATTAGTGCTTATCGCCATGTAGAGGGTAAGCCTATCTCTGGACAGCCTTTAGTTGTTTGCTTCATGAGAGGTTTGCTTTTGTCAAAGCCCCCTGTCAAACCTCCACCAGTGTCATGGAATCTCAACGTCATTCTCACCCAGCTGATGAAAGCTCCTTTTGAGCCACTGAATTCCTGCCATCTGAAGTACTTGACCTGGAAGGTCATTTTCTTGGTGGCTGTTACTTCAGCTTGTAGAGTCAGTGAGCTTCAGGCCTTGGTAGTGTATGCACCTTATATCAAGTTCCATCACAACAGAGTAGTCCTCCGCACGCGCCCTAAGTTCCTGCCAAAGGTGATGTCGGAGTTCCATCTGAACCAGTCAATTGTCTTGCAAACTTTCTTTCCCCTTCCTCATACCCACCCTGGCGAAAGCAGTTTGCACAGCTTGGGCTGCAAGAGAGCATTGGCCTTTTAAGTGGAGCGGACAAAGCCCTTTAGACAGTCCGCCCAGTTGTTTATTTCTTTTGATCCCAACAGGAGGGGAGTCGCCATCGGAAAACGCACAGTCTCCAATTGGCTAGCAGATTGCATTTCCTTCACTTACGACCAAGCTGGGTGGACTCTGGAGGGCCATGTCACGGCTCACAAAGTTAAGAGCCATGGCTGCGTCAGTGGCTCACTTAAAGTCAGCCTCCATTGAAGAGATTTGCAAGGCTGCAACGTGGTCATCAGTTCACACATTCACATCTCACTACTGCCTTCAGCAGGATACCCGATGCAACAGTCGGTTTGGGCAGTCCTTGCTGCAGAATCTGTTCGGGGTTTACAATCCAACTCCACCCCCCTAGACCCATTTGTGTTCTGTTCCAGGCTGCACTCTCAGGTAGTTGTTTATGGTTTCAGGTCAATCTCTGTTATGTCCTCTCCGTTGCGAGGCCCAATTGGCCAATGTTCATTATTTTGAGTGAGCCTGGTTGCTAGGGATACCCCACATGTGAGAACAAGCAGCCTGCTTGTCCTCGGAGAAAACGAAGATACATACCTGTAGCAGGTATTCTCCGAGGACAGCAGGCTGATTGTTCTTGCAAACCCGCCCACCTCCCCTTTGGAGTTGTTGTTTGTTTATTATTTGCTTTTTGATTAAACTGAGCGGGAACTCTCACGCGGTGGGCGGGAAGTCATCTGTGTATGTGCGGTGTGCACGGTTTGCGTGCCAGAAGGCTCTGGCAAAACTTTTTAAATTTTTTGCTTGCAAAATGCCGGTTCCCGGGCCCACGCGGATGTCAACCCCACATGTGAGAACAATCAGCCTGCTGTCCTCAGAGAATACCTGCTACAGGTATGTATCTTCGCTTCCTTCACTGGCCTAGAAAAGAGGAGGAATTGCACTCATCCACAGATCCAATTTCTCCGCAAAACCCATCTCAGAGTCCATTTCAACTCAACTTGAAATTGCCTCTATAAAATTATATAGCCCCACACTATACGAACACCTAACCTGCTTACTGATCTACAGACCTCCCAACAACTGGAAACATAACCAAACCACATTCATGGACTTTATATCAAATGCATGTGTTAACAACTCCAACATACTACTAATAGGGGATCTAAACCTCCATTTAGAAGACTCCAATTCTGTTCACACCCGGGAATGTATAGACTTCCTCCAACTATGTGATTTCAACCTTCCTCCAACAGTACCAACCCATATCAAAGGACATTCACTCGATATCATCTCACACAAATACTCCACAGACCAAAACTTTCTCCTATCAGATATCCACTTGGCAGCTTCCCTCTGGTCAGGCCATCACAAAGCAACCCTATCCATACAATGGCGGAAAAAAGACCAACCCACACCACCTGACCCCATAACAATCAACACCAGAGGACGAATCGATAATGAAACCTTCTGGCAACAAATCTATGACAACGATTGGTCAATAGATCCAAACTCAAACCAATTTCTCACAATATGGGACCACAGATGCAAACTTATTCTGGATGAAATCGCCCCGCTAAACTTCAAAACTCTACGCACAAAGAAAAAACCCTCACCTTGGTTCAACAAGGAACTAAAAAAACTAAAGAAACAAACCAGGAAACTAGAAAAAACTTGGAGTAAATCAAAAGATGATCTCTCCCTGAATGCGTGGAAACAAACACAAAAGAAATACAAGAATGACATTAAACAAGCCAAAAGATCATACTACACAAAACAAATCACAGCCACTGGAACAGACATAAAAAAACAATACCAAATTATAAAGAACCTTCTCAACACGAATCCAGTAACACTTCGCCCTCAAACTATCCATCCGCCGAACAACTAGCCAAATATTTCAACGACAAGATCATTACATAAGTACATAAGTAATGCCATACTGGGAAAAGACCAAGGGTCCATCGAGCCCAGCATCCTGTCCACGACAGCGGCCAATCCAGGCCAAGGGCACCTGGCAAGCTTCCCAAACGTACAAACATTCTATACATGTTATTCCTGGAATTTTGGAGTTTTCCAAGTCCGTTTAGTAGCGGTTTATGGACTTTATGCAACACAATTCCCCATGATGACACAAACATTGATACTTTCCTCGACGAACTGGATCCCGACCCAGAAGAGATCCCGGCAGATCGCTCCTGGACAAACTTCTCCCCCCTCAGCACTAAGGAAATTTCTACAGCACTATCCAAACTCTCCAAGTCTCACTGCTCCCTGGACCCATGCCCCAATTATCTAATGAAAAATGCCCCAGCTTGATTCATTACTGACCTCACCACCCACTTAAATTTCCTACTTCATCAAGGCTCCTTCCCCTCCGAACATGGCAATATTCTACTCACACCAATACCAACCCCCCCCCCCCCCAAAAAAAAAAACCCAGCGAAAGACATTACCAACTATCGACCTGTGGCCTCCATCCGTCTTCTAACCAAACTAATGGAAAATAGAGTGACCTCTCAACTCAACAAATTCATACAAAAATTCTCCATACTACATGAGTCGCAATCAGGTTTTCGACCTGCACACAGCACTGAAAACTACTACTCACCCTAATATCCAAGTTCAAACAAGAAATTTCATTTGGCAACAACATACTTCTTCTGCAGTTCGACCTATCCAGCGCATTTGAGATGGTAGACCACAATATTCTTACGAAACTACTGGACAAACTAGGGATCGGCGGAAACATCATTAAATGGATAAAAAGTTTCATCACCACCAGATCCTATCAAGTCAAATCAACCTAATCTGTATCATCTGTGTGGTCCTCACAATCCGGAGTCCCCCAAGGATTGCCTCTATTCCCGATCCTCTTCTATCTTATGATGATTGCTCTGGCTAAAGCCCTATCCAAAGCTGGTCTAAACCCCTTTATCTATGCAGATGACGTCACTATATTCATCCCTTTCCAATCCAACCTTGCAGAAATCTCTGAAAAAATAATCACTGGCATGAACATCTTAGCCTCCTGGGCTAATGCCTTCAAAATGAAATTGAATAAAGAAAAAAACTCAATGCTTAATCCTCTCTTCAAGACACTCCACTTCACTCCCAACCACCCCGACCACCCCCGGCGTTACAATCCCAATATCCGACAACCTAAAAATCCTGGGAGTAACGTTAGACAACCACCTAACTCTAGAAACTCACGCAAAAGCCATGACGAAGAAGGTGTTCAATATGATGTGGGTACTGAAAAGAGAAAAATCATTCCTCCCCCAAACAACTTTCTGCAATCTGGTACAATCCACAGTACTCACCCACGCTGACTACTGCAACAGCATCTTCATTGGTTGCAAAGCCCAAATCCTGAAAAAAATCCAAACCGCCCAAAACACGGCAGCCAGACTCATTTTTGGTAAATCACGATTTGAAAGTGCAACACCACTCCGTGAAAAACTCCACTGGCTCCCTGTCAAAGAGCGAATAAACTTCAAAGTCCACACACTGTTCCACAAGATGCTCCACGGAGAATCTCCAAGTTACATGACCAATCTAATCGACCTGCCAGCCAGAAACGGGTCCAAATCTTCTCGTACATATCTCAATCTTCACCTTCCCAACTGCAAGGGTCTCAAATACAAAACCTACTACGTATCCAACTTCTCTGTAATAGGCAGCCAACTCTGGAACGCCATACCAAGATACATCCGAACAACCAACGAACATTTACCATTCCGAAAGCTGCTGAAAGCATACCTCTTCAAACAAGCCTACCCAAACGACCCAACTTAATTCACGAACCTAATCCACACCACTAACACTACCATAACTCATTCCTTCCCCTCACATCTCTTCCTCTTACCCTTCTCTATACAATTGTGTTATCCATGTCTTACTTTGTACCCATTCATTTGTTACCTCTAGGATAGTTTGTACCCATACATTGTGTTATCTCTGCTATATTTTGTACACATACATTGTAAGCCGCACTGAACCTGCTATCGAGCGGGAAAGAGCGGGGGTATAAATGCTACAAATAAATAAATACATAAATAAATATCGGCAGCGTTCTTTTTAAACACAGTCACCATCTTGAACTATACAGTCTGCTGATATATTGCATTTCCTCCTGACGCAGCTTTGGCAAAATAGGAAGGGCCCCTTGTTGAGGTTATTAGCTTTGAAATGTTGGGACGCTTTGATATATGATGAGTTGAATCATTGTTTTTGAATGTTAGCAATATGATGTAGCAGGTCTCAAGAAGAATTAAACTTCAATTAAGTACAACGTCCCTTTCAAGCTTTATTGCAGCAGCATCAAGACTCTTTTTCTGGTATTGTGCGTAATAATTAGTTTGGAATACTCTTTTGGGGGGATTTATAGGCCAAGGCTGGTTTTTGCAGTGGTGGCTTTTTCTCCTTGTGTTCCACCATTGTTTTTTTCAGTGTTGGCTGAAGCCGATGATTGAAACCAGATAGAGGTTTGGTGAAAAGTCTATGACTCTCCTCGGGGTAGTTGAGGCTTTCTATTTGCACAATTTATAAATCAAAATTTTTTCAATCTTTATACAGCATATGAACTATTCTATAAATATGCATATATATCTGATAGCAAATATTCTACAAGTGGGCATTATCAAGGGTAGAGCCTATGCATAACTTACAGAATTCTATAAATTACACACATATCTTCCAAATATCTGTGCAAGCATTTACACCAGCTCTGTGGCTAGTGTAAATGCTCATGTCTAAGCACATGTGTGCGTATAAACCTGGTTATGCTAGTATTCTATAACAGAAAGTAGATGCCTACTTCCCTGTGTAGAATAGGCTCCACATAGGCACTCTTTTATAGACTTGCCCTCCAAATGTAGAAGAAGCTGTTGTGAGGGTAAACCTGCACAGTTTTTGTTGATTGTGTATTTTTTTTAATTAACCCTTGTGGTACTCTTCCAAAGGAGACTAAGGAGTGTGCTCAGAAAAAGGAAGAGCAAACAAGAGTGATTATAAAACAACTGGAGGAGGAAAAAGAGGAATTAAATGCACACTCTGGTGATCTGCTAAAGGACGTAGAGAAACTGAGGAAGGAGGAGAGAGAGTGGAAGGAAAATAAATCTTGCACTGATGCCAGAATTGAGGTAGGAGATACAATAGGTTCATGGACAAGATACTAAAATTGATATAGTCGTATGCATGAATGTGCCATGTTACTTAATGTAATAGCTTGTATATACAAGTTTTACATTGGGGACTGATCTTCATTTGAATTCCTTCACTTAAGGTCCACAGCTTTTTTAAAATGAATAATTGATTGATGTATTGATTAATAAACATTCTTATATACCATTCACATACAAAGACGTATGCACAGACACACATGGACAACACAGACAAGGCAACACAGATACAAATAGATACATATGTATGTGTACACACAAACACAAATGTACACACACAAGTTGAAAAACATTACATGATCCATGCTTTGTATGCTTTCTGCACTTGCTATGATTACTGCACTATTCCTTTCAGTGCAGATAAAAGCACTTTGGTAGTAACAATATTTTTATATGCAGAAAAGGGGCAGAGAGAAGCCACAAGAGTGGAAGTATACCCAGAGAATGCTTTTTGAATTCACCACAATTACTTTCAATACAATAAATAAGACTCGTACAGTCCACTACTATCCTCTAAGTCAACCTTTTTCATCTTGTAGCACACTGACAAGGTGCAAAAATTGTCAAGGCACACCATCAGTTTTTTAAAGGCAATATACGTTATTTAACAAACGAGTATTAAGATTGTGTTTAAAGTTCAAGAATTACATTTTTTTAATTTGTTTATTTATAACATTTATATTCTTTACAAGCATCTCTTGCAAACTGAAATACAGAGATAAATTGAACATATAATAAAGTAAAAGAAAAATATTTTAAAGGAATTTACAACCAATCTCTTTCTTAGACCACAAATACCTAAAAGAGTGGGGGAGGGGGGGGAGTGATTTACAGATGAGGAGATCGAAGATACCACAGGAAAAACAAAATTATTAGTAAATGGCCAAGCCTGAATAATCCCACCCTATTTTATACTTAATCAGTTGTTCCATCTATCATTCCTTCAGTCTACTAGCTAGTTTCTTCATATCCAGAAATGTTTGAAGTTCTTCTAGTTCAAAGAAAACATATTTATTGCCCAAGAACCGAATTAGGCATTTGCATGGATATGCCAGAAGAAATGTTGCTCCCAAAGCCCTCGTCTCTCTCTAAGAGCTAGAAACAGCTTCCTTCTATATTGCATAGTCTTTGTCACATCTGGAAAAATCCATATTCTATGACCACAAAATGTTTTTAAGGAATTCTTGAAGTATAACTTATTACCGAATTTAGATCTTGTTCAAATACAAACGATACTATTAAAGTCCTTCGCAAAGTTACTTCTGTCAGTGATTCTTCCAATAGAGCGGATATATCCTGAATTCCCTGCTCGGGTTCCTGAATTTGAGGCAAATTCCCAGTGCCCACTGGCTCTACTCTGCTCCGAGGATATAATGGAAGATAATAAATTTTATTAAATGGAGGAATAGCAGAAGAGGGTTATTGTAAAATTTCCACAAGATATTTTTTAAAGAAATCCATCAAATTTATACCTGTAGCCATGGGAAAATTCAGTACCCTAAGTTTAAGACGCCTGCTATAGTTATCTATTTGCTCTATTTTCCGGTATATCACAGTCTTATCTTTTACCAATACATCAGTAATAGATTTTAAATTTTTAACCTCTGATTGCGTCTGTAAGGCTTGATTTGCTGAGTCTTGTTTAACTTTTTCTAATGATAGAGTTAAGGTATCTGCTTTACTGACAAGAAGAGATGTATCTTGAGTAGATTTGGTAACCGCAGTTGTTAGTTCTTGAATTGCTTTCCAGATAGACTCCAATGTAGCCACCACAGGAGCAGCAGGCTCCAAGCTCACTTCCTCTGCGGTTTGGGGTGGTGCATTGCCGACAAGGGCCCTGCTGCCACCGGATCCCGATTCAGCTGGGCCTTCCGCTACACCCCTAAAAAACGCAGGACATGGTGGAGGATTAAGCTCTAGAGAAGATAAAGATGTTTCTGTACCCAAGAGGGCCGTCGCTCCTCCGTCAGCACTCAAAGCAGGGTTCACCGTTCCGGTGTTAAATGGGGAGCTTGTCGCATATCGGTCTAGCGTCTGCTGGATCGGAGATGAGGTTCTAGCCAGCGACAGTTGGCCTTTCACCATCCCCTTCCTTTTAGTATGAGACATCAGGCAAAGAAACTACAAGAAGAAACGCCAGAGAACAACTCTGACCGCTTAGCGAACGTGCTCAGGCCGCCATCCTGACACGCCCCCCCTGTCTAAAGAACATCTTTAATGAGAATTACATTTTTAATCCTTGTGTTATCTTTACAGTTGAATATTTTATTGAAGACACAAGTTGGCAAAAGGGCAACAAAACACTTCAAAGATAATACAATTACCACAAATAACATAAATTCAAAAACATGGAAAGCACCATTTAAAAAATATTCTGATTTTCATGTCATCTGAGTCATACCAAAATAAAATTCTCCACTAACTAAACACACTGAGAAAAAATACAAAACCTGAAAAAAAATCCTAGCTAAACTAAAAGTAGATAAAGTGTTGGGGCTGGATGAGATGCATCTGAGAGTAATGAAGGAACTTAGGAAAGTTCTGGCTGCTCCATTGTCCGTTTCAATGCTTCTTTAGATTCTGAAGTGGTTCTGAAAGACCAGAGGAGGGCAGATATAATCACTTTCCACAAAAGCAGAAAGAGTCAGTCACTTTCCCCCAGATTGTATATAGTGCGCTTAGATTTAGGGTTCCGAAATTGATGTGGATACTATAACACCGCTCATAACTTAATTGGCTTAACAAGCTAATGAGCACTGATAATAACACTTAAGCAATAATGAGCACTAATGGGCACTGATTAGGCGCACAACTCGCTAAGCATATTCTGTAATAATGTGCATCAAATTTCTAACGCGCAGAGGCAAAAAGGGGCATGGTTATGGTTAAAAAGTGAGGTGAAGGAAGCTATTAGAGCTTAAAGAAAATCCTTCAGAAAATGGAAGAAGGAACTGACTGAAAATAATAAGAAACAGCATAAGAAATGTCAAGTCAAATGCCAAAGTGCTGATAAGGAAGGCAAAGATGGACTTTGAAAAAAAGATTGTGCTGGAGGCAAAAACAAATAGTATAAATTTTTTTTAGGTATATTAAAAGCAAGAAGCTGGCAAAAGAACCGGTTGGACCGCTAGATGACAGAGGGGTAAAAGGGGCAATCAGGGAAGACAAAGCCATAACCGAGAGATTAAATGAATTCTTTGCTTCGGTCTTCACCGAGGAAGATTTGGGAGAGATACCGGTGCCAGAAATGGTATTCAAATCTGACGAGTCAGAGAAACTGAATGAAATCTCTATAAACCTGGAGGATGTGATGGCTTTCACTGCTGGTGTCATAGGAGTAAGTGACGCCATTTTGTAAGGTATCGTGATTTGCCAATAGTTACTTGGCCCCCTGAGGAAGCTTATATTTCATAGCGAAACGGAGAGCCCCGTTGGGCAAGATTGAAAGCTAAGTAACATTAATATTACTGCTAGAAGAATTAAATATCATGATTTAGTATGTCACATATATTTTATTATATACTAGTGGAGTTTTTTTGAGACCAGTGATTATAACGGAGTCCAAGGAATGCTGGCATTTGAGCGCATTGAGCACAGTATCGCCATGCAGAGACTGAGGTCTTTTTCTCCACTTTGAATTGAAAATAAGAAAAAAAGAATTGATACCACACTTTATATTTATTAAGTTAGTGTGTTTAAGTAAGTTCAGCTTATTATTGACGTTATAGTTTAGATTTTTGCTGAAGTTTTGTCCAGTATTTTCTGTGTTCATTTCTGGCCACCACATCTCAAAGAAGATATAGTCGAATTAGAAAAGGTGCAGAGAAGGATGACAAAAATGATAAAGGGGATGGGACGGCTTCCTTATGAGGAAAGGCTGAAGCGTCTAGGGCTCTTCAGCTTGGAGAAAAGATGGCCGTGGGGAGATATGATAGAGGTCTATAAAATAATGAGTGGAGTGGAATGGGTAGACATGAATTGTCTGTGTACTCTTTTCAAAACTACTAGGACTAGGGGGCATATGATGAAGCTACAAAGTAGTAAATTTAAAACGAATCAGAGAAATGTTTTCTTCACGCAACGTGTAATTAAACTCTGGAATTTGTTGCTGGAGAATGTGGTAAAGGCAGTTTAGCTTATCAGGGTTTAAAAAGGTTTGGCCGACTTCCTAAAGGAAAAGTTCATACACCAATTTTAAAATGGTCTTGGGGAAAATCTACTGCTTATTTTTGGGATAAGCAACATAAAATGTATTGTATTTTTTTTGGAATCTTGCCAGGTATTTGTGACCTGGATTGGCCACTGTTGGAAACAGGATGCTGGGCTTGATGGACCTTTGGTCTGTCCCAGTATGGCAATACTTATGTAGTTATGAGTTTGGAATCACCATCCGATGACCTAAGGGATATCTAAAGTTGAAAGGATAACATCTTATATCACCCCAGATGCATCTGAACTCTTGATGGAATCCTGTAGGGGGGATAAAGGGGAATGGGACTTGATATACTGCCTTTCTGAGGTTTTTGCAACTACATTCAAAGCGGTTTACATATATTCAGGTACTTATTTTGTACCAGGGGCAATGGAGGGTTAAGTGACTTGGCCAGAGTCACAAGGAGCTGCAGTGGGAATCAAATTCAGTTCCCTAGGATCAAAATCCACTGCACTAACCACTAGGCTATTCCTCCACTCCACTGTTATCTTTTCAACTTTAGATATCCTTTCGGTCATACGATACAGGAATTAAGCAGAGGAGAGAAATTGTATATAGTTTCACTTCTCAGTGGAGAAGAGTAGATAGTGAAGTTTCCCAGAAGTCTGTCCTGGGACCCACTGCTTTTTAACATATTTATAAATGATCTAGAGATGGGAATAACTAGTGAGGGAATTAAAAGACATGCTCAGAATCTAATGCTGATGCTAGATGCGATTAGCGCTAGAATAGCACCAGCATTAAGCTACACACAATGTTCAGAGGGCTCTAGTGCCAGGAACAACCTGTATACCAAAAATTAACGCTAATGATAATTAAATGCATGCAAACTGATGTTAAAAGGGTCATCAGATATTCCCTTACCACAAGGGTTCTGTGCTTATGTGCCAGGCACTTTTCTCTCCCTTAACTTGCCAATGCTCAGCACTAATTTGCATGCCATTATTGTTGAGCATTGGGAAGTTATTTTGCTGTGCTGTTCTTGCGGTATTTCCCAGCACAGTTCCATGCAATGCTGGAGTTCTGAGCATCTCCCTAGAAGTTTGCTGATGACACAAATTTATTCAAAGTTGTTAAATCACAAGACTATTATGAAAAATGGCAAGAGGACCTTTCCAAACTGGGCGATTGGGCATTCAAATGGCAGATGACATTGAATATGAGCAAGTGCAAAGTTACGCATGTAGGAAAGAGTAGCCCAAATGATAGCTATGTGATGCAAGGTTCCATATTAGGAATCATTGCCCAGGAAAAGGATCTAGGTGTTATCATTGATGATACATTGAAAACCTCTGAGAAAGCAAATAGAATGTTAGGAAATATTAGGAAAGGAATAGAAAACAATACTGAGAATATTATAATGCCTTTGTATTGCTCCATGGTGTGACCATACCTCAAATACTGTGTGCAATTCTGGTCATGACATCTCAAAAAAGATATAGCAGAATTAGAAAAGATACAGAGAAAGGTGACGAAAATGATAAAGGGGATGGGATGACTTCCTGTGAGGAAAGGTTAAAGAAGCTAGGGCTCTTCGGCTTGGAGAAGAGACGACTGAGGGGACATATGATAGAGGTCTATAAAATACTGAGTGGAGTGGAACTGGTAGAGGGGAATCACTTGTTCACTCTCTCCAAAAATACAAGGACTAGGGGGAATGCAATGAAGCTACTAAGTAATAAATTTAAAACAAATCCAAGAAAATATTTCTTCACTCAATATGTACTTTATCTCTGGAATTCGCTACCAGAGAATGTGGAAATAATCAGTTAAATTGGCAGGGTTTAAAAAAGGTTTGGATAATTTCCTAAAAGAAAAGTCTATAATCCATTATTAAGATGGGAAAATCCACTGCTTGTTTCTAGGATAAGCAGCATCAAATTTTACTCTTTTGAGATCTTGCCAGGTACTTGTGACCTGCATTGGCCACTGTTGGAAACTGGATACTGGGCTTGATGGACCTTCAGTCTGTCCCAGTATGGCAATGCTTATGTTCTTATGTACAAGGTGTATGCTTTGCCATTGTTTCAATATCAATTGAGTTGAAAGAATTTCAATAAAAGTTCTGGTTTAGATAAAATACGCTAGGTTTGACTGAGTATACATATATAAGTGGTACTTAAGTACTTAAGTATTACCATACTGGGAAAGACCAATGGTCCATCAAGCCCAGCATCCTGTTTCCAACAGTGGCCAATCCAGGTCACAATATACCTGGCAAGATCCCAAAAAAGTACAAAAAATTTTATACTGCTTATCCCAGAAATAGTGGATTTTCCCAAAGTCCATTCAATAACGGTCTATAGACTTTTCCTTTAGGAAGCTGTCCAAACCTTTTTTAAACTCCGCTAAGCTAACCGCCTTTGTTCTTATGAGTTATTGTTTGGAGAACCTTAAAAGTTTGAACTGCTTATTCAGCCTTCTGGTATAAGCCAGTCCTGGCTTTGTTCCATCAATAAACAAATTTGATTGTGTACCCAGTTTCCACGCAACGGGGCTTAAACTAGGCAGCTGCCTAAGCACACATTCTAAACTGGGAGGTACATATATATGTATTCAAACATTGATATATGGCTGCATCATATATGCTTCAAGGTGGTTTACCTTCTCAAAAATGGGCATAGAACCGTAGGAAAAGATATACAAACAATAATAACAATACATTAACAGAGATAAAATAGAGTAATGAGTAACACAACAACATGTACCTTTAGACTGTTAAATATAAAACATTTACACAAAATGAAAGCCTAGGACAGCAAAAGGAGAGATCCACTGAGTCTAAAAGAATGTAACTAATTAACTAAATGCGTGAGAAACAATCAGGTCTGTAATGCTGGCTTAAATTTCTGCTGAGGGTTCAGTACAATGGTCCTTTGGCAGTAAGTTCCATAAAATAAGGGCAGTGCAATAGAAGACTGGATTGGGAGATATCCAACCAAATCCTAGTAAAATAAACAAACAAAAAAAAAAAAGAAATCACTAGAAGGTTGGTATGTACTGATCTCAGCGAAGAAGCAAAAACTTATGGAATGGTTAAAGAAGATAACTAACCCAGTAAATTAGAGTAATAAGCCCAATTTGCAAGCATAGAAATTTAAATTGAAGTCTATACTTGACTGGAAGCCAGTACTGTTTAGCCAAGAATGGAGTAACACGGTCAGACCTTTTCGCTCCATAAATTAACTGCTGTGTTTTGAATAAGCTGAAGATGTTTAATTGAATAGTGAGAGGCTCCCAGAAACAGTCCCAATAACATGTAAAGCCAGCATAAAAGTTACTTCTGGTCTGGAAAAGGAGTAAATATGTAAGTGTACTTTATTAGAAATTTTATAAAATAAACACAGTAACAAAAGGGGATATATTATTGCCCATGGGGTAAGGGGAATAAATTCAACATTAGCAGCTGTAATATTGGTGGGGGGGGGGGGGGGGAGGAAGAGACACTGCTTCTCCCATTCTCACTCCAAATTACGCATATGCCGGGAATGCCTACTGTATGTGCAGACTCTCTTACACCTACTTCTTATTCATGTACTAGTAAAAAAAGGCCTGTTTCTGTCAGAAATGAAACGGGCGCTAGCAAGGTTTTCCTCGGAGTGTATGTTTGAGAGAGAGAGAGAGAGAGAGAGAGTGTGTGTGTGAGACAGAGAGTGTGTCATAGAGAGTGTATGTGAGAGACAGAGAGTGAGTGAGTGCCCCCTCCCCCCTCCTTTTATGGTCTGAGGCCCCCCTTCCACCCCCCTCCTCTCCCCTGCCCCCCTCCAGCAACCCATGTCCTGCGACCCTACTCTCCCCCTGCCCCCCCTCCAGCCACACATGTCCAACGACCCTCCTCTCCCCTGCCCCCCTCCAGCCACCTATGTCCTGCGACCCTGCTCTCTCACCTGCCACTCCTTCATCCACCCAGGTTGTGTAACCAATTCTTCGGGGCAGGCAGGAAAGATCCCTGGTCCTGCCTGCCCGCTGCTGGCGCTGATGCTACCCCGCTGCCGGATCGCTGTTCAAAATGGCTGCCGAGACTTCCAATGGCGGACTCGCGAGACTTCTGCTGATGAGCCTTTATAAAACAATAGAATAGTTTTAAATCACTGGCCTTAGATATACATTTTTCCACCTCGATGTCCTATATTATCCTCATAGGGATAAATTCTATATGGCAGTGGTGTTCCTAGGGGGGCTGACACCTGGGGCAGATCGCCGATGCGCCCCCTCCCCTGGTGCAGCGCCCCCCCCCCCCCGGATGCAGGGCGATCTGCCCCCCTTCTGTGGTGCTGAACAGTTTCTGCAGCCGCCCGTGAGCCGCCCCCAGCACCTCTGCACTCCTTGCTCCCGCCGCTACAACTGTGCTCAATGAAAAGCAGGCGGAGGGCGGGAAAGGGCTAAAACCGGCCAATCCCCACAGCCTGGAAGCTACCATCGGCCTCCTCACAGGGAGAGGTTCTGCTCACCGTCCACCTGCTGCTGCACGGAGACGGGGGGCTACCCTTCAGGGGGCTTCACATCGGCTCATGCCATTGGATGTTGCTTTGCTTTGTCCTTTGGAAAGGGAGGATAACAACCATGCAGACTTGGGCAGCTTTTCTGACACAGCTGAAACATACGAGAAGGAAGGAAGCGCGAAAGGACACCCCCCCCCCCCCCCCCCCGCGCGAAAGACCCCCCCGGGTGCACGCCGCTGGGGGAGGGGGGTGCCGCGCGCGCCTGTCCGTCGTTCGTTTCATGCTCCCTCTGCCCCAGAACAGGGGCGTGCACCCGGGGCGGACCACCCCCACCGCCCCCTCCTTGGTACGCCACTGCTATATGGGTCACTAAAAGACATCAAAGAAACTGGGTGCTAAGCTAGTATTCTATAACATCAGAGTTGCATGCCAAATCTGTTAAAGAATACTAGCATAAGTCTGCAGATATGTGCCAAAAGTTAGGCATAGCAACTTATGCCATGTCCATGGTTGTCATAAATAGTGAAGCCTAAAGGCAGCAGGTGGGCTTGTAAATGCAATTATTTTATAAACTATGCACAAAAATAGTTGGAATGCCCCTGACAAGCACACCCCACCCATGTTAACACCCCTTTTGCATTTGGATGTGAGAAAGGTTAGGCATGCCTTTCATAGAACAGGAGCATGAATCTTAGTGCACAACTACAAATTAGTGCCAATTAGTGCTAATTACTGATATTTTTCACTAATTACTTGCCAATTTAGTGCCAGTTAGTTAATTATCTTATCTGTGTAACTGTCCCTCTTCTATAACTGGGTGCCATTTATAGAATTTGGGAGACAATGTACAGTCAGTAGTTGAATTTCACCTCTGAGGTCCTGATATTTGGCATACAGTAGTAAGGGGCTTGGTAGTCGCTCACAGCTGCTTGTTAAGTTAACCATGGATATTCAATTCCTGGACATGTCCAGCCTCCAGCATTGAATATCCAGATTAGTGTGGCAACCTGGAAGTTAACTGGTCACCAGCCAATATTGAGAACCGTACCCTGTTAACTCAGCGGATAAAGTTAGCACAGGATTTTTGCTGTCCTAACTTTATTCACCTACATAGCTGGTTAGCGGACTGAATATTGCTGCTAACTGGCTAAGCAGTAGCTCCACCCAAACTTCACCCCTGACCACCTCTACCCTAGCCAGTTTCACAATAGTCGGCTAGAGCCCATATTAAGTGGCACTACGCGGTTAAATGCTACTGAATGTTGGCAGCCAGCCAGCCAGCTCAGCGGGGTTTAGCCAGGAAGGAAATTCTCTTGCTTGGTTAAACCCCTTTGAATATTGACCCAAATTACTCTTCTTTTCTGGACGTTTGCTTGCATCAGTGAAATAGCCAGAGGTATATGCATATCCACTGCAAAGATGTTTTTTTAAATAAAACACTTCTATGGCAAGTGTTGCTGCCAACCACATAAATGCTTTTAATTATCAACCTCATTAGCTTATAAAGGGCCATGTCCTTTCTCTTCTTCTATTTGTCCATGTTTAGTTAATTTCATATGATTCCCCTTAATTTAAAAATGTAAACCGTTACATTTTATTTTGACGATTTGTGGTATATCAAAACTATGAAATACGAACAAAAAGATTTTTAAAATATAAAGAACATGGTATTTGTGAGGTGTGGGTATTTTTTTTTTAATTTGATGGCATTTTCTGTTTGCTGATTTCAGAATCTGAACATGCCTACTATTTCCTTAGTTTCTAATCTCTGTGGGCTTGATGATATCCTAAAAGGGGAGGAGAAAGTGAAATGAGAGTGATACTGTATTCATATACTGCTTCTAAAACCCCTTGCATGGGGGAGGGGGGGATTTAAAAGCATTACTTATCTTTTTGCTGTTTTAATTGTTAAATATATGATTAAAATAAATTATGTATTTATATTTTAAAATTATGGTGCTCTGACTTTACTTACAGTGTTTAGAAACTGATCTGACAGTGGCCAAAAGACAAATGGAAGAATTACAAAACAAGTTAAATGAATTGTCTTCACAACTTGATTTTAAGCAGACTGAGCTGACTGAGAAAGAGGGTGATACTATCAGACTAAGGTGAGTATTTCTCTTCTATATGTTACTTTTTATTGTTCTCAATTGCAAAACAGACACTTTGTCCCCCCCCCCCCCCCCCCCAAAAAAAAGCACTCCCCCCACACACACACATACACCGGTCTGTAATACTCTCTAGTGTATTTCTTGATCTTACTGAAGCATGTGCAGCAAGTAGAACACTTCTTAAAGCAAAGTTTGAGCCAGTGTTATAAATTTTTATTTAGACCAAAGGAAATGGTGAGCAGGCCACAAAAAGTCTGCAGAAGTCCAAAATAATATAAAAACAGCTTTATTGTACAACCGAAGTAGAGGGTTTTGAACATGGCCAAGTTTTGCCAAATGTCTGCTTCAGAAGCTAAAATAACTAATAGAAATATAATAAAAAACACAATGAGGCATATTTTCAAAGCACTTAGGCCCCGATGATCAAAACCGCAGTGAAAATACCTCCCGATCAGCGTGTCTGAACTGTTCTGTAATGTTCAACGCTAATGAGATGCAAATATAGGCATGCTGATAGTGCTGAGCATTAGGGAGTTGTTTAGAAGTTAGGGGGAGAATGGCAACTGACGCATGCACTCAAGAGTTGTATGTCAAGCACAGCTCTTCAGCGCATGCCCAGAATGCCAAAGGGGTGAGGAGGAACAGGTGCCAGTTAAGTTGCAGTGTTTCAGCAAGAAACAGGGAAAGTGGTTTGCACTCAAAACTTAGGTGGCAGAGATGGCAGAGCAATTCTTGGTTCTCCTTTGTGAATAAGGGAGAGAGTTGGGAGGGGCACTTCACACCCTTTTAGCACTCATAACTACTGCATTGCTGCCATCCAGCCCTATGCTGAGCAGCAGCTTCTCCTTTTAGATCCTGTTTTGGTATGAGTCGTATTCTGTGAGTGGTGGTGTGCCTTCCACTGGATCTTCATGCTAGGCCGAATCCTCTTCAAGAACCCTAACGCCTGCTCCAAGCTGGTTTTAGGTTTTTGGCAGTAAGGGTGTACTTTTTGACTTCGCGCTTGTCTGCCAGCCTATAAGCATTCACCATGGTCACATAACCTTGCTTCCTACAGTCTAAAAAACGTATCTTTTAATTTAAATCATAGGTAATTATGGTGCCAAAAGATAATAGAAATAATAAAAAATATATATATACACACAAAGTTATTTTTGCTATGCAGTAACAAAATCAACCCTTTTTTTTCTGAATAAAAATGGTCTGTTCCAACAAAAATAAACAGATGTAAAGACCAGCAGTGTATGTAACGCTAATATGTGAAATGTGCTTAGAACTAGGTGTCCAATTCTGAAGGGGCGACCAACCATCCCATCACTGCACATATAAATCTCTTAGTTGTCTTTAACTAGGATTAACTCCCACTACTAACCAAAAATAGTTCATCCACAGTTCAATGAATCAATTCTTTTAATCTTATAAGTTCTTCTCAAATAGAAATCCAACATACTGAAACTTATCTTTGGTAACAGATCTTTCCTCCGATAAGATTCATTGTTGATATAGATGACCTCTTGACTCCACCACAATGTGAAATAAAATATACATCAAAAATACTAAACTTTTCCCTTACTGAGATGACATCAGAACATTAATATAATTGTAGTTATAATATCGGACAGAGTTTTAGAACATTTTGCAGAGTCTGATGGTGCTTTGAAGTGGTTTATTTTATTTATTTATTTATATTTTGTGCACACCTTTTTCAGTACTAGCTCAAGGTGAAGTACGTTCGGGTACACTGGATATTTCTCTGCCCCAGGAAGGCTCCCAATCTAAGTTTGTACCTGAGGCAATGGAGGGTTAAGTGACTTGCCCAAGGTCCCAAGGAGCAGCAGTGGGATTTGGACTGGCCAACTGTGGATTGCAAGACAAGTGCTCTAACCACTAGGCCACTCCTCCAGTCAAGCACCATGCTAAAATATAAATTATACATACACACACTGTGGGCTCCTATTGCACTAGAGGATTTGCTTTGTATCCAGAACTGTACACTCTTGTTTTAAAGACAGACTTTAGTCTGATCAGGTTTAAATTATAAGATACTGCTCTCAAAGGGTCTTTAAATACAGTTGAATTGTTTCCATAGATGCGTATGGGGTTTAGCGTTCATAAGTGTTTGAAGTAAACATGCCATGATACAGAAATCCAAGTTTAGGTACTTGTTAATAAAAATAGCCAGCAGCCCTTCCTCGTGCCTCAGTCCCTTCACCACTGTGTCAGATTTATACCCTGAATGCACCAGGAGAAAAATCTTACCCTTTGGGATGGGCCACCCTTGGCATTTCTGCACTCTGTCCCAGCATCTTCTCTCTCCCCTTCCTTCTCCTGGATCAGCAGCTTACTTTACCCCTGCCCACCAGCTCCAGTGCTTTCAGGAAAAAATAAATGTGGTATAAAGATGTGGAACTGCTGTGTAGGATACGTAGGATACACAGCTGATAGCTCTGCTGGTCCTGCTTCTTCTGATGTGGACTTCTGTGTTTGAGGTGCAGAACAAACAGAGTTATTGGCAGTATGGCATAGACAGTGCCTCTGCGCCTTTGTGTGCTAAATTGAAAGGGGGGCAAAGGAAGCTGCATTGTTGAACCGGTGGGGGGTTTTACTAACATATGTGAGATCGCAAGATCAGATGGCTAAATGTGAAACTTCCTTAGCATAGTCAACAGATCAGTCCAGGAGTTGTCTGCTAGCAGGTGGAAACAAAGGTCACAGTTAAGCTGTGCCCTATCAAGTGACACACGTTGAACCAGCTCATTATTCCTCTGTCTCCAACTGGTGGAAGATGCGTTTCAAAGAGCTCCTGGACTGAGAGTCGGATGCTAGCTCCTGGTCCAGTATTCCTGTTTGCAGTTGAGCTGGGAGTGCTTGCTAGTCTTGTCTGGCAGTGTAGGGAATATCTGGTGTTGCTGGGTCCATGCCCCCTTCTCCCAAGTTCCACTCTTTTAAGCAATTCTCCTTCCTCCTCCTCCTTTCTCTCTCTCTCTCTCTCTGGGAGGCAGGGATAGTGCTGAGCAGACTTATACGGTCTGTGCCAGAGCCGGTGGACGGAGGCGGGGAAAGTGCTAGCCAGACTTATACGGTCTGTGCCCTGAAGAGCACAGGTACAAATCAAAGTAGGGTATACACAAAAAGTAGCACATATGAGTTATCTTGTTGGGCAGACTGGATGGACCGTGCAGGTCTTTTTCTGCCGTCATCTACTTTGTTACTATATATATATATATATATATATATATAGATATAGATATAGATATAGATATAGATATAGATATAGATATAGAGAGAGAGAGATAAAGATAAAAGGGGTGTACTTCTCCTGCTATCCGGTGTGTTTTCTCTTTCCTCACGGCTGCTCCAGCTGAGGCAATCAAAACTGTTGTTAATGAAGAGTGTGAAAGTTGTTGTCTGGTAAATGGGGTACCAGCTTCTGTCAAGCTTCTGTCATTGGGGAAAACAGGCAGGGGATTCAGATGCCGCATGTTGGCTGGCTTTGGCTCTCTCCGCACTGAATGTGGGAACGGTGGCCAGGTTGGAGCTGTATACTCTGATAGCAGGCTCTTCTTTTCAGCTGGTTCTGTCTGTTTCGAATATTTTTCTGCAGCCTGTAGCCTTGGCGGAGCCAGGGCTGCCTTCTGATAGTTTTTCAAGCTCCGCTGATCACCTACAGAGGGAGGTTCCTTTTTCTCCAGAATTTGTATTGCTGATGCAAAGATTGTTCTTGTTGAAGCATCCCAGGGGCTTATGTGTGAGGATTATCCTCTTCCTCAGGTGGATTCTTCTCTGTCTCTTAAGAAGCAAAGGCTTTAGTGTCTGGTGGTCTGGGAAGTAGAGTCTGTGGTCTCGGAAGCCCCTTCAGGAGTCCCTCCTTCTTTCCTATTAGATTATTCTGCTCAGGGAGAGACTTTAGAGGATGTGGATATCCCCATTGATGGAAGGGATGATCCTTCTGTGGCCCATATGTTATACTAGGAGGCATTCACTGCATTGATAAGTAGGGTGATGGAAGTTCTCAATATTTCTCCTCCTTTGGTCCCAGAACTCTCCCTCGGCTTCTAATCCCATGACGTCTGATACCAAGAAGCTTCCCAAAACATGTCACATCCATGAAACTATGCAAGAGCTTATTTCTGCAAAGTGGAATACCCCTGATTCTGGCTTAGGGTAACACAAACAAACCTGTAAGAGAAGATAGGGGGGGGGGGGGGGGTTGAATAAACTAAAATCCCAAAACAAGACTTTCCCTTTAACATCAAAATACGGGACAAGCACCTTAAATAGATACCTACAAACAGAAATTTGTTTAGCAAAAAGAGAAGGTATTCAATAAGGACTGAACCACAGTCCAGGAGCCATAAATTTGAAATTGCCTTCAATTTGACAGGCTGTTCAAAATTGCTCTTTATACATCATAAAACCTTCCCGATCTTAAATATTATGCCATATATCCCATATACATCTTGGAAAATGGTGAAACAAATCGCACAGAGTAGTAGTCATACGGAAAATGCCAAATCCATAAATCAAGTAAAAAGGTCAGCACTTGCGGTCTCCTTTAAAAGCGTAGCAGGCAGCTCCTTGACAGAGTCTCAATTTCGATTAGTCTCTTCTTCAGGAGCAGTCTACCACAATCCAAACTTATGTCATGGATATTTTGAACACAAACAACCACCAAGGTGGAGAAACAGGATCTGCTAATTGAAGATTACATTATGCAGGCTGAAAATAAGGCCATACAGTTGAGGAGGAAACTGTACTGCGCAATATTGCAGGAATTTAAAAAACATACCTGTCATATGTTCACACTTAACTCAACAACTTAACTCTTAGTGTAAGGGGAGGGAATATGGGGGGTGGGGGGTGAAGTGATTATATGGTTGGATAAGATCCTAGGACTTCTGGTAGATTTATGATTGCTTTGTGCATCAGATTGTGACATTAATGGATAGCATTTCTTTGTCTTAACACATGTTGTTAGTTGTAGTACGTTCTGCATGGTGCTTTTCTATTTCTTGTTGGATCATCAGTAAACATATTTTCAAAAAGGCCATTTACACATGAAAAAAGTTTATAAAATTGCCTCAAAAATCAATGTATCGAACAGATTTGACCACAGGAGAAAATACAGTTAGCAGTTATTGTATAATAACAGTCAAGCAGTTAACTGCTTATTAATTATATCCAATAGCAAAGGTCAGCTTAAAGAAGATAGCCTTAATCATATGTCTGTAGACGAGGTCTATCCTGTGAAGATTTCCAGTTAGACAGAAGGATAAGGATTTTAGTGCACAGTGGTTCTCTTCACCAACAAATTACCATATATTTTCAGAAATCATAAGGATTATATCAGGCTGTTTAAATTGTCTTTAATTAGGGCACGATTAGGGGAGTGGTGGAGGTAGCACTACAAATTATTCATTTAGCAGCAGTATTCAGCTGAAAAACAAATTAATTTAGGCCTTCTGCACTTGTCCTTGCTCCCTAACGTTTTCTCATTTTTCAACACACATAAATTTAAAAGGATAGAGGGACATTTTCGAAAGGACATCCAAGTCAGAATAAAGACATCCAGCTTATAACGTTCAAAACTGACATCCATCTCGCATGTATTTTCCATCAGGAAATAACCAGTGCTATGTACTAATAACATGCATTAATAGCACTGGTGCACACTAACACCACAACACAGTTTAGTTGTGTATAGATATTGATTCTGATGGGAGATATATCAAATAAAGAGGAATTTGAAACTTATTAAATGTAGCCCAGTGTCTGCATATTGTATGCATATGTTTCTACAGTTCAGTAAAGGAGAAGGGTGAGGGTTGGCAGAAGTGATTTGTGATAGTAACCTTGACCTGCCATATAGCTTTCTTTAAGCCAGTTTTATGTACAGAAAAGGATTTTTATAAAATTGTGCAGCCGTTTACACACACATACTTGTATGTTGTTAGACCTAACACAAACCACAAAGAGCAGCACTAATTTTGTTGCCTTTGCTCAGTGGCAGATTCTGTGATCTGAAATACTGGCTTTTTATACAGTTTCCAGCATTGGACTCCAACCTGTAAAAAGAGCAAAGTCTGTTTTTGATTCCTAAGTATAACTGCAAGGTAAGCTGTGATCTCTGGAGATCTTAAACAGCAGGTTTGAGAAACAGAAAAAATGACAGCAGATAAAGACCATAATACCCTATCTACTCTGCCCATTCATACCTACTACTAAGCTGTACTACTTCATTTACTCCTTATTCTCCTTAGAGATCCTCTTTGCTTGTCACATGCTTTCATTAATTCAGATACTGTGCGCGTCTCCACCACCTCTACTGAGAGGGCTGTTCCATGCATCCATTACCCTTTCCATAAAAAAATATTTCCTTAGATTACTTCTGAGTCTATCCCCTTTTAATTTGAATTGAAAGAGGCGTGCATTCATGCTGCATTTTAATGTTTTCATCATATCTCCGATCTTTGTCCCAAAATTTACATATTGAGATCTTTCAATCTATCCTTGTATGGTTCATGTTGAAGACAACTGACCATTGTAGTAGCTTCCCCCTGCACCGACTCAATCCTGTTTATATTTTTTTGGTGCGGTCTTCAGAACTATACATGGTACTCTAAATACTATATTATGCTATAATAGGACTAATATTCCACCTATAACACCAAGGATTCAAGGCGGATTAACAACTAAAGAAACCCTTGAGAGACCGAAGATCCTCCAGGCTATGTAATTACACGCATTGACAAACTTTAACTATGATTCTATCGTGAAAATAAAAACATTTTCAAATCCTTTTGAAATAAATAAGATGAAAGTTGTCTAATCTGGCCCTGAAATGAAAAGGACTACTCAAGTTTTTTATTCAAAATGAGGTCTCACCAGGCACTATATCCTCCTTTTACCAGCTGGCCATTCCACTCCTTCTCCACACTCTGGCTTTTTCCATCATCTTTTCTACCTGTTTGGTTGGTCACCTCAAGATCATCAGATACAGTCGCCCCCAGGTCCTACTCTTTTCATGCACAGAAGCACTTCACCCCTCTATACTGTACTGCTCCTTTGGATTTTTGCAGCCCAACTTCACGGTCCAGAGGGCGGCTACAAAATTAGTAAGCGGTGTTGAACGCAAAAATTATAGGGACAGGCTTATGAACCTCAACATGTATATGCTGGGAGAGAGGAGACATGATAGAAACGTTTAAATATCTCAAGGGCATTTTTGTACAGGAAGAGAGCCTTTTTCAACTGAAGGAGAGCTGTGGAATGAGGGGGCATATGACGAAGCAGAGGGAATAGGCTTAGGAGTATCTAAGGAAGTACTATTTCACAGAAATGGTGGTGGAGGCATGGAATGGCCTCCCGGTGGAGGTTGTGGAGTCGACTGTTCCAGAATTTAAAAAGGCATGGAATAAGCATGTGGGATCGCTTAGGAACAGGAAGAATTAGGGGTTACAGAGGATGGGCAGACTGGATGGGTCATATGGCCTTTATGTGCTGTCATGTTTCTATGTTTCTATGAACATCCATGTGCTGAAGATGTCCATCATGAGCAGCCATTTTACAAACCGGAACCCAACATATGAACAAAGACATCTGTCTGGCAACAAACTTAGAAGAATGGCCACACAGATATCCCAGCAGAGGGGCAGCCTAATGGTTAGTGCAACGGACTTTAAACCAAGGGGCCCAGGTTCAAATTCCACTTTCTCTCTTATTTTGTAACTGTGAACCTTTCAGGAACAGAAAAATACTTACTGTACCAGAATGTACACCATTTCAGTAGCCTTCAGGCTTGCAAGTGGCTTATATATTTAGGTACAGGAAGTGTTTTTCCGTTCCTGGAGGGCACACAAAATAAATAGTTGGGATTTGAACCTGGGTCCCTTGGTTTACAGTCCACTGCACTAACTACTAGACCACTCCTCATATCTGTATGCTGCTTTGTTCGGAATGCCCATACTACTTGAAGCTGTCACAGAGCCTGGTATTCCTTTCCAAATTTCACTTTCAGGGGAGAGGGAGGGGAGCATCAACCACTGGGTGATTAAGACGGTGTTGTAATTTAATCCCTCCAGTGGCCAGCTGCTCAATTAGATCACCATTTTCTACCCAAGATGTGATTGAAACAGGTCTAACTAAGGATGTCCTTCTTTTTAGATTTGAACACTCTCATTTTGGTCCCTTCTCTAGTCCTGCCCAGAACACGCTTCCAACACACCCTGTTGCTATTTGGACATACTATGTTGGGCATCCTTTTTTTTGCCTTTGCAAAATCAGGATTTGGATGTTTCAAGCACGTGGAGTCCATTTGAGTATTTTGAAACATCCAGATGCTTAGAAAATAAGCGCCATAGTGTCAGTGCAGTTGCTGCACTGTAATTATGTTCAGTGCTACTACTGCATATGAATAGCAGCACTAAATATATGTATTAATTTAAGCACAAATGTCAGCACTTAATTTAACACAGTGAGTGTATTGGCTTAAAATTGGACCCCTAAGTGTAGCATGCACAACCAAATTGAGTCTGTGTTTATGTCCCGACAGCCACATGAACTCAAATGAGTCTGTAATTCTTCAAAATTGCTTCACATCTATTAAGTGTAAAACTAAACAGCTGTACCAGATGTTGCTTTTCATTATGATTTTGTTTATTTTTGTGTGTTAGGCTTATGGATTTAATTTTTAAAGTCATTCAACAAGACCTGGAGATGGGAAATTTCCTCTGATGTTCTTTTTTGTTTCCGTTTCTAAAAGTTAGGGAGCAAAGTTGAGCCTGGAAATGCTATAGCTACTAATTCAAAGACTGATTCTTTTTTTCCCTCTGCAAGCTAAATTGACTAGCCAGGAAAGATTCTCTGAAACTAATTTGAAGTTTCTCTTTTCTTGCTTTAACACAGGACCTATGACCCTGTAACCTTTTTCTTTTCTGAGAGTTCCTAACAAGGGATGGGATTATTTTGTAATTCTTTTTTCTTCTGCTAAAACTTAATGATGGAGACTATTGCATAGTGAGTGAGGGACACCTACAGACTAGGGCTGGGAGAATGGAAATATATTAAAAGAGAGGACCCGAGCAATGGTGAGACATCTATAGACTTGAGCTGGCAGACTGAGAAGGGCTAAGTGACAAGCAGCTGACAAAGATGAAAAAATTATTGGAGAAATGTAGGCTATTTGTATTTTAAAAATGTTAATATTTTAAGTGTAATAATTGATACCAGCTAGTCATAGTGCTCTAAAGTATTTATGTTTAGCACATTTTTGTAATATTTAGCCTGGAGAGAGTATGCACACTGTAACTTTTTGAATAGCTTTGGTGGTTGGAGTAAAAGCCTAAGAACCAAGGAAGCGAGGGTTCAAATCCTACTGGTGCCTTTTGTGACCTTGGGCAAGTCACTTCACCATCCATTATCTCAGGTAGAACTTAGGGTTCTATTTACTAATATTAATGTATGTTAATTTGAATCAGGTACAAAGTTAGAAAATAGGCCTAATTGGGAGTAATGGAGCTTATGTTATTTAGCATGTGTTAAATCATATTAATGCTCGCCAGCCGGTTAACACAGATCAGTAAATAGAACCCTTAAATTGTAAAGGAGGATGGACCTACCTTCTTTGCCTAAAATGTATTTGGCTTGAGCTGGGTTTTGAAAAGGTGAATAATTAAATTCAATTTATAATTGCCCCACCCCCCCACTTCAGCTACCCATCTTCCTGAAATTCACAATCTAATCTTGAACTATGAGCAACAAGGCCACCTGGACCCCTTCAGCCTCTTTAGGATCCTACCCTCCCCCTTTCTTTTCCCTTTTTCCCCTGGAAGGAGAAGAGGTGCTGTCTTGCCCTTTGTTGTCAAATGGATGTTGGCTAAATACTTTCCAGTTTACCTACATATGGTGAGCCAATGCGATTTTAAGCATGTTGGGCAAGACTGCAGGAGTTAATCACCTCTCCTGTTCCCTGTAGACATGTATGGGGGTATTACGGAAGCTCGGGGGGTTGGTGGGTTTCCAAGGATCTAGGCAGCTTTGTTACTGTTTTGGAGGAGAGGTGGAGTTGGGGTTCAAGCAGGCCCATTCTGTTATAATGAGATCAGCAACTGTTGAACTTGTGTTGGGCAGGAGGGGCATTAAGAGGCTGTGATGTGGAGTTCACACATTAGCCTTTTCACTGCCTCTTTCTACCCTCCCTACTCCCCTTGTTAAATTTCCCAGGTATGTGACACTGAGGCTAGCACCTTTTTTGTTTATAGGATATAGAAACAGCTCTATGGAATAGCATTTTTTGCTATTTAGCTGAATATGAATACCAAATACAAGTAATTGGCAATAGCATGTTAGCATGAAACAATATAATTTATTATTTTAAAAATATTAGAAATGGTCATTATTGTTACATGCTTAGGGAGTATTTTGTCATTCTTTTCTTACGTGTTTTTAAGTAACTTCTTTACAACTAAGGAGAATTACTCTCAGGAGACCTATTGAAAATTTGCTAAATTTGATTTCAGAAATACCAAACATTCATCAACAGTTAATTATCTTTAACTGATTTTTAACAGGTGGCCACGCCTACTTCCGGTCATGTCAGCCAATCAGAATTAAAGATGTGCCCAGGTCTTGCCCACTCTGTACCCATGCCCCACCCATATCCTGCCCCTTTGTTGTTACCAGATATGACATCATAGCCCCACCCACACGCCACCCCTTTGCACATTCTTCCCTAACCCTTCCTTATTTAAATATTCCTGCCCCTTCGTATAGTCCCACACCAAACCCTGCCCCTTTTGGTATGTCACAGGAAGATATAGCCATGCCCCTTTTCCAAGATGGAAGTAACTACTGGACACATGATGTCACATCCTGTTTCAGACTACTTACTGCTACCTTGGATGTGTCATGTGATGGGAAATGACGTGAATTGCCCCCACAGATCACCAGCTTTAAATACATCTCCAAATCATGCTGCTTACAGAATTAACAACAACAAAAAGACTTGTTGTTTAACAAAACAATGAACAATTCATGCCTGAAGAGCTGTTTGATTTTTAAGGCAGCAATTCCTAAAGTGTGTATTTATGGTTTATACTGCTAACCCCAGACCCTCCTCATCCTCCTCCTCTTGGAACAAATCGAACCGATTGAGCGATGTGCTGTATTGTGTGACAGAATCCATATCCCCTCCTTCCTCTCACAGCCCTCCAGTTTCAAGGCAACTTAACACTTCCCTGTCTGTGTGAGCTCAAACAGGCTCCTCCTCCTCCTCCCAAATCATGCAAAACACAGGAGCTCCTTTAGCAAAGAAGACTGCCCCACAACCCTTCCCTCTCCATTCAGATAGGTAGGGTCAGATGAATAAAATGTATAGCAGTTTCTGGGGTTTTATGACTGGAAGAAGTTATAGGTAAACTTTTTTTTTAATGAAAATAGTTACAGAACAATGCTTTATACAGGGATTGCTTTGCTCTTAACAGTGTTAACCTAAGAAACATTGTGTAAAAATACATGCCAAAAATTATGAGTACAATTGAAACAGGCACAATAATAAAACATATGCAAAAATTATGAGTACAATTGAAACAGGCACAATAATAAAACATATGTAAAGATGTTTTTGAGTACATTACACAAGATGTGTGGACATAATCAGTAGCCATATGGCAATGTGCTAAATTTTTGAACCAAAACCCATTTATCCTATTCAACGCTTTGGATTTTTTTTAAGCACACAACTCTCTATGTTCAACAGCTGGCACCCTTGGATCATAATCTATAACTAGCTCCTTTAGATTGCAAAATTTATTTTCTCACTGTTTTCACTGTTGAGTGTGATTCTCCGAGGACAAGCAGGCTGCTTGTTCTCACTGATGGGTGACGTCCACGGCAGCCCCTCCAATCGGAAACTTCACTAGCAAAGTCCTTTGCTAGCCCTCGCGCGCCCGCGCGCACCGCGCATGCGCGGCCGTCTTCCCGCCCGAAACCGGCTCGAGCCGGCCAGTCTTCTTTTGTCCGCACTCGGTACGGTCGTGTTTTCGCCGTGTCGAGCCCCGGAAAGTCGACCTCGCGCGTCCAATTTGTTTTGAACGTGTGTTTTTCCTTCGGGAAAGCTTTGTCCTAGTCGGGAAGTGCTCCGGAAACCCCCCGCCGGGTTTCGTGTAAATCCTCCCCGTACTTCCAGCTTTTTTGCCCCGGTAAGTTTTCTTTCGTCGTCGGGGTAGGCCTCTTTTCGGCCTCGGTCGAGATTTTTTCTCCCTCTAAATTTGGTGCTTCAAATTTCGCCATTTCGGCTTTTGATTTCGCCGGCGTGATTTTTCCGCCCATGACATCGAAGCCTTCCAGCGGCTTCAAGAAGTGCACCCAGTGCGCCCGGGTTATCTCGCTCACTGATCAACACTCGTCGTGTCTTCAGTGTCTGGGGGCCGAGCACCGCCCTCAGAACTGCAGTCTGTGTTCCCTGCTTCAAAGGCGGACTCAGGTAGCGAGACTAGCCCAGTGGAACGTGTTGTTCTCGGGCTCTTCGTCGGCATCGGCACCGGGATCTTCGAGTGCATCGACGTCGTCAGCGTCCAGACCTTCTTCCTCGGCCGCCCCTGCATCGAGTGCATCGAGGCATCGGGCCTCTGCATCGGCGCCGAGACATCGGATAGCTGCATCGACGTCGGTGGTACCAGGACCTCGTCTGCTGATGTCGTCGGACGGTGGTGCATCGGGTGGAGTGCAGGTGAGGGCTGTCCATTCCCCTGCTGGTGGCGGTGAGCCCTCGGGTGGGTCTCCGCCTACCCTGAGGGCTCCTGCGGTACAGCCCCCCCGAGATCGACCTTCTTCAGTCTCGGCCCCGAGGAAGCGACGGATGGATTCGACGTCCTCCTCGTCGGTGCCGGGGAGCTCCGGTGACATGCTTCGGAAGAAATCGAAGAAGCATCGACACCGGTCTCCTCCCCGTGTCGGCACCGAGAGCTCTGGGTCGCCGAGGGATTCGGCACCCAGCAGGCATCGGCACCGAGAGGACCGCTCACCCTCTGTTCAGGAGGTGTCGATGCGCTCCGCTCTGGACAGCCCGGAACAGCCTCCACGCCCGGAACAGGTACTGACGTCGACGCCTGCATCGACCTCTCAGCCTTTCTCTGCAGCCGCTCTAAACGAGAGCCTCCGGGCCGTTCTCCCAGAGATTCTGGGAGAGCTGTTGCGCCCTACCCCTCCGGTACCGGCGGTGCTTGCGCCACCGGTACCGTCGAGCGTGGCGCCGGCTGGCCCATCGCCCAGGTTGAGGTCCCCGACGTCGGTACCGCGTGCGGTACCGACCGCGGCCACCTCCCAGGAAGGCTCCCCGACTACGTCGGCGGAGGGAGCTTCGCCGATGCGGGCGAGGGAGTCTACCTCTCGACGCCCCCATCGTGGACGGGGTTCCACGGAGTCGAGCAGGGCGAGGTTGCAGACACAGGTCCGTGAACTTGTGTCTGACACCGAGGGTGAGGCCTCGTGGGAGGAAGAGGAAGATCCCAGATATTTCTCTGACGAGGAGTCTGAGGGTCTTCCGTCTGATCCCACTCCCTCTCCTGAGAGACAGCTTTCTCCTCCCGAGAGTCTGTCTTTTGCCTCCTTTGTCCGGGAGATGTCTACGGCCATCCCCTTCCCGGTGGTTGTGGAGGACGAGCCCAGGGCTGAAATGTTTGAGCTCCTGGACTATCCTTCTCCACCTAAGGAAGCGTCCACTGTTCCCTTGCACCATGTCCTGAAGAAGACATTGCTTGCGAACTGGACCAAGCCATTAACTAATCCCCACATTCCCAAGAAGATCGAGTCCCAGTACCGGATCCATGGGGACCCAGAGCTGATGCGCACTCAGTTGCCTCATGACTCTGGAGTTGTGGATTTGGCCCTAAAGAAGGCTAAGAGTTCTAGGGAACATGCTTCGGCGCCCCCGGGCAAGGACGCTAGAACCTTAGACTCCTTTGGGAGGAAGGCCTACCATTCCTCTATGCTCGTGTCCAAGATCCAGTCTTACCAGCTCTACACGAGCATACACATGCGGAATAATGTGCGGCAGTTGGCGGGCTTGGTTGATGCTCTTCCCCCTGAGCAAGCCAAGCCTTTTCAGGAGGTGGTCAGGCAGCTGAAGGCGTGCAGAAAATTCCTGGCCAGAGGAGTTTATGACACTTTTGATGTTGCGTCCAGGGCCGCTGCTCAAGGTGTGGTGATGCGCAGGCTCTCATGGCTGCGTGCCGCCGACCTGGAGAATAGAATCCAGCAGCGGATTGCGGACTCGCCTTGCCGTGCGGATAACATTTTTGGCGACGTCCACGGCAGCCCCTCCAATCGGAAACTTCACTAGCAAAGTCCTTTGCTAGCCCTCGCGCGCCCGCGCGCACCGCGCATGCGCGGCCGTCTTCCCGCCCGAAACCGGCTCGAGCCGGCCAGTCCAGTATGTAGCAAGACAATACACTTCAAGGGAAGACACAACTCCAAAGGGGAGGCGGGCGGGTATGTGAGAACAATCAGCCTGCTGTCCTCGGAGAATACCTTCTACAGGTATGTAGCATTCGCTTTCTCCGAGGACAAGCAGGCTGCTTGTTCTCACTGATGGGGTATCCCTAGCCCCCAGGCTCACTCAAAACAACAACATTGGTCAATTGGGCCTCGCAACGGCGAGGACATAACTGAGATTGACCTAAAAAATTTACCAACTAACTGAGAGTGTAGCCTGGAACAGAACAAACAGGGCCCTCGGGGGGTGGAGTTGGATCCTAAAGCCCAAACAGGTTCTGAAGAACTGACTGCCCGAACCGACTGTCACGTCGGGTATCCTGCTGCAGGCAGTAATGAGATGTGAATGTGTGGACAGATGACCACGTCGCAGCTTTGCAAATTTCCTCCATGGTGGCTGACTTCAAGTGGGCTACCGACGCTGCCATGGCTCTAACATTATGAGCCGTGACATGACCCTCAAGAGCCAGCCCAGCCTGGGCGTAAGTGAAGGAAATGCAATCTGCTAGCCAATTGGATATGGTGCGTTTCCCTACAGCCACTCCCCTCTTGTTGGGATCAAAAGAAACAAACAATTGGGCGGACTGTCTGTGGGGCTGTGTCCGCTCCAGATAGAAGGCCAATGCTCTCTTGCAGTCCAATGTGTGCAGCTGACGTTCAGCAGGGCAGGAATGAGGACGGGGAAAGAATGTTGGCAAGACAATTGACTGGTTCAGATGGAACTCCGACACAACCTTTGGCAGAAACTTAGGGTGAGTGCGGAGGACTACTCTGTTGTGATGAAATTTGGTGTAAGGGGCCTGGGCTACCAGGGCCTGAAGCTCACTGACTCTACGAGCCGAAGTAACTGCCACCAAGAAAATGACCTTCCAGGTCAAGTACTTCGGATGGCAGGAATTCAGTGGCTCAAAAGGAGGTTTCATCAGCTGGGTGAGAACGACATTGAGATCCCATGACACTGTAGGAGGCTTGACAGGGGGCTTTGACAAAAGCAAACCTCTCATGAAGCGAACAACTAAAGGCTGTCCTGAGATCGGCTTACCTTCCACTTGGTAATGGTATGCACTGATTGCACTAAGGTGAACCCTTACGGAGTTGGTCTTCAGACCAGACTCAGACAAGTGGAGAAGGTATTCAAGCAGGGTCTGTGTAGGACAAGAGCGAGGATCTAGGGCCTTGCTGTCACACCAGACGGCAAACCTCCTCCAATGAAAGAAGTAACTTCTCTTAGTGGAGTCTTTCCTGGAAGCAAGCAAGATGCGGGAGACACCCTCTGGCAGACCCAAAGAGGCAAAGTCTACGCCCTCAACATCCAGGCCGTGAGAGCCAGGGACTGGAGGTTGGGATGCAGAAGAGCCCCTTCGTCCTGCGTGATGAGGGTCGGAAAACACTCCAATCTCCACGGTTCTTCGGAGGATAACTCCAGAAGAAGAGGGAACCAGATCTGACGCGGCCAAAAGGGAGCAATCAGAATCATGGTGCCTCGGTCTTGCTTGAGTTTCAACAAAGTCTTCCCCACCAGAGGAATGGGAGGATAAGCATACAGCAGACCTTCCCCCCAATCCAGGAGGAAGGCATCCGACGCCAGTCTGCCGTGGGCCTGAAGCCTGGAACAGAACTGAGGGACCTTGTGGTTCACTTGAGATGCGAAGAGATCCACCAGGGGGGTGCCCCACGCCTGGAAGATCTGTCGCACCACACGGGAATTGAGCGACCACTCGTGAGGTTGCATAATCCTGCTCAACCTGTCGGCCAGACTGTTGTTTACGCCTGCCAGATATGTGGCTTGGAGCACCATGCCTTGACGGCGAGCCCAGAGCCACATGCTGACGGCTTCCTGACACAGGGGGCGAGATCCGGTGCCCCCCTGCTTGTTGACATAGTACATGGCAACCTGATTGTCTGTCTGAATTTGGATAATTTGGTGGGACAGCCGATCTCTGAAAGCCTTCAGAGCGTTCCAGATCGCTCGCAACTCCAGAAGATTGATCTGTAGATCGCTTTCTTGGAGGGACCACCTTCCTTGGGTGTGAAGCCCATCGACATGAGCTCCCCATCCCAGGAGAGACGCATCCGTGGTCAGCACTTTTTGAGGCTGAGGAATTTGGAAGGGACGTCCCAGAGTCAAATTGGAGCAAATCGTCCACCAATACAGGGATTCGAGAAAACTCGTGGACAGGTGGATCACGTCCTCTAGACCCCCGGCGGCCTGATACCACTGGGAGGCTAGGGTCCATTGAGCAGATCTCATGTGAAGGCGGGCCATGGGAGTCACATGAACTGTGGAAGCCATGTGGCCCAGCAATCTCAACATCTGCCGAGCTGTGATCTGCTGGGACGCTCGCACCCGCGAGACGAGGGACAACAAGTTGTTGGCCCTCGCCTCTGGGAGATAGGCGCGAGCCGTCCGAGAATCCAGCAGGGCTCCGATGAATTCGAGTTTCTGCACTGGGAGAAGATGGGACTTTGGGTAATTTATCACAAACCCCAGTAGCTCCAGGAGGCGAATAGTCATCTGCATGGACTGCAGGGCTCCTGCCTCGGATGTGTTCTTCACCAGCCAATCGTCGAGATATGGGAACACGTGCACCCCCAGCCTGCGAAGCGCCGCTGCTACCACAGCTAGGCACTTTGTGAACACCCTGGGCGCAGAGGCGAGCCCAAAGGGTAGCACACAGTACTGGAAGTGGCGTGCGCCCAGCTGAAATCGCAGATACTGTCTGTGAGCTGGCAGTATCGGGATGTGTGTGTAGGCATCCTTCAAGTCCAGAGAGCATAGCCAATCGTTTTGCTGAATCATGGGGAGAAGGGTGCCCAGGGAAAGCATCCTGAACTTTTCTTTTACGAGATATTTGTTCAGGGCCCTTAGGTCTAGGATGGGACGCATCCCCCCTGTTTTCTTTTCCACAAGGAAGTACCTGGAATAGAACCCCAGCCCTTCTTGCCCGGATGGCACGGGCTCGACCGCATTGGCGCTGAGAAGGGCGGAGAGTTCCTCTGCAAGTACCTGCTTGTGCTGGAAGCTGTAGGACTGAGCTCCCGGTGGACAATTTGGAGGTTGTGAGGCCAAATTGAGGGTGTATCCTTGCCGGACTATTTGGAGAACCCACTGATCGGAGGTTATGAGAGGCCACCTTTGGTGAAAAGCTTTCAACCTCCCTCCGACAGGCAGGTCGCCCGGCACTGACACTTGGATGTCGGCTATGCTCTGCTGGAGCCAGTCAAAAGCTCGCCCCTTGCTTTTGCTGGGGAGCCGCGGGGCCTTGCTGATTCGCACGCTGCTGACGAGAGCGAGCGCGCTGGGGCTTAGCCTGGGCCGCAGGCTGTCGGGAAGGAGGATTGTACCTACGCTTGCCAGAAGTATAGGGAACAGTCTTCCTTCCCCCGAAAAATCGTCTACCTGTAGAGGTAGAAGCTGAAGGCTGCCGGCGGGCGAACTTGTCGAATGCGGTGTCCCGCTGGTGGAGAGACTCTACCACCTGCTCGACTTTTTCGCCAAAAATGTTATCCGCACGGCAAGGCGAGTCCGCAATCCGCTGCTGGATTCTATTCTCCAGGTCGGCGGCACGCAGCCATGAGAGCCTGCGCATCACCACACCTTGAGCAGCGGCCCTGGACGCAACATCAAAAGTGTCATAAACTCCTCTGGCCAGGAATTTTCTGCACGCCTTCAGCTGCCTGACCACCTCCTGAAAAGGCTTGGCTTGCTCAGGGGGAAGAGCATCAACCAAGCCCGCCAACTGCCGCACATTATTCCGCATGTGTATGCTCGTGTAGAGCTGGTAAGACTGGATCTTGGACACGAGCATAGAGGAATGGTAGGCCTTCCTCCCAAAGGAGTCTAAGGTTCTAGCGTCCTTGCCCGGGGGCGCCGAAGCATGTTCCCTAGAACTCTTAGCCTTCTTTAGGGCCAAATCCACAACTCCAGAGTCATGAGGCAACTGAGTGCGCATCAGCTCTGGGTCCCCATGGATCCGGTACTGGGACTCGATCTTCTTGGGAATGTGGGGATTAGTTAATGGCTTGGTCCAGTTCGCAAGCAATGTCTTCTTCAGGACATGGTGCAAGGGAACAGTGGACGCTTCCTTAGGTGGAGAAGGATAGTCCAGGAGCTCAAACATTTCAGCCCTGGGCTCGTCCTCCACAACCACCGGGAAGGGGATGGCCGTAGACATCTCCCGGACAAAGGAGGCAAAAGACAGACTCTCGGGAGGAGAAAGCTGTCTCTCAGGAGAGGGAGTGGGATCAGACGGAAGACCCTCAGACTCCTCGTCAGAGAAATATCTGGGATCTTCCTCTTCCTCCCACGAGGCCTCACCCTCGGTGTCAGACACAAGTTCACGGACCTGTGTCTGCAACCTCGCCCTGCTCGACTCCGTGGAACCCCGTCCACGATGGGGGCGTCGAGAGGTAGACTCCCTCGCCCGCATCGGCGAAGCTCCCTCCGCCGACGTAGTCGGGGAGCCTTCCTGGGAGGTGGCCGCGGTCGGTACCGCACGCGGTACCGACGTCGGGGACCTCAACCTGGGCGATGGGCCAGCCGGCGCCACGCTCGACGGTACCGGTGGCGCAAGCACCGCCGGTACCGGAGGGGTAGGGCGCAACAGCTCTCCCAGAATCTCTGGGAGAACGGCCCGGAGGCTCTCGTTTAGAGCGGCTGCAGAGAAAGGCTGAGAGGTCGATGCAGGCGTCGACGTCAGTACCTGTTCCGGGCGTGGAGGCTGTTCCGGGCTGTCCAGAGCGGAGCGCATCGACACCTCCTGAACAGAGGGTGAGCGGTCCTCTCGGTGCCGATGCCTGCTGGGTGCCGAATCCCTCGGCGACCCAGAGCTCTCGGTGCCGACACGGGGAGGAGACCGGTGTCGATGCTTCTTCGATTTCTTCCGAAGCATGTCACCGGAGCTCCCCGGCACCGACGAGGAGGACGTCGAATCCATCCGTCGCTTCCTCGGGGCCGAGACTGAAGAAGGTCGATCTCGGGGGGGCTGTACCGCAGGAGCCCTCAGGGTAGGCGGAGACCCACCCGAGGGCTCACCGCCACCAGCAGGGGAATGGACAGCCCTCACCTGCACTCCACCCGATGCACCACCGTCCGACGACATCAGCAGACGAGGTCCTGGTACCACCGACGTCGATGCAGCTATCCGATGTCTCGGCGCCGATGCAGAGGCCCGATGCCTCGATGCACTCGATGCAGGGGCGGCCGAGGAAGAAGGTCTGGACGCTGACGACGTCGATGCACTCGAAGATCCCGGTGCCGATGCCGACGAAGAGCCCGAGAACAACACGTTCCACTGGGCTAGTCTCGCTACCTGAGTCCGCCTTTGAAGCAGGGAACACAGACTGCAGTTCTGAGGGCGGTGCTCGGCCCCCAGACACTGAAGACACGACGAGTGTCGATCAGTGAGCGAGATAACCCGGGCGCACTGGGTGCACTTCTTGAAGCCGCTGGAAGGCTTCGATGTCATGGGCGGAAAAATCACGCCGGCGAAATCAAAAGCCGAAATGGCGAAATTTGAAGCACCAAATTTAGAGGGAGAAAAAATCTCGACCGAGGCCGAAAAGAGGCCTACCCCGACGACGAAAGAAAACTTACCGGGGCAAAAAAGCTGGAAGTACGGGGAGGATTTACACGAAACCCGGCGGGGGGTTTCCGGAGCACTTCCCGACTAGGACAAAGCTTTCCCGAAGGAAAAAAAACACGTTCAAAACAAATTGGACGCGCGAGGTCGACTTTCCGGGGCTCGACACGGCGAAAACACGACCGTACCGAGTGCGGACAAAAGAAGACTGGCCGGCTCGAGCCGGTTTCGGGCGGGAAGACGGCCGCGCATGCGCGGTGCGCGCGGGCGCGCGAGGGCTAGCAAAGGACTTTGCTAGTGAAGTTTCCGATTGGAGGGGCTGCCGTGGACGTCACCCATCAGTGAGAACAATCAGCCTGCTGTCCTCGGAGAATACCTTCTACAGGTATGTAGCATTCGCTTTCCTTTTACCTTCAGGCGGGTCTCCCCATTGGATAACCTATACCCATATGTTTTGAGGCCGGCCAAGACAAACTCTGTGATATGCTCACCCTTAGGGATCTCACTCGTTAATTCACCTAAATATTCTCCCAACAGAAGATTCCACTCACCCTCCTTGCTCACAAAAATCACAGAGTCCGTGCCATGATAAAGACAGTGTTCTTGTAGTGTGTCAATAACTCTGTACAGCTCTAGGCGGGCATGCGTGGTTGTAAAAGAAGATATAAAGATGTTAGTGCTACCCAGAAGTACACAAAGTTCCTTCGTGCACTTCTAGGTGACGCAAGCTGTGTCATCATGTATAAGATCACATAATGACATGGTATATTCGGGGGGAAACCGGTACATGTACAGCTCATTGGAATCTATCATGATGCTTGTGGTTGGTAGATTTCTTCTTTGACCAAACTTCCTCCACAAAGAGTTTTAAGAACAGTTTTGCAGTTTGTAGTTTTGTGGGGTTCACACTTATCTGATCAGCGCGTAAAAGCACGCCTTATTATGGTAGAAATCATCAGTTGTTCAGCATCAGTACACCACTGAGGAAACCCCGATGCTTGCTGTTTTTGATCCAGATGCATGTTTATGTATTCTGCAAAGAGTTTTGTAGATATCTGTTCAAAATGCCAAACTTCATAGATTTCTCCTACCCTGTATTGTTTAGTGATAGCCGTTTCCAATTCTGTGGTACACCATGTTCCCATCAGGGCTCTTTCACTATCATCGTGGGCACATTTCTGCCACTGACCTGTCTTAGTGCACGTGTGACACAACGGAAACGTGAGCTTACAGTGCAACCTAACTGGTAGTTCGGGGAAAAAGAGTCCACACGGTGGGAACACCTTGACTTTCACATACCCAAAATAATCGGAGAAGGGGCCAAAATTTTCATAGATGATTTGAGGGTGACTGATCGAATATTCTTTAGTTTTACTGACAAAAGAATATAGGCTGGTAAAATCATAATAGTGTATTTTCTCACCCTGTTTAACCTGATAGTACAGACAGATGGCATTTGTTGTATCTCCAAAAAGGGTATTCTTTGGAACTAAAGGTCGCACATTCCCTATCCGTTTTAACCAATCTGTCCCACTCATGTTCCCAAACATTTATTACCTTAAACCCTTTCTCTTTCTCTTTCAAGTAATCTGCCTTGCACTGTGTTTTGTAATTTAGAAACCTGAGTGTGGTGCCCGTTAGTGGATTCTGTTTTTTAGAATCATAACATCGTACAGCCGTGGTAAATTCCACCCATTAAATTCCAACGCTGTGTACTCACCGTTAATGATGGCATAACCATAGAGAGAGTAGTCACCCACCTGCATTTCATATGCCCTTTTAAAGCACACCTGATATGTATATGTTCTTTGTCCTTGGTGTACACCAACCAATGGATACTTGTGTTTGAATATTTCTTGGTCTGCCAGTGATAATCATTGGCCGACAGCAGAGCTTTGGTTCACGGTTTTAAACACATAAACCTGAACATGGCCATACACACGGAAGCGAGCGTGATGTATTGAAACAGGTCTGTACAATTCTTTAGGGTCATTGGTTAAATGGTCAGTATTCTCAGTGGAGAAGGGTAGATTGTGGGGTTTCGCAGGGGTCTGTACTGGAACTGCTGCTTTTTAACATATTTATAAATGATCTAGATAGAGATTTCTCAGGTTTGTGGTCTTGGGACAACTTTTTCATTTTGGGGCTTTTCAATTCAGATTGACCACTACTCCAAGGATGTTTTCCAAAGTGATGGTGGTTGTCATGGCAGCTTAATCAAGGAAGGATTATAGGTGCATCCCTAATTGGACAGACAGAGCAGCAGCAGTGACAAATGTCAGTCACTAAGGAGGCACAAGAAGTCAGCAAGTGGCTGAGGAGATAAATTTGATAAATTTGATCTGCAGTGGGCAGAGAGGTACCTTCTTGCCCTGGCAGCATCTCATATAATATGTAGCAAACATTCAAGTGGTCTTTCTATGCAAAAATGCCCTGGATCCGGTTGGAAGTTCCAGAGCTTAGCTATTCATTGAGTGAAAAAATACTTTTTCCTATTTGTTTTAAAAGTATTTCTATGTAATTTCACTGAGTGTCCCCTGGTCTTTGTATTTTTTGAACGAGTGAAAAATGAATTCACTTTAACCCATTCTACACCACTCAGAATTTTATAGACCTCAATCATATCCCCCCTCAGCCAACTTTTATTCAGGCTGAAGAGCTCTTAACTTCTTTAGCCTTTCCTCAAACAGTAGGAGTTCCATCCCCTTTATCATTTTGGTTGCTCTTCTTTGAACCTTTTTTAATTCTATACCTTTTTTGAGATAGGACGCCCAGAATTGAATGCAGTACTCAAGGTGAGGTCACACTGTTGAACGATACAGAAGCATTATAATATTCTTGATCTTATTTTGTGTCCCCTTCCTTATAATTCCTAGCATTCTGTTTGTTTTTTGGCCGCTGCTGCACAGTAGGCAGAAGATTTCAGCGTATTGTCTACAGTGACTCCTAGATCTTTTTCTTGAGTGCTGACACTTAAGGTGGACCCTAGAATCAGGTAACTATGATTCAGATTATTCTTCCCAATGTGCATCACTTTGCATTTGTCTGTAGTAAACTTCATCTGCCATTTGGATGCCCAGTCTTCCAGTTTCCTAAGGTCTTCCTGCAATTTTTCACAATCCGCATGTGTTTTGATAACTTTGGATAGCTTTGTGATAAGAACATAAGAATAGCCACACTGGGTCAGACCAATGGTATTCTGCAAGTCGATATGCTAACACTCTAGTTAATAATTTAATAACCATATTAATAAGAAATATTGGACAATATGAATTAGCTAGTTCTGATGACCAATTCAGTTTGGAGTTGAGGAAATCAGGGCAGTGTTGGCATGTGGTGGAAGAGAGTCTAGCTGGACTACCACTGTATAATGAGACAAAAGGGGCCCCGGCACCTACAATTGCAGGATCTTGTAAAATTCACCAGCATACCTACCCATCAGGCTCTGGTGTCTTGTTAGCTTTTAACGATTGCTTCACTTTTTGTAATTTTTTAGCCCGAAATGGTTTATTCTGTGACTTCAGTGTGAAATCCCTGAGCTACGAAGATATTCTAAAATCTCTGTAGTTTGCGGTATGCTCCTGTGCATATAACCCTTGAAAATGTGCAAATTCTGTTAGAACAATTTCCTCTTTGTTATTAGTGACTAATCCATGTGGATTCTTTAGTACAGTAATTGTTCTAGACCCTCCCCACGTTTTCACCACTTGAGCTAAAAGCTTACCAGATTTATTACCAATTTGTGGACTTAAATTCTCCGAGTACTATCAGGCATGATGTCATCCATGGATCCCGGTGTGGACACTGCCAACATGCACTCTGACTTTAAAACTTAGAGGCAGTTCCCCACCGTGCATGCATGGGTGCCTTCCTGCCTGACACTTGAGCAAGGGACCAGCAGTCTAGCGTTTTCAGCTCTGCACGCCAAACCTTTCACTTCTGGTGCCTTCCCGTTTTCTGGATATTTTTTCTCATATTTTTCTTTTCTCTTTATTAATTTTGTTCAATTTATTGATCAAATTTATTTTTCATTTCTCATTTTCCAGCCTTTGAGGCCTCTGAGTCCTTCTTTTGGCCAGGAAGCATTGACCATTTTTGGGTATGGAACTATTTGAGCAATCTGGGCCACTGAACCTTTTAACCTTGCATTGGCTTTAAGAAGTGTATTCAATGCAATAGGACCATTTCAGGCACAGACCCCCATAACAGGTGTTCAGTGCTTGGATTCAGTGTGAGTTGGAACCATGAATATGTTAGCCAAGGTCTAAATATGAAAGGAGTGCCAAGAAATCTTAAGAGGATGGAGAGTTTGGATCATCTAGATGGAGGTTGAAATCCTCTCAAATGATGGGGCGAGAACCTAAGCAGTGATCAGTTAACTTAGAATATAGAAGTTGAAAAGACAGAAGCAGGGTGATAGAGGAGCAGAATGTCAGAGGAGGGAGAGATGTGTAGCAAGAAACGTAGAGTTTATAGCAAAGCATGCTGAGTTGACGTAAAGTGCAGAAGCTGCAGATGGGAAGAGTAAATTACTATGAGACCACCACCACAGGAGGAGGGATGATTACATACATGGTTTGAAAATCCCAGAGTGGTGGCCTGGTTAATGTAGGCAATGTCAGCATCAAAAGCCAAGTTTCTCTAAGGCAGAGAATGCTTAAGTTGTGGCTTAAGATGAGCTAATGAATGAGGTGGGACTTAGCCCATAAAGAATGAGTATTGAGTAGACTTACAGGTAAGGCAGTGGCTGAAGGACGGCTTGACTCTGGGTATGTAGAGGGTGGAGGCAATAGAGGCATCTTGCCTGTGGTAGCTGAGGAGGGCGACATGAGGGAAGGGGCCTACATCCCAAGAAGACTGGAATTGTTTGTGCAAAGCACATAGAAGGAATACGCTAACTTTGAGCAAACAAAAATGTAATATGGAGAACGTGGCCATAATGTGGACCGGAAAGAGGGGCTACAGGCTTGGATGGGTGCGCACTCAGGGAAGCATCATCCACGCCACAGTGATCGCTCTCCTCCTCTACATCTTATTTCTCTTTGAGAGCCTTCGAGGTCCTTGAGATCTCTTATGCCTGCACAGGCTGTAACTCAGGCTGCCTCCACACCACTCTCTCAGCTGGTACTGGTGCCTACTCTAAAGAAGGAAATCCAGGCTATACTCAAAGAAGAGCTTTCACTGCCACTGAATACACAGTCTATTCAGGATGACAGGGTGCTTGCGCCAGCCCAACCCTTAGATACATCGGAGAGACAGTCACGGGAGAGGTCCCCTACACTGACTTGGCATCAATTGTTGGGGGCACCATGAACCCAGCTGACGCGTGCATTGATAGAAGAACTTTCTCCAGCCTCAGAGACTCATCTGCCTCGTCGTACTCCACAGACCTGACATTCTAGTCAACACTCTCTTCCATGTACTTTCCAAGAACAGTACTTTGAAGAGTAAGACTCAGACCTCTCCTGGGAGATGGAGCAGTATCTACAGGACCTATCAGATGTGAAGTCCTATGGCATTCCTTTTGATGCTTCTCTGCCACCTGAGAGACGTAAGTCTCCTCCAGAAAGTATATCCGTTCCTGGCTTTGTCCGTGAGATAGCCCAAGCCATACCTTTGCAAATTGGAGTCAGAGGAAAAACCTTGTTCAGAACTCTTTGAGGTTCTATATTATGACTCTCCTGCTAGAGAAGAAATCACTGTTCCACTTCATATAATTATGAGGAATACTCTGATTAAAAATTGGAAGACCCCATTAACAGTGTGAGGTCTCATGCTTCTGCTCCTCCAGGCAGAGAAGCTAGAGCATTAGACTCTTTTGGCAGAAGAACATTTTAAGCCTCAATGTTAATAAACTGCTTATTAAATTATCAACTTTATTCCACAGTTTACCTGAAGTCTCTAATAGAGAATATTCTTTCCTTTGCAGACTTCCTTCATCCTGAAAAGGCTGATGAGTTCCTCAAGATTCACAGGAAACTTCTAGATTGTCGTAAATATCTGACAAGACAGGCTTTTGATGTCTCCTTTCACATTTCCACTTTAGGAGTAGCAATGCAATGTCTTTCCTGGCTTAGAATCTATGAATCTGCTGTCCAGGAGTGTCTAATAGATGTCCCTTGTTGTGAAGAAAACTTATTGGGTGTCAAAGTTGAGGAAGTGACTGACCTAATTAAAAAGCATACAGATACTATTAAAACTCTGTCCATGCCACAGACTTCTGCCACCTCTACTTCTTCTAGAGGATTTGTGGGAAAATTTTGATACTCCAATTACTATACATCTAAACACTGTTATACTCCCATTCCTCTTCCACCTCAAAGGACTACGCCTCAACACTCCAGGCAGAGTAGACAATTTAAAGAATGTTTGTTTTTTATTTATATTTACAGCCTGTATTGCTGCTGTTAGGGTAATTTGGAATTGATTTTTGTACTGGTGGCCCATATTAAAGTAACAGATCTCACCCAAATTGGAACAGGTCCCTCCCACTACCTGTCGTAGAATGCCGTTTTGTTCCCTTAATCATCACCTTCACCTCAACATGCTATGGCATTTGGATATGCATTGGGAAAAATAATCCAAATCATCGTTACCTGATGCTAGGGTCCACCTTAGGAGGTAGCATCCAAGAAAAAGATCTGTGTCATTGTAGACAATATTCTTGAAACTTCTGCACGGTGTGTGGCAGCAGCCAAAAAATCAAACAGGATGCCAGGAATTACTAGGAAAGGGATGTAAAATAAGATCAAGAATATTATAATGGCTCTGTTCCGCTCTATGGTGTGACCTCAAATTGAGTATTGCATTCAATTCTGGTTGCCGAATCTTAAAAAAAAAAAGGCAGAATTAGAGAAGGTTCAAAGAAGAGCGACCAAAATAATAAAGGGGATGGATCTCTTCTCATATGAGAAAAAGCTAAAGAGGTTAGGGCTCTTCAGCTTGGAAAAGAGGTGGCCAAGGGGAGATATGATTAAGGTCTACAAAATCTTGAGTGGTGTAGAACTGGTAAAAGTGAATCAATTTTTTTTACTCTTTCAAAAAGTACAAAGACTAGGTAGGGGACACTTAATGAAATTACATGGAAATACTTTTAAAACAAATAGGAAATATTTTTTCACTCAATGAATAGTTAAGCTCTGGAACTCCATTGCCAGAGAAAATGGTAAAAATGGTTAGTGTATCTGGGTTTAAAAAAAGTTTGAATAAGTTCCTGGAGGAAAAGTCCATAGACAGCTATTGAGATAGACATGGGGAAATCTACTGTTTGTCCTGGGATTGGTAGCATAGAATGTTGCTACTATTTGGGTTTCTGCCAGGTACTTTTGACCTGGATTGGCCACTGTTGGAAACAGGATACTGGGCTAGGTGGACTTTTGCTCCGACTTAGTATGGCTATTCTTATGTTCTTATTTCCAACAAAATATTTTCTAAAATTAACCTGTACATTTTATCAGTGTCAGACTGATCTGTCTGGTCACCCATTATAATTGGCGTCAAACACCTTGATTAACCTTCTGGTTATATGATCATCTCTTTGGAATAGTCTTCCAGTCAAGATTCGCCTTTTGAAAGGTTCTTTTAGCTTTTGAAAGGCTTTGTAGCCATATTTGTATTCTCAATGTGTTTGACGATATTGTTTTTGAGTTTGTCTTTTCTTTTTTGTTATTCCTGATGACTGTATCAGTTTTTTAGTTTGTTTCTTGCCTTGAATCTCATTTGAGGGAGTTAGCGGGTTATAAATCTTCTATAACATAACATAAGCCCAATTACATTTAGTAAAGTGTTTATAGAAACTTTCTGAGAGAATTTTAAAATTAGGTTCCAAATTTAAGTGGAGGTACAGTTTGGTTGGTGATCAGGGCCATGCCAACACAGTAAGCGAGGTAAGCATGGCAGGGGGGTGCCGCCCTCTGGGGGGCGCCGCCGCACCATGCTCACCTCGCTCGCCCTCCCGCTCCCATTGTTCAACTACTGCCCGCCCTCTTCTCCTCCCCCCAACATCCCTTTTCTTTTTTTTTCTTTTTAAATTTACCTCCTTGGCGGTCCAGCAGCGCAGCGTCAGTGAAGGAGGCGGCGCTCCCGATGTCTCTAACCTTCCCTTCGCTGTGTTCCGCCTTCTTCTGACGTCAAGGAAATGACGTCAGAAGAAGGTGGAACACAGTGAAGGGAAGGCTAGAGATGTCGGGAGGCGAGCGCCGCCTCCTTCACTGACGCTGCGCTGCTGGACCGCCACGGAGGTAAATTTAAAAAGAAAAAACAAGAAAAGGGATGTTGGTGGGAGAGAAGAGGGCAGGCAGTAGTTGAACAATGGGAGCAGGAGGGCAGGGGAGAGACGAGCATGGATGTGAAGGGGGAGGGGAGAAGAGGGCGGGCCAGGCCAACTGGGACATGATGGGAGCGGGAGGACAGAGGAGAGAGGAGCATGGATGCAAGGTGGGGGGTCATGGAAGGGAGAGAGGGGAATTGCTGGATAGGGATTAATGGAGGGTGACAGAGGGGCAGGGCTCAGAGAGAGAGGGGAATTGCTGGATAGGGAATTAGGGATGAATGGAGGGCACAGAGGAGCATGAATGGGAGGGCAGGGCTCAGGGAGAGAGGAGAATTGCTGGAAAGGGATGAATGGAGGGGGCAGGGGACAGGGGACAGAGGGGCATGGATTGGGAGGGCAGGGCTCAGGGAGAGAGGGGAATTGCTGGATAGGGATGAATGGAGGGGACAGATGGGCATGGATGGATATGGATTGCAGGGCAGGGCTCAGGGAGAGAGGGGAATTGCTGGATAGGGATGAATGGAGGGGGCAGGGGACAGAGGAGCATGGATGGGCATGGATTGGGAGGGCAGGGCTCAGGGAGAGAGGGGAATTGCTGGATAGGGATGAATGGAGGGGACAGATGGGCATGGATGGATATGGATTGCAGGGCAGGGCGAGATGGGAATTGCTGGATAGGGATGAATGGAGGGGGCAGGGGACAGATGGGCATGGATGAATATGGATTGCAGGGCAGGGCTCAGGGAGAGAGGGGAATTGCTGGATAGGGATGAATGGAGGGGGCAGGGGACAGAGGAGCATGACTGGGCATGGATGGGAGGGCAGGGCTCAGGGAGAGAGGAGAAATTGCTGGACATAGAGGGGAGGGAAGAGAGATGAAGGAGATGAAATGAGGGAAAAGGAAGAGAGGAGAAAAACTGCACATGGATGAAGAAAATAGGCAGAAGCTGAGGACCAGAAATGAAGAAGAAAGGAGGAAAGGAAAGAAATAAATGGAAAGGAAGCCCTGGAAACGGAGTTAAGAGGACAGATAGCAGCAGAATCAGATACTGGGCCAGCATGATCAGAAAAAGAAAGTCACCAGACAGCAAAGGTAGAAAAAAATCATTTTATTTTCATTTTAGTGTTTGGAATATGTCCACTTTGAGAATTTACATCTGCTATCTTATTTTGCAATGTATAGCAGTTTGTTTCTAAGAATATTGCTGACAATTCCTATCAGTGTGGCAAGTGGTGAGCGATCATTTTCACGGGGGGGGGGGGGGGGGCCCGCCGCCGCCGCCGCCGCCGCCGCCGCCGCCGCCGCCGCCAACTGATAGTCTGCAGGGGGGGCGCCAGAGACCCTAGGCACGGCCCTGTTGGTGATTGTGCTCTGCAAATGTCCTTCATCCCTTTTCTATAGGAATTTTGCATTAATTTTATTCCTTGAGAGCAAGATGGCTGCTGATTATGGAGGATGTGTGCCTCACTGCTCTGTATGAGCTCCACTACCATGGTCAAGCAAAAGGGGAAGGTCAATACTTACTGACTGAGTCTTCCCAAATTCCTGCGTTGCGTCCCATGGAGCATTTTGTGGTGTTAGGCTCAGAGCTGGGAGATTTTCTGCTAGCTGCCCTGAGTTAGACACCACGTTAAGCCCGGCACAGGATTTCCCTTAAAAGTAGTGCCGAAGCTGCATGGGCTTTGTTGGCAGTTGGAAAAGATATGCTAATCCATTACTTGGGTCTGGAGAAGTTTTACCACAGCTTGGCCTGGGGTGAGATTTTCTCTAAATACAATCAAACTGAACAACTGCAGTGATCTAGAGCAGAAACAGTAACCTAATACCAAAGAAAAACGCTCTAGTAAAATTAACCAATAGGTGCTAATTTGTTGAAAAATGGAGAAAAGCCCTCAGAAACCGTAGGCTAAATTGCCACTGGGTTTAGAGCGTGGTTAGAGCTTATATTGACTTATAACACACGCTACAGTTTAATCACTGGGCAGAAAAACTCCATTTGAAAAACAAGGCTCATAAAATTTTTTCGCCCCAAATTATTCTGTGTGAACACACAAGAAAATGTGTGAACACAAAAGAAATTTTCTTTCAATATATATTTTTTACAAATGTTTTTTCAAAATGTTTTTATCAAAGTGTTAACGCATCAGCATATCAAAAAAAGAAGAACACTTAGCTTTGTAGTGTGTTAAGACCGGGCACTCATCACTATCTGTTCTACGGGAACCCGTTTCGCCTAGAAACGTGGCTTCTTCAGGAACAGAGTGCTATTGACATATGCTGACAATCTAAAATGAACAAAAAATCAAAACTTAATCAAAATATGAAAGAAAACAGTATAATTGCACACCTTGAACTCACATTATGGTCAGCATTACTTTTAGCCAGACGTCTACAATACTTCAAGATGGCGCCTTGGCGTCCACGTACAGTCAGCTGACTGAAATACTGTTGTACACGTTACGTATCGGGCGTTAGTAAAAGTGGTGCCAATCAATTGCATTGTTTAGCCCGTTGGGTTCCAAAGTGTCAAGTTCAAAGATCCACCTAGCCTCCTTTCGTAATAAAGTCAATTTTCGATTGCCTCCTCTGTGATGTTTACCTACTTGGTCTAAAACTGAACAGCGTAAATCTTCAAATTTATGATTAAGAGAAATGCAGTGTTGCACAATAGGTTCTTTAACTGCTGATCTACGGATGTTGGATCTGTGTTCCATAATTCTGACTTTTAATGGTCTGGTTGTCATACCGATGTAAATCTTATTACAGGGACAACAGAGGGAATATATGACATGATCAGAAATGCAATTGGTGAATTGTAATAGCTTATAGATTTTGTTGGTTTTATAGTTTACAAATTGTTTTGTCTGTACGGTGATGGAGCATATTTGGCAATGTCCACATTTATGATGACCTAAGACTTGTTTTTTGTGAACAAGAGGAAGGCTTGCGTCTGCCGGGCTGATGATTTCTTTAATGTTGTTCGTTCTGGCGAACGCAATTCGTAGATTAGTATTTTCAAAAATGCTCATAGATCTCATTATATCCCATCTGTTTTGGATCAGATTTGCAAGATGGGGGCTATGTTCTGTATATCGCATGACCATAGTGAGATGATTGTCTTCTGTTTGATGTTTGGATGTGTTGTTCAGAAGTAAATCTCTGTCATTACACTTGGCTCTGCGGTATGCCTTTTTGAGGACATGTTTTGAATAACCTCTCTTCAGTAAATTGGACATTAGTTCTTCTGCTTGGATTTTAAACATAGATGAATCAGTGCAAATGCGTTTTAACCTTAGCATTTGAGAAAAGGGCAGACTATTTTTAAGATGTGTAGGGTGACAGCTGGTATTATGAAGAAATGTATTGCGATCAGTGCTTTTCTTAAACACTTTAGTGACGAATTTGTTTGAAACAATATTGATCTCAACGTCTAAATAATGTATACAATTATGTGAATGTTGTTCGGTAAACTGAATATCCTGGTGACAGCTGTTCAACCAACGCATAAATCGCTGAAGATCTAACTCTGTGCCCCTCCAAAGCAAAAAAATATCGTCTATATACCTCCACCAACGGAGTATAGCCTGATGAAATGGGGAGCAGGCAATCCATGTCGATTCAAAATTGGACATGTAAAGATTTGCTATTGACGGGGCAAAAGTTGCCCCCATGGCTACCCCACTGGTCTGTAAATACATCTTGTCAAGAAACAAAAAATAATTTTCTTTCAACGCTATCCCAGCTAATGTTAGTAGAAATTCCGTGGGTATGGCGTGTGGTCTGGCTCTCTTATCCAATGTTGATTTAATTGTGTCAAAAGCCTCATCCTGAGGTATGGAGGTGTATAAAGAGCATACATCGAGGGTAACCATCAGAACGTTTTCGGGGATGAAATTCATCTCCTGAAGTTTACACAAAAAATGGGTTGTGTCCCTGATGTAAGATGGATAATTAGGCACTTCTGTCCTTAGAAAGGTGTCGATAAAGATTGACAAGGGTTCTAGAATTGAGTTTCTGCTGGACAGAATGGGTCTGCCTGGGGGGTTGATTAATCGCTTATGTACTTTAGGTAAAAAGTACATAACAGGGATGATGGGATGTTGACAACATAAAAATTTTTTATCCTTCAAAGTGATAAAGCCTTCATTAAGTGCTTTGTTGATTGTTCTGTTAATGAGCGATTTTAGTCTATTGGTTGGATTTAATGTCAATCTCTTATAATATCTGATGTCATTCAACTGTCTAAGCCCTTCATCAATGTAATCACTCCGATTTTGAATAACAATTGCTCCACCCTTGTCTGCCTTTTTTATGATAATATTATCATCGTTTCTAAGGTCGTTCAGTGCGTTTTTTTCTTCTCTGGTGATGTTGTAGTTTTTTTGTTGTAAGACACCTCTTTTAGATTTTAAATTTTCTAGATCTTTCAGAACCATGCTTTTAAATGTCTGAAGTGTGGGAGCCTGTGGTACAGATATTCAAAATGATTTAAGCGGGCAAGAGAGGTGTCTAAGGACCCTGTTTACTAAGCCATGCTGTACATGTGGCAACTTTTTAGCGTACGCTAATTTTTAGCATATGCTAAAAGGTTTGCGCGCCTACAGCGCAGCTTAGTAAACAGGGCCCTTAATGCCAGTTTTCAGATGTCCAAAACAAGAATAGATCTTCTAAAATATCCGCCATGGTAAATAGATTTCTTAGATTGTAAGCCCTCTGTGGATGAGAAAATACCAGCTGTACTCAGTTGTAGCTTGCTTTTAGCTACCAATAAAAGTTAGGAATTAAATCAAAGTAAGAATAAAATTATGGAAGGCTAACAGTTGCTATTTGGAAGTAGTACATGGTATTGTATTATCAGAAGTTATCAAAGGGAAGAATTGTAATCATAGGATGTTAACTGCACCTTTTATCTCAATTATTATTTACTTTTATTTTTTCTTCTGTATTATTGTCTTTTCACAGGAAAGAGTTGCAAGATCTGCAAAACCTTTACAAACAAAGCAGTGAACATGCTGCACAACAGGCAGAGCTTATCCATCAGCTTCAGACACTCAATATGGATACCCATAAAGTACTGAGAAATCAGGAAGATGCTCATACAGCTGAAACGATATCTTATCAAAAAGTATGACTGTCTTATAATCTCAGTAAATTGCATTGAAAGGTTTTTATTTGCACTAATTTTAGCATATTTAAGAAGCATTTTGTGATGATAACATTAGTACAGTGTAACTGCACTGCTTAGGTGCTAAAATTATTTTTCTACAGAACAAAAAAAAACTGATGTTCAAAGTTGTATTATTTAAATTTGAGAGTCAAATTCAGTCTTAACACAAAGACAAATGCAAGCAACTGAGTGGAAGCAAGTCCACTGGTAGTTGCTAAGACAATACAATTTATTACACATACAAATGAAACAATTTAAAAGTCCATATAAACAGCCCAACTTGCGCTAACTTTTAAAAAGGAGATAAAGCAAACTAAAATGGGGGGGGGGGGGGGGGGCTGAGAATCACCCATGAGCTCATAGTTCGGTATGGAGTATCCTTGAATAATACTATTGAAACAGGACATTTAGAGAATCCCAATAAAGAGTTGTACACAATGGTGAAAAAAACTGCAGGAGTGTAAGGGGAGAGCAGGGTAAAGGATGCATATTATCCTTGTCAACTTATAAGCACCTTGTAGATGCAAGGAAAAAGAAACAGTTTGAAGGTCTGTATACAAATGCTAGAAGCTTAAAAAATATGGGAGAGTTAGAGTATCTAGCACTAAATGATAAGGTGGATACAATAGGTGTCTCAGAGACCTGGTGGAAAGAGGACAATCAATGGGACACTGTGTTCCCAGGGCAGAAATTATATCTCAATGATAGAGTGGTTCAAATTGGAGGGGAGGTGAGGGGTTGTGCTATATGTTAAAAAGGGAATGGAGTCAAACAAAATAAACATTCTACATGAAACAGATAGCAGTGTGGAATCATTATGGATAGAAATTCCATGTGTGAAAGGAAGGAGTATACTGGTAGGGCTGTACTACTGTCCGCCAGGACAGAATGAACAGATGGATGAAGAAATGTGCATATAATAATTGATGATTTCAGTTACCCCACTATTGACTGGATAAATGTTACATCAGGGAGCGCTGGGGGAGGGGGGGGGGGGGGGTAAAATTCCTACACGTAATAATTGACTGCTTTTTGGAGCAACTGGTTCCAGAACCGTCTAGAGGGGGAGCCATTTTAGATCTAGTCCTTAGTGGAATGAAGGGGAAACAGTGATCATAACATGATCAAGTTTGAGCTGATCAAGGCCGCGGAGAGGGGGGGCAGGGGGGACAAAATTCCCCGGGCCCGGGCCTCCAAGGGGGGCCTGGCACCGGGGTCTCTCTCCTCCTGCTCCCAGGCTGCTGGCGCTGCAGTCCCCAGTCTCCACCTGCCTGCCCTCGGCTCCATCGGCGGGCCCCCTGCATTTGGAAAAGGGAGAGTCTGTAGTTGGCAGCACAGCGCCTCGCATCTGTTTGAGAGTGGCGGATCACCTCGGCCCTTCCCTCACTGTGTCCCGCCCTCATCTGATGTAACCTCCTGCTTCCGTGAGGGCAGGGCACAGTGAGGGAGGGCCCAAAGGGAGGTGATCTACCACTTTCACACGGAGATGAGGCGCTGTTCGCTGGCACTGCACTGCTCATTTGATTGCAAGGGGCCCGGTGGTGGACGGAGGGGGGCTGTTGACGGGGCTGCGGGTGGGCGGGTGGAGACTGGGGACTGCGACGCCGGCGGCCTGGGAGCAGGAGAGGGAGACGACAGTGATAGCGATTGGGGGGGGGGGGGGGCGGCCTTGTCCCGGGCCCTGCTCAGTCTCTCGGCGGTTCTGGAGCTGATGTCTGGAGTGAAACCACAAAGGAAATCTACTATAGCAGCATTTAATTTTCATAAGGGTGACTGTGATAAAATGAGGAAAATGGTGTATTTGTTTTTTTCTTTTTAATGAGGAAAATGGTTTAAAAGAATCTTAAAGGGTCGGCTGCTAATGTTAGGACTTTAAATCGAGATTGGACATTGTTTAAAAATATCATCTGGGAAGCCCAGACCCAGATGTATTGCACGTATTTACAAAGGTGGAAAGATGAGAAAGCGACAACCAATGGTTAAAAGGTGAAGTGAAAGAAGCTATTAGGACCAAAAGAATGTCCTTTAAAGAATGGAAACAAATGACCAAAATGAAGAAACTAAGAAGCAACATAAGCACTGGCAAGTTAGATGCAAAGCATTGATAAAGAAGGATAAAAGAGAATATGAAAAGAAACTTAGCGCAGATGCAAAAACTCACAGTAATAACTTTTTCAGGTACATCAGAAACAGAAAGTGTGCGAGGGAATCCATAGTACCATTAGATCATGAAGGAGCAAAAAGGGCACTCGGTGAGGACAAGGCCATAGCGGAGAGAATGAATGAATTCTTTGCTTTGGTCATTATGGAAGAAGATGTAAGAGATCTACATATGTCAGAAATGGTTTTCAAGGAAGATGATGTGGAGCAACTGAAAGAAATCTCGGTGAACTTGGAAGACGTACTGACCTAAATTGACAAATTAAAGACTAGTAAACCACCTGGACTGGATGTTATGCATCCAAGGGTACGGAAATAACTCAGACATGAAATTGCTGATCTGCTGTTATTAATATGTAGCCTGTTATTAAAATTGGCCAATGTAATGCTGACTTTTTGAAATGGTTCCAGGGAGGATATGGGAAATTATAGACCGGTAAGCCTGGTAAAATAGTGGAAACTATTATAAAAAATAAAATTATGGAACACATAGATAAACATGGTTTAATGGGATGGGTTCAGCCAAAGGGAGTCTTACCTCACCAATTTGCTTCATTTCTTTGAAGGCATGAATAAACATGTGGATAAAGGTGAGCCAGTTGATGTAGTATATCTAGATTTTCAGAGAGCTTTTGACAAAGCTCCTCATGAGAGACTCCTGAGAAAATTAGAGAGTCATGGGACAGGAGGTAATGTTCTATTATGGATTAGGAATTGGTTATTGGACAGAAAACAAAGGGTAGGGTTAAATGGCTATTTCTCTCAATGGAGAAGGGTAAGTAGTGGAGTTCCACAGGGCTCTGTATTGGGACCAGTGCTAGTTAACATTTATAAATGATCTGGAAATTGGAACAAGTGAGGTGATTAAAGTTGCAGATGACACAAAACTTATTCAAGGTTGTTAAAACACACATGGACTGAAAAATTGCATGAAGACTGTAAAATATTGGAAGACTGGGCATCCATATGGCATATGAAATTTAATGTGGACAAATACAAAGTGATGCACGTTGGGAATAATTGTCCAAATCATTGTTACCTAATGCTAGGGTCCACCTTGCAGGTCAGCACCCAAGAAAAGATCTAGGTGTTGTCGTAGACAATATGTTGAAATCTGCAGTGTGAGGTGGCAGAGGCCAAAAAAGAAAACAGGATGCTAGGAATTATTAGGAAAGGGATGGTAAATAAGACCAAGAATGATATTATTCCTCTGTGTCGCTCCATGCCTTGAGTGCTGTGCTCAGTTTTGCTCGCCATATCTTTAAAAAAAATATAGCGGAATTAGAAAAAGTTCAAAGATGAGCGATCAAAATTATAGAGGGGATGGAACTCCTCTCATATGAGGAAATGCTAAAGAGGTTAGGGCTCTTTAGCTTGGAAAAGAGATGGTTGAGGGGAGATATGATTGAGGTCTACAAAATCCTGAGTGGTGTAGAATGAGTAGAAATGAAATGATTTTTCACTCTTTCAAAAAGTATAAAGACTAGGGGACACTCAATAAAGTTACATGGAAATACATTTAAAACAAATAGGAGGAAATATTTTTTCACTCAATGATTAGCTAAGCTCTGGATCTCATGGTCGGAGGATGTGGTAACCCTATGTATCTGGGTTTAAAAAGGTTTGGACAAGCTCCTAGAGGAAAATTCCATAGTCTGCTATTGAGACAGACATGGGGAAGCCACTCCTTGCCCTGGGATTGGTAGCATGTATTTGGGTTTCTGCCAGGTATTTGTGACCTGGATTGGCCACTGTTGGAAACAGGATATTGGGCTAGATAGACCATTGGTCTAACCCAGTATGGCTTTTCTTATGTTGTTATGACCCCATTTAGAGTCCTGACCCACAGTTTGGTAAGCTTCCTTGAAATCATCTCTCTTCTCCTCTGCCTGTCATAAACATCAACTGAACCATAGTTACAGACCCTCCCATATAAACACCCACCCACACACATAGGCATTGGAAATAATTACATGAAGATTAGAAATAATTACATGAAAAATGCTCCCCACCCCACCCCATTGCAGTGTGTATTGCCTCCTAGTATTGGAAGAGCAAGACCATATTAGTTACCATGGAACAGTGAAACACTGTGGTTAAACTGTAAAATCTATGTTTTTAAATTTCCTGACATTCATAGCTAACAGACTTCACATTTGGTTTCATTTTTTTGTCTTTCCAAACCAATGAAATGTTTGGGTACTGCTCTTTTCAAATCTCCTTTCACCTTTCCCCTTCAGGTTCGAGACTAAGACAGAGACATCATACAGAATACATGCACATACATCTACGCAGACACACCCACCCACATAATTGGGTTGTAAAGAATCCCAAGAGCAGTACTCCACATTTTTCTCCACTTGCTTAATTTATAAAACACAACTAATGGTATCAAGAGGATATTAAATTAAGGCATTTTTTTTGGTATCTCAGGATTTTCCTGATGCCTGGGATGGATTTTGATTATATCTAAATGGCACGGGATGTTCTGTCTTTAATATTTGTTTGATTTAATCTACTATTTCTTATATTTTAAATTGTAATCTATATGGGGCAGTGATTTAGTGTATTATAAAATTATGTCAGTAAAATAATGTTCATGTATCTTTACACTTTTTTTATAAAATGTAGTGTTGATCATTTATTTTCATTTAAACTAGCTTTATAATGAATTGAACACATGCTATGAAACTCTGAAAGCCAGTGAAGCTGAGCTCCGGCAGCGTCATATTTCACTTACGGATCAACTACTTGAAAAGGAACAGCATATTAATCAACTACAAGAGAGACTTCAAAAGGTCCTTGAAGATTTACGCCTATCATCTCTAACGGCTGATTCAGAACGTTTGAAAGAAGTGAGACATACCTTTTCATAGTAAATATAGATATACTAGATTTTTAGAAACTGATATATGGCAAAGGGAGGTTGAGCACTGTGACTTGACATGCATAATGAAGAAACTGGTATGCTATTATTCCCCTCTCTTGACTCCAGAAAGAATACATATCAAGCAGATAGTAGGTATAAATATGACTGCAATGTTATTGCATAATTACAGTGGGTGGATAATGGGATGATTATTATTACATTTATTTGAAAGTTGATTGTATTTTCTGATATTGTATTTTATTGATTTTTACAGTTTTACTGGGTGATGAATGCCAATGTGGTTCCTGTTTGAAGGGGAGTGGCATATATTTTCAAAATGTAACTAATATATTGTTTTATTTACCAAGATAACATACACACATGATTGCATGATAACATTTTAATTTTTTGATGATTTGTATCTTAAAGTATTTTTTGCATGTATATTTCATATTTCATGAAATTTTACACAAACATAGCATGATACAAGATATTATCACAGGAGAAGTAGCGTTGTACAAAAAGAAAAATAAATCTAAGAAAATATATTTTAAAAAATTCTCATATACCTCTACTAAACTAAAGAAACCTGGGAGAATGAATTACTCTAAGGAAAGAAAGAAAATATTAGCAGTACCTGCAAAGAAGTGGTCAGTCATTTAAATAATCCTAAATATGCCACTATCATCTCTAACAATCTCTGATTAAGCAGTTAGTTCTTGTTGCTGGATAAATAACTGCAAATCAGAAGGTTCAAGGGGGCGTGTCGGCAGGGTACCGAAGGCGGGACGGGGGCTTGGTTAAGAAGTGTTCGGCTTCGGCCGATAATGAAAAAAAGAAGGTTGGCTCTGACGAGCACTTGGACGACTTTACTTGGTCCATTTATTTTTAGGACCAAGCCTCAAAAATGTGCCCTAAATGACCAGATGACCACCGGAGGGAATCGGGGGTCACCTCCCCTTACTCCCCCAATGGTCACCAACCCCCTCTCACCCCCCCAAAAAAATAAACAAACATTTTTTCCAGCCTCTATGCCAGCCTGAAATGTCAAACCCAGCTCCATCACAGCACTATGCAGGTCCCTGGAGCAGTTTTTAGTGGGTATGGCAATGCACTTCAGGCAGGCTGACCCAGGCCCATCCCCCCCTACCTGTTACACTTGTGGTGGTAAATGGGAGCCCTCCAAAACCCACCCGAAACCCACTGTACCCACATGTAGGTGCTCCCTTTTACCCTTTAAGGGCTATGGTAGTGTTGTACAGTTGTGGGTAGTGGGTTTGGGGGGTTTTGGGGGGGGCTCAGCACACAAGGTAAGGGAGCTATGCACCTGGGATCAATATGTGAAGTCCACTTCAGTGCCCCCTAGGTTGCCCGGTTGGTGTCCTGGCATGTGAGGGGGACCAGTGCACTATAAATGCTGGCTCCTCCCACGACAAAATGGCTTGGATTTGACCGGGTTTGAGATGGCCGCCATTAGTTTCCATTATCGGCAAAAACCAATGGCGGCCATCTCTAGGGGCGGTGATCTCTAAGGCCAGCCCAAATGTTGAGATTTGGCTGGCCCCAACCGTATTATCGAAATGAAAGATGGCCGACCATCTTGTTTTGATAATACGCTTTATGGGGCCGGCCTTGGAAATGGCCGCCCATATAGATGGCCGGCCCCGTTCGATTATGCCCCTCTATATCATTCAATAGTGGAAGCAATTTACCACAAATCTCTAAGGCATTACATTTAGTATATGTTGTTTACAGGAAATCCGTATAGCTGAAGACTTATTGGCATTCATAATTAAATCATGCTTATACATCCAGTTTGTCAAAATTTCAAGTTGGCTATTAAATTTGGAGATGACATCTTATTGATTGTCTTTCATAAAAAATCCAAGTTGGATGTCATCTGCAAAGAAATGTAAATGAATTCCCCAAATATCTAATATTTCTGCTAGTTGAGCCAAATATAAAGGTGAGGAGTTTTATTTAAAACCAGAAAGAACAATTTCTTGCCTCCATGAGTTGTATTTAACCTCCTTATAACAGAAAGCTTTGAATATCCATCACTTTGACAAAGGACCAAATTGAACCAATAGTCAAATTGAACAAGTGCAGCCTTGCCTAGTACTTGTATGCAAACCAAATGATGAGGAAGGATTCCATTGATGTAAACTGATGTAATGGATGCAGTGTACAACAGCTGTATCATATTTACAAATGAAGGGTCAAAGCCAAAACCCAGTAAAACAGATAATCCCAATTCAATTAAATGCTATCTCAGTGTCTAGTGAGAATGCCATTAGTGGATCTTCTGATTTATTTCATAATAATATATTATAGACCATTCAAGCATTATCTAGCATGACCCTATCCTGTGGAAAACCATATTGATATCTTTGAACCAAAGCATGTAGTATGGGACTTAATCTAGCCACCAGTATTTTAGAGTAAACCATACCATCTACATTTAGCAAGGAGATTGGTTGATCATTTATAACCATTTTAGGACCTTTACTGGATTTCTATCACAGCTATCCTTTCTGTGTGTATTTTAGCTAAATATGAATATGCTGCGGCTGAAAAACATAACTCACTTGTTAAGTACAACAAAATATGGTCTCCTTTACTAAACTCACTACGTAATAACCTTTGTCAGAATTGAAATTATGTATTACTCCTGTGACTTATGATTATGATCTGTTATCGAAATAATCCCGGACTTGCCCTAACTTGAACATGTATGCTGATGCTTGTTACTGTTAACTTGTTAAGCTGGCTAATTGCTTTATTTTAGCCATTTGTTATCATTTATAAAACACAATAAAAATATTGGAACTAAAAAAAAAAGAAGACCATTTGAACACCTTGACTAAGGAGTTCTGTATAAAACCAAGTCATTTTAGGGGCCAGTATTGTAGCTGATAAAATTCCACTGAGAATCCATCTGGCCTTTTGCCTTGCCTCTGGGTAAAGCTTAAATCACTAGCAGTACTTCATGTGTAGTAAGGATTAGATGTTGCATAGCATTTAAAACAGTCTGAAAATCTTCTGGCTTCAGATTAATTTCACTACACTATCACCAAATACCTTTTATACCAGCATTTTTACTTGTATCCCTTCCATCTTTAGTAGCCTGTACACTATTGTGGTTTTTGCTCCTAAGAAGCTTTGCTAAAAGATGTCTCACTTAGTTTTTTTCCTCATAATAAGTTGGGCAAACATCACAAATCCCACTTGCTGACTAAGGGGGTCCTTTACTAAGGTGCGTTAGCATTTTTAGCTTGCGCTAAACACTGAGATGCCTATTATATTCCTGTGGGCATCTCTGTGTTTAACACCAGCTGATTTTTAGCACAAGCTAAAAACGCTAGTTGCACCTTAGTAAAAGACCCTCTAAGCAAAGTTTTAAAATTTATACTTTAATTTATGTAAGTGCAGGAGTAAGGAGTTATCCTTGGAGTTAACATACTGCTGCTCCTAGGTATAGATTTCCTTCTTCAAGTCTGCTAACTGGTGAGATCTTTCTTTATTCAAGCCTACTGCATAATTTATTATCCCTAACCTCTAATGGTGGTTTTAAAAGCATCCAACTATGCCATCAGTGTAGTATCTTCACTATTATTCTCTGGAAAATAATTGATACAAGTTTGCTTGAGGGAAGAGAGAAAATTCTTATTACTAAGCAGACTTGAATTAAATCACCAGGTTTTGAGTGGAGCAGGAATAGGCAGACCATTGTAGCAGTATTGTGATGGCTGCATGGTCAGAAATAAAAACACTTTTTATTTCAGAATCCTGTAACATTGACAGCATAGGATGTGCTTGAATACGCATCATATGGTAAAGAGTACAAAGTAAATTCTTTCCCAGTAGGGTGCTGCAGTCTCCATGGATCTACTAAACCCAATTCTTTAATAACAGAATGTAACTTTGCCAAGAACAAGTAGGTCTCCCTCTATATTTGTACTAGCAATCTAATATGGAATCCAGAGGAAGATTAAAATCTTCTGCAAGGAGAAGGAGCTAATCCCCAAAGCTAGTTAAGGTATTGGCAAGGTTACCAAGAAAAGCAGGAGAATCTATCAATGTTAACAAAACTATGTAAGCCACTATGTAAGTTAACAAAACTATGTAAGCCACATTGAGCCTGCAAATAGGTGGGAAAATGTGGGATACAAATGCAATCTACTATAATAAAACTAAAACTCACCCTCAACGTTCTGAAGACAACGTTCTGAAGTCACTCAGTCACTCCCTGAAGGGTTAATGGATTCATGGTGGTGAAGCCACAACACTGACCATGTCTCTCTGCCCCGCCCTCGCATGACGGACCAATCAGAAAAAACACCCTCAACATTCTGAAACACAAAGGACCATCACAACACCGTTCCCAGGCAACACTAGGCAACGTAAGACGGACCAATCAGAGGAAACTACGTGACAATAAGGGAGGAGCATTCCCCAGCAGAATGGCTCATTATCTGTGCAGCACAGAGAGCACAGAACCACCGCTGGAACGAGAGAAGAATATTCCTGCTGTGGGTATGTGCAAAAATAGACCGGGGGGGGGGGGGGGGGGGAAGAAATTTTTAAATGCCTAATGCCAGTACTGAAGAGTGCCAGAGGGCCTATAGCACAGACTATATTTGGGATCGCTTGACATGGAGTCAGAGGAGCCGGAAAACAACGTGCCCGTCACCATCTGGGACGTGGGCGAACAGGACAAGCTGCGGCCCAGCTGGAAGAAGGATTACCCGCGACCCGGCCAGCAGCAAACAGCGACCAAGGACAGCACAGCACATCCCCCAACCCCCAAGCAAAACACAAAACAAAAAAAGACACACATCAACAACCTGCACACACACCGCACCCTCACACACTCACACACACACACACACACACACACACACAAAATAACTCTGTGACACATACACACACACACAAAAAAAGCCACATGCTAGCGCCCGTTTCATTGGTTTCGGAAACGGGCCTTTTTTACTAGTAAATAATATTGTGAGGGCATAAAAATTACATAGAATATAGGTTTACTCTTCTAGCTATATTTTATGGCATACCCAGCAACCCTTCTTTATTTAGAACATTTATAACCCGCACAATCAGTTAAGCTCTTGGCGGCTTACAATGAGTACATTCACAGAGATGAATTGACATGACATTATAAAAACCATCACATAAAACACCACATCAAGGAATTCCCACACAGCGAACTAACATTAACTGCGTATTACACACACATTTACCTGCATGCTGGTCACCAAATGCCTCTAAGGATAACAATATTTTTAAATTCCGCCTGAATTAATCCAAGGCCTCCAAAGTCCTTATATACATAGGCAATTAATTCCATAATTTAGGCCCCAAACCTTAAAAGAAGACTTGCAATATTCATCAAGCTTGATAACCTGAAAAGGTCTGAGCGAGAAGATCGCAAAGCTCTTGCAGGTTGGTAAGTACGCAAAGTAGAGGAAATAACTAGAGAAACCATATTATTTCTCACTTTTAAAACTAATAATAAAGTTTTATAAACAATTCTTTGTTTAATAGGGAGCCAATGCAAAGTTTTTAAAATAGGAGTTATATGCATATATGGGGAATATCCCAAGAGGATTCTGGTTGCAGTATTTTGAACAACCTGCAAGGCTCTTAAAATATTCCCACACAAGCCCAGAAGTAGACCATTACAGTAATTGAAGCATGGGATACTCTGAACAACTAAACGGAAGTTTGAGAAGGTGAGATCACGCAGCCACTTAGTCAACCTTAGCCTGTAAAAGACTTGCTTATTCACTTTTGAACATGCAATTTCATTGTTAGTTTAGAATCTAACTTGACACCTAGATTTTTCGTAGAATTAACAGTTGGGATAAACACATTACCAATGATCAAATCAGAATCAAGATCTGAGTTTTTGCCATATTCAGTTGAAGATGATTATCCTGCAACCATTGATTTACAGCATTCTAATAGTAAATAAGGGGCTCTTGTGGTCATTTCATTTTTGGTGCGCGTCTGAAAAATTTATTTTCGGACATGCATATCAGATGCACACCAAGTGGCACTTGATGAGCGTAGGTCATTACTGCCCGGTTACCGTATGAGTCTTTACCACTAGGTCAGTGACTGGCAGTAAAGTCTCAGACCCAAAATGGACGCGTGGCAATTTTGATTTTGTTGCATGTCCATTTTCGACAAAAATTAAAAAAAAAAAAGCCTTACAGGCGCGCTGAAAAATGGATTGGCACGTGCCCACAACCCGCGCCTACACTACCGCAAGCCATTTTCAGCGCACCTTAGTAAAAGGACCCCTAAGTAACTTAAAAATATCATCAAAGGAGCTGCCGACCTCCACCAAAATGTTTGTCGTCTGCATGCAGTTTATAAGTAAGCTGAAAACTATTCAGGAGTCTACACAAATGTAACAAAAAGATGTCAAACAGCATATCAGAAACAGCTGAACCCTGCAGCATGCCTGATAAACTATCTAGCTCTGTTGAACGTTTAGAATTCAGAAGTAAAAGCTCCAAACAAAGTTTATTGGGACCCTACACGGTCCGTGTTTTGGCAACAAGCCTTCTTCAGGGGTCAATGGATCCTCTGCTGGACATCAAGTCATCTGTGAGTGCTAGGAAAAGCACAAGTATAGTAATGCTGAATCCGCCAAAAGGGGAGCACAGCCATGCATACATAATTAGAGCAAAAAATAAACTTAAATACCAGTTCAAAACAAGCAATACTTGGTTAAAAACTAGTAAAAATATATGCCTGAAAAGCAGAACCACTAAAAACAGCTTGAGAGTGTCCTTAAATCAGTAGAAAATCGTTAAAATGATGGAAATAAAAATATAAAATGAACATCCTGAGATGTTCTAGGATCCATAACAACTAAAATTGCTGCAAAAACACTTCTTAAAAAAGTCCTTTGTAGTTTGTTGGAATTTAATTGGTCCTCCCCTACTCTCTTCCCTTAGACTTGTATACATTGGTAGGGCTTTTTCTACTTTTTTGCTTTACCCTGGTTTCAGAAGCATTAAACATCCTATGTTGGGAAGACAATTTCTTCTTTCAGAAAAAGTGACCCAAATACAGGGAAGCTTGGTTTAAATTCCTTTGCTCTCAGGAAAGTCACTTAACCTTTCATTGCTTCAGCTTTAAACTCAGACTGTGAGCCCTCTAGGGACAAAAAAACAACCTACTGTACCTGAATATACATCTCTTCGATAGCTTTCGGCTTGCAGGTTGTATATGAGAAAAATAAAATATCGAACTGCCTTTCACTTGGCACACTTGTGGAAGAAATGGCCAGAAAGGCTTTAGTACATATAGAGGGGCATTTTCGATATGACATCTAAGTCCGACTTTGGACGCTTTGCAAAAAACGTCCAAAATCTGAATAGCAAAGAAGTTAATTTAAAAAAAAAGAAAAGAAAAACGTCTATCTTTTTTTTTTTTCAAAAATACTGTTTAGAACAAGGTTTCCTAATTTGGACGTTTTTTTTGGTCCATTAAAAAAAAAAAAAAGTCCAAGTTCAAAACGCACAAAATCAAGCCATTAGGATGTAAGAGGAGCCAGCATTTTTATTAGACTGATCCCTTTCATCCCAGGAAAGCAGTAGGGCACCCTAGGGGGCACTGCAGTGGACTTCATATAAATGCTCCCAGGTACACATCTCACCTTTGCACCCTTACCTTGTCTGCTGAGCCCCCCCCCCCCAAACCCATCCAAAACCCACTACCCCCAACAATACACCACTACCATAGCTCTTACGGGTGAAGGGGGCACCAATATGTGAGTACAGTGGGTTTCTTATGAGTTTTGGAGGGCTCACAGTTTCCTCCACAAGTGTAACAGGTAGGGGGAGGTAGATGCCTGGGTCCACCTGTCTGCAGTGCACTGCACCACTACTAGACTACTCCAGGGACCTGCATGCTATTCTAATGAACCTGAGTATAACATCTGAGGGTGGCATAGAGGCTGGCAAGTAATGTTTTTAATTCCATTTTTTTGGGGTGGGTGGGAGGGGGTTAGCGACCACTGGGGGAATAAGGGGCGGTCATCCCTGATCCCCTTCAGTGGTCATCTGGTTATATAGGGCACCTTTTTGTGCCTTATTCATTATAAAAACAGGTCTAGCTCAAAACGTCTTAGTTTTAGTCCTGGACGGTTTTGTTTTGTTCCATTATGGCTGAAAAACGTATAACTCTTAGGAACGCCCAAGTCCCACCCCCTCACACTCTTGCTTGAGATTTGGACCCACTTCTGACGGACTTCATAGAAATAAGTCTAAAAATAGGTTTCGAAAATACTGGACATTTTTGGGAGAAAAACGTCCAAATGCTGCTTTATGCCACGTTTTTCTGTTTTGAAAATGAGCCCAATACTCAAGTTTGGGTAAATTTGTTGATTAAGTTTCCACCATAGAACTGGTAAACATGGTTACTCGAGGAATTTGTTAATATTAGTTTCCAGGTCTGAAGCTATTGAAATTTTTCCTTTGTAGTGCTTTTGAAGATGAAAAGAATCCCATTCATCCCAAAAATCAAATTCGCCTGAAGAATGTTCGTGGTGTGTTTTCTTTTTGGGAGATTCTGAACTTTCTTCTTCAGTTTCAGTTAATTCTAGATTTTCTGAATGCCGGGATAACTCATATGAATATTCAACAATTTCATGTAGAGTTGACAAGAATTTCATTTTCGCTTTAGCCCGTTTTAATTCATCATCTGCTATTGTCTGTAATTTAAACCTTGGGTTGATACATGTGGCAACAGTAAGAAATGTATCTTCGAACAGATGTGAAAATGCTCTATAACAGATTTTATTTTCTCTGAGAGTGCTTTCTTTATTCCATCATAAAATATGCTATTGAGGTAGAGATGTAAAGCCTTCATTGCAGGCAAAACAGTGGAAAGAGTTGATGAGGAATTAGCTATGCCATGGATTAACTGTTCAAAAAGCTTTAGCAAAGATATCAAACTATTCATCAAGGTCCATGCTGAATATTTAGTCCCTAAACATCATCAGTTTTAGAACCGAACAGCAGTACAATCCTCTTTTACTCTTAACAAACATTCCAACATGTAATTTTTTTTCATTTAACAAGGTCTTTTAATGAAGTTATATCACAGTAAAGAAAGCAACATTATCAGTATTCTTCTGGAACAAGGAAACACAGTATCCTTACTGAGTCAGTATACAGATTTTGAGTTCCATCTAGTCACATCATCAGCCAGAAGTTGATGCTGGTGCAAACCCAGTACACACTGAATAGCATGTAGATGAGATGTGGCATTGAATGAATGTGTAAGATGTTCAATTAATTTTCTTGATATCTTAATGTCCGTATGGAAACTTGGGAGAATAAAGAGTCATGAATATATAATCAGAATGTGTGAACAAACAACTTATGCCACTTACCTCTGCATCTCTCAGGGCTTTTGCTGTTTGGCCACATTATCTCATAAGTCATGAACTCAGCTTTTCTGAATATTCCAGCTTGCCAGCATTACTGATAGAGCTTCAGCTAGGCAAGTTCCTGTGTGACTTCCATGAAAATATTCACAATGCAAAACAGCAAACTGCTGCTGGAAGTCATTGTTGATCCAGGGTTCAGTTGTGTTTTCAGGTGTCCATGAATCAGTGGTGAAGGAAATTCCTTTAGCTTTATCGATGGCATTTTGCATATCTTTAATCTGTTCAAACACTGACGGGATAACCTCTTCTACAAAATATTTCCTTGATTGTATTTTGTAGCTAGGCTCTAGAATGATGTTAGCTTTTTAAAGCCAATGTCTTCAACAACAAAGAAAGGCTGAAATCAATGGTTTTTATTTCACTGATAAGTTCATGTACCCTTTCTGGGCCTGTGGACTGTTTATGTCCCACTGCTTTTTACTTAAAATGAAGGTCTTGACGGCTGAGTGTTGTGGAAGACCAAGCTTTACACAGCTATCTCGGTCCATGCTCTCTAGCACTCTTCTCATACACAATGGGTTTGAAAGGTATCCCTGTGGCTGGGAAAATATACTTCACTCATGCCATCTACTATAGATGCGTTAGGCCAGGTCATGATGTTTTTTATTGTATAGCTTGATCGATTCTTGATATACTGCCTTTCTGAAGTACAACCAAAGCAGTTTACTGTGCTCATTGCACACAGAGACCCCATTGACTTGATAAAGTGGGCATGGACTTCTGACCCACTTTATCCACAAATGAATTGTTGTCACAAGAAATGTGGTCATCAGTGCTCATAGCTATGATACAGAGGGGCTTTGTGATTCATCCTTCATCTTTGATGCCATCTGCATGCTTGAAACAGAAACTGCAGTCAATGAAACCAGCATTATTGATGCTGCCAGAATGTTTATTGCTGAACCTTTAGTTCATGAAGTGAACTTTCTTGATGCAGTTTGAATGTTCAGCACCAAAATCATTGTACCATGAGAAGCATATTCCAGATCCCGAGGTTAATTACTCACTTGGTCCTTCCCCTGCAGTCTTCCAGAGAAGGGACATGCCTTCATTATCCAACAACAGTTCTCATTACGTATTCATCTTGTCTCTGATCAAACAACCAGTGGGACTAGAGCTGGAGACCTTTGATATTACCAAAGGACCAGGGCTTTCTGTTACAGGGACCGATCATGATGCAGGATTTTTGGGGGGTTTGTCTTATGGCCTGGTTCTTGAGAGGGTTAAATTGAGGAAGAGAGGCTACTCTGGTTGGGTCATAGATACAGTGCTGTCTCATGGTCCCAAAAGACCTCAACTTCCCTAGCCTATGTTAGAGTCTGAAGAATTTTTGAAACGTGATGCCAGGAGTGGCTGGTATATTGTTGTGCTCCTTTGTGGGAGAAATTTTGGATGTCTTGCAGGATGGTGTAGACAAAAGGTTGGCTTTGGTTTGGGTTCTACTGGGGGCCATGGCATGTTCAGAGGCTTGGTTCAGTGCTACTTCTTGGTATTTCAGCTAGATGTGTCTTGTTTTCTGAAAGGGGTTGAATCGCTTGAGTTCCTTTGGAGGATAGTGATACCTCCATGGAATCTAAACCTAGTGCTTTTGGTTTTCGTTCTAGCCCCATTTGAGACACTTAGGTCTCCTTGAAGGATCTCACACTGAAAATGATGTTTCGTTTAGCAATCTGTTCCGCTTGGAGAATTTCAGAGTTGAAGGCTCTTTCCTATTGGGAACTGTGGGGTACTTATGCTTTTATGGTTGACAGATGGAAGATGTCCTGAGTGCAGTGGATGGTTTTCTAAGGCAAAAAAGGAATATAGCAAAAGTAGTGTACATAATCACGCTTTTACAGCTGACAACTGGCAAAGTATTCCGCGTATTAAAAGAGGAGGACGGAAGACCAAATGACAGCTGGCATGGTTAAATAGTGAGGTGAAGGAAGCTATTGGAACTAAAAGAAAATCCTTCAGAAAACGGAAGAAGGAACTGACTGAAAATAATTAGAAACGGCATAAAGAATGTCAAGTCAAATGCAAAGCGCTGATAAGGAAAGTTAAGAGGGACTTCGAAAAAAAGATTGCGTTGGAGGCAAAAACACATAGTAAAAAGTTGTTTAGGTATATTAAAAGCAGGAAGCCGGCAAAAGAATCAGTTGGACCGCTAGATGACCGAGGAGTAAAAGGGACGATCAGGGAAGACAAAGCCGTAGTGGAGAGATTAAATGAATTCATTGCTTCGATCTTCACTGAGGAAGATTTGGGTGGGATACCGGTGCTGGAAATGGTATTCGAAGCTGACAAGTCGGAGAAACTGAATGAATTCTCTGTAAACCTGGAGGATGTAATGGGGCAGTTCTACAAACTGAAGAGTAGCAAATCTCCTGGACCGGATGGTATTCATCCCAGAGTACTGATAGAACTGAAAAATGAGCTTGCGGAGCTATTAGTAATATGTAATTTATCCTTAAAATCGAGCGTGGTACCTGAAGATTGGAGGGTGGCCAATGTAACGCCGATTTGTAAAAATGGGTCCAGAGGAGATCCGGGAAATTATAAACCGGTGAGTCTGACGTTGGTGCCGGGCACAATGGTAGAGACTATTATTAAGAACAAAATTACAGACCATATTCAAAAGCATGGATTAATGAGACAAAGTCAACATGGATTTAGTGAAGGGAAATCTTGCCTCATCAATCTACATTTCTTTGAAGGGGTGAACAAACAGGTGGATAAGGCTGAGCCGGTTGATATTGTGTGTCTGGATTTTCAGAAGGCGTTTGACAAAGTACCTCATGAAAGACTCCAGAGGAAATTGGAGAGTTATGGGATAGGAGGTAGTGTTCTATTGTGGATTAAAAACTGGTTAAAACATGGAAAACAGAGAATAGGGTTAAATGGTCAGTATTCTCAATGGAGAAGGGTAGTTAATGGGGTTCTCCAGGGGTCTGTGCTGGGACCGCTGCTTTTTAACATATTTATAAATCACCTAGAGATGAGAGTAACTAGTGAGGTAACTAGTGAGGTAATTAAATTTGCTGATGACACAAAGTTATTGAAAGTCGTTAAATCGCGGGAGGATTGTGAAAACTTACAAGAGGACCTTACGAGACTGGGAGATTGTGCGTATAAATGGCAGATGACGTTTAATGTGAACAAGTGCAAAGTGATGCATGTGGGAAAGAGGAACCCGAATTATAGCTACGTCATGCAAGGTTCCACGTTAGGAGTCACGGACCAAGAAAGGGATCTAGGTGTCGTCGTCGATGATACGTTGAAACCTTCTGCTCAGTGTGCTGCTGCGGCTAAGAAAGCAAATAGAATGTTAGGTATTATTAGGAAAGCAATGGAAAACAAAAATGAGGATGTTATAATGCCTTTGTATCGCTTCATGGTGCGACTGCACCTCGAATATTGTGTTCAATTCTGGTCGCCGCATTTCAAAAAAGATATAGTGGAATTAGAAAACGTGCAGAGAAGGGCGACGAAAATGATAAAGGGGATGGGACGACTTCCCTATGAGGAAAGGCTAAAGCGGCTAGGGCTGTTCAGTTTGGAGAAAAGGCGGCTGAGGGGAGATATGATAGAGGTCTATAAAATAATGAGTGGAGTTGTAGATGTGAAGTGTCCACGCTTTCCAAAAATACCAGGACTAGGGGGCATGCGATGAAGCTACAATGTAGTAAATTTAAAACGAATCGGAGAAAGTGTTTCTTCACTCAACGTTTAATTAAACTCTGGAATTCGTTGCCAGAGAATGTGGTAAAGGCGGTTAGCTTAGCGGAGTTTAAAAAAGGTTTGGACGGCTTCCTAAAGAAAAGTCCATAGATCGTTATTAAATGGACTTGGGGAAAATCCACTATTTCTGGGATAAGCAGTATAAAATGTTTTGTACATTTTTGGGATCTTGCCGGGTATTTGTGACCTGGATTGGGCACTGTTGGAAACAGGATGCTGGGCTTGATGGACCTTTGGTCTTTCCCAGTATGGCAATACTTATGTACTTTTGTACTTTTAGGGGTCGCAGCTGCCATTTTGAGGTTGGACCCTCGACGGGCAGGAGCGAGTGGGCATTGCTGCTGCTCATATCTCCCCTTAGACCGCCAGGGAACTGCAAAGTAGCTACAAGGATGGGGGATTGGGACAGCACTAGCCTTTGCTTGGATGGGTGGGGAATTGGGACTGGGTCAGAGGGAGATTAGATTGGAGGGGCTGAGGCACCTCTCCTGTTATGTGGGTCCTGTCAGATATTCAGCTGGGGCCTTGTCGGCTGGGACATGCATAAACTGCAGCGGCCAGCTCGATATGAATTAGTCTCACATTCAGTGCTGGTGCCTGAACATGGCTTGGCATTGAATATCTGAGGCTAATTCTGCTCACAGTGTTCAACATTTTAAAAAACTCTGACTTCTGCAGGCTGAATATCTAGTTGCTACTTTTAAAAATGTTATGTTTCTTTTTAAATAAAAAGTGGCTAGTGAAATTTAGTTGTATTTCATTAAGTATTTTAACTTTTTACTATGTATTTTTGTTTAGTTTTTAAATTTTATTGAACTACTACTGCCATTTTCCATGTAAGAGCAATCTAATCTGCCCAGTTTCATTCCTGGTGCATAGCCACAGACACACCAAACACAGCAAAGATGACTCAAAAAATGAACAGACGATGTTCCAAAAGTCTAAAGGCCCTGTTTACTAAGCCACGCTGTAGGCACACAAACGTTTTAGCATCCGCTAACATAAGAGACACCCATAGCGTGCTCTGAAAAGGCTTGCATGCCTACAGCATGGCTTAGTAAACAGAGTCCTAAAAGTTTATTGTCCAGCATCCAAGACTCGACACATCCATGTTTTGGCCTATTGGGCCTGCCTCAGGAGGCTATAAAATTAGAACATTTAAAAACACACAAATGGCTGCATGACACATGCTTCACTTGCCTCACGTCCATTTCCTGAAAAAATGAAAGACCTACCTTTACCTGCTTCGATAAAGGGGCTTTGGCACACGTCAAAAACACGTGCGGACACCAGCACAGGCCTCATTTTGCCGCATCTTGGTAAAAGGGGCCCTCTGATACAGATGTGTTGGGCCATTTTTTTTTTGGGGGGGGGGGGGGGAGGAGTAATTTATTTACAACTCCTGTCTTATCTGGCCCCTTTTCAAACTGAATGTGTTTCTTCTCCCATACCATTCTATTATATTTTCAGAGTTATTTTCCCTCCAGACAGACAGAGAGACAAACATTATGACCCATTTGTTTTTCCAAGTTCCTTTGGCTTGAAAAAAAATTAAAAATAATGGTTAAATACTTTTGTCAGTTCAGGGGTCCTTTTACTAAGGTGCGCTGAAAAATGTGCTGCGCTGGTTTAGGCGCACATTTTGGGTGTGCACAGATCCATTATTCAGTGCACCTGTAAAAAAGGCCTTTTAAAATTTTTTGCCGAAAATGGACGTTCGTCCTCTGTGTTTTGCTAAAATTTTCTGTATCTGAAAACTTAATAATGTGCGTTTTGGACTAGATTCAGTAAATGACAGCCAAATTTGGGTGCCAAAAAATGCATGCTGAGTGCTATTCTATAAACGGTGAGTTGGATGCCATTTATAGAATAACATATAGTGCCGGGATCCACACCCAACTATGGGTATGAGGATTCGCACCTACTGAAACCTGGTGCAAATTATGTGCAGATCACCGAAATTCTATAATACTGCATGCATGTTTAGTGAACACCCGTAACCTGTCCATGCCCCTCCCATGGCCATGCCCCTTTTTAGTTACACACTAAGATTTGCAAGCTTGTCTTTATAGAATAGCGCTTAGCAAGATGTGTGCGCAAATCCAAATTGTTGCCTGTTAGCTCTAGTAATTGCTTGTTAGTACCCAGTTATTAGTGCTAATCAGCTCATTACTCAAATTGCATGCACAAATTGGATGCACGCTCAAATTTGTGCGCACAATTTTGGGGTCCATTTATAGAATCCAGGGGATTATGCTTATAAATTACATTATTTTTATTTTTTTCGATCCAAGGAAAGTTGGAAAGAATTATACAAAAGGGGTTGAGAAGGTCCATTTGTTTATCCATCTGGGGCCAAAATAAAGCTGCAAAAATTTAACTAAATGGGATGAAATGCAGCAGGTTGGAAAAAAACATTATAATGAGCAAAACTGGACCAGGTTTCCAGAGAAAAACTGGAAAAAATACACATCGAGTTTGAAAATGTGCCTGGTCCATACTGGACTGAGGATTGCAGAGAAATAAGCCATCCCCTCCTTCCCAAAAAACATTGCCTACTGAATTTCTATGTTCTGACATACAGTGATATATAGCAGTTTGGGAGTCCCTTCTTTCAAACTGTCTCTCTCTGTTCTCTACTCTCCCAACGCTCCAAATTACCCCCACCCTAAAAAACACCCCCTGCACAAACTGGCCTACAGCTTAAAACTACCCCCTACAACTGTCTCACCACCCCATAAACTGCTACTACCCCCAAAATCTACCACTACAGCTGTCCCATTCCTACAAGTTGACCAGTTCACCTAAGTTACTTCACTACAACTGGCACAACCCCTCACAAACTACCCCCATCCTCAAGAAATACCCGCCCCAATGGCCCCAGCACACTGGAAATGGCTTATCCCCCAAAACTACCCCTCTGCAGCTGCCCCCATGTCCAAAATTTATACCTCACAAACTGCCCCACCCCCAAAAAGCTACTCCCTGAAACTTGACCAAACCCTTGCTCCCTGTGATTTTACCAGTGCCCTGTAAACTGCCCCACTCTCAAATACTACCCCCTCTAATGCTGCACCCTGCTAACTGCCTGACATCCAAACTATATCCATCCACAATCACCCCATATCCCTATAAACCTTTCCACACCCAAAATATACCCCCACAGCTGTTTCACTACCCCACCCCGAAAACTACCACCCCACAAAATGCCTTACCCTGAAAAACTACTCCCATAACTTCCCCATCCACAAAAATATCCCCCAAATGCACCACCATGCCACAAACTACCCCATAACTGCCCCACAAATTCACCCATCCCAAAAGCTATCATCGTTCAAACTCCACCACTCCTAAAATCTGCCCCTTAGCTGCCCCACCACCTTAATAACTGCCACACATCTAAAAAAAGAAAATACTTTCCTGCTAACTGCCCCTCCCTATAAACTACTCCCACACAACTGCCCTAGGGTAAGCTGCGGTAGGCTCTACGTGCATGCAGTGTCCGCCCAAATGAGGCTACCACCAGGCCAGTGTGCCGTCCTGGTGGTAATTTCAGATTTGGTGCGTGCCCATAACATGTGTATGAATTATTTATTTATTTACTCCTAAGCGTGCCAGTTCCAGTGGTAATTGGCACTTGGCGTGTGCCGACCAGTCACTGCGCGTGTAGCACATGAGCCTTTACTACTAGTTCAGTGGGTGGTGTTAAGGGCTCAGGACGGTTTTGGGCGCACGCTTGTTTCATTTTTGCTGCAGGCCATTTTCCCGTCCCATTAAAAAAAGCTCTTTTTTGTAGATGCGGTAAAACTGGCCTGGTGCGCACCCATTGCACGCGCCTACACTACCGCAGGCCACATTTTACTGCTGCTTAGTAAAAGAACCCCCTAGTTCCTTAACTGCTTCACCACCCTGAAAACTGCCTCTTCCCAAAAATAGTCTCCAACTACTTCACCACACCACATACTGCCCTATTCCCCAAAACCTGCCTCTTACTACTTCCCCACCACTCCACAAACTACCCCAACCCCCATTAAATACCCTCTGAAATTGGTATCACCACTTTCAGCTACCCTCCATAGTCATAACACATATGCAGTTCACACACGACACACAACAGAGATATACATTGGTGCGTACACTCACAAACACAGAAGTGTTGAAATGACTATCATGAACCATGCTTTCCTTGATTGTTATTATTATTAGGATTTATTTACCGCCTTTTTGAAGGAATTCACTCAAGGAAGTGTACAGTAAGAATAAATCAAACATGAGCAATAGAAAATTACAACAGTAAAAATATTCAAATAACAATACAATGTATGCCCTAGTATAATTGCCTTGTAGCATTGCAATACAATTTTGTTTTCAAGCATATTTTTGTATAATATTGTAGATATATTGAACACATAAATTTATAACTTGCATTGTCCCATCAATGCATGTTACAAATTCAGTCCTCATTATGATGCTATATAAAATGGGAATAAAAAAAATCACCCCAATTGCAAAAAGGTTTGTTTGATAGTGCAAATTAAAATTAACTGCTGTAAGGGAAGACTTCTATACTACTCCAATAAAATTTAGAAACAGGTGACTTACAGTTTTTCAATTTCATTGCCATTTCTGAAAATGGAAAGGCATATGTGGCCTAATTCTATATATGGTATGTGGAAATTTGGGCGTGCCCCCTAATTTCAGCAGGCAATTTAATTGAACAGGCCAATTAGTGCTGATAATTGGGTCCTAGTAATCAATTATTGGTACTAATTGGCGTTAATTACAATATATGCACACATTCTTTAGGCACCAGAATCCATGTGTAAATTTTATATGTGGCTCTGAAAAGGGGGTGTGACCATGGGAGGGGCATGAGCGGATCATGGCTTTCCTGGAATGTAAACAAAAAAAGCAAACACTGGGCCTTCAGGATTGAGAAAAATGTAGTCCTTTAATATCACAAATACCTGACACGGGCCGTGTTTCGGCGTACAACCGCCTGCATCAGGGGTCTGACATGAAGATACATAAAAATAAATTAAAACCATAAATTAATTAAACAATATAAGTAAACCATAATTTCAGTCATATGCACATCACTATCACAACTTAAAACCATATACATATACACATAGAATAAGGGAGATCTGCGTGTAATTTAGGGGCCCTTTTACTAAGCCACGTAGGCGCCTACATGCACCATTTTGGAACTACCACCTGGCTACCGCATGGCCCGGGTGGTAATTTCATTTTTTACACATTCCCGCTACACGTGCCGGAAAATTTCCGGCATGCAGTGCTAATTGGGCAGTAATTGGCATTGTACACGCGCTGCCGATTACTGCCTGGTTAATGCATGAGACCTTACTGCTAAGTCAGTGAGTGGCGGTAAGGTCAAAGGCCGAAAATGGATGCATGCCAATTTTCATTTTGCATTTTTAGCCAAAAGGCCTTTTTTTGCAGGTGCACTGAAAATGGACTTGCGTTCGTCCAATACGCATGTCTACATCAGCGCAGGCTACGTTTCGGTGCACATTAGTAAAAGGACCCCTTAGACATTAGAATTTGCACCAGGTTTTACTTGGTGTAAATCCTTGCACCTAAAAATGGGTGCAGATCCCAGCACCAAATACTATTCTATAAATGGTGCCCCACTCTGTGCACTGATTATAGAATAGTGCTTAGTGTGAAATTTTATCGACACTGATATTTTGGCACCATATATAGAATTTTGGCTATAATAGATTAATTATTTGTAGCAGGACTGAGCTTCGATGGCAGTTATTTTGCTGCTTTTGCATGGAGAAAGGATTTTTCATAGATAGTAGTATTATTTTGAGAGAGACAATTGCTAGGCTGTGATTTATTAAATATGCTAATATTAGATGCCATGTTACATTATATTGACACCACTATGAGAACTAGAAAGAGAACTTTTTTTTATTTGAGAGTGGGAGGTAGGTATTAATATTAGAGGGGAAACATTTATTTTCCATCAAAATCACCCATGATATTATGTTATTGTTTGGGGTTTTGAATGCATGCAAGTAAAGAAAAATAAGGAAAGGCTGGATTTACTTAATCTGATTTTTATAGCTCTAGTGGTTTCATTAAAATAGAGTGCTATGGTTTACTATTCATTAATGAACTTTTGCCATATGTTTTAAATGCTCTGGTCAATAGCAGATAAAGAGAGGTTTGGATTAGAAATCAAACTGAATGGAAATATCCCTGTAATAGGCTTTTGTCAAAGGAGTTACTGTCTGAAATCTCTAACTACTGATGGGGCAATATGGCTCACAATTTGCGACCCAAAGGTAGTCATACATTATTGGAATACAGCCTACTGCGCCCTGCATTACACAGATGTGAAGGCCTGATTATAGCTGCTTCATAATTAACAGTGATCCGATTTGTTTTGTGGCATAAATGGTGCATGTGTAGAACATTAGCCATGGCACACTCATTCAAATTCAACTCAAGGGCTCAGCGGCAGGCGGGTCACGAGCTTTAGGGAGTAGAAGCACAAGCTCCTCCATATGTTCTTGCTGCATCTTACTATGGCTATGAGTGCACTATAAGTTCCCCAAAGAACCTAATCGTGTTCTGTAATTACAGCACGGCTTTCTGCTGGCTTGAAATGAGGGAAAAGCTAAAACACTCCCTCATCAGATAATTTGTAAATTACTTTACATGGTGGATGCCGAACTCAGTTGGTTTTCAACTGCTGAAATTATAAATAATTGTAACAGATGTGGCAATATGGCTGGCCTCCAATAAATGAGGCCCTTGATAATTTGGCCGACCCTTTGACAGGCCAATTTAATAAAATGTGAACAGAATCTTCTTGCTAATAATTTATCATCCTTATTCCCTACAGAATAAACTTAATTACCCTAGCAGTTAACAAGGTCACACCCAGATGCCAAATTCTGCTACCGTTTTGATAATGCAATCAGGAATTGAGAGGTGATGACAGTGTTGTTGTTTTTTCATTACCTGGCTTCACATAAACACAGGTGGCGTAGCTTTCTTGTCAGTTTTTAATAATTACAGGCTATTATAGAGTGCGTAGTTAGCAGATTGAAAACCACACTTTAGTGAATTTATTTGAATATGATTGAGGTTCTAATGTATAGAGATGATAATGCATAACAAGCATAGCTCCTGGTTTACAAAATAAATGCATAGCGTTTTCTTTTATCTTGTGACATAAGTGCCAGAGTTCAGCAAATTACTTTGTAGTGTTTGAAAGACTGTCATTTTCCAAAGGGGGCTAATTTTATAAAGCTTATTCTGCATGTAAATAATATTTTCCACAAGGAAAATGGCTCTTGTAAAATTGTATGTCAGTATATTTGCATAAAAAGTAGGCTCACAACAAGACCACTCCAAGTTTTATAGGATCTGTGCATAGGTTGTTTGGAGCTGAAGGGTTGTTTCACTTTATAAAATAAGTTTGTATATGCATTGAGTACACGTACACATTTACACCTTTTCAGATTAGGTGTAAATTTGCGTGAGAGAATTTATGCATTAGGGGAGGGGTCATTGTATACGCCTATTATAAAATACATATTTTTTGGATGTTGAACATGGGTGCCATATAATGAAATTGCCCCCATATGGACTACATAATTTTATAGTGAATTCACAGTGGCATAATTTGTTGGATGTTTTATATACCTAGATAACATTTAAATGCATCAGAACTATTCCCCAGACTCTGTAAACTTGCACACCCAAATTTATGCCTAGTGTGCAAATTTGCATGCGCAAGTTATAGGGGCAGTTGCACGAACAAATTAATTTAATAATTGTGTTAATTGGTGCTAATTGGCACCAGTTAGCATTTGCACACACAACTGTCCTTAGTCACTATTCTAGAAGTTGCACGTGCCAATTCCATTGTGCACAGCTTTGTGGGGGGGGGAGGGGGGTGAGGATGTGGGAGGGGCATAGGCGAGTCAGATGCATGCCTAGGGGGATTTGGTATGCAGGTTATAGAATACAGGGATTTACATACCTAACCATCAACAGTTATGTGCGAGCACTTGCACCAGCCTTTGACATGGCTTAAGTGCTTGCACCTGAAGTTAGGCGCAAAATTGCAGACTTATACTAGTATTTTATAATGGCAGTTCCACATGGAACTGGTGTTGTAGAATTTGCGCTTAGCATGCATCATCCTGGCACCTAAATTTTGGCACTCTTTCTTGAATCTACCCCTATCATAATAGGGGCAATTCTATAACTGGATATCAAAGTTAGGCGCCTAGATGCGGTGTGCTGAGCAAATTCTATAACAGCATCTACGCACTTACAGTTAGGTGTGCTCACTTATCCAATCTCAATAGCAAGTGTAAACACATACATGTAGTTATGTCACTTTAGTGTGTAACTTACAATATTCTTTAAGTTACGTGCTTAAGTGGGAGCCCCACCAATGCCCTACCCATGTGTATGCCCCCTTCCATTTATACACTAAGCAGATTCTGTGCCTGACTTATAGAATAGCACTGACAGCTTACCCACGTAAATGCTAGTATTCTCTAATTTTAGTGCACAAGTAGTTGCAAAAATGTGATCTACAAGTCAGTCTACATGTCTGGATTCTCTTACCTCTGTACCAAATGGTGGAATTCTCTCCCGAAATTCATCAGATGGGAACCTAATTATTTGATATTCCAGAAATACCTTAAAACCTCTCTGTTTAAGCAATTTCTTACGGATGATCATAATTTAAATCTCTAATTGTACAATTATTCAATTTCTCAGTTCTATTCTAGTTGTTTTTATATGTGGATGACTATAAATTGTTACCTTTTTGTGTCTATCATTCGTTTCTGCATTACATATTGTAATTAATCCTCATTTATTTTGTTATTACTACTTTATATATACTATCCAGCATCACTTTTTGTAGTGTTAAATCACAATAAGTTGTTTGGCCCATTGAACCTGCAAACATGTGTGAAAATTGTGGGATATAAACGTGATAAAGAAATATAAATTAAATAAATACATTTTAATATTTTTGTGGATATGTGGCCACAAACATGCATAAATGGCCTGGTAAAAAATGCTGTACAGGGTTGGAGTTTGGTCAGTTCAGTCAAAAAGCTACAAAAACAAGAGTCACAATTCACCCCAAATAAATCTGGCCTGTGGCAGGTAAATATCAGGGAAAAGAGTCACATAGCAACTCTCATAAAAAGAGGGATTCATGATTAATTCATTAAAACATATTCATGAGGTGTTCCCTCAGGACAGGTTTCAGAACTACTGCTCTAGCACACATGCAAGTGTTGTGGAATTCCTGTGTCTCTTTTGGTCCTGGAGAAAACTAGAGTCTAGAGGGCATTTTACTACAGCAGGTTAAACAATTACCCCCAGATTCTGTATAAGCTGCCCAAAGTTAGTTAAGCAATTTTGGGTGTGGATCACAAATCTGTGTACAAAGTAATTGGCTAAATTGGTTCTGTCAATAATTGGTGTTAAGCACTTAATTGGAAGTAATAGAAGTTATTTGTGCATTTGCCCTACGCCCTATTCTATAACAATCAGACTTAAATTTCATAGCGCCAAACAGGGTGTGGTCATGGTAGGGACATGGGCAGGTTAGGGCATTCCCTGACTTTAGGTGGAGTGGAGGAGTAACCTAATTGTTAGCGCAGTGGGCTTTGATCCTGGCAACCTGGGTTTGATTCCCACTGCAGCTCCTTGTGACCTTGGCAAGTCACTTAACCCTCCATTGCTCCAGATTGAAAGACTTAGATTGTGAGCCCTCTAGGAATAAAGAAAGTACCTGCGTATAATATATACAGCGCTGTGTACATCTAGTAGTGCTATATAAATGATTAGTAGTAGGTGTGAAGAAATAGAATACCTGCATTTGCATGCCTTACTTTCAGTTGGGCACCAGCATTTACATTAACCTTTGGCAGGTGTAAATGCTTGTGTCCAAAGCTAGTTCCGTAGCATCCCACAGATCAATCCAGAGACTTGTGGGTTGTGTCCCTCTACCAGCAGGTGGAGATAGAGAGAACCTCCGAGTGTTGCTATATGCGGACCTGTGCAGCCAAGTAAACCACAGTATTCTCTCTATCTAGCAGGTGGAGGGACATCTCTGTGTAGCTCTGGTTTGATCTGGCTACTGGTGTCCTTTGGGCCTAGTTTAGCACAGTCAGGGGTTGAGTGGCTGTTTGTAGCTTCTGGTGTACACCTGGTGGTGCCAGGTCCCTCCTGGTCTCCCCCTACCTTTCCTCCGTCACCCGGGGCTGTGGGACTGATCGGGTGTTGCCTTTCTCTCCTGAGTAAAAAAGAAAAAGGTAAGCATCTCTTTAACTACTACTACTACTTAACATTTCTAGAGCGCTACTAGGGTTACGCAGCACTGTACAAATTAACAAAGAAGGACGGTCCCTGCTCAAAGGAGCTTACCATCTAAATAACGAAATGTCAAGTTGGGGCAGTCTAGATTTCCTGAGTAGAGGTGTAGTGGTTAGGTGCCGAAGGCGACATTGAAGAGGTGGGCTTTAAGCAGTGATTTGAAGATGGGCAGGGAGGGGGCCTGGGGTATGGGCTCGGGGAGTTTGTTCCACGCATGAGGTGAGGCGAGGCAGAAAGGGCGGAGCCTGGAATTGGCGGTGGTGGAGAAGGGTACTGAAAGGAGGGATTTGTCTTGAGAGCGGAGGTTACGGGTAGGAACGTAAGGGGAGATGAGGGTTGACAGGTAAGGAGGGGCTGTAGATCGAGTGCATTTGTAGGTTAGTAGCAGAAGCTTGAACTGAATGTGGTACCTGATCGGAAGCCAATGAAGTGACTTGAGGAGAGGGGTGATATGAGTGTATCGGTTCAGGCGGAAGATAAGATGTGCAGCAGAGTTCTGAACGGACTGAAGGGAGGATAGGTGGCTAAGTGGGAGACCAGTGAGGAGTAGGTTGCAGTAGTCAAGGCGAGAGGTAATGAGAGTGTGAATGAGAGTTTGGGTGGTGTGCTCAGAGAGGAAAGGGCAAATTTTGCTAATGTTATAGAGGAAGAAGCGACAGGTCTTGGCTATCTGCTGGATATGCGCAGAGAAGGAGAGGGAGGAGTCGAAGATGACACCGAGGTTGCGGGCAGATGAGATGGGGATGATGAGCGTGTTATCAACTGAGATAGAGAGTGGAGGTAGAGGAGAAGTGGGTTTGGGTGGGAAGACAAGAAGTTCGGTCTTGGCCATGTTCAGTTTCAGGTGGCAGTTGGACATTCAGGCAGCAATGTCGGATAAGCAGACCTATACTTTGGCCTGGGTTTCCGCAGTGATGTCTGGTGTGGAGAGATAAAGCTGGGTGTCATCAGTATAAAGATGATAATGGAAGCCATGAGACGAGATCAGGGAGCCCAGGGAAGAGGTGTAGATTGAGAAAAGAAGGGGTCCAAGGACAGAACCCTGAGGGACTCCAACAGAGAGCGGGATAGGGGTGGAGGAAGAACCATGAGAGTGTACTCTGAAGGTACGATGGGAGAGATAAGAGGAGAACCAGGAGAGGACAGAGCCCTGGAACCCAAAAGAGGACAGTATGTTGAGAAGTAAGTTGTGATTGACAGTATCAAAAGCGGCGGATAGGTCGAGGAGAATGAGGATGGAGTAATGACCTTTGGATTTGGCGAGGAACAGGTCATTGCAGACCTTGGATAATGCCGTTTCTGTCAAGTGTAGTGGGCGAAAGCCATATTGAAGCGGATCGAGGATGGCATGAGAGGCGAGAAAATCAAGGCAACGGCTGTGAACGGCGCGTTCAAGTATTTTGGAGAGGAAGGGTAGGAGGGAAATGAGGCGGTAGTTGGAGGGACAAGTAGGGTCAAGTGAAGGTTTTTTGAGGAGAGGTGTGACTACAGCATGCTTGAAGGTGTCAGGGACAGTTGCAGTGGAGAGAGAGAGGTTGAGGATATGACAGATGGGGGGGGGGGTGATAGTAGGAGAGATGGTGTTAAGTAAGTTGGTGGGGATGGGGTCTGAGGAACAGGTGGTGCATTTCGAGGAGGAGAGAAGATGGGCGGTTTCCTCTTCGGTGATATCAGGAAAAGAGGAGAAGGAGGCCTGGGTTGGTTGGTTGAGGGAGTGGGTGATAGGATGAAGAGGAGGAGAAGGTTTAGTGGTGAATTCGAGGTTGATCTTCTGGACCTTGTCGCGGAAGTAGTCAGCTAGTGATTGAGGAGAGAGTGAGGGGGGTGGGGAGGGTGGGAGCGGAGGGCACTTTGAGGAGGGAATTGAGGGTGGCGAAGAGACGACGAGGGTTAGACTTTGTTTTTATTTAATCATACGGAGGAGCTAGATGGGCTGCCGAGTCTGTTTGAGGGGCAGGCATTTGTGGAACATGTCAGTGCCTTCTGAGGCGGCTAAGCGCTGCTCCCAGTGTGGGGGCCGGAGAGCAGCGTCGGGGGAGTGTGAGACTTGCTGCCGTCAGCCCACAGTGGGTGTTCAGCGTGACGGGGGTTCCCCTCAGGCGTCTGGTGAATTGGACTTGATCAACTTCCCAAAGTGTAGCCTTATGGCCCTCCCAGATGCTGGAATGCTTGGGAGTGTGCTTTGATACCCGAACAGGGATAGTTTCTCTTCCTTCAACTCGAGCACAGTGGTTGCAGGGTCAGTTGCGAGCTCTGTTCCAAACTCTGAACCCGCGGGCTTGGGATTAAGTACAAGTTCTGGGTTCCATGGCCTCCACCTTGGACGTCGTAAAGTGGGCCAGAGCTCACATACATCCCCTGCAGTGGCACTTTCTGAGCCGTTGGTCTCCTGTCTCGGAGGAGTACGAGGTTCGGGTGCCATGTTCGACCTGTCTGCAGACAATCATGCACTGGTGGTTCATTCAAAAGAATCTGGTGTCGGGCATTCCTCTGCAAATCCCGGAATGGAAGATTGTGACCACGGATGCGTCGCTGTCTGGTTGGGGGGGGGGGGTGCTCATTACCTCCAACAGATGGCCCAGGGCATTTGGAACTCGACGGAGGCGTCTTGGTCCATCAACCGCTTGGAGTTGCGGGCGATTTGTCTGGCCCTTCGGGAGTTTCTGTCTCTTCTCCGTGGTTGCCCAGTTTGAATTCTCTCGGACAATGCGACGGTAGTCTCCTACATGAACCATCATCGTGAACCAGGAGTGCACCACTAGCGTGCGAGGCGGCCCAGATCTGCTGTTGGGCAGAGACTCAGCTCTCTCTCTTGACAGCGGCTCATATAGCGGGGCCACAGAATGAGCAAGCGGATTTTCTTAATCACCACCAGTTGGAGCCAGGGGAGTGGACACTCTCCCCTCTGGCCTTCGATCAGATAGCTGCCCGTTGGGGGATGCTGGTGATGGACTTAATGGCCACCGCATTCAGTGCAAAGGTTCCCTGTTTCTTCAGCAGGGGAAGAGAGCTGGGCTTAGAAGGCATCGATGCTCTTCTACAACCTTGGACCAGAGGCCTGTTCTATGCCTTTCCCCCGTGGCCTATGGTGGGCAGGTTACTGACTTGCATTGCCAGTCATCCTGGTCGAGTGATCCTGGTGGCCCCGGATTGGCCCAGACATCCCTGGTACGTGGATATGGTCAGGCTCCTGTTCGATCATCCTACAGCCTGGCCCTTGAAAGGGCGAAGTTGAGAAGGAAAGGGTATTCAGACGTGGTTATCGCTATGATGCTTCAGGCTCTGAAAAGATCCACCTCGATAGCTTATGCTAGGGTGTGGCGTACCTTCAATTCGTGGTGTGCAAGTTCGGGATTGTCAGCGGCTTCGGTATCGGTTATCCTCGCTTTTCTTCAGGAGGGTGTACAGAAATCACTCTCGTTGAGTTCTCTTAAGGTGCAAGTGGCAGCTCTGGCTGCTTGGGTGCATCCCACAAGTCTCTGGATTGATCTGTGGGACGCTATGGAAGGAAAAAATTAATTCTTACCTGATAATTTTCTTTCCAATAGTCCCAACAGATCAATCCAGAGGGTTTTGTTTCGATTGGTTAGTGTTTTGGGTTTCGTTGTTCTGAGTGTGCCTTCGTTTGATTAAATAATAAAAACAAATACATTTGGAAGTGGTGGAACTATGTTGGGCATTTGGTCTGACAATGTCAGGAGAGTTTTCTATTGTTTCCATTCCACTGCTTTGGTATCATTCATACTGAGGTTTACTTGGCTGCACAGGTCCACATATAGCAAACCTCAGAGGTTCTCTTTATCTCCACCTGCTGGTAGAGGGACACAACCCACAAGTCTCTGGATTGATCTGTTGGGACTAATGGAAAGAAAATTGTCAGGTAAGAATTCATTTTTCCTTTCAAAATGTGCTCTAAGCTAGTTTTCTATAAAGGCAGTTCCATGCAGAGTGCCCTTTACAAAATACTAGTTTAGGGCTTCTTTTACAAAGCTGCGCTAACGATTCCCACGCGGCAAATGAGAGGAAGCCCATAGGAATTGAATTGCCGCACCGAGAATCCCTTAGTGCGGATCATCCCAGTGAATAACTTTGGGTGCCATGTATAGAATTTACCCCTTAACTTAGAAATTTGCATAGGTAATTTTTTTTTTTATTATTTATCTTTTCTGAATTACAATCATCAAATCAAATTTGAAGACAGAAAAAAAGTACCACAGTTGAAAAATACAGGTCGTAAATACATACAATTAGGAACAAAGAACAATTCTGCACCTCAGGAAAACATAAAAAAGAGGAGGAACCAATTATTTTAAATATTTACAGACGTTATGGCATGTAAATGTTAGTGCCTGTGTTTGAGTATTGCCCCCACAGCATCGAAAGTCATTACCAGAGTTTTAGGTGGCCCACCGCTATGCTGCTCTAGAGATCGAAGAGATCCCTCCCCCCCCCAAAAAAAATGAAGGGTATTCACCCTGAGACTGCTTGTCCTTGTTTGGCCTCAGCCTGCAATCTTCTTGCCCCTGACACACTTGTTAGAATCCCTCATAACTTCCCATGGAGTCACAACTAAAGCCAGGAGGAGAAGCAATCCTCCCATTTCCACCCCAAGCAACGACAGTGGGGTTAAGTCCTCATCTCATCCTGCATTTTTGAGATCCCGTCTGGGGGAAAGGGTGTGGGGGTGGAGGTTGGGTCTAAGGAAGACCTCATGCGTGAGTCAAATCCTCCTGCAGCTCAGCAGACATTGGAGCCACAGCCAACAGAGTAACAGGAGAGACAAGAGGTAATTAGTGATTACTTTCCTGGGGCTGGTACCAGAGGCTCAGAGGAATTACTCCTCACCTTCCTCTTAAATTTAGAGGCATTGTAGCAAAAACAAGAGAAGCAAAAATTGAAGAAACAGTATCAGTACTCTTGAATGTTTGTAGACATGTCTCAACACCCAACACCCAAGTTCCATCTTGGCTCCAACTCCCTCCCTTCCAGCATGTAGAGAGTAATTTTATAAAAAGGCACCTATGTATGAAGAGTAAAAAATGTCTATTTCTGCCTGTTTTATAAAGACACGTAGCTTTCGAGGTAGGGCAGCTGGGGTAATAGCTTTTGGCTTGCAGAGCTGTTGCTGGGGGGGATTCCACTAAGTTTTGATGAGATTTCAGCCTCATTTAACAAGATTAAAGTTAAATTACAGGGACACAGTACTTAATTGGAGGCTCACTCTGTTAAATCTGATGCACTTGAATTCCATGATTTCTGTTAGAAGCAGTCGATTTTTAACAATTGCAGAAAGCACAGTCTTGGAAGCTAGAGAGGCAACAGGTGCCTTAACTTGAGGTTGTTGAATTTCCCTATGGCACTCATGATATCTCCTTTACACATGCTGAAACAATAGCTGGTGGAGGTGTTAGATTTACCACCAAAATATTCTTGCTGATTACTAGGTTCTATAGCTTCCACTTGAAGATGACCAAGAAGACAGGGAAAGAAGAGTTTTAAGGGTGGACAATTAGCTTTCAGTTTGAGGATAATTTTATACAGTCTTTTTCGCATGTAACAAAGAACTAATGGGACACTTAAAACTTTGAGGTATTTGAGCATAAGCATATTATCAGCAGTTGAATAACCCTCACTCCAGTGCATATTAACATACTCAAATGCACAATATCCAACTAACACTACTCAAATGCATGCATAATGGATAGTACTCTGATGGACAATAAATGTGAACATTGTTATGTTGGCCAGCCTCGCATGCACAAAACAGATGTGCTGTCACTCAAACATGCTGTATAAACAGACGGTACATGAATTTACACTTTCAGCCAGACTTACACATAGTGCCTAGCTGGCATTTGAAAAAGCATAAAAAATGTTTTTACTGCTGACTGAAAATAAGTCAGAAATGTCCCTCTGGCATAATTGGGCCACCCTGCCATACAGTTTGGGCCTGGGCCAGTATCCCATGGGCAGATTTCCATGACTGTTTTCCTGAATATGCAATTAAAATTCAAACTTTTGTAAATTTTAAATGTACACCCCATGGAACGCCGTTTGTTGACACTGAATACTGTCACTGTCAGATGCTGTTTAGCTAGAAGATGACACTGAATCAAGGATGATGGTATGAAGCTAGCTGCAGTTTAGAATAATACTTTTAAGGGTGTAGTGAATAAGAATATTGTACTTATTATTGATTACCTGTTGTGATTGCTGTAGGTAGGCTGTGTCATTATCAGGCTTATTTTCGAAAGAGAAGGGCGCCCATCTTTCGACAGAAATCGAGAGATGGGTGTCCTTCTCACAGGGTTGCCCAAATCGGCATAATCAAAAGCCAATTTTGGGTGTCCTCAGCTGCTTTCCGTCGCGGGGACAACCAAAGTTCACGGGGGGGGGGGGGGGGTGTCGGAAGCGTAGCGAAGGCGGGACTGGGGCGTGCCTAAAACATGGGCATCCTTGACCGATAATGGAAAAAAGAAGGGCGTCCCTGATGAGCACCTGGGCGACTTTACTTGGTCCATTTTTTGTTATGACCAAGCCTCAAAAAGGTACCCAAACTGACCAGATGACCATCAGAGGGAATCGGGGATGACCTCCCCTTACTCCCCCGGTGGTCACCAACCCCCCCCCCCCCCCCCATATCGTAAAAAAAACTTTTAAAATATTTTTTGCCATCCTCAAATGTCATACCCAGCTCCCTGACAGCAGTATGCAGGTCCCTTGAGCAGTTTTAGTGGGTGCAGTGCACTTCAGGCAGGCGGACCCAGGCTCATCCCCACTACCTGTTATACTTGTGGTGGTAAATGTGAGCCCTTCAAAACCCACCAGAAACCCACTGACACACATCTAGGTGCCCCCTTTACCCCTTAGGGCTATGGTAGTGGTGTACAGTTGTGGGGAGTGGGATTTGGGGGAGGGGCTCAGCACATAAGGTAAGGGAGCTATGCACCTGGGAGCAATTTGTGAAGTCCACTGCAGTGACCCCTAGGGTGCCCGGTTGGTGTCCTAGCATGTCAGGGGGACCAGTGCACTACGAATGCTGGCTCCTCCCATGACCAAATGGCTTGGATTTGGTCCTTTATGAGATGGGTGTCCTTGGTTTCCATTATCGCCAAAAATCGGGGATGACCATCTCTAAGGTTCGACCTAAATTTTGCAATTTTGGGCATCCCCGATCATATTATCAAAATGAAAGATGGATGCCTATCTTGTTTCGATAATACGGGTTTCCCCGCCCCTTCGCCGGGACGTCCTGCGAGGGCGTCCTCAGGAAAACTTGGGCGCCCCTTTCAATTATGCCCCTCTATGTTGTTCCTTGTTATTCTCTTGAGTTGAGGGACCTTGATGCAGGAAGTGCCAGTGTCACAAGACTGCAGTATTAAATGTTAAGAACCTGTTTAATACCCATTGTTAGAGTTTATACAGTGCAAAGAGGGCATATTGTGCTAAACAGATATGTTTTCTTGAATCGTTCATGAGAGTTATTTATGAGTGTTTGATTTGTTGCCATTTTCTCCTTTACCAATCTGATTTACCTGATGTACATACACAATGTCTACCTAATTTTTTAAATGAAAAAGTAACTAAAATTTCCTCTTTGACTTTTTCTATGGCCATGTTTGAGCTACTATCTGGAATGAAACCACAAAGGAAATCTACAGGAGCAGCATTTGAAAGGGCGAGTATGATAACATAGCGCACAACTATGGAACACTCTGCCAAAGATAATAAAAACAACGAACGACCACCTAAGTTTCCGGAAAGAACTAAAAACAAACCTGTTCAAAAAGGCGTACCCCACCGACCCAACATAAAACACCTAAGTTCCTGCGACACTGCAAAACCAAAGACTGTAATGAACATATCTTAACCCTCACCCCCCCTCCCTAACTTCCCCAATGTATCTACCAAACACGAACTTTCTTTTACCACAATAACACCTGTATTTGTTCATACCGCAACTGGCAAACGTCGTTGCAGTACCATGTAAGCCACATTGAGCCTGCAAATAGGTGGGAAAATGTGGGATACAAATGAAACAAAAATTAAATAAACCAGAGCCGGTGGTGGGAGGCGGGGATAGTGCGGGGCAGACTTATACGGTCTGTGCCAGAGCCAGTGGTGGGAGGCAGGACTGGAGGTTGGGAGGCAGGGATAGTGCTGGGCAGACTTATACGGTCTGTGCCAGAGCCGGTGGTGAGAGGCGGGGATAGTGCTGGGCAGACTTATACGGTTTGTGCCAGAGCCGGTGGTTGGGAGGTGGGGCTGGTGGTTGGGAGGCGGGGATAGTGCTGGGCAGGCTTATACGGTCTGTGCCCTAAAGAGCACAGGTACAAATCAAAGTAGGGTATACACAAAAAGTAGCACATATGAGTTGTCTTGTTGGGCAGATTGGATGGACCGTGCAGGTCTTTTTCTGCCGTCATCTACTATGTTACTATGTTACTATATGAGGAAAATGGTTAAAAAGAAGCTAAAAGGATCAGCTACAAAGATTAGGACATTAAATCAGGCATGGACATTGCTAAAAATGCCATCTCGGAAGCCCAGACCAGATGCATTTCACGTATTTACAAAGGTAGAAAGAAGAGAAAACAACAGCCAACATGTTTAAAAGGTGAAGTGAAAGGCTATTAGGGGCAAAAGAATGCACTTCAAACAATGAAAAAGGACCCAAATGAGGGAAATAAATAAGAAGCAACATGAGCACTAGCAAGTTAGATGCAAAGCATTGATAATTTATTTATTTATTTATTTATTTATTTTTGTTACATTTGTACCCCGCGCTTTCCCACTCATGGCAGGCTCAATGCGGCTTACATGGGGCAATGGAGGGTTAAGTGACTTGCCCAGAGTCACAAGGAGCTGCCTCTGCCTGAAGTGGGAATCGAACTCAGTTCCTCAGTTCCCCAGGACCAAAGTCCACCACCCTAACCTTGAGTAATGAAGACTAAAAGAGAATATGAAAAGAAACTTGCTGCAGAGGCAAAAACTCACAGTGATATATGAGACAAAAAGTGAGGAGAATGAATGAGGATACCAAGAAAATTGTTTATTCGTATAAAAAATGACCCGACACGGCCGTGTTTCGGCCCAAAGGCCTGCCTCAGGGGTCTTTATAACCTCCTCTCCTCTGAAAATTTTTTTTTTGTAATAACCAGGAATAGCCTGTTGTACATTTGCTGGATCTTCAAAATGGAGCGCAATTTCAGCTAATAGAATCTTTTCAACCCACAAAAAGTTTGAAGGAGATTTCAGGCAAGTGCATACACAAAAAGCTTGTGGCAACCACTACATGCATTCATTTTCCCAAATCTCGAAGATGTACAACAGGCTAGTTCCTGGTTATTACAAAAAAAAAATTTTCAGAGGAGAGGAGGTTATAAAGACCCCTGAGGCAGGCCTTTGGGCCGAAACACGGCCGTGTCGGGTCATTTTTTATGCGAATAAACAATTTTCTTGGTATCCTCATTCATTCTCCTCACTTTTTGTCTCATATCTCACGGTTTTGTGAGGGTTTTTACCTCCTTTTTGTTGTGCCAAAAACTCACAGTAACAACTTTTTCAGGTACATCAGAAACAGAAAGCCTGTGAAGGAATCTGTGGGACAGTTAGATCATGAAGAAGCAAAAGGGGCACTTAGGGAGAACAAGGCCATGGTGGAGAAACTGAATGAATTCTTTTCTTCAGTCTTTATGGAAGAAGATGTAAGTGATCTCCCTGTACCAGAAATGGGTTTCAAGGGTGATAATGTGGAGGAACTGAAAGAAATCTTGGTGAACCTTGAAGACGTACTGAGCAAAATCGACAGTACTGAAAGAACTCAAACATGAAACTTCTGATCTGCTGTTATTAATCTGTAACCTGTTGTTAAAGTACCTGAAGACTGGAGGATGGCCAATGTGGCGCCGATTTTTAAAAAGGCTTCCAGGAGTGATCCTGGAAATTACAGACCAGCAAGCCTGATGTCAGTACTGGGTAAAATAGTGGAAACTATTATAAGGAATAAAATTACGGAACACATAAATAAGCGTGGTTTAATGGACAGAATCAGCATGGTTTCAGCCTAGGGAAGTCTTGCCTTACCAATTTGCTTCATTTATTTGAAGGTGTGAATAAAGAAGTATAGCATATCTAGATTTTTAGAAAGCTTTTGACAAAGTTCCTCATGAGAGATTCCTGAGAAAATTAAAGAGTAATGGGATAGGAGGCAATGTTCTGTTGTGGATTAGAAGTGGTTATTGGACAGAAAACAGAGGGTTGGGTTAAATGGCTATTTTTCTCAATGGAGGAGGGTGAATAGTGGAATGCTGCAGGGATCTGAACTGGCACCGATGCTATTTAACATATTTAGAAATGATCTGGAACACGTAATGATGAGTGAGGTGATTAAATTTGCAGACGACACAAAACTATTCAAGATGGTTAAAACTCATGCAGGCTGTAAAAATATTGCAGGAAGACCTTAGGAAATTGGAAGACTGGGCATCCAAATGGCAGATAAAATTTAATGTGGACAAATGCAAAGTGATGCACATTGGGAAGAATAATCCAAATCATAGTTAACTGATGCTAGGGTCCACCTTTGGGGTCAGCACCGGAGAAAAAGATCTGGGTGTCATTGTAGATATTATGCTGAAATCTTCTGTCCAGTGTGTGGCGGCGGGCAAAAAAGCAAACAGGATGCTAGGAATTATTAGGAAAGGAATGGTAAATAAGATTGAGAAAACTATAATGCCTCTATATCGCTCCATGGTGCAACCTCACCTTGAGTATTGCATTCAGTTTTGGCTGCCATATCTTTAAAAAAGTATAGCTTCAAATCTCATCATCTCTCCAGCTTTAAAAAGTTCTGGGCACCGTTTAAAAAATACATTACATCTCTACCATCTTGACTTCTTTGCATTTCTTTATGCTTACCTATCTTTATGTAATACATTTGACAATGTTTATTGTTCCTTTGTTCAACACTGGACCTGTTGCTGAGTTTAAAGGGGGTCTGGACAGATTCCTGAAGGAAAAGTTCATTGATCGGTATTAAATTTTGGGATTTTGCCAGCTTCTTGGGGCCTGGATTGGCTGCTGTCAGAGACGGAGTGCTGGGCTTGATGGACCTTTGGTCTTTTCCCAGCGTGGCAGTGCTTATGTACTTATGTTCATTGTAAAAACTAATGAAAAGATTTGGAAAAAAAAGATATAGCGTAATTAGCTAAGGTTTAAAGAAGAGTGACCAAAATGATAAAGGGGATGGAACTCCTTTCATATGAGGAAAGGTTAAAAAGGTTAGTACTCTTCAGCTTGGAAAAGAGACAACTGAGGGGAGATATAATTGAAGACTACAAAATCCTAAGTGGTGTAGAATGAGTAGAAGTGAATCTATTTTTTACTCTTTCAACAAGTACAAAGACTAGGGGACACTCATGGCAGTTACATGGAAATATTTTTAAAACAAAGAGGAGGAAATGTTTTTTCACTCCATGAATAGTTAAGCTCTGGAAATCTTTACCAGAGGCTGCAGTAACAACGGTTAGCGTATCTGGGTTTAAAAAAAGGTTTGGACAAGTTCCTGGAGGAAATGTCCATCGTCTGCTATTGAGACAGACATCGGGAAGCCACTGCTTGCCCTGGGATTGGTAGCATGGAATGTTGCTACTATTTGGGATTCTGCCAGGTACTTGTTGCCTGGCTTGGCCACTGTTGGAAACAGGATATTGGGCTAGATGGACCATTGTTCTGACCCAGTATGGCTATTCTTATGTTCTTATATAATGAGCCTAATATAGTCTCTATGCCACATCTAATATCTTGTGGGAATCTTTTGCTCAGATTACTTTCTTAGACTTGTCAATCGTATTAAAGTCTATGAATAATACACACTGTGCCCTTGACTCTTCCAGTTCATGAAATCTGTTCCATTCTTCTTGGTGACCTCTTTTTGCATCTGGTTCAAGCATCCTTAATGTAATATCTGTGATATTCAAGTGTGCAAGAGTGAAGGCTGTAAACCTACAGTGAATCCTGGGGTGCTATCTATCCCCCTAACTCCAGTCTACGTTTTCTAGGAAAGTTAACTGAGTTTCAAGATACTATTGATGTTTATACAATCTTGGATCAGCATAAGCATAGCTTCTAATGAAAGAATATTAGTGAGACATTTTTGGTATCAGTAGTTGGTTCTGTGAGAGTGCCTTTTTTATGTTATTTTTAGACATTTCTGATTTTGTTCAGCTTAGCAATTATTTGGTTTAAGTATTCTATTTTTGCAGTTGTTAAATGTGCTTAGGTAGGATGTACACAGCAAGTTAGAGTTAGGAAAGCTACCAGTAGTTGATCAAGCATAGTGTCAGGAGTGCCTCAGGGATCAGCACTCTCTTCCTTGTTACTTAGAATCAATTTGCTGTGATATTTTGGAGAATCGTAGTGTAGGCTATCAGTTCTACACAAATGATATGCTTTTCTTTCCTGCTAAAATTTACCCTAGTATTTTTAGGGGTAATTATATAAAATCTTTTTTTTTTGTACATATATAGTCACGTACATGTGTAAATGGTCTCTCTAAGATATGAACCTGCATAAAATTATGTGCAGTCACATGATGGTGTGTAATTTGCTGGTAGGCATGTATGGGGGTGGAATTTGCAAGTACATGTGTAGATTATAAAGTATGCCAATTTACATGGTTATTTGAGTAATCTAGGTGTTGAGATTTACACCTGCAAGGTAGGCACAATTTCTGCATCTTATCCTAGTACTTTATAAAGACTTGTGGAGGGGGCATAATCGAAAGGAACGTCCAAGTTTTGATGAGGATGTCCTCGCAAAACATCCCAATGCAGGCGTGGGGAAACCCATATTATCGAAACAAGATGGATGTCCATCTTTCATTTCGATAATACGGTCAGGGACGTTTCGCCACAGCTGAATGGAAAAACTATTAGACCGGAGGTTCTGAAGCAGCTGTGGCGAAACGGAGGCCAACGTTAACCACGGCTCTAATTACGGAGGAGCCTAAGAGAAGCTAAGTACCTTCTCGAGTTTTCAGTAGTTTTTTGACATCTGCAAGTTTAATGATACACTGAAAAATATATAATTTGCTGAATGCTTGAAATTAAAGTTTTGGAGGTTTTATCCGATGATGAAGAAGCCCTAGCCCTTTCACCCGCTTTTTTAGGGGGGAGGTGTTTCCTGAAGTTTTTCCTCCTATTTATAAATGTATAACAGTTTACCTGCACACACTAATGTTGCCATTAGTGCTTGGCCATTACTAAAAATTAGCCCATGAGCCCATACTTCCTCCTATTTTGTAGGCAGTAAGGGCTTATGTGCTAATCATGTGCTAATCAATTAGCGCGCAGCAATGTAGCTTTGCTAATTGATTTGCACTGTTCCCCCCACTCTGTCCTAGATACACCCTCTCTGAGAAAAATTCCAAATAATTATTTAGTGTATTCTTTGCACACACACATTTGGAACTTACTGCAGGATACCTCAGCATAGTCTGCGTAAACCTTTTTAAGCTACTGCTTACTGCAGCTTATTTAAAGGAGCCCACAGTATAAAACAACTACAATTAATCCTTATAATTTAAAATATCTCTTAGGTGCAAACTGCATATTGCAATCTAGTATCACATTTAGAGGTAGATTTTAATTCATTTTAGAGGCAGATCTGCCAAACATAATGCCTGTACTAAAACTGAAACAGGGCTTCACATCACAACTTCTCCATATCCAGAGGGATCAATGATTCTAGAAAGCTGGATTTGGGGAATAAAATCAAACTTTTACCTCCCATATAGACATGGGAACAGCTTTCTAAAATCACTGTTCCCTCTTCAAAGGGCCCCGATCCAAGCATCAGCACCCATCTCGCTAGCTTTCCCAGCCCCTTTAATCCGTAGCACAGACAGCTTTCTCTTACATAGTCTGAACACTAACTCCGTCCCACCTCAGCAGCACAGGCACCTTCCCGCAACATAACCTGACCCCTCCCTGCCAGCATAGACACCTTTCCCCCAACATACCCTGACCCCACAGGCAGCACAGACAAAATCTCTGGTGCTCCCCTCCCCACTGGAGGAGGTCCCCCCATATGTGGGCATAAGTTGGACACATGGCTGCCTCCTCTGGACTATCTTCCTACCCCCTCAACCCAATCTGGGTGTCCCTGGTGTCTAGTGGAGCAAAAGCAATGCCCACTCACTCTTGCCTCATGTGCTCTGGGTTTCCAAAATGGCCACAAAATCTCTAGTGGTAATATTGTGGTATTATTACATGGGCAGAGTTCCATATATGGGCATTTTACTATACGTGCCTACCTTTCTTTATAAAACAGTGCCTGAGTAGGCTCTTATCCTAAATGCTGTGTTGTAAACTTAGCCTCATTGTGCCTCCACTATTTGTTTTCTCTAGGGATGTCAGCAGTCATCTTTTATAGAGCTGGAATGCATGATAAGTTCACAGAAATCTGAAATTAAAATTTTGCAAGAGAAACTGAAAATAGCAAACCTTAAACTAGAAGAGCTTAATGCTTGCAATGTAGATATCATCTCACTGAGAGGAAAAGAACAGAAGGTAAGAAACTTTTTATTATCTTATGCATTTGTATCAAAATGAGGGTGGAAAATAGACCAATCATTTTGCTCAGATATAGAAAATAACGCATTTAATAATTGAATGCCTTTCTTTACATTTTTTAATCTTGTTTGAATGGATGGTTAGATTACTTGAAAGTTTTTTTTGAAGGAAGAGTGACCACATTAACCAGTACAGGTTTTTCTGGAACATACATTCTCTAATGATAAGTGGAATGCAAAGCTTTAATGCATGGTGACACCATCCAACAGAGCCTGCTATGGTGAGATGAGTAACAATACTTTTAACTTGGGCAGAACTTTCTAGCATGTAGGTTTCCACAAGTGCAGCACTTCCCATGCTAGAGCTGTTGCGTTGAACTACCTCAGGGTTTCTTTCCAAGTGGAGCTTTTCAGAGATGTCTACCCTGCAGTGCCTTGATTTTTTGGTAACAAGAATTGGCATATAAATTATCCTGAATACAACTGGCATTTACCACCAGTATTTAGAAGGTAGACCCATTTCTTTTTAGACTTCTTTTTGTTCAATTCATGCAGGCTTACTACTATTGAAAGTTTCCATCAGGTCTTCCACTGTGTCCTTGGACCTTAACACGATACTGTTCCATGTTTAACCATTCATTTGCTCTTCCAATATTTCTCCCTTGCCACATGTTGCATGATGATGAAAGTGCCCTCCATACAGCAGATTGTTAAAGAGCCTTAGGAGGGTAGTTATTTTTTTTAACTTGAAGTTTGATTTCAAACAATAACACAAGAACCCAGACTGCATAGTAAATGATAACATTCATAATGTACATATCCAATCCACAAAGGTTTTAAACCTCATATTTAATGACAGTTGAACAACTTATGAACTATAATAGTACAAAGGTATAAAATAAAAATTTTAATGGAAATTAACTCCTTCTCTTCCCCTCTCCTTGTATCTAACTTCCCAAATACCAACTCCACATTTATTAATACGATTGCCACAGATTATAACAAAGTGCTGTAAGGCTATATCAGTCATAGATGTATCCCATTCTCTTGAAAGACAGGTGTATTCCACATGGGGGTGAGGGTTATACGTGCTGCCATAAAAATTAACAACAGCAATTTATTCTTGGGACTGTCTATCCTTGGAATCCGCTTATGCAATAGTGCCGCTTCTGTCTAAGGGAACAGGATTTTGCAACACATTTTGCACATAGAGCACTTAGGGAGGACAAGGCAATAGCGGAGAGACTGAATGAATTCTTTCATTTGGTCTTTACGGAAGAAGACATTAGAGATCCACCTATACCAGAAATGGTTTTCAAGGGTGATGATGCAGAGGAACTGAAAGAAATCTAGGTGAACCTGGAAGACGTACTGAGCCAAATCGACAAATTAAAGAGTAGTAAATCACCTGGACTAGATGGCATACATCCAAGGGTACTGAAATAACTCAAACATGAAATTGCTGATCTGCTGTTAGTGATCTGTAACTTGTCGTTAAAATCATCTGTAGTACCTGAAGATTGGAGGGTGGCGAATGTAGTGCCAAATTTTAAAAAGGGTTCCAGGGTGATCCAGGAAATTACAGACCAGTAAGCCTGACTTCAATGCTGGGCAAAATAGTGGAAACTATTATAAAGAATAAAATTGTGGAACACATAGACAAACATGGTTTAATAAGACAGAGTCAGCATGGATTCAGTCAAGGGAAGTGCTTCCTCACCAATTTGCTTAATTTCTTTGAAGATGTGAATAAACATGTCAATAAAGGTGAGTCGGTTGATGTAGTGTGTATAGATTTTCAGAACGTTCCTCATGAGGGACTCCTGAGAAAATTAAAGAGTCATAGCATAGGACGCAACGGTCTGTTATGGATTAGAATTAGTTATTGGACGGAAAACAGAGGGTAGGGTTTAATGGACATTTTTCTCAATAGAGGAGGGTGAATAATGGAGTGCTGCAAGGATCTGTACTGGGACTGGTGCAATTTTTTTTAATGATCTGGAAATTGGAATGACAAGTGAGTGATTAAATTTGCAGATGACACAAAACTATTCATGGTTGTTAAAACACATGCGAACTGTGAAAAATTGCAGGAAGATCTTAGGAAATTGGAAGAGTGGGCATCCAAATAGCAGATGAAATTGAATGTGGACAAATGCAAAGTGATACACATTGGGAAGAATAGTCCAAATCATAGTTACCTGATTCTAGGGGTCCACCTTCGGAGTGAATACCCAAGAAAAAGAACTAGGTGTCATTGTAGACAATACACTGAAATGTTCTGCCCAGTGTTTGTCGGTGGCCAAAAAAGCAATCAGGATGCTAGTAATTATTAGGAACGGAATGGTAAATAAAACCAAGAATACTATAAAGCCTCTGTATCGCTTCATGGTACGACCTCACATTGAGAATTGTGTTCAGTTCTGATCGCTGTATTTCACAAAAGATGTAACGGAATTAGAAAAGGTTCAAAGAAGAGCAACCAAATGATAAAGGGGATGGAACTGCTCTCAGATGAGGAAAGGCTATAGATGTTAGGGCTCTTCATTTTTATTTATTTATTTATGCTTTTATAACTTTACACAAGTTTAAATCTTGTTACATGTAACTCAGGATACAAAAGAGATCAAATATATTTAAATCAAAAGATACTCTTCACAGAGATTATGATAGGTAAATAAAAACATTCACTTTTGTCCCTTCCTTAGACCTCAATAAAAGGGGGGAGTGAAAAAAAAATAATCAGGGAGATAATAGAGGAAAAAAAGAAAAGGAAAGGCTATATGCGCACCCACCTTATTTCATATGCCTTACTGATATAACTCAGTTACTCTTTTCAGGTCTATGAAAGCTTTCAGGTGGTCTGGTTCAAAGAAGATATACTTAAATCCCTCATAATTTACTATACATTTACATGGATATGCAAGCAAAAATGTTGCTCCCAAAGATCGCATCTCTTCTCTTAACTCTAGAAATTTCTTTCTTCTCTCTTGCATAGCTCTGGTGACATCAGGAAAAATCCAGAGTTTTTGACCACAAAACTTTTGATGCATAAGTATAATTTTAATATCGCATTAAAGTCTTGTTCAAAGACAAATGAAATCAAAAGCGTAGCCCTACTAGTTACATCAGTCAATGAGTCTTCCAAAGTTAAAGAAATATCTTTCAAATCCTCAAATTTCTCTTGTTCTATGACTTCAGGAATCTCCTCTTGACTCTTTTTTGTCGGCAGGAAAAATATTTATTGGAGGAAAATTTTGAGGAGAAATCTTCAAAATTTCAACTAAATATTTTTTAAATAATTCCAAGTGGAGGATTCCTATCGGTTTTGGAAAGTTCAAGATCCTCATATTCAAGCTTCTATTGTAATTTTCTATTTGTTCAATTTTTTGACAGATACTTGAATTATGTTTAATAACCACTGAAACATTTTCTTTAATTTTAGCAATATCTTTTTGAGAACTCTGTACCTGTTCATTAAATTCTTGCTTCAAGCTGTTCATCGATTTAGAGAGCTGGTCTACTGTAGAAATCAAGTTCATCGTTTCTTGGGTTGATTTTGTAATCAGGGCTTTCATATTTTCCATAGCCTGCCAATGGTAGAGTGTAACCACCGGGGGGGGGGGGGGGGGTCAACAAACTTTCTCTTCCCCTGTTCTCAGCTGCCGATAACTGTTCCGAGGGAGAGCCCTCTCTGCAGGGTGAAGTCTTCGCGACTTCTGCGTCCTGTAGTCCCACATTCTCCTCTCGCGTTATGGCAGGGCATGGTGGATTCCCAGGCGCCGGAGGAGAGAGTGTAACCTCATGTTCCAAAGACATCGGGTTCCCTTCCCCGACGTCAAGCGGAAGCTCAACTCCGGTCTCTATCAGTGGGCGCCGAACCGCAAAGCTGTCTAACGTTAGCTGCTTCGGGGAAGATGCATGAGCTGGAGAGGGTAACGCTCTGATAATCCCCTTTCTTTTAGAGTGTGGCATATCGGTAGCAGGAAAAGATGTTAGGGCTCTTCATCTTGGAAAACAGATGGCTGAGGGGAGATATGATTAAGGTCTACAAAATACTGAGTGGTGTAGAACGGGTAAAAGTGAATCGATTCTTTATTCTTTCAGCTAGTACAAAGAGTAGGAGACACTCAATGAAGCTACGTGGAAATACTTGTAAAACAAATAGGAGGAAATATTTTTGGACTCAACGAATGCTTATGCTCTGAAACTTATTGCCAGAGGATATAGTAACAGCGGTTAGCACAGCTGGGTTTAAAAAAGGTTTGGACAAGTTCTTGGAGGAAAGTCCATAGTCTGATATTGAGATAGATTTGGGGAAACCACTGCTTGCCCTGGGATTGGTAGCATGGAATGCTGCTACTGTTTGAATTTCTGTCTTGTACTTGTGACCTGGATTTGCCATTGTTGGAAAGAGGATACTGGGCTAGAAGGACCATTTGTATGACCCAGTATGTCTGTTATGTTTTTATATTTAAAAACCACTTTCCAGAATATGGTAAAAAGTACCTTGCTCTGCATATCCCATCCAACAATGAAATCCCCTTGATTTATCCCCTACAAATATTTTATTGGGTGTTGAGTACCAGTGCATCAAAATTGTTTAAGCATTTTCAATAATCTGTGTGGCAAATTAAATCTTATGAGCCCTCAAACATCTATCCTCCCGCTCATGTTGATCTAATTCATCTGTAATATCCTTTTCCCAGGTCTGCATATATTTTGGTCTGCACCCCCATCGTTCATTAAGGATTTGGTAAATCATTGAAATTAGTTTTTTTTTTTGCACTTTCATATGTACCATCTGCTCAAAAACAATCCTTTCCCTTTCCACTTGTTTTAGATGATCCCTGGATTGCAGAAAGATCTTAACCTGTATATAGGGAAAATATCTCCAGAATCCAGGGACTATTTTACCTGGCGATCCTGAGTGAGAATGACCTGCCCTCCTTGTACAAATTGGCCAATATGTTGGAGGCACCTACTTTCCCACCTCTTGAAAATCCTCCATCTCTGCCAGGTTGAAACCCTTTCGTGTAGCAACTGGTGATAATGAGGAATATGTCCTCCTCCTAACTATATACTACTACTTATCATTTCTATAGCACTACAATATGTACTCCCCCCCCAACACTTTTACATTGTTTCTTTCGTGAACGTGTTTAGAATCTCATTGATTCCTTTTTTGGCATACCTATCAAAGGCCAATGACACAGTGGACTTCCCCCTAGACCCCCGAAGAACCGTGCACAGTTTCAACCTGCACACACTGATTTTCCTTCTCCTGATGCCATTCAAAGAGGACTCTAATTGTGCTGCATGATAATATTTCTCCAAGTTGGGCATACCCATACCCCCTCTTTATTAGAAAGAAACATTACTGACCATGCTATTCTCAATTTTCGCCCTCCCCATATAAACCTAAAAAGTTTTTTAAGCTAGGCCTGAAATAAAACTGGGGAGATACTAATGGGCAGGACTTGGAATAAATATAGGAATTTTGGAAGAACCATTCTAATAGTTTCCATTCTCCCCATCCAGGAAAGAATAAACTTGTCACAAATCTGTAAATCCTGGTTAAGTTTTGCAGGTAGAGCCAAAGTTCTAAGCAAATAATTTTTGGTAATCCTGCCTCAGGGTCATTTCCAAATGTTTTATGGAAGTGGATCTCTATCAGAAAGGAAGCATACTCTTGAGAGCTTGGGCATCTTTTTCATGCACCGATATATTCAAAATCTCTGTTTTAGTTAAATTTCCCTTAAATCCTGACAGCTTCCCATACTGAGTCATTTGCTGCTGAAGAGCACTTATCACCCTCTTTGATCCCCTGGTAGTGACCAAAATGTCATCTGTAAACAAGGAAATTTTATGTTGTCTGCCCTGTGCTTCTATTCCCTCTGTATTGGAGCAGGCTGTAATGGACACCCTTGCCTAGTGCCCCTCTGCAACTCAAACACTGGAGAATATTTACCATTTACTTTGACAGAAGCTGAGGGCTGATGATACAGGGATTTAATGTAGTGAATAAAATGATTACCTACCCCTATCTGACATGCGGTCAAAAGCTTTTTCTCAGTCCACCGCCACTGCTATCGTAGGGGTTTGTGTGCCTTTCACATCAAGTTTAGGATCATCCTGTTTCCATCACCTGCCTGTTTTTCCATTATAAAACCCACCTGGTCTGGATGTATAAGATCTGGCATGACTTTTGCCAATATATCTACCAGTACCCATGCCATCAACTTAGTGTCAATGCCTAATAAAGAGATGGATCTATTGTTCTGCTGTGCTGTTGCGAATGAGATTGTGACTGTGCCTCTCTTTTTCAGGAGTCCTGCCTTGCTGATGTGTTTGGCTGCCACTCTCCTGTCTGTGCCTGCCCTGGTCCCGCATATTACTGGGTTATGTAGCTTCCTGAGCCCTGCTTTGCTGGCGCATTTGGCTGCTACTCTCCTCTCTGTGCCTGCCCCAGTCCCACATAATACTGGGTCATGTGACTTCCTCTAAGCTACTGAACCAGGAAGTTCTTCACTATTTAAAGACCTCCTGCTTTTCTGTTTGTTTCTCAAAGGCGCACGCTGTTATTTTTTTCTCCTTCTGTCATGGATTGTCCTTGGAAATACATCATAGTACTCTGCTGGGGTCACTGATTTTTCAATCTTGTCTAGCACTGGAACCAGAAGTACATCTTCTCTGTTCTACAATCCCCGTGGTATGGGGACGCTGCTATTCTTTCCAGACCAATAGACAGCACTCCCCTTTCCACCTGTGCTCTATTTCTTTAGTAGCGACCTCTTCTCGCACACATTACCATGATTGCTTTTATTGATCGACAGTTAAGAAGCCCGATAGTTAGAAAGCCATTTCTTATAAGAGACTAAGTCTTGGATTCTGGTTGCTCCTTATTGTGTCTCACTGAAATTTGGTTGAAGCAAGGGGAAGAATCTCATCTTAGTGCTTGTCTTCCTGAAGGTTTTGATTTTAATTCATGCTCCTGAACTTCTAGACGAAGTAGTGGCCTAGGGCTTGTGTTTCCTTCTGACCTCAAAAGTTTTAGAGCAATTCTCCTCTTTTCCTGAACTTTTACTCACCTGTCTGGATTCTCTGCTCTCATTACGCATTCTCCTTTTCTACCGTCTCTCTCTCCGGACCTATGGGATACCTTTTTACAGACCCTTGCATATGCTACATTCCAGTATCTGAACCTACTGATCCTGGGAGATTTTAATATACATGTGTCGATGATCCCCGTTATTATAGGGCAAAACATTCCATGAACTTAGTCAATGATCTTAGCCTCCATAAATGACTTTCTTTTCCAACCCTTGACTTAGTGCTCACTACCCAGGATTCACCTATTTCTCTTTCTCCTTTTTGTCCAAGTCATTATCTTGGACTGACCACTTACTTGTCTCTTTCAAATTAAACCTTCCCCATCCCCCCTCTGTGCCCTTTGGACCTGACACTGGTTATTGGTATAAGCAACTATCTCATGTTGATCCCGCTTCTCTTTCCCCATCTCTGTTCTCAGTTCCAGATGATTTCTGCATAAAACCACTTAATGACCAGACTGGCATTCTATTTTACAATCGGGGCTCAATAAGGTCGCTCCAAAGACTTTCTCTCATTCCAAGAAACCAAGATTTAACCCATGGTATTCTACTAATCGTCACTTCGGAGGCAATACTGCAGGGCAGAACATTTTTGGAGGAAATCTAAATCTGTATTGGATGTACAAAAATGTAAAATTCTCCATTGCTCTTATAATTTCTACCTTAAAAAGGAAAAAAAGGAAATCAAGGGGGGGGGGCGTGTCCAAAGATGGCGGCATGCTGAATGCTAGCGTCGGAGCTCTTCATTAGTCTGCTGAACTTAGCAAATTTTCCTTAAACAAGATGCCCCATACTAAACGTAAGGGGATAGTCAGAGTAGCAGCCTCGGCTACTAGGACGTCCTGTCCTGTCCAGCAGACTATCGTGAGATACGCCACGAAGCCACCTACCTTAGAATCCGAGAGGGGCCCTGCTGTCTCCGTGGGTGAAGACTCCCTAGGAGACCTGGGGCTTGAGGTTACACTCTCCCCTCCGGAACTTCAACCACCGCCGATTCCCGAAGAACGCCCTTCCTGGCGTGACCAGCGTGACCCGGAAGAGGTCGATGCAGCAGTCCCGGTTCGAGGAGCAGGAGTGGCGTTTTCTGAGGGAAGCCCGATGTTGGGGGCTGAACATCATGCTCCGACACGGGGGGGGGGGGGGGGGGGAAATCGGCAGTGACTCTGGAGAGCATTTGGACTGCTCTCCAGAGAGTGGAGCTAACGGTGGCCAATTCGGCAAAGGAGATTAAAGACTTAGTAAGTACTGTGGCATCTTTAACCCAGACTTTTACTATAACACAGCAAGAAACAAAGGAACAATTGGATGGTCTTAAGCAAGATGTTAACAAATTAAATGAAGTCTCCGTATCACTGGTAAAAGACAATTTGTCTACACAACGTAGACTAGAACAAGTAGAAAATTTCAATCGGAGACTTAATTTGAGACTCTTGAATTTCCCAAAAGAAATGGGAATTAACCCTTTGGATGCCTTTAAGCTATATTTGCAGGAAGTATTAAACTTTTCCCCGGAATCTATTCCACCATTGAATAAAGTATATTATATTCCCTCAAAGAAATCACCTGTAACTACTCTACAAGGTATTCCAAAGGAAAATCAAGATGAATCTTTGAATATTACCGAGATATTAGAGACACCTTTAAATGTAAATTCTGACAGATCAACTGTAATTGCGTCTTTCATTTTTCAGCAAGATTTAGATGCTGTGTTACGGTTATACTTCAAAAAAATGCAGACATTGTTTAGGGGTAAAAGAGTATGGATATACCCTGATATAACTAAGCAAACTCAAGAAAGGAGGAAGCTGTTTTTAGTATTGAGAACAGAAGTTACATCTATAGGGGCCTCCTTTTACCTTAATTACCCCTGTAAATGTGTTGTAAAGTATCTGGGCTTAAAATATATTTTCCACCAACCAGAAAAGTTAAAAGTATTTATAAATATGAAGAAATTGGCTAACCGTTGACCCATTTGAAGAAAATTAGGAATTAACATAAGATAGGTTGCATGCCATGAATATTACCACTGTTTAATTGCTTATAAACTTTAGTCTTCTTTATTTGGTAGACCCCCCCCCCCCCCTTATGTTGTGGTCTAAAGAAGAGTAAAATGTTTTTTCTTTGATAATTTTGCCTTCTATGGGAGGAAATAATGTCTCTCATAAAAATACTGTTTTTGTCTGCATTGCCTGTTCAAATGTAACAATTTGTTTAATTTGATTTAAAATATAAATTAAAAAAAAGGAAAAAAAAGGATTTTGTTACCAAAAGATTAACGAACGCGACAAATCCATCTAAGGAGCTGTACTTGATCTATCAGCAATTATCCAGTTCCAATAAAAAGCAAGCCCTCCGTAATGCTCCCTCAGCAGACTCGCTCTCTAAAGTTTTTGTTGCAGAATCAATTCTCTAGTCCATTCCCAATCCAACCTGCTGGTATTACTATTGATACTCCCTTTTCCAACAAATCTCCATCCTTAGCTAGTGCTGCTACTTGGTCCACTTTCCAAGTTCAATCCCTGGTCTCTTTAAGGAAGTTAATGTCAAATATGATTCTGGCCTATAGCTCTGTAGACCACCTACCCTGTCCTGGCTCAAAACTCCTGAACTTGGTCTGCTTCCTGTATTACTATCTATTGTTAATCTTAGCCTCACTAGTGGACATTTCCCTGACCCTTGGAAAATGGTTGCTGTTTGACCATGTCTTAAAAAAGCCACACTTGATCCTGCAATTGCTAACCACTATCATCCCGTTTCCAATTTGTTTTATGTCAAAAATCTTAGTAAAAGCTGTATTCCATCAATTTTGCTCCTTTGCCAATAACATCTGTGCATTAAATCCCCAACAGTCTAGTTTCCGTCCCTATTTTAGTACAGAAACAGTTGTTACTGCCCTTTTTAGCGAACTCCATTCATACTATGACCAACATAAAACAGTTTTGGCAGTCTCACTAGATCTTTTGGCTGCCTTCGACCTCATTGATCACTCTCTATTATTCACACATTTATCATCTTTGGGGATTTCCAGTACTGTTTACTCTTGGTTTGCTTCTTTTTTCTCAAATCGCTCTTTTCAAGTCATAACACAATCATCAAGTTTTACTACACAGACTCTATTGTGTGGCATACTCCAAGGTTCAATCCTTTCTCCTCTGTTATATAATCTTTTCTTAAGCCCTTTAGCAGTATTAATTCAATCCACTGGTATTTCTACATATTTCTATGCCGACGACATATTTCTTCTTTATCCTACCACCACTTATTCATCTTCTGTTGCCCCCTCCAACGGTGTCTTGACCTGGTATCAGCATGGCTACTGGAACACAAATTAATATTAAACAAAGAAAAAAAAACATAAGAAAAAAATGTTGCCTGCTGGTTTTCAGAAAATTGTCAGATAGCCTTGTCAGTAATTACCAGATGCTTGTAGTGGCTTCAGCACTGGTGTGCGGATGCTGTCTCTAAACAGTGCTTGACTAAACTTCCCATGTTGGGTAAACTGCTGTTTGGAGAGGATTTGGAAAAGCTGGTTAAAGATTTGGGGGATTCCAAGATGTAGCGTCTTCCTGAGGACAAGCCTAAATCTTCATTCTGGTCTTTCTAGGTACAATCCAGTCTAAAGGAATGCAAAGTGCTACAGGCTTGGCTGTTCTCAGACCTTCCAGAGGCTCAAGGATCAGTCTAAGTCATCCTTTCATGGTGATAGATGGAGCTCTTATCAATCCTTATGATCAGCTCCTTCGTCCCATAATTCACAATGATGGGGTCCCAGTCCACTCTTCACTACAACTGATAGGGAATCAGCTGTCTAACTATTACAAAGAGTGGGCTAGAATAACATTGGATCACTGGGTCCTGGATATTATCAGAGACAGTTAAAGTTAGACTTTTTCTATCCAGTCATCGATTTTTTTCTTGGAATTCCCATGCAGAGCCTCATGCAAGAATGGAGTAGTTCTTGACACCCTTTGCATTCTACATGCCTTAGGGGCTATCATACCTGTCCCTTCTCAGGAAAGTGGGATGGGTTACTACTGCATTTATTTTGTGGTAAAGAAGAAGGGAGGCTCCTTTTCGCCTGGTTCTTGACCTCAAAAAGGTGAAAAAATTCCTTTGGGTCATTTTCACGTGGAAACCTTGCATTCGGTGATGGCTGCCATACGTCCGGTGAATTTCTCATGTCTCTGGATCTCAAACAGGCCTACTTTCATATTTCAATCTGGCCACCTCATCAGCAGTTCTTGAGATTCATGATTCTAGGGTAGCACTTTAAGTTCAGGGCAGTGCCGTTTGGCATAGCTACAGCCCCCAGAACCTTTTTGCACAGTCACGGTGATATGCCGATGTTCCTTTGGAAGCAGGGCAATCAAGTTCATCCTTACTTAGATTCAGGAGAGTTTGATAGCCACCTTTCACCTGATCGGCTTGCTGCAGTCCCTGGATTGGGTGGTCAGCTTTTCAAAGAGCCAGCTCAGCTCCTCTCAATGCCTGGACTACTTGGGAGTTCACTTTGACACTCTTCAGGGCAATGTGTTCCTTCCTGACCAGCGGAGACTCAAGCTGCAGGGTCAAATTTGTTCTTTACTCTGTCTGTTGAGTCCTTGGGTCTGGGAATTTGTTCAGGTACTGGGTTCCATGGCTGCATCTCTGGATGTCATTCCATGGGTCAAGGCTCACATGCGTCCTCTTTAGCACTCCTTTGTGTCTCGCTGGTCCCCTATTTCTCAGGACTACACCCTTCATCTCCCCTGGATGTCGCAGGATAGAAGTAGCATGGGTTGGTGGCTGCACAACTGCAATGTCTGCATAGGCATCCCTTTGGCAATCCTTCAGTGGATAGTGGTCATGACGGATGCCAGTCTTACCACTTGGGGAGCTCACTGCTCAGGGTCTCTAGTTCAATGTGGAGGCCCTCTGCCCAATCAATCATCTGGAACTGAGAGCAGTCCGGTTAGCTCTGAAGGTCTTCCAGCATCTTCTTAGGGGTCTCCCGGTGTGAGTGCTATCGGACAGTGTGAGGATGGTGGTTTATATCAACAGGCAAAGGGGAACTCGGAGTGCTTCTGTAGCATTGAAGGCTTACCTTCTGATTCAGTGAGCAGAAAGTCAGGTCCCCATGCTTTCGGCGGCGCACATTGCTGACAGCTTGAATGTTCAGGCGGATTTTCTCAGCAGAAACTTCCTAGATTTGGGGGAGTGGAAGTTATCAACAGTATTTCACCTGATCACTCAGAAATGGGGCACTCTGAACTTGGATTTCATGGCGAACAAGCAAAACGCCAAGATCCCTCGCTTTTTCAGCAGAAGAAGAGAGTTAGGCTCAAATGGTCTAGATGCTCGTCTTCAAGACAGGCTGACAAGGGAACTGCTTTACATTTTTCTGTGCCATGGTCAATGATAGGGAAAATTCTCCAGAAGATCCTTCTTCCTCCAAGGCTGGTGATACGCATTGCTCCCGACTGGCCCCTTAGGCTCTGGCCCACGGATCTGGCCCACCTCCTGGTCAACAGTCCGCTCCATCTTCCTCCCCATCATGATCTTATGTCTGAGGGACCCATTCTCATGGAGGATCTCTCCCCCTCTGCTCTTACAGCTTGGCTATTGAGAGGTTGCGGCAGAGATAGAGGGGATATTCGGAAGATGTCATTACTACCTTACCTAAAGCAAGGAAGCATTCTATTTCTTCAGCATATGCTTACATCTGGAGGTTATTTGAAGCCTGGTGCTTAGAAAGAGTGATTTTTCCCTTCTCAGCATCTGTCTCTCGCATTCTAGCCTTCCTGCAAGAGGGAAGAGAGAGAGAGATAATGGGCCTGGGGGATAGAGGGGAGAAAGGGAGAGAGAGAGAGAGTTGGACCTGTGGGCCAGAGAAAAGAAGATATTGGGCCTTTAATCAATGGCATAGCAATGGGGGGAGGGGGCTTGGGGACCTGGTCCCCCTACTTTGGGCTCGGGCCATCTCCAAAGCTGCAATACCTGTTCAATAGCTGGTGGGTAGCCGAAGTCCTGCCAGCCGAAGAAATCTGCTGCCTAGCTCGCCCCTTTCCTCTTCATACTGCCTTAGGAGCAAGGAAGTCATCAGTTTGACTCCAGAATTCTTGCACTTCCCAAACATGCTCAATTTGTGCATGAACTAAGCACACTCGGGAAGTGCCGGCATTGGCAGCTTTGTCGCTCCTGAAGCAGTACGAAGAGGAAAGGGTTTGGCATTGGATTTCTTTGACTGGCGGGGCTTTGGCATCCCCACCAGCAGTGGTATGATACCTAATACTGGGGAGGGGAGAGGAAATGTGCGGTCCCTCCAGTCCACCCCTGTGGCCCTCCAAATGAACTGGCTATGTTCCAGCCTTCAATCGCACAATTAATCATGATTAAAAATTGTAATCAAAATGCAACTCTAGTTATTACCTAGAGTGCCTGTCAGTATCAATTAACAGTGATGTAGACCTTCACTTGCCATATTAAAGCCAAAATGGCTTTAAAAAGTGACAGTGATTGATATTATAATAACCTCATTTAAAAATATATGCAAGTAATTTGAAATCCCAAAATATATCCTCATTAGTGGGGATTGTGTACATTTTTATATGTACCATCTTCTAGAAGAGCAATTGATCTAATAGGAAACAGATCACAAAAAGAAATTAAAGCCAATTTCATTATTAAGACCCATGGGAATTTTAGTATTGAGTTCAAAGCTTATCTTTTGTTCTTCCTGTAATAATCAATCAATATTGCTGCCTTTCCATTTAGGATTGAAAACTTTAAGCCAGGGTTGGCGCAACCCAGTAAACATGACAGAGTGTTCGGAGCTTTGGGGGTGGGGATGTGCCAAAAAGCCATGGCAAACTGTGCTTATCAGTTGTGCCAGGCTACTCTCCTCTTCCTTCCCTTCCCCAGCTCTCGTTGTTCTGGCATCTCTTCCCACTGCCCTTTCCCTCCGCGTCCAGCACCTCTCTTCCACCTTGCTGGGAGCAAGAGGTCTGCAGCTGCACTGGGCAGGTAAGAGGGGACTCTTTCCTGCCCCGTAGAGGCCACTAGGGCACGATGGTAAGGTAGGGGAGGATAGGACACCCTGAGGCTGGCAAAGAGAACATGTCCGGGTAAACCAGACATATGGTAACACTAATCAGGAAGTATTTTTTCACAGAGAGAGTGGTGGATTCCTGGAATGCCCTCCCAGGGAAGGTGGCAGAGACAAAAACAGTGACGGAATTCAAAAATATATGAGATAAACACAAACCGGCTAAGATTCAAATTGATTTAAGCGGGCAGGAGCCTCTTCTGCCCCGTTAAATTACTTACTGCCGCCTAAGTGGGGGCTTAACCGAGATTGGATAGCAGAGCTGATAGTGGGAGGCAGGGCTGGAGGTTGGGAGGCGGGGATAGTGCGGGGCAGACTTATACGGTCTGTGCCAGAGCCAGTGGTGGGAGGTGGGACTGGAGGTTGGGAGGCAAGGATAGCGCTGGGCAGACTTATACGGTCTGTGCCAGAGCCGGTGGTGGGAGGCGGGGCTAGTGCTGGGCAGACTTATACAGTCTGTGCCCTGAAGAGCACAGGTACAAATCAAAGTAGGGTATACACAAAAGTAGCACACATGAGTTGTCTTGTTGGGCAGACTGGATGGACCATGCAGGTCTTTTTCTGCCGTCATCTACTATGTTACTATGTTACTATGTAAGTGGGGGATATTTAATGGCACTTAGACAATGCTGTTGAACATTCCCCCAGACCGCCCAACAAAAAAGTGGGCAGGTCTGGTGCGGTTTTAGGGAATGGTATTGAGAAGCTGGTGGTTATGCAGTGCTGACAATATTTAGTTCTGGCACCCACATAGGTAAGTGGGTGAATTTAGAACAGCTCAAAAGCTGTCCTAACTTCACCCACTTAGCTATGTGGGCTCCTGAAGCTGTCCTGAAAAAAAAGCATCGTTGAGCAGGACAAGCTTGAAAACTACCGACCAGTCTCCAACATTCCTTTCCTGGCAAAACTTATAGAATACACAGTCTGCATTCAACTCAATGATTGGCTAATGTAATTGGCTAGACCCCTGTCATTCTGACTTCAGACCTGGGTACGGAAATGAGATAGTTCTTGGGTCCCTTCTCAGTGATCTGCACAGAAACCGTGACATAGCATCTGTCTCGATACTAATGTTGCCTGATTACTCAGCAACCTTCAAAACTCTGGATCATAATACCATGATTACGAGGCTGACAGCAACAGATATCAGTGGCACATTATTTACATGACTCAAATCCTATTTGTCAGACAGTATACAGTTCTGTTCAATAACAGCACATCATTACCTTGGGCACTGAACTGTAGGGTGCCACAGAGATCCATACTGTCTACCATGTTATTTAATATCTACCTCAATCCCTCTGGCTGAACGGCTTCAGATGATTGATACTATATTCTATACCTATGCTGATCTACCCACAGCTTTGAATAAACTGACTACCTGTAAAAGTTATCACAGTTTTGTCATGGAATCTAATTGTTGATGAGACATGAATTAGTTATTTTTTTTATTATTTCAATGGATGATGTATTCTGCTGCTGTTGTTACATTATGAACTGTTAACTAGGCATTACTTTTCTGTTTTGTAGTTAATACATTTTGCTTGAGACATCTCAACAATCCTAATCTTTGTTTTTTTACCTTATTTTTTTTTTTTCAAACCTTTGGATCAGGGATTTCTGCCATAATCTAAGTATCTTAATTTATAACTCAAAAAAACCCCAACACCCCCCACACACTACCTCCCCCCCCCCCTCAAGAGGTCCACAAATTGCATTTATAAAATTGTATCTGCTATACCCAGACAATCTTTATGTAGCTGTGCTGTCTCAGGGCAAGATGCACAAAACCTAACGAGGCAGCAAAGTGGGTTTTACACTAGTTCTAGCCAGTTTAGCGAGCACGGAGTTCAGCAAGACATGCACAAAAGGGTTCTGTGAGCTCTTTTCCTGTCATGGTAGCAGCTAATGAAAATTGTATGCAAAGCTATTATAATGAGTGAATTACTATACAAATGTACATGCAAAGTGATGCACAGCCATTTTCCAAGCTAGGCACAGAAACAGCCCCTACTTTTACCGTTGAAAATTTTTCAGAGCGATGCACAGAAGCAGCCCCTACTTTTACCATGGACAATTTAACGGGAGATCTGTTGCTGTCGGTGTGACTGTTCTTCATTGTCGTAAGTAGGAGAAGGAGAGAAACAAGACATGCCAGAGCAGGGAGATCACTGCATATTTGAGCTCCGGCATGTTTTTTCATCCAGCAGACCTTTCTGTGACTAGTAACAACATCTTCAACAAAATTGTAAAAAAAAACTTTTCCACATGAAAATGGCACAGGGCTGTTCCTTTCCCCCTGGAGGCGGGTGCTGCTTTTTCCAGGCAGCGGGGAGGCAGGGGAGATGCTGGAGCCCCAACACTGGTCTGCCTGTCAGCTGCTGCTCCAGCCCTGGGAGCACACCCCACAAAATAGAAAAAAAAAAGAAGAAGCTACACCGGCTTTCATACACGCAGCTTCTTTGTGTGTATTGAAGCCGTATACAAGTGCCACTCTGATCATGTATAGAGCAGCCATGCGTAGCCACTGGCTGTTCTGCGCATGCTCAGCTGACCGACTTGCTTCCCTCCTGTCGCATGCAAATGAGCTATTCACAAAAACAGTGAGCAGCTCATTTGCATGCGATTCGCTTTGGGAATCGCTCTGTATTTCCAAATTCATAATTTTTACCGAGGTAGAAATACAGAGCAATTCTTTACGGGGAACATTGTGCATCTGGGCCTCAGTTGCATGTAAAGCTGTAGTGCATTTTAATCTTAAACCTAGTCGTTAAGATTTCTTGATCTCAAGATTAGGGTTTACAGAAACAAAACATTTTGATGATCATTTATTAATGAGTAGTGCACAGTTAGTAAATGACCTCTTTGTTCTTTAATCTATTAAACTTGATAAGTAGTTGACATAAGGGCAGGAGCTTGGGTTTTCCTTGGAAGCCATGACTTGCATTGATGATTTTGAGGTTTTAAAAAATTTAGACACCAATGTTTTCCCCGGGTTTTAGATGTTCCTTCTCTAGAGTGATTCATGAAACTTTGTCTGTGCTGCTCTGATGTTTTCAGTGTAGCCTCCTTACTGTATGTGCTCATGTCTAGCATGTACTATTTGGTTATTGCCTTGACAGTTAATTATTAAAACAAATTTATGCATCACAATTTATTATTTCATGTTTATAAATATCAAATGCAATTAACATAAAGCATTCTTTAAAGGTGTATTTATATTTGCATAAATGCTCTTGTGTGGTTCTAGAAGTAAATTGAGATTGAGAAAATTATTGAGCACAAATAAAATTCTTAAATATCAGGTCTTGGAATACACTGGTTGACTGTGGCATCCTGTATGATCTTTCTCAACATGAAATTGTTTGGAAAATTAGAAAGCTTAGTTGAAAAGAGCTGCATAATTCTTAAGGACAAACAGTAAGTTGGAAATGGCATATTTACAAGAGCACTCCCCAGTTTAATAGTGTTCTTTTCATATATTCCTCCTACCAGATTGCTCTACAAAGCTGTACATAATATAAACACATATTCTTGTCTCTAGTTAGCCACATTACAGTTAATGACCATATGGTCATTATAGTATAAGATGTACTGTCTGTTATATTTATATTCCTCAAGCATATTGTTCCTTCAACTTCACAGTGTGTTAAACTATTTCAAAGGGAAAAAATACCTTTCCCTCTTGTTTCCGGTTGTCCTATCAAGTGTAACCTTGGACCCTTGTAGAGCAATTAGACCAGCCTCTATCCCCTCCTTCCTAATGAGGTTTCTTGCATTTCAGAGTCTATAACCCTTTAGTCTTCCCTAATGGGACATCATTATTCTGAAAGAAACAATGTAAATGTAAATGAATATTCTCATTAACGAGTCACAGAGAAACCTTTAGCGGGAGCACTGTGGTAATTCTGCTTGTTATTTCTTTGGTATTCCATACAGGATTTTTTTTTATAATTCATTATTAGTATTCTCAATTACTTGTTCTTTAATTTTGCATGTCTTTCATAATCCAATGTTCAACTTGTTCAACCATGTCCTTGTTTTATTCTCCAGGAGCTACCTGTGAAACGTTCGAGGTCTTTGTCCCCAAAGAGCACTTTTAGAGAGTCGGAGGAGCAAAGGAAGCTTAAAATAGCTGAAAGGAAGAATGAGCACTTAGAGAAGACAGTACAATTAAAGGTGAACATTAAGAAATCTTTACAACTGTAGTATAACCTTGTATGAATGTGGCATCCAGTAACAAAGTAAAACATGCATTTTTTTAAAATACATTTTTGATGTATACTGTCAGCTGAACTGAATTAGGAGAATTTTTTTCCAGAAAATAAATTAAATCTTGGATCGTAAACCTTTCTAAAAAAAAAAAAAACTTTCCATAAAACAACCATGTTAAAGTTTCCTGAGGTATATCCCATAATGAATATCCATGTCTTTATGTTGCATAATATAATTTGGTGATATCTTATCTTACAAATTGTTTTATGTAGTGAAGAGAGCTACAAATAGCATAAATTTGAGGTATCAGACAAAAATACTCTGGGGCCCTTTTACTACAGTGCATTAAGCAGTTTACTTATTTATTTAGATTTATTTACTGTCTTTTTGAAGAAATTCACTCAAGGCTGGTGTATAGCAAGAATAAGCTGAGCATAGGCAATGGAAAATTATAGCAGTAAACATATTCCGATAACAATACATATTATGGCATTGTATTCTATTTCCAGTGTCAACAGACTGCACATTAAGACATCTTAATTGACAACAGAAAGTATAAGCAAAGGTGAACATATAGGTAGATAACACAGAATAACATGAGTCAGAAATAAGGGTGGCTAAGGGAAAATTTCATATGAAGTTAGAAAAAGTGCAGGAAAATGAATTCAGATAGAGTAGGAGTGAATAAGCAACTCCTACTACAGTATGTGCAGCTGGTGTTAGTCCTTGTGTATGTGATTAGCTAGTTAGTTGCTTCTTTCATTAAAGGCTTGGAAGAAGAGTCACGCTCTTGCCTGCTTCCTGAAGTACAGGTAGGTTTCACAAGACCTTCTGGGAATGCATTCCAGAGTGCGGGGGTTGGGGGCAAAAGTAAATGCACAAATAAACCTGTGCTTTTACCGCATGTGTCTGGTAAGTTTTATCATGGTGGTATGACACTGCACACTAATGTACATGTTAACTGCATCCTGTGTAAGGAACAGAAAATCAGGGGGGGGGGGGAATTGGGTGGAGAAAGGGAGTGAACCGCATGCTGAAGTTAGGGCATGGAATTTACTGCATACTTAGGGTCATCAAAGCATGGATACATAGCAGAGGCAACTGCTTGATCCTTGGGAAGAAATGAGAATGGCTGCTACTACTATGACAGCTTCTGATGGCCAAAGGAGTGATGTTGAAAGCAGCACTTTGTGAACATTTTGGTTTAGTCCTTCTGTCAACATGGGCTCAGTTGTCACCTGGACATAGTATCCGAGACAGTGATTTTTAAACAAAGCAAAAGAAAAAGTATGTTAAATATGTGATACGGTTTATAATTAATTATCAGGTGACCACTCTGAAAATCAACAAGCCATTAATTTTATAAAACTGAAAATGCCATGACTTATCTTCTTTTATTTTCTATAATGTTAAGCAGCACACTAGTTCTAACAATTTTCATACTGAGAGCAATAGAACGTATTTATTTGTAGTAAGCGTAAAAATGAGACCACTATCCATTATATATTTGTTTCAAACAAGAATATGAAATGACTTGAGCAAAGTAATCATTTGTTCTGTGTGGTTTTGATTTTGGAAACTGGGCTTTAGATGAAAGAGTCTTTATATTTATAACATTGGACCCATAATTGATTTAAATAATAGTGTTCCAGTGTGGCCTTGTCTTCCCATATCACGGCCCCCTAGCTACTAATAGCTAGGGTTAACAGTTAACATAACCCAGTGAATTAGTTCAGCACGGTTTACAAGGGCAAAAAAACTAGTACAACACTAGGAATTACATAGAATAAAAGGTTTCAACGTACTGAGCATTAACAGAAATATCATAAAAAAAGAAAAGTTTTGAGTTTACCTTTCTAATCGAACATCTAGCAAAAATGAATGCCATTCCAAAGTTTCTTGGTATGAAATAGAGAATGTATAATTTCAATGTGAGAAATGGTGGGAAAACTTAATATTAGACGATTATGTTGACGCAGATTTATTTATTTATTTATTTTGCAGCCAAAGAATGGAATAATGAATGCATATAATCTGGTGCTAAACCATACATAATTCTAAAAACAAATATTAATAATTTAGAGGCCCTTTTACTAAGCTGTGCTAAAAAAGTCTCATGTCAAGATTTACATCTGCTACCCAGACGTCTAGGTTTCAGAAAACAGCTCTTATTAAGCAGTGCTCAACTGGTAGTATTAGGGGAGCTCACTTCTTTAATTTCCCAGTGGCTGATGTCCTGTCCTCCACACCCCCACCCCAAAAAAAAACTTAAAAGGGATGCCAGGATCTTTGACAGCTTCAGGAAAACTAAACATTTATGTTTCTAAAATGTCTGATATAAACTTTTAATTTCCAGCATATAAATTAAGGCTGCACGTTAACTGCAATTAAAAAAATTAATTGCAGTTAATAAAATTGATCTTGCCTGGTGCCTTACCTTCCCACACAGCCGCCATTATGTTGTTCTTCCCTTCCTTCTTCCTCTCCAGTCAGCGTTACTCCTGATTGGCTCATTGCCCAAGCCAGGGGCCAATGAGGAGCAGTGTTTTTGGGAAGCATGCTGAATATATCAGCTCATGCTCCCCAAGAATGGCTTCCATTCTACCACTACTGCCCGCCTCTAGATGCAGCTCCTGCCCACCCACCTGCCGGTAAGTCCCTCTGCTTCCCCTCCTCCTCAAGCGAGGACTTTCTTCTTCTCGGGCCCTCTTCCTTCCCCGTGAGGTTTCTTCCTGGGTCCTTCTCCACCCCCCCCCCCCCCCCACGAGGTCTAGCTTCTTTCTGGGTCCCCCTGCCCCACCAGATCTGTCTTCTTCCCAGGTCTCCCCCTGCAAGGTCCGTTTTCCTCCTGGATCTCCCCTCTCTCCCATGAGGTCCATCTTCATCCTGGGCTCTCCTCCCCTTCCCGTGAGGTCTGTCTTCTTCCCAGGCCGCCCTTCCCCCTTTTGTGATGTCAGGGTCTCATCAACCTCCTCACACAGTTTCCTGCCTGCATGTATGATCTGTAAGCCAGATCAGGCATGCAGGCCGTCTGGGAAGTGGGGGTGGGTGGGGAGGACAGGCGGGAAGAGAGATGCAGTCACATAGGCTGTGAGTGACTACATCTATCTTCCCCTCCTTTCCCCCTAGACTGTATAGTGCATGCCTGCATGCCTCATCTGTGAATCACAGATCAAACAAGCAGGACCCAGTCTGGGGATTGGGAGGGGTGGACATAAGGGAAGAGAGATGTAGTCATTGTGACTGCACCTCCCTTCCTGCCATCCCCCCCCCCCCAAGACTGTGTACTGCCTACCTGCGTGCCTCATCTGTGAATCACAGATCAGGCAGGCAGCATACTGTCTGGGGATGAGGTGGGGGGAGGGCAGGAGGAAAGAGAGGTGCAGTTACAGTGACCTGGGGGGATGAGGGCAGGAGGGAAAAGAGATGCATTGACCCCTCCCTCTTCACTGTGACTGCGCCCTTCTTCCTTCTTGTCCTCCCCCCCCCCCCCCCCACCCCGAGACTGTGTGCTGCGTACCTGATCTGTGATTCACAGGTGAGGCATGCAGCACACAGTCTGGGGAGTGGGGATGACGGCAACAGAGGGGTGCAGTCACAGTGACTGCATCTCTCTTCCTTCCTGCCCTCCCATCATTGTTTTCTCTGCTTCCCAGCAGGGGCGTAGCCAAACAGCAGATTTTGGGTGGGCCTAGTCAAGAAGTGGGTAGGCACTAAGTGTTCTCCTCCCCCCTCCCCCCTCCCCCTCCCCCAATGCAATGAGGCCAGTATCAGCAGCTTAGGAAGCTTAGATTGCTGAAGTGGAAAGCAGTGTTTTCAGCACCATCAGGGGGAGGTCTTCAGCTGGCGAAGCTTGGGATCCCCACTAGCTAGCACTAAATATGTGCTGCTGTTGGGTGGATCTTAGCTCTAAGTGGATGGGCCCAGGCCCACCTGTGGCTACGTCACTGCTTCCCAGAGTTTTAATTGTGTGATTAATCACAATTACAAATTTTAATCGAAATGCAGCCCTAATACAAATGTTTATGTGCTCATGCTAACCTGCTGATATTTTAGACTTTTATGATTCTAAAATGGATGCTCCTGCTTCATATAACTGGTGCGTGAACATCCATTTCACCATGTATTTTATGTTTAAACAATTTTATTGAACAAAGGCAGCAAAACAAAAGTAACAGCTTTTTTGAATAAATGAAACAGATCAACAAAATAATCAACATGTACAACCTGACAAACAAGAATACCCACTCTCTCCCACATTACTCCCCTACCTTCCCTTCTCCACCTCCTACCTTCCCTTCCCCTCCCCATCGTCTAACCCAATTCACAAAATGTTACCAAACTTGCCACATGGAGAGGCATAATCGAATGGCACCAGCCAAATCGATGGCCGGCCATTTTCAGGGCTGGTGCCGTAAGCAGGCGGAGCCAAGCGTATTTTCGAAATACGCTTGGCGCCGGCCAAATCGCTCGCCGGGTTTATATGAGATGGCCGGCTTTGTTTTTCAGCCATAATGGAAACCGGGCCCGGCCATCTCAAACTCGGCGAAATGCAAGGCATTTGGCCGTGGGAGGGGCCAGCATTTGTAGTGCACTGGCCCCCTCACATGCCAGGACACCAACCGGGCACCCTAGGGGGCACTTAAAAAAATTAAAAAAAAAATGCTTCCAGGTGCATAGCACCCTTA